>NC_067454.1:4651158-6093658 GCF_025434085.1 Hippocampus zosterae | reverse complement strand
CGGCTGCCTCACAGTACAGAAATCCAGGGTTCAAATCTGTGTGAAGTTTTCTTCAACGGGCATCAGCGACTACGTTACGTGCAGCCAGTAACCCTCTCAAAAATGGAATATTAGCAATATTCTTGTTGTGCAAGGCTAAGTAAGCACCTGCAAAAAAAAAAAAAAGAAGAATCAGATCTCGGGCGGCCCGGTAGTCCAGTGGTTAGCACGTTGGCTTCACAGTGCAGAGGTACCGGGTTCGATTCCAGCTCCGGCCTCCCTGTGTGGAGTTTGCATGTTCTCCCCGGGCCTGCGTGGGTTTTCTCCGGGTGCTCCGGTTTCCTCCCACATTCCAAAAACATGCGTGGCAGGCTGATTGAACACTCTAAATTGTCCCTAGGTGGGAGTGTGAGTGTGAATGGTTGTTCGTTTCTGTGTGCCCTGCGATTGGCTGGCAACCGATTCAGGGTGTCCCCCGCCTACTGCCCGAGGCCAGCTGGGATAGGCTCCAGCACCCCCCGCGACCCTAGTGAGGATCAAGCGGCTCGGAAGATGAATGAATGAATGAATCAGATCTCTGGGCTATTCCTTTTCTAATCTGAACATTTGGTCATATAAAAGTAGATGAGAATCTCCCCGTTGAAAGGGAGAGTTCAACTTGTGTCCTTGGCGTGTTCTGTCCGCAAGGAATCGTGGTTCTTTTGAGGAGAGGAACTACTGTACTTGTATGTACAACCCATTGGAAATATACAAACAGAGAGTGTCGAGCGGCACGTTTTGAAGCATTTTCGTTTTCAGGCTTTCCAGCACACCAGAATGGTGCCGGATCATTCCTTTTGTACCTGTTTTGCTGTGCACAATTGATCTTGCTCCGATTTGGGTGCATTTTGCTCTTCTTGGTGTATTTTTTTTTTGGGGGGGGGGGGGTCATAAATCCCCGATTTACTTCTTTCTTGTTCATCATTATTTGCACATTGTCAAGTGTAACCGACTACTTTTTGTAGCATTTCACGTTCATTATTCTGTTCTTTTGGGACTTCTCACTTCTTTTATTCGTCCTTTAGTTTTACACTTTTCTCGACTCATTCGCTTGCGCTTTTTATTCCTCCGTTTTTGCTCTTTTATACTTTGCAGTTTTATTTGTTGCCTGAGCTTTTTTTGTCATAAAATATGGAAGTTTTACGGTTCTCCACGGTTCAATCAGTCGTACCTCACAACACATTCTATTCTGGATATATTTGTCCCGTGTAATATTTATTCATGTTTATTGCCACTAATTCAATATGTTTTGAAGAAATAAGGTCCACTGCCATGTTTGTGATCTGTGTGTGTGTGTGTGTGCGTTTGTGTGTGTGTGTAGTCATTGGGAGGCGGGTTTGGTCGTTCAATCGAGGGCCGCCGCTGTGCTTACGACAAAGGACAAAGAGCCATGCACAGGATGAAACCGAGTGACTCCCGCAGTAGCAATGGAGCGCTATTACACGGCCCCTGCGAGGCAATCAGGCCGCTCACGTTATTGATTATCCCCCCCCCCCAACCCCCTCCCGACACTCGCCCCCACCAAATCTCTCCAAAGCAGATTGCCAACAATCAAGATTTATTATCTAGCTATCTGGTATGATTATCGGCGCAAGGATGCTAACGGGGTGGTGGGAGGGGGGGGGGGGGCTTTTTGTAGGATTAGTCATGGCTGAGGTCGTAATAACCTACGCTCGAGTGCTTAAAATGTTTGCGCCGGACAATTTCTATAGAATGCGGATTGATCGTCAACCGCAGCATTTTTACACGGAGGAGGGCGCATAATTCAATGTCTTGCCTTTCCTTGTAGATGTCCACCACAGTGATCCCTCACTTATCGCGGTTAATGGGGACGGAGAGACCACCCGCGAAAGAGGAAAAACCGCGAAGTAGGATACCCCGCCCCCATACAGGTATATGTACATGTGTGTGAGTATGTATAATGTTTATAAGGCCAAATTTAAGGGTTTACGTGCATGTAGAAGTAAATGTTTGGAGTATTTAACATTACTTAATGCTATATACTAACAAATATATAAGATGTATAAGTTAGGTTATTTTAGTGTATAAATAACAAAACATAAACATGAAATGTACATGCAGTACTGTATATGTTGCTCTAGGTGACTCGCTGTTGTTTTGCTGACTTTCGCTGCCTCTCGCGGACCTTTTCGCGATCCGTAGATTGTGACCGTAGGCGAGGGTTGGAATGTACAAGAATAAATATGTGAAGTCTATATTTGATGAGAACAAAGGCTGAATATTACAAGAAAAAAGTTATGATGTGATGAGGATAAAGTTTTAATTTGGTGGGAATAAAATCATAATTTGCGGCGGGTGTTACAATCCCAATATGACAAGAAAAACTTGTAAAAGTGTCCTGGCCGCTTCTCAACATCCGCTGAGTGAGGGTTGCAGTCTTTCTCTGTCTTTCCCCAAAATTTATCAAAGGCCGTTGAGTTTGTGCGTCCTTAGAGACTGACAAAGACAAGACATGTACAAAGTATTGTTTACACTCATCACTCTTGGGCGTGTAATCAAAACGCATTAACATGCTCTAACGATGTTACCCTCCTCGCTGGCGACTATAATGCCGCATGTATAATTTATTCCCCGAGATGATGTCCATCCCCGGCCTGAGGTAATTGCGTGTACAAGGTCGATGGCCGTTACACTGCGCCAATCAAATATGAGACAATGTGAACTTCACAGGAGAAAATGAGCCGGCAAAGTCAAAATAAAGGTCCGTCATCAGACGCAGTGTTTCATTTGGAAACGACAACAAAGTCATGCTAAAAAAATCAGCTCCCGCCGGGTCGTATGAAACAAGAAAGTCGTTTTTGTTCGGCAAACTGCTGATTTTAAGGATTAAAAAAAAATGTTATTCCACATGTATGGCGGGCTGGTGATCCACTGATTTGTGTGTTGGCCTCACAGTGCAGAGGGTCAGGGTTCGATTATGGCTCCGGCCTCCACGTGTGGAGTTTGCATGTTCTCCCCTGCGCGGGTTTTCTCCGGGTACTCCAGTTTCCTTCCACATTCCAAAAACATGCATGGCAGGCTGATTGAACACTCGAAATTGTCCCTAAGTGTGAGTTGGAGCGTGGATGGTTGTGTGTGCCCTGTGATTGGCTGGCAACCAGTTCAGGTTGGCCCCCACCTACTGCCCAAGACAGCTGGGAGAGGCTCCAGCACATCCGCGACCCTTGTGAGGATATAAGCAGATTAGAAAATGGACAGATGGATGGATTCCACATGGAGGCGTTGTGTTAAATAAGCAAAAATACACCAAAATATGATCACATTGAATTTCAGAAAAATCTCAATTTTGCAAGACTTAAGTAAATTCATGATCAGTATGAAGTCATAATATAGAAGATGAATAAAAGTAGTGACTTTACCGAAAAAGTCAACACAAATGTAAATGTGTCATTGACCGATTGTATGCAAGAGAGGGCCGTTATTCTGTTAGGCATTGGGAACGTCTGTGCTGGATTGCGTCATTAAGTCAGGGAGGAAAGAGGTCTAATTGGCAAGGTTACGGCAGGTGAGGTGTTCCAAAATGCTGGCAGATGTTTGCAGCGAGCAGAAAGCATTAAGGAAGCTAGCGAATTAGCGGCGGGAGCAGCTGTTCCTTCCAGATGTTGGTGGCATTCCTCTTTGCCTTTGATTGAAAAAGTCACATTTATTCACTTCAAGCTCTTCACTTGGCGTGCCACCGCTTCCCGCTCAGGAAGAGAGAAAAAGGGCCAATTGAGGAAAAAGCTCAAAGACTTCAAAGTATACTGGGCTCCATGAAAAAGGCGACCAGAATGAGGTGGCACAGTTATCAGAATAACAATTTGGAGTGTTCAATCAGCCTGCCATGATTGTTTTTTGGAATGTGGGAGGAAACTGGAGTACCCGGAGAAAACCCACGCAAACTCCACACAGGAAGGCCGAAGGTGGAATCGAATACCTCTGCACTGTGAGGTGGATGCGCTAACCACTTGGCCACCGGACCGCCTGAACGAGATATGAACGGTCAAATCCAAACACGAAATGAGAACACTCGCAAGGAGCTGCAGTGGGCCGAAATACACGCTCAGACGATCAAGTTGGGCGAACTGGACTTCAAGTCCTCAAGTCGCCCACTGTGCCACGCCCTTTAAAGGAACACATCTCCCACCCTGTGGAGGTTCCACTGTATATAGGCCAAGCTGAGATTTACATTGAATTCTTAACTATGTTTTCTTTAAGTTTGTGCAGCGGCAATAGACAAAATGTTCCTGGAGGATGAAGACCAAAAAAAAAAGTCAATAAAAGTTTCCTCATCTGAGGCCCTTTGGGAAACGCTTGAGCAGGATGTTCGCAACACATACACACACAAGGCGCAAACTCTGTCCTATACCTGAGCCAAGAAATAGTAAAATTATCTGAAATGATGTCTTTTTGGCTCATTTCCACGACACGCACATTTTACCAGATCCTCAGGCAGTGCAATGACAGCCGATATCCTTTCTTGAATCCTGAAAGTTCCTCGAAAACTTGAATCCTTCTTTTTGACTTTTAATTATAATGAATAAAATGCAAAGTTAATCATGCAAAAGTGCACCTGGATGTGCCCTCCCACAATGGCTAATGAAGACCCCCAAGGTCTGGCCTATTTACCCAGAAACGCTGTGAATTTTAAACAGTGAGTGCTGGGTCCAGATTAAAAAGCGGTCCAGCGTTATTTTGGCCTGTCGTTGTGTTTTTCAAAGTCTCCAGCCTGCTAACATACTTCGGTGTTTGGGTGTTCCAATTTTGCAACTTTATTCAAGGTCAAGGCTAACAGAGCCCCGAGGAAAACAAAACAACACAATTTTATGACTAAAACTGTGAAATGTGATGACAAAGAAAAAAAAATCATCTTAAAATATTTCCTTTTTACTTTCTGATTTAAAAAAAGCTATTATTTTACAAGAAAAAAAGCTATTTTAATATTTAAAGAAGAGTTCGAAGTGAAGGGAAATGTCAGCTAGCAATTGGCCGCTTGTTGCTAGGCAGAGTTGGTAGGGTGTAACCATATCTCATTCCCATTCGCTGCGCATTCACCTCCGTTTTTCCACCACATTTCCCAGCCCGTGACAGACTAATCCCCCGTCTCAGGTAGGACTCGTGTCCTACGTGTAGGGGGAATGACACCAAAAATTATTTATTCCACCTCATGAGAGGATCCGGAATGAGGCTGGTATGTTGGCGAAGCGAAGCTTGCTTTAAGGGTCCCCGAGCAGCATACAAAACATGACCGATCACTTGTGGCCCAGCAGACACACAGCAGCTGTTCACACCTTGTTTCATGTCACGCCTCTCTGATTTTTTAAATTTTTTTTGGTGCCACATGAAGGATTGAGCGTGACTCTGATGCTCAGAATAGATCTGGCCACATTTGCTTTTTTTTTCCTCTGAGGCATTTATGCTTTCGTCCTTTTGAACTCTGCCCAGAGGCTAGCGCTAAATTGCTCTACTTTAATTGGCTTCCATCCATCTATTCATCAATTTTCAGCACCGCTTTTTTTCCTGAACAGGGTCGCGGAAGGGTGGTGGCGGTGCGCGAGCCTATCCCAGCTAACTTTGGGCGAAAGGCAAACTACACAACATGTCGTCAGTCAGTCGCAGGGCCCAAATTGAGACGAACAACCATTCATACCTGAATGGGAACCAATCTCACCTTGCGCGTTCACAAGTCAGGCAAGTGTACTACAAGACCATCGGCAATTTTAATTGGCTTATTGAGGTTACAAGTCTGCTTATCATCAAGTGATCCATTGTTAGCTCGCTAGCTAGCTAGCTAGTGTGCTTGTAGTGGCTAATGGGGAACTTGTGCTTAGTCCCTATCAATAAAATCCAAATACATCTATACATACGACCCAAATGACTTTTTCTAGGATTATCCTATGTAGTTTCTCCACATAAAATGAAATTAACACTACTAGTTTTCCCGTCAAAAGGCAACTTCACTGAGCATGATATAATGACGTTCCATGCTTATGATCACCAGGGTAGAAAGAGCGGGTCTTGTTATTACTAATAGAGCTCTGCGGCTCAGCCTCTTTTCAACTCACGCCCAGGATTCATTACTCCGACACGTTGACTCTATCGCTAATTTGTCCGAGAAGCAAACACAGACTGATGGCCCGCTCGCCCCGAATGAGCCTGGCCTAATTATGACGCCTTCATTTGTCACGCTGCCGCGTTTGTCGCCCCATTTTAAGTGTTACTTTTAACTTTTGTTGATGTTGTTGCTGATGTTGTCATAAGACTCCCAAGTAGCGAGGCAGATCATTACTGACATGGTAAACGAAACAAAAAAAAAAAAAGAAATGCTTGGGGATGATGACAGTGCATCCAAAAAGTATTTTGCAAGTATTTTGTACATGGAATGTTTGTACATAACATAGTATGACATCTACAGTGAACCCCAATTTACAAAAAGAGCTTTTGTTGGTGTCTAGCATCTGTTATTTGCAGAAAATTATAATAATAAAATAAAATAAAATGAATTTACTTGATTGCATTATAACGATCATCACTAATTCAATCAGGCAATGCAGTATGAAGGCAACTGTGAAAATATTAAAATATTAAGATACGTGACCTGAATGAAATTTCATATTTCCCATCCCCCCTCAAAAAAATATAAAGATATTTGTTCAATTAAAATGTTTAGCTTTTTTATCTTCTATGAACATGTCTGATTATAAAAAAAATACAAAAATATTGTACAGCAAAAAAATTAATATTTAAATTAATCCATATTTGGAAAAAAAATAAACACAACAAAGACAAAATACAAATGTAGTAGACAAGACAATTGACTGAATGTCCCAAAATATTAACAACAAAACAATATTAAAGCAAAGTATAAATAAAAGACGACCAAAAAAATCCTCAAATATTACAAGTCACTTTTTTGCGGATGCTTTAGAAGTAGTTATCTTCATTTTCTCTTCCAATACATCGTCTCCCAAAAAAACCCTCTAAAAACTCTACACTGCAATAGAGCAATTCACAATCAATATTTAGCAAACCAAAATGCATCATACTCCTCAAAGGCATTGATGCAAATGCAGCAGACCTTTTTAATTTGCTCCTGCCTATCAATCAACACCACTGAAAATGTCCCCCCCCCCCAAATATTCAATTTCCAGCTTGAATCAAGCCAGCCAAGCAACAGCGTCGGTTGAACGAGTCCAGTTTTGCTTGAAAAGTGCGAATTGAAAATGAATTTTTAATCCAGGCCAACATTGTTCTCCCCAGGCAAATCAATATTTGCCTCTGCCAATCAGTCGCGGAAACATCGCAGACAATTTAGCTCAACCAATCAAAGGATGGGCAAATGCGTTGCAACATGCAAACTTTTTCAGCCATTCCTGTGGAATTGATCTGTGCAAAGTGTTTCATTCAGAAACAAATCTTGCAGAACTTGGTTACTCATCGAAATGCCGCAATGGTTCGAAAACGGCATCCTTTGAGGGATGACTTTCTCTTTTGAAACGAGTTAGGTAACGCTCTTGTGTCACTATTTCCGTGACAAAGCGTAGGTTTCACTCTTGCGGCGATGGAGTTTTTCCTGCCCTATAAAAAATAAAAATAAAAAAAATAAAGGAGAATATAGGATGCACTGATTCAATCGGACAGCTGCAGCTTCCTTCCGCTCGGCTGCGCTTGTCACACGCCAACAAACCTGCAGCGGCAAAACAAAAACAAAAATGATATCTCTTTGATCACCTGAGGAAAGACAGAATCCGCGGCACAAGCTTCAGTCAATACTGTTCAGCAAAGCAAAGGCTAGCAGACAGTTGAAACAAACTGTCATGGGAGACGTCACTCAAGGCGCTGATAAATACAAATGCAATATTTTCACAATCATAACAAGCGGGAGGGTTTTTTTCTAACTTTCTTGACAGTTGTACAAGTGTAAAAATAAGTTAACCACTGCATAATAGAATATTTAAAGATAGGGTCGACTGTTAGCACAATTCTGGCTCTGGTCTTCCCGTGTGGAAGTTTGCATGTTCTCCCCCGTGCCTGCGTGGGTTTTCTCCGGGTGCTCCGGTTTCCTCCCACATTCCAAAAACATGCGTAGCTGGTTAAAGGAAAACACTAAATTGTCCCTACCTGTGATTGGGAGCGCAGATGGTTGTTGGTCTCTGTGTACCCTGCGATTGGCTGCCAACTGGCCCGCCTACAGCCGAGGACGGCTGGGATAGGCTCCAGCACCCTCCCCCCCCACCCCCCCGGATGGAAAATGGATTTAAAGATGTTTTCAGAATGCTTTGATCATCCAAAGATTCAAGATTCAGAGTCACAACTAATTATATTCTTATCGTTCTTATCGAGATTCTTATCGTTGAAACCCAAATTGAACCTCCTTGGACAGATCAGAAAATGAAAATCAAGTCACTTTTTTTGTTGTTCATCGAAACAGAGCTGGAGGGGATCAACGTGTCACTTCTGCCCCGCGTGACGGTTGGAGACCTAACGCGGCGGCGCGCGCCAGCCCGGGTCGCCAAGCTTGAACAACGATAACAGATGTTGGCTGACAGGCGGCACCGTTCGTCATTTTCCCGTGGAAGCCAAAGAGGCCGCCGGGTGTCACCGTAAGTCAGCGTCAAGAAAGAAAGACGACGTCCAAACGTTTCAATATTTCAGACACGTGACGAGGCTTATGATGGCGTTTTAAAATCAGAATCGTCTTGGCTGGCAAAGTACTGTATGTCAAAAGACACAAGGACTTTATCTCTGTTACTGAGTTGCCGAGCCAAAACATCGGAACGCTGTAGTGTGGTTGTCATTTTCCTTTGGCTTTTTGCGAGTGAGGGACTGATGGATTTCGAACAGCAGCACCAAAAAGCACATTGCTCATGTTGACAGCGCCCCTTATTCACCTTGGTGCTCCAGGGGCTGGCGAACCCTTTGGCGGGAGCGACTCTAGGTCGATGTTTATTCTTACGGTTCTTGCTCGCCTGGACATTTGTTGGAAGCATTCAAGACAGTGCGTCAAATGCAGCAAAAGGAATCTAAGAACACAACTGGGCCATCTGGCTCCAAAGCACGCGATAGACTGGAGACTTCATTGTATCCAGCACCGATTTAAATGCAGCAAAGCAGTCCCGGAACAGAACCGAGACGAGATTTTTGATACTCGGTAGCTCAACTTGGCTCCAGAATGCCTCGAGAGTCCACTGGACCCTGGCTCCAGCTAGCTAGCTGACCTCGGGGCTACTCGCTAATGCGTTTAGCCCCACAAGTAGCCAGCCGAAGCTCATCGCTACCTAGCTAGCTAGCTGCATAGCTAGCTGGTGGGTCGAACTCCAACTCCCCCAAATCTCTCTCGGTGGTTCAATTGTCGAGAAAAAAAAAATCAAAATCTTCATTTTGCTTTTCTAAGGTTTTTACGGGGCAAAAAAAAAATGCTTTCTCGCTTTGGTTTCACTCCTCTTTATGTTTCACACACATGGCAGATTGACAATCAAAGTGTGCGCCGTACCGTAAAAGGGTGGACGGCAGCAGCGGGTGGCTGCGGCCGTTGAATTGGACTACGGCGGTAGTCGTGTGTTTTGATGAAAGCTTTAGAAAAAGAAAAAGTGTTTACGGGATAATAATATGACGACGGGATGGAGCGGAGTGGCACTATCAGTTACCTTAAACATGACAGCAAAGGCGGCCGTATACACACACATACACACACACACACACACACACCACATCTTCAATGTTGTCACTTGAGTCAGACAGGGAGGTGAATTTGCATTTATATGACAATCACATTTGTTCTTCAGCGTAAGCAGCGCAAGTCAACGTTGATTTGTCACCGTCTTTTTCAGCGATACGAACAGGAATCTCTGTCTGCACAGCGATTGTGTGCGTGCTGAAGGCTGAAAAATAATACAGCGGCGAAGACCTTGACTTACTTAGAAAAATGGCCCCCTGGAGAGTGTTTCACTTCATAAGAACAGGCGCTAATAATTTAAAAAATAATGTAGAGAATGAAAGAGTTTATGCAGGTAAAGTAGTTCTCACAATTATGTGATTCTGGAATTGCTTCTTTTTGCAGAGGATGAAGAATATGTGTTGGTGAATATTCTTTTTGATGTATCTGTTTGTGTTGCTGCAACGTTTGTGTTCAAACGTCCATTGCTTCCAGGGTTATAATTTGCACAACCTGGATGCGAGTTACTTTTGCTCATCGGTGGCTTTTGAGTGGTAAGTGGACTTGATTTTGTTCTCAAGACAACAAAAATCACCGAAGCCAAGTGACATTTCATATCTTGAGATATTTGTACTGTAAGGGATAACTGTCCATTGCTCACTACAGCTTTAGCACTAAATTAACGTAAACAAAGGTCACCACTCTATATCGTTTTGTTTTTTTTCATGAGGAACAAAAAATAAATCAATTCTGAGGGGGGTGTTTGTGTTGGGGGGCTGGATAATAAAATATATAATATATACAGTAAATATACAACATAAAATACATAAAAAACTAAATGCAAATTTGTTCCAAATATAAAAAGTATTTTTAAAATAAAAAATACTGAATGAAAACTCATAATGCACAAACCTAACAAATATTACATATTTTTTTATTATTGTATTTATATTTATTATTAATTATACCTGCTGAAAAGTGTGATGAAAATATTATTATTATAGCATTAAAATGAAAAGAAGACAATCTTCAAATATTCTAAGAGTTTAGATAAAACGTACTCCACAAATTGGCAAGTAATAGATGGAAGAAATATCTTAAAAAAAAAACTTTAAAATATTAGAGAAAAAAGACAAGACCAAATATAAAATATTACATTACAACATAAATAAACGAATCTTAGTTTATGAATACTAAAATACTCAGTGAAAAACAAATACCTCCAAAATATATCGGACAAAAAAAAAATAGGAAATAAAAATATTGATAAAACACGAAAATAAGACGAGGGAAGGAAAAAAATATATACAGTATATAAGCACACGAGTGACAATGCGCAGAAGTGTTACATGTTACGAAGTTGATGTGAATCCACTTAGCCATGAGTGCATATCGATGCGGCCTTGAGGGGTGATGAGGCTTGCGAGACGCTAATGGCAATGGACGCTTCTGATGAAACATGTCCCGTCGAGTATTATTTGCCGTGACGCTTTCCTTTCCTTTGCCGGCTGTCGCTAAGTGCTTTCCTCCTTCGCTCTCATTAGAAAGCCACTACCCAGTCAGCAAAATTGGTCTGGCCCAGCTCCGGGGCAGACACGGCACGTACACTCGGCCCACATACCTCAATGAATGACGGTCCTGCGGTGGCCCACGTCTGGCATCCATGATGTGGGCCGCATTCGGCCCAGATCTGAGCCGCATTGTAAAACCATAACTGGCCCTACTCCGGCCCGATGCTGGGCCACAGCAGGTTCCTGATATCAGCCTGAATTCAACCTCAACGAAGCCACATCCTCCATGAGCCATATTTGACCCACATTTAAAAAAAAAAGTCTAAAAAACGACTCTTATAAAAATATCTTTATTGTGATAATTTGTGAACCTCACATATAACTCCACATACACTGGAAAATGCACTTTTCTTTATTTAACAGTGAACACAAAGTCCAAATTGGGATGCAGTTTACTCTTGAACGGTATTTTCTGTCCATCAAATTGTTGCGCTCTCCATGTACTCTTTTCTTCTCATACTCTCCTTCCTGTCACCATCCCGATCAGGAGCCAGATGTAGCCATCTTTTGATTGTGACATCAATTTCCTGGTCTGAGGCCCAAGATGTTAGGCTGTTAGGTCTCACAGCGGCTGTAAGAACTGTAACAAAACAAGAATAGACAGTGTGTTAGGAAAACAAACATTTTTAGACGAAAAAAACGACCATGTAAAGAAAGGCGTTTTTAGCCGAAAAAAACCGACCATGCATAGTAAGGCGTTTGTGACCGAAAAAAACCCCACCATGTATAGTTAGGCGTTTTTGGATGAAATTTTTAGCCTTACTATATATATGGTCGTTTTTTTCGGCTAAAAATTTCGTCCAAAAACGCCCTACTATACATGGTCGTTTTTTTGGGCTAAAAACGATGGTCGTTTTTTTCGGCTAAAAACGCCTTACTATACATGGTCGTTTTTTTTCAGCTAAAAACGCCTTACGATACCATGGTGGGTTTTTTTCGATCGAAAACGCCTTACTATACATGGTTGTTTTTTTCGGCTAAAAATTTCGTCCAAAAACGCCTTACTCGACATGGTCGTTTTTTCCGGTGAAAAACGCCTTCCTATTCATGGTCGTTTTTTTCGGTTAAAAATTTTGTCCAAAAACGCCTTTCTTTCGGCTAAATACGACTTACTCTACACGGTCGTTTTTTTCGGCTAAAAATTTCGTCCAAAAACGCCTTACTATACATGGTCGGTTTTTTTTCGGCTAAAAATTTCGTCCAAAAACGCCCTACTATACATGGTCGTTTTTTTCGGCTAAAAACGCCTTACTATACATGGTCGTTTTTTTTCAGCTAAAAACGCCTTACGATACCATGGTGGGTTTTTTTCGATCGAAAACGCCGTACTATACATGGTCGTTTTTTTCGGCTAAAAATTTCGTCCAAAAACGCCTTACTCGACATGGTCGTTTTTTCCGGTGAAAAACGCCTTCCTATTCATGGTCGTTTTTTTCGGTTAAAAATTTTGTCCAAAAACGCCTTTCTTTCGGCTAAATACGACTTACTCTACACGGTCGTTTTTTTCGGCTAAAAATTTCGTCCAAAAACGCCTTACTATACATGGTCGGTTTTTTTTCGGCTAAAAATTTCGTCCAAAAACGCCTTACTATACATGGTCGGTTTTTTTTCGGCTAAAAATTTCGTCCAAAAACACCTTACTCTACATGGTCGGTTTTTTTTCGGCTAAAAATTTCGTCCAAAAACGCCTTACTATACATGGTCGGTTTTTTTTCGGCTAAAAATTTCGTCCAAAAACGCCTTACTATACATGGTCGGGTTTTTTTCGGCTAAAAATTTCGTCCAAAAACACCTTACTATACATGGTCGTTTTTTTCGGTCAAAAACGCCTTACTACTATACATTGTCAGCGTCACGCCCGGACCCCAATTTTTGTTTTTTTTTTGTTTCGCGGCTTATTCATTTGACCGAATTTTTGACTCAAAATATTGACCCAAAAGCTTCTCTTTCTGCTTTTGTCTGAGTTTTCCTGTCTGTAAATCAGGAATTTTCTTTCTTACTCAACCTTCCTCCTTCACCTCCTCCAGCCCCTCTCGCTTTTTCACCAAACTTTATTCTCGGCCTCCTCCAATTCTCACTTCTCTCACTCTTCCTGCTCCCTCCAATGTACTGGGGAACCAGGGACGGCGGGGGGTGATCAAGGATTTGGAGGCAGTAATAGTTTTTGGAAACATGTGTCCTATTTTTAAATGTTTTAAAAAAAAAATTTGAACGAATAATTACTCTTTGGGAGAAGAAAACTATGTAGAATTTTATTGGGCGGGGGGGCGGGGGGAACCCATCAGATTTCTTCCTTAAAATGAAATCTGTCTTCTTTTGTTTTAGAAATTCATTATGATTTTTTTTAAAGTGAGAAATGACTAACAAATCTACAATCCAAAGAAATTGGAGGTGGCCCAGCATCCCGTCAAAAGCATTTTTAAAAAAGTGTCTCCCGCTCACATTTCTGGAAGAGGTTGGCTTGTGTCTCCCATTTAATTCCAGCCGAGTCCCCAAAGGTGCAAGGCTTTAAATGGAAAAAGCCTGACACGCTATATGAGAGGTGAGCGGCGCGCCTGTGCTGTCGCTCAAGTGAAAGAGAGTGTCACAGAGGGAAAGGTGTGTGCTGAGGGAAGAGAAGAGATAAAAAAAAAAATTATAAAAAAAGGGAGGGGATATATATCCCATCAACCAGGGGCTATGAGTTTCATTTTGCTCTCTGGGCACTTTCTGCTGCTGCTTGTGGGGAATTGCTCATTGCGGCTTCCGTGGTGTTTGTGACAATAACTTGCCAAGATGATCCAAAGGCTACCGATGGGCAATTTGATGTTAAGATGCCGTCTGTGCCAAATTCTGCAACAGACCTCTTTGTGCTTCACTTGTCAATTCATCCTTCCATTTTTAGAGGCGCTCCTTCTTATCAGGGTTGTGGGTGAGCTGGAGCCTATCTCAGCTGAATTTGGGGAGATGCGGTGGACTGAACCAAAAACCCGCCAGAAACAATTGGGTCAACAATAACTCAAATCGAGTCAAAGAGGGACCTACCCAATTTTTTGTGTTATTGAGGTACCCACAAAGGATTATTTTGTACAAAACAGCCCACTTTTCTTTTTTCAATGAATAAAATGTGAAATGGCGGCCCGGTAGCCCAGTGGTTAGCACGTCGGCTTCACAGTGCAGAGGTGCCGGGTTCGATTCCAGCTCCGGCCTCCCTGTGTGGAGTTTGCATGTTCTCCCCGGGCCTGCGTGGGTTTTCTCCGGGTGCTCCGGTTTCCTCCCACATTCCAAAAACATGCGTGGCAGGCTGATTGAACACTCTAAATTGTCCCTAGGTGCGAGTGTGAGCGCGGATGGTCGTTCGTCTCTGTGTGCCCTGCGATTGGCTGGCAACCGATTCAGGGTGTCTCCTGCCTTCTGCCCGATGACAGCTGGGATAGGCTCCAGCACCCCCCCCGCAACCCTAGTGAGGATCAAGCGGCTCGGAAGATGAATGAATGAATGAATGAATGAATGAATGAATGAATGAATGAATGAATGAATAAAATGGGAAATGCGGGCGACGGAGTGTCCAGGCAAAAACCATGCAAGCACGAGGAGAACATGCAAGTCAAGTCAACAGTATTTCTCGAGCACTTTCAAACAGCCATCGCTGCATACAAAGTGCTGTACATGGAGCGATTTAACACGCACAATAAACAGTAAGACGAATCGGTAATAAAGGCGGTAGAAAGCACCAAGCAGTAAAATCAAGAACAAATCTAAGTCATGCTGAGTCGAACGCCAAAGAATACATTCAGACAGGAGATTTGAACCCAGAATCTCTGACTCCCAGACAGATGTGCCGACCACTAGGTCAACACTGTGCCGTTTATATGATTCGATGAAGTTAACGGTGATAACTTCAGTTGATTGGGGAGAAGCTGGCTGAACTGGCCCAGGATAGGTTTGGTAAGCCTGGGTGTTGGGTCAAAAATTGACCGAGCAGACTTGGGTCAAAATTTCGGATCAAAAATTGGGTGGAATGAATGAATGAATGAACAACAACCACAATTTCTGTGGTTTGGGGTTAAATTTATAAACCCTGAAAGTTGGGTCACGCATTGGTGCAAGTCACTTTTTGACTCATAATTGGGTTCTTTTTCACCTAAATTGTTTTAGAATTTAAAAAAACATTGGTTCCCAACCAGCGGCTTATTTCGTATCTGAGGCAAGAAAATGACTGACTCCTGACACAAGATTCGAATCATCTCTGTCGTGTAAACTCACAAGCAAGCAAAATTAGTAAAAATAAAAACAAAAACAACAACCCACACATTTGGAAAGATTCTTTGCAATGAGGAAAAGGCCCAGTGAGGATTCAACACAAATAACAATGCCCAAGAAGAACAAGAAATGTGCATTTCACAGACAATACCAGGAGAATATCCGGTTTATCACGACAGGTGATTCGCATGCACCAAGGCGGCTTTGCACAATATGCGGCGAGCGGCTCTCGCCGATGGTTCGACGAAGCTTTCAAAACTGATTCGTCAACAAATGCGAGTGCCTCGAGAGCGCGGCGCTTCGTGGCTAATCGCTTTTCTATGGCGAAAAAGTCATTCGATATCGGTGGGGGGACGAGGATTTGCGTTGATTCTTTTTATTGGTCTTTATGCGGCTGAAAAAAATATCACTGACGACTTTGACTCAACTTATATCACAACATAGCAAACAGCAAGAAAATCAATTCGTTATTCGAGGTTCTGAGACGGCACGGAGAGACACGCGGATTATCGCCGCCCTGCAGTGATCTCCGACATCTCACACGATCATATTAATCATGCCGATTGATTTATGATCACTCGCGCTGCCGCTTGACGTCTTTATCAATCCACACACGTGCGCACACTTCACACTCACTTGGCGTAGCGCTCACTTATCTGTGACGCATGGTGTGTTTTTATGTTTTGTTTTTGTTTGACAGGCGTGGAGAGAAAAGCCAACAAATATGATAGCCGGCATCCTCGCAGGCTCAAAAGTGCCGTGTTGATCCAATCTGTCGGCTCACAAATGAACAGAAAGTAGCTATGACTCATGTTCTATCCAGAGTATCCACAGAGCAGGCTTTCTCACGTGGGGAAGCGCATTTCTCTCTAGAATACATTAATGGTTTGGAGATTTCATAGTACCCTGCACAAATTCAAGACCGTCCGATGTCTGAGGTAGCAAAGCAGCCCAAGAATGTAACAGAGCCGACTCCATATTTCACATACAAGGACAGCGTTCATCGCTTGGGCTGCTTCATTTTTTTTTTGCATCTGTTATGATGCAACTGATGCACCTTGTCGAAAAGTTCCAGTTTTGTCTCGTCTGACCAAAGGGCATCCTCCCAGAAGCTTTGCGGCTTTCCAACATGCAGTTTAGCAGATTTTTTTTTTTTTAATGATTTATTTTCACCCGTGATGCACTCTTTGGTCGTCTCCACTTTAGCTCAAACAATGACGGATGGCGCAACCTGACATTGATGTATCTTGACCTTGGACTTGACCTTTAATTGATTTGGAGGTTGTTCTGGGCTCTTTTGTTCCCATTCGTGTTTTATATCTCTTCCCGTTTCTCACCACTTGTCCTCGTGCGGCCACATGCGGGGACGTTGGCTACATTGCCGTGTGTCTTCAATTTCTGAATAAAATGTGCCATTGGACAATTTATTTTTAATCTTTTCACAGGGCACCGTCACTTTTGTCTATGCCTGTTTCACGAGTTTGTGTTTGTTTTTTTTATAATTTTGCAGAGCTACAATTCATAAGCAATGTGTGAATGTCATTGGGTCATTTTCATAAAATCGTCATTTATGACTAATTTTTTTTTCTTTCGTTAATTTTTTTCTTTACTTAACAGAGAAGTAACAACTATATTGTCCCCGCGTGCACGTATGGAGCACTCGCGTTTACGTCAAGTACGCGCAAGAGCGCAGCCGTCGGGGTGTTGCCTTTTAAAAATAGTCGACACTTCCTGTCAGGCTGCGTGTGCGCGGCTAACAATCCGGTCACATTAGGATCACCTGACAAACAAAAGTCCCACGAGGGCCACGCTTGCAAACACATTTGCATTGAGAAGCAAAAGGCGGAAGCACCTCAGGGCCCCCCCCCCTCCCCACTGAGAGGCCCACATTTCCATTGCAGCATTTCAAACGCACCGCCTTTTTACATCTTTTACTCCTTTATTTATTTATTTTAGGCCTTTATTGAAAAGGTGTTCAAAGCAATGTGACTCCTGTTTAAAAAGTACAAAATTATTTTCTACAGGAATTTGGCGTTCTCTCTCTCTCTATAGGTATGTTAAAATTAATGTAATAGCCATAATGTAATTAATGGCTAAGTAAAATTAACTTCATTTTACTTAGCCGTTTGTAAAAATAAATAAATAAATAAATATTCATGATAATTCCAATGACACCTTTCCAGGTGTCATTGCCCAAGGTGAGCAACAGAAGTCCCCCGGCATAATGAGGGCCTGCAGTATTAAGTTACCGTATTTTCCGCACTGTAAGGTGCACCTAAATGCAATCGATTTTCTCAAAAGCTGAGAACGTGCCTTAAAATCCGAGGCGCCTTATATATCGATAAATATTCTGATCGGATGTAGTATTTCAAATGTTCGGTAAAGCTCTATATAAAGCTGTATTGTATTGTATTCCCTCTAGCACAGCTCCCTCTGGTGGCTGCAGAACGCACTGCAGCCACTCTTGTAGCTTCTATTCTATGCGCCTTATAAAGCGGTGCGCCCTACATATCAAATCAATTTTAAAATAGGCCATTCATTGAAGGTGCAGCTCATACTCCGAATCGCTTTATAGTACGGAAAATACGGTACTGTATAGCAGTGTCATTCATTCATATCCCATCACCAGCGTGGAGAAGAAGACTAAGAGGAAGAAATCTATATTTCTCTAAAAGATCTGGAAACTGTTTCTCTCAGTTTCCTTTGAAAGAAGAATAATTTGCCTCATTCATCGTCGGATTGAGATTCAAGTGAAGCCCTCAAGCTCGGGCTCCCAAAAGAGCGACTCACCGAGAAGTTGAGCTAATCACATCATTTCCCCGCTAAATGAGACCTCCAGGGAAATGAGATGGCCAAACAAAAGAAGTGGTTCTCTCTCTTCCTTGAACACCTTTAAAACACCCCTCCCCCATCCCCAACTCGCCACTGTCCCTGCCACCGTATGTGCACACCCCACCATGAGTCAAATGAGCATGTCCACGCACATTCCAACACAGAAGCACGTTCATTTTCGCTCCGGCTCAAAGCGACGACAAACCGCATGACACGTTCTGCTAATTAACATGATTTTTTTTAACCCTCCCCAGCAAAAAGGACGACACAAGCATTTTGCCCTAGTGGTAAAATAGTAATGTATTTATTTATTTATTTATTTATTTCAACTGGAACATTGAGCAGGTGGTGGGGAGATGGGCGAGTTGGGGGGGGATCACTTTGTAAAAGAAACCAAACAATAACTGGAAACCAAAAAAAACATGAAAAAATCAGCAAGTTCGGCTGGAAAAAAAAGTTTTCAACTTTAATATTTTAAAGTGGGAAAATTAAAAATATTATACTAGGACAACTGACCTTGCCCCCCCCCCCCCAAAGCTAAATGATTAAAACAAATGTTTAAAATATTGGGGAAAATAAATTCTATTTTTTAATTGAATCTTTGATCAAATATTGAACAGATTTGATTTTAAATATTTAAAATTCACATTAGAATGATGCCTTTTTTTTTTAATTTCCCCCAAAAACTGTTCGACAGAAAGTGGACATATTGCATTTAATGTCATTTTTTTGATGGCCAAACAAATATTTGCGCTTGTCACTCTTCCTCGCACACGCTCAGAAAGAGCCACCTCCACACAAGTGCCCCCAACCCTGCGCAAAATGAGCCTGCCCACTCACGTTCCCACTCAAAGAAGCACATCCCCGCATTCATTTCCACTCAGGCACAAAGTGGCTACAAACTGCAAGATCCTTCTTGCTAATTGTGAATTTTTGCCCCGCAATAAGAAGCACTTTGAAGACCTGTAGCGCTAGTATGGTATTAATGATGTCCTCAAATTAAAGAATTCAGGCTAAGTTCATCACCAGGGAACGCGAACAAGCTCATTAGTTGCATCGCGCTTGAAATTCACTATGCCCCTATGAATTATCATGTTACAAAATGCCTCCTTTGCCGACTCTGAGTGACTTCGAAATTCTACGAGGCAGTCAGTCTTTGTGAAGTCTCCAAATAATATTTGAAGCTCCAGGGTCTCTCTCGGAAAGTCTCTGAGAGAGACTTTTCCGAGAACCTGCCATGCTTGTTTTTGGAATGTGGGAGGAAACCGGAGTACCCAGAGAAAACCCACGCAGGCACGGGGAGAACATGCAAACTCCACACAGGAAGGAAGGAGCGGGACTGCACCTCTGCACTGTGAGGCGGACGTGCTAACTGGGCGTTCACCGCGCCAACCGTGATAATGATTCATTCATTCATTCATCTTCCGAGCCGCTTGATCCTCACTAGGGTCGCGGGGGGTGCTGGAGCCTATCCCAGCTTGTCTTTGGGCAGTAGGCGGGGGACACCCTGAATCGGTTGCCAGCCAATCGCAGGGCACACAGAAACGAACAACCATTCACACTCACACTCACACCTAGGGACAATTTAGAGTGTTCAATCATTTTTTTGGAATGTAGGAGGAAACCGGAGCACCCGGAGAAAACCCACGCAGACCCGGGGAGAACATGCAAACTCCACACAGGGAGGCCAGAGCTGGAATCGAACCCGCTACCTCTGCACTGTGAAGCCGACGTGCTAACCACTGGACTACCGGGCCGCCCGTGCTAATGATGATGATGACAATAATAATAATAACAATAACAATAATAATGGTGGTAAAGGTGGTGGCAATAATATATATGGTAATCATTGATAGTTATTGTCATCTTTTCACACAGAGATCCTGGCAAATTGGTTATTCCAGAGGAGCATTTTCCTCTTTTTTTCACCCAGAGAATAGCAGCTGGATATATTTCCAGTGTGTTTAAAACTTAGCTGACAGCAACTTCATTCTTTTGATATGTGATTTGGGTTTTTTTTAGCATGAGCTAAAATTCAAAAAATTGCACTGGAAAAAAAAGGGTGAATAAATAAAACAGAAAAAGTAATCGAAATATTTTTGGGGAAAAAAAGTTTAGATTTCATGAGAGCAGGAAAAATGGTTCATCTGTGAAAGAAAGCTCAAACTTCAACATTTTCCATTGGAAAAAAGAAATGTTCTCTTTTTCGACTGGAAAAACTGAAAGCTTTCTGCTGCAAAAATGGACACATTTCAATTCGGGGGGTGGGGGGGATGTTCAAATGGAAACCACTTGAGATGTTGACGCGTGCTGTTGAGAGGGTAGGCTTTCATCGCAGAGGTGAGCGTGTCTGATGCTCGCTAATCCAAGTGTTTGATGGCAATCGGGTTTGATATGATAATTCCAGCATATGCCCGAGCGTTCCACTGGGCGACGACGACAGCTGGCTCGTCTCACCTTGTGATGAGGGTGACGCTGTTGAGGGAAATGAAGGGGGTGGGGGCACCTATTGGATGCTGACCAACATTTCAACAGGTGAATCTTGTGCTTTCACTTTGCAGCCAATTTAGCATGATTAATAGAAAAATCAAAAAGAGATTATTTGTGGACGTATGAAGTTTAGAACATACTAGCATACCTGTAAACCTCGGCTCATAGCTGCCCTTATAAATGATTACGATTCCCCTTACAAAGCAACAAAAACCCATACATCGGCTTACCGCGCATGCGCACGTCATGCTTTATCAATCCGACAGTACGCAGCGTTGAAAAAAAAATATACGATTGAGGATTACTTGTGCGGGTTTGCCGTGACAATAGTAGCGATCGACGACGGCATTGTCGTTGGCTACCAGCAGGTGAGACGATCTGGATTTGAGCCAAAATTGTGAGATCGGTTCACAATTGTTTTTTTCCCCTCCGTATAAAAGTTTTAATACGCCGTACATGATTTAAAATGATAAAAAAAAAACAAAATGCAGGGAAAACGTACAAGTTGACAGGTATGTACTAGCTTAGCGACATGGAGTGCTACCCACTTGTGCTATATTACGTCACGTATATTCTTGCTTTTATTTTGACGTGCATCTACTCCCGGGTAATTCATTTGATTCATCCTTTCATCCATTTTCTAATCCACTTATTGTCACAGGGAAACCCACAGCTGTCTTCGAGCAGAAGGCGGGGTACAACCTGAACCGGTTGCCAGCCAGATGCAGACAACAATTTGCGCTCACAATCACACCTAGGGAGAATTTTGAGCGTCCCGTTAACCTACTGCACGTAATTTTGGAACGTGGGAGGAAACCAAAGTGCCTGCAGAAAACCCACATAGGCATGGGGGACATGCAAATTCCACACAGGAAAGCCGGAGGGGGAATCGAACCCTGCACCTCTGCATTGTGAGGCGGACGTGCTAAACAGTAGACCGCCATTCCACCATTATGCTTTTATAAACGTACAATATTGTAGAATGCTATTTTTCTTTTCTAAAAAACATTTTTGTTGATTTTTTTTGGGGGGGGGGCTGGAACATATTAATGGGGTTTCCATTCATTTCAATGAAAAAAGATGATTTGAGAGAAACGTTTTTTTCAGAACCAAAGAAACTCGTATCTCCAGGCACCACTGTATGACAGTAGCAGCCTCGAATTTGGCTTAATGACAACGGCAACACTGCAGAAGCGTCACCCCTGCCAACAGACCTGCTGTTTTCCTTCCAAGCATTTCCTTTCTGACTAATGCGATCGCGATATTCCCCACTTGTCCATTTTCCATCCTTTGGAGGCTTATTTGTAATGGGAAATCCTAAACAAAGAAGAGCAACAGTCATCGTCCTCGGAGAACGCAAATGAGCTACCCGAGTATATTCTTTCTCCGGCTACTCTTCGAATAAACAGACATACACGTACATCTGGTGGCTCACACCGAGATCTTAAAGTGATCTCATTTCAGTCCCCCCCGCCTCCCCAGAGAAGGAAGCATTTTCTTTTTCCTGAGAATGTTCTCTGCCATTATGTACTTTCAGAGCTCCGATGGAGAGCTAAGAGATCATCGGGCAAACACTGAGGCTCGGCAAGACCGAAGTATTTTTAGACGTTTTCAACACAGCCGCACGTCACAGTGACTCACTCGCAGCTGCGGTCTTGACGGTCAAGTGATTCTGCAAAAGTTCAGCGGAAATCCAGAGGTTTGGGATGTCTGTGTTTTGCTTGTTCTTTGGCTTTGTATTGGAGCACAGTAGCCCCCCCTCAGACTAGTTGGAGGAAAAAGAAACTTCAAAGCCATGAATACTGATGTCTTTTAAAAAATTATAAGCTTAAGGACCCGTTTTTGGTAACAAAAGGCATATTTTTACACAAATGTTCATGTTCTGTTTTTTGGGTTTTATTTTAAGATAAGATAAGATAAGATAAGATATCCTTTATTTGTCCCACACTGGGGAAATTTACAGCCTCCAGCAGCAAGAATGTGGGTAGAAAGAAGAAAAAACAAACACCATTCAATTAAGTGCAATATAAATACAAAATTGATAAATCGCAGTGCTACCTGTATTTACAATTGTTTTTCACATTTTACATTTGTTTCACATCATTTAAGTATTATTATTATTATTGTTATTATTTTTATGTAACAAAGGTGTATTTTCTAAAATAAAGGCATTCAGTTACCATAGTACAATATTTTTTTAAATTCACTGAACTTAAAAATGATTTTATTTGTGTATAATTCTTACTTTTACTTCAACAAAATGTTTTTATACTTGTAAAGATTGTAGCCTTTTTTCTTCATAAAAGATGACGATTGTGATTAAACTTGCAACAATTTTTTTTGCCCCAAAAATATGAATTTGTTCAGGATGATGAAGCGGTATGGGAAGTTATGATTTGGAATTAGCTGTTTATGGGTTGGACTAGGGCTTGGGGTAAGGTAAGTAGAGTGCTGAGGTTGGCACCCTTGAGTCCATTCGTGGGGCCCAAAGTTCAAAGCAAACGTGCTGAATCCATCTTCCTAACCGCTTGATCCTCACTAGGGTCGCGGGGGGTGCTGGAGCCTATCCCAGCCGTCTCCGGGCAGTAGGCGGGGGACACCCTGAATCGGTTGCCAGCCAATCGCAGGGCACACAGAGACGAACAACCATTCGCACTCACACTCACAACTAGGGACAATTTAGAGTGTTCAATCCGCCTGCCATGCATATTTTTGGAATGTGGGAGGAAACCGGAGCACCCGGAGAAAACCCACGCAGGCCCGGGGAGAACATGCAAATTCCACACAGGGAGGCCGGAGCTGGAATCGAACCCGGTACCTCTGCACTGTGAAGCCGACGTGCTAACCACTGGACTACCGGGCCGCCTACGTGCTGAATCATTTAGCGGTTATGCTACACGCAAATGAATAATATGCTAGCATAACTGAAGTTAGCCTCAATGGTAATTGCTCTTGAAATCCATCTTAAAAATCATACATTCTTCCCATTACTCACAATTAAGAGCATTTTCCCAAAATCATGCACGTATGGCACCAGACCTGGTAACACTGCGCAGTAGAACAGCACCGGCATGATTCTTTTCATCTCAGGCGATCTGTCGGGACTTAAAAGCCAAGGCTCCAAAAAGGTCAGCGGCGTCACAAGCCACACCGATTTAAAAAAAAAAAATATTGTTGCCGAACAACCGAAACTTTGCAGCGCCTTTTTCAAACGATCCGCTCGTTAATGTCTGTAGCGGCGAACAGCTCACTCGCAACGAATCCAATGTTCCCGCCGACTGATTAAAGCCGTTTGTAAATGTATCGCGGCTGTCGCCTTCGGCGTGCACTTTGGAAGGAAAGCAGATCCATCTTCGTAAAAGCATGTCCGTGGAGAACAAACACAAACAGGTCACCCTTTCATCTCACGTCAATGCAAACATGAACAAATGGAGGTTTGACAGAGCGTTCGTATGATGCTGGCAGAACCGTGTGGAGATGAATGTTGCAATCATGCTCAGTTTTGCGTTTTGTTTTGTTTTTTTTCCTGGAGGAGACAAGTGAAGTGCACTGGAGCTGAGGATTCTCCACAGTACTTGAAACTATTAGATTTTTTGGGGGGGGGGGGGTGTCTTTAAACAGCAGCTAGACCAATGAAGTATCTGCCTTCATTTTTATGTCGTTGTTGCTTTTCTATTAGCTCTTCACAGGCTTTGGCAAAACTAGCTTAATCTGTCTGACAAGACAGTAGCAAGGAGCTAACGTAGCAATCTCAAGAGGGGAATCTTTGCCCTACCAACAGCCAAAATGGCCGCTTCAAAGGAAAATGGTTGACTTCCTGTTGTTTAAGGCATGGGTTTTTACCGTGGGTACGGTCCGTGGTAGAGAATGAATGGATGGATGAATCAAACAGGCTACGGGCGAAATCTTTTTGAGCTGTTGGGACATGGGTCCTTGAGACATTTTTGTGGAGCTACTCATTATGTACGTGTCTACACACATTAATGTTGCTAAGTTGAACAGGCTTAAGATGCAAAACACCTTCTCTTCATTCCAAGGCTCAGTTTTGGGGTGCTTCAAAGCTAAATTCTTGTGCAGGACTAACAGGAAACAAACAAAAAAGAACATTTTAAACCCACTAAAATAGAAACGGCTAACAGTTAACAACACCAAAGGTGTCCGAGCAGCAGAATTACACAGGAGCTAATGTATCTGTCACGTATCACAAAGGAGAGTAATTTCATTTTCATTTGAGTATTTCCTGGGAAAAATACGTGAAGCGAATCCTTGAGGTTCCACCGTCCATACATCACGCCTATATTAAGCCCCATATGACTGCATTTGACCATAATGTGACCCTCCTTCTGGTTCCTCCCATGATGCTCAGCACTCGCATGAAAAAGAAAAGACCTGTCAGGAGACACATAGCGCTCACCTCGCCTCACGTTCACTGCGAGTGTTGTCATGCAATCCATCTTGTCGGCGATGCGCATGCACGGTGCTTACAGCTGTCCCTATTCATTCGCTCTCAGCCTGGCAACCTCTCTGCTCATCTACCTCCCCCATTGTCTCCATCCACCTCGCGCTGCTAATAGCAACAGAGGACTTGATTTACAGCCACATGAAACCGATTCACTTGCAGAGAGACAACCGGTGAAGAGTTGCAACTGTGGAAATTATGCTAAAATGTCCAGCTTGAAAACCAACAGGGGAGGCTTTTTTTGGGCTGTGGGTTTTCGATTGTTTAATTTTTTTTGGTGAGTCCAATAATGATAGCTATGCCATCTAAATCATACTGTATGTTGCCAAGTGAAACTGGCTTTGTGGGGTAAATTTACAAAGAAGTCTGTGAAGTGCTGCTGAGTCAGTGTTTGTATACTTTTGAACAAAAATTGGCAGCCTTTTGGTGTCTTATCAGTCATGGATGTGTGGTTTTGTTGTTGTTTTTTGTGGGTCTTATCATCATAGACAAGGCAACTAATTACATTTCATTTTTCTCAGTGAAACTGGCTGCAGTTGCTGAATTTTCTAATTGTTCCAAGTTGGGCCGACCAAATCAATTTTGGCGGACCTGGAAACAAAATGGCAGATTTGTAGGGTATAGCCTCTTGAGACTTTTTCTGAGTCTACTCATGAATGAAGCACCTGCCAAATTTCAGGTTGCTCAAGTAAAACTGACTTAGGGGATACGTTTTCAAATTATCGGATAGGTGTAACTGATAAAATATGGGGGCTTTAGAAAAAACAAAACAAAAAAGTGCTGCTGTCAATTTTGGGAGGGGATTTCAAGACGAGATAAAACAGGTTTGGGGGTTATATTTACAAAGTATTAGTCAATTTGTGTGTGTGGGGGGGGGGGGGTCAATATGTGTGAAAGGCCACATAATCCTATATTTATTGTTTAAATTTCCACACTGTTCAGAAACCAAGTAACGAAATGCATTTGTGGCTGACCTAAGCATAAGAACACCCAACAAATGCGACACCCACCGGCTAAAATGATTGGCCCGTTAATTAATTGCATTATCATCAGCAAACAGTCTCGCCACCACCAAAAAGCCTCCTGAGAGAAATCAGATATCACGTGATGTTGTGCCGCTCTGTTCGGTTCACTGCAGCAAAACCAACAGGCCACACGGCCACAGTGCCTCCTACTGGCCGGTACAGTCACGACAGAGGGATGAAGGGCATCTGTGGCCTCCCTTCAGGACATGACAAGGGATGTGTTGGCTGCACTTTTGCATGCTCACTTTCAGGGCTGCGTTTGACGGGGGGAAACGCTTTACACCAAACGAATGTGATTGAAATGGAAAATAGGTGAGGGTCGCATCAAAAAAGCTTGGCGCAATACAATAAACGGGCTGGTGTGGGTTTTAGAAGCCCACTTTTATGACCTGAAACAGACATTATGTCGTTCTTTATTGATTATTGAGTCATTTTTCATTATTGGAGGTAAAACAGCGCTGGCTGACTGAAAATGACCCGTTTGTGCAAAGCAAACTAAATACATTATTTTGAGTGTCAGGAGCAGAATATACAGAATATACAATAATGACTTACAAAGAATCTTTTTCATCTTTTTGCTCCACCGACTGTCTTTCATGACAGTACAAAAACATTCTGGAATCATATGGTGGGGGATGGGGTGGGGGAGACAGATGCTTGGCATAATCAAGATCAGCGATGGGCACCTGCCGACACTCGACCACAGCCTGAGTGGCTCCTTCTTTAATCAAGAGATTTTTTTAAATTCTTTTTTTTAAAGACCTGCTAATCCTCACAAGGGTTACGGGCATGATGGAGCCCATCTCAATTAACTTTGGGCCATAGGCAGGGTTAACCCTGAACTGGTTGTTAGCCAATCGCGGGGCACAAATAGACGTCAAAACCCTTTGTTGTGAGGTTAGTGTAGCGCAGGCGTGGGCAATTATCAGAGGTCAAATATCTGAGGGTTTCAAAACAGACCGGATGACTTCTTGTGCATTTTTAGGCATGGGTTGTTGGAATGTTTTTGTGGGTCTACTCATAATAAACACACTTATCAAATTCCATGCTGCTAAGAAAAACTCTGTTCAGTCAGAGATGCCTCAGAGGCATTTTTTTTCTTGGAATTCCAGTGTGTTTTAAGGCATGGTTTCTTGACTTTTGTTGGGCGTCTACTCATGCTACAAATGTAAAATATAAGAAAATAATGAGCACTATGTACCTTTGGAATTTTGACAAAATATAATGTTGCATTCAATAAAACTGGAATATCTAAAATTTCAATCAATGGATCAATCAAAAATGTCTTCAATATTTTTTATTAGACATCATTTTACATTGTTTACCATCCCCAAAAGGGGAACCATAAAACATAAATAACGCATCCTTAAAAAATACTGTATTAATTCACAAAAGCAACATTTGATTGTTTTATACATAAATCATATTTACATGTTTTTTTTGTTTTTTTACTTCACATAGACTGAAACAAGTGAGCTCTCCCATCTTTTAGTGCATTTCACCATTAGCTCGCCCCAAAAAAAGAAAAAAAAGCTGGGGGGGGGGGGCTTGGCGGTAACTTATCTGATTGTCCCTTACAGGAAGTAGAAGTAGAAGCAGCTTTATTGTCCTTCCACAATAAAGCTGCTGCCCATTGCTTACTCTAACTTCCGCATCAAGTTGGAATCCTTAGGTCACAGACAAACAACAACATGTCACAGTGCCCCTTGGTGGTTCCGGAGCGTTCCGTAAATGTCAGAGAAAAATAGTGGCCATGACACGCTCCCCACATCCTGTCTGTTTTTACCTGTCCTGCAGGTAGCCAATAAATCAACTCAAATAAAATGACAATCTTGTTAGGGGCATCGTCCAATGTGTCACCAAATGCTGTTATTTTTATATTTGTATTTTTTTCCAGAGAGTTCCAGGTCTTTTATGGGCAGAAATCAAAAGTATTTTTAGATTTTTGGAAAAAAAAACTTTTTAATATAAAAAAATCCCAACATTTGGTGGTATGTGCTTTTTTTTGTCCGATATTAATGTTCAATGTGAATAAAATGTGTTTCTCCAAATTTTGTGATTTACGCAAAGTTCTTCATATGGTCAACAGCGCTGGATGCAAATAAAACTGGCATCTCATTTTCAGATTTTGCTCAGAAAAACTAAATTTGGCTTTGTATGTCTCACTGGACAACATTTAAGAATAATAAATCCAATAGTAACTCTAAGTTGTGAGATTCAGAAAAATAAGCAACGCTTGTTTTGTATTTTAACCAAAAATAATAAAATATTCACAAAATTTGGCCAAACAGATTCTTTGTCGGACAAGCAAATGAATATCTAAGAATTTGATCATTTTTAGATATTGATCGGGAAAAAAATTGTTTTTTGTATTGGAAAAATACATAGGCCCTATATCACAAAATCTCACAGGGCTGTGGATGCTTTTTATTGGGACAACATTCAACATGAATAAAACAAGGTACTTCTGAATTTGGTGATTGAATTGGAAAAGCGGCTGTAATTTTTGCTGAAAGCGCTTGTCTTGTCTTCTCATTCAGTCGTCACTCCAAAACCAAATGAGATGGTCTTGGTTTGACAGCCTCAACATTTAGCCCCCGCAGAAAAATGTCAAAGAGGCGAGCAAAGTGCTTCACGGCATGGACGACTACGTTGAAAATGATCCTCTTACTTTTTGGCTTACTGAAAAAGATAAGAATCGATCTGATGTGATGTGATGAAAGCTAACGATGAAAACTTTGTGACGACTCGCGACTGGCTTTAAGTCAAGCGACGTGGAGTTATTTGCTGAACACGGTATGTTTAATTTTATTTGTACAAGTTTCCTTCCGCACTTCCAGTCGCGGTCTTTTAAAGTGAAATTGCTTTCTCTTCTCGGGCTGCGGCGCCATATGGAGCTTGTTGAAATTCCCGTCTGTTTGCCGAGTGCCATTTGGATGCATTGCTATGATTTTGTGTGTGCGTGCGTGTGTGTGTGTTGCGTATGCATGTGTGCCAATCAATCCACTAGCCAAAAGCATGTTTATGAGACAGGAGGGGCAAGGGAAACAACACCCCCCCCCCAAAAAAAAAACGGAAAGCCGGCATTAAAATCATTGGTGGCCTTTTTGTGGTTGTTTGCTTCCATGCTCAAAGTTTGTCGCTACTCTCACACCACAACGACAGGGAAGTGGGAGCACACCGGCACGTCCTGTCTGGCGAACAGGGTTGCAGGCGAGCTAGAAAGTGTTGTCGTTGAGCGAGGCTGAGGAGGGATCAAGATGAGAGTCAGCAGAAGAAGATCTCCCCATCCAGAGGAGCCTCGGAGAGGTGCTGGGAGTCTGGAATTGACCATTTCATAAAATGTTACTGACTGTTTTCCTATGGGAAAACTAGAGCAATTTACAGGTTAAAGATTGTTCCACTACACGAGCGAGTCTACTTGATTTTGTAGATCATTTTCAGCAGGTTCTTTTAAACATGCGCCAAAATTATGTTTAGAATTATTATTATTATGTATTGATTTTAAGTTATTTTATTGATGTTTTTAATATTTTCCCACTTTAATGTTAATTTTTCCATATATATCAAGTTTTGTACATGTGCTATTTGCATATGTCTATTTTTTTATTTATTATTATTTAAATTATTCTTTGTTTGACCAGATAAGGCAATTGAAAACAGTTTTTCCATCTACAATGCCAACGCAGAGGTTGAGTGTTGTGTCCGAGGACACTTCGTCAAGGTTCAAACCGGCAACCCTTCGGGCGCCAGCTGATGTGCTCTGAGCCACAGCCATCCCATTTTATAACCGAGCGCCATAGTTCACGAAGTGAACGGCTCCAAATTGCAGCCATGATAGTGCTTTTCGCATCTTACCATCTACAGGTAGATTACAATCTCAGGGAGCAGCTGAAGTTAAAAAAAAGTAAATAAAAAACTAGGATTTTTGGCGTTGAAGAAAAAGTATGCGATTAAAAATAATTCATGTGAGCGTTGCATTCAGGATGCGCCCTGAGCGCAGGTAAAAACGAGCACAATGCGTACCTGCGGCCTTTCCTTTCACCTTCTTCTTGCGCTTGTCTTTGCCTTCCTTGCCACGATGCTTGGCCAGCTGCAACAGGCTCTTGGACAGCTGCGTGCTGGCCTCGCCGGCCTTCAATACGCCCGCCGCCGCCGACGAAGATGAAGACGACGTGAAAGGGTTGAGACTGCGTGTCTTGGCCTTGCAGCGCTGCGACGTTGAAGACGAGGAGGATGAAGAGGACATGTCGAGGTGGTCCAGATCCAAAGATTGGCAGCTGCCCGCCAACTGGGACTCTTCCGAGGCGGTGGAGGGAGTCCGCTGCAAGTCAATTGGGCAAGTTTATTCCGACTGCGCAAGATGGCGGACAACCAGTGCTTACTTTTCAGCAATAACTGGCGAGATGTGCAGCCACATTAAGTCAGCATGACTTTGGGTGTCTGAAGATTTTTATTTATTTATATATATTTTTAACTCTGTGGATTAATTTGAGGCCTTCTGTTGATTTCCATTGTGCCCTCCACTAACAGGAAGAAGAACAACATGTTCCTGCGCATGGCAGAGTACATCGTGGCTATTTTTGGCTCAATGTTATTTCGGGTTTCAGGTTTTAGGGCTGAACGATTCTGAAAATAATCTAATTGTAATTTCTTTCTTCAACATTGGACAACCCCACGGTCTTTTTCTAATATAAATTGGAACAAACACAATCAATTATGTAATCTTTATTACAATACAATTCTACCAAACAAGTGTTGCGTAAAAATATAAGTGTGTACTGTAAATGAGGAATAAACTAGAGAACTCGAGTGCACATGTCAACTTTTCGTTGTTTTCATGTGTACTGATATGTAAACATGTGGACTGCACTGCTCAAATACTGGACCCATTTTCACCATGTATGCATAAATTGTCATCACGCATGCCTAAATGGAGGAAGTGTAAGATTACACCTGCCTACATGACGCAACATCTTCTGATTCCGAAAACAGGCAAGAACCAGAAGGCATTCCAACCGGCGGCTGCGGACGACAGTGACACCTCATCCATTAAACGAGGAGTAACATCATTTCATCTATCTTCAGTTTATTTCGTGAAACATCTGGCCACACACAGACAAATTCATCTTCTAAATGTGTGGCCGCTGACAACTTTCCAGCCAGGGGCTGCCATTTCCAGTCAGTTGACCGGAGGATGCGTTTTGATTCGCTCACTGCTCAAGAAGTGCACGAAGCTTTTCTTTTTTTTTAATTTATAAGGCAAAAAAAAAAAAAGAACATGTTAGATACTGACCTCAAGGTCTCGTGAGACAGAAAGCTCAGAAATTACACACACCCAGCGCGGCAGACTCTCGGCACAGCTTTGACGTTTGTGCCTGCTGTGCTCCCAATGACCGGTCAAATCTGAGTCGATGCAATTAGCAAATCGCGTTTTATCACATTGCATTATAGTGTCAATGCAATTAAATTATTCAGCCCTATTTTTTATCATGGAAGGTTGCGACCGCCGTAGCACGTTGCAGGGGTCAACCATCGCCTGTTTAAAGTGACTATGTGTTGTTGTTGTTCACCTCGACACGCCGTAGCTCGTCCATCTTGTCGAGCTGCCTCTGCAGGGCCTCCCTGTCCTTGTCCAGCTTCCTCTGGGCATCTCTCAGCCTCTCGAGATCCCTCTGGTAGTCCTCCTTCCGACTCGCCAGCTCTCGCCTCTCGTCCTCGAGCGCCCGCTGCTGCTTGGACAGATCCTCCTGCTGCAGTGACGACCGCTTAATTATATTCAAGATACAGGCAGTTTTTGTGCGTGGAACTTTTCCATAAGAATTTTATGTTTCAACATTCGTATTTTTATCCAGGTCATGAGTAAGTTTAGCTTACAACAATAAATACCACAATTCTATCAGTGCTAGAAGTATAAACACACCCATGGGGGGGTAGGAATGTCTATTTACTTTAATAAATCTCACCAAGTCAAATGTTCCTGTTGCTTAAATTAAGTAATAAATTCATGATCTCATTGGGTTTTTTTTTCCAATCCCGTTTTTTTTCAGGGCGGCAAAAGGATCGACCGTACCTGCGCGTTCAGCAGTGTCTCCTTGTCGCCAAGCAGACGCTCCCTGAGCTCCCACTCCTTTTCGCGCCGGCGCCGCTCCTCGGCATGCGCCGCCTGCTGCCTCTGCAGGGACGCCAACTCCTGCCGCTGCTTTTCCAGGCTCCGCTGCTTCTCCTGTTCGACCAGGGAGCTGGGCCGTGAAGACGACCGTGACGACGAGCACGCCGACGGTGAGCGCTCGCTCAGGGCCTGACGTTGGTCCTCTATGAAGCTGTCCTGCTGCACCACCACTGCCTATAAAAAAAACAACACCACAAAAAAAAAATGAAGACATTATTTGCGATCATCTGACGTGAACATGCATTCCCAAGCTGTCAGGTGCATGCAATATACTGAGGATGTCATACCTGCAGCGTGCTGAGCAGCAAGTACAGATTCGAGACGCTGTGGAGCACCTGCTGTTGGGAAATACAATGCAATGAGCACTTTTGACATACACAAAGAATATTTTACGGGAAATGAGCAATACATATTGATTTATAGCACAGTAAATGGCAATGAGTCCTACGAGATCAAGTGACACAGAGGCTGAAAACACAACTCGGCCGGTTTCCATGTCAACAATGGCCTGGCTAATCAGGTTAGCGACAGGAAGTGGCTTCTTTACCTCGCTGTTCCTCTTGAGCAGCTGCAGCAGGTTGGCGTTTCCTCCCTTGCCGGCATACACAAACACAAGGACAAAAATCAGGCGTGCGTGCTCGTGTGGGTGCTTGTGAGCGTGCATGTGGCCGTGCCGTTGTAACAAGCAGATGATGATGTAACACTTATGCAACGAAAAGAAAAATCACAAAATCTTGCGAGTTTTCATATCATTATGTAACGTGCATTGTGTTTCTTGCCCATTATTCGTGACAACCGTCAGTGTGCGCTATAGAAATAAATAAAATACTGAGAAATAATCCACAGTTTAGTGCCGCCGATTTGCCCAAGAGAAGTAATGATAACAATTAGAAATAATCCACAGCAGCAGGTGTTGGCATGCTGTATCACGCGCCGGCACGTCGTACGTGTCAAAAAGTAATTGATCCTCCTGCACAGTAAAATTGAACGATTCAAATTAATCCTAGAGGTCCAAAAATGAAGCGCACGCCATGCTCATTTACGCACATTGTATTATATCGTTTAATTAATGATGTCTTGTGTAATAGAATGACTCGAAATAATTTCCAAAGATTTTTTTTTTTTTTTAAAGGCCAATAGGTATAAACAGCAAGGCTTTTCGTACCTTCTTCAGAACACTGTCTGACTCGGTCCTCCGCAGATCTCTGGTGGCATCTTCGCTCTCGTCTTTGTCTCCATCTATCAGATTTGACAGACGCGGATCCGTCAGCATCCATCTCACGGTTACTTGATAGGAGCTAACAGTTATTCAACTTGTTTTAGCTCAGAATAATGTGGAATCTTGCTGCCATTGTGCACAAAAGAACTAAACAAGAAATGGTCTTTTATTTCTATTATGCACGGAGGCTTTTATGAACAATATGACCAATCAAGGTGAGAGCGGTGGTCATGTTGGAGCAATTAGGGTCTTTGTCAAAGGGAGAAAAACGAGCCTTTCAAATGTAATTGTCATTGTGATGTGGATACACTATTCAGTAGACAAGTAGGTGCCCCCTTGGTGGTTGGCACGCGCCAAATGAGCGACAATGCTATTACATTTTTGTGCAAATGTAAACTTTGCATCAACTGTAAACCTCTGAGAAACCGAGGAATGAATGGCTTCAATTTATTTTGGGCATTTCACAGTCTGAAGTGTGCTGTGTTGAGAGGCACATTTCTGGGAGGAGGACTCCATAAACATCAGGCAAGTAGTCATTTTTTTTAATTACATCAGCAGCACATTTGGACAACGCAAAAAATGAATAGGCCATGTAGAAATTGTAGCTAAATAGCTATCAATATACGTCCTGGCGGCTTTTATGATTACTTTTGTCACAACACATTAACAGGTAAAGACCAAGCCTGTCAACAGCGTTGGAAACCATCTCATGTTTCCTATTTGTGGGTGAACAATGCTAGGTGTGTTCAGTTTCACAATGAGAGTAAGGGCTGACACCGAAGGATCAAAACGCAACATCGCAACATCAGCTGCCACAACACGCTGAGGGAAAGCTTACATCCAATCGGAGAAAGGCCGTTTTCCATTGTTACTGTTCCAGATTCAATCCAAGGATAAGAGTGATCCAATCAGAGAAATGTTTGTTCACATACCAAATATCACTGACAAATCCTGATGTCTAATCTCTTTGGTGTCTTTTGACCAACTTCAATAGCTTGAAAAGGGACATCGTGGGCAATTCTAACCTAAATAATCTTGCGAACCTAATAGAAGGAAGTAAAAACAAAACAGCCCCAGACCTAATAAAAGTGATGGCATTGAACCATACTGTATATTAATACTTTAATCAAAAATTGAAGATGAACCACTTTATTGTTTGCCTGTTAGATTGTGCGGCTACATCTGACCAAGTGTCCATACGCACTTCCACACTTACTCTTACTGAGGTGCATCTGGTGACTGTCAAAGCCGCCAAAGGTCTCGGCCCGTCGGGGCAGGCACCCCGAGCCGGGTGCGCCTCCTCCACCTCCGACATCTTGGACACCGGCCATCGCCCCGCCGAGGCTACTGTTCACCAGGGTCTGCAGTGTCTCCACTGTCTCACACACACACGCACACGCACACACACACACACGCCGAGAAAAAAAAAAATCAATGTGAGGTCAGTAAACGAATCATCCGGCTAACAGGGTTACAAAGGCAGTTGCCAAGCAACAACCTGTTCCGCATACTTTACATTCAAATATGTTGACGAGACTTCACCTGTGCGTGTGTGTGTGTGTGTGTGTGTGTGTGTGTGTGTGTGTGTGTGTGTGTTTAAAATTTTACACACTACACACCAAAAGGACAATATGGGGAAAAAAATCAGTCTTAGTTCAATGCACCATGATTTGTTGTGACATCACCTCTAGTCTGCAGGCGCTATGTGCTTACGTTAGTGCAAGTAATCTTGGGCACGTACTGGCAGAAATATGCATCGAATCTGACGCCCCAAAATACAAGTATTCATTTTTTTTTTTGATAGACAATGTGGTCATAAAGTATTCCAAGTTTTACTTTGTCGCAGCCGTGTTGCAAAAGTTCTTTACACAAGACCCCATAATGAACATGAAATATTCATTCATTCATTCATCTTCCGAGCCGCTTGATCCTCACTAGGGTCGCGGTGAACATGAAATAAGATTTTCAAAATTTGAAATTGTTGTAAAGTTAGAAATCAAAAATTAAAAACTCACATATACATTCACAGCCCTTGTTTAGTGCTTTGTTGATAATAGCAATTACAAGCTCAAGTTTGTTTTTAATCTGATGCGCTTTGGGACACTTATCGTTGGGCAGTTTTGCCCATTCCTCTTTGCAGCGCAGCCAAGCCCAATTGGGTTTGATGGGGACCGTCGGTGCAAAGCCATTTTCAGATCTCTCCAGAAATGTGGATATTCAAATATTAATCATGAAGCTACTCCTTCAGTGTCTTTTCTGTGTGCTTTGAGCCATTACCCCCCTTATCATTTTCAGGAGTTGTGTGTAGAAATGATGAAGACATTACCATATCCAATTTTGCTGTAAGTTGGTAACAAAATGTGGAAAAAATGTAGCCTGATGAATAATTTCAGGATGCCCTGAATGTATATGCATGCCCAAATTATTGTTGAGCAGAGTGGGGGAAGGGGGGTGCAAATTGTGTATTGTATCTAATCAAGTGGAAAGAACAGTCAGCGTGCTCAGATGAAATGAGGCAGAAGGCGTGCAAAAAGAAAAGAACCGCAATACAAAACGAGACATCTTCAACAGGCCTTGAATTGATGTTCTTTTAAGTCGACTAGTAATGTTCATTACCGCTAATGGCTACGGCTACATGTTTACAAACAAAGACAACCAATGAAGGAGGACAAGTCTCTCCTCTATTTAGTACTCAGCCACAAAAGGAAATGATTTGTTTGTTTTTTTTTTTTCAATTGAGCAAAGTGGAGCCTGATGAGTTTGATGTTGCCCGTGTGGCTGTGCGTTTCATTACATTTTTTTCTCTATTGTCTCAAGTCATTCAGGTTATATCTATTGTGCAAGGTGGCGCTTGTCATAAAAACTTGGCGAGAAAAGGCATTGCATAATTTATATGATAGCGTATTACGCCACAGTGCCCAAGTGTACTTACTTTGCGTGAGCAAACATACGGTGGAATTTTCCTTTTTTTATTTATTTTTTTTACTATGGATGATTTCTACCTACTTGTGTTTTATACTACTGTGCAAAATTGCAAGAGGAACATGACTACACCTGTATTGCATACAAAAAGGCACGACGATGCCTGACCAATTGCATTTCAGAGATAAAAGGCTAAAAAATCCTCCCGTAATTGTGAATCTACCTTTCACTGTCCATGCCACTAAAATTAATTTTGTGCATGATTCCTAGTCGATATGTTTATTCCTATTGTGGCTGTCATGAAAATCGGCGGAGCCATCACATTAAGCCTATGACGCACATTGTGTGACTGAGCGTGCTAAGCACTTTTGGTTTCAATATGGCATATTTCTCGTCGCGCCATTTCTAATGGTGAAAAGTGACGGGTATGCCACAAATTGTGGCGGGAGAATCCTTGCATGCAGTTAAGTTGTGCAGTGTAAAAGACATTAAAAGTCACTTTAACGCCGAAGTTGCCGAATTGTGTTGTCAGAAAAACAGTCTTCGCTGCAGCTGGATCCTTAAGGACAATGGAGTGTGAGAATAATTTGCATTTAGAAGAGAAGCAGCAGGACCTAGTAGCAATAACAAACATCTCCAGCATCCTTATGAAGCACAAGACTCATCGGCAGCGTTTAAGCCTTGCCCCGCTTACCTTCCTGCAGGGCGTCCTTCATGACGCAGGCCCCCATGGGGGGGTCCGGCCCGACAGGTGACCTGAAGAAGTGCCTGGTCTGCCGGCAGGCCTCCTCAACTGGACTGGAGCCCTCACACATGCCACGGAAGAGCCGCACCTTCTCCTCCAGCAGGGACATGATCTGAGAATCCTTCTGCTTCAGCAGGTCTAAAGGAGGGATGAAGGAAAGAGAGGGAGGAGAGTTAACTACTTCCGATACTAAAGAAGCATCCGGAGGACATTCTGGAGTTATTTGCTCGCCTCTCATTTCTTTGGCTTTGATCTCCAGTTGTCGCTTGTCATCTTCGGTCTCGCTGGGGATGCCCTCGTCCTCGTCCCTCTCCCTGTGCCGCACAACAGCAACACGTTTAATTGTGACTCAGTTAATTTTATTCAACCAAGAAAATACCTTTTTATTCCTTTGAAGAGTAGTTTTGCTCTTCAATAACTTCACTTGAGTAGCATTGTTTTAATTTTGAGAAACAATTTTTCTCAGGTTAATCCCGGGTGATTATGTATAAAATATGATAGTAAAACGGGCAATTAAATGTAGTGATGGCAATTTAAGCACACAAGTATCCTCCTGAAAATTCTATTAAATAATCGAGTATTTGGATAACGATTATCTTTGCTTGGTTAAAGAGCCATTATGAATACAAAAGAGAAAATAATGACATTTCACTTAAAAACGAATGACCAATTGTGGCGCTGACGACCAACAGAAACTCACGTCCAGAACAATATGTCAGAATTTCCATGTTTGAAAAATTTTATCAATAACATTAGCAATACAAAGAAAATAATTCTGCATACCGTTCAATTGCACTGCATAATTACTGTATAAATGATGGCTTTAATATTCTTGTAATTTAAAAAAAAGATCAAGTGGAGAGTGACACGAACGATATTTTTCATAATCAAAATGGGAATATATTAAGTGTTTGAAAAGGTGAGATATATTAAATGTTGATGTCAATTACAGTAACAGTGGTGCTACAATTCACTTATCAGTTTTTTTCACATTCATCCTTTCTAAATAATAAGCAATTTTCAAAATTTGGTACATATAAGTCACCTAAACTTAAGATGTCAGATGATATTGGAAAATACACTTTATTATTTCATCAATCTAATGTTGCAACTCCCTTAGCTACTTTCTTGGCACCGGTTATTGGACTGTCTTTCCTATGCAGACAGGACTTTGGCAGCATCCTGTGGTTTATTAGGTTGTTTCAGAAAATGAGAGTTCAAAAAAAAAAAAGAAAAAAGTTGCACTTTTTCGCATAGCTGGGAATATTTCCCACGGATGAAAAATACAAATTGGAAATGTTAATTATTTGTGACCTGCGAATATTCATGGCATCACTGTACATTAATTAAATTAGGAACCTTCCGGCAGCATGCCTGATGACTCCTTCACTCCCTGACTTTGTACTCAGGCTAACTCCTTGGCTGCAGCACATGCCTACCTGAGTCAAAGGGATGTGAATCCACGGTGGGCCATAATTGTTAGCGGTGGGTACTCACATGGACTGCATGGCGTCCTGTATTAGTTGCATCCAGGCATTACGTTCCTCCTTGGAGCTGGCCAGCACCTCCATCATCTCTGGCTTCTCGATACCTGCCGTGATGAGGAAAAGTCCGCGCTCCTCGTTGGCCACCTCGCGCACAATCAGCTTCTGCAGCGAGATGACAGTCGAGCGCTGGTCCTACCGGGGTGAGGGGGTTAGTTTAGACAGTGGGTGGGAGGGCCGAGGAGAAGGAGGAGGAAGACACATGACAAGAGAAAGGGATGGCGATGATGATGATGAGGCAGTGGGCAGGAAATGGGTTGGTGAAGCGGCGAGGAGGGAAAAGGAAAAAAATGACAGGAAGCATCAAATGTGAGCAGCGGAAAACAAGAAGAAGATTAGAGTTGCATTGGATGGAGTGAGGGAATAAAAACAGATGCAGAACAATAGAAAATCGTTAATGTTCACATCCATTGTGGAAGAAAAACACTCAAGTAGAATATAAACAACAAACATTTTATGAGGGTAAAAATATATATACAGTATATTGTAAAACACTCTTAATCAATTAAGAGGTAGGATTAGACCTAAAATAATGATAACATTTGGTGGATCAAAGGTATGTGCTGTTTATCCAAGAGAAAATGTGCCATGGAAAAGCACATGTTGGTTTGTTTTTCATGCTGGTTGGTTGTTTTGCAAGATTGCCTTAAAGAATACAAAATTGTGTGGAGGTTACATTAAGCATAAATTGAGGCGTTTCACTTTCTCTTGTTACAGTAAACTTGGATTGGGACCAAGTGGGTCACTGACCCACCCGATCCAGCAGATGGAGCTCCAGTGAACCCCTACGCCTCCCCCCACTGTAAAACTTAGTTAGCATTACTGCCCCCTACAGGACAGAGTCGTGCTGAATCGCCGAAGACTTCATAGATTTCGGATGGTTTGGACTTGGTGGAGATCTGCGCGCCATTATTCTCGTGTTTTTGCTTGAGGCTGCCCTCCAATCTACAAACATGTGATTTGTCTTTTTAAAGGCCTCCGCTCTGAAATGGCCGGGCAATTTCGTGATGATGAGTGTGGTTTCTTTGCCGCAGGCCGCTAACATTCTCTCCCCTTCTCGCTCGCTCAGTGTGCACGGGTGTGCGTTTTTTGTGTGCTAAGGTGGAAAAAGAAGCTCATAGCTACATGGCATTCTTTTTGTAATTTTTTGTAAATACACACACACACATTACGTTTTATATATACTGTATAGATATACAGGTATATATATTAGAGCTGTCAGTTAAGCGCGTTTTTAATTGGCATTAATTTAAATGAATTTTAACGGGATTAATTTTTTTCTTGCGAGATTAACGCAGCACACGTCACAGCGGATGTTACGTTGCTCTATAAATAAACCAGAAACTCTTGCGAGATTAACGCGGCACACGTCACAGCGGATGTTACGTTGCTCTATAAATAAACCAGAAACAAAACAACAAGCGTGCTGCACATGTCCACGCACATAGGTTTTGCCAGCCACGGCAGCATGAGACACCGAAAACGGATACTTAGAAGAGTTTATGACTGGAAAGTTTACTTTTAAAAGTTGCCAGATTGTTCCACTGACAAGACCAAATTTACACAGTGTGCTTTTCCGGCGAGCAGTCTTACCAGCATGGCAAAGACATATTTCTGGTCTTTCTCCTGAAGGAAGACCAGCACGTCCGACAGGAGCAGTGCGTGGACATCTGAGATGACGGAGAGATCGTAGTTAGGCGGTTTCTATATATTTTTTCCCATTATTAGGGAAATGTGGTCACCTTTGAGACGTCCCTGGCTGCTCTTGAGCTGCAGGGCACCGTCGTGGACCAGGCGCCGCCGCAGCAGGTCCTCGCGGGCGAAGATCTGGCCACTCTTCATCATCATGATGGACTTGGTATCAGTGCGGCTGTGAAAATCCTTGAGGCGCCGCCGCTTGTCGTGCTCGTTCACGCGGCCGTCCACGCCAGCGATCGTTTCTTTCACCAGGCGCAGCGCCCCAGACAGCTCGTCGTAGTCGCTGTCGCCCTCTGCCCCCAGAAAAAAGCAGTTGAGTCAGTGAGAATCCACGGGAATGTCTTCCTTTCTCTTTGACTTTATTTGTCTGTGTACTTGCCATCACTACGAGAGTGTATTAGAGGACCAGCGGTAAAAATACATAGTACAAGAAATTAGTATGTGCATACCGATGGCAAAATGTAGATAAACTGTGAGCTTCACTTAACCCCCACCCTCCAATTTTTGTTATACCCCTCGTCCCTCGTTAATTATAGTGCTTCACATTTTTTCCCGCCCACATGGGGCATTCATCAAAATGCTTTTAAAGTTGTGCTTTAAAAAGGTTGTGTTGTCATAAGTGTAAAGGTGTTTAGCGCACGTAGGAGGAGTAAATCAATCCAAAATATTTCCTCTATATTGCTGTTGAATGAATGGCAACGAGAGAACCCACAATTTCATTGTGTCTTCGGCCATCGACAATTTAATTACTCTGCCTGTCATGATGTTAGTGGCATAGAAAGTTGAATAACGGGACATTATTTGTATTAATTCTCAAACCGACTAAGGAGAAACACATTATTTCCTGCTGCACAGTTAATGATTTTTCACTAATGTGTCATGGCACAGGTGTTGGGAATCACTGCTTCAGGTGTGTCTCCAGTCAGCGCATTTGTCTGACCTTTAGTGTGCTGCAGGATCCTCTGAATCAGCACAGGGTACTTGGTTATTCTCTGGGTCACTAGCAGAATGCATTCTGGGATGCTGAGACGCCGAACAATGCTGCTGCTCATCTTTTTCTGATTGAAGGAAAAAAAATACAACCTTAAACCGCACTGTCAAAATTGGCTTGAATGAGACGTTCCTCTTTGGGTGGATTATTTTACTCTTAGTTTGATCAACTCCTACTCAGGAAGAAGATGGACGTACTTTGATGAAGGCCTTGAAGCGTTTCTCTTTGGTCAAAAGGTCCTTGTACAGGTTGACGGCCTCATTGTGGCGGCTGCAGAATCTCCCGTAAATCCTCTTGATGCTTTCGCTGTTGCATCCCGAGAACTTGAAAGATTGGGTTAGAACTTATTTAAAATCCCTTTGCACAGACATGGGTAACAAACAAACAAACGAAAACCACAACAAAAACCGATGAAGAAGATATGTTTTCCATATTGCACTGACATTTCACAAAAAGGTTTTCATAACTTACACCTTTATTTCTACACCTCTCACACCTTTGCTTTATTTTTAATCTTGTTTCAAATATATGTTTACACATTTTTCCTGTAACTTTAAAGACTTTCTTATTGAACATTGCCACTTTTTGTCAAAGCTTTTACTCATTTTTTTTTTTTTTTACTACACTAGGTGCTAGCTTATTTATCTTGTAAATCTGCCTCTCCATTTTATCATTTCTGGATGAATCGTTGCAACACAAACAATGTTTGTAAGTCAATGTGACCCGCTGCATGCATTGACATAACAATACATACTTTCCTTTGGTTTTTCTCCTAACTTCACTGTTTTAGCATTCCTACTGAACTGAACTGCTGCCATGTGAACATCATCTCTCTCACCTGGCTGAGGAGGATGTCCCCTATCCGGTGGACGATGAGGCCTCGCTCCGAGCGCCCGCCCTCTGCCTGGCTTTCACGCTTCCTCTCCAGCAGGCGTAGGAGAAGCTGCGTGTGGAGCTCCAGCAGCTCGTCCAGCGCGGGGAAAAGCCGCTCTAGGATCTGCGGCTCCAGTTGCACCTCCATTTGTAGGCCCTTGCTGTACACCTCCGACATGATGCGCAGCGTGCGGATGTGGTGCATCTCCGTCTGCATCAGCTCTGCCGTACAGTAAATCATGTCATAAATTAGTTAAGAAGTAATGAAACTCACAGAGTTGAGAGCTCAGAACGGGTTAGAAACAAGTAAAATGCTAAATTATAGTCAATTACACATCATTTGGGAAAAAATCTCATTTAAAACGACATCCCTGGATTCGGACTCACAATTTGGGATATTGTTTTTTTATTCGGAAAGGATGAGCTCATTGAGGATAAGTTCGATAATTTTGGTCTGATCCATCTCTGCGTTTTTTTCATTTTTATGTAGTCGTTGAACGGGTAAACATTTGGAGACACACGTAGCGGCTTCATCCTTCATATGGTTTGTACATGAGTAAGGTGGTGGCATGTGAGTACCGTAGATGACGTCCTGCCTCTTGACCAGATTGCGGTCCAGCTGCTGGAGGTACTGGTGCTCCACGCCTAAACTCCACGAGTCGGCCTCCATCTCCTTGGCCTCGCCCTCAAACTCGCCCATCAGCTGGCTGTCCATCATCTCTGTCCCTGCAACCGGCAGCAGCAAAATTTCCATGTTACCATCTATTTTTTGTTTGGGACATGTTATAAATGTATCTCACATAAAGGCATCATAACGGATCTCCATTTATTTACATGGTTGCGATGGTATGTAATGACCTTCGTCAGTAAGTGATTCCATGGACTCTGTGACCTGATTTGTCCTGTTGAGCGAGTCAGTAGACTGGGAAAGATAGCGCAGACCCCTGATGGGAATCTCATCAAACACTGGACTACAACCAGACAGACACAGACACACAGACACAGACACACACACGCAATAAAGTCAATGAACAGATATTATCAACTGACGCAGGCATTGCGGAAATCGTCCTGCCTACTCACCCAGCAATGTTGCTAATGGAAAGACTTTTGGACAGGTTGTTGCCGTGGAACGGCATGAGGCTGGTATGGCGGCGCGACTGTGGCAAAGTCAGAGACGAGTGGTCCTCTGGGGACAAGATGACTGACCAGGGGCGTTCCCTTGTCCCGCATGCTGGACAGGAAGGCAAGCAAACCGGTCAATTCATGCCTAAAATGTCACAAGGGCTCTAGAAGGAATCCCAGAGGAACTCCTTTTAGGTTTCTGGTTTAGAGGTGATAGTGTAATAAGATTCCCCAGATGAATATGACTACATCAGAGATTATAACCAACCCACAGCTATTATTCTGCTTGAAAAACGTTCTCAAAAAAGAATATATTTAAAACCAATGCAAGATAAATCCAAATGAAGTAAAATAAAAAGGTAAAATAAAGGTGTAAAGTCAAAATGTTAAGAATCTAACACTATCTCAAAAAAATTATATTTTAAAAAATAAAACAAATATTCAAGGCCAATGAACATATACAAATCAATTTGTATCACAGAAAATATATTACAACTTGAAGTTTAAAAAAGTTGTGAAACAAGTAAAAACTATTTTAAAACATTTGGCCAAAATTACATTTTTAAAAAGTTGTAAAAATATTTAAATCTAAATGTATTTAAATCATTCATATAATAGAAAGGATTTTTTTAAATGTTAAAACTAAAAGAAAAAGAAAAGTTGAAACATTCCAGAAAATATATTGAAAAATTTGATGCAAAAACAAAAATTGACATAAAAATTAAGAACAAAAAACAGTTTGTAGCTAATGCTACTGTTGGTGTTGGGGTGTCCAACTGCACTACACATCATACTACAAGCCATTTCTGCCACTTCTGCTGACTTGACATTTCTTTCGCATGTTGACATTTGACACTAATATGTCAAATGTTGATACATGATACATGACTGCGTGTTTGAAGATGCGTTTGATGCTCGCAACTCACATTTGTTCCTCATGGTGACACCGGGGAAGGAGCTGGAATCTGGCACTGTGTTAAGATGCTGCCTGGGCAACTGGCCAGCGTTAAAAGAGACATAGAGAGAGAGACAGAGAGCCAGAGACAGAGAGACAGAGAGACAGAGAGACAGAGAGACAGAGAGAGAGAGAAAGAGAGAGAGAGAGATAGAGAGAGAGAGAGAGAGAGAGAGAGAGAGATAGCTTCAGTATTGGTCCACAGGACAACATGCAAAAGCATCAGTTTTACCTTCATCTTCACCTTGGCGCAAACGGCCAGACCGTCCCTGCAGCTCTTGTGCACGCAGGCATTGCAGTCTGGAAAGAAAAGTGGGAGAATGGCGGATGAAAAAAAAAAAAAAGGTGTGGTGGATGGAAAACCGTCCCTGTAATGAAAAGCAGATTGTGGTGCGTGATGCAACACGGGGTAATACTGGGCGATTTAGGGTGGGTGGGGGGATTCTAAAATGGCTGACATATACAGTCGTTGCTTTGCATGGGAAAGTTTCTCAGTCAGCGGGAGATTGCCAAAGTGTGATTTGGTCTGGAGTTTGGAGGACAAACATACTCTTGTTTCCAATGGAGACGCATACATCATCTCTCCCTCTAACGCTACCATTGAAAAGGGCTAAAAAGGTGCACTTAGAGAGGATTGACTGTACTAAGGATGACCAACAATAATGTAAGTTCCTCTTCTGAGTTCACGAGCTAGAAACACCCTTCATACTGCCTGTAGTCTTGTATGCAGTAAACGGTACTGATAGAGGCGTGGGAACAAAGTCAGTCTGACATTGCTGTCATATAAAACAAGGATGAGGACGAACTTTTTGTTTCCCTTTTCATAACTTATAGTTCAGGTTTTTTTTGTTATTTTTTTTAGAATTGTGAAAGTAATGAAACAAGTCTGTTGTTTTCAAATATTTTGCTTCAACAATTCAAAAGAAGAATAATCATATTATTTTGTCGAAACATGGTCTTTGTTGCAAAGTACTAATACTGTATTGCAGTATACAGTAATAGCTAAAGTATATTTATTTTGTGAATATGCTTCATATATACAGATATATAACTTTCTAAAAAAACAAAAATGATTCTTTGGGGGCCACAGTGTCTATTAAAACTCCTGTTTGAGAAAATATGACCGCTGACCTATGACTTTGTGCTTGGTAAAATATAACCATAAATACCCCCACCCCCAACAAAAGTTAACCTTCGTTTTTTAAGCACCATCTTCCGCGTGAAAGTGCACACTTCCCACTTTTACAATGATGTCAATGCAAGCACTCGTCTGAGTCAAAGTGAAAGAAAGCATTACGTCTTTCTTTCACATGGCAGGGAAATATCCAGGTCTGGTGTATATTTTCTTCTGTATTTATTGGCATTTTTCAGGGGTTCGATTCCGGGCCCTGGCTTTCCTGTGTGGAGTTTGCATGTTTTCCCCGTACGTGTGTGGGGTTTTTCCGGGTACTCTGGTTTTAATGTTTTTGTTCTTTCTTTTCTTGTATTTAATATGTGTTCTTTGTTTTACGGTTCCCTTTAGTGTACTTTATCACAATTGTTAATACATTTAAAGTGCATTTTTAAAACTTTGGATTTAATATATTGAACTTGTATTCTATATTTTAGTATTTAGTTCTTTTAACTTTTATTTTGTATTAACATTTTTAAAATTTAATATCATTTTAGAGTCATATATTTATATTTTCATTTTTTTTGTATATTAATTTGGGTTTTATTGTGCTTAATACATTATTTTGTTTTGTGTCATTACTGTATTTCTTTTGCCTTACTTTTTGTGTTTCATTTTCAATTGTTTTTTGGGGGTGCCTTTTTTTTTCTTTTCATTTCTTTTCTTTTTTTTTTACTGTTCACCTTGCAGATTATGCAACATAGCCTATGATTGCTCGGAGTCCCACGGCCATTTTCTCCTCTTAAACGGTTTTACGAGGGCTTTTTTTATGACATCTTGCATAGGCAGGGCCTGCACATTGCCTCAAGCTCACACAAAAGAGCGAGTGTGCGAATGCTTGAATGTCTTCCAGGCCGGCATCTGCCTGGAAACACCCTCAGAAGCGACAAGAAGCACAATGATGGGACATACGAGTAGAAAGCTGCTTTCTGCTTTTTCAGACTGTTGCGCCAAAATCTTGCGCAAGCGGTGACATCCTCTTTCTTGTTTTTCCTTGCCGCCTTAGTCACATAAACCTCACTGGTGATCAATTTTGCAGCTGTTTTTGGACACCATCAGCCAATATACTGCTAATGATTCTTGCGGACCAATGTTCATTTTGGCTAAACATTAACAGAAAAAAAGTACAGAGAATATAAAATAGAAAATGACTAATAAAAATAAAATACCAGAACAAAACAACAAAAAATTGATCAATGCAACACAAATATTTAAATAAAGTGAAATAAAAATACATAGCCAAAAGACATTAAACAAAGAGAAAACAAATAAAATACAAAAAAAATCCAAATGAATATAACAAATAAATGACTGAAAATATATATTAAAAAAAAGCCAAATAATTAAAACATTTAAATGAACAATGAAATGATTCAAATGAAATTTTAGGGATATTTTGGCTTTTAGGCGAGATTGCAGGACAAGCCTAAAATGCATTCATATATCAAAGACACCAGCAACAATAATAATCCATCCATTATCCGAACCGCGTTAGCCTTTGGAGGGTCACGGGCGTGCTGGAGCCTATCCCAGCAACCATCGGGCAGTAAGTATGGTACACCCTGAACTGGTTGCCAGTCAATCGCAGGGCACACACAGACAAACGACAATGATTCACGCTCACTCTTACACCTAAGGGCAATTCATAGTGTTCAATCAACCTATCATGGATGTTTTTATCATGTGTGAGGAAACCGGAGTACCCGGAGAAAACCCGTCGAGGCAGAGGGAAAAACAGATGCAAACTACACACAGGAGCCGGGATTCAAAATGTAGACGTCTGTACTGTGAGGTGGGACATGCTAACCTTTCGTCCACCATGCCGCCACCGCAATAATAATCATTCTGTTAAATGAACACCTCCACCTCAGAAGTGATCTCCATTTTAACCGCGAAGGCAACTCTTAGGCGGGATCTCATTACATTGTACAGGGCCGACACACAAACAAAACACACACTGAGGACATGTGACGGTACTTACACGTGCACTGAAAGAGCTCCTTGCTGCTGAGGGCCTTATTACACTGGAAGCAGTGGGAGCACGGTGGCGCCTGACTGGAGCCCATTGCAGCAAAGTGGTGCCCGTTGACCGCCTTCTTCTCCTTCTCCTTGGCCTCCTTCTCCTTTTTGTCCTTCTCTTTTTCCTGAACAGGTGGAGCACACCATCAAACAAACAAAAATCATGATTTTAGAGCATGAAAGCAGGAAAAAAGTATAGTATGCATCGATGAATGGAAATTCCTCGTTGCAATCTAACTGAAGAGGACTGCCCCAATGGGGAGTCCTGGAATATTCAGCAACCCACTCGAAGAACGAATTGCATCATGAAATCGTGCATCTTGTAGTTAGACTCACTTTGAGTTCTTTTCGCACTCATAACGCAACACGGGCCTGACCCTGTGTGCTGTCTGCAAAAAGAACAAGACTGCAGAATGTTGGAGGAAGGAAGCACCTGATAAATATTTCCTCTTTCGCTGTACTACACTCGCCGCTATATTTTACGGGCATATAGCACTTTTGAATTACAAAACATGACAGCTGCAAGCGGCGAAGAGCGGGTGAATCCTTAAAATGATTCTCCAACTTGGACACCATGCTCCGCCCACATTAGATGGCAATGGTGAAAAAGCATCACTGATAGAAGAAACCTGCAGCTCATCCTCAGCCTTAGACTCTGGTCTTGCTGATCATATAATCATATCATCGACTGAGAAACGCATTGTGGCTGTGGTCATGATGTTAATTAGCTCCACTGTTACATAACAGTGGGGAGCATAAGTGAAAAAGGTCTTGCACAGATTGCCACTATTTCAGAAATAGGGAGTTAGATTCACACTTGATGCGTGGGCAGACATCCAGAGACCAAAGTATTTGCACACAAACAATAAAAAGTGCATACTAAAAACTAAAAAGTGAAAACTACTGTCATCAATGGTTAACTCATTCAGTACCAGCCAATTCTAGACCAAGTCTGAAAAGACGTTTAAAAACGTCTTTGGGAGTGAATGAGTTAAGAATGACACAGTGTAACATGACTCTGTCTCCTCCCAGGAAGTGTGGCAGCTGACAGGAGACGTTCCGTCTGGGAATTAATTTTTCCCGACCTTTCCGTCATTGAGCAGTGTTATATACACAGTCAGATAGAGAGATGACATCATCCCTCTGCCATTTCGGCCATCACAATTCCGATGAAGTGATGCGGAGAAGAACAGGAGCTCCTATTCTCGCGGCTTGACGTCACATAGCATCCACCCAAACCCAAAGGAAACCAACACAGCAGAGTTTCCAAAGCTCAGGCTTACAAGGCAATAGCTTCAGGCACAAATCTCAGAAGAACCAGACACTTACAGTGGGAAATCAAAATCTGGTAACTGAGACCAATTTTAGGAAAAGTACAACTGTTATAAATGCCAAAAAAATGAAGTTTGACTTCAGATTAGACTTCTGCACAGTGAGCATCAAAAGAATTAAATCCTTAGACTGAACAATGTGAAGAGACTTGCCTCTCATCTCTCCACTGCAACAGTTAACTTCATTTAAAAAAATCATATGAATAAGTGAATACTTTTCAAAAACTCAATGCATGAAGTCATTCAAGGACAATTTGCATGATCTTGAAAAGTTTCTCAGCCTATTTTCTCCAGAGTCTTGTGTGTGTTTCAATCTAACAATGAACTTCGTCGTTAACTTCTTTTAACACTTGCGTGACGGTGAAGACACATTTCATTTATTTTGCTTTGAGGTCAACTTCTTGAGATACTTGAATGTGACTCAAAATAATGCCTGTAGGCTTTGATTTTGGCGACATGATTAGAGTTTACATTTTTTTCAACTTATGACAGTCGGACCGTTTCGAAACTTGCACTTCCTGCCACAACCACTGTTTGACCAAGAACGAAAGCCGACAACAAGTCTCTCCCAGGTCTGATAGTAGACTACAGGTTTTCCATTTCAGAGACTGTCAAGGAGCAGGAAAAAAGACACAAGAGAGCACATTTAACAACACTTTTAACAGCCTGAAAACTGCAGTGGAGAGGTCGCTGCAAAGACCATGAAGGTCAGACGCCCAGCCCCTGATACTGTGGAAACAGTCCGCCTACCTGGTGCCAGCCCTTCCACCTCCTCAGCGAGAAGCCATGGCTCCGTGTTAGCCTCCTGCATGACATCGCTGAGTGGCGACAAGAAGGCTACAAGAAGCAGCAGCAAGACGCCATTGCGCCGAGTGACAAAAAGGAAGTGAGGCTGACACTTCTGCAATGAGCCTTTTGCTGTTGGCGCAGTGACGACACCACGGCTGTAACAAGCCAGTTTGTACATGGTGGCTCAAATGCCTCGTGAAGTGGCCTGTCCCTTTAAAAAAGACATTACGGAGGTACGGTGTGAGGAGATGTCTTCCTGCTTTACATCCTCTTCAACCCCTGTGTCACCAGCTATGCATCTATCCATTTCTATAGTTTGGCCCCATTAGAATGGTGGATGAGTTGGAGTCTATCCCAGGTGACATTTGGTAACAGAAGCTGGATGCAACCTGGACTGGGTGCCAGTCAATTGCAGGGCACATATAGACAAAACAGGCATTGACAAGTACATTAACGCCTATGGACAATTTAGAGCAGGGCTCTCAAACTCACAGCCTGGGGGCGCTTGCAGCCCAAAGCATATTTTGCAGTTAACATCAGTTTAATGTTAATGCGGCTCCTATGTTTTTGTTGTTTTGGGTTTTTGACTTTTTTTTAAATTTGTCGCCCGTAGTTCAGGCACATGATAGCTTTGGTGAAACAATTTTGAAGTGACACCTGGTGGAAAGAAAAGCTATCCTGTCACCCTAGTCACAACCTGAACCTCAGTCATGTCCTTTTCAAAACCTGTCTTGAACAGAAAGGTTGCTGACAAGAACAACCACTTTGAAGAAAAACATTAGATGGCAGTTTTTTTTTTTTTAAACTACATCCTCACATGTCTTGAAAGCACAGAGAAAGTTACGGCACTCAAGAAATGAAATGTCACTAATCTTCTAAGTAAATATGAGAGAGGACCGGGTCAATAATCTTGTTCAAGTTCTAAAAAGCCGCATTCACAAGTATTCACACCTGTAAACCATTTCCAGGCTTCAATGACAATACTTTTGGTGAAAGAAGCAGGCTAAACATGAACGAGTCATCACTCATTCGCAGGCTAGGTATGTAAACAACAACCATTCACACGCCACCTACGAACAAAGCAGTCTCCAATTAACCTAAAATGGAAGCTGGAGAATGCATATTAACTCCAGAAAGAAAGGCAGGAACAAATATTCAAAACCACAACCTTAGAAGAGTGAAGCAGATGTGTAACTATAACAACATCCTGTGGCTAACTATACGTTCAAAAAAAGCAAATGCAATGGATTTGGTTCATGAGGAGAATTTAGGGAGGAATCACACAAATATTTGGGTGGGTCGCCTCACCTTTGTCTTCTTGTACATCTTGTTCTTGAGGTAGCTGAAGGTGCGGCTAACTTTTGTGCCACCCTTGCCCGTCGTCTCAGCGTCGCTCCGCAGCGGCCCAGGCTCCTCCTCCGATATGCTATTCAACAATTTTTTTTAATTTTTTTAAACACAACAACAACAACAAAAACATGAGAACACACATGTGACAAACAGTAAGTCAGCGCTGTAGCGGTTTGGGCTGCACTGACCTGTATGCGAGTGATCCAGACGTGCTAGAGAAGGACCTCATACCTGTGAAGCATAAGAGCTGGTCAAAAATGCGCAAAAAATGTGCTAAATTATATCACAGGCTCTACTGCAACAAAATCATTCCGACAAGTGGTGATCAAACCGACAGGAAAGGGCATAGGGGAGAAAACCAACCAGTTTTCACTCACACAGGACTAGTTAATGAAAGACTGCGCGCGGCCGGGTAACAGATGAGGTCAACTATATTTGTCTGTCCTTTCCCTGCATTGACATACTTGGTCATACACTTGACTCTCACAACGTGGGTAACCGCTACCTTGGGCAATAGAAATAATCCAGTCAGTGGGGAAAAAAGAAAATTCAATCTATAGTGCCTTGTATCAATCCTAATGCAAACTGGCAAACTATGGGGAAATCAAGATGACAATCTAGCTGAGCTCCACAAAAATAGTAGATTGCTTAACTTCCAGGAGACTTATCAAAACAGTCAGCAGAAAGCATGAGGGGCATTTTTTTTTTTTTTGGGGGGGGGGGTCAAATGCATAATTCATTTTTCCATGTATATTTTAGCTCTCCTGCCTCAGCCGATCTCGCCTGGACGATGGCACAATTTGGTGCACTAGAACCTCTTTAAATTCATCCCATGTCAACTGACAAAAGGATGATCATTTTCAAAATGCAGGGCCAAGGGTGGACAAACTTTTGTGCTTCCGGGGTCACATTTTGTTTTTGGTCAGACAAGATAAAAACAAGAATTTTAAAAAATTGAGCCAAAAAATTACATATGTCCATAAAACATATGTAAATTATTTTTTTAACAACAAAAAATATTTAGAATAAATCTAAAACTGTTTAAATCTGCATGTAAAATGGATTACAATAAATTCACAAATTATTGGATGAGATAAATGTATCAGATGAATTATTGCAACAAAAACTACATTACCCTTGATAATGTAATTGCAAGGTGGCCTTAATTAAAGCTGGCTGTAAGTGGCACACGGGCCACAGTTTGCCCACCCCCGCTGGACGCACAAGGAGCTGGAGGGTGTCTAAGGGTGACATCAAGCATCTGGATGACCTTGACTACAGCGCCTAGTGCAGGGGAGTCAAACTCAGGTCCTGGAAGGGCCGCTGTCCTGCATGTTTTCCAAGTCTCCCTGTTGCAACACACCTGATTCAAATGAACAGGTTCAATGTCAGGCTTGCACAGAGCTTGCTGATGATCTGATCATTTGAATCAGGTGTGTTGCAACAGGGAGACTTGGAAAACATGGAGGACAACGGCCCTCCAGGACCTGAGTCTGACACCTATGGCCTAGTGCGTTCAAATACTTACTGAAGTTATCATCATCGTCGCTAGTGGACGAGTCGCCATAAAGGGTGTGAGACTTAGATTTAGTGAGGATGGGGGAAAGGCTGAAGGAGAAGGAAATCCGCCTCCTCCGGCGCAGACGTCCCACAACTGATGCGTGGGGCAGGTGGGAAAAGAACCAAAGCAAGCCATGACAAAACAAACACAACCAACTGCTTCTTTGTCATGTGGGTGCTCGTGACATATTTCATATTTAGAAAGCATTTCTTAAGTGGCCCCTTCCCGAATGAACCATTTCAAGCACCAAAAAACATCATAGGCTATCCACGGTCAAGTCAAGTCAAGTCAACAGTATTTATAGAGCACTTTCAAACAGCCATCGCTGCATACAAAGTGCTGTACATGGAGCGATTTAACATATACAATAAACAGTAAGACGAATCAGTAATAAGTAATAAGTAATAAGGTGGTGACTGCTGTCATCTCAAATGTTTGATTTTGACAGTTTTCACCTTAATTTTGTATTGCCTGATTTGCATTCAGCCACTCACCATCAATGTCTCTGTGGCTGATAGCGAGCATGGACACAGACTTGGTGAGGGGAAGGGTCATCGGGGGGCAGCTGTTCCTCAACGGACGATAGCGCCTCGACCTCTGTGGCGACAGGAGAGCCGAGGGTGTGACGGGTAAAAAGTAAACTGACAAATTTGACAAACGCGGGTGCATTTATGAACGCTGACCTGCTTTTCCAGGCCGCACGGCGGCCCCGTTTCCTCCTGCTCCTCCGTGAGGGACACGAGGGAGCCGCGTTCATCCATGTCATGCTGCAGCATTCTGGAAGGTTCCAGAATGCGGGGGCCTTGACCGGCCGGGCGCCGTGCCTCCTCTTGGCTGCCACTCAGGCCCTCCAGGCTGTAGCTGTGCGGACACAAAGCAAGAATATTACGGCCTGCTCTCATTTCACTTAAGAGAAACGAGAACCATAACGGAGCAAAAGGAAATGCAATTGCATTTCTTTTGGAACACGCTCGAGCTTCTGATATCAGTGGTCACTCAAGCTAATCCTGATTATTTTAACAGGATTTCTAATGCAAACAAGGGCCTCTGAATAAGAAAATCCAACAGCAGCAATCAGGGGGAAGAAAAACCCGTGGCTTCATTTCATGATGAGCTACCCCGGCCGGCTGCAGCGCTGATAAATATGCCTTATCTTCCTTCCAGTCCTGAGGTTTTGCATGGCACCCCATTATCCAGCAAATCATCGGCCCGTCACATCGGAACATAATTAACCTCAAGTGGACCAAAAGTGGCCATGACTTCGCGGATTGTCAGAGACCAGATAAGCGCTCACCTATCCTCGGGGAGTCGGCCGCAAACGTATCCGTCACGCTGAGGCCTGCTTCCTGACATTATTATCACACAGCGCTTTGCCGAGCCCCGAGGTCGTCTGCCAACATGAATCAGAGCAGCAGCTGCTAACACAAGCCGCTGACTGACTGATGGACGAGATGAGTGACGAGACGCGAATGCAGACACGGGGTGTCCGCGACAACGACAAATGGAAAGAAAATCATGCTGCATGTTGCCTACGTTGGTTGGCTTGGGGAAAAAATGTTATGTAATTTTGCCTTGCCTAGAACACCTGCGTTCAAGTGGGCTCATTTGGGGGGATTTATTGAAATATAAGTCTGGAAGTTGTCCAAAATGGCCTAATTGCTGTTCAATGTCGGGCACAGATCCTTAAGACCTTCATGTGCATTCCGTTATGTTATATATGTCCACGCCAGTTTTAGATCGCTCTCTGAATTTTTTATTTTTTAGCATGCTTTCGGGGGCGGGGGACTGAATAAGTTTACAGGGTGCAGGCTTTTTTTTTTTGCCATACAAGAATAAAGTGAAATTGCGCATCCACTGCAGTAGGTGGCAGTGGCTCTGTCATTTTATTTAATTTTTTGGCAAAGTGATGCGCCCTAGAATCTTTGCGGTTACTCACAAAAAACTAACAAACAATACTTATAAAGTTATCTTTTCAAAGTTGATCGATACTTTTTGTTTTCAATATTTCAATATTTTTCAATATTAATGTTTGGTTGTTTTTGTTTTTTTTTTAAACAAACTTCTTCAAACTTTTTTGTTTTACAATACACATGCTGATTTATATAGTTTAATACTTCCTGACAGTGTTCACCTATTTTGGGGGATATTTTCACAGACTATTCAAACAGCTTTCACTAGTGTGCCTTTTTTTGTTTCCCATTTTTTGATCATCTTCATTCTTTTGTGAGCTTTTTTTCAGATATAGTTTCCTGATATCACCACAGCATGTTTCAATACTAACACATTACATTAACAATCACCAGGACATCTATTCTGTTTCATGTGTGAGCATTTAAGAGTTTAATTTGCTGAAAAATGCTGCACTCAGACCACAAACGCTTCACATTCTCAGGTGTGTGTGTGTGGTTTTTTTTAGCAGCGTTCTGAGCAGCAAAGAGCACATTTTCGCAGCAGGAGAGTCGCCTGCGGGGAAACAGCAAAATGCAGAGGTTGTTTGGAAAAAAGTGTATGTGCGAGACTACTACTACTACTCCTAGTATTACTAGTAGCTCTCTAGGGAGGCTATATGCAGCTACCTGAACAACTCGTCACACAAAAGGAACCAATACAATGAGATGTACCTTCTCCTGTGAAGTGTCAGTCTCCCTTTGCAGCTGAGAGGTGAAGGATGAGACAGATAGGAAGTGAAAGATCAACTTCACCCCATTTCTCCCCCAGTTACACTGTTCACTTTTTTTCTTCCCCATCTTCACGCATTTTTTTACCTTATTTGATGTAATTTTCTGAGCATTATTTTTCTTTTTCAATTTTCACTCAATTAACGTTTTCTTTCTTTTACAATTTTAGTGCAAATTATTTTATGGCCTAACTCATTCTTGAAACTTTAGTTTATTTTTTTTGATAACTCATACTTTTTCAGACTTTTTTCAAAATATTTTTTGGTAATCACTAATTCTTGACATAATTTTAATTCACCCTTTGATCACAACTGACAATTTCCAGATGTTTCTTTACTTTTTTTTTTATAATGCACAATTTTCTTCACCGGTTGCTTATCATTTTTACTCAGTTTACAGTGGGGGGTTTTTCAGAATTTTTCATTGACCATTTTCACTCCAATTTTAATTTTAACGTTTTATTTACAATGCATTCATCACTCACTTTTTGATGGCTATGTTTTTGTATTTATGCTCCCCTAGAACCTTGGTATATGAGTTAGTCTACCGTCACAACCTCCGCATAAACAGAACAAATAAATATCAGGCTGTCTGCAATCACTGGCGCATGTCAGGTAGTATGCAAGTTCCGCTCCATGTCCGAATGTCACGACTACTACGCAGATGCCGACACCAAGGGACACCAGCGAGCAGGTGTCATGCTCAAATAACAGCGGCTGCAACAAGCGGCTGATGTGTTGAAGGCAAGCCGACTTCATTGCAGCCGTTCATGCTCGTGGATAATATATGAACAAAAGCAAAAATATGCAAACGTTACCATCTTTCTGCACCATGTAACTACCAACTGGTGTACCGACATCTCTCTACACCATCTACTTGTGTTTACCTCCTCTGGTTCATCGCAGGGCCTCCTCCGTTGTTCTTCCCAGGTCCCCAACTGTGCCGGCGAAGAGGCGAGAAGGAGCGCAGGCTGCTGCGCAAAAGACAGCGCCGCGGCACCTCGGCAACTCTGTCTTTGGCCTCCTCCTCGGCGTCCCCAGCGACACCTCCTCCTCCGTCTGTGGCAGCAACAGAGGCCCCCGGGTGGAGGCCTTCCTCGGGGCTCCAGCCGCTGCTGCCCAGGCCCTGGCTGCCTTCTGGGCTGGAGCTGGACGGGCCAACGCTGGCCGTGTCGTCCGTCGAGGAGCAGGAGATGGACACCTCACTGGTGCTGTCGCCGCACGTCACTCGCTCGTCATTCTGTAACAATTGAGGTGAAATCACAGGCATTTTGTTTTTGTGAAATTACTTATTTTGTTTTTGTATTATTATAATTATCAAGTATTATAGTGTTATTTTGATGACGACATCAAAGCACACTTATCCAAGCAAGCGGCATTTACTAGAAGAATCACATGTCTATAAAATACTATACTGTATAACATATCATTTTTCTAACAATTATCACACATTTGATAATAAATTATTTTCAATGATTTAACAAGAACAGATTAAAATTTTCACCCATATCTTTGAGCGTTTATAGTAATTTACCGTTTTCTGACATTTGGACTAATTTAAATTTAAGTATATTCTATTTCCCCTCCCCCCCCCAAAAAAATAGTAGAAATTATTTTTTTTAAATACTCATGTTTTTTCACTTTTTCTTTTTACCACTCACTTATTTTTACAATATTTGACAAATGATCACAATTCTTTCAATAGAACAATTTTCGCTCTTTCCTTTTCACAATTGTCGAACTGTCATATTCTGTGTTTTTTTTAAACAACTTTCACTTATTTAACAATTTGCCAGAAAGCTGAGTGGAAAGTGCTCTAATTTCCCCTGTAGGGATGATGAGTATAACAAAATCAAATTAAAATTAGTATTACATTTTCGCTAATTTCTCATCAATTTGAGTTTTCTATACCATTTTTCCCTTATTTTTGATGATTGATTTTACTATTTTCTACCAAGCTTGAGCCACAAGGAAATATTCTTATTTCTTTATTTGGATAGGATTGGAATGGATACAACTTTCGCAGATATTCTTACATATTTTCGCAGATATTCTTACACGTTTCCCCATTTTCACATATTTTTTTTACTACATATGTGTCCATTTGCTTACTACTACTAGATTTCGGCTGTGTGGTGGCACTAGTGGGCCAAGGTCATAACACATCACTCCGTGAACATGACTGTTTTGAGCACTTCTGAATAATATTTGGTGTGATGGGAAATGATGCAAGCAGAGACACACACCCGCTCACGCACACTACGAGCAGTCTATTAAGAGTTCATTTGAAGGTGTGAGCTTTCTCACTGTGGCCTATTGTCCCACCAGCTGCGGCACAAGAAGCCTGTCACAGAGACACTTCTGTCAGGAGAGCTAGTAGTGAAAGGTAGGCTTTGTGCCACCCCGCCCTACTTCCTCTGGGAAGTCAATGATCATGTGACCGCGGGGGTTCATTCAGGCACGCCACGTGACCCAACGACGCTTTAAGAAGGAATCAACTCCGGGTTTAGGACTTAATGTTGTTATCGTCGGGACAGCACGACTGGCAAAAGTTCTAAGCGCACTCTGACTTGCCGGGGTGTCCGCAGGCCGGTCGTACGTCGGTAACTCGCATCTTGATCGGGTGCCATGGCAACACGTTGTGCCCATTTCCTACTTAGTTTGTTTTCAGACCAAGGTTAATGTCGTGAACAAAAATTAGCAATTTAAAATAAATTTGAAAACGCATTTTCATTAATGAAATAAAAATGTGCCCTGTGCAACTTTCAATGTCATTTTCAGTTGACAAAAATTGGCAAAATGGGCGCACTGTGAGCTGGCTATGAAAAGGTGGATTTTGCTGCTTAACTCATATTCCATAAAGGTGATAATCCAACTGCCACATTCAGATTAATGGAGAAACATAGAACACACTGTATTACTATAAGGACCATTTCTTTTTTTTTATTTCGATGAAAAAATATTTCATCATTTTTGACAATTTTTTCTTGTATTTAGACCATATTGCACTCAACATTTGATTTTTTAAATATCTTTTTACGGATGCAGGTGTTACGTTTTCAACTGTAGTGGGTCAAACCTTGATGAAGACGCTGTCATACCCCACCTCGGCGCTCAGCAAGCTCTCGATGTCGCTGGCTGAGTCTTTGTGAACGGTTGAGGAGCAACTGTTGCTGCTGTGCGTCCTGCTGGACAAAGCGGGTAACGTTGATGACCGCGAGGACCCTGAAAAGACACAACAACTTACAATGTGAATGGTCAAAATGGAAGAGCTGGGAGATAAGGAAGTTACTGAGAACAATTCATTTAACTTCCTAATGTGAACACAATAAGCAAGTCTGTTACGCAGGAGGGTGAAATGAGTTCTTGAAATGTGAGATGGTGTGAAAAGACCAATTGGCTAAATGGCTGTCTTTGATCCAGCCCCCCCAAAAAAGCTTGCTGTTGTTAAGCGTGAGGGAAAACAACGACCGTTTGTGCGTCTTAGCCCATTGTCACACAGGCCACCTTTTTTCCATGAAACTGCTATATGTGTAAACGTTATCGACAGATCACATTTCCCACTTGCTAGGTCATATCAGCGGCATTAAACCCAAGAGGATGGATAAAGTTGTCTTAATTCCCAAACCGAATCTAACTGAGGAAGAATGTCAACTGGGTGAAAGGCACAGGATGCTAAATGTCGGTTACAGTGTGACATCTCTGCTGCGCCAAATTTTGCTATAAAAACTGCGTGAGAGGGGATTTAAACAAGGAAAGGCTGGGAAAGGAGAAGTCAAAATTAAGACTGTTTTAAAGACCCCATTGACACGATATCAAAGTCATCTTTTTCCACACAGAAAATGGTGGCATGCTGGATTTGAAGTCAACATGGGGAACCTGGCTAAAAGTGCAGAGACAAAAAGCAATGCGCTCTCTTTGCTGGGTTTTTGAGTAAAAGGCACATGAACCTAAACACTCCTGTGCACCGTTTTTTTGTGGAAATTATGGAAAACGGGCTTCAAAAAGGTCTTGTTAAGGAAAACCTTTCAGCCTCTTTGACACTGTCAGAGTCATCTATCTGGATGTCTAGGAAAGAGGCTTATAAAAATGTCTGATTTAATGTATGAAGTTTTTTATTCCCCTTTTGCACCGTCACTCCACTTTGTTACTACACTAAAGGGGGCTTAATCGCTATCAGCCAATTTAGCAGAAACTGTTTTTCAAGGTCCCTACTAATCGCCAGATCTGCTTTGTACGGTGACTCTATAGTTGAAGTCAACCTGCAAATTTGTCAGACTGCAAACTTGTGAGAAACTGGCTTAAGGTTTTCTCACCTTAAGTTTCAAGGTAAAAAATAAAAAAATACTGTGTGAATTGAAGCCCCTTTCATATTGTCAGCTTTTTCCTTTTGCCGCCATCTGACAAGTTGTTTGTCACAACCAGTGTTGACGGTTGTTGAAAAAGTAACTACTGATTACTTGAATTCAAATGTAACTTAGTTACGTTAATGATTACTTCATTTAAAAAGTAATTACATGAACGTTAGATGACAAGTTACTTTTTTTGTTACATTCAGAAAATTGCCTCAACATAAAAATCAAAACCCTTTTTTAACAGTAATATTTGATGATGAAATTTTTCATGAAAAAACATGTTTGTCTTGAAACACTTGCTTTTAATCATAAAAAATGTCTTTCTAGACTAAAAAAAACCAAGCTATTTTCTATTCATTAATTAACAAATAAAAGCAGGCTTGTTTGACCTGGCATATTTAACTTAATACTGAATGGCAAAAATGATATTAAACTAATTGTATTTGATTATATTTCCATTAATTATTTTTAGAGCACGTATTCTATCCATCATCATACAAGTATTAAGAGCAACAGCTTTTGTACATTTAAGGGAAAAAAGGAAGAGGAAGAATCCACATGAGCCCCAACAGCGAGCTTTCTTTAGCCAGTGTGCAGGCACAAAATCGATGACATCATGTTTTCATTTTGCATCATTTCTGCGAGAGAGGAAGTTATTCTTTGTCCTCCCACAGAACATTTTTCAGCCCTGAGAGGAACTGCTTGGTTGCATTTGTGTGTGTATGTGTGTGTGTGTGTGTGTGTGCATGTGTGTGTGTGTGTTACACGCTGTGAGGATCTCTCTACCTGTGGAAACAAATGGGGACGTCTCATTGACACACAGTGGAGAGGCTAAAGTCATGCAGTTCCTCCATAGTCAACGTTGAAGGAATATTTTCAGGGAAAATATGCCTTGAAAGATTCTTGAGTAAGTTTTTGTTATTGTTTTGAGAGGTTTTTATTTTTAAACCACTGAACACATCACTGCCCGGGCTGCTCAGTATAATCTGGCTCAACTGACGATTACTCAACAATAAAGACAAATGCACACTGGAAAATCGACTCAGTCACTCACCATCAAAGGTTGCACATAAAATATGTAAGCGGATGTATTAAAATGTAAAAACTGTTCTGACACAGAACAAAAAAAAAAAACATGACATGATATCGTCCACAAAACAGAGTAATAAATATTTTGTAATGCGTAAGTTGTACATGCATCCTACTGCTCTGGCTGCTTGTACAACATGATGAAGACATGCTGCAATTTTTAAAATGCTTTTTGTATTGTTGTTTTGTGTCTGCTCTTGTATTTGCCAAAATAATCACCCTGCTTAATTTTTATGCACGGCGCCTTCTTGTGATGTCAAGTCATTGGTTTGGCCTTCCCTTACACCCACCGGTTGCTCATGAGTTGCCAGGTCGCTTGGTCTTTTTTATCTTTAATTCTCGGTAGGTGACCCAAATAAGCAGTCATAGCAACAGCTTTCTCAAACATCATTTTCAAGTCCTTTGCCAGGCAGGCCTCGAGTCACAGCGCCATCCGCTTCCTTATTTGACATTGAGATGTCCAGGATACACCCAGCCGGTTAGATGGCCAAGAACGTGCCATCCAGACAAATTTAAATAAATTAAGCGGATGTATCCTGACCCGCATCACAAACAGGCTTTCCGCCTTTGCGAGCGGCGACTGATTATTATGCATGCGCTTGCAGCACCGGGCTCATGTGAAACAAAGTCAGCAAGACAGGCATCTTCAGTGACAAATTGACGAACCTTCCGTCAGTATCGACATTGATCCGCTTCTTGTAGGCAAGTATGGCTGCGCACATGAGATGTCATGGCGTCTCGACAAATAGGTTCCGCAAACTATAGTAAGAGCTTGCTTTATTTAATGCAACCGGTATAGATAAAAACAATCTTAGATGTAGTTTTTCTAAATAAACCACATATATTTTGGTCAGACCACCAGAGGTACACTTTAATCTACTTTTGACATGTGTTTGACAGGAAGCAATGACTCTAAGGACGGAGGAGCACCCAGAGGAATTTGGCTCACCGGTCTCAGTTAAGGCATGTGCTCAAGCACGCGCGGCTGTACGTTCCACAGAAGATAAGAGTGTTAAGAACAACATTTGTCGGACTGATAGACTGCAGTTGATCCGAAGTCAGCTGCTCCAAGGAAGGAGGAAAATCCCACCATGGGGGGCTAGAATCACTGGTCAATCCTCTGAGTAACCGTCAGACACGTACGAATCCTGCAGCCAAGAACATCAACAGCGCTACTACTGCTGAGCGACTTTATTAGGAAGAAAAAGTCGCTGTAGTTGAATAATTAGCAATCGTTGTCCTTTGAAAGGGAAAATCAAGCATGTAAGTCAAACTCGCGGTTTCACAAAACGGCTCTCGTGGGACGGCGGCCATTTTGTGGCTAATCCCACCACCTTTGAACATATCTCAGCAAAGAACATTTTCATCGTACTTCAATTGGAAATGCAGGTACAGTATATATAAATAATCCCTGACATTGAGAAGGCATGTCAAATAATCTGGCAATGGTTTGACCCGTATTAAATGGGACACAAAGGAATATATATTTTTTGGCACTCATAAAGTGAACCCCACATTGTATACAGATTCATCACTTTTATTTCTTGCAAGATGATGATTATGACAAACATATCATGGGAAAAAAAATTATGCGGTCTAGTAAATTATGTTTCATAAAATCAATCCAAAAAATGTTTACGCAAAAAAGTGGAAAAAGGTGAAGTGCTAAGAATACTTACTTCACACACAGATTGCCTAAAAAGAATTGTTCATCATTAGCTACTGTGCTATTCGGAATATTAATTCTCATGAAGGTGATTCAGAGGTATGTGGCCGGAGATAATCCAGAGGTCTTGTCTGACTCGTCGCCTCACTTTACAATATCCATACGCAACACTAAAGCGACTCAAGACTCTGACAGTTGACTTAACCTTGTGTTATTCATGTGAAGGCAGCAGTGCAATTGCTCGTGTGTGTGTCCACTCTCTCACACCTGTCCACTAAACCTTGCAGGCTAGTGCAAGTTTTGTCAGCTGTCTCACACACACACACATACACACGTCATCCCAAGCACACACACAACAGGTGACAAATCAGGGATTAGCTCAATAGTTTGATGTTAAATGATTGTGCAGGCTGGATTTGCACGGTTCAATCCAATAAATATTCATGGTAAAATAACAAAATAATAAAGTTAAGAATAACAAACTATGCGTTAACGGATCGTGTTGATAGTTTGCAGATGTCCTGTAGTTATTGAATGTTCATTCAGATCAAAATGTTGCTGTGTTTCCAAATTCTGGAAGGTGAGGTCTATAAGGCATTGATGTGTGAGAGAGTGAGAGTGAGAGACTATTGAGTGGTGGAGAAAGTAAGTAGTAAGTTTAAGATATTTTTAAGGACACCTGGAAAGGGCCAAAACGACTCGTAAATTGCTGCATCCAGCCAAAATGTGTCTTTTCAAACCATGGAATCAGAGACTTTTTGGTCAGATTTGGCCGGACTAACACTAACCCGTTTCTGAATGAAACTTGTTGCAGGGAGCTTAATTTTTCTTCCAGTGCGAGTTGTCAAACCTCACCGTATTGCTTCGTGCACACGATGAAAATCATCATGTTTCAAATTTCACCCAGCGCCCATCTTTCTCATATTCATGGTTGACATTTAATAGCAGACTTTCGGTGTCTTTTAAGGCATTTTGGTTCTTATGACTATTTTTGTGGGTTTACTCATGATAGACATGGCTATTAAATTTCACGCTGCAATTAATGACATGGCACAAGTGGCCTAAATCTCAATTGAGCATGAATACGTGCTGAGTTAATGCAGCCTTTGAGTAAAAGCGTCAATGTCAAGTGGAGCTTTTTACAGTATGGTTGGTTTATCTCCGTTTGACTAAAACATGCAACCCAGCGTGGCACGTATTTGCATTTCTTAAAGCAAGATGTTCCCCTTTAAGCGGGGGATTGTTTTTTTTCCCCCCCTCTTACCCTCACTGCGACTGAGGTCAAATGAACAATTGGAACGACACAGAAATGTTTATGTTTCAAGGCACATCTGCAAGAGACATCAGCAAATCCGAGTTGAGTCTCGTGGGGGATGCAACCCAACGAGGCGGGTTTGTATTCAAGACACATTTCAAGTGTGACAGCTCATGACCAGCGTGAATCGCTCTTTCACAACAACTTCAGAGGTGTTGGACATCGCCAGTTTTAAAAAAAAAAGCCCACAGAGAAGTCGGCAAGAAAATGTATGTTGCCAGAGAAGAGAAAAAAAATACAGAAGAGATATGATTCCAACAAATCATCCACTTCCACGGAAATGAATGTGGTGAGAAATAACGGAGGAGATAAAGCAGCCATCGGGCCTTCCTATCACATAGCGCCCTCATTCCATTTCACCTGCACATTTTCATACCCTGAGTCGCTACCTTAAGTGTTTTCTCCCGACAGACACAGATTGCAGATAAAGTCTTCATTTATTTCCCTCTCTTGGGTACCCAAGCCGGTTATTCTTGGAGGACGACAAAAGTTAAAACTGAGGAAAACATTCCATGATAACAAGAGTCATTGGGGAAGCTAGTGGCTATGGACACACTTTTGAGTACCTAAGGAGTCCACATCGACCCCGAAAAGAAGGCCCACACTTTTGGGGGGGGGGGGGGGGGGTTATACAACAACAACAACAACAACGCTACTTTTTGCAGAGTCAGCATAAAAGCTAATGATTATGGGTGTACTGCACGGAATGGAGTCAATGGTACTCAGGACCCCTCCTAAAATAATGGCCAATATTTCAAACAGAAGATGAAATAAATCCAGTCCCATGCCAAGATCAAAGTTGTATTGACAAACTTTTTAGAGGAGGCCAAAAACTCCAGATAAAACAACAGTTCCACTGTCAGAAACTGTTGCCTGCAACTTCTGGGAGACTGGCGACCAGTCAGGATGCAACCAGTCTATCAGGCATAGCCAGCTGGGATATACTACAGTCAGAGCAGCACGGAGGAGCAAGCAGCCAGCATCCTGCCCTTAAAGGAAAACCGTTTGAATCTTGGCTCGGATTGCTTACATCTCCCAAAATTCGGTGTGCTTTTTAGAATTTGGACTAGCACCCTAAATCCTGATTTGCTATTTGTATTGACGACAATGAATGTCTTTCAGATAGACTTCAATGGTTAATCATTGCCCTTTTCACAAAAAACAAGTCACAGTCCAACAAATAAAAAAATCCAAATTAATCAAAACGGTCAATGTGGTGCACTTACAGAGTGCTTAATCTACACCATACTGCACCCAAAGCGCTTTACTGAACTGGAGCACTCGTGCATTGAGGCGGCTCCTTCAACGGCCAAACTTTCTCTTGAGTTTAAACTGGCCTATTTTAACCAGGATCCCTCGCCATACAGTGGCGTTTTGTGACTGCTGCTCTTGGAAATCCATCCTGTCTGGGACCAGTTCATAGCTAGCTGGGATATGTCTCTCGGGGGCCCAAGTTGGCAAACACCATCCGTGTATTGCTGTGACGGCAGGAGGTGCCAACAGCAAAGTACAAATAGAGACGCCGATACGCTGCCGAGCTGGACTTTATTGACTGACTGCTGAGCGGTGTAATATCATGCTCATTAGCTGGCAAACTACATGCACACACTTTTACGTATCTGGCTTAAAAGGAGCCCACCTGGCTCCATTTGACGCATGCACAATCCCTTAGCTTCAAAAGTAAAAATGTAATGGGTGGACGGGTGAATAAGTAAAAGGCATGCATCTTTTGGATCAAGAGTTCAACCCTGAACTTCACCTTGTCAAACACGAGCAAAAAATATCCAGCATCATTGGGCCGCGACTTTCCAGGAGCTTTGGAGGTGTTTAGGGACGCTAACAAGCAAACACCACGGATAAGTCAATTGGAGGGCAGCTAATTAGGACTGCCTGGAGCGGGTATATCAGCTGCTCTCCTTGACACCACCGTATAAGGTGTAAAAAGTTCATGCTGGACATTCTGAGATCTGTGCTGATATTTTATGAAAACAGTGTGTGTGTGTGTGCGGTAGCCTGAGCTTGAAATGCTGTGGCAGACTCGACTACAGAGAGTATGGAGGATCTTGATGACTCAGCATCACTTCTACTTGCAATTGACAACACTGATCTGTTGTTTCAAGTTGTTGTCTCTCTTGAGTGAAGGTCTTGCCACGACTGCAAGCTTTCCAACAAAATACGCTTTGAGCAAAGCGGGAATAACTGGAGCAACAGCGTTGACCCTGTCGGATGACTTTGGAGCTAAGTAGCTCCAGGTTAAGTTGCAAACATGAACCTTATTTTTATTTTTATTTCTACTGCATACAATATTTTTGTTTTTCCATGTAAATATTTGCTTCTCAATGGAAAAAGATTGGATACCCCGGTACACAGCATTATGTATGGTGAGGTCTGCATAAGCTTCAGCCTACTCCTTTTTGGGCTCGTATTTCTACATACTGACATACATATCTTCAGTGTTAATGCCCAAATAAACTAAGCAAAGCCAAACTATACTAAAATATATTTTTTAATATAATCCATACTTAGGTTTACAAATATCACAAGCTTATTGCTAACACTCATTGCTAGGCTAACAGAACTAGAGCCAGTTCCCATAAATAAACATTCATGCAAAAACGATGAAGCAACATACACAGACAGACAACAATAGTCGCAGGCAAACTGTATTTTCTTCCTCTACCCGGTGAAAAAAGGTGTTTTATTAATGACGTTCCATCACTGCTTCCTTTGTGTGTGCACTGCACTGCCTCAACGAGGCCACGGGTCGCACAGTTGGAACAGCTCTAATATAGGCAAATTTTTGCTATTCACAATAGGTTTCATGAATGGCTTGACTTCACGGGATTTAAAGTGCAGAGACCAACACTAATGGATTTTACGCTTTTTAAAAAAATGGTGTATTGGCATTACTTGTGCTCTCGCTCAAAAGAAATGATATGCAAGTGCGTGGGAAATATGTCATGGAGAAAGGCATGGGGGGGAGAGGGGAGAGACACGTGACTCATTCTTCGCAAGACAAAGCAGCCCGAGGCCTCACAGTCAGTGCAGTGCGTCTGTCACTTGTGGTCATTTGAACATGTGGAAAGTCACAGGGCCAATTAGCTATCAGCACAAGCAAAGATCGAGAAGACAAAAGGAGTATCAAACAAGGAAGTTAAACAAGCAACCATTGCTGTATATAATCAGTTTAAAGTCACAAAACAACACAAAAAACATCAAGGAAGTTAGTCTTACCTGAGTGTTGAGCGTCGAGTGGCTGCTGTAAGGACGCCTCACCGTCGCGGTGGATCTATGAGTGGGAGGAAACAGGAAGACACTGAATCAGCCTCAGCAACATGTGACACGCGTCAGCCGGCGAGACAGAATGATGCGGCAGTCTAGAAAGGTCGGAAAGGAGGCGACAGCGAGGCTACTTCTTGGATAGGTTGGCCGTGAACACACGAGGCTTTTGCTTCCTTCATATGTGCTCAGTATGGCTGGCTATACAGCAGCTGCGCGTGCACGTGAGCGCTCTCACCCCGTGCATGCATGTGCCCAGAGTCTGCCAATGCTGGTTTTAGTGACAAACTAATCACACATACCCCACCCAAAACTGCCACCTCGACGTCTGCGCAGGTGGCAGTCAACGCTTCAGTGGTTTTCAGAATTGACTGGCCACTCAACTTAACAGACTCTTTGTGTTAATGATGATGGAAACAGTGCACAGCGTTTAGAAGGCTACCTTTGACTTTGCATCACATCCATTCATCCATTTTCTGAACCGTTTAATCCACACTCGGGGCGCGGGGGGTGCTGGAGCCTATCCCAGCCGTCTTCGGGCAGTAGGCGGGGGACACCCCGGATCAGTTGCCAGCCAATCACAGGGCACATAGAGACGAACAACCATCCACGCTCACATTCACACCTAGGGACAATTTAGAGCGTCCAATCAGCCTGCCACGCATATTTTTGGAATGTGGGAGGAAACCGGAGCACCCGGAGAAAACCCACGCAGGCCCGGGGAGAACATGCAAACTCCACACAGGGAGGCCGGAGTTGGAATCGAACCCGGTACCTCTGCACTGTGAGGCCGACGTGCTAACCACTGGACTACCGGGCCACCCTCTTTGCATCACAGTCATCCTCAAAATTGTATGATGAACACTTCACATGAAACACTACATCGCTTGGTCTTTATTTGAAAACTGTGAGGTGTCAAGGACGTTCAATCAGAATCAGAGGACACTGACAATTACAACTGGGAAGGATTCTTACTAAAAAGCGGACATACAATAACAACTTGAAAATGGTTTATGGCCCAAAAGATAAATAAATAAACCGTCATCATCATCATCGAAAGACGCAGATTAGGTTAAAAACAACTTATCTTTTAATTCTGGGATGGACTTTCCATTAAACACTCAAGTTTTTGATCAGTTTGATAACTATAGCACATTAAATCCTAAGAAGGACTTTCTACAAAACAGCATTGTTGGTTGAGAACTGTTTTTTTTTCGTCATGGTGAATTGACTCCGCTGCGATGAATGTTTACACTTTTTTTAAATAGCTTTTGCATGATACACTTCCTCCTTTTTTAAATGTTTCTTCTTCCCTAAACAAATTCTTCTTAGCTCATGACACCAAAATGTTTATGACGTGACCATGGCTCATAGTGACCAAATGTTAACAAATTAGTCTCTTTGCTAAAATTTCGCATGCTGTGACATCTCAAATTCGCCCAAAATGGCTATTTCAAACCATCATGGGTGAATTCCTGTTCAAATTCTTGAGCATGGGGTTTTTAAGGCTTTTATGAACATCGTGTTATGGTAAACATGGAATTGAGTGCACACGTGTATCGATAGATGCTGTAAGCCAGGCCGCGGACTGAGGTTCAACATAGAATTTTGGGCTAGTTCTCAAAGGAGCACTAAAGGTTGTTGCTTGGTGTTCATTTTTTCCGCTCAACCAAGTGACTTCACTGACAGAGGTGATTTATAGTTTAACAATCAATGTGTACGTCATGAGTAGATGTTTCCACAGCAGTATTTTGAGATGTGTTCTTCAGATGGTTTCACAGTGTACAACTCAATACATCCATGACCTAATTAAATAGAGCTAATAAAGTACTCGGAACTTGCAACAGAAGGGCGCATGCAACGATCAGTGTTACTGAATTGAATATGGCTTTTTAAAACAAACCCAAAAAAAGTTGTGCACTGCAGCTATAATATGGCACACAACACATGTGCAATGTGCTTATTTGGATGCAAGTGCTCGATTCCCATGAGAAAACTCAGAGCGGTGATGTCATGTCAAAGTTAAAAATATCATAAGACAGCGCAGTCATTGATTAAGCAGACACCAAAGAGGAAAAAAAAAAAAAACCAAGACCACGAGCGTGACCCTTGCAGAATGACTTCCATGTGAGATGGCAAAGACTTGTCTGTTTAGAAACCTGCTACTGCAGCAAAGGACCATGTGTACTGGCATGCGTCCATCAAACCCCAAACAAACACAGATAGATGCCTGTGCCAACATCACATACAGTCGTGCTCATATATCAAACAGGGGACGAGACGGAACAAACATGCCAGTTTAGCTGTTCACACACCCTGTATGGACACGCGCAAAATGAAATGGCAACGGTCGAAGTTACCACTAATTCCAATTTCCATCTTGAAGTATTTCAGGGACAGCTGCTTCTGGTGGGTTTAGTGTGAAACAACCGAGTGTCAGCCTAGGACGTGAAGTGGAGTCACATAGCACACATACATCTGGAGGGACTCTTCTCTGTAATGTAAATCTCAAACCTCCTTTTATACACAAACAGCCCAAAGCTAGACTTTGCAACGATCTGATCAGCTGTATCTCATCGGCTGATATGCTTCTATGCATATTTTGTTAACTTTTTACGAGCTTTTTTTAAGCCCCAATTTAACATAGATTCAGCCACGGTAAGATACTACCTGCAACTTTGCAAGTACTCATAACAGCCCAAAAGCATCGTGCCATCAGATCATTGGATGATGTCAGCGCTAATGGCTTGGTGTGATGTAATTGTGAATTGAGGGCTGGGTGTTAACCGTCACACCCCTATACCCAGTAGCTGCGTAATACCCTTTCACACACGTGTAACTACTAAACCTTTCAATATTCATATTATATATTACAAACAAGCAAACAAACTGTAAGCATTTCAAATAAAACTGACCTGTTCTGATATTTCTGTGGCGGACAAAAGTTCATGTCAAGTCAAGTCAACAGTATTTATAGAGCACTTTCAAAGAGCCATCGCAGCATACAAAGTGCTGTACATGGAGCGATTTAACATACACAATAAACAGTAAGACGAATCGGTAATAAAGGCGGTAGAAAGCACCAAGCAGTAAAATCAAGAACAAATCTAAGTCATGCTGAGTCGAACACCAAAGAATACAAGTGAGTTTTGAGGAGGGCTTTGAAGATGGGCAGCGAGGAGGCTTGCCGAATGTTCAGTGGGAGGTCATTCCAGAGAGAGGGACCAGCAACAGAAAAGGCTCAATCCCCTCTGAGCCTCAGTTTAGTTCTTGGTACTTCTAACAAAGACTGGTCCACAGACCTGAGACGCCGGGCTGAAGATGAAACGAACGGGAAATAATTAACCCATCACACCTTGCTTGCTCTTGTCATACTAGATGGCGTAAGATAACGATATAATTCACAATTTCACGTCGAGCCCATGAAGCTCCCATTAAAGGGATAGAAAAATCCTTCAGCCATGAGAACATTGATCCAGCCAGAAGCATACATTACCCATTATTATTACTGCTTGTGTTTTCTGTTTTCATAAGCCCACACCATACAATGACAATTCTATTTATCTTGGGGCACTTTGTTAGAGATTAAAAGAGATTTAGCCATGAAAGTACACACGAACCTGTGAATGGCTCATTAAATCAGATAGGGGTCTTTCGATCGCTTCGCCGTTATTTATAAAACTGATGTGGAGCGAGTAAAGCACTGATTCCGCGGCCCTTCCACCCACTCCTCTTCAAAGCTAGCCGCTCAGGTTCCTATTTGTAGCACCATGTGACCCAAAACTGCACCCAGTAAAAAAAAACATCTCCTTTAAAAATGAATCGACGTAAAAGCACCATGTTTTGCTCCGGTGACGAACAACAGGAAAGCGCTCAAACGTTCTCGCCAGAGGTTCGAAGATACAGTAAAGCAACAATGTCCTGGCATGGCGGGTGGATGATAACACTTGCCTATTAAATGATAGGTTGGAACGTGTGGTTATTTTTAAATGTTTCAGACAGCATGAGTAGTTTTGCAGAGATTCTCATGCTGTTTTTTGTAATGTTGCATTAAATGTGCAATTAGAAGAATTGTATCAAACTTCTCCGGTTGTGTGGCGCCACGGCAGATGAGTGTACAGTGACTTCAACAAAAAGAAAAAAAATAGTGTTGCACAGCCGATATCCATCCAACTCATAACTATTTTGTTAGCACCTTCACATATGCTGCTGTTGTGATCAGACATTGGTAAAAGTTTCAAATTTAGTTTTCAAAAAAAGGTAAGGATTTGAAATAGGTGTTTCAACATTAGGTTAATGTTTCAAATAAGATTGAGGATATCAAGCCAGGTTTGGCCTTTCAAAATGCTTCTAAGCCAGGGTGAGGGTTTGAGCAGCCAGCACACAGCATTGCTCCAAGCATGTACAACACCTCCCTCCTCACTTTAGTCAGTTTTTAACTTGAAACCAGTTGCTGATGTCAGCTCCTGTTTGAGGTGAAAGGATGCGAGAGCAAGAGAGAGTGAGAGCAAGAGCGAGAGCCAGAGAGAAAATAGCGTGGGAATAAAAACATGGGAGTAGGGCGGTGGGCTAAAATCTTCCTCCTGCCTCGGAATAGCAGCGGATTCTGGCTCTGGGCCAAATGACTTTACTCCAGCCGGCATTTCACATCCTGGCTTCTTGGTGCCCATAAAACACATCATCATCGTCACCATGTAGTTTAGCAGTGCGGATAACTGTCAATGCATTTTAATGCTAACTGGCATGCAGACATGTCGACTGCTGTGCTGTGCCCGGTTCAGCACGTCGCTCTGGTGCCTTTGTTCCTCGTGACAACTGTAGGTGAGAACATGACTTCGACAACATGTCTCAGGCTTGAAAGCTTCGTTTGGAAAACATTGGATTAAGGCCCTAAATTGACATCTGTAAATCATGTTTGTAATCCTTGTCCTGACCCAAAATGGGGCCCCAGCACCAGGCTTCAAACCCCAGCCATGACCGTGAGTCCTCAGGCACCAGCAAATAGTTTGCCGATGTCTCACTCCTGTCATGTTTCCATTCGACTCGAGTCTCAAAGAAGAGAGAGAAGATGGAGGTGAACATAGGATGAATGGCAAACACGTAATCGCCGGAACAATCATCTGAAATCACGCCACATTATGACAATGAGCCTGTTGAACGCAAAGGATGAGCGACATCATTATTGAACGGGAAGTCACGGACAAGCTCCACCGACAATAATCATTGGCGGGGCGTGCGCGCGCGCACACACACAAAGTGTTTAAGCCAGGAGGAAAAAGTGAGGCGCAATGGAATAAGAAAAGATTCTGTGCATCCTGCTGCAGCTTTATATAGCACAACTTCAGGGTGCAATAAGAATGACATCAAAAATGGATTTCAGAGCCTAGCTTGAAAACCTTACACTGGTTTGAATGCTCAATTAAAAAACCCATGTCTGACTGGAAACCCGAAATTAAAACAGTAACAACACTTGCTTGAATTACAACTTGAAAACTTAACCCCAGTTTGAAACCGCTTTTTATGTTTAAAAACAAACAGCAACGAAACTCAACAACGGAGCCGTAAATTCCAATTTGAAAGCATATCCCTGTTTAGGAACCCTCATTTTAAAACCCTAACATGAAACCTTAATTTTGTCTTGAAAATCTAATTTATAACCATAATACTTTGAAAACTACTTGGAATACTAACACTGATTCGAAATCCAAACCCAGGATAGAAACGCTAACTTGAAACCCTAACATAAAAACCCTAATCCTGGTTTGACATCAAAATCTGAAAATTCAACTTGAAACCCAAGCCTGTCTTAACACTAATTAGACACCATAACCTTGTATTAAAACCAAATGTACAATCCTATCCAGTCCTCAGTTAGTAGTCCTCATTTGAAATCCAAACTTCAATCCGAACTACTGTTTGGAACCCTCGTTTGAAACCATATCACTTTGAAATCCTAACTTGAAAACCTAACACTTGATTGGACCCTACACTCTACCTGCCAATTTGAAATTTTAATGCTTATTTGACACCCTGATTTGATTTAAAATCCTGGATTAAAAGTGTCATTTATAACCCTAACATTTATTTGAAATCCTAACTTGAAAACCTAACCATGATTTGAAACCCATATACTTGTTTTAAACCCTAACACTGGCTCGAAACCCTGATTTTGAAATCGAAACCATTGTTTTTGCAATAAGAATTGCACTTTGAGGGATTATTACACAGAGTGCTGAACAGAGCCTTCATGTAACAACACCTCAGAGGGCTTAGCGCCACGCTAACAGCATGCTAGCCTGACCAAACAACCCCACCGAGAAAACGATCAAATGCAGTATCCACAAACCGCCTCTAGTCTGTGTGTGCGTGTGCTTTTTTTTTTTAACTCTCAAGTCCCTGGCAGCATCCCCAGTAGACACCAGTGACACTGCTGTTTTTTCCACAGTTCGAAACAGGGTTTAAACGTTTGAGAAGCTTGACATGCATCATAAAAAGCCATGGGTGTAACTTTGCGTGAAAGCGCAGTTCAAACCTCTCGGGTTTTGTAGCAGCCTCTCTCAACGGTCGCCAAAAAAAAAAAAAAAAAAAAAAACTTTTCGGATGGTCTTACCTTGATCAAAACCACGTTGACGGCCCTCTCGCCCTTGGCACAGAAGCTGTACCGCCGCTTGTGGCGTTCATACATGGTTTCCCCCTCCCCAAAAATGTAAAAATATATCCAGAGCGAGCGGAGAGGAAAGCCAAGCCGATGAGCTGCGCTTAACATCTGGACAAGGAGGCAGCCTCAGCGCCCTCCTCCTCCTCCTCTTCTTTCCCTCCCAAAAACCCGAGTCCGGCCTCTGGCTGACTGGGGCCCAGCCCCCGCCTCTTCCTGGGCTCAGTGAATGTCCCCCTCTGTCTCCTTCAGTCCACCACAACACTAGCTCGTATACAGTAGGACAGATGACACTTTGGCCATTGTGCGCTCAGTTAACACAATTAGGCCAGCGGGAGAGGTTCGACGCACCCTAGTGGGTGGGGAAGGAACCCAAAAGGGTGGCTCCCGGGGGAGTGGCACGTGGTGGGAAAGGCAACGCGAGCACATATGACTGAGTGCGGCACTGAGGGGTCCCGGGTGTTCCCAATCAAGAGAACTTTTAAAAGGAACCCCCTAATTAGTCAAGTCAAGTCAAGTCAACAGTATTTAATGAGCACTTTCAAACAGCCATCGCTACATACTAAGTGCTGTACATGGAGCAATTTAACATGAACAATAAACAGTAAGACAAATCGGTAATAAAGGCGGTAGAAAGCACCAAATAGTAAAGTCAAGAACCAATCTAAGTCTTTTAATTACGCATATCCATTTTCAAGTTAAAAAAAAAGTATTAATTTAGTTTTTCTGTCTAAAACTTCTGCTGAGCTCAGTGAGCGTAATCAACCCCTAAAATGCACTTTATAATGAATTTGTTTGGACTTAAGATATGCTTAGCCTACTGTGAAAGGCTCATGCTTGTTTGACACCAAAACCCAGATGTGAAACCCTAACACTGGGTTGCTTAATTTGAAACCCTAACCCTTGTTTGAAACATTAACCCAGATTTGATCCTAAACTGAAACCCTAATCTAGGACCGAAAACTTGATTTTACATCATATCCCTTGTTGGAAGGCCTAACTGAAACCCTAGTACTTGGTTGACACCCTAATTTGAACCCCAAACTCAGGCTTGAGGAAAAAATATAAGTTAGATCACTTGGACCTGACCCGAAACAGTTGCTTGAAACTAAGAAACCTGAAATTGCAAACCTGAACCTGACTCGACTTGCACAATTTGGAATTGGACTACTAACAATTCGATCCTAAATTATTTCCACATCTGAACAAATCTGTGGTCGACCAGTTCCTATCCTGACCTTAGAGGACCCACCGTAATCATTGCGTTAGGGACGAGAAACAGTATTTTTCAGTGGTTATTATCCCTGGGGAAGCGGGGGGGTGACACGACTGAGTGGCTGCCAAGCATTCGTAAGATTACCGGCAGCTCGACTCGGCGTTCCCTCAAGAGCTATCCACATATCCTTGAGGGAAGAAACTCCTGGCTGCTCCCGATGATGTGTCATCAAACAGTGGGACGGCAGCGGATTAACTTTACAGCGTTTCTTTTATTCTGAATCAATACGCTTTTTGATCTGACAGAATTGTAATCCCACAAGATCCTGCAAGAATTGCAATCAGCGGAACGAGGACAACAATGGCAGCGGATGGAAGCCAAATGCCTTTTTCTCCGCTTAGTGAGAAGGGAGGATGTCATGATGGGAGGCACGTCAGGTGACGGGGGACAATGTGGCAGCATCATACTCTTCCCCCAACATGACCGCCCCCGACCTCTGGTCCTGGCATCACTTGCCTGCCAAGCAAACGAAGCGTTTGGCGCGTGCTAACTGCCAACGCTGTCGCGGAGTGCCAACTCTTTGATCAGCATCAATGACACATTTCCATAGCCCTCGTGCGTAGTCGTGGATACATCATTAAGACGACGGACGGTCATTCTGGTAAGAATACCGCTGTAAACGTTTCCCGTTCTGTGGTGCAAAAATGGTTGGGGACTGCAGCTCCAAAGCACAGTCCCATTTGAGGTACCCTTGAGGAAGTCTCACAACTCCCCTGCTTGTCAGAAAGCCGCCCAATAAATAGAATCCCAAATCTTTTTTGTCACACGTCCCGGTGCCCCGTCACCTGCTGTGAAGGATCGACCAACATCCGCTTGGCTGATTCGCTTTACTTACTTTGACTCCTTTCATATCTTACACAAGCCTGCGGGACCAGCGAGACTTTCATCGCTAATTTCCCAAAACGCTGCGTAACGCAGACTGGTCACACCTCCACACAAATTCCATTTATTTATTGGCTTCGTACTTGACGAGCTTTAAACCCAGAAGAACGTAGATGATGGATGGTGATTCTGGATGACAAGAATCTATGGCTTCTGCAGGAGTTTTTGTGTGTGTGTGTGGAGGGGGGCACAGTTCTGTCTTCATTTTCTGGTTAAAAAAATGGGAGTATTCTACAGATGAATATCGGGTGCCCAAGGCCTCGGGAAAAAGGGCACCTTGCCAGATGTCGGAGCTGGCAGCTTTGATTATTTAAAAAAAAAGTGTGTGTTGACACGAAGAGAAATTTCAAAGAATGCACTGAAAAATTTACATTCATCCTCCCTCAAACCAGCACACAATTTCCAATTTGTAATGGCACCCGGAGAAAAAGCCGAGGAATTTTTAATGAGACATGTGGTCCAAATTCAGTGGTAAGAGCAACTATTCTTCCATAATGTACTGAAATCGTGACGTTAAGCCGCAAACACGATTAGGCTTGCACACGATTCGTCAAAACAATAAGCAAGAGAATGGTCACAAATGGGCGATCATTTTGGGTTGGCAGAAAAAAAACATTCTTAGATACTATAATGACAAATGAAGGAAAGCATGGAGTGATGAACACAATGTTCAAAGGAAAAATACACGAAGGGGACTATCCCATTTTTATTTGCCAATGCTGGAAACCACGTGACAAGTGTTCCGATATATGTTGAAGCATTTGTGCAAAGCAATCAGAGGTGTTCGCCATTGAGAGCTCAGCACCCATTCTCCACATTGATCATCCTGCCAAAAGACAAGAATTTGATATCTATTCACCCTGGGAAATGTGAGTAAACCGAGGAAATGTGAAGGTGTTGATCTGACAGAATAGTGTGTCTTCAGTCAATACAGGCTGGAGGTACTCATGGGAAGGGGACACGCACGCACACACACAAAACCAAAACAGCTGCCACTGCCCTTCTGCATTTTAACTGTCGCAATGATTTTCACGCTTGTTTATTTTATGTAGCGGTTCGATATGCTCACGCTCGTTTAAGTTTCATGAGATGCTATTGCGCGATGCGATTTCCATATTTCAACACAGCACACCAGACTCCAATTCAATGTGTTGCTCCAGCAACATGTTACTGTGTAAATAAATCACAACAGAGATGATCTGGTCTTGCACGCAAGTGCCATTAGCTGATCTGCCGACTCATAAGTATTCACCTTGATCTGTGCTTCGATCAATTGATCACGTTGTGACGTAATGTGTCGGGGGGTGAGGGTGAGGAAAAAAAATAGCTCGGTTGTTCCACTGCGCCTCCTCTGTGAGATCATGCAGCCCAGACTGCAGAGCGTGCAGCCTCATTGAAAATGCAGCACATTTAAAGAGGATCATATGGCAAGAAGGAAGGCACTGTTATGGGAGAGAAGATTATACGCAGCAAGGCTGCTCTCTGCTGGCGAATAAGGCTTACTAGCGTGGCTCGGAAAACATCTGGCTTTCGGAGGCAGAAAAAACACCAATGTCAAACCGCAAGCCTGGAATATGCGGAAAGCCGCTCGGGCTTTCGGCTGCCGAGGAATCTGTCAGTCAGCAACATTTCGAGGAGATGATGGCCTCCATGTGCTTGTGCATAAATAAACTAAAGCAGGGGAGATCCTGTTGCAAGGTTTAAACTGCGCGTACGAGTTGCAAAAACACACAGAATCAAAAACGAATGCATTAGTCAAAAGGAAAGTATGTCCTGGGGGCTGCAAATCTGTCGCTGGCACCTAAAAGTGCATGTGAGCAAATTTCACCTCATTACTCCTTCGCCTTTCACAAGATTTCCCCCTCCGACATGCTAAGTGACACTTAGCCTTGCCTGCACAGCCCCACTTGCCAAAGACTTGGGGAAATAAACTGCTGTTTTTGTGCTAAATGACCAAAGTTCACATCGATGTGTCAGAAAGATATGGTACTGCACAGCAGCCATTTTCTATTGCCTAAGTGGGAAACACACATGTCAGGACTTGAGCCAAATTTGAGCATTTTCCAGAGATCAAAGTCAGCAAAGGCTCGAGAGTTAAGTGTCTAAACAATTTTCTTGAGTGTTGATCATGTGGCAGGAGATGTGCCTGATTTATTTTTGGTTGAGGGCCAACAATCGAAAATGTTAAACCTTTTCAACATTGATGGTGGAAACATATCTCTAGTTTCTCTAGTCTACCTGTGGAACCCATCCTCAGTTGTTCACTTAAGATATCACCCATTTGCATTTTTTGAGTGTCTTCTGTAACATCCTAATGCCAAAAGAAGGTGCCAAAAATAAATGTAAAAAATAGGAGGGTCAAGGAAGTATATTTAAGCTAGATTTCAATTGAGAGACTCACTGCGGAGCTGGGTTGTTAGTGGAAGTTATGGAGTCTTCGCAGCATGTACATGCATATAGAATTGTTGTAACGTGAGTTTGAATTCATATCCTGAGTGATTATACTGTGGTGTTGAGTGCATTTAGAGCAGGGGTGTCCAAAGTCGATCCTCAAAGGGCCGCTGTCCTGCCTGTTTTCCCAGCTCTCCCAGGAGCAACACACCTGATTCAAATAATCAGGAATGTTCTAATGCTGCTTCAGCGCTGGCTGATGAGCTGATCATCTGAATCAAGTGTGTTGCAGCCCAGAGAGAGCTGGAAAACAGGCAGGACGGTGACCCTCCATGCCTGATTTAGAGGGATTTTTTCCCCCTGATCAACGAGGGCAGACAATCGGGAATGTTAAAGTTGTTAAATATTTATGGTGGTGGAAGCAGAAGCCTGACTAATGTGAGGAGGAAATTCTCAGGCAGTGACAACATTAAAAAAAAAGTGTCGTGTTTATTTTCTTGGTGATATTTGAAGATAACAGATGAGGTGTTGGGTAGAAATCACACAAAGTCTTCCATTACCTCATTGATTTCCTGTTCACTTCCTCATACGTTTCTATTCATTGTTGCTAAAGGGGGTGGGGGTCGTACATACTTGTTCAACTGTTCAACAAATCTCATATCCTTATCTTGCATGGCCAATAATTTATTCATATAGTATCAAGAGGGTGTTTATTTACCCAATTGTGTTTATTGACTCAAGTGCGAAGAGACAGCTGGAATGATCCTCTTCAATGCTGTGCATGATACTGGCGTTCTCACGTGCGCAATTTCTTCGGAATGACTGTTTACGCGGTGCTATTTTGGTTCGTGTTCAAACGGACTAAGCCGAAGCTGTGTGAAGGACAGCATCTATGAAGTGACGTTGTGACCAATATGTTTTTGGACAAAGGTACGTTTGCAGGCAGAGAATAAGTGGCGAGCGTGTCTGCCCCCGGTTCGAATCGTGATGCACTCCTTTGTGCCCACACTCTCTGCGTAACTTAAGATTCGCACTTTGTTGTTTATAACACATGTCAAGACAATTCTGAGCACAATTTTGGACATGCAAAAGCTTCCGGGTATAGTTGCATAAAGGCACGCATGGATGAGGTTTGTGTGGAAGAACCAGAACGTCCGATCATTCATAAATTTTGCCATTTGACCACATATGCCATGAACATCTTTCAAACCAATAGTGTTTATGCTTGCTGTTATCGTGTGTGACTGTTTATGGCATCTTTTTTAATGTTAAGAAGCACAATAATAATAATAATAACTATTATAATAATAATGATACAACTTGGCACACGTGCACTATTGGGACTTACCATGGAAGAGTCAGTCTCATCTGTTTTGTCAGCTCCACAAATGGTACTGGCGTGTTTCGACATGATCACCTCCACCTCTGGAGAGAAAACACACACACACACACATACACTCACATCAGATGGTGGGCACAATGACAAAACAGCGGCGTGGAGGAATCAATAACAAGTGAAGTGAGACATTTTTAACCCGGTTGCCCGCGCGCACACACACACACACACACACACACGCGCGCGCACACACGCACACAGGAGTTGGAGAAGCCTGCGGCTAAAATAACATTGTCGCTGTGATCTCTGTCTTCATTTTCTACACAGGATTTTTTTTCTCCTCCCCCTTGCTCTATTGATGAATTGTCATGTGATCCGAAAAGTTTCAGCGGGAGCGGGGATGTTCAAGACTCTAAAAGTGGTTATTTTATCACTCACTTGAATGTTGTTTTATTCCTAAAGGCTGAAATTTGGCTACGGAGCAATTATTTTTTTTTAGTAGTTGGCTGGCTTTTCAGTCGCCGGTTTAGACTTTTTTTTCTCATTCTGTCTGAAGATCTCTGGTCAACTGTTTGAAGTGTGACATGATCTACACCGGGCTTGCCTATACATGTGGCACAACGTTTAATTGGAACAGGAACATTTTCGCTGTGTTTGGGCATTCTGTTTCAGTCTACTTGAATACAAGGTTCCATGTAAACCCCCCAGCTAAAGGGACTGTTGATGCATACTGCGATGAAACAGATGCCAATCATGAGACCATGGTGTTAGATGTAAAAATGCCACAGTATCTTGATTACAAATGATATACAGTGGCCCCCAGTGTTTAGAACCAAATTCCATTCCTGCATCGTAACATGAATTTGTATGCAATTCGTAACACTTTGTAGTCTATCGTACCAGAAACACTCAAATGGAAATAATAATACTAATAATAATAGAGAGTGCAGCTAAACATTAACGGATGCTCACGAAAAAGCCATAATTACAGTAGATTATTGCTTGAGAAAACACATCCAAGCCATAAATATTTGAAAAAAAAAGGAAAATAAATGCTAATTGCGCCTTCTTGTTCTGTGTAGCACAAGAAATCAAACACCTCAAGTAAAAGGAATAAAAGTCAACGTATTAAACATGCTGTGATAACACATGAGATTTTTTTTTCACATTTTGTAAATGTTTCACATCCAGCGACAGATCTTCCATCATCATGACCTTAGTGGTGGCTTGAACCTCATACATACCTTCATTCAGGTCAGCGCTGCTGGGATTTTCCTCTAACACCATCCCTGCTGGAGTATCTCTGCCTAGCGACTGATCAGTCTCAGCAGGTTCTGGAGCACCTGTCTCCTCGGATCCCTCCGTGTGGAGGCCGGACTCCAAAGTGGTGTTGGTTTCCTCAGAACTCGCTGCGGGTTCCGCTGATGTCTGCAAATGCATGTTTTGGTCCACTTTCTCCACGGCGAACCCCTCAGTTGGCTGCTGCTGCTGCTCCTCCAAGGGGATACTTTCCTCGGTGGGGTGGAAGATGTCGGTCGCACAGCTTCCAACCGACTGAAAGCTGACGTTGTCGTCACTGGACAGTCCGTGGGTTAAGCCCAAATTGGGATCGATGTCGGATTTGACTATGTTCTCAGGTGAGCACTCAGTCTCCTCTGGATATTCCTCAACAGGTGATACAGAGACGTCGGCATTCTCCGTCACGTTTAACTTCTGACAAGAAGTCCGCTGATCAGGGTCTTGCTGCCACTCTGCCACATGATCCTGACCAGCTGTTTCCTGGTTTTGTTCTGAGCTCTTTACATCTGGCGGAGGTTCTCCCTCTCCGGGAGGCGGAACATCTGATTCGAGGGTTACATCATCACAGCCTGCCGGAGGTGGGAGGTCCTCTTGCACAAAAGCCGTGCTCTCAACTTCCTCCTCGGCTAAGGAGTTTCCTTGGCAAAGGTCCGGGCCGAAGCCATCCCGGTGACACTCCTGGACTGGCGCGTCAGACGACGGCAACTGGCCCATGATGACTAAACCTCCACTGCTCTTCTCCCCTGTGCTCTCAGATACTCCGTTTACTTCCTTCCCAGATAAATCCTCTCCCAGTGTGGCTTCCCGTCCTTCTCCTCCTTTATCAGTTTCCTGCTCACCCCACCCTGCCAGTCGAAGGTTTTCCACAGGCAGCGGGCTCCTCGGTTCTTGACTTTCATACAAACTCAAGTTCTGTGTGGTGTCGGGCTGTTTCCTTCCTTCTACCTTCTCAGTCTCAAGACACACCCAATCCTCAGGGGGGCTGAGGCCATGCTCCCCAGGGTGAACTAGAGACACGCTTCCGTCTTCTTCGCCGACATATCCGTAAGTGACACTAGCGCCGTTTTCAACTCGGTCTTCTGGCGCGTTTGTTTGTGGGCAGCTCGCAGTCTCCGGCTCGACACCCTCGCGACACTCGGCGGCCGTATGCAGACAGTCCGAGCGCAGCTCCAGCACAGACACTCTCTGCGGGAAAAGATGAGGTTAACAGCGCAGTTGACTGTGTGATTGCATAAGGTGTTCCGCCACTTCCACAAAATGAGCCGCCGGGGTGAGAAGTCAAAAGCAGGAAAAAGACAAACATTCAAACGTGGAGTTCTGTGACTTACCTTAGCGTGGAGATGACTCGTCAAATGCAGCAGCTGCTCCACGGTCCGGCCGAGGCTCGGCGGGTCGTGGCCCGGATACACGCTTTGCGTCAGGGCGTGCAAGCCGGAGTGGTGGCAAACCACACGGGCGTCCGTCAGCAGCGGTTGAACTAGCTGGGGCCCTCGGTCCGACTCGGCGTCTGCCTCAGCCCTGCCACGGAATAAACACTTAGATCATCCCCTGAAGGAAAGAGCTCAGCCCCGATTGGCCCATCAAGCACAGAGAGTTTAACCAGTGATGTCAGCTGATCTGCATCAACCCCACCAACACACACACACACACACACACACACACACACACACACACACACACGCACACACACAGGCATTGTGGTTGCTAACAAGTCTTATTTTAGCCGTTTAGAAGATAGTGGGTCATGCAATGAGAACACTGTAATTAAAGCTGCAAGGAGCAATGCATGAGCCCTCACACGCCTGTTTTTGTGTCAAATATTCAAAGAGATCATCAAATCTTAACGCCATGCTCCAACAATGTCGGGTGTCAAATATGGTTTCCCTTGACGGCCATTACGTCGGTGAACCCATATAAATGTATAATTATGTCTGTGAACCCATATAAATGTATAAATGTTTTTTTTCTGGTTCCCCCTGATTTTGTGACTTGTTATTGTGCCTGTGAAAGAGTGGGGAACACCATCCGGCCAGGCAGCACCGTTTGCGCAACACTGGGTGGACCATGTTCAGCTCCTGAAGTCACCAGTGACCTCACCGCTCATGTGTCATGTGGAAAACTTCATTACCCGTGATTAGGAAGAGGTGGCGTTTGCTCGAGCGGCGCGTAAAAACAGCAAAACTGTGAGATTTATGTAGAGAGAGGAGAAGGTCCATCTCCACTTGAAGCCATCCCTCAGTCCATTTAGCAAATGGCCGCTTCATATCACTCAATAAAGACAATCTGACCTCATTAGTGCACCGGCGTGAGGAAGGGGGAACACATGCCAGCAATTCGCCAGTTAAATCTGTGATGATGACTCTGCATGCTTGCATTTGCGAGTGTGTGTCTGTGTTCGCTTGTGTGTGTGTGTGGTAAACATCATTAGACAGAAAAGTCGCAACCAGGGCTTTTGTGCACCAGAATAGTTTCCCATTGCTATGGTTTCGGCTTGGAAAAATACTGGGAGAACCTTTCCAGTGTGCCCTCAAAGAGGGTTGAAGGTTCGCCACCACCGTGATCGACCAACTTGTCCCCTTTGTGGTGCTGCAGCAAGAGAGAGTTTAAGTAACGCGTAATGCAACTCAAGACTGCCTAAACTTCATGTTACTTCAACTGTGTGGCTAAAATGTTCGGCGAAAGCAAAGATGAATGGAATTGTTTTGTTTAGTTTTCTTTTACAGCATATTATTTCACATGCGTCAAGCTGTTGCACTTGTCACTGCGTCACTCATTTCCGAAAAATAAGACAAACTTACAAAGACCAGTGCATGCTCAAATGTGGTTAACTGTTCATATTTAAACAAGAAAAATATGAATAGCGATTAAACGTACTACAATATATTTATGTATGTATTCCCTATTTTTTGGTTGTTGTAGTAGTATTGTTGTGTTTTTATTTTTGTAAAATTTTATATTTAAAAATGAGAAATGATCTATAATCAAAAATTACGATAAATTATGAAATCTAAGTAATGCAATGTATGCACAACAAAATATGACGGTGAATAAGATGGTTGTGTTTATTAACGGATCTTTCCTTGTTTCTCACCCGACCCGCTTCTGTACAAATCCACTCGTGAAGCTGTCAGAATTATTACTGAGGAGTGATAATTATGTTATTTTTAGGGTGGGAACTAACTATTATTTTAACACTCGATTAATCTGTTGACTGTTTTGTGGATTAATAGGTCATCTTAAAACCTTTAAAAATGAGTTTTTGACGATGATGTCGGACAAGCGTTGGCTTTTGTGATGTGTCAAAAGGTGTTTTGCACGGTGGTGACTCGACACTTTGAAGTGCAAGGCTCTGTGCGTACAATAACAGACCCTTTATTTGTCTCACAATGGAGAAATTCGCAATAGGCTGCATATAGAAATCGAGGTCTGATCACACTCACTCGAGTTTTTTTAGGCTGTGAAAGTGAATTTCCCAACGCAACCCGTGTTGACGGGAGCAAATGTGTGAGGGTTGGACAAAATTCTGCTTCTTACCTTGGAAAAGTTTGTCTTTTTGGTTTAAAATGGCTTACATTAACAACAATCCCGCACCGCACTGTTGCCAAAGGCAGAGTCCTGGTCAGTTATTGTGCTGTAAATAGTCCTTGCTGTGGCGGACGACACATGCTTGCAGCAGCAAGAGAGTTATGCGATAACAGTAGTTGCCATGACTACAGTTCTTTGACTTGTAGTTCTTCTTCTGCCTTTATTTCTTCTTCTACTATTTTTAGGCGGTTGGCTTGTACTTTTGGTGCATTACCGCAACCTTCTTAGGGAAACGATAAAAAGGCCACCAACGGCGGTCGCACCTGGGTAAATTGTCGGACCAGCCAAACTATAAAAAAATAGTGTGACGAATACCTGTAGTCGGAAAAATATGATATTTGTTTTTGTATTGCATTTGTTCATGTATTTATTGCAATCATTTTGTAATTGCCTATTTTGTTGTTTTCATATATCATAGATTTCATTATTTATTTCTTCAATTATTAATTTGATCTTACTTTTGTATTTATTCGCGTTTTGTGTATCATATCTAATTTTTACATCATTTACTTTTATCATGTTATTTATTAAAATGAGTCGAATAAATTTCACTTAACTATGCACAGTTTTACTCAGCAGTTCGTTGCCATCTTTTTTTCTGAAAGCATCATTAGGTTTCTTGCCTTGATAAAAAGAAACAGTCCTGTCAATTCTATCGTAGTAGTAGAATCACTACCATGGTACATCGAGACTTAGCAAAGCCTGTAGCAGTCGTGAGGAGCCCACCAGCTCAGCGGAGACTCACTGTGCAAGGAGCTGCTGGATGCTGGCGTGACCCCGTAGCGCTGCGATGGCAGCGGGCGTGTGGCCCTGCTTATTCAGCAGCCGCGCCGCGTCCCTCGCCCCGGGCTGCCACAGCAGGAAGCGCGTGACGCGGACTAAGCCTCGCCTGGCTGAAAAATGCAGCAGGGTCTCGCGTGGACGCTGATCTACAGGAGAAAGGGAAGGGAGACACCAGAATGGAAATGAATGCAGTGGGCAGTCTTAGACAATGCATATTGTATATTTATATTTTTTGGTACGGAATATCCAGCACAATACACAATAGGCGTACCCAAAAGGAATAAATGACATAAAAAACAGAAAGTGCCTCGCAATAGGCCACGACCCCACAGACAACTATAGCGGAGCACAGCCGCTTTTACTCAAATTCTTTTGCTATTATTGTGTGTTATTAATAATTAATTTAATTATATTTATTATAGTGTGGACAAAAATCAAAAATGCTTTCTCACAATAATTAGGAACCTGATCAAAATCAATATGCAATGCTTTTTCTTTTCCTCTGCCAGTGTTCACTTTTTCAAATGATCACTTCTACAACATTACACTGGAAAATCACAATGTTGGTATCACAAGTGAGCTATTTTTTACAACAGGCCTCCTGCAAGCTATATATACTGTTGACTTGACTTGACTTAATGGTGGGTGTTTACCAGCCTTCGAATGCTAAATGGCTAAGAACCAGTGGCTTATAGATCAGCGGTCTTGCTGAGCAGCACACGCCGACAGAGGCGCAAGCGGAGAAAATGTGAGCGGAGGCGGAAGCACAATGAGTCGCACATAAATCATCTTGCAACACTTAGAGCTATTTTGACCCAATATTTTCACCCACAGTGCCAAAAATAGCAAAAATTATAAACACGACATATTAGCATATGCTCGCCACCACTTACGACTTATTTACAACTTGATATTTATTACTGACTACTTGGGAGCATTGACTAGCCTCTGAGTGCTAAGCCGGAGAGAACCAGCAGGCCGAGAGACCTAAGATTCATTTTTCCATATAAACTGACAACAAAGCAAGTGGAGGTGGTGTAAGCAGAGGCGGTGTTAGACGAGGCAGAAACGCGGCTGTCGAGAAAGACTATGGACCTAAAGATTGCTTTTACTCCTTTACTATTCGTGGCAAAAATTGTAAATCGTCAATAAATTCTTGGAAATATAGATACATATACTGTATAAGCCTAACTACCGTGTCCCTCACGCCTGACAGTTAACAATTATTGTGCGCCGTGACTGGGGCAACGTCCGTCGCCGGCACCTTACACCATCAGTCACCTGACAGAGCCAATAAACGTGTCCCATTCGTCTTTCAATGAGACGTTGACACACGGCGAGACAGACGGTGGCATCGAAGAAGTTGTCACCAGTTGTCACTTATAGAGTTCATCTGTGGGGCGGTGATGCCTGCGCTGACAATGTCACTCCATGAGGCGTCTTTGGGAAAGTTGTTATTTCAGATTATTTTGCCTGAGTCTCTGTCAACTGCCAGGACGTCTGTGATCCAAATGTGTATGGCTTTTATCAGACAGCGTGGCGGGCGGGGGCAGACATCTTTATTTGATTAGTGATCATAAGTGATTTTTGTTTTGCTGACAGTTCTCATTTGTGAGCCTCCTCCAGTAACTGCAGTCTGGGTGTCAGCCTAGTTTACGAAAGCATCTGTTTAGCACGCATGCTCATGTTTATGAACCAATCAGATTTTCAAAAATGGTTTGCTTTTTTGCTCTTCTCATTGCTCTTGTAATTTGTCGTTGTATAACACCAACAGGAACCTGACCATTTTTTTCTTTTCTTGTGACATTATTGTGAAGAAATTATGCAATCATCCTGGCAATAATCTGACTTTTTTGTCACAATACAACTGCTTGTTTTCAAAAGTATTGCAGCTTTTTTTTCTGAGGGGAAAAATGCATTTTTAAGTCAATTACTTTTCCTCTGAACATTTTTTTTCCTTCAATATACATTTTTTCACAACGATTTCTCATAAAATAAAACAAATTGGAAAAAAATGAATTCAGACATCATAGATTCAAACACTGGCTCCAACCTTGAGAATGGATGGATAGACGACTATTATTACCTTTTGTCTTAGAAAAAAAGCAATTTCGCCAAATATTAACAAGTTTTAAAAAAGGCACTTTTTCCAGTCATAAACTGTGTGTAAATATTCTCAGAATATTAGAATACCCCTCCACCCCCCTCCGAAAAAAAAAACCTTTTTATTCTTAAAAATAAATATTTTCATCATGGGAAAATAAATATTTCTGGTGGGGGGGTGGGGCCTTTTGGGTAGTTAACTGGATTAAAAGTCTTACCAACGCTGCCAGAGCTTTGGTTGCCTAGCAAATTCCATCCCGGCGGCAGTGGGATATGGTGGAGGGCCAAGGCAAGACTCTCGTCCAGACGCTCGCACTCTAGCAGGGGAATATGACACTCATCCAGGAGGAGCGCCCCGTCGAGGCCATCTGTGCGGCCCACCGTGCTAACCTGGGTGTGGTAAAGCGTACAAAGATGAAACATTTTTTCTATGCTCAATTCGTAAATGGGGCGGGGGGGTCAAGGCTCACTAGAAACTGGGCCATGTCAAAAGCCAAGTCCTGAACGAAGGTGAAGCGATGCTCTGCTAACGCGGCAACGTGAGACGGGAGCGTCGCCAATTCATCGGAAGCCTCGGGCTCGCCGTGAGTGACGGCACACAGGGTGACGGAAACCTCCTCGCAACAGCCATGAGCTGTGCATGGAGAAAGGAGACAAGCAAAATAAAAAAGCGCCCAGCAAAAGTTAGGTTATCAAACACATAACCAAGTTTTGTCAAGTACTGATATGGCTCATCAGCTGAAAAAGAAACACTTTCGTTCTCTCAAAAAAAACCATTTTACTAGCAATACAATTTTTGTTCTCCACATATCATTTTGTCAAAATAAGACCAATTGATATTATCTTATTCTCATTCATTTATTGACTTTTTCCCCATCCTCATATTGTTTTTTAAAAATGTTTTATTTTATTCTCTTTTGTCTCAAAATGCTCCAACAAAAATATGACTCGCAATAATACGACTTTCTCTATTAATGTGACTTCTTGGGTGGAAAAAATGTAACTTCTTGGGTCATAAAATATGTATTTTGCCTCACATTTCTTTCTGATAAGATTCACATAAATTCTGGAAGAAAATTCTCGCAACACTGATACTGAAAGTCAAACTTCTGAAATAATATGTACAAAAAATTCCATTTGCAGCATATTCTCTAATTCACATTCTGGTTCCAGCAAATGTGCCTTCTTGTGATTCGTTAGCAGTGTCAATTATCGTCTTAACCTTTTGCCAATGAAAAGGTCAAGAGAATATAAGCTTGTATACAGGCAGGTGGAAACACGTGTTTGTTGAAAATACAGAACAGGGTGAGAGAAGAAGATTCATGATTGATTCCATCCTCTCTCTACTTATGCAATAATAAGCCCGGACTTCCTACTGCTTGCCTGCCAATATAAAGTCAGTATGATTATTGTATTTGAAAGCAGGTGAGCGCCGAGGGACAGATCTGTGATAATGATGCGATACCCTTTTACATTAAGCGATATCGCACCCATTAAGGCTAGATGGAGAGCTTTAATGGGAGCGATATCGCAGTGGTGCTCCAATTTAGTGGTTTATTTATCAAAGACAATTGTTGGGCAATATGATGACCTCATCATCTCTTGATTATTACGTGACCAGAAGAGCATTTATTATCTTGCACTTGAAAATGAATGGCAAGGGTGTGGAGGCAAAAAGGAAGGGAAAAAAAACATTTTTCTATAATTAAACACATTTGCACCATATTTTAGCCCAATCCTGTGAACAGATGGTCGTACAAACTAGCAGATGCTCATATATAATGTGAAAGACAAAGTTTCCACCAGAGGGAATAATGAAAACTGAGCACAAATCTTTTTTTATTTGTCTTGAAATACAAGTTTTTTTCTTTATATTATATCCTATATTTAAATAGGAAAAATTACCTGGGTCCTTAAACCTTTAGGTTGGTGATATCAACCAAACCAAAACCTGCAGGTTTTTTTCTCACTCTTTTCAGTATGGTGTTAATAGTTTTTAACAAAATATGGGCGTGGTGAAAATCTGTCTTACCGGGACACAGTGCCTGCAGGGTGTCATGGCCACTCCTTAAGGTGCTGCTCAGGTGCCTCTGAGTGCTGCCAGCAAACAACAAGAAGTAGTCTGCGTTGGCGGCGTTGGCAGCGCCCTCCTCATCCGCGGCCAGCTCTTCATCGGTGAGCTGCACTGTGATCACGCAGCGGCCCTGCACGCATGGGGCAACACATAGTCGTCCTATAACAGTGTTTCCCAACTTGTAATGAAACAAGACACGGGTTTGAGTGCATGAGAATCTCAAGGCGAATGTCCAAACAAAAAAAGTCAAAATAACGATGGCCAAATGTCAATGTACACACAAACCAATTGACTGAAATACGGGCATGTTTCATGAAAGACAACTCTTACGTTCTCACTGAAAGCCGTGACTTATTGTTGTATGAATGGCAACGGGTGGATAAGCAGGTTTGCTGTACCTTTTTGGTAACGAACGGAAGAGCATTTAATTGCCACCATACATTACTGACAAAGAGAGATGAGCAAAGGACAAATTGCATGAAATTGAAAAATCTGCCTGTGACACCCCTGATAACGTAATTATTATTCAAAACAAGTCTTCGTTTTTGTTTTTTTACACACCTGGGACTTGCGAAGGTTCTTCTGTTTTTTTTTCAGACTTTTTTTTGTCCAACAAGGTTTTGGTCCCAACCCCCCCCCACACACACACACACAAGCCATAATTTGCATTAATTTACACAGAAATTAGGCGTTCCTCCCAGGAAAAAAAAAATCTAATCTGTCAAAACATAAAAAGCAACATAGAAAATATATTGGGTCAAAAGCTCTGCCTTTGCAACATAAACCGAACTTTTGCCAATGTTCAGCACGACATGACTGTAATTCAGGCATGTCCAGTTCCAGGCCTGGAGGGCCACCGTCCTGCCTGTTTTCCATCTCTCCCTTCTGCAACACAACTGATTCAAATGATCAGATCATCAGACAGCTCTGAAGTACCATTAGAACAATCCAGATTATTTGAATCAAGTGTGTTGCTCCTGGGAGAGCTGGAAAACAGGCTGGGCAGCGGCCCTCGAGGACCGACTTTGGACACCCCTGCTGTAATTGCTTTCTACCTGACTCTCTCTCGTCATCCAGAAAACATGTCATGTCTTTTTCTCAGCAGCAATTAAATCTGCTCGGCGCACCTTTGAAGAGTAGTTGCTCAAGCGGTTGGGAAAAGTGGCTAAATATAGCAAACCAATCAATAAGCTTGCTAAACTGACTGCTTTTTTTTCAAACTGTTACCAACAGTTCTCAGAGTATCAACGTGACTCAAAGGGAAAAGCTTGACACGTAATACATCACAGACACACAACAAGTTCCTGGTCTCCACCTTGGGAAACGCCATCATGCTCTTGTATCTTCCAACCTTTGTCAGACACTTGACAACTCCTACGCCCCCCCCCCCACCTCCTATTTGACTAACCACATGCTTTCCTGCACTGCCTTTTCTTCTTCAATTAAATGAGAAAGTAAACAAGATTTCATTGCGCCGACTGCAATGTCTGCCAAAGTGTGTTGAGAACCATAAATGGGAGTTGGGTAAGTGCTCTCTGTTCAAAAAATGAATTAATTCTCAATTACAACTGTTGCACTACACTATTTTAATCTCACCATGCAGATGCTTATATATCAACTTTTTTACGTGACTGTTAATCAAATTCCGTAAAATCTCAAAGTGCACAACTTCAAAGCACTGAGGTTGCACTGCATTCTACAAGATGAAGGCGCTGACCGTAAGCGATGTTGAGTACTAATAATAAAATGTATTATTTGTTTCATTTGGTGTGATTCTTTAATATTTATCATAGTACAAAAAAAGTATTACAGCAGCCACAACGAAAAGAAACAAATTCACTATCCCCATCCCGCATGCCCCAAAGAAAATTTTAATGTTACGTATTTTTAACGGCCGGAATCGTGTTGTGAATGTCTATATTCCTTAAAATAAGGTGACCACTTGTTCTTGGAAAACTATCTAATAGAATGTATTTTTTTTTCTGGATAAAATCAGAAGTTTCATAACATTTTTCAAAATGCAATCTTTTTTCCTCTCTATAATTAATAATAAATAATATTTAGTCATGATATATCCCTTTTCACAACAAGATGATGATAATTTGTTCTGCCATTATCTTTAAAATTCCACTGAAAGAGCAGCTTTACATTACTTTTACATTTGTAGTATCATTCCTTTGTGTTTTATTCTGTTCTATTTGACAGCGGCTAATGTCACACCCGTGACGGAATTGCTCCGATCACAATGTAAAGTTAAGAATGAATTTATGATGACTACCGTTTAACACCAATGTCCATTTTGTCCGATCGGAAAAAAACTATAGACAGCTTGCCTGCAAAATCCACAGTAGCTAGACTGTCTGTTAGCATAACAGGATTGTTAGCGAGCCAAGATTACAACATAAAAAACACCCATTCGCATGCACGCTTGTTGTTTTTGTCAAGTCACAATTGACTGAATTGTGTGCTTGACTACCGCTCAGAATGAAGCGATGTCACCCGAGGGCATGGCGGGCAGGAGGCGAGGAGGCACCAGAAAGGGGCTGATTGTTTCGCTATGAGCTTCTTTCCAACGGGGGAACTGCAACTTTATTGACACGGAGGAGGGATAATGGAGAGATTTTATCTCCTTGGTGTCCCATCGCCTACGAAGCCCGACATGCGCGGAACCGCCGCTTAGCGCTCAGGCGTGTGTTTCCTTCTCTTGTGTAGCGTGCCAGCCTCACGGCTTGTTTCATAAACAGGCTTGACCGCAACGTTAAATCACCGGAACAATCTTTCTGCTTTGCATTTGGCTAGGACATAATAGTGTTTCCGGCGATTTCAGTTGCTTGAAAAGGGGAGATTTGCACCTAGCCAAGACAACAAGTCATGGGTGTAGAAAGTCTGTGTGGGGGTGTTATTATGTAATTTTGCTAAATTGTTATATCACAATCTTGGCAAACCTCTGAAGGGGAATCTCACAGACACATTTTGGCAAACGAGTGGCTCATAAAAGAATTACTGGGTTGTTCAATTTCACACTTGAAAAGTGGTCAGGCATTCCAGACAGAATTATTTGCATGCAAACAAGTCAAATTAATTATCCCTGTCTGTATGATTTCATCAAACGTGATCGCCAGCTCAATTTGCTGTAGGTAGCATCATATATTGTCCTTTATGTAAAGGTCATAACCAAGGTCGACAGTCAATGCTATGGCCAATTATGGACTGTCACAGGTGTTCCTGGCATATGACATTATGAAATGGGTCACAATGAACTATTTTGTGGAGTCATGGCACAAGAGGCTACGCTCAGTTCGCGCCGTACCTATTCTTTCCCATTTGTTTGGTTTATATTTCTGGCCTATAATGCTTTATACACCTGATACAAAAAAACTGTAAATATGACAGCCGCTGCAACGCCAACTAAGCATTTATTTTCGTGCCGTGGGACTACGTATTCTGACTCCTTAATCAAACACTTTTGTGCTCTCACAAAGTTGTCGAGTCATTATGTACAGTAGGTACAACAAATGATGACAAATATGGGACAAGCGAATGCAAAACAGTACGGCGGTAACTGCAGTGACTACTTGCGATACTTGACCATATGTTCTTGCACAATGCAACGCTTAATGAAGTCTGAATTACAGTCACGTGACCACATGGTCATACGGCACATTGTTTATCACCTTGAAATGATGCACGTCAGGACAGTTGGAGATCGAGGACCCGCCTGCGACGTACAGTAAGTGCTCGCTCATATTCTGCACGATCAGTCGTGCAGACAGACAGAGCAGCCTGGGTCAAATGCACAGCCTGGCAGTCAGATAAAAGTTTGCGTGGCGTGCCAATCAGCGAGCAGCAGACTTTTGGTATGCGAGGGGAGTCTTGCGGTCTCAACACGGAGGACCGAGGAGTGAGTGCAGTAAAAGAGATGTAGAGAGGTGGAGGCCAGCAGGCATGACATTGTCTCCATTAAAAACTCATCTCTTATCTCCGGCGCAGATTGGAAATTAGGAGTTTCAGGCACTACTGAACAGATTGCTAACTCGGCGGATTTGTGACTCTGCGCTCCATGCCAGAATGAAAACATATTAGTGGGGAAATAAGATCTGCACAATCACAAAGAATCAGTGATAGCAGAGTCCATTTAGCAAAGTAGTCGCTCAAATTATTCCTGACAGCAGAGAAACAATATTTTTCCTCCGTTTGTTTCGGCCTCAAATTAATATCCGCTCACCACAAATGTCATTACCAGCCGACGACTTGTGAAAGAAGACGCTTGAGTGGAGTGACTATCGATCTGTCTGTGATGACTGCATTTGTACAAATGCATCAGGTGGAGTTGCTCAGAAAAATATGCGGCTGTCATCTTCCATCAGTGGCAAAAAAGGGAGTTGGGGACAACTACAACACAACGATTCAAAAATAAAATAAAATAAAAAGAAATGTGTACTCCAGGCATTTCCGAGGCCCTCTCGTAATTGTTATTTATCACTTTGGGGGTGTGGCTCAACAAGCCCAAAAACTCAATCAATCAACAATAAATAGGCTGGATGCGTCTCAAACAGGAACGCTGGTTGAAAATTAATAGGAAGTCAGACTTTGGGGTTTAAAAGTAGGCATTTAGGGACCAATTTCAGGGACATTTACAGAACATGAAACATAAAAGAACAACACACGGGAACACATAACAAAAAACATCAACAATAATACAATCGCGACAACTATTCCTACGTACACCTTGTGGTATGAAGAGGACATATGAGCTAAGGAATCTTGGCTTTTGGCAGTGCATCTAATTTGTAAATATTGTGCAGCACAAATATTGTGACATTTGAATATGTAAACGGTGTTTTGGGAAAATAAAAATTCATATTTTTCCCAGCTGCAACTTTCATTTCATAAAAATAAGATGAACTGCACATTCTAGATTCCAGCTGCGATATATTGTTTTATTTTAGTTTCATTTTATTGGACAATAGTCCTATTTGCAAGTCACAGACTGAGCTGGTGGTAGATTTTCGTTTGTTTAACCCATCTTTCGGGGAAAAAAAACTGAGAATCAGCTGCCAGCAGTTTGCTGTTTTTCATGGTGAATTTGAAACATCGTTGTTCGTGAAAGCACTTTCATGTTTGTCATTTTGCTCCCTTACTGCATCAAATGTAAACAAAATGTGAATGACACGTGCCTAACCAGAATTATGCTACATCTGAGTGGCAAAACGTTGATGCTCTAATTGCCCCACGGGGATAAATAAAGTTTTCTGAATCTGAATGTTCCAACAAAGAGCATGCAAAGCAGGGATGCTCCAAAGTTGCTTGTCATCAAAGCAGCCAAAGAGGTACATGTTACATTACGCTGATTTCAGGAGTTGAAATTCCTACAGCGTCATGTCGCAAGGACATTTGGGGGGGGTTCTTCTTAAGCAGGGGCTTTGGGTTCTTCGAGGCAAGCTTTTCTTTTAATGTAGCTTAAAAGCAACCCTGCGCACCCAACTAACTCCCGCACCAACTCCATTTTGCAGCCCCGTGATTAGCAGGTCAAAGCCCCAGCAGGCCACTTTGTTAAGCGATTATTAACGGCCGTGAGCTCGTGCCGGAACTCCCAATCTCCCCGCCCCCTCCTCCACAATTTGGTTATTGCAACTGTGTGATGCGCTGAGGGGCTGCTTCTACCACACTTTGTTTTCTTACCACATTTTGGAACTTGAAACCAAGTTTTTAAGCAGAGGCTCAGCTCAATAACTACATCAGTATCGGAACAGAACTGCAGAAAAATGCAATATTGCCAAAACTGCAATCACGCTGTCCAATAAGTGAATGTCAGTAGCCCCTTTCGCATGGGCTGTCAAAGCTGGCTTTTTCTGTGACACTGTTCTGTGTGACAGGTAGCGATAAGGACGGTGGGGGTGATGAAATCAACCAGTAAATTTCTGCCTTCTGAAACGGGAAGTGTCATGAAATACACACAGGGCTTACTTTTCCTGCCCTGATGTGCTGAAAGCAATCATGGCTGTCCCATGAATGTTTTCTTGTCAACATCTCTCTCTCATCAACAGTGAAGGGTTAGATGAAGGGCTCTCTGATGCATTTTGATTAGAAAGGTGGATTTTGATATTTTGCGTTCTGAGTGCGGTATGTCCAGTGACATAATTGGCATGTGTGCCAAAACATCCCGTCAATAGCGCCTATCTGTACAATGCGTTCAGGTGCCATTCACATTATTTGTGAACTTTGTTTTACTTCTCCTCGGGGCTTCGGCGAATATGATAAACCATATTAAGAACTTCTCTTAAAATGCCTAATAGGGCAATGAACCTGAGTGGTTTAGTGTGAAATCAGAGCACTGCTGTAAACTGGAGATAACGATGTCGAGTGCAGAACTCTTGTGCCGGACTTATCTAACTTCCCCTGTGTGCCTTCCCCTGGCCTGCAGAGTGCGACCGCCCGGAACGCTCCAGCAACAGCGAGGCACTTGAAGAGAATACTAAAATTGGCTGTATTGATGCCATTAACTACAGTAATTGGACAACTAACTCGAGGAGAATTGGTTTGCTTCAGTTCTTGAGCAATTCCTTGACCTGAAAAGAGCCTCGCGTGGCACAGCCGCTGTGTTGCAAACCACCCAAGGTTCCTCCATGCAATAAAAGATTTCATTCCTGTAAGGTAATCATTTCATAGCCTCAGCCAGACCCTTTAGGGAAAAGCTAATGACAATGACATTTTTCAAATCGAGTATTCTTTTTCCCTTATGGGATTTGCATTTTTTTTCTTTAAAAGCTCTACTTTGCATCAACTTGGACAGATATGATAGAAATATTAAAAATAATTAGATCGATTGACATTGGCACTATTTCTCGCTGCCGTTGGGTGGCCACCATAGTTCATACCGCATAGTTTCAGACTCCAACTTCAATTAAGATGGATCGTAGCAGACCACAAAATGTTTCATATTGCTCCAAATAAGACTTTCCCCATCTGCATTTGAGTCAAACAACCCCCCCTCAGGCCACTAACTGCTGTTGGTGTTTCGTGGTCACCTTGTGCAACCAGACATGAAGACTTCATTATCAAAATGGCGTTCTTCCAAATGCGAGTCACCCCCTCAACCGTGTCTACAGAAAGCCATCTGCTATGCTATATGATGCTACACTAAGATAAAAACTGTGTCATTTGGAAAACCGCAGAACATTTCTTTACTAAGCCTTTTGTTGAGTAAATAAATATACCCAATAAGACCATGCAATTACAACTTAATATACTGCTCTGGTTACAATATACCGTATCTAACTAGATTTTTATCCATCCATCCATCCATCTTCTACCGCTTATCCGGAGCCGGGTCGCGGCGGCAATAGCTTTAGCAGGGAAGCTCAGACTTTCCTCTCCCTAGCTACTTCTTCCAGCTCTCCCCGGGGGATCCCGAGGCGTTCCCAGGCCAGCTGGGTGACATAGTCTCTCCAGCGTGTCCTGGGTCTTCCTCGGGGTCTCCTCCCGGTGGGACATGCCCGGAACACCTCACCAGGGAGGCGTTCAGGAGGCATCCGAATCAGATGCCCAAGCCACCTCATCTGGCTCCTCTCGATGTGGAGGAGAAGCGGCTCGAGTCTGAGACCCTCCCGGATGACCGAGCTTCTCACCTTATCTCTAAGGGAGAGCCCGGACACCCTGCGGAGAAAACTCATTTCGGCCGCTTGTATCCGGGATGTCGTTCTTTCGGTCACGACCCATAGCTTGTGACCAGAGATGAGGGTTGGAACGTAGATCGACCGGTAAATTGAGAGCTTCGCCCTTTGGCTCAGCTCCTTCTTCACCACGACAGACCGAAACAACGTCCGACTAGATTAAAAAAAAAAAGTACTTGGGTCTAGATTTTAAAAAAATTACATATACGTAGTTGATACAGCAGTTAGTGCTCAACCATCCTGCTCGTAGGAATTACAGAACACAAGGCTTGTGACAGTAAAGTGCGTAGCGATAAAAGGGATTTCTTGTTCACAGCCCGCACACCTGAGACCAGAAGCAGGGCACAAAGCAGATGGTTGTTTACAAAGGCAAAAAGGTTTCTGCGAGGCGAATTCTGATACTTACATACAGCGGAGCTTGCTGGGGAGTGAGTTTCATGTCCCTGGGAACTGAAAAGAAAAGAGACAGAATCGGATGAACATTTGGTTTGGTAGAAAACACTGAACGCCCCTTTCAAATGTCATAATGTATTCATTATGTTTAAAAGGGAGTGAACAAAATGTGAGGCACCATAAAATACTTAGAAGCATAAGAAATCACATTTATGACGTAAATATGGGCGTTAGCCTTAGTTAAGCTAATGCCCATATTTACACAGGATGGTTGGAGGTAACTCCAAAAAGCAGTGCAGAGAATTCAGAGACACTTTTTGCATCCCACTCAAATATTTTGAACCGATAAGCAAGTGAAAAGTGAATCCCTCCTATTCCTAGTTTGTTATTCATGCATTTTGTTGTTTGGTGGAAGCGATCCTCAATTTTGTGCCACTCTGTGAAGATCGTAGCAGCGGCTTTGTCTAAATGCATATGAGGATTTTCATAAGGACGCTCATGCTTATGAATGGTGACTTTCTGGTTAAATGAACCAGAAAGGTGAATACAACTAAAACAAAACAATACCAAGAGCGATATGTGGGCTCATTAGATTGTTACTGCGTATTATCCCGTCTTGGCCTCACGTGGCTAAGCACTTGTAAACTCTTCCCAGCTAGCCAAAAACACCAGTCTGTGTTGGCCTTGGTTACAGGGACAGGGACAGCTGACGGAGCAAAAGTGGGCGGTGAGTGAGGGGGCTTGGCTTCAAAATGAGGCCAAACATTTATTGAGCCGTCACGGCCTTGTGCCACCTTCTATCATCTGTGAGTAAAAATAACGAGAGGAGATCCCCTGTCCCACCGCCATGAAAACCCACTTCTACGGGGCTCTGCGCCAGGAAGATGAGTTAGCTGGATTCACAAGGTATCATTTGATCTCGGAGAGACCCCCTCTAGTTTCTAAAAGGGGTCACGTTCACAAGCCACAGAGTTCTCAATTTTCCTTTGTTGACTGTTCCTTTGCACTCAAACGAGACCTCGCTGAACAGAGTGGTTCCAAAACAGGGGTGCAGGGGGAAGACTACCAAAAACGGGCCTCCAAACCATTTATGTACCAAATATTTTCACGCTTTTGTATCGAATAAATAGTAACACCACCACACCCTACCTCCAATGAGAATTAGATGGATCAGGTAAGGGGATAATCAGTGGTTCTAATAATACTCTGGAGTCTAATCCGCTTGCCTTAAGTGCACTGGAACGCAGAGGTGCTTCTTTGCTGCGTGCATAAGTTTGATAAGACTGTCAGACAATGCAGCCCATGAGGCTTTTTGTTTGTTCCTTGGGAAAAAAATGTAAATTAGACATAAATTATAAATTGGGTGTGATGTATGCCAAAAATCACAGCTGCGTATGGACCTTTGTTTCAGGTACCGTTAAAAGGGGGTAGGGTGGGGCACTGTTTTTGTGTGACAGGAACAGACCCAATGAGAGCACCAAAAAAAACGCAAGCAATAAATACAGTTTCATGAAATGTGAATATGTATACAAATAAATCAATCCATTTTCCGATCCGCTTTATTCTCATAGGGGTCGCGGTGGATGCTGGAGCCTATCTTCGGGCAGTAGGATGGGGGACACCCTGAACTGGTTCCCACTCACACGTCGGGACAATTTAAAGTGTTCAATCAGCTTGCCATGCATGTTTTTGGAGTGTGGGAGGAAACCGGAGTACACGGAGAAAACCCATGCAGGCCCGGGGAGAACCTGAAAACTCCACACAGGAAGGCTGGAGTTGGGATCGAACCCACAACCTCTGCACTGTGAGGTCGACGCGCTAACCACTGGACCACCACATCAATAAAAAAATTAATGAATGTTCATCCAGGTGAATTGTTGCTTAGCACGTCCGTTCTGAGGGTTGGTATTTGAATCTTGGCTACGGCCTTCCTGCATGGAGTTTGCATGTTCTTCCCGTGATTGTGTGCTTTTGTCCAGGTACTCAAACTCCCCCTGGCCCCCACACTCCAAAAACATGCACGCTAGTTTTGGTGAAGACCTAAAATCGTCCACAGGCGTGAATGTGAATGATTGCTCGCATATTGTTATCTGCAACTTACTGCCGACAGCTCCGGGGCCAACCTCTTATTTTCTGAAGCAGATAATGATTTGCCAATGTATCAAACTTCTGCAGTACTGCACCAACTCCTGCTGAGGAGGACCCAATGTCAGATTTTCTTTGCCTTAAGTATCGTGGCTAGTATCGGCGGCCAACATGAGTGCTGATACCTGAAAAAGGTTGGTATCAGCAACAATACCAAGATCTGTCACTCACACATCCCGACAGAAAACGTTTCTAAGCAGAGTAAATCATGAGAATGTAATTTTTTTTAAACTAATAATAGTTTAAAATGAAACACTACTGTATACTGCAAAACACTGCTTTCACTTTCCACTCACTTTTCTTCAGTATCATAAAATACTGTATAAACATTCAGATATCCAAGTAATAAAAAAAAAGTGTCTTTGACGCAAAAATAACTCCATAAATACAATAACTAAACTCAACGAGATTTAAAATGAAATTCAAGATCCATCCATTATCTAAACCAGTTATTCCTCACGAGGGTCGTGTCTGCGCTAGAGCTGATCCCAGCTGGCTCCAGGCATGGATATGGATATGGAGCCAGCTGATCCGTCTTCACTGTTAAATGTATTTGTATATGCAAATATCTACAGCTGAACGGTTAGTTGCTGTAGACTGCTGTGCTACATTATTATGCCGCTCCCCACGTCAAAGCACCGACTCTTTCAGGACATTTGGTAGAGAAAAGGAGATGAGGCGGCACAAAAATATATTCACACTTCCAATCAGAACTCAAATTGGAATAGGGTCTACTTGTTCATACACTTTACCTCACACCACAGGTGAACAGAATGCAAAGGGGGGTGGGGGGTGCAATCGCCATATAATGCCGGTGCATATCAACTGGTGCATGGCCACACGCATGAAAAAGTAATTTCCCATACATTTGTAAAAGCACACTCCCAGTGCGGCACGGGAGAGTCAACCTCCGCCCCCCTCCAACCCCCCTGCAAAAAGGGCAAAGTGACAAAACATTACACAGCCACGGATTATCGAGAAAACTCGTGTCAGTCGAGAGAAAGATGCTGCCAAGTTTTTGCAACCACGGCCAACATTTAGGATAAGTGGGCATTGTGAAGTGCAAGTGCATGGCCCATACGGACCTGCTTCACTGTGCAGGTCCATATGTACTTAGATCGGCATGGCTTAATCGTTGAAACAATATGCCACTACTGGCAGCATCAACAAGGTAGCCTCTGGGGGCCACGGGCAGGCAAGCAGGCAGGGCGGCGCCGGCAGTGAACGTGCCACAACGCGTCGCCTTCCACTAGCCTGGTTGTAGCTTCTTGAAGGGAGCGCAGCGGACTCAGCGCAGCATGGGCAGGAGACGGGAGCTCGAAAAACAGGAGGCCCACCGCCGCAACTTGCCGGGCAGCCGCCTCCATAGCTGCCCAATCATCCATTTAGCAGAGCATAATTTGCAGTGCCGTGATCCCAGTTTACTTTGCAGAACACCCGCACAGCTAATATGGCTTATTTCCCACCTATCCAGAGGGTATATGGCAGGCTGGTAAAATGTTATCTGTGTCAAAGTATTTTCACATTATTACAAGCAGTGAGTACAGATGTCCCAGACAACTTCAACTTGTCACTTGCAGCCGGCGAGAAACCACACGCCTGCGCACGAGTCAGGCAAATGTACCAGTACAGCATCGGTGACTGGTCCCAAAACGCCCAACCTATTTTCTGTAACCTTTTGTTGTTGTTGGTGGAGGGTGGATCTCGAACTAGAACGCAGTGGGTTGATTGGGCAAGAAGTAACTTCTTTTGTGCTTCTACATGTGATTTGAATGAGAAGAAAACAATAAGTGTAATTACCAAAAAAAAAAAACCTGTGCTTCTGGTTTGTAGGTAAGATACAGTGAGTGCACCACCCCGTTCACTGTGGCGATCATTTTCTTTTATTACAACAGTCTCACTGCTATTTGATGTGGCAACTTGACTTTTGATTTAAAAAATTTAAATTCATGTCATGCGCAAGATTTTATACCCATTATTCTTACCAGACATGGAAAAAGACAACAACCTAATATTTCACTGCTTGAAAAAAAGTAGTTATCGCGGTCAGGTGACTGAATTCTATCAACTTAACCGTCTAAGCCATATAATTAACACAAAACCAGGCTAGTAGTCTCCACTTAAAGTCGGTAACAGAAGAAGTATGGGAAACGGCATCCCTCAAGGCCACCCGACACCTGCCTGTTGAGATTAAACCGCCTATTAAGTCAGACTAAAACTGAGGGTGCAGCCAGTCGAAAAGCAGCCAAGTTATGTTTCTATTTGGTCTTGTTTAAATACGCAGTGATCATAAATGAATCAATAAACTGTGTGGAAAAAATGCTGGAGTGACCCTGTTGATGGGTTTGGAACTGCTGTGTTTATCCTGACCAGTGAATAACCATTTTTGGAGGCCCTAACATGGCCACATTCTGGTGAGAATTACATTTATTTTATTTTATTTATTTTAGGAGTCCTGGAAATAACCCTCCGAAATTCACGAAGTAGTGGTCTCTGCAAAGTTGGGGTGGAATCAGCTGCGAACACCAATTTCATAGAGTATAACGAAATTGGGTCGGCCTGTTTATCACAACAGGACGCATGAGAAAGTCTGGGATCCAGACCTGAAATTTAACAACCCTTCTGGGCAAATTCCATGGCTGGTACTCTGACAAAGTTGCAAACCTTCGTCCGAGTCTGCAGGAAGAAAATGCAAATAGAAAAATATTCGGTTCGAGGCTAAAACCATCGCACGGCATCAGAATAGTCAGTCACACAACACAAGAAGGCACGTTCAGTAAGCATTGTGGTTTTTGTTTTTTGCTTTTTTGACCGTTGTTTTAGATTCAGGCCTCCGAGTTTTTCCAAGTTATTGCATAAAAATCGGGTTACATCCCCACATTAGGAATGGAACGCCATCATGAACCGAGGAGCAAAGCTCACAGTTAACCAACTGTTATATTGACAAATACTCCAGAGCAAAAGAGAATTTACCAGACACCTGATCACATTATAGAACACCAGATAAGTCCTGTTGATAGGAACCTGTGATAAGTATCACTGCTACAAAAACAGAACATATTATTTCAGATTTGACAGGAATTTGTTGTAGCCATATTCCCATAAAACGTGGCCAGCTTGAGATAAAGTGGGAAAAAAAATCTACCTGTCTGATTGATGACGTTTCCCTCGTTGAACTAATGATTACAATGCCATTCAGGTGGGTTTGTGGGAGATCCTGGAAAGATTTTTGAATTGCAACCAAAATTAAGATAGACAGATGCATGACCAGTATTTTTTTAATCAATAAATCAATAAATAAAACCAGAAGAAGGCTGCCATTTTATTTTGTTTTGCCATATTGAATTTATTTCTACCAATTCTGAGGATAGAACTTGTCCCAAAGATTTTGTGTGATACTATTTGCTCAACGTTTTGAGGGTAATCACTCCCTCGAATTCCCCAAATTCTGTGGGCTGTGTACTGAGAGAGAAATCTTAAAGGTTAACACAATACAAAATCCTTCCATTTATGGAGTCTGGCTCACAGAGGAAAACATTTACAGCGTGAAGTCTTGACTAGTCACCAGTCCCAAACTGACTCGCAACATGAGCAATGCTGTGTGATAAAAAAAAATGCTGGTGGTGCGTGATTCAGTGCCGTTTGATGTTTAACTTGATGTTTGTTTAACCCCCATTCCTGCGTCCTGCACCAGTTAACCAGTAGCGGCCTTGCGACATACACGGGGCCCAGACCTCCGCGACATGCTGAACCGTCCTGGTGCTTATTTTTAAAGACCCACTATCAGCTCTGTGGCTAAATTAGTTCAAGCGACGTCAGTACCTCTGGGGCCCAACTGCATCCACCACCATTTAGATAGTCACGGCTGTTTGATTTAATCAAACCTGCCCATTGACGTGATCCCCTCCCCTCACTACCGCTGCCCCTGCACAAAAGCGTCCTGTGTGCACACACAAACGACCAGCCGACAACACCGGACAGCGGGATGAAAGGTCGCCTGAGTGTTTGTGGTGACAGTTATTACTTTGGCCTGCTGAAACCAAATACCTGTCAGCCCAGATAGCATTCTCTTATTGTGAGATGGGCACGGAGGGCCGGCCTGTAATCAGGGACCAAGCCTTGATGAACGCTCCTCCCCAAGTTGGATGCCATCGATCTGACCCCCAACCTTTTGTGTCTGCGCCATTCAGCCGCAGAGGCTCTTTGTGGACGTTGCTAAGCAAACAAGAGCCAACGTCACGTTCAGGCATGGTTACATCTTGAGAAAGAATGTGCATGATATTTAGAGCGACATGTAGCTTCCGGTCTCGCTCTGCACAAACCTGCATCATTGTCTCCCTGTCCATAAGTAAGGCAATCTCACCAAACCAAAATGGTCGACTCCCTATAGTTACGCAGCTTAGTGTCCTCCATCTCGCAAGTTTGCATGGTTCAAAAAATTTTGGTTCTGTTCCTGACATGACGTGCTCACGCTGAAACTATTTTCAAAAACTGTAGTTTGGACTTCTAAGTTTCTATACTCCAATAGACCACCGTCATACAAAAGCAACGCACATGTCTGTCTTCGAAAACATCCCATAGGATGCAAATAGAATAATAATAATAATAATAATAATGAATCAATCACCAAGGGACATTTAACGATAATTTGTGAGGGTAATTAAAACGTTGACTATGTCAGGGAGGACACATTCAACAAGGAGTAGCTAGCATTTGCTGCTGGCTAATAGCCAGTGAGGTGTTGACGCAGGAGAAAGCAGAGTAGTAAACAAGGGTTCTTGTTCTCGAACATTCCAGTTTTTGTATATTAAAAACTGTTTTTTTAAAAATGAGGATAAAAAGGGCCAAACTGATGCAATTTTTGATTTTCAGCTAAAATGCTGATTAAGGAAGTGCTAAATAACCTTTAAAGTGGTAGAGTCAGTTCAACGACGGTTGAGTTGTCGCAAAAGAAAGTGGTGGCAAGTCCCATTTGGGAACTAATAGGTTTAGCGCAGCCGATCCCGAGTGACCGGCAACCTGTTCCTGCGGTGGGTCTGATCAGATTAATACCACCCTACAGTAATGACTGGCTGCTCACTGTTGGAGAAAATACAGCTTTGCTTCGCCCCGGTGAGCCTCTCTTCTGGTGTAGTTCCCCAACAGTTTAAACATGCTGTGGTCCAACTCTTGATCAAGAAACCTGGTTTTGATCCAGATGTGCTGTCAAGTTTCAGGCCCATTTCCAAACTGCCTTTCATTTCCAAAATTCTGGAAAAAGTGGTTCACTTGCAGTTGAAACTTTTCTTGGATGAACATAACATCTTGGAGGTCTTCCAGTCGGGTTTTAAGACGATGCATAGCACAGAGTCAGCCCTGTTACACGTTTCTAATGACATCCTCCTGGAAAATGACTCTGGAGACTACGTGTGTCTAGTTTTATTGGACTTAACTGCAGCATTTGATACAGTGGATCACAGTATGTGGTCCCACTGACTCGTTTGCAGCACTTGGTGGGCGTTGGCGGCAGTGCTCTTGAGTGGTTTAGGTCCTATCTAGCTGACAGAACCTTTTGTGTCAGCCTTGGCTTCTCTGAGTCACGCACTGCTCCCCTGTCATGTGGTGTTCCACAGGGCTCAATTCTGGGGCCTCTGCTGTTCTCGCTGTATCTGCTCCCATTGGGTTCCATCTTAAGGAAACATGGTATTCCCTTCCACTGCTATGCAGATGACTGCCAGATCTATGTCCCACTGAGCAAGAAAGACGCCTTCTCATTAAGGCCACTCCTATCCTGTCTGGAAGAAATCAAAACCTAGATGGCACAAAATTTCTTGAAATTCAACGAAAAGAAGACAGAGGTGATATTGTTTGGTCCCAGTGGCCCTTGTACATTCCATCCTGTAGACTTGGGCCCCCTGTCTCCTTATCTTAAGTCAACAGTCTCAAACTTGGGCCTTAAACTGGACAATGATTTCAAACTCGATCGGCAAATTGGTGCTGTTGTTAAATCCAGCTTCTTTCACCTTAGACAGCTGGCTAAAATAAAACCTCTCCTCTCACATGAACACTTTGAGACAGTAATTCATGCCTTTGTCACATCCCGGCTCGATTACGGCAATGCCCTTTACTTTGGAGTCAGCCAGTCCTCCATTAAGCGCCTTCAGCTGGTCCAGAATGCCGCTGCTCGAATACAAAGAATACTCACTTGTATTCTTTGGCATTCGACTCAGCATGACTTAGATTTGTTCTTGGTTTTACTGTTTGGTGCTTTCTACCGCCTTTATTACCGATTTGTCTAACTGTTTATTGTGCATGTTAAATTGCTCCATGTACAGCAGTTTGTATGCAGCGATGGCTGTTTGAAAGTGCTCTATAAATACGGTTTGACTTGACTTGACTTGACCTGACTTTTAATCAACAGTGATAACTAACAGCAAAAAAAAGAGCATTACCACCATGGTTTGTGGTTTGTCTAGTATTTGTGTCAATCACTCAGAACCATGTGTTTGTGTGGCTTGGCTTAACCCCGATGCACCATGACCAAGACCCCAGAGGAAACCCTCTGGGGTCTTGGCCAAAACGGTGACGGGTGACAAATAAGTGTCAAGTCGGTCTGGTTTTCGTCATTGAAAACCGCCCCAAATTCCGACTTCTCGCGTACCACCAGCTCACTTCCTCTATTTAAGACCACGCAACAGTGTTCTCAGGAAACTCTGCCCTAAAGCACACAAGACCTGCTTAAAACAGGAAATGAATGTGTCGACTTAAAGGCCTCTCCTCCTTCTCTGATTCATACGGATGACTAAAATCAGACATAAGAAGCCTGCCTCTGATGGGCCAAGATATCATGGTCAAGATATCGTATTTTTAATGTATGTACGTACGTACGTACGTACGTACGTACTTACGTACTTACGTACTTACGTACTTACTTACTTACTTACTTACTTACTTACTTACTTACTTACTTACTTACTTACTTACTTACTTACTTACTTACTTACTTACTTACTTACTTACTTACTTACTTACTTACTTACTTACTTACTTACTTACTTACTTACTTACTTACTTACTTACTTACTTACTTACTTACTTACTTACTTACTTACTTACTTACTTACTTACTTACTTACTTACTTACTTACTTACTTACTTACTTACTTACTTACTTACTTACTTACTTACTTACTTACTTACTTACTTACTTACTTACTTACTTACTTACTTACTTACTTACTTACTTACTTACTTACTTACTTACTTACTTACTTACTTACTTACTTACTTACTTACTTACTTACTTACTTACTTACTTACTTACTTACTTACTTACTTACTTACTTACTTACTTACTTACTTACTTACTTACTTACTTACTTACTTACTTACTTACTTACTTACTTACTTACTTACTTACTTACTTACTTACTTACTTACTTACTTACTTACTTACTTACTTACTTACTTACTTACTTACTTACTTACTTACTTACTTACTTACTTACTTACTTACTTACTTACTTACTTACTTACTTACTTACTTACTTACTTACTTACTTACTTACTTACTTACTTACTTACTTACTTACTTACTTACTTACTTACTTACTTACTTACTTACTTACTTACTTACTTACTTACTTACTTACTTACTTACTTACTTACTTACTTACTTACTTACTTACTTACTTACTTACTTACTTACTTACTTACTTACTTACTTACTTACTTACTTACTTACTTACTTACTTACTTACTTACTTACTTACTTACTTACTTACTTACTTACTTACTTACTTACTTACTTACTTACTTACTTACTTACTTACTTACTTACTTACTTACTTACTTACTTACTTACTTACTTACTTACTTACTTACTTACTTACTTACTTACTTACTTACTTACTTACTTACTTACTTACTTACTTACTTACTTACTTACTTACTTACTTACTTACTTACTTACTTACTTACTTACTTACTTACTTACTTACTTACTTACTTACTTACTTACTTACTTACTTACTTACTTACTTACTTACTTACTTACTTACTTACTTACTTACTTACTTACTTACTTACTTACTTACTTACTTACTTACTTACTTACTTACTTACTTACTTACTTACTTACTTACTTACTTACTTACTTACTTACTTACTTACTTACTTACTTACTTACTTACTTACTTACTTACTTACTTACTTACTTACTTACTTACTTACTTACTTACTTACTTACTTACTTACTTACTTACTTACTTACTGGGCACTCAACACTGCTGGCTACTCACTCGCACGGACGGGTAAAGTTGCTCTTCTATGTCATGCAACAAGCAGACAGACACAATGTAGTGAAATAAAAACTATGTGAGACGTTATCATTGAGGTCTGTTGGACCAAGAAGTATACAACACAGCCAGCTTCCAATAGCAGCCTAAAAAAAAAGCAATGAGGAAGAAAGGGCGTAGCTGTGAGTTTGATGGATTTGAGGATGAGGAATGATCAAAAAACAAGGTGAGTACATTGTTAAATACTTCAATAAAGTACAACTCAACTCAATTTTGCCCCTGCTGCCTTTTTAAAAACATATACTTGTACAATACAATACATCGTGATTTATATGACACTTAGTGTGCATGCACTCCACAATATATTTTAAGCTAGTATACGTTTTCACATGCCTGCGTCCAATAATACAATAAGTCTTGTGTATGTGTTTAATACAGAAATAGCACCAGTAACAGACACTACACCTTTTAATAAGGTGAGCTGCATGGTTGTGAAAGTCATTTTTCAATCTCACCATAAATTTCTAATTCAAATTTTTGCTCTCTCGTCGACTGGGTTTTTCACTGACTGCTAGCATTGAGCTAACAAATGTGATGTTTCTGTTTCTAAAACAAAGTGCGTGTTGTATTTGAAAACACAATGTTGAGTGTCTAGTTTTATAATAAAGCCCAGCTGGGATGTCAGTGAACAGTTTCTAGCACTCAGTAATGTTTGCTGGAAGCAACACAGGGCCTACAGGGTGCTTTCACAATACAGGAAATTGCACACACACGCTACATCATGTGGCACATTAATCTATTTTCTTTGATTATAATGTTTTTATTGGGGTCCAACAATTTTTTTAAGCCAATGCCGATTCCGACATTGAACAGAATAAAACTGGGATAACTGATTAATTAGTCCGTGTCTGGGGTAGCAGGGACCATTGATGATCCCACGAGCCTTCCGCAGCATTCAGCCAGTGCAGGTGTCTCCGAGGGTGGGTAGTGACCATTCATTTACTCACTCTGCTGCTTTAACCACCTGCGACTGGTAAGTCTTGTACGTCACAGTAGACCAGCTGAACCAACTTATGCAACAGTAGGTCAACAGATTCTCCATGGTGGATGTGAACAAGTTTAGCACCGGGTGTTGGGTTGGCGGGGCTTGATGTAATTTATTGAGAAAGCACAGTCTTTGGCATGCTTCCTTCACCTGATGGTGGATGTTAATGGGCCAGGTGAGGTCTGCCGAGATGTAGACACGCAGGAACTTGAAAAAAGGACCATGTCTCTGAATCAGCTAAGTCTGCCACAAGATTTGGTCGATACAAACGTTTCAGATTCAAACTATGATTATTTATTTTAAGACCATATGTACGCTGGCTTCAACATTGTCAAACTCAAGTCCACTCTATCATTTTATTTAGTCTTCCACTAAAGCAAATACTGTGTGGCTACTTATTGTTTCTTCCCAAATGGGTTCATTATTTTCACTTTGAAAGGAAAAATTGTACTGAGATTGCCATTTTTTACTCACATCAAAGCATTTTTTTGCACCAAATCCCTTAAAATGAACTTAACAATACTTGTATATTTAAAGCCTTGTGTGTCACAATTTTACAAGACTATTGTTTTCACATTCAATTTGTTGATAAAATATGAGTGATGTGCAATTTTGCGTGTACTGTCTGCACATGATGAAGGGATACCGTGATCTAAAGGCTAGTTTCATGTTATTCGACCCTTCAGCAAGTACCAGAGCGAATGCATCATGTCACCTAAGCGGAGACAACTTTACAAGCCGGCCACTAACACGTGTTGTTATGAAACACACGGAGTGTTATCAGTGCACTGTTGCCAGGCGACACCGTTTGGACTATATCCCTTGGAGTATAATCAAGGGCGGTTGCACGCAACTTGCAAGTCCGACATAAAAGTTGATATAGTGGGTGGTGGCTGTGGATGAGACCTTACCCCACGGATTAAGTGGCGGCGCCGTCTGTGGGCGGACGTACCTCTTTCAGGTGGTGGTCATCATAAGTCCATTTGAGAGAGCCGAGCAGGTGTGTTTAGCCTGCAGGTATCCGGGCATGTGAGCTCTCGGCGCGACTAAATATGGCTTTGTGCGAACACAGGCGCTAAGGCTGATCAAAGTGCTGATGTCACCTGCGGGCAGGCGGAGCCAGCGAGCTGCGGGTCGGTTTAAGGCCGACGAGCGGCTCTAAAAGTGCAGCTGCCAGTCCAGGTTCATGAAAGAACACACACTGCGCCTTTGCCAGTCATCAGTGTTACAATGAATACATATAAATAATCAATTTATGCTTGAGCCAAGCATTGGGTAATTGATTGGTCATTCTTGGAGAGTGAGGCACAGGGATGATGTAATAGAAAGGTGACTGTTGTTGTGTCACCGTCTCGGACACTTATCCACAATTAATGGTCTTTTTAGTAGCGCTGGGCGATATGGAAACAAACCTTCTCTCACAATATTGTTGACTTGTGGTTCGTTGTAACGTTTCCAGTTTCGCAGTGTGTGTAGTATTTGCATTCATTTTCTCTCCAGGCACTTATTAAATTGCCTGTTATTTTGCTGATCACGGAGACCTTTGTGAAGTGCGCTCAGACGCCCGAGCACTTTTAAATTCCAGTCTTTCACGATAACAATAGGTTAGTTTAGCAATTAACATGGCTTCTCCGGCCTCCCCTCTGTTAATTACTCTGCGTAATCCCTTCGTGATAAAGATACCTGTAAGAAGTTTGGCTTATTCGCCACCATGAAGGCTGTGACTGCTGAGTTTGTAGCGAAACAGCAATGCGCTTTGCAGGCAGGAATAGCCAGCCGAAGCTCGTTGCCGAACGTGCTAGTGCCAGCTGCGCCTGTGTTTCACCTCGACTTGCTGACTAAAATATAGATTTTTTTTTTCATTTTGCGCCATAGGTTTCTTATGTACGGTGATTATGTATTGTGAGACACTTCCCTATATAGTCGTTCCGTGTGCCACCTTGTGGCAGCGGTGCGGCAAAAGATTGAGAAGTGAAAGCTTTAACCCGACAAATCAAGCTGACTTGCCATATCAATTATATGCAGTTTGGTGAAGATTACAAAAGACACGATAGTAGAAACACGATAACATGTTTTCTGTCGTCTTTGTGAAATGTACATATGCTTCACGTATTAAAATAACCATATTAACAAAAGAGGATTATGTTATACGGGAGACCTTGCACTGTTGACATCATGTTGGAAAAGTACAGAACCAAAGCATCCTGCTTGTGTGTGACGACATTACTCATTTGTGGCGTAAGTGAAATCAATATGTGGAATTGTCAGACAGGTCAACAAACGATGCATAGGTATCGAATTACTGGTAACCGGTTCTGAAAAGAACCAGTTCACCGTTTCCTCTCTCAGATTACTGTATTCTCGTATCTTGCACTATATAGAGTATAACATGCTCAAAGCATAAGACACTATACAAAAAAGAAAACACAATTTTGCCACGGTCGGCTCCAAACCATCATGTCACCAAACCCGTAGTTGCTGGTTAGAGCAGCATGCACAGGAAGTCCGCAAAGTTATTTTCGGGTTGCTCACCTGATTTTCTGAATATAGCGGATAGCATGAGGGTTTATGGGGATGACATCATCATAATTGTAGGTCTGAGTCGAGGTATGTATTGATGTATGTTGTATCGAATTTTGAATGGTACGACCTTAGGCGTATTTTGTCAAATAGTTTGAGGTCACGTCGGGGCATCATTACATTTATATTTTGGATCCTAATGTGGACATTTTTTGATTGAGTATAGAATGTAAAAGGAAATTACAGCAATCCAAAAATGACCGATGCAAATGCGCCCCACTAGCGGATGTGAGCGAGGGAAAGGATGACATCAGAGTGGCATCTGATTGATGGCTGCGAGCCTCGCTTCCAGCAAGTGATGTGGTTCGGTCCAGTTTGGCCAGAATTTTATTGCGTCACCATGGCAAACAGGGTCAAAATATCCAACTTCTCTGCATCCCGCCGCTGCAATATTGGAGGTTTGGTGCTCAGGGCGAAACTGTGCACTGACACGCCGAAAGCGCTGCCCGCCATGTTCCACGTTACAGTGGAATGAACGGAATGTGAAGAAAATTGATAGTTTCATTGTTCGAGTCACTTGAGACATCACATTTAGCAATCGCGCTTGCACTTAATGAGGTTCTCGGCTAGATTGCGTGTTTGCGTGGACTTCAAAATACTTCAAAAATCCAACAATTAGATTTTTGAGCCACCCCAAAGTCACAGCATAACTGAAAGGCTCCCAAAGCTCGCCATACGCTGGCAAATGGAGCGTAATTACAAGGCTGGGGGGCAGCGTGCGTCTCCTCCATCACGGTCAAATTAGGGGGTTGGCGGCGATGAGAAACCGACCCAGGCTTCGGCACTGGGCTACTAGGAACTGCTATGTAGGAATTCACAGGAGACCGACCCGTCCGCAATTATTTCCTGCCATCACATTCCTGTAAATGCATGTTGTTGCTTTAAAAAAAAATGCCCAAGAAAGACGTGCAGATGACTACGGCGCTGGTATCATAGATGTTGTACAAAGTTTAACTGCGGACGGAATCCAAAGTTCAGTGCAGTTTTTTTCTACATATATTTAAGTGACCGATAATAATTTCGAACATCATTCATTCATCTTCCGAACCGCTTTATCCTCACTAGGGTCGCGGGGGGTGCTGGAGCCTATCCCAGCAGTCTTCGGGCAGTAGCCAGGGGACACCCCAAATTGGTTGCCAGCCAATCGCAGGGCACACAGAGATGAACAACCATCCACACTCAGACCTCGGGACAATTTACAGTGATCAAATCAGCCTGCCATGCATGTTTTTGGAATGTGGGAGGAAACCGGAGTACCCGGAGAATACCCACGCAGGCCCAGGGAGAACATGCAAACTCTACACAGGGAGGCCGGAGCTGGAATCGAACCCGGTACCTCTGCACTGTGAAGCCGACGTGCTAACCACTGGACTACCGGGCCGTCGAACATACATTTTTGTAACAAAACATTTGTCACATTTTTGATGATCACTTGGGCTGCTGTTGTTGGTCATTATGATCGTACTTGTAGAGTTTTGTGTTTTTTTGACATGGTAATTGATTTTAAAATTTTCTGAATCATCGAACAATCAAAAAAAAACAAAATGTTTAACGTTCAACATCATATACTGTACCTTTTTTTTCAGGAAAGTGCAACACCGATAGTCCTTTTTAGGAAATTGTCATAGTTTGAACAGTCTCAATTGTGCTATTAAACATTTAGTTTGCTCATTTTTGGTTTTCTTTCATGGTAATGCATGTCACTAGCCAGGATTTCTGCTAGTCAGAGACTAAGCTACACTGTATTTGTTTACACATTTACATTTTCAGTCCATAATTGAATTTGCTCAAGGTGGTAACTCGGTATAATGATGAAATATCTAAAGATGTGTACACTAAAACGCTAGCGTTTAACCTGTACACAGTTTCTTCAATTTAACCATTGCTTTGGAATCCGCACAACCTAAAAATTAAGCTGTCAAGATACACATTTTTATTTTATTTTTATTTTTTTATTTCTTTTTTGAGAAAGCGAGGGAGCAAACAGAGCAAACAGTGGGAGCAAACAGACCCACCAAACACTTGTGTCATTTCATTATGGCTGGCGGACAAAGTACAATGGTATCCATCATAAAAATCTCTCTATTTACTGTACAGTCAATGTTTTAAGCATCTTATCTGACCTTGTTTACTTTTGGCCAGTGAAAAATTCTGTTGACTGCTCTGCATGAAAATAAGAAATGGTTTATAACAAGTGATGAAATGAGTGATGACATTGGAGTCTTACGATTTTATAGAAGAGTACCGGTACTTCATATGATTTTCCGGTGTAGATTACTTTTTTCCGGGTCTGTTGCTGCATTGCAATAAAGCCACCGAAGGTCCAATAAAAAGCTGAACTAATCAGTCGAACGAAGATTTCGCAAGCTACGTTAACCCGAATGACATCACTGTGACAGTGGTATCGACCTGAACATGCCACAAAACACACAAGTTCGTTGCAAGCTCGTGGTTCCTGGCGGAGAGTTGTACTCTATTGGTCCACGGCCTCAATGTCCCCCCGCCGCCCACACACACACACACACACACACCATTCCCTTTGCAATCTCGGGGAAATGACGTCAACGAGGGAGGATCGTCTCATCGCCGCAAACATTTGTCCCTTCTCCCACCTCGCTGCGCTGTCAGTCGCCATGGTGGGATCGATGGGGGCAAATGTTTGGGGAATGTTTGCGACCTTGAACAAACCCTGACGCGACATGGCACATGACATATGCTTGTCTCATAATAATATCCTGTTTCAGGCATTTTGTTTGCGTCAAAAATGCAATGTGACATCAAAGTTTAAGGATCATTTTGAGGATTCACTCAGGTAAAAGTAGTCCGAGGTCCCCATCATCACTGCTTATTCCTACAAACTTTGAAATACAGTCAACACTTGCTAATTCACATTATCGAATCGCAAATTTACCCGGAGAACAAAACGACCTCCTAAAAAATTCACCGACTCACACCAATCTACATACTTCTACAATCTTTCTGTGAAGGTGGAAGATACCGTCCCAACACCTTAGCAAAGCAATAGATTGTTCAAGATGATACAGAGAGAGGTCCAGGTCACAATGGCAGAGGTTTACAGCCGATCAGCTGGGAACAGCAAGATACTCAACACAAGTACCTGTTAGATAAGGCCTCTTGATATTTAAATAGGTGCCTTTAGCTATAGTCTGTTGTTTTGCCCCGACTTTTCTCTTGCTTTCACTTGGCTTCCCTTCTCAATGACACCCTTGGCACACATAATAGTTGATTCCAGTTAAGACTGTGAGGTTACACATCATCACATGACCAAGGCAGAGTCGCCCCTCATCTCCGTGGGTGGGCGGCCAGGGCAGGTTAAGAGTAGGGATAATATTGGACTGATTAGAGCTCCGCAATTTAGCGGAAAGGGCACCACAGCTGTGTCCTCGATCTTTCTGGCATACAATAAATTGTTCAACTGAAAATACGTAGGCTTCTGGTAGTTACAATTAATATTAAATTAAGAGCCAACATTAAAGATAAAAGGGCAAGTTGAGAGGTTCCCACAGAACTTTTTATTCCGTAAGTGTCAAACTAAAGTTAAAGAGCTGTGTATGATACATGTTTTTATGCATCACTGAGTAATGACATGGCCAATTGGTGACATACACTTTGACGCCGCGTCCTTACCTTTTCATAATTCATATTAAATAATCTGTGGGACATTTTATGGGTAACTGATATAAGATGGGTTTTTGAGTGAAGTTGGGGTATAAATTATTAATGAAGCAGTTGAGGAAAATTTTAATGAGGCATCTCTGGATTCCCTGTACAGGGGGCTGGGGGGTGCAGCCACCGCAAGCGGAACGCAAGAAGTTAGCAGCACCTGTTTTGAGAATGACTTGTGTGGTTGTTCCTCATGTTCTGTCTCTGACCCCCAAAAAATGGCAGGGTCAGTCAGTAGAGTTCGACGTCGTGAACAACTTTCGAACTGAGAACCTCGAAACCGCAGCGGCATTGAGAGAACTCTGAACGACATATCTCGGGTGTTCCTAATAAATTGGCTCGAAACGCTCGACTTCGGCCGTTTGTTTTTCAGCAGTGGCAAAAGTTTCGCGCCTGTTCAAAGTGTTGGACAGCAACAAATATTTTTTTTGAAAACGAAATTAATAACATTATCGTGAAAACTCGTTGAAAAGGATACTGCATTGAAAGGGAACGGAACTAGCTTGAAGAACCATCCAAACGGCTCGTGTTCTTAAAAAAAGTTCTTACCTGGAAGAGAAGAGGAGGACGCTTCAGGCTCTTCTTTGGTACATAATAATTCCCATAAAGTGCCAAAAAAGTCCCTTTAAACGCGTGTCGAGCGGCGGCGAGATCCCGCGCACACACACGCACAGCACGAATAAAATGTGAACCAAGTGTGTCACCCGACTGCAATTTTTTTTCACCGTAGTTGTTAGCGTCTCCCAGGACAACTCTTGGGGGCGTAGCTCAACAGCGGAAGTTACGTTATCCATGCATGTGACGTCACATAACTTTGAGGAACATTTTACTAAATTTTAAATGACTTGAACTTAAAGTAACATTCCGCCACACTTGCCACCACCATTCATTTGTAATTTATTGTCTAATTTCTGTGCTATTCTTTGAACATGTTCACGGTATTTTAGCGCCGCTTATGTCTAATTCGTTTCCGGTAATAATGATGGTAAAATAAAGTTCTTGTATATGCACATTAAAATTCCATCGTTGTTTTGGTTGGGGGGGTTGTTTTTACAATGTTGTAACACTTCATCTCAACATACTAGACCTAACCGTTTAGAATTTATCGTGTTTTGTGGGGGGAAGGCGTTTAACTGTGAGTGCAACACTGACCTCTGTTGGTTCAACACACCACCGGTCGTCACAACAGAGAACTTGGGGATTGATTACTGCCGTTTTGATACTCCCTTCAGATTTTTTTTCGACGATTACTTTTAACTAATCTGGTGTTGCAGACGATTAACATGTACAAAACCCAAATGTGTTATTTTGAAGGTGTTTTTTCCATTAGGTTTGACATCATCGGTGTTAAAAACGAGAGGAGGGAATAAACAAGGCGAGTTGGGCAAGCCTCGATGACGGGCAAGAGTTTTTTTTTTTCATTAGTTTAATGATTTTCTTCCAAAATAAACATGTCTGACAGGGAAGAAAAACGCCTCCGTCCTCTAATCTGCTTTAATCAATCACAACTGGGGCAACAAAAGTATTGCAGATGTCTGCTGCCTTCTCCAAGTAAACAAAACAAAACAAAAAAATCAAGATGTGGAAATGCAGCAAAAAGTACTTGGATTATGCTTGACCGATAAAGGAGAATTATATGAGAAAACGACATTTCTATTTGGGTTTGTGTTGCTTATTGCCTGCCATCTTTTACCTTCACCTTCTTTGCTCTTACAAGAATAAGACAACAAATGAAGTATTATCAACCTGGGTGATGGCTTGATTACCAAAGCAATAGGCGGTAGTGACACTTGTACAATCATTACCTTTTGCACTTTTCCAAGAACAAGGCAGTGTATGGTAGCAGTGTCAGTTTGTGGTTTGATTAAAAATGCACCACTCCTGCAGTTTCGATGCCACTCGTGCCATTTTCTACACTCACCGTCTAAGCTAAAATCCAGTCGTCACATTGCAAGCTTATAATACTGCCATCTGCTGCCTTATTCTTGTTGGAGAACATGCGATGGTAGAAGATGGCAGGAGTGCATGCTGCATTTGTAATCAAACCATATTGCAGACGGAAAAGACTGCAATCTGTTGCCTTATTCTTGTAAGAACACAGAATGTGGGGATGGAAAATGACAGGAGTGGCACTCCTGTGTGGTGCATTTATATCCAAGCAATATCCCGGCCTGATACCATCCACTGCCTTTTTATTTTAAGTGCAGAAGCTATACAGGTATTGCAGGTGGGAGCTGGATAGGCTCTTTTAAGAGAACCACATTCCTAAATGATAATACTTCACATCTGCCGCCTAATTCCCGTAAGAGCACAGAAGGTGATAGTGGGAAAAGGCAGGAGTGGCAACCCTTAATGTGGAGACATGGTCATTAGCAACGGAGGCCAGCGTAACATCGGCGAGGCGGGTAAACGAACGTGACAAAAAGAGGTACACAGCTGCTTTTGTGTGGCCCAACAAAAGCGGCTTTTATCGCTTTAGACTTTGGACAGAAGAGATGGAAGAGGGACCTCTACCCCACCGCCAAATAGACCGAGTAAACACGAGGAAGCAGGGAAGGGATATCGGATGAAGTGGCTTCATTTACTTCCTTGCTAACTCCAGCCACAACAGTTAAAAAGCGAGCCTTGCTATTTTTGAAAAGGAAGTTTTGCAAGTTCAAATCTACACATTTGTATTTACATTTTAATCCAAAACATAAAGAAAATACATTTTGCGTGTTTTTGGCCAAAATTTGTTTAATGTGCACAGTTTCTGGGCTCTCCTTTAGAGATAGGGTGAGAAGCTTGGTCAGAGGGACTCTGAGTTGAGCTGCTGCCCCTCTGCATCAAGAGGAGCCAGTTGAGGTGGCTCGGGTATCTGGTTAGGATCACTTCTGGATGCCTTCCTGCTGAGGTGTTCTGGGCACATCTCACCAGGAGGAAGACAACCCAGGACACGCTGGAGACCAGCTGGCCTGAATGCCTTCTGGGCTGGATGAAGTGGCTGGGGAGAAGGACAACTGGCCTTCCCTGCTCAAGCTGCTGCCCCCATGACGATAGGTGGAAGAAGATACAGTAGATGGTTGGATGGATTTATATTGTTGGTTTTTATAATAAATTAATAATACAGGTACTTGTACCTAGACACTTCCAGTCATAACCACAAGGGGTCACTGTTGATCTCACACTGCAATGTATCGACCTTGAGGAGTCAGAGCACCCACCTAATACAGTAAATACAGCAGGTATGCATTTGTGTGTGTGTGTGTGTGTGTGTGTGCGTGTGTGTGTGTGTGCATCATCAACAACATAAAGAATGATGTTATCCATAAAAAGTACTTCCACTGAGTACATGTTTGGAACACATCAAACAACATCTGTGCGATCCTCACATCATGTCAGGTGACCTAAAGTCCAGTCAACCATGTCCAATGGGATGTGAGGGATTTGCGCTGGGACACTTTAATTCCTCCCACTCACCTGCAAGACATTCCGCTTCCATTCAGCAGAGACCGACGGATTAACAGTCGCTGGTCCTTTAATTAAAAGGCCAAGACACTGAAGGAACATCATTTAGCCAACAAAGAGTGGCATGTTTCCATTCGGGGCAAATGCCGCAGTGCCCCACTAGATCCAGCAGATGGTGCTGCGGTAACATAAAGTGTGTCACAGTTTTTAATGTAATTTTCCAACAAATATGGTTCGGACAATAGATGGTTTCTATACATCATACAGAGTAGTAGAAGAGTAATTACAGCCCATTGGTTACATGTCATTCATTTGGCAGGGGGCACCGTCCGAACAGATATTGTAAATGATGAAGTGATGAATGAAGACATGTCTTGGTGTCAAAATGGGTTTAAAAAAAATGAGGATGTGTTTAATTTATAAATCACATCTCACAAAATCTTAAATACAAGACCACTATCTGCACATTTAGTACACACAAAAATGATGGGGTGTTGAATTTAATCAATTACATCTTGTCAAGTTGTTGCAAAGAAATAAAATAATCTGGATCCAGACTATACATCTGCTTAAAAACACACAGCATTACCGTGTTTGCAGCACGTTTGCCCTTGTCAGCCACCATAGTATCTGGATCGATAGTTTACAATTTCATGATTTTGGTTTACATCTAATCAAAATCTCAATTTCACCAGCTCAAGAATTTGAACACTCAATTAGATAATAACCAATCTAAAAAAACACTAATAATTTGTAAGGAAATTATGGAAGAACTGTCCTGGACAGTATATTCCTATTTGTTTAATGAATCTATTTACTCTAAAATATAAAATTCACTTTTTGAAATGAACTACTGAAGTAAATGAACTTTTATATTCTAATTTATTGGGCTGCAGATGTGCATTTGTATTTATTTGAGTCATGCCATCCTATTTATTCTTTTTCATTTCAGGTTTTTGCCATTCCAGGAACCCCCGTCCCATCCCATGGGATTATAATCCCAGTGCACTCCATTAGCCAGTGTTCCAGCATGACAAGTGGAGGACATTCTAAAATGAAGCATCCACGCTTCCGTCCATTTGACCCAGAGAAAGGCTGGCTTCAATTTATATTAGCCCCTTGTGAGATGATAAACAGGGTTGTTTGCACAATGACAAACTGGCACAGGAAGGGAGGAAGGGAGATGTGGGAGGGGCTTAACAAAGGCGGCGCAAGCGTGGCTGGACTAAATTTAGCCAATAGCTTTGCCGGGGTGGAGCTAATCCGCTTTGCGTTGGAATTATCTGGCCTCGGGATTATAAGGAGCTTTATGCTTCTACTCCCTGGAATGATGTCCCATTGCAGACTGTACCAAATCACCTGCTGGAGTGGGTGGGTCATCAATGTACATCCAATGATCATATCATATTTTATCATATCATATGTCAGAAAAATTCAGATTTTATCGGAGGACAGATGTCATTGAGAACTGAGTGCTCTTGCCTGGAGGTTATAGCACTCACTTTGAAGACATCTAGTTTGTGGTTAGGGTTGAGGTTTATTTTCATGTTCGGACTAAGGTCTAGGATTTGGGTTTTGGGTTATGGTTGAGGGTTAACAGTGAGGTTTGGGGTTGGGGTTAAGGGTGGATCTAAGGGTTAGATTCCGCTTTAGACTGAAAAATGTGCGGGTTGCACGGGAATGGGACATCCTTTCTTTTTTTTTACTTCCACTTTATTTAAGGCCCCCCATTTGGATAAAAAAGAGAAAAAGGACAAAAACAGAAGCGATAAAAGCAATACCCATATTTAAATATGTTCTTCATACAAATTTATTCTGAGCAATGAGTTTCGCAATCCTGTAGAATTCCACACTTGCAGTCACTGAAAATAGGATGGCCGCACAGGAACTGTCCACTTTTCGTGAGTTCATGGATTTATGGGAATAAATAGAATGATCAAAGTTGGGATAAGGAGGTAGTTAAACTGCTTCTGACTGATAAACTATTGCCTGATTGGATAGAGGGGAGTTGTTGATTAGTTTCCATTTAAGGTCGTACTTTTTCCATCCAAATGAGAGCCTTTGCCAGCTGGCTGGGTAATGTTTTAATCGCAGCAAATTGTTCTATGGCAAGTTACATTTCGTGGTGAGTTTAGGTCTGAATTTGTGAAAACATTTAATGTCACACTACATTAACTTCTGTAAGGAGATGCAAGTATGTGTCCATTTTAGGCATTGTGATGTCATCAGACAAACGCAGTATTAATCAGAATGCCGTAGTGGGGGGAGCATAAAACATATTGTAAAGAAGAATTTTTTTCCCCGTGACTTCCCCTTTAAGCAGTAGATTTGGAGTTAGGTTAGGTGTCGTGGTTGAGGTTTGTTAATTTGAGGATCGGTTGAGGTCTGGGGTTGGGTTTAGGGTCCAGGTTAGGGTTTGGGGCCAGAGTGTGTTTTATATGAAAGACAAGTGTTCAGCATTCAGAGAATTTTTTGAATGTAGAGAATTTTTTTCCTAGCTTGTCTGTGCTGTACTTAATGAAATTCTAGTTTGTATGGACAGATTTAGAGATAGATGAGTCGGCCCGTATTAACATGGATGACATTTCAAAGAGTGCACACATTGAGAATCCAAATGAGCCAGCTACTGGTGTCCTGAGTCCTTTTAATAAGAGATCTCAGCTGTTTGGGTTGGGTATCACAGACAGGACCGTACCATTCGTCCACGCAGGGTGAGGGTCGGACTCCTGTGGGGATGATCCCGGGTGAGGCAGGGTGGCGTTGAGCAGGGGGGGGCGGGGGGGGGGGGGGTTGTCGTATCGTGAGGTTGGATGCTAATCCCTCAGCCTTGACTGCATCACGGTCTCGGGATAAAGTGACATGTTAGCTTTGGCCGTTTGAAAATGCCCCTTGGACCTTTTTTTTGTGCTCCGAAATGGTTTAACAGAAGGCCCGTCTGGTAAGAGAACTTTGTTTAACTTTATTTTACCTATTTATCAATGATCAATGAGCGAGTGCTCATTGATCAATTTTGTTGTAGTCGAGCTTGATCAAATCTATAAATTCCAGGTTGAAGCCCAACTAAGCCTCCATGTTACTTCCGTCAGGACTAAAATGTCACTGATCTATCCTAATGGATACATTCTTTCTTATCTAGCACTAAAAGTACGACATTCGAGTACAATGCTATCAATTTTAGGAACATTAAGTTACTTATTACCGGCCGAATGAGTTTAATAGGTGAGCGAACATCACTGACATTTGTCCTTTTACTTGGTAAGGTCAATTGAGATTAGATAGAATTTAGTCTCAGGTAAAATTATTTCTGGATGTGTCATAGTCATTTCCTCTTTGAGTCTAAAACTCCAAAAGTAATTTCTAGAAGGTTTGCTGCATTTGTGTTTGCTGCATCTGACATAACACACCAAAAAAACATAAAAAGTAGTCTTAGTTGTCAAGTAAATGCTATTTTAAATGCCTTCAATTATGCGGCTGAATTTTCCACCACAAAAAAGAAACAATTAAGTAAAGAACAATAAAAAAGGAAATAAAATGCTGTCCTGGGATTGTGGTGTGAGCTTTCCCACATAGTAATATTCTTTTCAAAAATGATTTTCGTGAAATTTACATTTTCAGGTGATATTTGATTGTTCATAGTGACACGTGAGGAAAATATATGTAACATATACTGTAGCATGTATACAGAAGCATGTATACATGTATACTGTACATGCTTCTCATTTTAAAGTGGTGATGCATTCTTAAAGTGTAAAAATAAGTTAACCTGCATGAATAGTAATAATACATGGCATGCAATTTTGACTTCAGAGTTTTCTCCAATATATACTGAAAATACAAAAACAAAGTTCGACTAACACTTAAAAGTTGTGATAATGGAGGTCAAATTCTATTCTCCTGCATTTTAGATTCATTCTGAAATTTTACCCAGAAACCCAATACCTCTAACTTTTTGTGAGTATAGGATGTATTCACTTTCTTGGTATCAGTAATACAGGCCTTGTAATAAAAATCTTGCATTACTGTGATCCTTTGAAGTTGTTGAAGATGCTTGTTATGTTTTAGGTTGAGCATGCGAAGATCATAGCGCATCGTCACAGCCGCTGAAGCCTTGTAGCAGACACTCGGACGTCTCAGAGCACCAGAAACCTGCAAGGCCGCCATGAATGACCCATATCAGAACAATGTCAACCAGCAGTTGACCGAAACGGGCGAGTACACCTACAACCAAGATGGCGGCGGTAAGGACGGATACCCCTACCAGACAAACTACCCGCCCCAGGAGGAGGACGCCGCCAGCGATGCCACAGAGGGTGCGGATGAGGATGAGCAGATGTATGAGGGCGAGTACCAGGGCGTTCCACACCCGGATGAGATCAAGGAGGCCCGGCGGGCAGCGCGCCTCGAGGCTAAACGGAAGGCCCGACTGGCTGCCCAGCAAGAGGAATACGATGAGGACAACCTGCCGGAGCAGTACGAGACCATCATGGAGGACTGCGGACATGGTCGCTTCCAGTGGATGCTCTTCGTGGTGCTGGGCCTGGCGTTGATGGCCGACGGCGTGGACGGCTTCGTGGTGGGCTTTGTCATGCCCAGCGCCGAGAAGGACATGTGCATATCCAACTCGGACAAGGGCTTGTTGGGTAAGTGGCGGAGAAAGAACCACCAAACCTTGGAAGTCATCCCAACAAGACTGACAGCATACTGTAAATCACCGGTTCTCAAAAGGAGGGTCTGGACCCAAAAGTGGATCACTGGCCCCTTTTGAGTGGGTCGTGAACAGCTTGTCCAAAAAAAAAAAATAATAATAATAATAATAATAATAATAATAATAATATCAGTCGTATCAGTATGGTTGGTTTGTTGGTTAATTTGTGTGTGGATGGTTGGTTGATTGCTTGCTTGCTTGCTTTTGGGCTGCTAGTTAGTTAGTTAGTTAGTTAGTTCATTCATTGGGTAGTTAGTTAGTTACTCGGTTAGTTAGTTAGGCAACAAGTTGGTTAGTTGGTTAACTGGTTAGCTAGTTTGTTAGTTGGTTAGTTAGTTAGTTAGTTAGTCAGTTAGTTAGTTTGTTAGTTAGTTGGCTAGTTAGTTAGCTAGTTAGTTAGCTAGTTAGTTGGTTAGTTAGTTAGTTAGTTAGTTGGTTTTGGGTTGGTTGGTTGGTTGGTTGGCTTGTTAGTTGCTGCTTGTTTTTGGCTGATTGTGAGGGAGCAGGTGTTAACTCATTTCTTGTTTGTTGGGTCAGTTGGTCAGTCAGTTAGTTTTTAGTTTTTATTTGTACCGCAATGGATGCAAAAGGAAATTTACAGTCAGAGTTCAGAAACGAAACCACAAGGTCGGGAGAGGGGAAAAATTGATTGTGCCTAGCCCTAGAAAGAGGACTCGTAATCAGTATGCCGCACAAGTCCAAATCGCAGGGAAATAACGTCTGTTCCTCGTCCCGTAAGAGCAAATGAAAGCCTCTCATCCTGTTGCTGCGGCCTGCTGCACAGATCGAGTGTATATCATTTCATCTTAGCAACGGGCTCCAGGGATGCGGTGGTGCGAGCGATGGATGAGGAAGCGGGTGGTGATTGCATCCTGCCTGCGCGCGCGCGTGTGTGCGTGCGTGTTCGCGGGCTAATACGGAACATGTTCCTGCGGTGGTCGAGGCAAAGTGCCGTCAGACACGCTTGGAGCCTCTGACCATTGTGCAGGTAAAACAGCCCCGGCGTAAATGGGCCGGCGGCGTCTTGTTTGGGCAGAGCCGAAGGGGAGCGGCGTGCCATTGGCGTCGAAAATATGAATCATATCAACAGAATGATCCGCTTTGATTCACGCTCATGCTCTTCCAACAGAGGAGGGGGGGGGGGCACAGATAGGGTTCAGAATAACAATTCTTTGCTTCTCACTTGTAATGAACCACATGATCGGTTTTTCATTGGACCGGACTTTTTCTTGCCTCCTTACCGGGAGGATTGACGGACAATCCAAAGTACAAATGAGGTTGAATGCTTGACCTTTACTATCAGCGGAGTGTTAGGTTTGACAGCCATCAAAACGCAAAGTGTCAGACTACAAGTTATGTTTGGGTCACAGTTAATGAGTTAGTTCATTGGTTGGCTTGCTGGTTAGTTGGTTGATTGGTCAGTAAGTCTTTCAGTCAAGTAAGTGGTTGGTTTGGATGGTCAGGTAGTTAGTCCACCATGAATCAAAAGGTTAATAAGCTAACTCATTAGTTTGGTCGTTAGGTCGGCTGGCTAGTTAGTTGAATGGTAGGTTAGTCACTAATATGTAGTTTGATTGTTCACTTGGATTGAATCAGCGAGTGGGTCGGTTGCGGTTGGTTGGATGTAGAATAGCGTGTTAAATTAGTTAGTTAGTTAGTTAGTTAGTTAGTTAGTTGGATAGTTAGTTGGATAGTTAGTCTGTTAGTAAGTGGGTCGACCAGCCAGTCAGTTAGTTAGTTAGTTAGTTAGTTAGTTAGTTAGTTAGTTAGTTAGTTAGTTAGTTAGTTAGTTAGTTAGTTGGGGTGTTGGTTGGGTGTGTGGAAGCTAGGTTAGTTCATTAATCTGTTGATTAGCCTCCACACCTAGGGCTTTCCGTTTTGCTCAGCAGTCTCCATAGGGCTGGATCACTAAAATATTATAGAAACGAATCAGAAAACCATAGCCCTGGTAGGATTGTGTGCAGTATTCACAATGAAAGAATACTCTTTCTTCAGTATCCATCACAAAAAGAATACAGCATCAGTCATGTCAGGGCAGTTCCCTCTTTGTTCAAAGCCTCCGCTTTAGGAGAAAACTTGTCGGAGGTGGACCAGGGTACGTAGGAGGAGGCGTGCAGAGCCACTAATCCGCACGGAAGGCGCACACGATGGCTGCACGTGCCCTTAAGCCGTTTATGGGCATGCTGTATTTAGGGCCATGTAGTAAAACAGAGCAGGTTGGGAGGCACGGATGACTGGGGTGGGGGTCTATTAAATTCCCCCCGAGACATTAAGAGGAAGTTCATAATGGTTTGTATCTAATGGGCAGCGCGGCGGGTCATTCTTCGAAGCGGTACAGTAATGGCTCAACTGGACTTGAACACCTGCTGACCGAGGCGACACCATTAACAAATCCTTAATGGCGGCGGAAAAACATTTGCCAGTAGCCAACTTCAATGTTTTATGATGCTGACCTTTATTTCTTATTCCTGCCGCATGAATATTCAGCCATCTTGATCGCTGGCGTCAACATGAAGTCAGTCTCTAAAAACATACATTAGCAAATCAAATGGGGGACTTCGACGTGCTCATAGAAGGGGGAAGGGTGCCTCCTAGTGGAAATCAGATGTATTTCTAGTACCGGAGTCTTACAGGCCACAGGTTAACTGACACATCTAATGAGGTCCTTTGCGAAGCCAATAATGCTCACTCTTAATTAATACACTCAGGGACGAACTGAAATCAAATAGCTTGAAATAGTATCACATAAAAATAAGATGTAATGTATTCAGAATGAAAATAAGAGCAGGCTTACTGTTTTGCCACAATGCGTAACAAGTGGTGTGCTCATGTCTGTCAGGACTGCTGGTGTACGTGGCCATGATGGTGGGCGCACTGGTGTGGGGGGGTCTCTGCGACAAGATGGGGCGCAGGAAGTGCCTGATCTACGTGCTGTCCATCGATCTGCTCTTCTCCTTTCTGTCGTGTTTCGCTCAGAGCTACGGCTTCTTCGTCTTCTTCAGGTTCTGCTCCGGCTTTGGGTGAGATGCCCGCACATTTGACTTCAATTAAATTCCCATTTGCATGTACAAAATGTCAATGTCATTACCGCTGACCTTTACCGTAAATAATTCACATTTACATTACATTCACTATAGGATACTATTAGTGGTTATGTGTGTGTGTGTGTGCGCGCGCGCGCCTGTGCATGCGTCTCCACACAAGAGGTCAAGCGTGCTTGCTTCAAGCAGTTTGTTACTTCCAGTTTACTGTAAAACAAACAAAAAAGTGAATTAAACAATGCATTGTTATAAAAGCCCCAAAACAGTCAAACATTTCAGATAATTGTATTTATTTATGTATTTGTTTTTACGTTCATAAGTTTAACATTATGATCAGGCAAAATGCCACAGACAGGCAACGGAAAAACGTGAATGTTCATAAGCAGGCCACTGACTATATACTGTATAAAGCCCTTATTAAAAAAAAAAAAGATCTCTTAAAAATTGGCAATGTCGCAAGGGTAACCAATGTTGAACTACAATATGGCGAGGGTACACTGTCTTACAAATGGTCCCAGAGGACATTCTCACCGATTCCATTACACATGTGAATAATAATAACAGATACATTTCTTTCTAGAATCGGAGGCTCCATCCCCATCGTGTATACGTACTTCACCGAGTTCCTGCAGATGGACAAACGTGGCGAACATCTGAGCTGGCTTTGGATGTTCTGGATGTTGGGAGGCCTCTACGCTTCCTTCACAGCCTGGGGGATCATCCCCCACTACGGTAACGCACGCACACACACATACACACACACACACACACACACCTTCCTTCTTCTGTACAGCTGAAAATCAATACTTCAATAAATGCATGAATAAACCCCAAAAGCTTGTGTTTTCGTTGTTTCATTAACCATAAAAAAACTTATTTAGGACATATTTTTTGCCGAAATTTAAAACTAGGACAAACCTTTTGTCATGAAGTAGACACTTTATTTGCTTTAGCAGGCCAAATGGAGTGATGCAATGGGCCTGATCTGGCCCCCAGGTCATGTGTTTGATGCATGTGGATTTTAGAATTTCTACGTTATCATAAACATCAAAGACAATGTTAAAAATGTTCAAATGTCTTGACCTTTAATGGGTGTATGCTTGTTAACAGTGAAGACATTTTATTTTTTGTCAAAGTCAAACATAAGCAGAACAAAAGGGACAAGTTCAAGTCTTTGATAAATCATCAACGACAATTTACATTCTTCAACGAATATTCCGAAGCAAAAACAACAACAACTCACACACAGTGAAGAGTCTCTGTTACTTCTGCTAACAACCCAGGCTAAACTTAGTTTAGCCCTCCTACCTGCGAATAGGTGAGTGTTTCAGGATAGGTTGCACGGGAGGAAAAAAACTAACTTGTTTTGAATTTCTGAATTGTGAACCACAAATAGGCAGGGGTTTGCCACGCATGAATGTACAACAGCAATGTGATCATTTGAGAGATGTACACATACAGTACATTTGACAATAAAGCTTATCCAATCCAATCCAATTTACACAGCATCATACAGTATAGAAAGCACAAGGAGATCCGACAGGAACACAGACAAAATTGCCATTGCGACTCTGACTTACTGTGAAATGTTGACCACGTGCTTCCAGGTTGGGGCTTTGCCATCGGCACAGAATTCCAGATGCACAGCTGGAGACTCTTTATCCTGGTGTGTCTCTTTCCCACTCTGGCTGCTCTAGTCGGCGTCTTCTTCATGCCGGAAAGTCCGCGATTCCTCCTGGAGGTCAGCAATACCTGTTTTTTTAGTCTAGTGCAGTGGTTCTTAACCTTTTTAGAGGTACCAAACCCAACCAGTTAATATGCACATTTACCGAACCCTTCATGAGTGAAATATATATATATTTATATATATATATTTCATATTTCATTTTTTAAAATAAATTCAAGGTATATAAAAAAACGCATTTATTAAAAACTATATAAACTATATATAAATAAAAAAAGTCAATAACATTTCTGGAGCTAAGTATACTTTTTTTTTTCAACGACAGTCACACATTGACGACAAAGCGAACTAAATTTGCCACAGCACTGATTGGACACGCAATGTCACGTGATCATCTGCAGCCAATGATGGCCAAGCGGGCGTGTCATAACATGTTGAGTCGCGTGTGTCTTACCGTCCACTGCAGAGGCTCGGTCGATTCCCTGAGACCGACTCACCGAACCCCTTGGGTTCGATCGAACCCAGGTTAAGAACCACTGGTCTCGTGTTTTTATGTTCGCTGAATGAAATTGGGTTCCTTCTATTGAGACACCCTCCGTCCAAAAGCAACACCCCATCGCGATGCCGAGGTAGCGAAGGCTCGCGAAACCATCAACCGGAACACCGCGCACCCCACCGGTGTCTTCCAGCACTTTGTCAGCCACTTAACCACATGCGGTGTCATGATTGGCTTAGTGTGTTGCAGCCCGGCCCCGAATACAAACACTCTTGCACAACTGCATACCTGACTGCAGCGTGGAGAGTAAAAAATAGCGCATCAATGATAAATGAGATGATGGTGATGAATATGGTCAGTTTTGTTGGCGCAGTGAGCAATGACACGGATATTTGTGGTTTCCTCAGAATTTTGAAAAGATTCTTTGTCATGGTAATCCTGTGCAAAGCAGGATATTAGGAGATTTTATTTGTTTTTTTACATATGTAGTGTAATTTCATCAAAAGATGAATCAATGTGGCACAAAACAACTTTATAGCAGCACATCACATAAAGTTGTTTTTTTTAATTACATGTATAAGATACACTCATCTTAAAACAATATCCTGGTATTTGGATGTATTTAATTGTTCACTACTTATTACGGAAGCTAAACCAGCTTTCATTGATCTAGTAAGTTTTATTTTCCAGGACATTCTACTCAATAGGTAGCACGGAACGAGTGAATATTTGTGACCACAGCCTTGGTCTTCCCGATGATGACAATAAAGTGGTGCATGCAAAAATACATGCACGCACAAATAATATTCATCCAATTGGAGATACTTGGTTCATTTCAGAGCGCCCGACACGACGAGGCGTGGATGGTCCTGCGTCGTGTTCACGACACCAACTGGAAGGCCAAAGGCGAACCTGAGAGAGTCTTCACCGTGAGTGATGGGTTTATTATGAACAAATTAAATCAGTGCTTGAAATTTCACAGAAGAAAATAATGCCTATCTTGCGGGAAAGAACGCAATGAATGCCAAGACTTTTCTAATTGAAAACTTGATGTCAGTATGAAAATATGCAAAAACGTTTTTTTTAATGTAGCACAATATTGAAACGGTGTTGTTGCAACACAGGCAACCAACATCAAAACGCCGCAGACGCAGGAAGACGAATTCATTGAAATCCAGAGCGATACGGGCACCGCCTTCCAGCGTTGGACTGTCAGACACATGACCATGCTGCAGCAGGTCGCTAACGACGCCACCTCGGCTCCTCCCAAATCAATTCTCATCCTCACACTGTATACTTCCTTTTTGTCTTTCAGGTGATGGCTAACGTGATGTCACTGTCTGCGCCTGAGCTGCGACTGCAAGGCCTCTTCCTGGCCATCGTTTGGTTCTGTCTGGCCTTCAGGTACTTCAACACAGTGGTTCTCAAACTGAGGTCAGGGGACCCTCTGCAGTTTGCCAGCCAATACTTTGTAATTGGCAATAAATGATATTGTATTATTTTCAAAAGTACATCATTATTTATGGGGACCAGCTTGTAAATTAAACAAACTAAACAAAGAGTACTCCCTCGCCGTAACTTGAAAATTGCAAATCAAAATGTCCAGAATTTCTATACTTTTTTTTTCTATTCATGGATTTCTATTTTTAAAAAAACATTACGGTAATTAAAAAAAAAAACATCGCAAATGTGTGTATTTTAGCTAAATTCATTTGAATTTTCTGAATTTCCAAATGAAGTTTTCGAATGTTTATTTCCAAAATGTCTAAAATAATTTTCAAACTGTTATAATTATGGTTAAAATAATTAAAAAAAAGAATAAAGTCAAAAAAGAAGAGGAAAAACAACAACAAAAATCATTTCGATGTGCAGAATGCAGCTTTGGTTGAACTCAATTATGTTTTAGAGTCCTATTTCCCAAACTTAATATTCTCACCCAGACTAATTACTTAGTCACACACACACACACACACGCGCGCACGCACACTGAGTAAATACATCATAAGGGGAAAAGTGTTGGATGCCGTTTTAGCTTATTATCATTTTTTTTTAATTCCAGGATTCAATGTGAGATGTCAGTGGAGAAAATTCTTCCCATTGAAATTACTTTGAGAATACTTGCTAGAATGGATGCTAAGCGAATACTAGCTGGCTAAGCTAACTGTTAGCATCAGTGAGATGATACGTGTGTGTGTGTGTGTGTGTGTGTGTGCGTGTGTGTGTGTGTGTGTGCATGCGTGCGTATGTTAGCTACCATGGTCTCGGAGTGTGGTTCCCCGACATGATCAAGTACATGCAGTACGAAGAGTATGAATCCAAAGTACGCATTTTCCACCGGGAACGCGTGGAGCGTTTCCACTTCAACTTTTCCTTGGTCAACCAGGTGCACCGCGAGGGCGAGTACATCCACGACAAGTACGGTCGCAGCCTCCGATCATAATATCAGGAAGTGATCCGAGAGGAATTGAATTGAACCTGATCTTGTGTTTGCGTGCTGTTTTTTAGGTTTGCAAACATTGAGATCAAGTCGGTCAAATTTGAAGACTCTTTGTTTGAGAACTGCTACTTTGAGGACATCAAGTCCACCAACAGCTTCTTTGAGAACTGCACCATCAAAAACACAGTTTTCTACAACACAGGTACATTGGCAAACCTAAAGTACCAAGTCCTAGGTTTTTAACTCACTTATTTTGAGTGATTGGGACTCAAATCTTGTGTAGTATTGACAATAATAGCATGTATTGAATAATTGCAAATAGCCAATAGTTTTGTTGTTATTAACAACTCTGTACGGTAATTTTGTCACTGACCAGATCTTTGGCAAGAGAAGTTCAAAGACTGCCGCATGGAGAACACCACCTTCCTGCACCCCAAGAAAGGCTGCCACCTCAATTTCCAGGAGGAGAACGACATAGTCATTTATCTAGTTAGCTTCCTGGGCAGCTTGGCGGTGCTGCCAGGCAACATCATCTCGGCGCTCTTCATGGACAAGATCGGACGAGTCCGTATAATAGGTCAGTTGCTTATATCAAGTTATCTTTCCGCTAAGTGCGACAGTTTAATTCACAGCCGTTGTTATGCTCTTCAATAGAGAACCAAACCATACAACTGCAATTTTTGATCAGGGAAATGTTATCACGTGCATAGTGTAAAAAAAAAAAAAACTGAACCAAAACGTACCTCTTGGTGGCAATGGGACAAACATGCCTTGCTGTTCGATATTTTACCTTTCCAGGTGGTTCCATGCTTGTGTCATCTGCCTGCACCTTTCTACTGCTGCTGAGCTTCAGTCAAGGAGCGGTTATATGTTGGCAGTGTCTGTTCTATGGCGCTAGCGTGGCAGCCTGGAATGGACTGGAGGTCATTTCTGTGGAACTGTACCCGTCATCTAAAAGGTAGAGTCAAACGTTAGTCGGTGGCTATTAAACTTTAAATGATGTCTCATTAAGGGTGGGTAGGTAGGTCAGTAGCTCGGTGTGTGTGTGTGTGTGTGTAGCTAGGTAACAGGGTAGGTACATTAGAAAATTTATGTAGGTAGGTAGGTACCTAGGTAGCTAAGTAGGTAGCTAGGTAGCGAAGTAGGTAGCTAGCTAGGTAGGTACATTAGAAAGGTAGGTAGCTAGGTAGCTAAGTAGGTAGCTAGCTAGGTAGGTACATTAGAAAGGTAGGTAGGTAGGTAGCTAGCTAGGTAGCTAAGTAGGTAGTTAGCGAGGTAGGTACATTAGAAAAGTATGTAGGTAGGTAGCTAGCTAGCTAGGTAGCTAAGTAGGTAGTTAACTAGGTAGGTACATTAGAAAGGTATGTATGTAATGTAGGTAGGTAGGTAGGTAGGTACTGTACATGAGAAAGGTATGTAGCTGGGTAGCCAGGTAGATAGATTAGAAAGGTAGGTGCTAGGTAGGGTAGAGTAGATAAGCAGGGTTGGTTGGGTAGGTGCGGTCAGGTAGATAGGAAAGGTACAGATTAGGTAGGTAATGGGGGATTTGACACCAGACACCATAATTACAGAGCCTCTGTGGATTGAGTAAGGGTTGAATAACAATGGTGATTTACGTACAGTACGTATATGGAAGGGTCTGTAGATTAGGTGGGTGGATAACTAAATTTTGTAGGTCGGCAGATTGGGGAGGGAGGTGGGTTTGGTCTTTGGGTAGGTAGGCAGGTGGGTGGGTAGGTAGGTTTGGTAGTTAGGTACAATATATCACAAAAGTGATTACGTAAACCCTTACTCACATTTTTGGAAATACTTACCGTATATCTTAACTTTGCAGAGGCACAGCGTTTGGCATCCTCAACGGCATCTGCAAGTTGGCCGCCATCATCGCCAGCTTCATCTTTGCGGCATTCGTGGGCATCACAAAGATCATCCCCATCTTCTTGGCCTTCTCTGCGCTCGTTTGCGGGGGTCTGCTGGCGCTAAAGCTGCCCGAGACCCGGGAGAAGTTCCTGTCTTGAACACAGCCAAACGTCGTCGCCTGCGCCAACAAGGCCGCCCCCGACGGGCCGTCTGACCACGGCTGACCATAAGTCATTTGGGGCATACGTCGTGCATCCAGAACTGGATGTTTTTACATTGCCTACGTGGACCTTCACTTGCCGTTCCCTTTACGATCCTCAGGCCCGCCCGGATCATGTGTGAATATGAAACTAGCGTTTGTATTTTTAATTTGTATTTTCCTTCGTCTTCGGTTCACGTTGTCATGTCCTGTGAGGTCCGCTTTAAAAAGACAGAACAGTGCTTTAAAGATGATGTACTTCCTGTCGCCATGTTGTGCTTTGGTTTCCCATTCACGTCCGGAAAAAAGGCCAAAAGTTTCCACGACGCAGTTCAAACATGTCCACGCTCAATTCATTGGCGGCTAACACTTGACGTTTACATAGCGTTAGTGATCCAACACCCCCCAACCCCCCCCCCCCCCCCATTATTGGATTAACCCTACAAGTTCTTTTAGTTTTATTCAACAACATTTTTATCATACATTTTTTTGTTTGTTTCTGAATCACAAGATTTGCTGGTGAACTGCAACAATGTATCATGACTTGAGGACTAATATGGTAGTGACGGCCTATACTTCTCTCAAATGTTGAACGACAGCGCTAGTGCAAATCAAATTTAAAAAATGTGTGTGAACCTGCTGCAAACTTGCACTCTTCAAGTCGCTTGCGCAATTATGGCTGTAGCAGGATTTAACGCACTAAAATTTACTGCTTGGTGGAAACTGTGACAAGAAATGACGTCGTGTAGAAAATAGCTGTTCATTCTGCAAGTGTGTCCTACTTGAATAGTCAGTTAAATATCATGCATAGCGTATTTTCTGTTTAAAAGTTTAGTTAAAGTTTTCTGGTCTTCCGTATTTTCTACCCTTTTTTTTCCATCAGGTTCTGTCTTGTAGTCATAATGATCTGTCGTTTTTTTCGTGTGTGTGTGTGTGTGTGCGTGCGTGTGTTTTGTTTTTTGTTTGTTTTTGTTTTGTTTTTTAAATGGGAATGACTCCACATTGTGTATTTGTGTTTTTTTTTTGCTGTAATATTCTCTCTGTAACATTGTTGTGACTAACAAAGAACATTCTTCAACAAACCTGCCGTGTTTCTAACACACATGTTAACATTCCAGAGGAGCGTGTGACTATTTTTTGCCATGAGTGTGCGCATTGTGTGTATGTGATTTTACGTCAACAAAATATTTAATGAAAATAATACTCATGCTTGTACATATTGTAGACCTGTGTATAATCTAACATAGCCGTTCTGACATGACTTAAATAAAGCTGGGGGATGTTGGTCTAATGTTTCGCTTTGTATTAATTGTTTGGTAAAGACTTTAAATGAGACATCATATTTACTCCACGAGTGGCCATCCCTATTATAGAGGCCAGGCCCCATTCAGGTGCCGTTTGCATTGTCCCATGACGAAAAAATGCCTCCCTTATATAGCCACCTCTCATTTTCCATCATACAATTACAGTATAAACCATTAAATTATTATTTGTTAGGTATTATAATATTCGTTTGCTGAGAAAATATCAGGCCTAACAAACAGTAAGGATTTTTTAATTTATTTGTATTACAGGTCTATTTCATTCTTTACCTTTTTGTTTTATGAAACAATGTGTGAATTTTTGTTTATGAAACCTTGACTGTGGATGGTATGATAAAAAAATGCCATTACAAATTGAAATTTTCATCTATCCATCCACCCATTTTCCGATCCACTTTATCCTCACAAGGGTCGCGGGGGGTGCTGGAGCCGATCCCAGCATCTTCGGGCAGTATGCGGGGGACACCCTGAACTGGTCGCCAGCCAATCACAGGGCACACGTAGACAAACAACCATTTGTGCTCACAATCACACTCAAGGACAATTTAGAGTGTTCAATCAGCCTGCCATGCATGTTTTTGGAATGTAGGAGGAAACCGGGGTTCCCGGAGAAAAGCCACGCAGGCACGGTGGAGAACATGCAAACTCCACACAGGAAGGCTGGAGCCGGGATCAAACCCACGACCTCTGCACTGTGAGGTCGACACGCTGACCACTGACCCAACGGGCCACCCTGCAATTTTCATTCATTCTTAAAAAAAAAAAAAAAAAATCTCATTCTATTGCATATAATGTTAAAACTGTTACTATACAATATACCGTATGTGCAACATGGGTTGAGAAAAAGTAGTATGTGGCAGCTGTGTATCAAGAGGGTGGGTTTGCTTGCAGTTTTATGTGCAAAACCATGTCAGCACACAACTGTAAATTTCCCAGTGTGGGACAAATAAAGGATATCTTATCTTAAAAAGTGTGAGCTAGCGCCAAGACAAGTAGGAGAACATGTTTACTCTGACACACTCATGATGATGATGATGAGTCCGCCATCTTTATCAGCACTCACCCACTAATATGTTCACAATATATGACTGTCTCGACAGTAATCTGACAGCTGCATTCATGAGTACACATGTCGCCCCGTCACAATTAGATGAAATTTATTGTCCACCCCTGGATAACCTCCCCGCTCCAACCTCTTTTCGCACCTAAGGTGTGCAATGTTACCCCCCCTAACCCACACCACACCACCCCCACTTACAAACACACAGAAAATCACGTTCACGCAGCATTGCGGGGTTGCACAAACAACAGCATGAAATGACACATACAGTCATCGATCGGCAGGAATATAACAATTTGGATGTTAAAAAGTCCAATTGTATATTTGGATGGGAGTAAATCTTTTTATCTATTAAAATAATAATTTTTGTCTATCTTTTTAATTGCATCGTTTATCTATTATTTGCTAATAGGATTTTGCTAATTCATTTGCTGTTTTTAATCTCATTTACTATCTACACTATTTTTCTTCTGTTGTATTTAATTTTGTATTCATTTATTTATTCATCGTGTGAACTTGTTGAATAGTCATTAAACTTGAAATTTTATTTTTTGTATTCAATTATTTTATTTCATTTTTGAATGCATTAGTTCTTTTATTTGATCAATTTCATCTTTGATTGTTAATATGGGTATTGTTTCTTTAATTGTAATTTTTAAAATTTTATTTGTGTACTTTGGTTACTGTTTTTGCTAAAAGGACTTTTTTTTTAATTGATTCATTCTTTTCATTATTTTTATTTATTTCTTTTGTATTGATATTTATTTGATTATTATGCTGCCATAAGGTATTTCGGCCATGTTCCAAACCAGTGAATAATGCAGAAATGTTAATAACAAAATTCAATTGAATCCTAATGAAAATTGATTTGCCTTTGCAGAGGTCTCTTGAGTGAGTGAAAACCTTTCTGAAATCCCCAATTCCAATCATTCCTGATCCTTCCATGTGGAGGTCGCGGCAAGATCGGCCGAAGGGTCTAGACAGGTGGCAAGCGGCCTGGCCTCAGTGCCTGCTGTGGGTGGGCGATGACCCCCGAGAGAGGTGCCAAACTGCCCGCCACACTCCCACAGCTTCACCTCGGCCGCAGTGCATGGGCGGGTCGTGGCACGGGTTCAAGCCGTTCGCTCTGCCCTCCACTTGACTCAGTAACTGCCTGGGGCACCTATTTAACCGTTCAGCACTCTTTAAGAATCAAATAGTTTTCCGTAAAGAAGATATTACAATTATTTTTATGCACATTGTTTTGTTTAACCCTCCCTCCTGTTATGTTGTTTGTCAATAAAACTTCCATTTCTCCTTGTCAAATGTGTATAATGATCGAAAAGTGTCAGATTTATGAGAAATCCCAATATTGCATTGGTCATTCTGGTACAAATATTCAAGTCAAGTCAACAGTATTTATAGAGCACTTTCAAACAGCCATCGCTACATACAAAGTGCTGTACATGGAGCGATTTAACATGCACAATAAACAGTAAGACAAATCGGTAATAAAGGCGGTAGAAAGCACCAAACAGTAAAATCAAGAACAAATCTATGTCATGCTGAGTTGAACGCCAAAGAATACAAGTGAGTTTTGAGGAGGGCTTTAAAGATGGGCATAATTAATTAAATTATGTTAATTACACTTAAACTACACAAAGTTTCACACCGAAAGTGAACTGAGCGAGAGATAGCATGGGTTTGGTTTAGCTGTTAATGCTCATGTAGCATTTGTGTCCGTAGCTATCAGGGCTTGTTCTAATTGCTGAAACAAACTGTGCAATACCGTCTCTAAAATGTTCCAAGTATGAAATATAATCAACATTACTGCAAGCGAACCTTCAAATTCAGTGTGAGAAAGTCACACGGTTGAGTGTTGTCCAAACGAGGAAAAGAAATGGTCAGAGTGAGGTTCTCACAGCTGAGGTGTGAAGTGACACCTTGGGCCTCATCTTTTCTCATCAGCGTGAAGGCCTGGCAACCTCAGCTCACGACATTATCGTCACTACACACTCATCATTCATGTAGAAAAACATTTTTTGTACATGATGCAGTCTATGGTTGATCAAAAGCAATAAATGTATGGATGACTGTTATCTTTTTGTCTTATAGTTCAAAGTTCATGGCTCCGCCATTGCATCAATTTATGAGAAGTTTTAGGAAATAAAAGATTGAGAGGAAAGGGACAATCTGTGTTAATCTGTGGAATAATCTCGAAACGGACCTAAAAATTAGTAAATCGCTTGCTGAGTTCAAAAACAAATTCAAAAAAATAGTACAAACAACCTACACCAATCAGAGTTAAAATGATAAATTCTAAACATTAAATATAATGATAAATCAGAACTAAGTTGATAAATAGAGAAAGGTATTGCAATATCCATTATGAATACAAGAGAAAATTGACACAAGAGTGCCAGGGTGAGGATGTATATAATCCCGATACAAACCAAAAGTTGTGAAAATATCACGGTTAAGGGTAAAGTATGAGCCTTAATGGAGACTTCTTATTACTTTTTCTTTTCTGATTGATATAAAAATGATTTAGTAGATATAAACACATAACGGGGTAGGACTAGATAATTTTTTTTACTTCATCCTACTCCCTTGAACATAATAACTGTGTTGAATGAAGACTGATTTCTTTCTTTTACTTTTTTATCTACCTTATTTTCTGTCAAATTATTACTGTATATGTTTTATGTTCAATAAACAAACCAAACCAAACCAAACCAATCCTGATCCAGTTTAGAAAGAGGTGAGGAAGAACAACGAAAACTTTTTAGCCTCTATTTTATAAATATTTTCAAGACAGCACATTAGCACCTTTCACTAGGATTTTCTTTTAATAAAGCCAAGCTAACAAAAAAAAGTAGTAAACACCAAAGAACACATTTTATAGACACATTTGTCATTTTTAAGACAACTTTAGCATTTTGCTTGGATTAGCTTGTAACATGACCTAGCTACATTTTAAAAATGTTTTTTAAACTTAAGTTAGCATGTTTTCCTTCGATTAATCTGGAACATAGGCTAAGTAACCGCATTATCACCACACTGTGCCATGTTGTCATCTCATGGTCCTTCGTTTTTCCCTTTTCGCGCAACTTTCTCAAAAGTGAACACAGCTAGCAGACTCCAGTTATTTTCAAGTTAACATTAACAGTTTTCTGAGGATTCCTCCCCCTCAAAAATTAACACTGCATAACGACCTAAAATAACAAATACTTTTAAGCTAGCGTTATCATGCATGGCAATGCTTACCGGTAATTAAAAAGTAGGATGACATTAGCATTTTTGTTCTAACTTACTCATTACTGACCATTTTAACAAGCCAATGTTTTTTTTTTTCTAGCCGTCTTGTGACGCGGTTCACTAAAAATGGAGTCTGTAACACAAGCCATTTCAGTTATGTGCTTCCTGATGAGCTGGTCAATTGAATGGAGGGAAACAACGAAAATATCCAGCACAGCAGCCCTCAAGGAACCAGAGTTGCCCATCTCTGATTTACACGGCTGCACCTCCCACCCGAGATCGCATCTCAGAGCGAGAAGGGACAAATGTTTGGAGAAGTGAGACGTTTGCGCTCCTTGTCAACATTACGTTATTGATACGGGTCACAAATCAATCGTCTCAGTAGCTCGGTTATCACAATCCACTTCATGATTTATAAGCAGAATGCAATGAAACTGAAATATTTTCAACACCGTCACATTCACAACTCTGTATACTGTATGCGGTGACCACCAACATTGGATTTGCCCAATGGAACAGTGGATTGCTGTACAGTACCATGGAAAAAAAGTCTGACCAGTTGGAGTTCAGCCTGTGAAAAGTGGGAGTAAAAACTAAAAGTGAAAGTCTGAACTGCTGAAAGATTTTCTTACATGTTAATATGTCTTGTCTCAATGTTAAGTTACCTTCTAAGAGACTACGAATATAAATTAGCTGTATGCTAACTTTGGCACATATACGCAAGTATTGCATCCGTGTTCATCAATGTGTGTTGCAACCTTTCAAAATAAATGAAATGAAATTTGTGTTCAAGAATATTTTGTCATGACTCTCTTTCCGTTCACGTTAGCTTGGCAACACAGGCTAAGTAACTGCATTCTCACAACTCCCTGTTTTTTTATCTTTTCTTTTTTTTTAATCCAACTTTCCCAAAAAAGTAGTCATGGAACTAAAAACTGAAAAAATATCTTATTTTGTAAAGCTAACCCCCACAACCCTTGTGAGGATAATCACATCATATAATGGATAGATAGATGACAACTAACTCCAGCATACAGTATTTGCGAGGATTAGCTTGCAACTAACATTACCTTCTTGTCAGTCATGATCTTATGTTCACTTTCTCCCCCCTCCAAGTCAATCTGCGAGACCATCCCATACAAAAATATTGGGACATGTGCCAAACTCATTTCAGTTTAACCAGAGCCACACACCTTAGAATGAGAGAAAAAAAAGTGTTTATTGTTATGAGGAGGAGTCAAAATTCACACCTCTGCTCCTGCTGCTGCTTTTCCCAGCCATGGCCACTCTGTAATCTGTGTGTGTGTGTGTGTGTGTGTGTGTGTGTGTGTGTGTGTGTGTGTGTGTGTGTGTGTGTGTGTGTGTGTGTGTGTGTGTGTGTGTGTGTGTGTGTGTGTGGTGGGAATGTGCGGAGGTGTCACTTGGCACCTTCTGGACTCCGGCCTGGACTTAAAAAAGGCAGCTTGGAAGCAAAGCAGCACACACTCGAAACCTCGCTCTTTCTAGCAACATGGCCAACAACATGCCTTCTTCCTCTGTGCTCGAGTACAGTCTGCACTACCAGCAGTGGTTTTCTGACTCGGACCTCTCCGGAGTTTCCTCGCCGGAGACCCTCTCCCCGGACTCGTCGCCATCGCCTCTTCTTCAGAAAGACGCCAAGTCGGGATATACTTCCCGCCTTGGCGTGGCCTTGCAGAGAAAGCCCAGGAGGGGGGTGAGGGTCCGGAGTAAGCAGCGTGAGAGTGCCAGCGAGAAGGAAAAGCTGAGGATGAGGGACCTGACCAAGGCTCTGCACCACTTGAGGTCCTACCTGCCGCCCTCGGTGGCCCCCACGGGCCAGACCCTCACTAAGATTGAAACCCTACGCCTCGCCATCCGCTACATCTCCTTCCTGTCGGCCCAACTTGGCAACACCCCCTCCTCAACTTCCACCTCTTCATCCTCTTCTTCAACCTGTTCACCGGATTACAACGGCAGCACTCCGCAGCCCCCCCATGATATGTACGCAGAGCAGTGTCAAGGCCAGGCCGTGGCGTTGCATTCTGGGAGCTGTCGTTTTCCTCACATGTTGCCACCGGGAGGATCCTCTTCCTCCTCTACTCAGGTATAAAAGGATACCTGGAAATTATTTACAGTATCTATCTATCTATGTATCTTCTATAATCTCTATATCTCTATAATCATAAAAACATTTTTTTAATCAAATACAGATTGAGTACAACGACTACTACTGGGTTTGACAACAGCCGCCACCACCGCCGCCATCCAACGACTACTGCCTCACTGTGAATGGACTAATTTATATATATATTTTAAAATAACTTCAACTCATTTGTATTTATGTGTATATATGAATATGTGGAACATGTTATTTTTATATGTTTTTTTTAGACCACTATTTATAATAAACTGGTCAAAATGATACCAACAGAGTTGTGTCCCCACTTGAATAAGTTGAATAATATTGTTTGATGACAATAACGCTATGATGCTATTATTATTGTGATTTTGATTTGATCTATACACTCTATGCATCTGATGTCATCAGACGCAGGTGATTTAATCAAGTAGATCGATCGATAGGTACTTCGTTCGGCGGGTCACGACTCAAGGAGAAAATATGCGAGTAGAATAAAATAAAAAGTAGCCATAGAGAGAGAGAGAGAGAGAGAGAGAGAGAGAGAGAGAGAGATAATGGGCGAAATACTGTAATCGTTTAATTGAGTCCAACGCTATACAGAACTGATCGATGATGCGTCGCCATTAAAAGTTCGTTACCCGGATGCTCCCACAAGGTGGCACTCATTATCTACTGCTGTAACCTACACAATATTCTTCCCGCCGGACGACTTGAGTATGTTAACCCCGGAATTTCAATTCGTTTGCTGTTTAATTTTTTAAACCCCTATTATTCTGTAACGAGCAATTAAGCTGTATATAGAGCATGACGTCCTTTATATTGGAAACGAACAAACAATAAAATAGAACGCTACTTGAAGGCCATATTTCATTATTGTATCAATGAGAGAGAGAAAGACAGAACGGAGCAGGAAGATAAGGCACTAGCTAGGTTGCCCACTGGCAAGGGAGAAAAGTGCTTTGTCAAAGGCTGGTCAACGCATTCACACTCGGCTTTATTTCATACGCAAGGTTAATTAAAAGCATAACACTCAAAGGCATTTACAAACAAATAGACAAAAAAGAACAGAAATAAAAGGTAATATACCACACAAGACAACATTTTGGAAAATTAATTTTTCAAAACAATCAACACAGTTCTAGCGGCCAGTTAGTCCAGTGGTTAGCATGTCAACATCACAGTGCAGAGGTACCGGGTTAAATTCCAGCTCCGGCCTCCCTATGTGGAGTTTGCATGTTCTCCCCGGGCCTGTGTGGGTTTTTCTCCGGGTATTCCAGTTTCTTCCCACATCCAAAAACATGCATGGCAGGCGGATTGAACACTCTAAATTGTCCCTAGGTGTGAGTGTGGGCTTGCATGGTTGTTTGTCTCTGTGTGCCCTGCAATTGGCTGGCAACCAATTCAGGGTGTCCCCCGCCTACTGCCCGAAGACACCTGGGATAGACTCCAGCACCCCCCCGCGACCCTAGTGAGGATAAAGTGGTTTGGAAGATGAATGAATGAATGCATCAGACACCCCCCCCCCCCCAGTGTGTGTCTTTTTAATTGTCCTTTTACCAAAAACAGAGGTTTTTGTACAGTGTGTTTTATGTGAATTGTTATTACACCCGAACCATTGTTCGCATCGTATCCAAGAGCGCTTTTCAAAATGGTTACCTTTCCTTTGAGAGTGGATATCTTGGGTGCTTGGATAATCGGGGATTGCCTCCATGTATTTCTTCAGACTTTTCTTCATAAGCCTGTTTGCATATGCCATTACTGTGCGTTTCTGCATGCTTCCTCAAATACCTCTTTTCAGGGAATCGTTCGCCACAATCTGAGCAGGCAAAAGGTTTTTCTCCAGTGTGTCTTCTTGTGTGGCTTCTTAAATATGTCTTTGAAGAGAATCTTTTCACACAAACTAAGCAGGCAAATGGTTTTTTCTCAGTGTGTTTTCTTATGTGAACTGTTAAATTTCCCTTTCGAGAAAACGTTTTACCACAATCTGAGCATGCAAACAGTTTCTCGCCAGTGTGCGTTTGTGTGTGCTGTCTTAAATCCCTCTTTTCAGGGAATTTTTTACCACAATCTGAGCAGGCAAAAGGTTTTTCCCCAGTGTGTCTTCTCCTGTGGCTGCTTAAATGTGTCTTAGAAGAGAATCTTTTAAAACAAATTAAGCAGGCAAAAGGTTTTACTCCAGTGTGTGTTTTCAAGTGTTCTGTTAAATGTCCCTTTCGAGAAAACATTTTCTCACAAACTGAGCAGGCAAAAGGTTTTTCCCCGGTGTGCGTTTTGGTGTGCCTGTTTAAATGTGTCTTTCTCGAAAAGCTTTTCTCACAAACGGAGCAGACAAAAGGTTTTTCCCCAGTGTGTGTCACCGTGTGCATGTTTAAATGTGTCTTTGAAACAAATGTTTTACCGCAAATTAAACAGGCAAAAGGTTTTACTCCGGTGTGTGTTTTTAAGTGATCTTTTAAACGCCCCTTACGAGAAAATCTTTTCTCACAGAGTGAGCAGGCAAAAGGCTTTTCCCCGGTGTGTGTTCTTGCGTGCTCTCTTAAATCTCCCTTTCTAGAAAATATTTTACCACAATCTAAGCAGCCAAAAGGCTTTTCTCCAGTGTGTGTTCTTAAGTGTACTTTCAAGGTTGACTTGTTGAAAAAAGCTTTGTCACACTGAGAACATTTCATTAATTTGTCGTTAGTGTGACATGTCGAAGCACTTTTCCAGTGTTCATCTTTATCGCCAGCGTCGTCAGATGAGTGTGACTCAATGTCGTCGCCATCTGAAAGTGGAGCCAAGAAGCCGTCTGACTGCGAGCCTCCACAGTGGTCTCCGTCACTTTTACTCTTCATAATGACACCGGGCAATGGAAAATTGATTTCATCCTCCTGCTGTTCTTTTATGCGAGGAGGCTCTGGCTCCTCCTCTTTAATTTGGATGGACTCTGGCTCCTCCTCCTTTTTAACTTCGATGGACTCTGGCTCCTCCTCCTTTTTAACTTTGATGGACTCTGGCTCCTCCTCCTTTTTAACTTCGATTGACTCTGGCTCCTCTTCCTTTTCAAGTTGGATGGACTCCGGCTCCTCCTCTTCTTTAATTTGGATGGAATCTGGCTCCTCCTCCTTTTTAATTTGAATGGAATCTGGCTCCTCCTCCTCTTTTATTTGGAGGGACTCGGACTCCTGCTCAGGACCAAAATCATCTTGTTTGAGATCTGCAGGTCACAAGAAAACAAAAGTCAATCTTAGCACAGTCTCATGTTGTGACTTGGACGTGTATTAATTTTTGTAAACGTTATGGTAACAAGTCTCCAAAGAAGTGGTAGACGGCGGAGAGAAAATTATGCTCGCTAAACAGAAATTAAATACAGTATACTAAAATAAATGTGCTGTCCGATGATCCACTAAGGCAGGGGTCCCCAACCTTTTTTGCCCCACGGACCGGTTTATGTCAGACAATATTTTCAGGGACCGGCATTTAAAGTGTGGCGGAAATAATACAACAAAATAATATGATATGAGCTGCATAAACTGTGGCGTTTTCGACATATAATAACAATAAACACAAGGAGCGTATAATCTGGCCGTAACACTCTGATCGCGATGTTTAATGCATTCAAAATACGATACAATGCAAATTCAAAGTGCATGAAAATGACGACTCACCACAGCCCCGAGCTTGATTTTCTGCAACCAGACGGTCCTATCTCGTGGTAATAGGAGAAAATGACACCTCAAGTGTGTGTTTTATGTCCAGTCTACGTCGTAATTTCGTTTTAGTCGCCGTTGCTGCAGAAAACCCCCTCTTCACACAGGTAGCATGTCGGAAATAGCAACAGTGCTATTGTGGCGATCTCAGAATATTCAGACATAACTTTAATCCAGTTGTCTCGAACGTCCTTTTAAGGCCGCCGTCATTTGCGATCTCCAGCAGTTTTTTTTTTTTCGTAATCGGTCACGTGACGCAGAAGCGTGGTTTGACGCGTGTCAAGCGTGACAGAACGGAGATGTAACGGAGAATCCGGTAATTTTTCCAAAACATTTTACATATTCCGAAATAAATAGAACGGAATTAAGGCAAGTTCTTTCTGTGCGGCTCGGCACCAAATGCCCTGTGGACCGTTATCGGTCCGCGGACCGGCGGTTGGGGACCACTGCACTGAGGCACATTCAACACTTCATCAGAAAAATGTAATATTTAGAAATTATGAAATTGGATGGATGGACGGATTGATACGTCATGATTAGAAAAAAGAACACGTGAAAAAAAATATATACATGTACAGGTATATATACTGTATATATATATATTTGTGGATCTGAATAAAGACGTGAAAAGCACAAATACATTTGTGGATCCGAAAAATTAGCGAAAATATTTGTAGATATGAAAAACGTGTAAATCTCGGATGGATTTGTGAGAATATTTTAGAGACAAATTTCTCCCCATAGAGAAGTGAACCAACCTGTTCTGTCGAAGACAACTCGAGGTTCCAACTTGAAACGGTAACGTTGTCGCTCCTTGTCCACCTTTGTTCCACAAAGTCCTTCCTTATATTCTGCTGTCTTTCTTGCACACATGTTCCCTCCACAATCGCAACACTTTGCAATCGACCTCTTCTCAACGATGGGACGCTAACACGCCACTCTTTTCTCTTTTTTAGCGTCTATCAGGCTCAGTTAGCCAGTTCCATTTCAACGTGCACCCACAAAAGTTCATCCGGACATATCTTTCATTTACTATGTTCGAGTCCAGTTGAGTAGAAATGGGCATACTGTGTCGAGGCTTTACTGCGTTCAGTACGAATACAGGAATAATTAGTTAGTGAAATGCTTACCCAAGGCACAATCGCCGACAGCTACACAAGCGGCAATGCGCATGCGCGACTGGACGGGCCGTTTTGACAGTAAACTACGGCTACCACACTAAGACAAATCTAGTGATGCCTCAAATGTACTCTTCAAAGCGTGTGTCGAACAGCCCAAATTGAATAGCGCGAAGCGTGTATAAAGCGTGATTCATTAAAAAAATATTTTAAAAAATATTGGTGACGAAGTGTTTCACATGTCGGCACGAATAATGAAAAGAAAAGCACATTCCTCGAATATTTTTGTTGTGTGCTCCAGAAAGTGTGCTGATAACCATAGAAGCAGGAATGACTAATGTCCAAAGTTGATTTCGCACTTTTGTGCGAATGTAGCTGTGCAAACAACAGCGCTCCCTGGCACCGCTGAGTCTAGACTCAAGCTCTCACATGGACCTCTTCTAGTGTGTTTAGCTTAGCCTTATTAGCTTTATTTGATATGCAGACTAACAACACAAACACTCGGCCCCCTTCGGGCTAATAAGGCCTAAGAAGGGATGAAAGGGTTAACGCCGTGGTGCTGAGTCCTCCATTAGGACATGTGAGTAAACACATTGGCTGCTAATGTGGATTATAACACACAAAGCACATCCTGACAATCAGCGCTCACTTCACTTCATTAGGCACAATGACACCCCAGCCACTCACTTAGGATTCGATGTGATGTTTATTGCAATGCTTGTAATGGACACTGAGAGATGTTCCTAATATTTTGGCTTCTTTATCAAGCCACAAATATAAGAAGAAAAAAAACAATCGTCATTGTAATGTTTAATATATATTCATAATGTCTTCAACCCCTTTTAAAATCAATTCTTTAAATCAAAAAAATATGAATGTTATTATTTCTTGTCTAGTTTTGATCTACAAAAGACATTTGTACGTTTTTTATTTTTTGTTTTTTCTTTGTTGGCCACAAAAGGTGGCATTGTTTGTTTACAACATGTTTGTTTTTCTTAGGTTCTCTTACTATTTATTTTTATTTCCTACTGTTTTATGTATTTTTATTTGTTTCAATTGTTCTGGTTGTATCTGTTTTCGTTCCACTTAATAAAGGTTCTGTAAAATTGTATTTATTCTAAACAATAAAAATATATTCCTGTTCGCATGTCCCTCTTTATATTTATTAGTGTTGTTAAAAAAAACAACACTAATAAATGACAACATTCATTAGCATTTTCCCTTGATTTTATCATTTTTTTAATTTTGGAAAAATACTACAAAAATATCAATCAAAACAGAAAAAGCTCACACTTTTAGTGGCACGAGACATAAAAATGAACAAGAAATTGACGAAAACATGCTGGTTTCTTAACTTTTTTTCCCCACTTGTGTATACATAGACGTACACGTATATACAAATATGTAGAGTGAGACATCCTTTTAGATGATGTAATTGACAGTTGAACAGCAAGACATTATTTATTTTTTAAAAAGTGATACTACAGTAAGACTTGTTTTAAGAGTACATTTGGACCTCCTATGTTCATTCATTCAATCATCTTCCGAGCCGCTTAATCCTCACTAGGGTCGTGGGGGTGCTGGAGCCTATCCCAGCTGTCTCCGGGCAGTAGGCGGGGGACACCCTAAATCGGTTGCCAGCCAATCGCAGGGCACACAGAGACGAACAACCATCCGCGCTCACACTCACCCCTAGGGACAATTTAGAGTGTTCAATCAGCCTGCTACGCATGTTTTTGGAATGTGGGAGGAAACCGAAGCACCCGGAGAAAACCCACGCAGGCCCTGGGAGAACATGCAAACTCCACACAGGGAGGCCGGAGCTGGAATCAAACCCGGTACCTCTGCACTGTGAAGCCGACGTGCTAACCACTGGACTACCGGGCTGCCCCTCCTAGGTTCTTTTATGCTTAATATTGACACGTGAATTCATTTGATGTAGTCATTACTTTTCTTGTTAAGAGGTCGAGCAAACAACTGCACAAGCCATAAAGGACGCAAACCTGACTTTGGTCCTTTGCTGCCCTCCGTTTTGTTATTCTTTTTTTTTTCTTTTTTCTACGGTTGAAGAGGAGGAGTGAGACCTCATAACAAGGTGACACCTTGACCTGGAGCAGGAGGCAAAAGTGACACCTCGTTTTGTGGGAATGATTCCTCATGCTTCAATCCACACCAAAATACCCTTATGTTCTTTTTTAAAAAAAATTTTAAAATTTCCAACCCCAAATCTTTCATCACATCATCATACAGCATCCATAATTTGAATGTGTCTTGTTGCGGCTGCACGATGATGATTGCAGTGCGCCTTTGCTTAATCCCGAGAAGCTTGGAGCATGCGGTCGTCCTTTGAAGTGGAGTGAAGCCGCCTGACCTGCTCAGGTTGTCCAAACAAGGCGTGAGGTGCAAAGTCAACCCCTCACACCTCCCAGCTGCCTCGGCACACTTCTAATTCCTCTTCCATGTCGCCGGGAACAAATCTAATCAAATAATGATTCACAATTAATGATTTTTAAAATTGTTTTTATACAGTACATGTGAGTCAAAGAATTGCTGTTGGAATACTAAATATATTAAAGACCTTTAAATTCCATATGAAGGTCTCATAACCCTCTGGGTGTCAGGTCCGAGTTTATCAATTGTTTCAAGAAAGCATTTAGAAAAACACCCTCGTTTGGGTCTTAGTTGAAAAGCTTTAGCATTTTGTCATCATGTGAGATTCAAGGAGGTCAAGGTTTTCACATTTAATGATTCAATTCAGTTCGATTGAATGGGATTAAGATTCAATTCGATATTATTATCAATTCTTATGCAACCGGATGAAACAGCTCTCCAAAACTTATCCAAGCTAATCAAATTAAAAGAAACAACAAAGCATCAGCAAACCGACTGGTGTACACCCCACCTAAAAAAATGATTCAATATGATTTGCGGGTGCGATACCATTCCAAGGATGCAACGATTTTAAAATCTCATGTTTCATATCAGTTAGTCAAATTTAAATTGATTTTCTGCTTTGAATTATGTTTTGTTACTACCCTACTAAGCGCTTATAAATGTATTATTATTACCGGTATTTATTAAAAACTTTTTGAAGTCTTAAAATGTAGCTAAAAAAAGCAGTTCATCAAAAATTAAACTTATTTTGGTCTTCTGCTCAAAACATTTCTTCGTAGTAGGTTAGTGCTACCAAAAAAAAAAAAAAAATAGAAATCTGACATTTTGGGCTTACTTAAAAAGCGTACTCAGAAAATGGTCTTAATCACATCTCCCAAATCGCAGGGCTACGACCAAGTTGGTTGCATTGAGTCCCAATCCTGGACACAAGTCTGGTGTGGTCTTCCCATGCGTCTTGGGCTCTCGAGGTGTGAATGAATCTTATTTTATGATGCTGCCTGCTCGCACCTCAATCCGGGAGCTGGAATCTTTCCCATGGGACCCCCCGGCCGAGGTGCGAGGCCCTCTCTCAGAGAGTCTCGTGGGGCTCAAAAAAAGGTGCAACCTCGCACCTTCCACCCCATATATGGAGCGCCCTTTCTGTCTGTCCTCACATCTGCTCGATTTTTGCCTTCTGCTGCAGAGCTCATTGCTTCACTTGAAAACGTCAGACATGGAGGCTTCATTCCAGCTCTGCCAGAACCAGAGCAACTCATCCCAGGAGTCTTTCCTGGAGAAATCCTACCCGCTCTACGATCTGGCCTCTGACCCCGGCTACTTCAGCGCAGGTCTGTCCCCCACCTCCTCCGAGGACTCATTCTCGCCCAACCTGGCCGACGCCTGGGACAGCTTCTTCGTAAGCTGTCCCACTCCAGCTCCTGTCAAGAAGTCCCGATCCAGGTACCCGGGCAAGAAGCGCCAGACGGCCAGCGAGCGAGAGAAGCTGAGGATGAGGGACCTGACCAAGGCTCTGCACCATCTGAGGTCTTACCTGCCAGCCTCGGCGGCACCCCAGGGACAGAGCCTCACCAAGATCGAGACGCTCCGCTTAGCCGTGCGCTACATCTCCTTCCTCTCGGCCCAGCTGGGCCTCAGCGAGGAGGACCTGGAGCAGAGGAGGAGACCCTCAGGCCAGGCGGAGCCGCCGCAGACCCTCCGACAGTTCCTGGGCCACCAGGAAGCATCCTGCATCGAGGCTCCCAGCGACCAGATGTTCACCCCACACTATGACTGTCAAGTACGTACGCTTTCTCAATGTAAAAGTCGAAAACATCTCTGAGTGGTTTCAGAACTTCTCACCAGTTTTCCATTGTCCAAAAAAATAAAAAATACCCTCACCTGAAAACAGGAAGAATTTTCCATTCTTTAGAAAACTGACGTTTTATTAGCCTTACATTCAATTTTGTCGTTTTTCTTGATAAGTTTGATGAAAAAGGAAAATGCCCAAACTCTTACTAGCTTTTATTTTGAAGTGCGCTTGAACTTGCAAAGTAAATCCATACATAAAATTTGTCAAGTCGTTATCCTGAGTTGGGTGACGGGAGAGCTGGCTTAGGACGAAAGGCGTAGTACACTCTGTTCAAGATATTTGTCGAATTTTCTCCATGAGTTGATGCGTTAAAAAAAATATATATATTTGGGCTTGAATTCAAATTTTCAATTTTTTTCATTGACATGTAAAAAAATGTGCTCAAACCTTATTTTAGTTTACTTTTCTGGTAAGTTTTGACTAAAGTTTTCATCAAAAATGTGGTTCATTTATTAGAAAATTGACATACTTCTGAGCAGACTTTGAAAAATATGCCACTGTCTAATGTTAACTCTAACTCAGAATATTAGTGGGGAAATATGGGCTTACTTTCAAGCATTGCACTTCTTTATTTTTTTGTTAAATACCTTGAAAATAATACGGCTGAATCTCAAACACTTTTTTTAAACACCCCCGCCCCCCCCATTAGGAATTCAGTAGATTTATGAACAAAAACAATGTCTAAATTAAAAAGCAACTGCCATATTTTTGGGCTTCCATTTAAACAGTCAATTTTCTTCACTGTTTAAATGAATATGAACATGACAATTGCACAAGTTCAACAATAGTTTATTTTTTCATTAATTTAACGAACTTGTTTTTTCATCTTCTCAGTTTCCAAGCAAGGTGTCCGTCCACGCTCAGCAGTACTGGTTGCCACAGCAACAGCTTCACGACTTCCCAGGACAGTGCTGGGAAACAGAGGAACTACCTTCATTGCAACAATGAACTTTACTTTTTTTGTTGTAGTTGATGGGGGTTTTTTTGAATAACTAAATGTTTTCGTACATATTTATGCATATTTATTGACTTTTTTACATTGGGAATAAACCTAATTTATCATTGCAGAAGTGTCTGATGTAGTGTTTCTTTTTTTATCATTTTTTTTGTTCAATATGATGAGTGTAATAAGCCTGAAACCTAAATGCGTTCATCATGTTTTTCTTCATTTTAATGTGTTAGTTCTTGTTCGAATTTAGTTTAATTTTATCCGAAAAAATAATGGCGGGCTAGTTACAAAATTGAAATACTTTAGGGCTTGCTTTCAAACTTGTATTTTTTTTACATACAGTATTAGAAAGTATTATGGAAATAATATGCCAAACTTAAAACGTTTTAATTTCATTTTCGCACTCCAAATTTGGTAGGACTTCGCACAAATGTATTTAATGTGTTTAGTTGAATGCCAGAGATTTCCCTGATTACTACTGTTTAATTTTATGAGGAGGTTCCTGCTAAAATTGAAGATATGTTTGTTCTAAAAAGTGTTGCATTTAGTAGAAACCTGACATCTATTTTAAATATATATTTTTTCATTTATCAAATATTATGAACTATAAACTGTTCTATTTTATTTTAGTAATAAAACTTTTTTTTTAATTTGCACAATGAATTTCAAACAAAACCTTTGTATTTTCTGTCTTACTTTTAAATATTGCATTTTTACAAATATTTTTTGAAGAAAATAATATTTTGAAAATAATTGTTTTAAATTTGATATTTGTAATTCAATGTTTTATTTTATTTCATCGAATTTAGCCAAGTTTCTTGCTGTTCTGTGCGGTTGTGGAGGCCTTTAATTAGATGTCGCCTCGCTGCAGACTTCCTAAGACAAACAGAGCACACGGAGGTGCTAAACAGGGAACATGGCGGCGCTAAAGTCCTTAAGGAAAGACCCCTGCTGAGGGCGGTTGGCGGGGAAGCGACAGCTGAGGACAACACCTCTGCTAGCCACTGATCAACATGAATACCGTATATATGGTGATAATTTGATATTTTGTGAAAAGGGTAGACACTATAAGCTTCGGCTTCAGTCTACACACCTTTTGGTCTTTGGTTTGTAAATGTTTTGGTGGTTTGGTTTGACCAAATAAACAAACAATTTTAAATGTAAAATCTGATGTACAACATCCAGACATTGACAGTTTATCTTCGTCAAACATCATCTCATTACATGTTGTTCCCGAACAAAAAAAATCACAACATCCAAACTCTTAATAAACAAACACACTTTGGTAGCTAGCAGCTAGATGACCTTAGATAAACCCTTCACATGTGTAATCATTCACTGCTTATCAGCTTCCACATACCTTTGGTTACAGTGAGTTTAACACTGGTAGAATTTAAGGTGTTTTTAGTTTGCAGTCATTTATTGTAACACATATACATATGTACACGTTTGCTACCACAAACTAAGATTCCATCAAAAAAGCTGACTGCTGTGAACCATACACTAATGGAGTCCATGAAAAACAATGGTGCGTTAATGAAAACTGGGAAATTTCAGACTTCGAAAATGATGGTCTTATTCGTTTGGAGTCTTTGTATATTTTGTTTACTTTTTCAGGCACGTTACTTATGAAATGTTAAAAATGTGTTACTAGGGTAAAAAAAAAAATCTACACTTGAGCTGTTTTGAGTTATACTGCCTTTGACCACAACCTGTTCGATATTATAGTGTATATACTGCGGTATCATTATATTGTCATTGTTTGTTGTTATTCCAATAATATATATATATATATTTTAATGCAACATTATTGAGGTTACTTGGTAATATTCCTGCTTTAATACTTTCCAAATACATGGCCAAGGAGGAGGAAACACATTTTTGGAATGTGCATTAAGAGGCTTTTTGGAACATTTGTGCACCAAAGGCATCATTATGAATATCATTTTTGCTGCATGAGTTGTTGTAACTTCCTAGAAAGTGGCCATTTTAAGTACACACAAAACAAAAAGTGTGCAACTGTACTCCAACAACATGGTGCAGAGATTAGGCATCCTGATGATTATAGCGTAAAAAAGGCAGAAGAGTTATTCCTGCCATCCCAGCTTTCACACAGACTCCCGAGAGAGCCAGTCCAGAACTCGGCCTTTGTTCTCCGTTACCCATTTGATCTGGGCAGACGTCCTCTCCATGGCCTGCTCCAGTGCCTGGGTGGCTGAACCGAAGCCCACCTCCTGGTTATCCTCTTTGAATCTCTGCAACTGTGAAGAGGAAGAAGAACAAGAACAAGAACAAGAAAAATAGGGTATATTAGCCAATGAACTGCTGAAGTGAGTTGAGGAGCTTCATTTAGACTAAAGTATTGCTTCGCCGCCCACTTGTGGCATGTCTAGGAAATGTTCAACCTTTTTGCAGGGGTGTCAGTGAGTCCTTCTAATTTTACCTTTTTTTTAATTTTAGTTTTTTTTATTGGGGGAGGGGGGGTTGCACAAGTATCCATACTTCTATTTAAATCGAGGGAGTAAGTACTTTTGCCACCTCTGTTTTTCAGTGTACCTCTTGCAGCTCAAACTCTGTGGAGAAGCGTGTGGTGATTCCATTGATGAGCCCGGGGAAGGAAAACGATCCTTTTCCATATCTAAAAACACAAAGGCAACATGTAAAAAGAACTTCAATGCTGTCAAGTTTATAAACCCCCCCCTCACCCCCCAAAAAATAATCTGACCTATTTATACACCCCAAATATATTTTTTAAATGAAATAACAAAAAACGTTTTTTTGCAAAGTCAAAAGAAGCCACTTACTCATGTAAAACAATTTTCAAAAACATTTCTAATTGTCATGCACACTGTAAATTGTTAAATAAATCGGGGAGGGGGGGGGGCTAAGGGGGGGGGAATAAAGTGAAGCTTTGAATAATCAAGGAATCCACTGACTCTTGATAAAGCTGTTTCCATTGTGCTCTGACAAAGTTCCAGGCCAGCGGCATGCCCACCACATTGTGGGCCACACTCGTGATGGTGGACAAGGCGTCCTGCTTGCGGATCTTAGTCGGGTCCAGAGTGTAATCCAAATACCTGACAAAACACAATAGTATTGAAAGTATAATTGGCATCCGTCCATCTCTTTATCTACCTATCTGTCAATTTAATGGCATACAAAAGAAAACATTTCATACAGTATACATATCATGGAAGACAGTGATGACGGCCATCATAAAGTGGAGAAGATAAGCAGTAATATGGCACAACCGTGACACTCGTCTTAGTGAACGAGTAATATGGAAGAACTTTGAAAATACTAATAGTTATGTTAAAATATGTCATAAGAAAAAAACGTGTTTTAATTAAACTGTATTAAACACAATTATTTCAATTCAACACATTTTACTTAATTTCATGTATCCATCTATTGTCTACATCACTTCTCCTCATTGGGGCCATTAGTGTGCTGGAGATTAACCCAGCTGACTTTGGGGCGAGAGGCGGGATACCTGAACTGGTCGCCAGCCAATCACAGGGCACATATAGACAAATGACCATTCACACCGATGGACAATTTACAGTCTGCTGCCAAGCATGTTTTTGGAATGGAGATGATGTTTTTTAAAGCAATCTTCATGAAAAGCACCTGTTTAGCAGCCAGGGAACTTTAGTGCAGGCCAAGGCCGACCTGAGCCTGGAGGCCTCGGAGGCCAGCGTGGCGTTCTTGAACATCATCCAGACATAGTCCCATTCGTCCGCGCCGCCCAGTTTCACGGCATTACAGTACACGACGTTTCTCAAGTTGGGATGGATCCTGCTCCGCATACAGTGTGGAATTTGAAAAGGGTGACGTGTGTCTGGACATCATTGTCGAGTGTGTTATTAATCCTTACGGGTTGTCTTCCGGATGCTCCATCCAGCTTTTGAACCAACTTTTGATGAGGTCCCTGCAGGCCGGCATATCCACTGCGCAAGACATTCCTATGGCGTTCATCTGATTGTACCTGACGGTACAGTTTGAATTGAGGTTGACTGGCAGATGGACAGGCTCATGTTAACATACACCAATAGCAAAAAGTGTTTCGACTACATCAATTTTAATGAAATAAAATACTCATAAATAAAACATTGAGAATATTTAAAATAATAATTTCATTCCAATTGAATTGGAATTGAATGATTTCAATCAACTTGCATCATACTAATTTAAATTGGAAAAGCAAATGCGAGAAAGAGTGTTTGGATTGGATGAAATACATTTCAATAAAATGCATTTCAATTCACTGACTGCCACAGCAACGGTGCAAGAATGATTCTAACAGAGGTGACGCAAAACACCAGGTAAGAATGTCAAAAAGAGCTTCACACCCCAAGAAACAAATCATTTTTACTTACTGGTCGGTGAGTGCCTCGGGTACTGTCGTCCAATTGTGCGTCATCTTCGTGAAGTACTCAAAAAGAGGTTGGATGAGCTTCCTGGTGTACGCCTGCGTTAAAGACAACAATTAATCTTCATTCAGACCTTTATATTGTAAAGCAAGGTTAAGAAATTTGAGGGCTCTTGCAGCAAAGTGGAGATTATGGCGTATAATACAGTAGCCTCCAAACACGAACAGGGTCAGCTAACATTGGCAATTGTTGTCATTACAATTCTACAGCTTGACACAATGGGAATTTACAAGACAAAAAATGTTCATTAAAAGGTGCCAGTTTTTTTTCAATTGTTATATAATCATATTTTTACTCTAAAACCTATGATTCAGGTCCCCCTGGGATTAAAAAGAAAGAAAGAAAGAAAGGAAACTGCTTCACAATTACGAAAATCCTTTTTGAACCTGTAAGGGTCCGTAGACTTCGGTGCGTTCGAACATGAGGTAGTAAAAGTAGAGGTTTCCCAATGCTGCCTTCCACGGGATGTATTGCGTCTCCTTGGACAAGTACTTGGTGGTCCTAAAGGCCAGTGTGACGTCCACCATTTTGGCTCTAAAATGAGGTGCAACTTAGTCACGATCCTTACAATGTTCAAATATTATTATTTTTATATCAGATTAAACAGTACGTCTAAGAATAATTACAGTATAAGTATTGAGTAGTTGTCGCCGTTGTTACCGTGTCAGGCTGAAGGCGTCATCAATGATCTGCGCTCGGTTTATTATGGGAATGGTCTGCAGGAAATGAGACACGGTTAGGATAAACTGCCAAAAAAATGAGCGGCGTTTAACACTTCAGCCGCACAATCCAAACTGCGGCATCCACGTCTAAAGTTAGCATGTCTTTATTTCAGTCATTTCGAGTCACGTACCCTCATGTGTTCCAATGACAAGGCGATTTTATTCAATTGGGGACTAAGGGCTAATGCAACAAAATGGAAACTGTGGACTACAGCATCGCAGTAAATGTGCACTCACCAGGTGGTCTGCTTCCAGCACTGAGATTAGGCGATTCCAGTTGTCCGTGTCGTAGTTGACCCTGTAGTATCCTGACACATTGGTGTTGGCCAGTACCCAGTTGACTCCTGAGACTCTCATTTGAGGATGGCTGTCTGGTAAAAGTAGAATCAAAGTGCGACGGTTTAAAAAGAAAAAAGCTGAAAAAAATCGAGGTGGTGGGCACTAGAACCCTTCAGTACCTGTCTTATGGAGAAGCCAGTACTGTCGCTGTTCAACGCCAGTCTTCATCCATTTAATGGGCACAAACCACGTATAACTGGGGAGGGGATGACACATTTTCAACAATAGCGACACATTATACAAAATCCTGAGACAGCCGCTGAACCAGAAATGATATTTCCTTTTGTATGCGCCTTTGTTTGTTTTTCAAAGTGCTCTCTTCATAAAGAGTAAGTCTATCGTTTCCCAAACATAGCACAACTTCATGCTCTGTCTTCTACTGTATTCAAATGCTGATTTTGTATCTTTTCTCCTGAGCTTTTCATGGTAAGAATTGCTATGTGGTCATAATGTAAATCTTATAGTCACGATGTAACCTAACTTGAACTGCGAGGGCCTGTCTACCACCGACTCGGGATCCACCAGGAAGTGCTGTTGGGTGACGAGTCCGGTCTTGGTGTTGATGGTTACCACCGGAAAGCCCATCTGTAGAGTCCAGCGATTCATGATGTCGTGGATCGTGTGTGGGATATCTAAACCCGGAGTGTCCTCCGCTGCCTGGGAAAAAAACGAAGGAGCAGTAAGATAAAAGCTGAAGTAAAATGAAACACCCAAAATGGTCCTACCAACCTTTTGGAGGTGGTCCCACAAGTCTGTGTACACGGTGCAGTCGAAGCTGAACGCTTTGAGGTAAGACTAAGTGAGAGAATGCAACATTAAATCAATTGCATTCGGACGCAGTTGCCATTTTTTTAGTGATACTCACACTGAGTCCCTTGGCAAACACCCTTTCACCCAGAAATTTGGACAGCATTCTGAGGACCGCCGCCCCCTGAAAGTAACACCAGATACTGGGAAACAATGTCCTGGACGTGCAGTGAATCGCTATTTATTGTGGGAGCGGGTGGGTTGCATATTAGAGAAGCCACCTCATTATCAGTTTTATAGTCTTGTCTTAAAAAGTTTGGGGGGAGGGGCTTTCCACTTAGCATGACACTCCCCACCTGTTTTATGTTTAAATTGTTTTCGATCTTTATGGGGGATTTTTATGTGCACTGCGCTTCAATGCAGTAGTTGTTATTTATGAGTTGCTTTACGGATAAAGTTGACTTCAGGTCATTCGAAAAACTCATACAAAAAAAGCATTTAGCATTAACCGCAGATTTCTCACTGTCATTGTTGAGTGCCTACCTTGCTGTAGGAGATGGTGTTGAATATCCCGCTGATCTGAGCAGGTGTTTTCACCTCATCTTCGCGGCGGGAAAGCGGGTGAGAGGAAGCCAGGGCGTCCAGATTGAACACCCGGTGGACGTCATCCAGAACGATCTGGTCTTTCTGTGATGGAATGATATTTAGTTCAAAGTTTCCACTTTTTTAGGCACTATGCTCGCCTCGGCCTAAAGCCCCATAGGTCGCAATTTTATGAATTTCAGATTTGCTCACAAATCGACACAATTGGTTAGTCCATGTGTACCTTTGTTATTTTTTACAAATCATTCAGCCATCTTGTTGATTTGTCCACTGTAAAAAGTGTTGTTTCCCTTACAATGTTCCATTGCGGCTCGGCATAGTCCGCTCCCAGGTACTCCACATAGGACGCAAAGCCCTCATTGAGCCACAGATCATTCCACCAGCGCATGGTCACCAGGTTGCCGAACCACTAAAGCAAACACAAGCAAAGTTCTCATTTCTAGACCAATACTGTAAGGTAACGATCCTCTGTTATTCACTAAAAAAAGATTCACTTTTCTCGTGTTCAGGCCAAAGCAATAACAGTCTTGTTGCCCTCTTGTGGCATCTTAGCGCCACAGAATCATGCAGAAGTGAGTTGAGGAGCTTGCTTTTGACCAAAGTAGTGCTTTGCGGCATCTTCTGGCAGCCATCTTTTTAAGGAGCCTTCAATGGCTCACTGGTTTTCGCTATTGTTTTGTGTTTTTTGTTATCGTAAAGTGTCCTTGGGTGTCTTGAAAGGCGCTTATAAAAAAAGTATTATTATTATTATTATTATTATTATTATTATTATTTAAAACAGGGCAACGTCCCTGAACATTTTGAACATCAAGAAAAAAATCCAGTTTTGGTTCTTGGGATTTTATTCAATATTCAATTTTATCAATAACGTGCCTTCATAGATGTTATGTGAGGATACATCACAATGAAAAAAAGAAGCTTTTAATGAGCCTAAAGGTAAGTTCGGGAGCCACTGTTAATTTTTGTTTTATCGGCTCACCATTTCCCATGTCGAGATACCCCCCCCCCCGCCCCCCCTTCCAAATGATATGATAATCGATCATGGCAAATTCATTTGCGGTAAAGAGCCGCACAGAAAGAATAAATAACTTACATTACTTCCGTTTTATTTATTTCGGATTCTGATGATTTTTAATTTTGAAAAATTACCGGATTCTCTGTTATATCCGTCTCCAGTATGTTACACTTGACGCAGGTGAAGGCGCGCTTCTCGGTCACGTGAATGGTTACCACTAAAATGAAGTAAAAAATGAGTAAAAAAACAAACGTCTTTGGGAAGGGTAAAAGGCCCAGCCAGGAGACAGAAGAGCATACAACTTTCAAGAAAGAGAAGGCTACATTTAGTTCACAGTAACGGGAGTCCAGGTTAAAATACGGATTCATCTCAACAGGAGTTTGCCACGCACCAAGCCCCCTCTGGATAATATGCGGCTATGGTGAGTCGTATTTTTCGTGGACTTTGTATTTGCGGTGTATTGTATCTTATTTTGAAGGTAAGTTCCAATGTTACCATAGCGACCAGAGGGTGTTGCGGTGCGATTGGACGTTAGTCGTTTCATGATTCGTGTTTATATTATGTTTAGAAAATATAACAGTTTTCTTGCAGGCTATATCATATTATTTTGTTGTGTGTTCGGTCTCTGAAAATATTGTCTGATATTAAACCAGTCCGTGGGCCAAAAAAGGTTTGGGACCGCTGCGATAGAGGACGGCTGTCCGGCCCCCAAGATAGCTGACCATATGCGCCAACTCGTGTGCGATGACACTGGCCACTCGTTTGTTTCCCGCTGAGGATTTGTTCGGGTCGTGGAGTAGAGTCGTCTCCCTGTAGGTGACCAGGCCCCAGTTCTCCATGGCACCGGCTTGGAAGTCAGGCAAAGCCACCTGATCTGGAAAGGACCAAGACATTCAGACAGGTATGAAAAATGTCCATGGATAGTCCAAAAATTGTAGCATCTGGTGTTGTCCAAATCTCTGTTTCTGCTTCTCAATTGTATGGTGTTTTGATTGACAAATGTAGAAATTCACTGGACAAACACTAAATGAATAAAGCGAACTTTCAATATTTACCAATGACCAAGAACCCCTGCCTCAAATTGTAAAAAATAAAAGAAAAATCAGTCAGTTATTGACATCAACCCAAAAAGTTTTATTATTGACGCAAAATGGCATTTAAGCACTACTTTTCTTGAAATGAAGCTCCTCAACTCACTTCTTTGCCACCAAGTTAACACAAGATGGTGGCAAAGTAATTTTTTATGGCTAACACAATGTCAGTTAACAAAAAATGGCTGCATCAGAGCCCTAGACGAAGATCCGACATTTTTTCGCCTGCGCTCGGTTAACTGTTCCAAACCTTACCGAATTGTACCAAAAATCACAAGCTCATTTCACAACGCTTGTCCAAAGCTATTTTTCCCCCCCAAATGTGACTTTTTTTGTGTGAAAAGACACTGCAATGAAATGAAATCAACATGGCACTTTTCCACTTGGGACGAATTTCAAGAGACGGGATGTCTTCTGTCTGGAAAAATATTCCTGGTATTCCAAGGCGTGAAGTCAACACCTGGTACTTGTTTGTCCTCCTTACTTGATTGCTCGCAAGTAGGGAATATCCCGCTAGAGATTCCAAAGCATTCTGGTTGAAAGTAAACCAAAAGCATGGCTGAAAACCTTCCTCATGTGAATTGAACGCCTTCTGAGAACTACTTCACATCTGGGTAGGATTGTTCTTTCGAAACATTCACTTGTTAGATTGAAAATTAATGAATTGTTATGAACTGAATGATTATCTAGAACTGATTCAGACCTGTGTTGCATTATATTTCAACTCCAGCTTTTATGTGATCTCCGTGTGAAGGAAGCTACAGTTTCAAGTTAAACGTCTGTAGTACATCTGATATTTGTTTGGTTGTTTTTGGTGACCTACCTGTTTTGGGGAGCGGGTAGGGTATGTTGTAGTAGTGCTCATAGAACTGAAGAATTTTTCCAGTGATATTTAGAGCGTAGTCGCCATGTCCGGCCTCAATGGCCTTTCTTCGAGCCCACACCCGCACCTGATATAAAACACAGATACAGTATTGTACATTTGAAATCCGGTGATTCACGTTTTACACTTGTTATTTTCCAGCCTGATTTTAAAATGGATTCAAATCACCAACCCCCCCCCCCCCCACACCTCCCAAACAATTACACAATTACACACACAACACCCAATGATGACAACAAAGGTATGACCGTTTCATCTTAGATCTTTTCAAACTAGTAAAAAAACACTAGTGGTTAAATGTGCGTTTATTTTTTACTTTCTCTTGAAACAGCAAATGCTGTTTAAGGACCCACAAATTCTCTTTCTGTATATTTTACTGAGGAAAATGAAACTGTTTGTTTGAAACAAAATGTGGAAAAAGTAGATATTTTCCGGACAGAATTGTAAAGTTCACAAGATATGGATGTTTTTCTCTTCAGCCAAAGGGCTGCTTACCTTTACGCCATTTTGTTGAGTAGACTCAATATAGCTGAAGTTGCTGACGATAAAGGCCAACAGATAGGTGGACATCTTCGCCGTGGGCTCAAACTTTGTAACTCGGACCGCCACCCCATCCATGACCACATCTCTGACATCTGCAGGGACAATTTTACTGCCGCTTACTTTCCAGTTATTAGGTCAAACAGCGCGTTTCAACAACTGGAATTAGCAACTTTTTAAAGGACCGTGTGAACCATTGTGTCAATTTAGTTCCAGAGCAACGCCGTAGTAAGTAACGTCATGTAAAGGTCTGTCGGTCTGAGCATATCTATAAGTTTTAAACAAAGATGTCAATTTTATAAGACACATTACTGGTTAAACTGGTTGACAAAAGGGAGTTTAAACGTTGGGAAGTCGTGGGAGTTATCCAAAAAATGTTTTGTCAATAATTTTACTTTTCCGGCAAATGAATATTTGCTGGAAAATACTATTTTTCAACCTTCTTGAGTATTAATAATTGTAGTCCTGAAAATAACATATTGGTCTCTCATTAGGTTTTATACACAATCATAACTTCCTTTCAGTTATTTGACGGTTTCTATTATTCGCAGAACAGCTCAGTTCCTGTCTCCTGCAAATAACATGGGGGGTGGGGGGTTGTGTCGATGTTTCTGGGACCGTGGGCCTTAGTTTTATGACCGACAAATAGCAAGAGTGAAAAAAAATATTCAGGATATTTTGAAATGCTATCAATATTCTAGGCAACGTGGCCATTCGAAGCAGTAACTAAAAGTGGCCTTTAATGGAAGTGCAATCAGTATTTGGAGATCAACTACCAGTTTCAAAAACCGTTCAGGAACTTTTTATGGAAAGGTGTCTGTAAATGTGCCGTCAACCTCGGGCTACAGGAACATTTTAGTTCCGGAGCCTATACGTACGAAGAACATAACGTTCCTGGAAATTCAGGGAGGTATGCAGCTCGAGTTTGCTATATTTGGGAAGCCGTTTTCAAACCTAATTCCCGGGCGTTGGACAGAGCTATTTTGTCCCGGTCGTGGATGACGGTGACATTAAAGACGGCTTTCATGGCGGGTTCATCGAAGCATGGGAAGGCTTTCCGGGCAAACGTGGGTTGCATCTGAGAGGTGGCGACCACTCTGGAAAAGTAAAGGAATTTAATCCAGATTTTGGTGGAAAAATCCCGCAAAAATTAAACATCAGAAAAACTTACTTCTTCACGCCATCCTCTAAGTACTCGCTCCTGTAGAATCCTTCCAGTGTGTCCGACAATTCTCCCTGGAACTCAGTGTGTAAGATGTAGGACACCCCCTCTGTGAGGCTGCCGCTGAGCTCCAGGGCCAGGTACTCTGTCTCTGCCACCAGCCAAGACTTGCGGATGGTCGGCATCCGGGTTCCCGACAGGTCGCTCAGCAAGGCGTGGTGCCCGTTGAATGTGGTGAAATTGAGCTTGTTGGCATGGATGAGGACCAGGTCTGTGGCCTGGAGGCAGGTGAAGACCACATCTGAGTGTCCGCTGAAGATGTAATGGCCGTTTGCGTCGGGCTTCAAGCGAGGCCATAGCGTCACATTGTAGGTGGTGGGGACCAGGGCGGAAGGAAGTCTGTACTGGTCCCACGGATCCTTTGACGCGACTGGAGTCGGATCGGGGGTGTCATTGTTGGCCGCCGCTTGTTCTTCGGGTCTTCTTCGATTCTTGGACCTCTCCTTGTCATAGGCGATAGACAGAGCTACAATGGTTACCAGAGCGCTCAGAGCTAACACGAGTAGTCCAAGTCCCACGTTCTTACTGATGTAGTAGACCTTCCCCATGACCGGGAAGGAGCGTCAGTGAAAGTCTGAGACTTTTTTTTTACTTTGGTCACTTCGCTCCGCAGTTCAGGGCTGGTTCATGATACCTGTGAGGGTGAAGGAATGACAGAATTGCTTCTGATGCAAATTTCCGGTATAAAGAGAAACACGCTTGGAAATGTTGCTTTTTGGTGAATGAACAAAAATGCATCTGGATATGCACAAGTGGAATATGAATTAAGTTGGTCTAAGTGGCCATTTTGCCAATTCGCTGTCGACGGAAAATAACCTCACAATACCTAAAAGGGTTCAGCTTGCAAACATCCATCCATCCATTTTCCTGATCCGCTTATCCTAACGAGGGCCGCGGGGGGGTGCTGGAGCCTATTCCAGCCGTCTATGGGCAGTAGACGGGGGACACCCTGAACCAGTTGCTAGCCAATCGCAGAGCACACACAGACGAATAACCATCCACGCTCACACTCACACCGTGGGAAAATTTAGCATGTTCAATCAGCCTGCCATACATGGTTTTGGAATGTGGGAGGAAACCAGAGTACCCGCAGAAAACCCACGCAGGCCCGGCAAGAACATGCAAACTCCACACAGGGAGGCCGGAGCTAGAATAGAACCCGGTACCTCTGTACTGTGAGGTCAGTGGTCTAACCACTGGATCACCTGGCCGCCAGCTTGCACAAAAAAGATTTTAATTTTGTTGTCATGTCCCCAAACAAATCTAGCTTTCTGCCACGATGTGACGAAAGTCGGCATCAGTCAGTCATTTATTTCTACACAAATAGGTTGAAGAAAAAACCTAATAGTGAAAATTGTGGACAACAATAAAAATAGAAATCAACCTCACCCAAAGACAAAATATTTTGCTTCCCTTTTGCTGAGGTAGAATTTCCCTTGCATCACGCAACATGACAATTAGGTATAAAGGCACTGTATAAAGGAAGCCTACTTATCAAAAGAAACAAAGCTATGTGGGCCATGTTGGAGTAGCATATTGTGTAATTCAGCATACTGTTGCATAATATTTGATTTTGTCATACTTGACTGTGTTTTTCCTCATTTGCCTGCAGTGTGCCAATGTGCAGATGTTCCCCAGGCAACATCCAGCTCAATGTCATGTTCACGCCCCGCACCAGTAAGCAGTCAGTGATGATATGAAACAAAGTTCCCAAGGGCCAAATTCATGCACGCTCACAAAAATGTCTGCACTACACCGACACTTTATCTGTATAAAGATATTTGTATAATTCGCTAGTGTGTACTTATTTACTGACTTCAGTCATCAAAAAAAAAACAAACAAACTGGATTTTGTTGACACAGAATCACAAGTCAGGTTCCCATAGATGACTTGGCAACATTTATAACCGCAGGCCTGGCAGGAGAAAGCGTCAAGCTGTGGAGAAATGCTGGAAAGTTGTTAATTAGAAAAAACAAAAAAAAAATAATGAGGAAAACACAGGTATGCCAAAAAGGACTGTTCAGCTCTTGCCGTCATACTTGCTCCACAAATGATGCTACAACTTTCAAAGAAAAAAAAAAATGCACATGAGCTTACCGGTAATTAATTTTGACATTTATTTTGGCTCGCTCTTTACGAGCACATGCAGAGGACATCAAGGAAATTTAGGAGCACTCTGGGGTGAAATATTGACGACATCCCAAAGCTACTCCCAACATCTGGAAGGCATGCTTCCGTCCCGAACTGAGGCCTCCACTAACGTAGGAGGTTATCAGAATACTGGATGGATTAAAAAAAAATTTTTTTTGCGCTATGAAGATTTCTTCATTGACCAACTCAGCCGGGTTCAGAGGGCGGACCCACCTCTCCGGAGGCATCTCCCTGCAGCGTTTTCATCTTGTTAAATGGACTTATAAAGTATATCATTCTAACATTGTATAGTACAATATTGTGTCAAATGTTGCCCACTCAGCATCCATTTCAGCCTGGTCATCCTGGAAGGGGATTTCCCCCCATTTGCGGCCCCTTCTCAAGGTTTCTCATTTTTCCCCAGATGGGTTTTTTTTGGTGATGTTTTTCCTTGCCCTACTGGGGTTTCAGGTCAAGGGATGCCGTAAATAGCTGTCAACTATGGATATGTGAAGCAATTTGAGACTGTTTGTGATTAAGGGCTATATAAATAATTGAGACTTGATTTTTGTTGTTATTGCATCCGCTTGTGTGGCAAATATAGGACTTCTCATGTATTTTGTATAGTGAAATGTACAAGTGTAAATCTTCAAAACAAAATGGCAGACTTCCGATGCATTCTGGGAATGGGTTCTTGAAACTTTTTTTTCCTGTGAGTCGACTCATGATAGACGTGCCAAAGTTTCACGTTGCTGAGTGTAGCTGGCTTCGGGGGTTGAATTCTCAAAAATAATTTAAGAGTTTGTCTTTTGGGGGACCGCTGGAAATGGCTAACATAAAATAGACGCAGGAATGAGTTTTGGAGATTTTTTTTTTCCCGGTGTACTCATGAGAGACAACTAAGTTTCACAATGCTATGTGAAACCCACTTTAGGGTCTGAATTTAAAAAAATAAAAATAAATGATGACAAGAAAAGCCGTAAGTGCATGGGGGAACATGCTAACTTGAAACAGGAAGTCTTTATATGAACCCCAAATGTCAGAACCAAAAGCAGATGTGCTCAATGTAAAGCAAAAGTAAGTTCTGTATACACTTTAAAAATGATATGAGGAATAAAGATGTTCTGAAAGGTAAAATAGGACGGACAGAAGGAAACAAGGATGAAGGGAGGTCTTCAATGAATTTAACCCAAGTTCCCGGAAGAAACATACACAAGTACGCAGGAGAGATTCAAACCTGGAAACCTTGGAACTGAAACACACATGTGTTAACCACTACTCCCACCGCACTGCCAAAACCACAGGGTGTTTGCAGAGTGATACCGTCACTTTTTAGTACAGAAAATCCACTAATGCAATATTCTTATTTGCATTGCTTGCATTATAGACCAACCAGACCATTCCCTGTGTTGCACTAAGTTCTATGACACCATCGCTCGTAGCATCCGAAATGCCCGTTGGGAGGCAAATATTTGGATTGAACTTCAACAAGTACAACTTTTGAAGCAGGTCCAGTGTACTGAACCTAATTTGTCTCAGTAGATTAAGCTGACAAAGACGGTCGGATGCTGCCTGGGAAAACAAAACAAAACATTCCGGTGTGTCGTAAAAACTACAAAGCACTTTGGAAGTGAAGCATTCAACCGATAAGAGATGCATTTTTTTTCCTTAAGGTTTTTAAAAAAAATATCAAGGCCATATACACCCCCCGGCCCCTCCAAAAAAAATCTCTGATAAAAGCAATTTTCCACATTTTGCAGTAGAAAGTTGTACATACCAGCGGCTGTACGAGTATGTCCACTGCTTGCCTGCAGGATCTGGAATGAGAGCCGGTTGATGGGAAACAGTCTGCAAGGGTGGAGTCAACTAGAGCTACCGCAGGTTTTCCTCGAGGGGTGACTCCCCATATCTGAGTTTGGGGGGGGGGGGGGGTTAAAAAAAATTAAATAAATGGGAAGAAGGGCCTATTGAAAGAATGTGGCTGTAACAACAAACCTCGGTTGGTGGGATAGCTTCAAGAGAATTCCTCGAAGGTACGGAAAGTGTATGCTCAGAGCGCTTCTTCGGAAGAACGACTGGAGCTGATTTATGGCTGGCAGCAGCTTTTATTCATGTTCAGAAATGTCAGCAGATCATATATCAGCATCTGAATTACTCAATACAGTAAATAAGACATAAACACATTCTCTATAATACATACAAACAGTTGGGGTGGGTAACCTAAGACCAGGGGGCCATTTAGGGCCAGTGGCAGCATTTAAAACATTAAAAAAAAAAGCTAGCACCCAAAGCTAGTTTAATTGAGCAACGTGAAATTTAGTTGGACTGTATTGTCCTGCAAAGTCACAGGAAGTCTGCCATGTTGGTTTGAAAAATGACAGTGGACAGCCTAACAAAATATTTTGACAATTAGACCTTAACGCCATGACATTTGGTAGGCATGTCTGTCATTAGTCGACCCATAAAAATACCAAGACCTCATGCCCAGAAAGAAAAATGGCAGCTTCCTGTGTCTTTGCAGGAGTTGTACGTGAGACATTATTGTGGGGTTACTCATTTATTTACCACATTTCATGAGCCAGAGTCAAACTGACTTGGGGCTGGATTTCCCCCGAAATCCCGTACGTGGTACAGAATCACTTTTTTGGTGCCTTTAAACCAACATGACTAACTTCCTGTACTTTTTCAGTCATTAAGTCTTGAGACTATGGATATTCGACAAAGTAGATACACATGCGTACCAAATGTGATATTGCGAAGGACAACTGATTTCGGGAAGAATTTTTCCAAAAATAATCAAACATGTTTGTCATAATAGGTGCTATTAGTCACTTTTGGGGTGAATTTAAACCAAGACATGAGTTCTTTTTGTGAGTTCATTCACATTTGACATGGCTCCAATCATTTCATAGGGCTCAGTGAAACTGGCTTCGGGGACTGAATTGAAAAGCAAAGTCAACGGTTGGTAGGCCTACCGAATCAGTATTTGGAGGGATGACTTCAAACCAAAATGGAAGGCTTCCTCTGGCTGTTCAGGTATGACTTTCCTTGAGTCTTTTTTTTGTGATGAACATACCACTTGAATTTCATGACGCAAAGTGGAACAGGGTTTGGGAGCTACATTTTTGTGCTAATGAGCCATAATTGTATGTGTGGATGTACAGTAGCTTTTGGACCCTAGAGGTCGGAAGATGATAACAAAAAATCCTAGTGTGTCTTCAGCATATTTATGGCCCTGCAAGAGGTTTAGAGACACTGAAACGGTCCCCGACAAAAACACACAAAATAAACTGGAGTGCATCCTTCTCGCTTAACCGCATTGGAGACTTGTGTCGCTTGACTGCCTTCCACGATATGTTCAGAGGGGGGTGGGAATCACATGACTCGTGAACCCCAAGCATATGTCGTTGAGATTAATATTAGTGCAAAAGAGCGGGAGTAATGGATTGTGACGACGGTCCGCCGAGGACAGGCAGACGTTTGGACGCCGCGATGGAAGAAGACTCGTTCCAGGCTGTCCGGGAGCCAAAGGGATCGTGTTACGGTAGGGGGGCGGATTTGGAGCTTGGGAAATTTCAAAATCCAAACCAGTAATGAGCGTCGAGTTGAAGAAGGGAAAATATGCTTGTCAGCCAAGTCATAAAATATTGAACATGCATAAATATTCACATTCACCTGATGCTTTCAGCCAAAGTTTTTCCTATCAGGGGTGACATAAACTTATTGAAAAGAACAGCAGAACCCCCTGAACTCACTCGGTAGCACACCCTCGGAAATATGAAATAAATTCAGCGCCCCAACACCAGTTTCATCCCTCCATATTACATTGTGTTCTATCATAACAAGATGCACTAAAAGCCTCAGGAACGCGCAACAGGAACATTTTGGTTTGAAGCAACAATTTTGAAACTGATTCGAGGACTTGTGCTTTGATGAACTACAAATAAGTGCCAATCATTCGCAGGCATACGAGACGGACAGACCATATTACATTGGGACGTTTTCTTTTTCTTTTGTCCATGCCGTTTAGTGACAGAAAATTCACAGGAAGTCTGCCAGTGTGATTTGAAGCAGCTATTACAGCATAATTACGGCCAGCTAATTTTTTGCATTATTTCCAGGGGTCAATCAAAAGCAAACCTGCCCTCGCGTTTCTTTGATGACAAATTTTAACCACATACATTCGACTGAGGTTTAGCTTGATTTTCTGTGACTGCTACTAAATATTAAGTAAACCTCAATCCATCGACGCTTCCGGGTTTATGTTCCAGCTATTTCCCAGAGTTTTATTTTTTGCTCCACATACAATTCAAGTGTTCTTTACTTTTAGAGTGTAAGATGGGGCAAGTATTGTGTATAACACAAATTCTGAAAGCCCCAGTCTCAAGAAGCCATACTCAACTCAACTGTATTTAAAGAGCACTTTCAAACAGCCATCGCTGCATACAAAGTGCTGTACATGGAGCAATTTAACATAGACAACAAACAGAAAAGCAAATCGGTTATAAAGACGGTAGAAAGCACCGAACAGCAAAACCAAGAACAAATCTTAAGTCATGCTGAGTCAAATGCCAAAGAATACAAGTGAGTTTTGAGGAGGGTTTTGAAGATGGGCAGCGAGGAGGCTTGCCGAATGTTCAGTGGAAGGTCATTCCAGAGAGAGGGACCAGCAACAGAAAAGACTCCATCCCCTCTGAGCCTCAGTTTAGTTCTTGGTATTTCTAATAATGTCTGGTCCGCAGACCTGAGGCGCCGGGCAGGTGTGTAGACGCGGATGAGCTTACAGAGGTAAGGTGGCGCGAGATTATTCAGAGATTTGAAAACAAAGAAGAGGATCTTGAAAATAACTCTAAAATGTATGGGGAGCCAGTGAAGGGATGTCAGAGTGGGAGTTATGTGCTCCCTCTTACAAGTACCAGTCAAGAGGGGAGCAGCGGCATTCTGGACCAGCTGGAGACGCTTAATGGAGGACTGGCTGACTCCAAAGTAAAGGGCATTGCAGTAATCGAACCGGGATGTGACAAAGGCATGAATTACTGTCTCAAAGTGGTCATGGGAGAGGAGAGGTTCTACTTTGGCCAGCTGTTTAAGGTGACAGAAGCTGGATTTAACATTTAGCATAAATTTTACTCTGAAAAGAAGGCTGCCATATTTGGTTTGAAGTGGCCATTTTTGTGTTACTTTGGCCAATTTATGGTGTCCTCGAAGGCCAAATCATACATCTGATTATTTCCGATTGCTCTCAAATTGGGAATACGCATACTAGACAGATGGACGGTTGAATTGGAACTTTCGCCACTGTGTGTGAGCATAGCATGGCGGTGAACCTTTTGACTGGTCATAAAACACAAAATTAGAAAACGTTTTGAAAATTTGCACGGCAGCAGATATGTTCCCCCTGTCGTAGGTTACCTACCACTCTTTCATGGAACAAACATTGACCATATTGTGCAAATTGAACTAGGACACAAGGTCAGAAATAAAACAACAAAACTCAAACAACTCACAGCTTTAACCCAGCACACACAAGAGCGACTGGAGTGAGCGGTCGCGAACGCCGCCGTGGTCAGGAAAGTTCAAGTTGACTGCATAGGAGCTAGGGCGGGGCCACCGGTTCCCGCCCGCCTCCTGCCGAGCTGTATTCAGAACGGGGAAAGGCTGGGCACTTTGATGTTGATGTCTCCAATGTTGATGTTGCGCGGAATCTCGGGCAGGTTCATGTTTTTCACGGCGGAGACGGCGCGCGCAGGTGCTGCAGACAGACCTCCCTGCAGAAACCAAGCTACACTTTAATATGGCAACGTCATTGCATCTATATACCCATCCATTTGCATGCCCATTTGTCTATCTCTGTCCTTCAGTCTGTCACTGCATCGGTTTGTCTCTCAATCAAACCAGCTAACGGTTTGTCTATCATCTTTCAGGTCATCAATTATTTTCCTCATCTATCGGTCCGTATCCATCAGTTGATCTTACAGTCTTAGTCTATCTGTTTAGCTATCCTCCATCAATCATCATCATCCAATTTTATCTCTCCGCATACGTTTGTTTGTACATTTGTCTATCTGCCAAGTCGTTCTATCCAATACACGCAGGGCTAGCTCACGTATTAGACCATACAGGCAGATGCTCAGGACACGGGAGACAAAAATCGCCTTGAATATGAATTATATTTGTTTCTATTAGCTCTTAAAATGGAAGAAATAGACGACCTATAAATTCAACTGCTAATTACTGTTACATGAAAAAAATAATTCCAAATAAGTCCCCGAGACGACTTGACTGAATCCTTTTTCAACTACTTCCCTCTGCTGCCCTCTTGTGGCTGATTGCTATCTCTGACGGACTTCGGGTTGATGGCTCATAAGCACATCAATCAACGGTTTTATTGTTCTGTAGCTGGACCGGAAAGGGGTCTTAAAATGGTTTGCAGATGATTTATAGTATTCAATATGGCGTCTGGTTTATATTGGCCTGATGTGCGCTTTTATTATTTGTTGATAACATTTACATCTGACAGGAGAATTTTTTTTTCCTGCTGTTAATCATCTCATGGTGTTTCCCTTTTCAGTTTGTATGTCACGTTTTTCATCCTAGCTGGATGTAAAATCGTCTAAAGCCTGTTCATTGCTTCAAACTTTGCATCACACAATGTTTATCAGTTTTGTTTTGTTGTCAAATGATCGTGGTTTTTTTTTTTTTGTTTTTTGTAAGAGTATGTGTAATCACCAAAAGGGGGAGGAGGGGGCTGGGGGAGAGGGCACCAATGAAAAATCCTGTCTAGGAACTTTATCCACATTTCGACCGTCAGTATTACTTGAATGTGTGTGAGTTAGAAGTCTGACCTCCGACTTTTCCATGCGATTCTGCAGCTCCACCTGAGCCACGATCTCATTCATGTTTGTCTCCAGCACCATGCCACCCATGACCACTTCCTGCAGGATGTAGTGGACCTGCAGCAGAGAACGAGAAAGTGGACTAAATGTACCACATATTTGCCGTTTACCGGGGATCTTGGTTAATTAACCCAAAAATAGCAAAGGTTCACTGTAGTTCACGTTAAGTATCGATCAATCTTTTTGTTTGCAGTCCTTTTTTTGTATGTGAAACGTCACTCGTTTCTCACCTTGTCCATGTGGAATATGAGGTCCAGTTCACAAACGTTCTCAAAGCATTTATCCAGCGTTTCGACAAACACCTGCACATGAGCATATTAACATGAGAAAAAAATCAGTCCAACACAAATGGGAGTTACTGAACGTAGTTTAAAAATAAGCAGGCATGTTATTTGAAAGCAAGGAGATCACTGTAAGAAACACATGGCTGCAGAACAGATACAATAGTATTATTCTTTTATTACTTAATTTATCTTTTAATCAGCTGACCTGGATGAGGTCCAAGATGCCGAGCTCACTCTCGGACGAGTCCACGCAGAAGACAAAGTAGAGTGTGGCGTAGTGGCGGTAGATCAGCTTGTAGTCTGAGCCGCCGATAAGACTGGAAGAACATCAAAAACTCCAGCTTACTACACAATACTGTGAAGCCCTTCATAATTATCGTTTTTTGTGGTGGATCATACGTGTCCTGATTGGGAATATAGGTTAGTCACACCACCCCCTCAAGGGATGGCTGACTGGCTGGCATTTGCGATTAAAAAAAAAAAAACTGCGCTACCATAAACCGCCCAGGATGGAAAAAGAATGTTGGAGAACACTGCTTTACACTACTGATTGTAAGACTGGCTCAATCTGTACATTTGATTGTGCAGCTGCAGTCAAAACTTGCCTTCCTCCCTCCAAGAAGTTACAAACGTTATCATCTCGCTTTGACACCAAATGGAAAGTCTCCCGGATGATCTGCTGCTGCATGTCCTCTGCCTGCAACCAAACACAGTGTAGTGCTTCATTCTAGATTATTAAAGGAAAAGTATGTTGTAAAAATACAAGATAACAATTGCAGTACAATGAGGGGGACCATAAAAAGCCATAAGTGAAGTCGCGATGTAAGCAACCATGACAGAGTCTAACCCTCGATGAAAACCAATCCGATTTATTGCCGGCAATAAGAATAAACTTTGGCAAACAGATGTCCAAGGACGAATCAGGCCGTATCATAGGGTCCTGTTCCCAGTACTGCTTTGTGTACCCACAAAGGGGGCCCATGAGGGACGTGGTCTAAAATTTTCCTGGTCTAAGATTTTTCCAAGTCCATAAAGCCCATGTAGACTGGTTGGGCAAAATCCCGTGCCGGGCTCTAGTACCCAGCTACGGGTGGAGAAGTGGTCCATTGTTCCATGATCAAGATGAAAACCAGACTGTTCCTCCTGAATCTGAGCCGTGCTATAAAATATGAAGACATTCGTGCTTTTATCGTACGTCATTAAAGCCGATATGTTAACCTCGCCTTTACTGGAAAAAAATAAATGAACATCTTACATCTAAACTAACACCACCTAATGCTAACATGCCGGAAATGAGAAGTCACAATTTCTTGTGAATAATACAAATTCATCAAAACAAAGTACGTATTTGTCAAAATCAAACAAAAAAAACGATTACGGAAGTCATACTCACGAAATATTGGTAGAATCTGATGAGCCGCGGCTTTCCATGATTGTTAAATATTAATATAGCTTTAATCATGTTTACTCGTCCGTAAACTCCAATACGTTTTTAATAGCAAACGCTATGCAACAGCTCCAGAGATAGGCTTTGGGGTTCCAAATAGGAAGTTTCCCCCGTCCGTTTCCGGTATTCAGTCCCCGCATTTAAAAGTCGACGAGAAACAAAAAAAAAACATGAAAAATTATGCCAAACCCCCCACACATCGATCATTTGTTACGTGTGTATGCGCGTGCTTCGTCGAGTCACAGGGAGATGGGCGCTGGTTAAATGCACGAGGGAATACCGGGAGACTAGATCAACGTTTTAAAAATATTTCATTTTTTTCTAAATTAATTATATGCTTGTATTATGTATTTATTTTTAATATAGAAATACAGTACATTGTATATTATCATAAATCCAATGGCGGGGCACCAACTTGTAAGAGTTGACTAGAAACGAAAAAGCGACAACCCTTTTCTTCCGGGATGCGTTTGTTTTTGTGTTACGCCGATTTACCAATAGATGGCGCTTTTTAATTGCGTCACAATGCTAACTAAGGTAACCATCTCACAAATTGTCGTGCCGTAAATTATTCACAGGATGGGCCACAATTGCAATACATCTATCCATCCATCCGTTATCTTAACCGTTTATTTTTAAATACAATTATTTAAGGAAGAAACGAATGACTTCAGGAAGGTTAAGAGAAGGGAGAAAGGGCGGAAGAAATGAAAGAAGGGGAAAGAAAGGAAGGCAACAACGAACGAATGAGGTGATTAAACGAACGGAGAATGTATGAAATAATAGAAGAAAATTAGGAAGGAAGGGGGAGGATAAAGGGGAAGAGAGCAAGCACTAAAACATACCATATTGTACTACATTGTTTTTATTTGACCAAAACAACTGTCTGGGCTCGTGTTGCTGTGTGTGGAGTTGTAAGGGCAATTCCAGAACGTAGTCGCATGAATCTCCAGCCGAAGAAGGAAAAAAAACTTTATTTGTCTCACATACCATATTGTACTACATTGTTTTTATTTGACCAAAACAACTGTCTGGGCTCGTGTTGCTGTGTGTGGAGTTGTAAGGGCAATTCCAGAACGTAGTCGCATGAGTCGCCAGGCGAAGAAGGAAAAAAAACTTTATTTGTCTCACAGTGGAGAAATTCACAATTTACAGCAGCAAAAAATTGAAAAGGAGAAAGTAGAAAAAAACAAAACTAATATTTGCATGCTTAAAAAGAAAAAGGTCACTAGCTAGCTGGTGCGGCATAACTAGCTACTTGACCTCTGACTACCCGCAGCGGATGTGAGAGGCATGAGTGCGGCCAGCCAAACTTTTTGGGGCCATGGTTGACTCTCAGGTTTGCTATTGGATGCACCCTAATGAGGTGCAAAATACATATTTTGCCTTGCAAATTACGATGCAAAACTGCATACTTTAAGCCTTTTTTTTTGGTTCAGTCTCTCTGTCTGGCCCAGCAGTAAATGGCCCATGGACCAGTACAGTATCTGTTTGCACTTGTCCATAGTTTTGGACAAGTGCAAAGTACAGTAGGTGTACCAGATCCCCTCGGTGCAATCCGAGTAGGCCTCAGTCGGACCACCTGGTTGTTGTCTGCGTATCATCTATTATCCACCAGAAAAATTCCCTTCCTCCCGCATGACCACGGCAAGCAAACAGACGCTCATTAGCATGTGCGAGCCGTTGATTGTAAACAGGCTTATTTCCACATCAGTGCAGCGCGAGAATGGATTCCAGGCTCGACGGTTCGTGGTAGGTGGGCCCGCCGACAGCCTTCGCAGGGACTTTCATCGGGAGACTTAACAAATGCAAGTCGACAGCCCTCTTCATACTCTGATGAAACCAGGTCATGTTGGTACAGTGAGCACTTGTTAGAGAGTGACTCACTGTATTTGGACTCTTGGGTGGGCCGCCGTGGATTTTTGAAGCTTGCTTTTCCTCGCAGTGCTAATTGTTGCGTTTCTGCCAGAGTTGAGGTAATGTACGGCGTTCAAACGATGCCTCTGTACAGTGAAGAAAGCCGACCGTAATTACAGTGACAATCACAGCGGTCAGGAGGTGCGGGGGCGATGGCAGGCTAGGCCCAGGCGGGGGTTTAGGGTTGCGCTCAGCATGGTTGTGTTTACTGTCTGCTCAAAGCATCACGTGCTCCCCCACTCTCCTGTGTTACCAGTTTCCCTAACCCTTGCCTGGGCCTCAGACATCCACAGGCTACTGTAACTGTACAGCGTCTGCATAACAATCTCAGGCATGAGATGCTATATTTTTCCTCTGGGTGGCAGCATTTCAGTGCAAAGATCACAGACAACCACCAATTAGGAACACCAGATTCACTTAGATCCTTAGCCTTTTTTCCTTTATCGAAAGAACATCAAAGCAGAGCAAAATTTGATTGGCCACATGCAGAGTTGAGTAAGGGAGCTACCTCTTTGACATTAATTGCATCCAAACAGAGATGGCGCTACACCGGGGCTAAAGAGGGCTATAGCCCATCAGAAATACGTGTGGCCGACTCAAACCCCACTTCTTGATATATTTAAATTTGTGTCGTCTTTTTGTTCATTCTTCTGAATGTAGTAACTGTTGTTGTTAAATGCTTTTAGATGTATTTTTTTTTGCTTGTGTGAAACACATTGAGTTATCTTATGGATGAAATGTGCTATAGAAATAAAGCTGCCGCTGCTTATGTTCTCATACTTTTTCAAATCAACACTGATCGTGACTTTGGAAGGACATTCAATTGTAATTTTGATTACTGATCAAATACAACATAAATATCGTTGGATGGTGACGTAAGCTATTTTAGAATGATTCACTACTAATAAGGCTAACATTCTACATATTCATTAAAACGTTGCATTTGAATTAAAGTGGATTGGTCTAAGTCAAGACAAGAGAGAGACGCCATCCCTGAGAATGAGTCCAATTCCTCCCTGTGCTAGAGTAACTATGTATATTATGCTCCATATTATGTTGTTTTCCTACAGCGGTAATGGAATCACACGTTCCTTGTTGTGCACGCATGTTAATTACATACAGAAAATGCACGTGAATGTGTCGGCACTCCCAAGATTCCCACACTGAAAATCGTATTTGTTGTTGCGGTTTACGTAACACGCATTTACTACTTGTAATGCCTCTAATTTGACTGGCGGCGTGTTGGGTGCGTGTGTGTGTGAGGGAAAGACTGCAAAACAAGCCTGCTCCTCCTGGATCGGCGCCCCGGATTTCCATCGCACCGCTCCGGAGGCTAGAGTGATGAGCAAAGATATATTTTAATGAAGACATATCACTCTCTACCAATTTTCGGTGATGACGAACGGACCTTTGAACTTATTTCACGATCGACTTAAAACAATGTGGTCACCTTGTTTCAGCTACAAGTTATTGCATTTATCAGTCCTGGAAAAGTCCTTCGACCCAAATAATTTCTGACCCCACCCCGACCCCCCGTTTCAGTGGTAGTTTTTGCGCAGTGATCTGTCATTATTAAAAGACGCGATCTTCGCGAGCTGCGCTTGTGTTTACAGGCAGACTGCAGACCGACGCGAGGCAAGTGGGCATTCCGCGTACCTGCGCCGCGTTTAATCTCGTCTGGCGACGTTCTATAGTCTGTAGTGGACAGATTGAGGGCTGTTATTTATACGCACCAACATCCCAGGCGGTGTCAAAAGACGTTTAAGCGCATATAGTGACCGCGGCCTGACGTCGTAGTCGCACTAGAAGGATGAATTGCAACCACAACAACAGCGCGGTGAGTCCGTGCATAATGAGCGGCTGAAGGAGGAGGGGGAGGAGGCTGGAGGAGAGAGAGACTGCGGTCTCCTTACAAAAAAAAACGCGCTACTCTGCTCAATATTTTTTACCAGACAAACTCGCCTCCTTCACGCCACCGGACTGTTTTTTGGAGGGGGTGTGTAATCCAAGTTTTCAAGACAAGATTTGATTCCGGATGATAGCATCTCCACCAGCACCGGGACGTAATGCGTTCGCCCCCCACACCACCACGACATGGAGCGTGAAGATGCGGCTTACACAGGAATCCCCGCCGCTCCCCGTTTAGCCGTATCTGTCCCGCCGCCCTCACCAACGCCCTGTGCCTTTTACCGGCGTTTAAGCGGCTCCTTAACGGATTTACATTGAGGCGAGTGTTGAAACGCAGATTTTTCGTGCAGGATTCCGCGAGCTAGCTCGTGGCTGCTAGCCCATTAGCTCCATTAGCCGGCTAAGGCTAAAAGGCGCTGGCTGAAGATTTTTAAGGCTTGATTTCGCTCCCTCACACGTCGCCCAGAAATAACCTGGAGTGGTTTGTAAACGGACGGACGGACGCCCCCTTCTCCTCCTTCAACACCGTACACCCACTCGACGGGCGTATTTGTTTACAGTTTTTCGGCAGAGGATTTACGTCCACGGGAATGAGGGCTCGAATGGAAAGGAGCCGCTTGACCTTGTTTGGGGGTCTGATGCTGGCCGTGTTGTCCTCTCTCCGGCTCGCCGCAACGGAGAGTAAGTCAAATTATCTTTATTTTTCCTCCTACACATGAGTAGCAAACATCCCACAAAACGACACCCCCACAAAACACCCCAAAATAGACGATTTTAAAACGCCATTCTGTGCCCTTTACAGGAGCGAGACATTACACTAACGACCGTTGCGGTTTTATCAAAGTCATGTTGTTACAACGCTTTACTTAAAAATGATATCATTTCATTTCTTTTGGGGTTCTGACACATGATTAATTGTGTCAATTCAAAGAGCCACGCTTTTAAATGACTTGTGTATACATTTTCCTCATGATATGATCAAAGACCAACTTTAGGTATTCTAGGTTAAACTTTAGACACCCCGTGTCTAAAGTTTGTAGAAACAGCAGCTATAGGAACCAATAGAAAATATAAATGACTAAACTGACTTAACTGCATGCTTGGGGGGGTGCTGGAGCCCATCCCAGCCGTCTTTGGGCAGTAGGCGGGGGACACCCTGAACCGGTTGCCAGCCAATCGCAGGGCACCGAGAAACAAACAAACATCTGCGCTCACACTCACACCTAGGGACAATTTTAAGTGTTCCGTCAGCTTGCCATGCATGTTTTTGGAATGTGGGAGGAAACCGGAGGACCCTGAGAAAACCCACGCAAGCACGGGGAGAACATGCAAACTCCACACAGGAAGGCTGCAGAGCTGGAATTGAACCTGTTACCTCTGCACTGTGAATTTGACGTGCTAACCACTTGACTACCTGGCTGCCCATTATATACAGTATCTATCTATCTATCTATCTATCTATCTATCTATCTATCTATCTATCTATCTATCTATCTATCTATCTATCTATCTATCTATCTATCTATCTATCTATCTATCTATCTATCTATCTATCTATCTATCTGATATATCACACTAAAAGTATATAAATTATATAGGCAGGTTAAAAATGGGTGAGTGGGGGTGAGTCCAAGTTTTCAGGTCTGTCTATTCAATAGCCTGACAGCAGTCGGCAGGAACGAGCGGCCGTACCTCTCCTTCTTGCAGCGCGGGTGTATCAGTCTCTGGCTGAAGGAGCTGCATTAAATATGGACAAAAAGCGTGGTCTTAATATTGTTCATTTTTTATATGGCTGTAGATTGCTTTGATGTATGTGCAAAAGATCCACTTTACTAACCAAACAACAAAGGGTTTGAAGATTTTGCAGTGCAAAGGGCTCGACTGCATTTAAAAATTGCATTGAAAGACGGCACAAAATTACTGAACAAGAAACCAACGTTAAGTGCAAAGAACTACTTTTGTATTTTTTCCCCCAGAAATCAATTTACTGAAAATTGTAATAATACTACTACGTTAATACTCCATATCATAAAAAAAACCCAAACAAACAAACAAAAAACCTATTGGCTTATAGGGCAGTATACGACTGTGCAACAAAGACATGTCTGCCATCTGGTGTTGATTGGTGATATTGCAACTTAAAACTACCATCAAACCCTGCATAACCACAGTTTGGCACCCGTGTGACGACACTTACGGCCTCCCATATGTGTGATCTGCAATGTTGCAATCGAGCGAACCGGCGGCCAGTGACTCAATGGAGAAAGTCATTCAGGCTGCGGATGAAAACCACTCTGTTGATTCTGACTCACTGTGTAAGCCAACGTAAGCGGCAAAAAAAAAGTCAAGAAATGAACAGGTAGATTGAAATGCCTCACCATGGATTCGGTTCACCTCCAAGTGGGAACAACATGCTGTAAGCAGCATTCAATTCAAACCAAATGATCGCAGTTTCCATCCATCCATCCATCCATCCATCCATCATCTACCGCTTATCCGGGGCCGGGTCGCGGGGGCAACAGCTTTAGCAGGGAAGCCCAGACTTCCCTCTCCCTAGCTACCTCTTCCAGCTCTCCCCGGGGGATTCCGAGGCGTTCCCAAGCCAGCTGGGTGACGTAGTCTCTCCAGCGTGTCCTGGGTCTTCCTCGGGGTCTCCTCCCGGTGGGACATGCACCAGGGAGGCGCTCAGGAGGCATCCGAATCAGATGCCCAAGCCACCTCATCTGGCTCCTCTCGATGTGGAGGAGAAGCGGCTCGACTCTGAGCCCCTCCCGGATGACCGAGCTCCTCACCTTATCTCTAAGGGAGAGCCCGGACACCCTGCGGAGAAAACTCATTTCGGCCGCTTGTATCCGGGATCTCGTTCTTTCGGTCACGACCCATAGCTCGTGGCCATAGATGAGGGTTGGGACGTAGATCGACCGGTAAATTGAGAGCTTCGCCCTTTGGCTCAGCTCCTTCTTCACCACGACAGACCGATACAACGTCCGAATGATCGCAGTTTTCAAGTGAAATGTATCCTAAAATTAAGGGTGTAGCAAAAAACAAAATTAATCGAATTGTCCCACTCTGAAATATATTGAGATGTATAGGACCGGCCTTTATCGGAGAAGTATATTTTATTAGGAAATGGCACATTTTCAGAACTGACAAGTCCATTCCAATGTATGTAAAATGACAACAAAAGAGTAATCGCATCATACCCTCTTGAACTGAGCCGAATCATATCGAATCAAATTGTAATCCCACTGAGTTGACCCAAATCGAATCGTTCCGCTTACATATCAAACCATCCTTGAATCTCTTCAAACTTGACTAAGCGAAAACCGTTTCGAATTGTCTATGGTGGCGAGATACACACCCATACCGAAAATGCTGCGAAAAAAAGTTTTTGAAGCTTGCTTTTCTTAGTGTCTTCAGCCGCGATGCTTGCCGCAGAAACGAGCAGTTGAAAAAACAAATACATCTGATACTATTTGGGAATGAAACTAAACTACTGTAATTATGCAAAGTGGAACCTCTGAAGTTGAATGATTTTCAGGTCATACTATTTAAAATTTGACAGGGATAAGGGTGGTGTAAAACAGTCATGGTTTAATACAAACCCAATTCCCAATGTCGTTGGGACGTTAAACATGCATCAAAACAGAATACATCCATCCATTTTCCAAACCGCTTTATCCTCACTAGGTTCGCGGGGGGGTGCTGGAGCCTATCCCAGCTGTCTCCGGGCAGTAGGCGGGGGACACCCTGAACAAGTTGCCAGCCAATCGCAGGGCACATGGCTTGCAAATCATGTTCAACTGATATTCAATTGAATACACCACAAAGACAGGATATTTAATGTTCAAAATAATAAGCGTTTTGTTTTTGGCAAATAATCATGAACTGAGAATTTTATGGCTGCAACACATTTCAAACAAGCAGGTGGCAAAAAAAAAAAGACTGAGAAAGTACAAGAATGCGCATCAAACACCTGTTTGGAACATCCCACTGGTGAACGGGCTACCTGGGAACATGATTGGACGTAAAAGGAGCTTCCTTGGATTAATCGGTCATTCACAAATGTGGGGCGAGGTTCGCCTCTTTTTAGGGGTGGGTTGCCCATCGAGAATTTGGGGAAATATGTTAATTTTCCTGAAGGGCTATTGTATTTCCGAGCCAGTCATGGGAATCCCCTCCCCCCCGCCACCTGTCGACGATCATTTTTCGGCACGTGACTCCATAAGCCTATCGCCGACTACGTTTGGGGGCATCAACAACAACTTTTCAATGCGTCACGCCCTAATCCCATCCTTTCAAAAAAACTTTTATGTGAACAAAAATGTTCAATTTCAATTCGTTAACTATACTAACTTTGATCGCCACTTCCCTCTATCCTTCCTGCTGCCGCTCGTGTTAGTTACGGTCGCGACTTACTGCTATCCCTGCTGTTCCACAACATCCTTCTATCCTTCCCGATATCTTATGTTTTGGGAGCAACGTTGTTCCCCTTTCACACCGTGATGTCTTACCCACATACCAGTAGGGGATGATAGATGTGACGGATCAAGAGCTAATCCATTACATGGGACTTGTTTTGAAACAGAAGGAAATTCTACACGTGTTGCACGTTACCGTCCTTACTGTGAGCCGGGGCTTCATCCCGCTCTCAGCGGCACTTTGAGGAGGGGCGGGCTGGCGGGGTTGAACGGGGTATTGGGAGGGGGTTTAAAATAGAACAAGCCAAAGTACATTCACACGCAAAACAGACTGAGTTCTGTTGATCGGAAAGAGTGAGGAGCCTGTGAACCGGTGTGTTACGGCCATTGCCACTAGCTCCTGCCGTCGGAGGAGAAGCCCGGCCGGCGCTTCTCCCCCTGTTGTCGGTATCTTGCGTTTGATTCTTGCACCAATGAGTCTAAATGTCTTCCGAAAGCGTCGTTGTGTTGCTGTAAATAAACTCTCACACATTCCCGCTGTACAGTAAGCCGTAGAGATCAATTGGCACACTCCGACGTGTCGACCTCATCAAACATGGATGAACGCCACCGGCGCATTTTAACATGTCTCAACTATGCAAGCGGTAGGTCGAGGTTAACCACACTTAAGATGAATGCAAAACAATGAAACACGGTTTAAACAGGGTAGTATGAAATAAAAAGGAATGTAAACGACAACAAGTGGGTCTGAGGAAGACCATAAAGCCAGCGGGAATGGGAACCAAAACATCGAGTCGAAATCGATCAAAAATGAAACCACTAAACAGACGTGACACGCGACTACTGGCAGTCTTCTCAGACAGTCAGGCCGCTGAAACACTCGCGCTGGCCACTATGAGAGCCTTTCGGCTTTTAAAATGTCCAGTTAGTTCACATTTAATTGAACTCTATCCGTTCATGCTGGCTGAAATGAGTTGTGGTGGGGAGTTATTCAATGGATGGGTTGGAGTGGTTGTACGGGGCAGTGGGGGGGGGGGGGGGGGTACGCAAATGTTGACTGACTGGTCGTTCAAGTGCATCCTTAGTGGATTTCCTCTCGATGGGAGAAGGTTATCAGGAGCAAATATGTGATGAAGCTCGACCAGATTAGCTTGTGTACTCAGCTGGACGGGACTGAAGAGCAGCGATCAGGTTGCGACACCTGCCTGCCGCCAAAAACCCTCGAGTGTTTTCATCCCAATCTGATACGACCTGGGAGCAGTTCCCGTGAAAGATAAACCACCGTGACGTAACGTGGCGTAAGACTGTTTGATGGAAGGGGGTTAGTGGTAAATCGCGACCATAACAGTGGGCACGGCGGGAAGTCGTAATCATAACGTGGCAGTGCGAAGTCATGACCATAATGGGACGAAAAAAGAAGTCGTGACCATAACGGCCAACAACAGGAAGCGGCGGCCATAATGACGCGTACCCGTCCCACAGCTAAATAAACAGGGGAGATGTTTTCGGACAGGTGCTTCACTTAAAGTGAGTCGCCGCTTGGAATTGAAGTGGATTTCCATGGGACAGGAGAAGTGAACCAATCTCTTTTTTCGTCAATGGATGCTACAGCTTCTTGTTGACTTTGAAACTTAGCTTGTAGCCGACGTGTGACGTCTCTGATCCACTGGTTAAAGGACACTTTGATTCTCTCCTCTTTCATCTCAAACCGCTTCAAACAACAAAGCGTGTGACGGAAAAGTGGTTAGGACTGCACGACTGTCCGTGTTTTATGTTATGTGTTGTGTTTATTATTTTACTTTATGTTAACTGTTTTGTAAAGCGCTTTGTTACAGCTGCCGCTGTTGTGAAAGCGCTATATAAATCAGCATGTATTGTATTGTATTGTATTAATTTGCAAATTGGCCTCACTAGAGACTGCAGTAATCTAACACCAAGTACAAGTGAACACAGTATCAATTCTAGGATCAGGACAAAATTCAATAAAATATACAATCTATATATATATTGCGCATCGTCCCGCACGCGGTCTGTCCTTCCGTCTGTCTCTTTTCAAAACGTACCTACTTCACCAGGCAGGCAGTGGCTCACTACGATCGCGCGGGCATCTTAGCGAAAAAATGTTGTCTACCCACAAGCATTGCAATGAAATTGTTAGTTATTTAGTAGAGCTAAACATCTCTTTATTTTTTGCTTTATCCGCAAAACATCTCTTTTTTGAACAAAAAGTTGAACCAAGCAACAACACTTTTGTGGGCCGAAGACCCACCTTACCAGCCTTCCGCAGGAACTAGCTGATGAGCCGCCCGGGGGGCTAGCCAGCTAGTCTTTTTATAAACCCAAAGAAAAGTACTTCAATTTCCCCCACCCCCCATCAAGGGAGCTAATCAAAGCGCTTGTTTCCTGTTTCTGGAGATTTGGTTTGTTTAGTCTTGAGAGTCAAGACGCTCCCCTGTTATGGTCCTGAAAACTGATTTCAGCACCATCAAGCTCAATTGGGAGCGGTTCCCGTGAATGAAAGACTACGGTGATGTAACACGGCACCTTTTCACACACGTCCGGGTGCAAGTGTTGTCTGACCAGGTATGTGGGATGTGGACAATGTGCGCTGACAAGTAGATTATAGGGAAAGACAGAGCTGCCATACCGCCACACTGGCTAGCCTTAAATCTCTCTTTTCATAATAGCACGCTCAGGAAAAGACCCAAACTCTCAGCAGCTCGTTTGAAGCATAAAAAAAAAAAAAGAAGCTTCCTGCTCTTGGCCCTGGTCGTTGGTGCGAAGCCAGTTGGTACCAATTAAAGACCAAATGCAAACAAAGAGCATACACATTAAGAACATTTTGAGCGGGGCTTCGGCCCTGCTGTGAGTCACCAGGCCTGGCGTCGGTTAGCTTTTTTTTTCACATTGAAGTCACTCACTTGCGCAGGGGTTGAAAAAGGTCAGTTTGTCTGCGTCGTTTATTTAGTGCGACAAAACCTGCTTTTGTGCTTCGACTAGAGGACAGTGGTACATTCACATGAACGGAGAGAGACTGCGCATTGTAAATCATTGTTGTGGAAACTGAAAGCAAATTACCCCGATGGCCGTTCTTGTTCGAACTCTTCTTCTGAAGACCAAGAAGCAGCAGCTTCCACCGGAAGTATGGAAGTAGAAGAACGGTAGTCATGGCAACTTGGTTTCGGTTTCCTCAAGGTGTAATTAGTCCATCAGGATTTTATCTTTGACGACAGTGCGATGCAGCATTCTGGTTAAGGCAAGCCATTTTAAGATAAAAAGAAAAACATGGAGTAGTGATAAGAGGATCAGCGGCTCAGATGATGGAAGGATAGATAGTGATGCACGATTTGAAAAATGTCAACCAATACCAATCATTTTTTGCTTTGTATGGCTGATACCGATAGCCGATAATAATAATAATAATAATAATAATAATATTTTTTGGATACTAATGTAGCTGTTCTTGCAGTTTGACAGAATGTAACATTTCATTCCAGTCACTTCACATCATGGGGTTGGAGTGTGATATATTAAAAAAACAAAGTAGTCGGCGACAACACAAGGTTCGATGTTTTGCTACTTTCTGAAATCTTTTCACTGATACGGTGAGGCGATGAGCAATCTCAAAAGCTCTGTGTATAGTACCTATTGCAAAAAGTTGTTTGTGTTTTGTTGTCGCTCGTGTATTTTTATTTATCTAGAAACAAAAGCAATGAAATAGTGCATAAAGAGCATCGTAGCCTAATTTGCAGGATCGGGACCGATACAAGTGACCTAATTATTTACCGGGCCGATAATTATCAGTCCAATAATTATTGTGCATGCCTAACTTTAACAAAGGTAATAAGTAGTTTCGCCCTTGTGTGATGTCGGAAGCAGAGCGTGCTCCGTTCCCATTGATTTCTGAACGCAACTGCTTATTGACCTTGGACTGTCTGCAATGGACCCTGTTTTTTTGCGGCACTTCGAATCATTGAATGGCACATTTGAACAACGTTCTGAGTTTATGAAAGGTCCGAGTTAAACAACGCTTTGGAACGTATTTCCGAACGCATCCACAATGAAGGAAGGAAAGGGATTTGGGAGGGGACAAGCTCTAATATTTGAATGGGATTTAGGCTAGACTCGGTGATTGCCTTCAAGGATGGAAAAGTACAGCATCCATCTATGAAGCTACTTGCCTTTTGTGACAAAAGCAAACATTTGGTCAGGCTGTAAACGATTATCAAAGCCGCATAGATCTTTTCCAGTATAATTTACAAATGCGTGTCAATGAGCTCAGAAATAGGTTGGGCTGCCAGCACAAATGTTTCGATGTGTTCCTTTCAGTTGGACAAACAAAAAAAAGCGTGTGTTCCCGCCTCCGATCGAGAGGGAACGTTTTGTGTTCCTGCTGAAAATCCAGCATATTAGAAGAATAGAATATCATGCTTTCTTGGCACCTGTTCATCTTGGAATAACTCCCATATTTACGCGCAACTGGTGCACTTTTATTTTTCACTTTTTTATTGTATTGTATCCGCATGGGTTTACTATCACACATAGTATCATAAAGAGAAGTTCTCAGGGAGGAACTTCTCGGTTACTCACTGGCCTCAAGTTTTGAAGGCAAAATCCACTTGATATAGTCGCCGCGTTTCTGTGGGCCTTTGCCCACCGACGCATACCGACGCATGCAGGTGGGACGCCTCATCTCTCATCACCGCCGCCGCCCTCACGGCGTAGCGAATTATGAGGGCATCGATGATTCAAAGCCTCAAAGCAGCAACGTGTCTGTACACAGCCTTTTTGCTGACTTTGAACCAACCACTCCTCAGCCCTGATAGAAATCCTGATACTCGAGAGGGCTAAAAACCAAAGTCTCTTGTTGTGAATGAAGGTCTCGACTTGTCTTCTATTGCGTTACACACTTGTCAATGGTTTTGCTTTTAGCTGCACAATGCAACACTGGCAGCAAAATGGTGGTTTCGAGCTCTCAGAAAGTTTCGCCCATCCTGATAAACATTTTAAATTAAAATAGGCCGAAGTGCAACCATATTAGCTTTGTGTGAAGTATTAGCGTCTATTTGACAACAACTTTTTTTGATCAAGAGACTCCTGCGACGTGAATAACAACATTGCGAAATCCTCAATCTGTTTTTTTTCTCCCCTTTTGTTCCGCGGCTGGTTTGATCTGGCGTTTCTTTTAACGTGGTGCCTTGTTGACATTGCAACGAGCTGGCTCATTAAAGAACAATGTGATTGCAGGTGGACGCTAAGCTAACGGGAAACAATAAGCTCAAGGCAGGGCCACACTTTTCCAGCCAGCGTTCCAATTGAACCTGACCATAGTATTTATTTTGTCACGCCTGGCAAACATGTTCTGTCAACAAGTCAACAGGCCAAGTGTAATGTCAATATTTGGGAAATGTATTGGATAACGCTGACATTATAAATGGTGCTGCAGTTCAGTGAACTTTATTGTTTTGTCAGCGTTACGTTAAGTCATCTTTATTTTGAGGAATGTCAATAAATAGAATAAGACAGCATGCAATAAAAACATTTGGGGGGGGAATGCGTGTTAAGTATTTGGGGGGGAAAAATGGCATTTACCTCTGCTTGTGTATTTACGACAAGGCACGCCACAAAGATATCAATGTGTTCAATTTCGTCTCGATATGGCGAAGAAATCAACAAGAGGTAACCTGATCCTGATCCAATATTAGGGCTAGCAAAGGGGTACCCCAGAGGTCTTATTCAGGTTTAAAAAAATGTTGTACGTTTTTTTTTGTCCAAAATGATTTAATCAAGTTTTTTAGATGAATTGATTTCATTCTTAATTCGCCTTCATATTTTCTTGAACACATCAGGTTTTCATGATATACAATTGTAAATAGCACTGGGATTTATCCATTTTGTGTTTATATTGCACTTAATTGAACGGTGTTTGTTGGGTTTTTTTTTCTTCTTTCTTCTTTCTACCTACATTCTTGCTGCTGGAGGCTGTAAATTTCCCCATTGTGGGACAAATAAAGGATATCTTATCTTATCTTATCTTATCTTATATACAGTGCTGTGAAATAGGATTTGTCCTCTTCCAGATTTCTGTGTTCTTTGCATATTTGTCACCTCCAAAGGTTTCAGCTCATCAAACCAATTTTAATATCTGCCAGAGACTACCCAAGGAAATATCAAATCTAGTTTCTAATTTATGATTTCATTTACCAAGGCGGGGCGGGGGAGATTAAAACCTGTGGAAAAAGTAATTTCTCCTCCCTCCCCTCTCTTGTTGAATCACAAAGGAACTGTGACTAATGACAATTTTGGGAAAGCCGAATTAAATTTTGCTTCCAAACTGAGGATTCCGTGACTATGTGCTGCAATTATGTGTCTGAATTGAGCATAAAAGCCATGTAGTCAAAATCCAAGTCCACTGTAAATTGATGATGGTCTTTTTCAAATTTCTTTACCTGCAGTTTGCGGGCCAAGCATTGACATTGGCAACGACATCAGCGAATTCCGACGTCTGGAGAACTGCACGGTCGTGGAAGGCTACTTGCAGATCCTCCTCATCGGCGACAAGAACAACAACCAAGAGGTCTTCCGCTCGCTCAGCTTCCCCAAGCTGTCTGTCATCACCGACTATCTGCTGCTGTTCCGGGTCTCCGGCCTGGACAGCTTGAGCACGCTCTTTCCCAACCTGGCCGTGATCCGCGGCCGCAACCTCTTCTACAACTACGCCCTGGTCATCTTCGAGATGACCAGCCTGAAGGACATCGGCCTGTACAACCTGCGCAACATCACCCGCGGCGCCATCCGCATTGAAAAGAACCCCGAGTTGTGCTATCTGGACTCTGTGGACTGGTCGCTCATCATGGACGCCGAGTTCAACAACTTTATCGCCGGAAACAAGCAGTCCAAAGAGTGCAGCGACGTGTGCCCGGGCATCATGGAGAACAATCCGCAGTGCCGCAAGACCATGTTCAACAACAACTACAACTTCCGCTGCTGGAACTCCAACTACTGCCAGAAAGGTAAGTCGGACAAATGGAAGCTGCGGCTCTGCGTTCCACGAATCATTGGCCGATAATTGTGAGAAAAATAATATTGAGTTGTCATGGTATGAATATTACAGTTCTAAAATGGCCAATTTTGAAATACTGTGTTTGGGTGGACAAAAACAGCTTTTGATTCAAACCATTTAATTTTTAGACAAAATATTGGTTCCAAAGATTCAAGATACTTGTACCATGTTAAGTTGGGAAAAAAATGAATATGAACATTCTTCTTTTGTTTGAACTCTTCATAGTAAGGGATCGTGTCCCATCACTGGTGAGCTATTTTTTGAACAGACCCGTGGGGTACTTATGTTGTCCTTGGGGCTAACTAGGACCCGTCCACACCAGATTGTTTTTTTAAATTTTGTTATTTATTTATTCATTCATTCATTCATCTTCCTAACTGCTTGATCCTCACTAGGGTCGCGGGGGGTGCTGGAGCCTATCCCAGCTGTCTCCGGGCAGTAGGTGGGAGACACCCTGAATCGGTTGCCAGCCAATCGCAGGGCACACAGAGACGAACAACCATACGCACTCACACTCACACCTAGGGACAATTTAGAGTGTTCAATCAGCCTGCCATGCATATTTTTGGAATGTGGGAACCGGAGCACCCGGAGAAAACCCACGCAGGCCCGGGGAGAACATGCAAACTCCACACAGGAAGCTGGAATCGAACCCGGTACCTCTGCACTGTGAAGCCGACGTGCTAGCCACTGGGCTACCGGGCCGCCCGTTTATTTATTTTAAGGACAATATGAATCAATTAAGAGAGCTGGTATCCATGTTTTCAGCCTCTTCCGTCTTGCTCCCTCCGTCCTCCTCGCTGCGTAACTGCTCACCCCTCCCCTCTCTGCTTGCTGAGTAGAAGAAAATATCCGTTAATTGGAGGCAATTCACTTTGCACAGGTGGCTCATTTAGTCAACTCTCCAAGCAGACATTCATATTTTGCCCTGTTTAAAAGGCCCCTAAAAAAAAGCTCATGATAGAGACGGACATTTTGAGCATTTAGTGAAACCGTGACCTTTTAAAAAACCCCATCTCAAACCATCAAACCAGTTATCGGCCCAGGCCGCCTTTGCACTATTGTTCTCATCTGCTCAACATGCCATCGAAAAGCAGTAAAATGCTTTTAATGAAACACCTCTACACGAACAGGCCCTTTCAGTTTCTTTATGACTGCACTCTTTTACAGGAATCACCTTAGCTCTTGGCTATCAGCAGACATGTTGTGAGTGTGAATATTTTTGTGTGTCGAGCTTGTGCAAGCATTTACAGTACAGTTTATTGAGTGTCGTCATTCGCCCGCTAGCGTGCTTGTTAGCTTATTTGTTATTCTGATCTTTTTGGATAGCCTGTGCCCATATTTGTTTGTTCATAAGTTACGCTGTTGCTTCATTCATTTGTTTCTTGGACTGCAATAGTCCATTTGCACGTTTGTCAACTTGACGGGTTCGTTAGTTTCTTAGTCTGCAGGTTTTATTAAGTCAGTATCACCTTCCACATGAACATGGCCTTTCATTTCATTTTTATGACTGCGGCGTTTGGAGTGACTTGCTTTGCTGTTGGCTAGAGCGAATGCGTGTGTGTACGCGCGCATGCGTGTCCGGGTGTACATGTGCGTGCAAGTCTCAAGTGTTTCCCTGGTGACCAGTTGCCTCGCTTGCGGACTCAGCATGTTGATGTTTTCGGTCATGCGATAATGTGAAAGAGTCGCAGAGCAGGCTCAGGTTTGCATAGGATGCAAATGTGTCAGGTGTAGCGCTAAATGGAGGAACTAGAGGTGGTCAGTTATGGACTTGGGCTCGTGTTTAGATCTCCGCTTTATTGCGATATTTTATCAATACTTCCTCCTCGTAGAATCATCCAGACACAAGGAGGTCACGCTTAACAGGACGGTGCCTGATAAATGTGTCCTGTGTGTCTTTTTGCCTGTAAACTCCGCCGTGTTGCGTCTGTGGTAGCTGATGTTTGCCTGAGACGCGACCGGTGGGGAAGGAAGCCAAAGAGTTGCAAGAGTCAAACAGTATTTTTGAAGTGATTATTGTTGAACATATGACTCTGCACGTCAAAATAATGAGCAGGTGTCTTATTAGTGCCATCTTGGTGATTATAGCTGACAGCCAAGAATGCAAATAAATCAAAAAAATTACCAGAAAGGTCAAAATAAGAAAACGAAATACATTGTTTTTTTGGTTGGGATTTGTGTTTTACACCACGGATGCCATTGTGCTAAATTAGCACAGCTCACGAGATTTATGTAACAACAATATTGCTCTGTAGCGTGCAAGGCTGTTCACAAGATTGCTAGCGTATAAGTGACTTTGTTAGTCTGCTGCCATGTTTGTTACTTCAATTGGCCGCCAGTTTGTACTTCTCTGGAGTTGCTTTATCCGCAAAATGTATCAAGTCAATTTCCTTGGCAGTTTGTTTGTCTGTTCTTACTTCATTGGTACTTTTGCACTTCAGGTTATTGCCTGTTGCTGTTTTTTTCCATTTCTTTGTCCATTTCTGGGTTCGGGACAGCCACCTGATCCGAGCTGTTTTTCAGCGTGTACAACGAGTAAGACTTTTGAGTACATACTTTCTAATGTTCCCACCAACATCGGCACTGTATTATAAATTCTCGTTAAAAGTAACTCTCTTTATCGTCTCCGCATTTTGCGTATACTAGTCACTGTGGACTTGCACTCCAGATGCCCCCCTTTGTTCCATTCAGAATACATTTCCGGACACCAGAATGTGTTTCACGCCTTGGTCCCCGCAGATGATGAACATATGTTGCATGCATGTGCCTTTATAGTCCAAATGGCGACCCCATGAGACTAGAAACAAAATTCACAACATCAAACGGCTCTTGTGGTAATATCGGATGGAAATACGGTTCTCCTCGTACGAGCACTCCTTGAAGCAGGTATACGGTACAATATTGTTCATTGCTCTGGCACATGATCAGTAGCGTTTCTTGGATTGGCTACATTGCATTCTCATCACAATCCATGAAGTCACACATCTCGAGAGCCATTATCTTATTTTACACGTTTGAAGAGTTTTGGTCGTAAATATTGAAAACGATCATTATTTAAGATTTTCGGGCCGACTCGTTTGGGAGCCAATAATCGGGACAAATCCACTCTGAACACACCTCAGAGATAAGGATATCCTATCTTCTAAGACATAGGTCAGGTGTTTTGATGTTCTTTGTCAGGGAGAGACAAAACAAGACAAAAACAGCATGACCCGCCTTACTGTCTCCGTGGCCGTTTATCAAATGCCGAGTAGAAGTTTACAGATGAGCTACTTGCAAGCGCGACGGCTTTTTTTTTTGTTTGTTTAGTCAGTCGGCTGCGAAGTGGAGCATAGATAGAAGAAGTGGAGCGGGACCCCGTGAAGACACCGTTTGCCAGGCTCCAGAGGGAGTCTGTTAACACGGCAAATGGGCCAGCACCAAAGAATAAGACAATTGGGAAAGAAAAAAAAACAAAACAAAAAAGTTGTATTTGGTGCTGAATAGGAGGCTACCTGCTTGTGTGCTGCGTCTAATTGGATACCAAGAAAGCTCTCATTTATAGCCGGATGTCTTTTCTTTTGTTCTTTCACGGCCGACATACTTCAAAACGTCAAAGCCTGGGAGCAATCAAGGGCCACGTAATCGTGATTGTGATTGGCTCGTTAGTTAGTTAGCTAGTTTTGTTTGTGAGTGCTTTTGTTCACATTTTTGCTAGTTAATGTGTTTGTTGGTAAGCCTGCGCGTTAGTAGTGCCTTGGCCTGTCATATAAAAAGACGTTCTATTTAATCACGCCATCGTATACCCCTCTTCACTCGACTTGCCGTGTTGCTCGCCACCCCCGCGGCTTTGTCCTGACTTTGTGACAGGAAACCAGGCTGGCTCAGCTGGATTCAAGCAGTATGTTGCACAGCGGGCAACCGGGCTCGCAAAACCGGGCCGGGGCTTGCCGGATGGTGGTCGTCGGCCAAGCGGAGTCAGTCAGCCGTTTTGCAGAGGTTAATTTGTATTCGGCTGAAATTTTTGTCATTCATGTCATTAAATTATCTGTTTGACATGGCTCTGACCTGGAAAGGGTGAAGTATATCAGGCCGGTAGTGTGGTATCGGTGGGTAGTATCGGGATCATTTTAACGAGTGCCACCCATACAAGTATCCCGATTTGGTGTTCTGTTTGCACATTTGTTTGTTTGCTTCAGTCTTCTTATCTGAGCGCTCTTGTCTGAATGCGCCTTAGTCATTTCTATTTCCAGGATAGGTTGTCCATTCATCAGCTCCATAAAAGCACAAGACTTGTTTTCCTTGACGTGAACTCATTCACAAAAGTGTGCCAAGTATAAAAGAGAGACGGGGCTTCAAAGTGCGTTTGCTCCTCTGGGAAAGTTTTTCCTTCTTCTATTTTGTGGTGAGGGCGGCATTCTTCTGTGTTTATGTCCCCTATTTGTCTTGGTGTCTTTTTTCACGTTACAGACGTTTCGGCAGGTTTCCTATCTCACAACGTGGACTCCCAAGTCCGTGCATGCGGAGGTGTTTTTTTTTTCCGGCGCTTTGTATCTCAGGAGGAGATGAAAGCATATCATTAAAGTACAAAGGAAGTCCTCTGGGATTTACGGGAAAGGGATTTTTTTTTTCTGTTTTTTAACTCAGCCCACAGGGGAATACATATAAAAACAGAGGGATCGGCTTGTTGCTCAGCCTGCGATTAGCTTCATTTACCGCCCTTTGCATCTGCGTTGCTCTTTGGGCTCATTGTTTGACACCGGCCTGGTTATTTGTAATACTAGTAGGGCTGTAATGATTCGCCGAAAAATCGGGGTTGAGTTCGTACCGTGGTTTTAAGGTCACAGCTCAGTTTACATAAATAAGGGAACTATACTAACCATAAAAGGGATTCTCTTCTTTTGTGTCACCAAGGACATTTAATTTAATACAACTGTATTTATAGAGCTCTTTAAAACAACCACCGCTTTAAATAAAGTGCCTTACATGGAGCAGGAATAAGCCAGACAACAACAAACATTAAATTAGAAACAGAGACGGTAAATGGCACAAAAACCGTCCAACTAAAACCAAGTCTCATGCTGAATCAAAAGACAAAGAATAAATTGGAGTTGTAAGGTTAGTTTTAAAGATGGGCAGGGAGGAGGCTTTAGGGGGAGGTCATTCCAAAGAGAGGGACCGACAACAGAAAAGGCTCGATTCCCCCTTTGTGCCTTTGGTTCCCTTGAGATGCGAGTTTGAATTTGTTCCTTGACCACGCTTGATCAAATTGTCTTTCCAGTCTCCCCATCTGAATTTAATGGTGGTGCCCTGAATCCGGTCCTTAACACAGTACCGGAAATATTGCAATGTGATTTTTTTTTTTTCCAATGAGAAAAATAGCAACCTGCAATCCGTCCATCCATTCTCTGCTCTGCTTATCCTCACCCAGTCTATCCCAGCTGACTTCGTGCGAGACATTCATACCAGTGGACAATTGAGAGCCATGTTTCTCAAAGACAATGCTCTTTTTTAAAAAATATATACCGTATCACCAATATTCAGTTTTTATTGCACGTGCTGACGTTCAGCAGTCTGTCGAATATATATATAATGAATGCGCGACTTATTTAGTCTTTCTAATCGGCCAGAAAAGCACCTGAAAATGTACAGTGGGTTCAAGAATATCGTGCCAGTGTCGACAGGCGGCAGTTTTGACCTCCAATGACCTTGCCGCCATCTTCCACCGACTGTCGCTGGCGATCTGTTCCATTCACTTGTATTGAAGTAACTGTGTTTCGCTCCAAGAAATTAATCCGAAATTGTCAAGTTGCGTAACATGGGTAATTTTATACACGGGACAGTCATAGCATACTAAATAATAATGGCCATGGCCTTATATAAAATCTTCTTTTGTTGTTCTCTTGTCCCACTGCTGAGCAGTTTGGAATTGATTGACACATAATTAACGGCTTTCAAAACAAATGTTTCAATTGAGGTCAAAATTGAAAAGGCTACTCTTCTATGTTGGTTTTCATGTTTTTCTATCCGACTCCCAGAGCAGTTAAATGTCTCACCAGTCACGAACCTCACCATGTGTCACTGAGCACATATTTACAAGCCTTTATGTTCTCTTTGCTCAGCGGTGGTTTTTGCCACGGATGTCATTTTTTGCCCCTTCTTTTCCCTATTGTAAAAACGGACCTTAATTGAGGTGAAGGAGGCCCGCAGTTCTTTAGATGTTGTCGAGGGTTCCTTTGTGACCCGCTGTATGAGTCACCGTCGAGCTCTTGGGGTACTTTCTGTAGGCCGGCAACTCCTGGGAAGATTTCACCACTGTTCCATGTTTTCTCCATTTGTGGATAATGGCTCTCACTGTGGTTCACTGGCATCCTAAAGTGTCAGCAATGGCTTTCAGACTGATCGATGTCACTTACTTTATTTCTCATCTTGAATTACTCTGGATCGTGGTGTTTCTTTGCAGCTTTTTGAGTTTTTTTTCCGGCTTCATTTCGTAAGACATATTCCATTTAAATGATTTCGTGACTCAACAGGTCTGGAGGTAATCGGGCTCGGGGCGGTGGTCAGTGTAAATGGCTTTCAAAAAATTTTGATCAGCCACAGTTAATTCATGATTTAACATGGCGGGCAAGTACTTCTTCACATAAGGCCAGAGAGCTTTGGATAATTTTTTTCCTGTATTCAGCAAAATCAATCGAAAACTGCATTTTTTTAACATGGGTTAGCTTTGTCTGATATTTACGATTGATGATCTTAAACATTAAAAAAGGGAAACTGCGGAAAAGAATATGAAAAGATGGAAAATAATATTTCATGGCACAATATATCGTCTGTCTATGTGTGTTGCTGCTCCGAGAATTAAGGATTGAAGGCTTAGTTGTGGTTGCTTGAAATACATCATGTGCAATTTTTATGTTTTATGTTTAGTTTGACACTAAACTTATACAGAACGTGATGACACTGTCACCATGCAGTACTCGTATTTCAACTTTGCGCTATCAAGTGCAAGCAAAAAAAGAAAATCAGCTAAAGAGCGACTCTTGTATGTCAAGGCACCACTGTATTTTAAATGAAATAGTTTGCCAGTGACATCAAATTATCAAGTCAAGGAAAATTCTACAACAAAAAAATCCTCTGAACTACACTAAAAATAATATTTGAATTGTAAGGATGCACAGATATGTTTTGCGTGTGTACACTGGTACTCGACGATACCGAGTACAGATAGTTGACAATTTCATCACATCTTCCAATTGCTCTGAAAACATGTAGTATTTTGTCCACAAAGTTTTGTTTCATCTCCAAAAAGAACAAAAGATCCACATTGTTTCAATGTTTCAAGTCCGCATCCGCGCGACCTATTCACATAGGCTGATTGGGCTGGTAATGACAGGGTCGGCTGTGTAAAGCAGGGACATTCATGGCTACTTTAATTGAACAGTCACACCCATCTGTGGAATGCCTGAAAGAGAACATTACTGGTTTGGTTGTGGCGACGGGGCCACTGTAATTATGCGGCCTTTGATTGGGATCCGTGAAACACCGTCTGATTGTGATGAGCTCTGACTGGGTCGAGTGTCTTGTCAGCGGTATGGTGAAAGTTTGTTTTGCTACCCGGGTGCTTTTCCCCTTCTGTTCTGTGGTTGCCCGAAATATCAAAGAAGAAAATATGGAGAGGCGACTCAATGTGCTTTTGCTTGTAGCTTTATTTCAAGCACATTTTCAGTTGTTTTATGTATTTATTTTATTTTGTGCGTGTGTGATACATAGTGATGAAAACCAGGACTGGGCAATTATTTGAAATTTAAGTGCGATTTTGATTTTGGCTTATTGCGATCTTCATAATCGAAGAAAAAGGATTAATGTGCTGACCGGTGCGGCTTGGGTGTTTGCAGGTTCCCAATGTTATGAAAGCACCCTTGAATACACCATCTCGCTTGTTGGGGGAATTGGGGTTTGTACATGCAGTGCTGCTTTTTCCTTCAGTACAGTATATCGATGCGAGTATGCAGTATATTCTTGCTGCAGGCGATTCTTTGATTCAATTCTCCCTCGCTCGTTCGCACACATGAACTTTTTTCACGTTAACATGCGAAAGCAGACGGAACAATCCCTGGAATTTAATGGGAAGGACGGGGGTACTGGCATATAAGGTTCCCTTAAGGCCACAGCAGAGCCCTTTGGCAGCCTTAAAAGTCATGCTCATGTGCGACTTATCGCAACTAGACTTCAAGGCCTGCTTGGAGCTCATCCAGTCGACCTCGTTGGCTCCAGTCAAGAGTCTCGATGCGACACATCCAAGTGCTTCAAACATGAGACAAATGCAATAATTAATTCCAGCTATGCAGCATAAATTTTCACCACCGCATCATCGGGATCTGAACACATCAATGAGGAATTGGCCTGCATATGGAGTACAAAAGTAAAGCACATGAAAGTTGTACATGACACACAAAATACTCTGATGTTTATAAGCAAGGGTGGGGTTAGTTTTGCCACTTTGTGAACAAATAGTCTCACAGTTTCAGACAAATATTCAACAATACTCAAGATATGAATGAATATAAGGAATTTGGAGAAATGTCTCCATGTAAGCAGCAAGGCCCAAAACCAACATTGATTTGTCGGAACCTTTGATCCCTTTGTTTGGAGGCTGCATTAAAAACAGGGGCGGGATCGGTTTTCAGAGTTTGCGTTCCAACTTTTTTTTTTGCCGTCACTACTCGGCCTTCAACGTTGGTGATGGCGTGAACAAGGCAATCAAAAAAATTATAAAACTGCATGCCAAATTCAACCAATGAATTAGCAACTGACATGATTAAATTGAAAAAAAAAAACCTCAACTGTATTAGAATTTTCCCATGTTATGATGGAAGAAAGCTTTTGTTCAATAGAAGAACCGCTTTGTTTTTTCCCGCTTTATAGTTAATGAGCAATAATTAGTGTTTGTTTTTTAAGAGTTTTATTTCTTTATAACAGCGTGTTTTCCCTTTTATCGAGAATGCATTATATTTATTTTTAACCATGCACTGGTTTAAAAAAAATATGCGAAATGTAGTGTTGGATTAAAGAGTCGGATTAATTGCACGTTCATTCATTTCAAGGGGACACATTACCTCGGCTCAATTTCTGAATGTTTCGGGTTACAAATGGGCTCACGGTTGAAGTTTCTAACTCGAGGTTGCGTGTGGACTTAGCGGAGCGATTAAGGCGTCTTGTCGTGCCTCAGTCATTATACTGTTTTAAGCTAACTTTTAACTTGAGCTCACATTTGCAAACATGGTTTACTTTTATTCCCGATTTTCGATTCACAAAAGGTAAAAGGCATTTGAATAATCTAAGAATAGTCAGCGGCATTGCTTGTGGTAATTAAACATGATTATGTAATATGTGACAAGTGTCGTGCAGGTGATTGAGTACATACGCAAACTATTATGCCTTCAGCCATGATCTTTATCCTGTTACACCTGAATATCATAGTATCAGTCTCCATCTTAACACGTTAAGGATGACCTGAATGGTTGGCGTGATGGATCCTTGAAAACCTTACGCGCCGCACCCTCTTTTTCATTGTCTGGCTTCTCCGGCGGCACTGAGAGGGAACAACAACACTTTTTATTTGTCATGTCTTTTCCAGGGCAGTCAGTTGGGCGATGCCAGGAATGTCTTTTGTCTCCCGGTTATCCACTGGTGTCATGTCAGCTGATCTGACAAATGTGTTTTCCAAACAAGTTCCACAAGGTGAACTCCTGGCTCTATTTAGATGAGTCTGGGCAGAATAGTTTCCCTTTGTCCCCTCCGATGCTTTGGCTACAAGGAATTACAAGGAAAGATTTAGCCAACAGGCGACATGGCGTCAACAAAGAACGTCAAGGGAATAACACCATGTGTTGGATACAGTGTCTTCACTTTTTTTATTTTTTGGATAAACAGATGCCACTGATATTTGCACCATTGTTTATACACACTGCCTAATTGAATGAAGGACAATTCGTTTTCAGTGGCGCGGTGCTTTAAATTTCATCTTACGACAGCTGCCGTGTCGAATGTAAGCCTTTTTATTGTACATTCCCACCCTTCACCATAGCTGCACTTTTCAGCTGCTCGGATACATTTGGAAAATCTCAAGCTCATCTATGTGCTGTTAGACAGCACTTAAAAGACATTTTATCCAATGTCTCGCTACGACCCCCCTCGGCCCAAATCAAATGGCCATCACAAAATGGAATCTTAAGTCCGAAAGCGCTTCACATCTGTTTCCTTTTGAGTGCGTTATTCGGAAAAAGCCTCAGACAACAAATCTTCTGTGGGAGGTCTCTTCGCTGTGGGCGACCCAAATGAGGAGGAAGGGGGGGAGTAAGTCCATCAGGCATCGCTTTTTGATCGTCTCACCTACAATGCCAATATTTAAGACGAAAAACCTGTTCTCATTCAGACACTTTTTAGAACGGTAAACGGTGATAACGTTTCAGACGGTAGTACACTGAAACCCCCCTGTTGATTGACGATTCACTCATCTACACACCATCTTTTCTCACCAGAAACTGACGGTGAAAAGCGTACCAATTGGCTCAGTCGTTTTGGGCTAATTCCAGGTCTCAATATGTTCTTTGAATGAATTCCTACAATGGAATTTGTGAATGAGCCACATTCGGGAGCAGCAGAAGAGCGACACGGCATCGCTTTTTCACCTACCCGCTCTGATGTGAGTGCATTCACATTTCATTTTTATCAAGGATTCATAATTAACAAGAGGATGCATGAGGCCAATTCATCAATACCTTTAGTTATTGTTATTCGTCGGTAATCCATACACTTCCAGATTTCCCCTGGAGAACTTCTCCACAATCAACAGTGAGGACCAAAACGGACTTGAGTGAATTAAAATCTGAGCCAAGTGCAAATCCTTGAGGTCTGTTAAGGACATTTCCACACATCCCCCCTTTGCTTCTCTGAGCGTTCCAGTAATCAAGCAAATTTGAGAAAATAAACAGCACCGGCGCAGACTCCATAAACACCGCAACAGCTCGGTGATGGACAGAAAACACAATGTCCCCACATATTACTGTTTCCAGTCCCGCACAAAGCCGGCTCTGTTTGCATCGGACAGTTTGTCAGTGTTTAAGGCAGCTCAGAGTTTCGCGCCGCCAACAGCGTGTCTGCTAACTGTGGGGGGCCAACTATCACCATTAGGGCGTGCATCTCCATTTAAAGTGAATTTGCAGCTCTCGACACGAGCGACTCGGCCGATAGACGGCATGGCATCATCTGTATGTCCGACTAAAGGCGGTCACATTCATGAAACGGCGGCGCCGAAGTGCTCCGTGCAATAAAGATGACGGCAAAGCCGTAGCGCACTGTCAAGCGGGATGCGTATTTATGTTTGGGCTGCCAGAAGCCATCAAACATCGAGATACTAAGATTAAAAACAAAAGCATCACGATGGACAAGATTTACAGACGCTGTTGAAGTCTTCCATAAAATATTCACACAGAACCAATCTGCCCCAAGACAATGGAGCATATCGGCAGAGCTGGAAAGTGTTACTAATGGGACAAAACAACCAAACGGGCCGTTTTATTTGGAATGAGACCGGTCTCTAAAGAGCTCAAAAGTCGTGAAAGTTCTTCTAAATAGTCTCGACAACCGTCACGATGAATTGGACGTTGAAAATACAGCCAAGTAACAGTTCCAAATGTCAACAGACCAAGCGGGTGGTTGGTGTAATGTGTCAGCTTCAGTGACTTTGGACTCCAGCGGGTGTGGGAAGCTTGCTTGACGTGATCGTGATCATCAACCAAAAATGTCTTGCTAAATGGCTGCAGCGCTGCGGAAAAAATGATTTGCCCCCTTTTGGATTTTCATTTTGTTGAATATTTATCACTTAAATCAGGGTTGTCGAGATCATTTTTGTTGCCACATTGTCGGTTGGTCTCCTTCAGCGGGCTGTTATGACTGAAACCATCAAAATATTCGGCGACTCATCATGTTACAGTATTATATGTACACAACTAATTAATGGCTAGCTAGGCTTGAAATCCAAATTGATGGATAGCTAGTCTTGAAATCAGAAGTCAAGGATAATAGTTTGTTCAGATTACTGTTTAAAAAAAAAGGTAAAAATAATCTTGCAATATTATTCACTACATTTGACGATTTGACCACTTCCTTCTGAGAATGTGCACACAATAGCGAGTGACTGTTCATCAATTTTTAAGCGCCCAGTTCAGTCCCCGATGTCAACACGAGAATAGCATGGCGAAGAAGACTGTTTAAATTCCAGTTCTAATTGAAGCAAGAAAATGTCTTGGCCGTAGGCATACATCAAAAACATGTTGTGAATTTTGCTATTTCGCGACTTGTCAGAGAACAGAAAGTTAGCCAGTACTTCAACGCTGGACAGTTGGACATGTGCATTCAAAATTAGTTTCACCTGGAAAGGAGAGGTTTAAACATTGGCAACAATGTTTCATCAATTATCAGAAACCATTGATAAAGTGTGGGAGTATAAAAAAAACATTACTCCTGAGTCCTGTTGTAAATTAAGCTGCAAGGGCTCGGCCCCTCCCTTTGGAGGCGGGGTGGGTAACTGCTAATTACAAAACTAAGTCATAGAGGAAGTTTAAGGATCCCCGATGGCCTGTTTACCGTCAGTGTTTGTCACCTGGGCAACGCAGTCAATGGAAAACCACCAGTGACCACGTGGATGTTCGTGTGTAGCGATCTCATCGGGGCAGGTTTGTTAAACTCTGCATCAGGCAGGACAGCATCCTCGGATGGGAACCAAGCATTAACAAATTAGAAAAGACACAGACCACCGTCGACGAGGACCAAGAGACCCACTTGTTTTCGCCGCACATTTGGGGTCCACGACAATAGCTTAATTTGGATGCAACGGACCAGAAAGATTCTCGCTGTTTGACTGGCGACCGATGTGGAGTTCCCGGAATACTTTCCCGCCGGGCAGACATTTGTGAATCCTTTTTGATCCACACCGTTCTGCGCACAAATGAACGGAAAAGGTGAACACTCCGTCAGTGAGTGCGTCAGTCATGCTTTGCACAGTGCATCATTGATGCACAACACTTAACTGTTTCCACATTTTGTTTTTACATACCCTTATTCCGAAAGTGGTTAAATAGATTCCCCCCACCCCACCCCCCAAAAATCTACACGCAACATTCCATCATGACGATGTGAAAAAAATGGAGTCAGAACAAATCACCGCCTTTGCCATGAAGCGTAAAAGTGATGCGCTGTTCACGTTCTGCCCAACTGCATTTTCCAGTCAAAATCCATCACAATATAAATAAGCACATAGGGAGTATATCAAACTCCCCGAATGCACAAAAAAATCTGTTGCGGCCTAAAAAAATATTCTGACCCTCCATTCCACTTGACCATGCAGCTGAATAGGACACATTCAAGAGATTAAGAAAAATGCCCTGCACACATTTTACAGTAAATAAACAGCTGGGAAAATGTTAACCAAGGCTGACTAGTTTGACGTAATTTGGGCTGCGCTAACTACCGGTAGTTAAACTTGCACTTGTATGACAATTGAGGAAATGTTTCTTCCAACGAGGAGCCGTTTTATTTAATTTCAAGCGGCGGTGAATGTCTCTTTAAATATGTATGACCGTTAAGGACGGTGAAATGTTTTAAACAGTGTCGGTTTACGAAAAGTTGTCTGCATATGTTGGAATCGTTAAGATTGTATTGACTATGTTTATGTTGTATTATTATTTTATGTAAAATGTTTTGTGAAGCGCTTAACGAAAGCTACAGCTCTGGTGAATGCGCTATACAAATAATTTTAGTCAAGTCAAGTCAAGTCAAGTCAACAGTATTTATAGAGCACTTTCAAACAGCCATCGCTGCATACAAAGTGCTGTACATGGAGCGATTTAACATATACAATAAACAGTAAGACGAATCAGTAATAAGTAATAAGTAATAAGGCGGTAGAAAGCACCAAGCAGTAAAACCAATAGCAAATCTAAGTCATGCTGAGTCAAACGCCAAAGAATACAAGTGAGTTTTGAGGAGGGCTTTAAAGATGGGCAGCGAGGAGGCTTGCCGAATGTTCAGTGGGAGGTCATTCCAGAGAGATGGACCAGCAACAGAAAAGGCTCGATCCCCTCTGAGCCTCAGTTTAGTTTTACTTCATGATGGTGACAATTGGAACCTATTTCCATTATTTCCTACGGTGAAATGACAATAACTTGCCAACTCCCCCTACTGGTAGTCCCTCCCACAGCATTTTTTTTTTTTGGAAGCAAGACCACCATGTGAAACGACTTTCTTCCTCCACTCTCCTTATCTCCACCTTCTCCCATCCCTTATTTCTTCCTGCGGCGTTGCTAGCTCAAAAGCTGGTAACCACTGCTGTATGTGTATGTGATTTTTTTTCCAAGATGGCGCCCGAGTAGGCAGCCTTCGGCAAGTGCTCTTCAAGAGCCTTGCTTTTTTGTTCTTTTTGTCTTTTTGTTTTGTCACATGTTGTTTGTTGTTTCATCATGTGGACCTGATATGGACTGTTTTCAGCGTTTTTTGGCCACGACATTCGTCAAAGGAGAAGTATCTGTGCTTGGTGGTTGCGCCTTTTCGGCAGCACGCCTGTACCAGCACAGATTTTGATTGGGAGGAATGTCGGCGCCATTGACTGTCGGTGCTGGACAGACCTGGGGCGCTTGTGTTTTTTGCGCCTGAAATGGGCAGCATTTTTCACAACCCCGTTTTGTTCAGTGGAGATGTCGGCGCTGTTGGACAGTCGGCGTTGGTGCAGCTGGATGGATGGCTGATGAAGTTGAGGATGAGGAGAGAGGAGCGTTGGCGCAGACCGCCGATGCGTATTTGGAACAGAGAGTCGCGGAGAAGTGAACCAATCTCTTTTTTTGTCAACGGATGCTACAGCTTCTTGTTGACTTTGAAACTTACAGTAGCTTGTAGCCGACGTATGCACATTTTGAGCATGACGTCTCTGATCCTCTGGTTAAAGGACACTTTGATTCTCTCCTCTTTCATCTCAAACTGCTTCAAACAACAAAGCGCGTGACAGAAAAGTGGTTAGGACTGCACGACTGTCCGTGTTTGATGTTATGTGTTGTGTTTATTATTTTACTTTATGTTAACTGTTTTGTTAAGCGCTTTGTTACAGCTGCATCTGTTGTTTAAATCAGCATGTATTGTATTGTATGTGTCAGACTTGCGTATTGCGTCCGGTTCCTTACCCCAGCTGTTTGTCACCATTTTTTTTTCTTAACTTAGTGTAAGGTCACAGGGTTGCTCGAGGAGGCGTAAGGGAGGGTGGGCGGTTTTGTAGTGGAAGAACATTGTGTGCCAAAGAAAGACACGCAACCACAAAAAACAGCCTGCTGAATGTCTGATGGACCACACAGTTTGGAAGGTTCTGATTGGTGGACAGGTGAATGTCAACTCGTGGTTACCGCCTGATGATCTGTTTTGTTCAAACTGGACAGACTGCGGGTCCGTCGGTGGTTTTGTGGGTTCAGTTGGCATGAAAATATTCTTGTGTGTTCGTTTTTTCATGTTAAGAAACGACTTTGTTGTCCGGTTGACATCTGAATTTACTTTAGTTGACGTCTATTGATTCCATGTCTCACACGTGTTAGAGGGCGATGGGGGAAAAAAGAAGCTTCACATCTGTCTCGGCACCTGTTTCTGATTGGGCATCATTTGGTCTAATTCTCAAGCAGGAGTTCATCAAAGTACAAGGCCTCGATTTGCCTGGCGGCTTCAAATCTCAATAGCCTTCTTGTTGTTCACTTTTGGACTTGGGTCAATGAAACTCTTTTTGTTCCTTTTGTTGTGATAGACACCCTCTTTTACTGGTGTTTGTGATTCCGTGGTGGCCCAACATTCAACAGCTTGGGAAAAGAAACACGGCAATTAAGGGCCACATGGATCCTTGAGACCTTTTTCATATGCCCTGTTAAGACAGACCATGTCCATGAAACTTCGGTTGAGGGCTATTAAGTTTTTAAAAACCTCAAAATGGTATTCCCCTAAAGATCGAAGCTGAATATTTCTTCATAAAACACTCATAGCACAAGTGAGTGTTGGAGGCAGCATGTGCGTCATATCACTCGGCATCACTTAAACAGCACATCATTTTCCATGACTTCATTATGTGCCTTGTCGAAACATTGACCCCCCCCCCCCCCCCCCCACACACATGGCTAATACAAGTGGGTGACATACTTTTCACGACATATTTTCATCACAGATATCTTACAAACAATCAACTTGAGCTTCCAAATTCGGGCTGTACTTCGCGTAGGCTAAGTCCTCCAAGAGACTGTAAATCATGCTGATTATTATTTACTGGCCCTGGGATTAGATGCTGAGCGGACCCCCACTACAGGAGATTGAGCAATTTGTACTCTTCGTGGGGAGTCTTTTAGTTGTTCTCAGAAGGTGCTCACTCAGCAAATGTTTCACATCAGCGTCCTTTTTGAGAATAATGTATTCCAAAATAAAAATTGGACAAAATCATTGTCATTTGTTTTTCATATTTTCATGTGTCACATCCTTCCAAATGAAAAAAAAAACACTATTGAAGGGGATGTCACAATCTTTGCAATCCCAGGAGGGAGTTCATAGTTTTCAAAAAGTTGTAAATTAATAATCTACAAATAATAATTGTTATTTCCGCGAGTAATTTTTACAGGAATAATATTCAATTGGGAATTTTTTCCCCCCCTTTTTCTGTTTTGCCATCAGAATGCCCGGAGAAATGCGGCCGGCGAGCGTGCACAGAGAGCGGCGACTGCTGCCACGCGCAGTGCCTGGGCAGCTGCAGCGTGGCGGGCAGCGACAGCTCCTGCGCCGCCTGCGTGCACTACTACCACCAAGGTCGCTGCGTGGCCGACTGTCCGCCCGGCACCTACAAGTTTGAGGGTTGGCGCTGCGTCAGCGCCGAGCTCTGCTCCAGAGTCCACCTGCCGGACTATGACAGCTTCGTCATCCACGAGGGCGAGTGCATGTCCGAATGCCCCTTCGGGTATACGCACACCGCCTCCAACAGGTTAGCCTGCTGCGCTACATCTAGCTAAGCCCAGACCAGCCTAGCATTTACATTTAAGAATACAAGGATTGTAATATTTGCTGCATTAATTTTATTTTTTTTCTTCTGAAATTGGCTTTCTAAATGTGTTTATTCATTTTTTTTTATTTCTTTATCTCAAAATAATACGTTGCTCCTAATTTTTCAAATATCATCTTTTTTTAGGTTTCAGGTGCAAACCTACATCAAATTATGCACGCAAAAATGTTTGTTTTAATGAACAAGATTTTAAAACCAGTAGTTTAAATCAAGAGTTTATTTTAATGTGCTTTTGCACAGTGCATTTTACTAATTGTATTCATCTGATTTCATCTTCTGTATTTCAAAAAAACGTATTTCTTTTTGCACTTATAGATGCAACTTTGTATAGTTTTTGGTTCCATTTTACTTATAGCTAAAAATGTCATTTGTAAACGTCTGGAATGCTGCTACAAGCTGAAAATCTGATCAAAGTTCATCTTTAATTGTCTGTTTTGAGAGCAAGACCGTACGTTTTAGTCCTCTGTCTGTCTCCAGCATGTCTTGTACCGCTTGCGACGGCCTGTGCGATAAAGTTTGCGAGGAGAAGGTCATTGACTCCATGGACGCTGCGCAGTCCCTGAAAGGCTGCACGGTCATTAAAGGCAACCTGCACATCAACATCCGCAGAGGCCGTGAGTATACCGCGCCGACGTCTGCTTCTTATCATGAATGACACGCAGTCAAAGCACACGGCACAGATGGGTAAGATATACGGTGGACCCTCAATTTAACACAGACGGACTCCAGATTTAAGGGGCAGAAGAAGCGTTTCATATCTACTGACTCAGATTTATGGCCGTTATTTAGTGGCGTGAGCATTGTTTCTGTGGTCAAGCTCTTAACTGTGGCATAGAATTGTAAGGGAGGTGGAATAAAAAAGGAATGCGCTAACTTGAACGCGGCTCATGAAGTTTTCCCCTCCCCCAAGCACCAGCTACCTAAGCGTGGGTAACATTTTAAAAATGGCTTCATGCTCTCGTGTATTTTGTGCAATAATTTCATACTGTACTGGGCAATTTCAGGCCACACAATCAGTAAAATAATCTTATACTGTAATTGGTGTTCTTCAGTTGAATGCACAATTGGCTCGAATGGACGACACCTCCCCCATATTAGTCCGGTAAATCGGGATTCTACTGTGCCGCATAGAAGGGTGGTTAGCCCATGTAAAAGAGTGCCGCTCGTTAAAGGACCGCTGCAGCACAAAGACGCTGTAAAACGGCAGCATGGCACACAAAGAGAAGGATTTGATCCGACACCGTGAGAATGTCAATAAGTGCGGATGCAGCAAAGGCGCGATGTTGCGATCACAAATTCATGTTTTAAACATTTTTTTCCCTGAAAAAAAAAGAGATATTTTAAGATAAGATAAGATAAGATATCCTTTATTCGTCCCACACTGGGGAAATTTACAGCCTCCAGCAGCAAGAATGTATGTAGAAAGAAGAAAGGAAATGTTTTGAGAAACATGCTCGCGCCGTGTCAGACCCTCTGCATTGCACGAAAGTCAAAATCAGGCAAGAGCAATCTGAATGGACTGTTTATGACAATAATGAGCCTGCTAAAAAGATAAAGACTTGGTCAATGCTAGTGCACGCATGGCAAGAGCTTGCATCCCTCACCGTTCCAATACTTTTGAAGGGAAGCTGAGTTCCGGGGTTGGTGGCTCTGGAGTAGTCTAAACATGTGAGAGCAAAACACTTTTTACAATCCGCAGTGATGTCACATGGAGTCTAGACCAGGACCTTGGAAATTGTGAGGGCCGTGTCATTTCCTGCATATATAACCATAAAAACACAGAAGAAGAAAGTCCAACGCTAATTATTAAATGTGATGTTTTTTTTTTTTTTTACATTGTGTCTCAACAGATAACATGGTGGCCGAGCTGGAGAGCTTCACGGGTTTGATCCAAAGGGTGACGGGCTACGTGCGCATCCGACACTCGCACACGCTCAGCTCGCTGGCCTTCCTGCGCAGCCTGCAATACATCGACGGCGAAGAACTCCTGGATGAGTAAGAACACACAAGCATGCTCGTTTTGCTCTCTTATTATTTTCTATTCGCAAATAAGCCAAGACTTAGTGTGGTGTTTTTAATGGTAGTTAGCTTCGTTTGACTGTTCAGAATGTTTAAATTGCAACACAGAAAAGAATGTAAAAAAGCAGGCGTTTGAAGATTATTTTTTCATAATTAAAAGTGATCAACATATTTTTACCCTTGAATGACTTGTTGGAAGTGACATTTGAGAATTGCCTTAAACATCTTACCAAATGTTTTATGATGGAACAGATCATCTCCATTCTTGTCCAATTGGGTAAAAGAAAGGCTGATGACAAAGACGGTAAATGACGCTGGATGTCTATCCTTAATTGGACCTCAACAGTTAGAGTGGAACTTTTTTTCCAATAAAGTAACCAGAGCGGCTAAATCTCGGTGGCTCAGGAAGACATCCTCCTCTTTTTTTTTCTCCTTGAGTTCACAAGAGTCTCGCTGTCTCAAGGCGCCACATTGCAGTCATTCCTTCATGTCTGGGTGGTACCCAGCGTATCTTAAAAAGCCACATCGCCACCTCCCGCCCCCCTGCCATTTTACCCGGATCTTATTTTCCCTTCGGCTGATCATGATTAATGGTGACAAAACGGATTGGAATGTGTCTGGTAATGAGCAAGAATGCTATAAAGTTGCCAGGTGACTTGATTTGTTTGCAGCAAATACGCATCCTCAGAAGGTGTCGTGGCTCTCAAAGTCTAGGAAGCGTCCTTGCAGTGCAAGACTTTCCCCCTCAGACACAGGCGAATATCCACATTCCGTCCATGTGCTTTTTCGGACGATTTAGTTCCTAGTACTATTTATAAAAAAACAGATTTAAAGGATTTCAGGATCTGACGTGGCCTAGCATGTGCCCTTCATTACTTGCGCTCAGTTACCCAGCAGTAATGGAGAAAAAAATCGGGGGGCGGGGGGGGGGGGGGGGGGGGGGGTCAAAATACTTTTGAGCACCTGAAAAGGTGTATGACTTTAAATTTACTGTGCAAACCCATTTACGCATGTGAAAGTGGAGGTACTCGGCAACGTGTCTGTCAAGTTGAAGCATTATGCCTGTTGCATGCAGTATATTTTGGCTGAAATATAAGTAATCAACATTTTGTTATGTATCACTGCCATATACCAAAATAGAACATCGAAATTTTATTTTTCAATGTTTATTGTTGTTTTTTATTTAGTTAACCCCGCCCTCTTTGATTTTTGTTTATATGCCGTTGTTTGGACAACATCATGAGTTTTTATGTGTAAATTTTGGTGCTGTGATCATTGAATTTCCCCTCACAGGATCAAAACAGTGTCTAAAGTGGCCGACCAAATCTTTTCATGCATCAGAAATAAATGAGTGACAGTCCAAAATGGTTTGCCAAACATTTTTGGGCACCTGAAAATGGAGATGCTCTACATAAAATACTGTTGAGCGCCTGAAAATTGGAAGATACCCGGCATAAAATGGTTGTACCATTCGAGCTGGAGATACCCTGTATAAAATGATAAGATAAGATATCCTTTATTAGTCCCACACTGGGGAAATTTACAGCCTCCAGCAGCAAGAGTGTATGTAGAAAAAAGAAAGGAGACAGAGAAAAAAACAACAACAAACATCTTTCAATTAAATACAATATGAACACAAATGGATAAATCGCAGTACTATTTACGATTTTCCTTCACATCATTTAATTATTCATTCATTCATTCATCTTCCGAGCCGCTTGATCCTCACTAGGGTCGCGGGGGGTGCTGGAGCCTATCCCAGCCGTCTTCGGGCAGTAGGCGGGGGACACCCTGGATCAGTTGCCAGCCAATCGCAGGGCACACAGAGACGAACAACCATCCACGCTCACAATCACACCTAGGGACAATTTAGAGCGTCCAATAAGCCTGCCATGCATGTTTTTGGAATGTGGGAGGAAACCGGAGCACCCGGAGAAAACCCACGCAGGCCCGGGGAGAACATGCAAACTCCACACAGGGAGGCCGGAGCTGGAATCGAACCCGGTACCTCTGCACTGTGAAGCCGACGTGCTAACCACTGGACTACCGGGCTGCCATTTAATTATTATTATTATTATTATGATTGTTATTTTTTATTCATCAGCCTGACAGCAGTCGGTAGGAACGAGCGTCGGTATCTCTCCTTGCAGCGCGGGTGTAACAGTCTCTGGCTGAAGGAGCTACTAAGTGCTGTCAGGGCGGGCTGGAGGGGGTGGGAGGGACTGGCCATCATAGCTTTTAGCTTAGTTAGCATCCTTCTGTTGCCCACCTCCTCCAGAGTGTCAAGGGAGCAACCCAGCAAATGGCGGTTTGAAATGGTTTTAAGAACCTAAAGATGGAGGTAAAATGAATGATGATGACACCTTCCTCCTTTACCCCTGTAGCATGTACGCCTTCTCGGCGTTCGACAACCAGCAGCTGCAGTACCTGTGGGACTGGAAGCAGCACAACCTCACCATCAAGAACGGGAAGCTGTTCTTCCGGGCCAATCCCAAGCTCTGCGTTTCGGAGATCCAGAAGATGTGGGAGCAGACGGGCGTTGCGGGGCGCTTCGACGAAAGCGACTTCCGAAACAACGGCGACCGAGCCAGCTGTACGCTCCGAAGCAGTCCAAATATTTCCTGTTTTCATTGGGGTTGCTGTAGCTTAGTTTGGCACCTAACGCTACATGATGCTCATTTTTTTATTTCTTTTCCGTTGTTATAAACCGCAATTTCGAGTCTCTGTTCAATTCGGGACGAAACAGCTTATTGAAAACCCTTGATAGAATTCTGAATGTTTTACCATTTCAAATTTTAAGTATCGTTCCGTCGTGTTTATAAACGTAGTAGAAGACAAAAGAAATCAGTTCCACTTTTCAGTGCAATGAAATGTGGTGTGGAAGGTAGTTCAGGTGACAGCAACATTCATTTTTTTGTCCAATATTTTTTTGTTTTTGGGGGAGGCCTTGGGGGTATTTTTAGATTCCCTAATATTTGTGCAATAGTCATGTGATTTTTGTATCTTTCTTGTAATGTTTCTTCAAACCATTTTTATTTTTTTCAACACCTTTTCAGCTTTTTTTACCTAATATTTTGGTATTTCTTTCAAGCTTTTAACATTTACCAGTAATATTTCAATATTTTATTATAATATTTTGTATTTTTTTCTGCTATTTCCCCAATATCTTGTTTTTTTCTAGTTGTTTATATGGGAATATTTGGGGATGTTTTTGGTTTTATGCGCATTTTTATTTTTGTATCTTTTAGGGGGGTTTTCTTCAAATGTTCAAACATTTATACAATACAGAACAAATAATTTTGTATTTCAATTTTTTCCTGATTCTCAGCTAATACGTAATGCAATTAATTGTAACATCGGCACAATTCTCCGTCGTTGGGGTCTTTCCGACAGATGCGGTCATGGGTGGTGTGTTTCATGCTGTTTTCTGTTGTACTCTTGACATGGAAGCTGAATACAGCTTAACTGTGCTGCAAATGGCACTGTGCGGTGGGAAAAAAAACAGAGCATCAAGAACCCTTGAGAACCTCTTGACTTTTAAGGTCCAGGCAAGAATTATTTGTGATGCAAGAACTGTCTTTTACTCTCTCAGGCGAAAGCACCATCCTAAAGTTCAAGTCCAACACCACCAGCAGCACCAGGATCAAGTTGACCTGGCAGCGATACCGCCCCCGAGACTACAGAGACCTCATCAGCTTTATCGTCTACTACAAAGAGGCGTAGGTTTCCATTTGCCGTGTCCTCCCCTCTTCTGACCTCAGCTGTGATTTCTCATGCATATATTACTCAGTGCAGTGGACTCGGGATTGCCAAACACCCAACCATCCCTGTCCCTTCCCTTAGGCCGTACCAGAACATCACCGAGTTTGAGGGTCAGGACGGCTGTGGCTCCAACAGCTGGAACATGGTGGATGTGGAGCTGCACCAAGACAAGGACACCGACCCTGGCGTGCTGCTCTCCGGCCTGAAGCCTTGGACGCAGTACGCCGTCTTCGTCAAGGCCATCACGCTCATGGTGGATGACAAGCAGGTGCCCAGCGCCAAGAGCAAGGTGGTGTACATCCGCACCAGCCCCTCAGGTAAACCCACTCATAGCCAAAATTCTATTGTAAAAAGACGCTAAACACGAAAAGTTATTGTGAAATGTCTGTCTAAATACATCTGAGCACCAGAAAGAACCAATGAAGCCTGTTTTGTCACCGCAGCGCCTTCCATGCCTCAGGACGTGCGTGCCTACTCCAACTCCTCCACCCAGCTGGTGCTGCGCTGGCTGCCCCCAGTTTCCCCCAACGGCAATCAAACCTACTACCTGGTGCGCTGGCAGCAGCAGGCCGAAGACCGAGAACTGTACCAGCACAACTACTGCTCCAAAGGTATACACACACGCTGATACACACTACCTGATTGTTTTAATTTATTAGACGTGATAAAAACCAGTCCAGCAAGAAACTTAATGACGACAACCCTCCTCTACAGAGTTGAAGATCCCTGTAAGGATGGCAGCAGTCGGGGTGGGGGACCAGGATGACGACACCAAGCCCACAAAGTCGGACCCAGATGGCCCCGAGAAGGGCCCCTGCTGCCCTTGCCCCAAATCGGTGGAGGACCTGGAGGCAGAGGCTGCGGACGCCTCCTACCGGAAAGTCTTTGAGAACTTCCTGCATAACTCCATCTTTACACCCAGGTGCGTTTTTTTTTTTTTTTTTTTAACATGCCTGTGTTAAATAAACAATTTACAGGGCCTCGAACAACTTTTCCGCACTCATTCACATTTTGGCTCTTCCAATCACAGATGTGAATGTATTTTGTTGTGATTTTATGTGAGACCTCCACAAATTAGCACGTTATTGTCAAGTTGAATAAAATTGGCACACATTTTTCCACATTTTACGCAAATATAAAACTCAAAAATGTGGTATGCAATTGCATTCAGCACACTGTACTCTAATGCCCCTAAATACAATCCGAAGTCACTGAATGAGTAAATACGGTTTAAGAGGGAGGAAATTTCATACATTTGACAATATAGTTGTACTTGACACTTGATACGGTGCACCCGGGTATAATTCACTACCACCAGTTCTGTGAAGGCCTCGATGATTTGTGAGAGAGCACCGAGATTATCATAGGATCGATAAGTTCTGAAGGGAGTAGCTGGGAAGAGGTGGTGGGCATGGTATGGGAGGTCCAGTAGGATTTTCCATGCCCTTGTCTTGGTTCTGGCGGTGTGCCAATCATTTTTTTTCCACAGTGGATTTGTTGTTTTTTTTTTGTGGCGCTACCAAACCAGACTGTGATGGAGGAATACAGGGCTGATTCGATGACTGCATTGTAGAATTGTCTCAGCAGCTCATGTGCCAGGCCGTGCTTCCTCAGTAGCCTTGGGAAGTGCATCTCTGCTGGGCCTTTTTCAGGCTGGAGTTCATGTTGGCCTCCCACTTCACGTCCTAAGAGACGTGATTCGCATGTATTCGCATGTATATTCACTTTTTCAGTTACCCCCCCCCCCCTCCCCCCGATCAATTGATAGATAAGATATCAATATTCCAGGATAATGTTGAATTGTTTTGGCTTCATAGTTGGTGTGGGATTTACAGTTGAAAAATTGTCGGGGGGGGTGCCAATTACTCTTGTTTTTTCACTTTTTGCAGTCGATCTGGATCTCTATCCACCACGAATAGCACAGGTTTACCGTACTGTGTAAATCCCTTTTTTCCTTTTTTTTTCTTTAATGGTAACATGTTGCTGTTGATTTTGCAGGCGGATGTGCTTGAAGTTTCTTGGTCAAAGTTGACTCGCCGCAAAGATGACTGGTGCTGTTTTTGTGACTCTATTTACAAAAGTGCTCACCAGTTGTCCTCATCTCCCTGAGGCTGCAAAGCATTGAAAACAACTCAATGACTCACTGGATCAGACACACACACACACACGCACACACACACAGAAAGACTTGTGTGAGATCAACACGGATCCAAAGCGAACAACAAAAACCTCACTACATCTGACATTGCTCACAAATAACCAACAACAGACCTGTGACTCTTCTATTAAAACCAACCAACTTCCTTTTCCCACACTCGATCAGTCCTTTCGAAACGTTTCACCCTCATATCCCCTTTGATATAGCGACAGAGATGCCACACCCCCTCTCCCTCACACACACACTATAAAAGCAAACAGACAAAAAAAACAAAACATGGTAAATCATGCAAACATGATCAAAGTGTCACAAAATTAAATAAAGCTGTGAGTAGGAATGAACTGTCTCCCCCTTTTGAGAAAATTGGGTGGTGCGTCTGTTTTCCTTTCCACACCAAGGTTGTCAAATGCCCGACCGACCATCTTATGTCTGATGAGATTGCCCGACAGGATAATCCATATGTTTGAGGTGTGTTAAGAGGGGATTTGTCCCGATAAAACGGTCCAAACCGAGTTGGGCCAACAATTTTCAATTTTAAACATGTTCAATATTTACGACCAAAAATCATGTGGTCAAGCGAATGCTCTGCCTCAGAGGACCGGCATTGGAGCAAAACCTTTGTGTGCGCAGTGCTATGTGTTGACGTATTCGTAGCACACCACACAGAAAATGACTTTAAAAATGTGCAATTTAGTCAAATGATTTATCTTGCTACAAGGGATGAATCACAGATTTTAAAATTGTTTTAAGATTTGACAAATCATTTTGTGTACAAGGCCTTGATGCGAGTACACAGAAATTGGTAGCATTCTAAGAGTCAGCAAGTGATGTATTACATCTATGCATCGCTTGGAAAAAAAAGGCTAAAATTTGGTAGCCATTGGACAAAAACTGAGTTTTTGGGCATGGGTTCTTGAGACTTTTTTGTGAGTGTACTAATGGTAGACACGTCGACACAATTTCTAAATTGTACCCCTTTAATTTTAGAAATGTGTCTTTGAAAGAATCCTGGAAATGGCCAATATGAATTGGAATGGCTGATTTAAGCCAAACTGGCAAACTTGTTGTAACTTTCAAGGATCAAATTTTTTTTTTGTAGGTCTCCTCATGATAAGTGTGTCAATTTTGTGTTGTAGAGTGAAAATGACAGGGGCAGAACTTAACTTAAAAAATATATATATAAGTTAGTTGCCTTTGAAAGTCAGCAACGCTGGCTGAAGGTGGTGAAATTTCAATACATTTTCGGACCTTGTGAACCCTGGAATGTGTCAAAAAGCCAAATTTCCTATTTTTCAAGCATATATTGGTGAGCCTTTTGTTTGTTTGGTTGGTTGTTCTGGAGGGTGGGGATGTCTACTCATTGTAGCTTCCAAATTTCTCGTGGCGAACCGAAAATGGTCTCAAGGACTAAATCGTGATTTTTTTTTTTTCCCCCCCAGGCCACCCGATCGCCGTCGTCGAGATCTATTCAACATCGCCAACGCCACCCACTCTCGACGCCAGCACCGGCCTCACTCCAATACCAGCACAGTCTCTCCCCTGCAGGCTGCCACCAACAGCAGCGTCGCTGACCCGGAGCTGGCGGAGCGAGAATTCGATTTTGTCGAACAAGCTGTCACGGAGCGCGAGCTGCAGATCTTCGGTTTACAGCCATTCACCGTATACCGCATCGACGTTCACGCTTGCAATCGACAGGTGCAGCGTTGCAGCGCAGCCGAGTTTGTTTTCTCCAGAACCAAACCGGCAGGTTAGTGCAACACAATTAGATGTCATTTGTGTTAACCCAAATTTGGGCAATTTTATTATTTATCATTTACAACTATTCATCCTCATTATAAATTGTATTTCCAAATAACTAACCAATTAATAAAATGCACCTACCGTGTTTTTCTGACAATACGTTGCTCTGGAGTGTAAAACCTACTCAGTCAAAAAAATGCATCATGAAGAAGAAAAAAACCATGTTGCTCTGGAGTATAAGTCAAAGTTTGGGGTCATTTATTTGACAAAAACCGAGACCAAAAACAGTAGAGCTTGGACTGGCACCGAATGAGTTCTAGTTGGGTTCAAAAGTTTTTTATTTACAATAACATCTTTTTGGGGGCGCACTGTAGTTGACTGGTTAGCACGTCCGCCTCACAATGCAGAGGTGCAAGGTTTGATTCCGGCTCTATCCTTCCTGTGTGGAGTTGGCATGTTGCAAGCGCTATATAAATGAAGATGTACAATTTTAGTAGGTAGAGTGTAAAAGATACTACAGGACTCTAAGTACTAGGTGGGCCGAATTAAACGACAACGCGGTTCATAATGTGGCTCCCAAGCCAAACTTGGCCCACTCCTGGTCTCGACTAATGACGCCTTTTTCTCTTCTCCCTTCTAGAAAAGGCGGATGACATTCCGGGCGTGGTGTCCTGGGAGGGCCACGAGGACTCTGTGTTCCTACGCTGGCCGGAACCGTCTCACCCGAATGGCCTCATCCTCATGTATGAGATCAAGTTCAAACTGGGCACGGAGGTATGGCAAAACTAGACATTATAATTGACCGCAGCCACGTCTTTGTTTTGAGTCAGGTCACATGCCAGATAAAGTTAAAGTTCACTACATGAGACCCTTGTTCATTTGACCTCGTTTCCAGTGTGGAAAAATGATCTTGCATTCATAAACCGATTTTGTTCAACCTTGGAAAAATGTGCACCGTTGTCCATGTATCTGATGGTCTAATGGTTGCGTGTGTGTGTTTGTTTTTCTTTGTTTGTGTGCGCGTGTGTCAGACTGAGAAACACGAGTGCGTGTCGGGTCAGCTCTATCGGGCACAGCGCGGCGTGCGTCTGTCCAACCTAAGTCCGGGCAACTACTCGTTGAGGATCCGAGCGACATCGTTGGCAGGGAACGGATCCTGGACGCGACCGGTCGATTTCTATGTGGCCGAACGTAAGACACTCACATTCAACGCACTCCTAATAGCCAACACACTGACTATAACCCAAAATACTGACTATGCTTGACCCATCAGGATATGAAAGCTTCCTCTACGCCATCATATTGGCCCCCATCGTAATCATCTTGTTCATCTGCATCCTGGCCTGTTTGCTGTTCGCCTTCAACAGGAAAAGGTGCGTTGAGTAAACATTCGTATCGTCACAAAGGGGCAAAAAATCTGCTTGATTGCAGCAAAATAAAGAAATATGTAGATAAGCGGAGAGATTTCGTTAGTTGTGTAATTTTAGCAGGCATGCCAGAGACAGCAATGTCCCATTTGTGGAGAATTGATGAAACAAATTGACAATGTAAGCTCCTATAAAATAGGAAATCTCGGTATAGAAAAATGCAATATTTATGATGACTCTGAATGCGGTCAAATGTCTTTTACTACCTTCCAACATAGACACGATACATATATTTTACAACATTTTATTCAACTGTGGTGTTCCACAGGGCTCAATTCTGGGGCCTCTGCTATAAATACTGTTGACTTGACTTGACTTAACTGTTGATTTGGGATTCTATGTGATTGACACTTGCTTCTTTGCCGCTAGGAACAGCGATCGTCTTGGGAATGGAGTCCTGTACGCGTCAGTCAATCCGGAGTACTTCAGTGCGGCTGAAAGTGAGTACAGTCGATGCAGATAAAGCCGAACCCAAAGGAATTGCTCCTTCTGCTGGATAATGCCAAGAAGCGATTGTCAAAATTGTTAAGGACGGCTTCATGAGGAGTCGAGTACATACAGTCAATCCTCGGTTTTCGACTAAAAATTGTGAGTTTTTTTTTATGCCTCGGATTACGGCCGAAATTTGGTTCTCGAACAAACTGAGCACACTTAATGCACCATTTGACTGCTCTCTCCTTCCTTACACGAGGAAGTGACGCTCCCTCGGGGAGACGAGGAAGTGACACTTCCTCGGGTCGCTTTTCACTGTGAGCAGACGTGTTCAATAAACTTTTTTTTTTTTTTTAAAGAGCGTGGTTTCGGTTTTTGAACAGCCTTCTGAAACAGATTATGGATGAAAACCGATGTTTGACTATAGTTGGAAAACCGTGTTGAATGTCCATATTCGTTTTCCCTGCAGGTACACTGTTACGTTGATCTAAATAGCTCAAGGAGCGTCGGTACTGCGAAAGCTTCAATTTGCCGTTTCCTGCAAAATATAAAATTCTACCTGTAATTCACTCAAAGCGCTTGAACGCCGTCTCCTCATTCACCATCCACAAATCAAATACAGTTCCGCAGAATTGACTTTGAGTTCGTCTCATCACGTCTTAAGGATTGTTTAACAGTCAAAGATGCGTGGTGAACGTTTGTTTTAAGGTTACCCACTTTTCTCCTCCGCACAGTGTACGTGCCGGATGAGTGGGAGGTGGCGCGCGAGAAGATTTCCCTGAGCCGCGAGCTGGGTCAGGGCTCATTCGGCATGGTGTACGAGGGCATCGCAAAGGGCGTGGTGAAGGACGAAGCTGAGACGCAAGTTGCCATCAAGACCGTGAACGAGTCGGCAAGCATGAGGGAGCGCATCGAGTTCCTCAACGAGGCTTCCGTCATGAAGGAGTTCAACTGTCATCACGTGGTACGCGCGTGCGCACACACCTACACACACACACACACGCACACTTTACTCGGCTAGCACACTTTTTCATCACGCTCCATTTTGCGATAGGTGCGTCTCCTGGGGGTGGTGTCTCAGGGCCAGCCCACCCTGGTCATCATGGAGCTGATGACACGAGGAGACCTCAAGAGCTACTTGCGCTCCCTCCGACCGAAAGAGGTAATGTGAATCAAAATAATACAAAAGGTTGAGACGGGAATCGAAAACAGTTTTTTTGAGAACCGGTTGCCAGTACAATGGACCCCCACCATTCGCAAAGGTGATAGGGACCATTGCAGCCCACAAAAAAATCTATAGATACTGTATATATACTGACAAAATGTTTGGATAAGGAAGCATATTTAAAAAAAACGGACTAGTTGATTACATTGATACCCTCCCCTCTGCATGTCCTGCAGCAGCAGTGGTCCAGTTTGTCCCTTCCGCCCCTGAAGAAAATGCTGCAGATGGCTGGCCAGATCGCAGATGGCATGGCATACCTCAATGCCAGCAAGTTTGTGCACCGAGACCTGGCGGCGCGCAACTGCATGGTGGCCGAGGACTTTACCGTCAAGATAGGAGGTAATTGACATGGGTCGCAATTCCTCAAGAATGTCCTGGAGGAATTTCGTGATGCCCGTTGTTGGTGAGAGAAGAGGTTGACACTCAAATTTGCCGCAACCTCACCATTCGTCACTCCCACAGTTCTGTAGCAAGCTAACAGATTTACACACTTACATTGGCTTGACATTTACTCCTGACATTTACTGTTTGAGATGATGATGAATGAAAAAGGTTGGTTCCTTGCGTGTGTTTGTGCAGACTTCGGCATGACGAGAGACATCTACGAGACAGACTACTACCGCAAAGGCGGGAAGGGCTTGCTTCCTGTCCGCTGGATGTCACCCGAGTCTCTGAAGGACGGCGTCTTCACCACCAATTCTGACGTCTGGTGAGTGTAGTCGCACGAGTCGGTATATCGAAGCTGTGCAGCAGCCACTATGTGGGACAGCTCTTCAAAAGCTGTTTTCTAAGTCACCACAACATACGGCTGTATTGGTAGCATTTATTGTATTTGTATTCAATACATCTTCAGTCTTGATGGCAAATTTGCGAAGCACTACGTTGGACCCAATGGCTGTTCCCTTCTAAATCTTCGGGACTCTCGGTCAAAGTTGCATATTAGTCACTACAGTAGATAACGGTGTGCCATATCATGCAGTGCCACCCGTATGCCCTCAAAACCACATCCGTCTCCATTTAGGTCGTTTGGTGTGGTCTTGTGGGAGATCGCCACACTGGCAGAGCAACCCTACCAGGGCCTGTCCAATGAGCAGGTGCTGCGCTTCGTCATGGAGGGAGGCCTGCTGGAGAAACCGCACAATTGTCCTGACATGCTGTAAGTCCGTTCTCTATCTATGCATGCATCAGTCTTGATGTCCAAGTCACTCCAATGGACAGCTATTCAAAAGCTATTAGTTAAAAACCATGGCAGACCTATATTAAAAAAAGTGCATCATTCACTACAGTGGACAACACTATTGTCCACCGTATGTGCTGACTCCTGTTCTAAAAGTTGTGCCTCTGTCATGACAGTGGACACGAGGTGACATATTTGCAAATTGGACACTTTCATGGACAGTCTTGATGTCAAAATTGCACCTCAGTCCCTATAGTGGACGCAAGTTCTCAGTTGTGTTCATCAGACACTATAGTGGCGAATGAAGATGTACAATTTACTCAGCAGTCCCTACAGTAGAACACAATTTTAAAGCTGTTTGTTGTATATGCACTAGTCTGTTGTGCCTCAGTCACTAAAGCAGATGTCAATGTCGAGGCTCGGGGGCCAGATCCGGCCCGCCACGTTATTTTATGTGGCCCGCGGGAGCAAATCATGTGTGTCAACTTTGATGATCCTTGCTGAAATCTGGACCGAAATGTCAAATTGGCATGGGTAATAAATAAGATAAGATAAGATATCCTTTATTTGTCCCACACTGGGGAAATGTACAGCCTCCAGCAGCAAGAATGTGGGTAGAAAGAAGAAAAAACAAACACCGTTCAATTAAGTGCAATATAAATACATTAAATGATAAATCGCACTGCTATTTACAATTGTTTTTCACATTTTACATTTGTTTCACATCATTTAAGTATGATTATTATTATTGTTATTATTTTTATTCAGCAGCCTGACAGCAGTCAATTTCGCAGTGTCAAACCTAATTTGATCGTGTGTGTGTGTGTATGTTCGTGCGTTCATGTACAGGTTTGAGCTCATGCGCATGTGCTGGCAGTACAACCCCAAAATGCGTCCGTCTTTTGTGGAAATCATCGGCAGCGTAAAGGATGATCTTGAACCATCCTTCCGTGAGGTTAGTTTTTTCTACAGCACCGACAACAAGCCGCCCGACGCTCAGGGCCCACTTCCGCCCCAACAACACCCGGTTAACATGGACGACGTCCCCTTGGATACGCCGCTACAGACACCACCCTCGCCCGGATCCCACACTCCGCCCGGGCCCTCGCTAGCACCCGGCTCCCCCAGCGGGCCCTGTCCGGACAAGGAGCCCATCGGGCACCAAGCGGCTAATGGGTTGATGTCATCAACCTCATCGTCAGTAGTGGGGGCAGCAGGGATGGGGACGCCGCCCAATGGGACCGGTTCAGTGGCCGCCATGCAGGTGACCCTGGACGAGCTGCCGCCCTACGCCCACATGAATGGGGGACGCAAAAACCAGCGTGCCATGCCGCTCCCTCAGTCATCTGCCTGCTGATTGGACGGAGCAAAGACTCATGGGAAGTCAAACCTATTCTGCTGTAATGCCACCCTTTTTTTTGTTGTTGTTGTCTTACCAAATGCAACACTGCCCCCTTGCTGCCGAGAAACACCATGGAGGGAATTGCTTGTTTTATAAACGCTTTCTTACTTTTTTTTCCCCTCCTTAAGTAAAACAAGAACCCTTTCTAAGGGGTTTACGGTCCATTTTTGGGCAGGCATTATGGATGAATACCTAAAGCACTTATATAGGCAGGGTCCTCCATGTTGCCGCCTTTGTTCTAGCTGGTACGGTAACGGTGTAAAAGGCATGAAAAATAAGATGAAAAACACTACTTTTGGATGATTCATTTTGTATCGACATCAAAATCTGAGCCACACACAGTCGCCAAGTGCTGCGAATTAGTGTCGAAAAACTCCTAAAAAAGATTTCATAACACGACCATGACTTTTCTTTCAGTCATTTGTGAAGAGCATTTACGATAACAATAAAAAAAAGGTAGGAAAAATTAGGAAAATGACTTTGGAAATACTAAAACATCAAAAACAATATTTTAATAACTCTGCCAACATTTTGCTCATCAGTACGATAATGACATTCAAAGGCCTGAACGGGTTTGGTAAAAACAGTGGAACATATGAAAATTTACACCTATAAACATTTTAATATTGGGTTTTGAGATGTAAATTTTTCTGCCATTGTGCGCAACGAAAAAGAACGTGATGGCACAAAAACATACAAATATGGCAGAAAGCCATTTTGAGACTATCGATGGTGACTGCCATTGTGGTAGTCATACGGTAACGGAAAAAAAGCAATGTAAAAAAAATTTTGCTACTCCATTTTTTTCCCTCTACATCAAAATGTGTGCCATAAATAAATTGTTGGAAAGCGCTCGTTGGTTTTCAGTGAGATTAGAAATGTACACTGAATGGTTTGAAACCTTCCAAAACCAACATTTTGATACTGTGGTCCCCATTTTGAGACTCCATTTTGTGTTGACGTATAAATCTGAGCCACAAATTGTTGCAAAGTGTTCCGAAAAGAGGTCAAAACACTATGTCATGGTGGTGTAATAGAATTATATATATATAGTTCAAAAGCATTTACGCCATTTTTTTGAGGGTGGGGTTGACTTTTTCTACCTTTTAATATGGTCCCCGTGTTCATCTTGTACAGACAAAAGAAAAGACAAGCTGCTATTCCTTATTTTCTCTTGTGGTTGTAATATAGATCTATATAAATATATATGACTTTGAGTTTATAAGAGACCTTCAGGTTGAATTTATGAGCGTTTTCACTGCAGTTTGCCATGATTTTGTTTATTTTTTCCTTTAAATGTAACTGAGCTGGTTTCAAAGAAGTACCCCTGATATTCTTTTTTCCTTAGGAAAGAGTCCCAAGCAAATCTCAGGTTCGTGCTGCCATTTTAGGCTTTAATTATTACCTTTAGCGGCGTTCTGGCTAAAAATTAAAAAAATATTATTGATTGAGATAAAAAGTGTGTCTTTACCACACTCAAATTGTTGCCGCCAAATCACAATATTAATATTCTCGTTTTTAGCTAGCTGTCGCATATGATGCCTTCCCCTTCTCCAATTCTTATCGAGTCAAATTAATAGTCAACAACCATGAATCTAATTAACTCTAGTAGACTTTTCTTCATGCAACTGTCAAGCTAGGTACTACGCTAGCTGCTGCCTTAAGTTTTTGACATTTCCAAATTGTAATAATCACATCAAGTGGACATTAATGGTTTGTCACCAATCAACCTTTGAAAAAAGTGTTTTGTTGCCCTCTTGTTTTCGGATAGCTGTCGTTGAGTCAGAAAACAGTATATTGTTTACACACTGCTGCTTTTTTTTTATTTTTATTTTCAAACAACATTCAATTGAAATAACAGTCGTCATCACTTGTTTTCGAATAGCTGGAGTGCTAGCTATTGAGCTGGCTGCAAAGCTAATATTTTGTGCATTTTTGACCAGTTTTTCATTGACCCTCTCAATTTTTCCGTCACCATCAAGTAAAATAACTTAGGTACCACATTGAGCGAGCCAACAAGAGGAAGCCACAAGGCTTCCTCAAAGATTTTCCATAACTGCTTCCAGGTTCCTTTTTTTTTTAAATCGACAATCTACACTAGATTTTTCAGCAAGCATCTAAGCCAGCTAGCTTGCTAATGCTAACAAACTAGAGATGATAGGCACCTAAAATGGCGTTGTACAGTACATGAATCCTCATCATCACAAAATAAGCGTAAATGTTTATTTTTAAATTATGACTTTTTTTGGCATTCAGAACATGAAAGCCGATGTCACTCATTTTAGTTGGTTAGCTAGCCAATGCTAATGAAGACAAAGTCTTGATGCTCTACTATGAAAGGTCAAGAAATCTCAATACAAAATGGCAGCAGGATATTCTGTAGTCTGCTAATAATGCTAAAGATATTTCTATTCCCTTAGTAAAAGGCTGAATTTATTTATTTTATATATGCTGAAGAAATAATGGCCTGCTTGGTTTATTTGTGTTGTTTTTTTTTGTGTGTGTAAATCACTGTACAGAAATAGCTGGAGACTTTTTCTGTTTGTTTTGATACCTTTTTTAAGGGGTTTTTGCAACTTTTGGGGCAAGGGAGAAGGTGTTTTTTTCCAGTTCTTTTGTTCAACCATCCATCTACCTCACTGTTGATTTATTTTAATGTAATTTTGATGTAGAGGAGCTTTAATTTCACAAACCAAACAGCAGCACGGAAACATGGGGATTGTTTTTTTTTGTTTTTTGGATGACCATGTAGATAATCGACCAATCACAATGCTCGGGTGTGTGACTGTAGATGCTGTTGTACTGGCACAGTGTACTTAAGATACAGCTGGATGGAAATAGTAAGTTTCTTACCATTATTAGAGTATAAGGACCACAACAAAAAGTCACAAGTACTTATTCGACAAAATACATGGCATTTTGGGGGGGGGGGGATACATTGTAACATACACAGTGAAAGGCATTAAATGGTCTTAAAAGCCAAAATAGAATAATAGTTGATCTATAATGAAAAAAGCATAAAAACATTTGATCAAAAACAGACAGATAAGTGAGTTACCAGAAAAAAAGTCTAAAGTACTAAAAAATGTCGCATTGCGAAATTAGTTGAAATATTGCCACCGATAAGTTTTTTTAAAAATCCAAATTTTGACGTGACGGTCATACAAGTAAACATTTGTAGTTGGGTGTTCACATGTATACATTTATAGATAGATAGCCGTTAATATTACATTTATTTTGGTAAAGATTCTACACTTTCCTCAAACTCATTGCCATGTTTTTGTGATATTCTAGTTATTTTTCAACATTGTCATGCTGACTTTATCTTCATATTTGAATGTTATTGTTTAAAATTATGGTTTTCATCATTTTAGCTCTCCTATTACATTATAGGGTGTCACGTTACAGAAATAAATGATTAGTTTTGTCATTTCAAGGCATCCTTTTTACTTTCAATATTTATTTCCTCAATGCTACAACTTTATTCTCATACTAATTTGGGGGGGGTTAAATTTGGGACTTTTTCTTTTGAGGTCGGTACTTGATCCTCATAATGCTATGACTCAACTTGCAACATACTGTACAAGCTCTGACGTTCTGGTACATTCAATGTTATAGTCTCGTAATATTTTGAATTTATTGACTTTAGCAATGTTACTCTTTATTTTCCTGTAAATTTACAACTGCCGCAAAATATGAGGGTTTTTTTTTCATGCAACACTATTGTCCAAAAATCACAACTGTGCATTCGGGGATTTTCTTGTAATATTACATAATGATTTATGACTTGTTTTTGTGTAAATTATGACTTCATTTTCTTCCCCCTTTCGATGCGGCCCAAATACTCTTTCGATGCCTCATGACATATCAGCAAAAGGATGGAAGAAGGATGCCATTTATTTCGGAAAATGTAAAATAATGCAATACAGCTCAGCTATTTTTTTTTCTCTCCATGTTTCTGTCACTGTTTGCAAAAAAAAAAACACCACAACACTCAATCTCCCACGTCTCCTTCGCACATTCATGAGTATGTGGAGGCACATTCTGTACACTTTTGAAGCCAGTTTTAATGTCTGGTTGAGACTTGGGTGTATTTTGGGCATATATTTTGTTTGACCCGGGGAGGTATTTATAAAAGTCTTCATGACATAGTGGACCACATCAGGTTCAGTTAGGTCACATGTTCAAAGGTGAGAAAACAGCAAAATCCTGACTTTCTGGTTTCTTTGGTATTGTCATGGTGACAGCCAAGTACTCCTCATTCTGTGCTGTTAAAAGCAGTCGAGACAGAAGTAAGGATCAGGATTTTGCTGTTGTTGTTTTACCACTGGATGGCCTCAAAGTAAAAAAAAAAAACACAAATCTTTATCTTGCATCCATGGCCAATATAGTTTTGTACATTTTTCCAATAGTCTTCCAGCATTCTTAAGGAAAAGTTAGAATGAGATTTTGTTTTGGGTGTTCTCTTCCCAGTTTTGTTTTGTACATGACGTTTTCAAATATGTGCCGGAGGTTAGAAGATAATTGGCTGAAGGAAAAAGAGAATGTTTCTCTGGTTCATGTCTTTTGTTTGTTTTTCTACATGACATTTAAGATAAATAAAAATGTATGCAAGTCATGAATGCTTGCCTTTATTGAGTCTCAATGGCAAAATATTTCCAAATGTTCACACTCCTATTAGAGTAATACATGTTGATGCGGGAGGGCGGCCCGGTAGTCCAGTGGTTAGCACGTGGGCTTCACAGTGCAGAGGTACCGGGTTAGATTCCAGCTCCGGCCTCCCTGTGTGGAGTTTGCATGTTCTCGCCGGGCCTGTGTGGGTTTTCTCCGGGTGCTCCGGTTTCCTCCCACATTCCAAAAATATGCATGGCAGGCTGATTGAACACTCTAAATTGTCCCTAGGTGTGAGTATGAGTGCGAATTGTTGTTCGTCTTTGTGTGCCCTGCGATTGGTTGGCAACCGATTCAGGGTGTCCCCCGCCTACTGCCCGGAGACAGCTGGGATAGGCTCCAGCATTGATCCTATCCCATAGGGTCCGCGACCCTAGTGAGGATCAAGCGGTTAGGAAGATGAATGAATGAATGTTGATGCGGGTAAAATAAAAATGTTGAACTTAAAATGACCTTTAATGCACACAAATATTGGGTAATAGCTACTAGAGGCGGTATAGTTTAGTTTACTTTTATTGAACATTTGGATGTAAACGACAATGCGGATTACAAATGTGGAAAATCTAAATTTGCATTATTTTATCTCTGATCACCCTTTAAAATAATCATAGAATAATGTCGAAAAGTGTCGGGTTGATGATTGACGGCTAGCCCACAGCTTGTCGTGCATGCACACTCAAAACATATTAAGAAAAAAATATTTCAAAACGGTCAACATTTCAACTAAAAAACTGTTAGGAACATTTTTAATTTAAATTTAAAAACAAATATTGAGTGGTTATTTGCTGTTGATGACTTAACACCTAAGTACTGGTAACCAAACCGATGATTTTGTATATTATTTAACTTTAAAAGCTGATCGGACACAACACAAAATGATGTACGTGTGGGTGACAGGCCTGGACTCATGCTGCATTCGAAAAAGATGAGAGGTCGGACTTCGCTACTTCATACTTGGAAAGAGAACGCTCATTTGAAATGGGAGGGACGACTAAAAATTAATAAATTACCGACCGACTTCTATGTGACGTCTCTCAAGAATGGCGACCCCATGGAGACGCAGATCGTGGCAAAACAAAATTTACAAGATTAGAAACATTTCAAATTGCCTATTAATTACATGTATTAAGTTCTTCGATATAACTTTACGGAACACAATGTGATTTGGACTGACTGCGTGAAGATATGCCGTTATCTCCCCACATGAAGTTAATTGTGTTGAAATGATTTGAAGATAAAATATTCCTTGATAGAAATTAAGGAAAGTATGGAGGAGATTTTCTGGAAATGTGCTGTAATGATCCAGAGCAACAAACAATTTTTCGGAATCAGTCACTCGCCACGAACGCTTTGAGGTCGGAACTGGGACATTCCGATTTCCCACCCTCATCGAAAGCAGCATCAGCCCTCCCACATAGGCGGAATGATGTCACGTCCGTAACTAAAAAACGTACATTTAAAATGCATATTATTATGGTTCACGAATTGTTTATAAATTACCAAAAATGATGGGCGAACAGAATGTATACATGAAAAATTTATTATAATTAAAATTTTATTGTAGGACTGCTGGACCACAAAATTCGAGGGCGAAGATTACGTCACCAAAAAGTAAATTAAAACCAAGGAGATTATCTTTATTTTTTTAATCAGCTCATGTTGCGAATTGTTTATGACGAGCTCAGAAATTCAAAGAAATATTGCAGGAAAAACTTCAGGAAAATTATTGATTTGAGCGAAACCCTCAGGAGTGGGAGTGACGTCACGTTGTTTTCCACAGTCCAGCGAATTGCACTTACCTTAATTTCATGTTTTTGATACACACGTTCAGATTTGTGTTTTTACGACCTTGACATCCCCATCATAAACATGTTCCTCCGTCACACTTTAGGTAAGCGATTTATTTTGGTATTGTCGTTGTTTTCCTCCGCGCCTTGTTGTCGTGCTAAGAAGATTGACAGAGAGGCTAATTTAGTTTAGCTTGATCGTGCTAACGTTCTCGAAGGAAGTCTGTGTCAAGCACGTAACGGTTGTAATTAATTAACGTATGTTTATTGTTCAGAATGCACACACATTGTGCTGCTTGAAGCCCAACAGGGCACAAGTTATTATTTGACTCGAATTCGTTGTTTGCCCATGCTAGGTTTCACAATACAAAGAATATTCAAGTCAAGTCAACTGTATTCATAGAGCACTTTCAAAAAGCCATCGCTGCATACAAAGTGCTGTACATGGAGCAATTTAACATGCACAATAAACAGTAATACAAATCGGTAATAAAGGCGGTAGAAAGCACCAAACTGTAAAACCAAGAACAAATCTAAGTCATGCTGAGTCGAATGCCAAAGAATACATGTGAGTTTTGAGGAAGGCTTTAAAGATGGGCAGCGAGGAGGCTTGCCGAATGTTCAGTGGGAGGTCATTCCAGAGAGAGGGACCAGCAACAGAAAAGGCTCCATCCCCTCTGAGCCTTAGTTTAGTTCTTGGTACTTCTAATAATGTCTGGTCCACAGACCAGAGGCGCCGGGCAGGTGTGTAGGGGCGGATGAGCTCAGAGAGCTAAGGTGGCGCGAGATTATTCAGAGATTTGAAAACAAAGAGGAGGATCTTGAAAATATTGGATAAGATTTTATGGATCAGTGGTCATGTTTATTTAGTGTTTCGCTTTTCCAACCTTTTCTGCATAATTTGATACCTAACTGCTGCCACGCTGGCCAGATAATGTTTTCATGTTATTAGATTTAGAGCAGAAGGCAGCCACGGCCAAATTTTGTCTGCAGTAAAAAAAACTGAACTTACTTTTCCTCCCAATTTTGTTGTTTTTCCATTCCCTCCAGAAAGACAATGACAGTGTAGAATAGGAAGGAAGGAGTTGTACGCAACAGAAGAGGAGACTCATCTTCCAAGATGGCCAGTGAGCTCCACGAGACCATCTTCATGGCCAAGCAGGAGCGCCACAAGAATCTCTTTCTCAACTACAGGAATCTCAACCATTTCCCCGTGGAGCTGCTCAAAGACGATGGCCTACAGTTCCTGGAGAGGCTCTATATGAAACGGAATTCGCTCACCACGCTGGTATACAACATTTTACACTGCTCAATCACTAAAGGGGTGATGTTCACACCATAATTCTGCTGTCCCCCCCTCCCCCCAATCTTTTCAGCCTGACAATCTTGCACAGAAGCTACCGAATTTAATAGAGCTGTGAGTATTGTTTTTATTGTTGTTATTATTATTAAGTATTCACACTTCCACTCATTTTCACTATATTACTGATAAATTGGTGGAAGTGTGGAGAAGAAGTTGGTTTGCACTGTTGAACAAAAATCATGGATTGACTCTTATTCCCCCTGTCCAATTGTTTTTCTGTTTTTTTTTTCATTTTATGTACTGTATTTATTTTTCATCGTCTCTCCAAATATTTATTTTCCATTTCTTTTTGTTTCAAAAAAGAGTTCATGGTTTCATATTACAATTAAAAGATAAACAACCAAAATGACCTTCTTCTCCTTTTAGGTATTTGCATTCCAACAATATTGTGCTAATTCCCGAAGGTGAGTCTTGGGCAGTCGATACACCTAACTGCCCAAATAACAGCGAGTCACGGAAGTACATTTTCCACATTTACTTGACTGAACTAAAATGGATACTTATTTGTGGCTTGTGTCTTCAGCTATTGGAAATTTGGCACGGCTGCAGTCACTGGACCTGAGCAGCAACGCCCTGCAGCTTCTCTGCCCGGAGGTTGGAAGACTGAGGTCTCTGAGACATCTCAGACTGTCCAACAACCAGCTTAAAAGCCTGCCACCTGGTAAGACCATGTGCTTCTTTTTCAGGCATTTTTGTGTCACACACTCCTGCCATGTAGAGTTAAGAAGAGTTAATTAGAGTCAAACTTCTTTTCAACGTACCCCATTTACGTTTTCATCCCTAAAAGCGTTCACATTTCAAAGAGCCGATTTTACAGAATTCATTTTCCATTTGCCGATTTTGCTTGCGATGAACACCTCTACAACATAAGCTTCAGTATAACGACCAGATTTTATGTTCATGTTTTTACATCTATGAATATTCCATTTTATAGGAAATGGTTTCAACGAACTACCGTTCTAACGTACAGATTTGCTTTGTCCCTCGAGGTACGTTGTAACGAGGTTCGACTGGATTTGCTGGGATCACTTTTCAGCTGTAGTAGCCTGATGGGCCAGTAGAGGGAAGCAGTGTTCCATTTTACAACCTGTATGTTATTGTTGGACAGGACCGGAGCAAAAATGAATAAAAACATTCATTCATTCATTCATCTTCCGAGCCGCTTGATCCTCACTAGGGTCGCGGGGGGTGCTGGAGCCTATCCCAGCTGTCTTCGGGCAGTAGGCGGGGGACACCCTGAATCGGTTGCCAGCCAATCGCAGGGCACACAGAAACGAACAACCATTCGCACTCACACTCACACCTAGGGAGAATTTAGAGTGTTCAATCAGCTTGCCACGCATGTTTTTGGAATGTGGGAGGAAACCGGAGCACCCGGAGAAAACCCACGCAGGCCCGGGGAGAACATGCAAACTCCACACAGGGAGGCCGGAGCTGGAATTGAACCCGGTACCTCTGCACTGTGAAGCCGACGTGCTAACCACTGGACTACCATCAGAATTAAATAGAAATTTATTTTAGCTTGTCAATTCTAGGGCACATAACCCAAATAATTTAACTTGACCCTTGATAATAGTAGGTGGCTGTACATTTCAAAAATGTCTTATCATCTGTCTTCCTATGCCATGAAGAGATCGGTGACCTTCAGTTCCTGGAGACTCTGGACGTGTCCATGAACCAGCTGGTGTCGCTCCCCGACCGGCTGCACCGCTGCTCGTCCCTCCAGCACCTGAGCGCCGACCACAACCTGCTGAGCCACGTGCCGCGCCACCTCTGCCGACTGGCTCGCCTCACCCAGCTCTCCATGGCCGCCAACCGCCTCACCTTCCTGCCGCTAGGTCGGTCGGCATCGTTACACTCGACGCCTTCCTTGATATTTTTACCGCGACTATCCAGCACATTCTTGTGGTTGTTACTTTTCAGATCTGGGAGGATCGCGCGAACTGCAGTTTGTGTTTGTGGACAACAATTTGTACCTGAAAGGCCTACCATCGTACTTGTACAACAAGGTCATCGGATGCAGCGGGTAACATTTTCCTTTAATCATACTTCATGTTTTTTTGTTGGTAATTATGTGAGAGAATGTGAAGAAATGGGCTGGTTTTAGGAAGTGTAATTTCTGTCAGTTTTGACATGCTGAAAGTCGCAGCAAGCGCTTAGACTAGTGGGGATGCATAGAACATATTCTAGTAAACATTTATGACTTGACACTTCACCTTTAAGGGGTGTGGCTTAGGAAATAAAGTCAGCATGGTCGATTAGTCTTCATGTGAGCTTCTGGATTCCTGTTTTGAAATTGGAACAATCCTTTCCATGATTTGTGAGGATGCTGGAAAAGTGAAAGTGGAAGACTTGGAAGGTAGACAATTTAAGCTTGAAAACTTTTCTGACACCAGTCCTGGAACCTTTCTGACACCTCTCATAATTCTGCGTCTGCTTATTTTGTCCACAGGTGCGGCGTGACGCCGCACGGCGGCGACACGGACAAGGAAGGCCAGGATGAGGCGCTGAGCGAGGCTTTGTTTGGGCTGCCGGCCGAGGTCAAAGCGGTGGCCTCGGAGGCCGACAACGTGGTCACCCTCGAGGAGCTCGCCATGAGAACGCTGCACCGCCTCTACCACCGCCAACGCTGCCATCCCACAGGTGAGGCGAATTCCCGTCTGCCTCATGTCACATGGGTTCAGTCCCTGTCCCCTGACAATCGCAGGAAACACGGTGATCCTGATATGTACGGTGGATGACGCTTTACCTGGATAATAATTCTATTGCACATTGCAACTTAAATTATAGACATTAAAATAATGAATTGCACATGGGACAATTACGTCATTGACATTCTGCCAGCACAGTGCAACAATGAGCGCATGTATAAATATGGATCATAACGTCAAGTGTGTATTTGTAGATGTGACCTTCCCACCACCCATTCCGCTACCAAAGAGTCTCCTCGATCTGCTGCAGTTCCCTCTGGGTCACTGTCACCGCTGCACTCAAGCCATGTTCACCGTCATCTACCCCAAACTCTTCCCGCTGCAACACACGGCCTTGGCAGGAGTGCACCGCAGGTTTGATACCGCCTGCTTTAAAATCACGCAATTAAAAAAATAAAATAAAATAAAAAGTTTGATAGGCGGCCTGGTAGTCCAGTGGTTAGCACGTCGGCTTCACAGTGCAGAGGTACCGGGTTCGATTCCAGCTCCGGCCTCCCTGTGTGGAGTTTGTTCTCCCCGGGCCTGCGTGGGTTTTCTCCGGGTGCTCCGGTTTCCTCCCACATTCCAAAAACATGCGTGGCAGGCTGATTGATCACTCTGAATTGTCCCTAGGTGTGAGTGTGTGTGCGAATGGTTGTTCGTTTCTGTGTGCCCTGCGATTGGCTGGCAACCGATTCAGGGTGTCCCCCGCCTACTGCCCGAAGACAGCTGGGATAGGCTCCAGCACCCCCGCGACCCTAGTGAGGATCAAGCGGCTCAGAAGATGAATGAATGAATGAAAAAGTTTGATCAGTATAAAAACAACGATGGTCATATATTTTAACTTGCCATTTTTTTACATCACCCAAAATAAACTTAATATACAATCTAGAATTTTTCAAATGCATTTGATGTCAGCCTGTGTTTTTCTTCATTAGGACCACGGTCAGTTTTGTGGCGTACTGCTGCTCCAGTCGCTGCCTTCGGACGTTTAACCTACAGGGCTGAAATCGTTGCCCCACACTCTGGATCCGTCACGTCGACAATAATGCAAGTCACACAATGGACATGGGGTCGCACGGTTCCTGAAAACTTTTTTTAACTCAAAGATGTGAACTCAAGAAGCACTTTAATTTTTTTTGGGGGGGGGGGGTATGGGATGGTTCTCCGCACATATTTTTACATCAGGCTTGAACCTGTGTCCCCTTTGCCAGTAAACATTAACCGAACTTTAACTGCTTTCTTCTCTTGCTTCAAGTCTGCCGTCCATGCAAAACAATTTTCCATTGACGAGCATTTCTGAGAGCTCTTTAAACCCAGTTTAAGGTCCGCGTATGGTCTTTATCCTCACTCATAGACAATTGAGCACACAAGTGGAATGTATCTTACGAATAACGCTTTAATATCGATTGCTGCCTTCCACTACTGTTTGACATTTTTTCACACTTGGAACAAGTACATGCAACGTTCAGGTTTGGGCATTATCCATCCTTGCATTCATTCTTTCGATCGACTAGCGTGCCGAATTGTCTTTCTGCTAAGGAGAGAGCGAACTCGTAGTACAAAGACCTTCAAGCGGTCATCAATGCTATTCAATTAACTCCCAAATGGCTTTCCATAGATGTCTTTGTTGTTGTGGCCACTCGTTTTTGTTGTTCTTAGTACTTTCTGTCTCCTATAAGATGGCTGCACAAATGTTTTTGATCAGTCTTAAGTCTGGTCCATTTCACTACACTCTGTGACACAATAATGACAATAAATCTATTCAGATTATGATTCTAAATCTGAATTAACAGTGTCCCTTTTGAATATTTTCAATGTATTATATAAATGCTGTTCAGTCTATATTGTGTTTGCCTGTAGTGAAGTTTTTTTTTTCTTTCAGCCTGTGTGAGTCAATGCCTATGACAGGAGGCTGTGCGTGTACGCGTGTGTGTTAATACATCATGCAATGGCCGAGTAATTTCCTGCCCGTGGGTCATGCTGGCCGGTTGAGTCGGAGCGATGCTGCTCAGCCTGCTGGAGATAACATGTTGTGAAACGTCACGTCATGACACAAAAATGAACATTTGGGGAGTCTACTCTTTGTTTAGCAGTCAGCTTTTCAACGTATTTAGAAATTCTGAGGGTGGTTGTATGTTGGCGCAGGAATTGTGTTGCGTTTGTCCCCAAAAAGGAGCAGGCGATGACGAGGAAGTGATGAGCAGTCGGATGTGTGAAGTGATGTGACAAGCGGCCGCAAAGTGACAGGCGGTGGGAGCGTGATTGATAGCTCATTCCACCCCCACTCCATCATGGCATCTATGGGCCACGTCACTGGGTACTGTTGCCAAGAATGTGCAGGTGCGCATGCTAAGAAACATGACTGTATATAGATGTTCTTTTCTTTTACAGTTTGTGTTTTTCCTGGCATGATTTCCCTGCTGGGTGGCCTGGCGATTCAGTGGTTAGCGCGTCGACCTCACAGTGCAGAGGTACAGGGTTCAATTGCAGCTACGGCCTCCATGTGTGGAGTTTGCATGTTCTGCCAGTGCCAGGGCCTGCGTGGGTTTTCTCCCGGTACTCCCTCCCACATTCCAAAAACATGCATTCCTTATGCTTTTTATATTGCATCCTTACTTCATCTTAACCTCCTTTGTTCCCTTATGTCTCCTTTCAGACCAATTTTTTCTGGCATTTTTTCCAAGTCAAGTACAACTTTGTAGTGAAATATTGCACATGCAGCACTTCCTAACCTTTGTTTCTTTCCTTTCTCTATTGTCCCCTCTCCCCGATTTTATTCTTCTTTTCATTTTTGTTTAAACCTACTTTGCTAACCTTCCTTCGTTGTTCTGTGTGTGCGCGCGTGTGTGGATATAAACATTTGTTTCCTGTTTTGTGAATGGTTTAATCCGTGATTTGTGACGTAGAGGGCGTAGCCATTATATCATCGTTCCTCGCGTTCTCGGCCAGGAAGCTGGGTTAGTACATCGTCAAAATAAGAGAAAGGTTACTTTTGGGACAGAAATGAAATGCCCCTAAGAAGCACTTGCGTACTTTAGTCTTGGCTTCTGTATTAAATAGCAAACATGTTTTGAAAAGAAACGGTACCGAATGCTGGTAAATGTGAAGCGTCGACTGTCATATTTAATTTAAAAGCGTTTTTTATACCATCAAACAGAATTTAAATATCAAATTGTTTCAATGACATGGAAGGACGATAGTTTAAAGATTTGAAGTGACTCCTCTTATCTTATTTTGTAGAAACCCTGACCGGTAGTGTCCGTCCTCCGCTCGACGGCTGCGCGCGCGTGTCCGCGTACTCTTGTGTGCCCGCAGACATCTGTGAGCGGTATCGTTGCACGTTGAACGAAAGAAGCGAAGAGGAAACCTGCTCAGGTTGGTCTTTGCTTCTTTTCGTCTATTTATCTTCTTTCCTTCTACGGTTTGCTATTCTTCCTCGACATGGCCATTTTCTTCTTCTACGCTTTAAATGAGACCATTTTTATTTCGCTCCGTAACAATGCTGTCTTATTACACATGACTTGTGGATTTCATAATGAAATACGTCGTATTCCTAGTGTTGGCTTGTAGTTTATTGCAGAATTGTGGTAGCGCCCGTGTTGAGCATTTCAGGACCGAGGACAGCTCCGAGTGTGGCCGTCAGCCTATTCGCGCGGATTCGGGAACAGATGCCAAATACTGCGAATAGTAAACGTTTTGAATTTCCTGCGTTAATACTTTAATTCCTAGATAAACAGTAACCTAGATAGTTTTTTTTTTAAATAACAACTTTATACCCTAACTTGAACAACACAAATGAAAAAATATCTTTTGAAAAGGTGAAATGAAAATTTAACAAACGGAGATAATGTGGTGTGCACACACTCTTATAACTAGGGAGGTGGCTGTGCTCACAATTTGGCAATCACGTTTAAATGGATGTTAAATTGGAGTGGGTACTACACCTGCCAAAATTTAAGTGCATCCTACTAACCCCAAATAAAGTTCAGCTGTTCTAGTGCAGTGGCGGTTCTAGACCAGTTTTAGAGGGGCACCTTGAACCCGCTACAACAAAGAGGCAGACACCGAGATAAAGCCAGACGATGGTGTTGAGGGAGCAGAAGGTAAAGCAGGTTATGAGCGCTACTCAAAGAGATAACCTGTGTCTCCCAGATCATTTGGCTTTCAGAAGAAAAGACACAGTTTAGGAAAGAGAGACCCTTTGAGATCCTGAGAGTGAGATACAAGCAGGACGTGAGACATAGACTGAATATCGAGATGCAGTACATGCATCCACAAGCACTGGACTATGCAGGTGAACTACATGTCTGCTAAGTGAGTGCTTGCGTGTTACTTCTTATTTTACTGACATCAAAATGACCACTAAACAAATGTTCATTTACCTTGGACTAAACACACAACGATGCCAGCATTGTAGCAATTTAGGCAAAAGTCAAAATGAACACATTTGGAAGTATGGACAAATAACAACGTCGAGGAACGCACAACATTACAGCAACTTCGTATGTAAATAACATTTACAGGAGGTTACTATTCCGGACTTGATTGGTTATGTGTTGTGGTAAGGTTAAATAACATTAGCGAGAAGCAGGCAATCAACTCAAGCTGACATAAACGCCTGGTCTGGCAGACGTGCTTTTAAAATTCATAAAGTCAGCCAACATTTCTTGAGTAGAAATCTGACATCGGAACATTACAATATTGCTTGTGGTGACCGGTTCTTGCTAGCTTTGACTGCCTCTCATCGCTAGATTGCTTTTAGCTCATGGCATATGTCAACAAAACTTGAGTTTCATTGGTGCAGCACACGAGAGGATCCTGTCGTGAAAAGCTTGTGTGTCTTTTTATTTTGAAGGCCAGACCTTGCCGACTGCAGGATGTTTTACGCTTGTTGCCCGAGTGTTGCCAAGTCATTAATGTCATTAATAAAAACTTGCATCATGAAATACGCCTTGCCATCTGTCAGCCCTTTTAGACAAGATACAGCAGATTGACTAGAATGTTGACTCATGGGCATTTGTTCAACTGGAGTATGACGCCTAGTTTAATAATTACAGGACTGCATTATCTTTGCTCAGGGTCATGCGTGTTCTCCATGTTCCTGTGTGGGTTTTCTGCGGGTACTCCGCTTTCCTCCCACATTCCAAAACCATGCACGGCAGGTGAATTGATCACTCAAAATTATCCTCAAGTGCAATTGTGAGTGTGAATGCTTTTGTTTTGGTCTACTGTATGTGTGCCCTGCGATTGGCTGTCCACCAGTTCTTGGTGCACTCCGCTAAGTTCCCCAAAGTCAGCTGAATTAGGGGCCAGCACGCCCACGACCCTCGTGAGGATAAAGCATTCAGATAATGGATGCATAGATGCATGAGTGGTACAGGTCACATTAGTGGTTCAAGTTTAGAAGTTTGATCTTGATCTCATAATTATTTCATAAAAAAACTAGCATTTCAACATGGTTCTGAAGACTTTTGATGCCTAACCCTAAACCGTCAGCAGTCAAATTGCTCAAAGGGCCGTTTTCTTAAGCAGATCAGGTTGTGTGTGCATGTTTCTGCATGTATGTGTCCAAGAATAAGGCAACGTCCCAATTGAGCTTCTTTTCCAGAATACAGGATATTTTAACCCCCCCGGCCCCCCCGCCATAGTTAATCAACTCCCCAACGCTTTATTCATATCAACTTTCATAATTAAAATTGTGCATCTGTTTGATATATACTGTAATTTTATTTGCCGTATGAGTCAACGGCATGCACACGGCAGCATGTTGACATGTATCCGTTTGTGTATGCGAATTATCCATAGTTAAGCACTTTAAGTGGGTATTTTAATAATTCTGATTATCATAATGATGATAAAGACATCTAGAAAGGCACTCGTTGTAGTTAAGATGAAAACCAGAACCCAATTGTTCCGCACACCTTCAAGCACTGTCATTATTATTCATATTTTATTCATTGCAAAAAAAATTAATAGCACAAGAAAATATCACGTCACGGTCATATATTGTTATAATGACATGTCAAGCCCAGAAAAAAATGTCCATAAAAGTGACAAAAGCGGAAGTGGGAGATTTCTTAATGCAGTCTTATGGTGCGGAGGCTTTGAAAAAATTCCAAGTATGTCATGTGTGTGTGTCCTACATATAAAAGGACTCTGGAAGGCAAAGTGAAGGAAAAAGTGTACACACATGTGCGGAAAAAGAGAAAGTGGTCTGTGACTTATGTAAGTGTGTGTGTGTGTGTGTATGTGTGCGTGTGTGTGTATTAATCCAGTGGGGTTTTTATCCTCAGTGAATGGGACAGTGGAGCTTTGCAGTGATTATCCCCACAGGCAGGCAAGCAGGCCTCCCCCGATGATGACTTTGAGTCTGCTGCCGTCTTTCCCCATCCCACGTCTTCCTTTCTCCACATCCCCCAAACGTTCTCACGTTTCCGACAGAACATGTTGGAAACCTTGTGTTAATTTATGCTCAAAATCAGAGGCGCCTAATTAATATAATCCACTAATCATTTACATTATTAAAAGTCATGTCATCTTTTTGACCCATCACTTGACCCCCCTCCGCTGGTTAATTAAGATGTAATGTCAATGATGTCACAGTCGGGCGCCATTGCTGTTTGCGCTCGGTGTTTTTCCATTCGTCTTTGCATGGCTCCACCCGGCCAGTGAGGCACACCCACCTCATTTGCCACTTGGCTCACCTGGGTGCACAGGTGTTGCTAATTAGCAATCAGCCTCGATTTAAGCCTCTGCCTGCACCTGACCGCTCTTTGCCGGATTGTTCTTTCGTTGTGATGCAAGACTCTTCGGCGCTCTCTGTATTGATTTTTTTATTTTAAAAAAATGAATTTATTTTTAAAAAAATGTAATAATCTTATTGATTTTCCTAATAATGACTGCAGTTCTTCCTCGGCCTTTCTTGCGTTCTGTTTTCCTGTCCCTGTTGGCTGTTCGGTGTTGTGTTGCGATGACATCGCCGTATGACTTCCAGTTGTGCGATGCGTGGGTTGTGGACATGGAGTCCTTTCCGATGGTTGCTGTAGTTGGGTCGGGTGTAATGCATTTGTTTTGGTTCGGACTACACCCTGAACTAATTCAATTAACAATTAGCATGAATTACGATTTACAAAAGTATTGGTGAAATAAACAATTTTAAATTGTTTCACTGAATTGTGTAAGAATCAGAATTAATTGTAAATTTAAAAAATGGGCATGAATTATTATCTAATTAAATCCTTCTCCATAAACTAGGAAAATATTCGTCAAATAATCTGCTTTGAATAGTTTATGGGGCATCGTGGTTGACTGGTTAACACGTCCGCCTCACAGTGCGATGTTTTTGGGTTCAATTCCGGCCTCGGCTTTCTCCCTCTTTATACATTCTTCTTGGCTTGTCGTTGTCATTACGTAAGAGAGGGGAAAAAACACAGGCTATTCCATCTGTGTCATCATCTTTCCTTCAGATGTAATAAACAACAAAACATGCATCTACTGCTGTGACGGTTGTCGACACAAATAGCCCCAAAAGTCATATTTTTAGGCACGCCACTGTGACGGCAGATTTCTCTCTGCGGGCGACTCCTTCTTGTCTCTCCACAGGCTCGCGATAATGCGCTGCCACCATTTTGAAACTCTATCCGTTTTAGGACTGGAGCACGTCGACATCACCAATCTGAGGATCTGATTTGATTGCTGGTGCCGGCCGTCCAGTGCGGATGTGCTTGCGTGTTTTTTTTGTCCTCCACCTGCATTCTTTGAAACATTTCTCTAAGATCAATTGATGACTAATTTGTGTGGGAGTGTGACTGCGAATGTGAATATTTATTTGATATGCACCTTGCAATTGGCTCGCAACCACGCCGGGGTGGACCCTGCCTCTCAAACCCGAAGTCAGCTAGTATAGGATTCAGGTCTCCCCAATGAGGAAAAGAGCTACAGAAAATGGAGGGGCAAAAATTTTATTATAATAATAGCATCAATGTTGATGTATAGTCATAAGTAATATCCATCCATTTTCCGACCCGCTTTATCCTCACAAGGGTCACAGACGGTGTTGGAGCCTATCTCAGCCGTCTTCGGGCAGTAGGTGGGGGACACCCTGAACCGGTTGCCAGCCAATCGCAGGGCACACAGAGACGAACCACCATCCGCGCTCACACTCACACCTCAGGACTATTTTGAGTGTTCGATCAGCCTGCCACGCATGTTTTTGGAATGTGGGAGGAAACCGGACTACCCGGAGAAAACCCACGCAGGCCCGGGGAGAACATGCAAACTCCACATGGGGAGGTCCGAGCTGGAATTGAATCCTGTAAGGTCGACGCGCTAAGCTCTGGACCACCGGGCCGCCGTCATAAGTAATATATACAGTATACTTAAATCACATGAACTTTAAGTGTACAGGAGATGTATGGAGTCACATTTTCAATTGTCAAAGAAGTGTAAAAATGTTCTACGCGGTCCCACTCGTCTAATTTCCCGAATAATTTATTACTGTTTGTGGAATCTGAAATTAAGCTCCCTGAGTGTTCGATGGCTCACGACAGTTGGCAAACGACACTGTAAACAAACAGAAAAGTTGGATTAAATCAAACTTTCAAGGTAGCAAACTTTGATAGATTTTTGAGATAGGCAACTCGACAAAATATTTGAATTTTTGCTCATGTGAAAATTGGCTTTCCTGCATTTTCAACAAAGAAATAGGAGTTTACGGAACTAATTGACCCTTCGTCTGAACAAAATGGATGGCTAGTACCTTATCATTACTTTCAATGGGAAATTTTGTATCTGTCAAAATGGTGGGCCACCAAACAGAATTACATTATTTTATATTGCTATATTAATAAAGATAATCAATGTGCTCCAGCTTTTCACAACCAACCAATGGCGATGAGGCAATGTTTTGATTAGCTGCTCCGACGAAAACAAAGAAAACGAGGTGATCCTTTGGTGCTGGCTGACGTTTTGCACCACCTTGGGTACAGGCTTTGTGCACATGCGTGAGTGCGGGGGTGGGGGTGGGGGGGTGTTATTATAAAGTGGCCAACTAGAAGAGTCAGCATGCGGATATTTTTATTTTTTTTTCTTAGGCTCCGGGCAGCCATGATGCTCTGTGGCCTGCTTACATCCGAGCATGCGTGTGTGTTTCTTGTTTATAGGTCAGCATGCTTTGACAACACACACACACACACACACAGTCTGTATGTGTGCATTGTATTTGTGGATGTGCTATTCATTTTTTATTTGTCTCAGTACTGATAAAAAAAAAAGATGTCCTTTTTGCAGCAGGGAATATAATCAATACAGTGCTTTGCAAAAGCTTTCTTCATTTGAAATGCTATTCCAGGTCTTGACTACAGACTCATTCAGTTCTAGTTCTAATGTGTTCCTCCTCATCAGGAGGTGAAATGCATGCTCGATTGGGTTCAGGTCTGGTGATTGATTGGATGCATTTTCCTGTAAATTGCCGGACAAAATAGTTTTGTAGACTGCATAATTAATTTTGCTACTACCGTCAACATCCACGTTGAAGCAACCTAAGTATTGAAACGGCTACGATGATGAAGATTTGTCTTTGTATTTCTCATGCAGTGCGTTAGCCTCTGCTCTCCAGCCACACCAATCACATGCGTGGCTGTCACTTCAAACTAATTTCACAAATCCAGAGCAGGGTTCTCAAGCACTGTGGCTGACTGAACAAAACATGCTGAGCTGTGATATTTAATGCCAGATCATATCGGCACATGGGGACTTTGCTTCATTTCTTTTTTTAAATTATCATTATATATTTTTTGCTTGAATTTACATTTTTTTGGGCGGGAGATAGCATATGTGAAAATGTGATTTGATTAATCACTGTTTGGCCTGAATGTGGGATATGTAATTGCTCTTACAATTGCTCTTCAATAATGTGGCAGGTTTATGAGGTCGACATTGTATCTGTCAACAGTGGTTGCCATGAATAACTTAATTGCATAAAAGTCATAATGAAGGATAAATCAACAACCCCAACCTTTACACAACATATTTTTCTTTAACTCCTTTATTTAACCCCCGAGTGACAAGATGCAGCCAGACAGAGATTAAACAAACAAAAAACCCCAGTATGTGAAATGAGAAATGAAACATGTTCATAAGTTATACAATTTCAATAATGAAACAAATAAAAGCGCCCTTCAAGAATGCGGTCTAACAGCACCCAGACAGAGCACGTTTTCTAATGAAATCTTCTGGAACCCGAGCATGTATCCTGCCATGAAACTGCAGGTCATACGAGAGCATGAGAACAGTAGAAAGAATGACTTCCATTCAACATTTCAAAATACCGATAATTCAGTTCCACAGAGACTGAGTGTACCAACAACAGACCTTAATATTTTCTTGGCCTGACACAAACTCCAAATAGTGGCTGGATTTCTATCTTGAGAATCCTTCTGCTTCCTCCGACATTATTTTTCATGCAGTCGAAACGTGACATCGTACATTGACGAATGCTCATATCCCAGAATGCTTCACTTCAAGCTGTAAACACTGTAGTTACCCCCTTTTTTAATGTATTCTATCTCGGAATGCGGTCTCCACCATATATATATATATATTTGTTAATCTCTTAATTATTCAATCTGTTCCTCGTCAACGCACGTGGGAAAGAAAACCGCGATTGCAGCAATTCTGACACGCGATGACGTTGCCCCAAGATCCGTCACAGCGTGCCAGAGAAGTGGAACGCACTTGTGTACTGATCATTTTAGACCCCCTGTGCCTTGCCAACGTACCAAACGTCAAACCCGAGCGCTTACGTTGTATGCGTAGGAAAGACAAAGGCGTTTGAGGAGAGAGTGTAGAGCGAGACCAAATCCTCTTTTCCTCATTCTGACTTTAATCCTCCTGAGCCCGGGAGCCGCTGTCCGTCAAACCAGCAGATTGGGTGGGGCGCGGGCGATGTCAGTGCCTCTCTTGATGGCTGTGAAGATGAAGACCAGGTGGCAGGCCGTTGCCATTAAAGTAATTTAACATTAAGTGGGAGGAAAACGGAGTACCTGGAGAAAACCCACACAGGCACAGGGAGGACATGCAAACTCCTCACAGGAAGCTGGAATTGAACCCGATACCTCTTCACTGGGCACCGGGCCACCCTGTCATGAATACCGTATTGGCCCGAATATAAGACGGTGTTTTTTGCATTGATATAATACTGAAAAAGTGAGGGTCGTCTTATATTCTGGGTCAAGACATTATACCCATTCACGACGCTAGACGGCGCCAGATATCATTGAAGCGAATGCTGAACTTGACTCCCCAGGCTAAAGCGAACCCCTGTCACAAAGAATAAAAATGAAAATAGCGGTAGCACAAAGAAGTAAAATAAAAAATAGAGGTAAGAAAGGAAATAGAAGACAGTAATGGAAGAGACAACAGGAAATGGAGAAACGTAGCTACAATCTGGTGAAAAGTGGGTCGAAGATCTGCCTGGTTGACCGGCAGCTGAGGAGAAGTTATGGTGTGAACTTCAAGATGCTTTTTCTCTCAAATATATTGTTATAATTATTTGTTTCAGATGTATTGTAATCATTTTCTGTATAAAAATTAATATGGTGTTCAAAAAGTCTTTTTTCAAACTTGTGTCTTAAAAAAGAGGGCGTCGTCTTATAATCAGGGCCATCTTATATTCGGGCCAATACGGTAAATCAAATTAAATTAATGACTAATAGGCAATAACATACATTTGAAATGTTTCTATTAAATCAACTAAATCAATCACACGTGTATTAATTTCAAATTTCCACACAGGTTTTGCAATTTTTTTTGCAAGGCTGCATGCATAGGGTTTTATCCAAACATCCCAAAAGCCAATGAAGCAAATATAACCAGTAGACCATCATTTAAATGTATTCCTGCTATGTCGTAATGATCAATAGATAGCAGGGGAAAGACTTCATCGACTCCTTATCAGTTGTCCATTGTAAGGGACGACGATACAGTTTTCCATTTTTAAAATATGGGAAGGAGACAAGGCTGGAGGAAATTGGAAGAAGCCTCAGACAGCCAGGAAGCTGTCCCACTGCAGTAAGATAAGCACACAATCAATAATAAGTTGGCGGATGTCGCTCCACGAACTGAAAAGACACTTGCCTGGTCACTCGATTAGGGACCCCAAATCAACATATCGTCGGCCATGTAGCATATTGGCCAAAGTCATTTTTCAATATTTTTGGAAATATATTTTCCTTTTGCTTACATTGCTTATTTAAAAAAAATACCAGTGCGTGTTCTAAAAATAGTGTTTTCATGTCATCTTGTTTTCCAAGAATATTGAAAAGGGCAATTATGCTATGTGGCCAACACACTGTGTTTATATTTGACCTCTCTTGCATTATTTTCATGGTGGGGATGTAAAATGTGGATATGAATATTTTAGAGTGCAAAAAAATGGGTGTTGAATTATTAACGAGGAGGAGATGGGCGGAGGATGCGGATACATCATCATAGACCACTCAATGTGCGACCTCATACTTTCCTTAAACACTAGCTAGACTCAAACATCCCGATGCAAGTGGAAGATGCTAGCTTAGTAGCATAAAGATGCCTCATGTGCAAGACCAAAACATTTCTGTATAATGAATCTGATCATGTGTGTCTTAACACGGATTTAATCATTACTTGTGTGTATTTAAGAAAATACATGGGAAGAGGACCTTGAAAAAAAATTAATGTGTCACAATCTCAATATTGAGGAGAGAAAAATCATATGAATTTTTTTTTCAAAATACTTCAGCCATATTTTCTATTATTAATCATGTCCCAATTCTAAACAGTCCTCGTTACTTTAACCTGCCGTACAATTCCTCAGCAGAAAATTGGATTTGACGCATACCACAAACCGTGTTAAAGCGGACATAAAAGACAATTTGGGCACTGGAGATCAACTAATTCATGTCTCCAAATGTGACTGTGGTTGGATGGATGGAGCTCATTCTCCGGGTCCTCTAGTTGTGAGTGTAACACATGAATGTTTGTGCACATCAACCAGTCTTGCGTGTTGCGATAAAGTGTAAATAATGCAACACTTGTGTTTCACAATCGGCCACTACTGTTACTCAACTACAGAAAGGACCAGGCACCTAATGCGGCATTACGCAGCCCTCAACAGCAATTAGCCAGTATTTCTTTCTTCCGGTTATCTTCTGACCATCTTGTCTTTCTTCTTCCAGTTAGGTTGAGTTCACGTTTCAACACCCAACATGGCGGATGAAGCAGACATGCGCAACGAGCTGTCCGACCTGCAGACTCGCGCCGACCAGATAGCCGACGAGGTAAAATGCTAAAACACTGACATGACTTGGTCCGCTTGATGAGCTAAGAGGAGCTCAGAATAACAGAGCGGCCTCCAATGAGCTCATTAAATATTCATCAGCACATCATACAGAACCAGAGAGGCTTAGAGAGGGCTCGTGGATGAATGCAGTGATAAAAAGCTGCAAGGATGGATAGAAATGAGGAGGATAGAAAGGATGACTTGATTTGTGGAGGATTCCAAAATGGAATGTGCATGGAAGTATCTTGAAAGGAGAGAGAATAATTGAAAGTGAATTAAAGGCAGAGAAGTGACAGAATGAATGATAATAATAATAATAATAATAATGTCACAATAAGAGCATTCACATATTCGATGCTAATATTGTCTTGTTGTGTTGCAGTCTCTTGAGAGCACTCGCCGCATGCTGGCTCTGGTGGAGGAGGTGAGTTCACTGACCCTCGTACATCTCACTCGTACATCTCTCACCTCAACGCTCGAGAAAAAGTCACTATCGGGCATTGCTGTGTGTCACATCAAACGCACCCCGATGAGCTTCCACTTTTAGACCAAACTTGTCATCTCTTTTGTTGTCGTCGTCTGTTGTGAGGTGTTTAAAAATAGCGCAGCGTGCATAATGTCCCCCTTGAATAAGACAGCAGCAGCTGGCCTTACGCGAGCTCATCGGGCTACATTTGCATAAATCGGGTTGGCAGGAGCTCAGCGGCTGCGGGGGATCGGCCCGAGGACTGAAGGGGACCCGCTTAACACAGCAAATGCTCAACGAGCACACAACTTGCCTGGGACACATGTGTCTTTGAGCAATGGAATGAACACGGTTGCACAAACAGCTAACTCCATCTGTTGTTCTTATTACCTTCAAGCACACTACGTGTGGGAGGTTATGCTTTGGTGGCTGTTAGTTAGTTAGTCGGTTAAGTCAGTCAGTCAGATGGAGGATTAATAGAAAACAGAGTTGATTCAGTAATTATTCATTCGCAGGGTTGGTTAGTTGTTGAGGTACAGTGAAACTCCTCTACAACAAAATTATGTTTGCAGCAAGAAATTTTTCACAACAGGGTTTTTTTCACTGTAGCAAATTTGATCTCAGATGTAAACACACATACACAGTGTAGAAAGAAAAAGGAAAGAAATTGCGAAATTTACGATCAGCATTCACTTTCACTGACATGAATTCCTTGGATAATGTCTTTTGTTTTGCTTCCTCCGTCTTTAATTTTGATCACAGAGCTCTTCTTGTCTTCTTGTCTTAGCTGCTTGACATGCAAAGGTCCGTTTTGTAGCCATTTTAGCAATGCAACGTTCTTGCTGCGTCTGAAATGAACAATAACAAATATTCCCGGACTACTACGCATGTGTAAACCAGTGTGGTGGTTGCTGTTGCCATTTCCGAATGAAGCAGTAGAGGGTGCTGTTGGAGTAGACTTCGTTGTAGTGAATCTTGTCACGAGGCAAGAGTAGAGAAAAAGATTTCGTATAACGCAACATGGTTTTTTTTCGTTGTATGGGGGGCAGGAAATTGGGAATGGTGTTAATGCATGAAGATTTTTTTTCACACGAGGAGGTATTTATGTCCACGTAGGTTTCATTGTAGAGGAGTTTCACTGTAGTTAGTTGGTTAGCTTGTCAGATAGTTGAATGATGGTTGATAGACAACTCGATCAGTTCACTAGTTAGTTAAGTTTGTTAGTTGGTTAGTTAGCTAGTTAGTTAGTTAGTTAGTTAGTTAGTTAGTTAGTTAGTTAGTTAGTTAGTTAGTGCCAAAGGGAAAGTGATTTGTTACTTGTTACTTAATGTAAGTTGAGGGGTTCGCTGTTTATGAATGGATGGCTCTACGTTAAGAACAGATAAAAAGAGAGATGGACTCCATTTGAATGCAGCTTTTTTTTCCAAACGCCTGCACCGCAGTGCGATCGAGAAAAACGATTCTTCCGCAACTGAATCACTCCCTGCTTTCCTTTTCTTCAGCCAATCAGAAGCAATCAACATTAAACATGTCTATGCAATTATTAAAAAACGTGATTTTAAAAAAAATTAGGTCATCTTAACATGAAATAATCTGATACTCAAACATAAAATGATAATAATTAATAATATAATATAAAATTACACTTATGCTAAAAGCGGCACAAGGACTGGTTTTTCATCATTCAAGTCCACTTGAACTGGGGCCCACATGCAGCCGAGAGAGACTTGGTTGAGTTTGTTCTTTGTTGGTTTGTGTGCGTGTAACTCTCTGTGACAAGAGTCCAAAGACACAACAAAGAAGGCAAGGAATAATAATAATAATACATTTTATTTATAAGCGCCTTTCAAGACACCCAAGGACACTTTACAATAACAAAAAACACAAAACAATACGGGTTGAGCAGCGGCAGCCAAAATGCGTTCCTGTTCCCTTCCCTGGTCCCACGGTCGGTCACACGTGCCCATGCACGCCTTGTGGCCTTAGGCCGAGGGTAAAGATTAGGCTAATTGAATAAGCATGAGATAGGCAGACCCAGCAGGAAGGACACTCCATGATAAACAGCAGCTTACAACTTACATTTACAATGCATGAAGATCATCACCATCAGTCTCCGCTGCGCTACGCTAAAGTAGTCAAAGAGATCGGATTCATGACATGATTTAATAGCCGGGGACATTAAGGATGTCCACGCTGCTCTTACGATTGCGGGCAGGCCGAGAAAGGTTGGCACTGCGAGGTCGGCGTCCTTGTCTCGTGCTAATGTGATCCTCTCTAATTCTCCTTGTGCATGACCTTTCATGTACAAGATGGCGGAGCGCGATGGGAGCTTTTCTCCTACAGCGTGACCTCATAAAGTCTCGCTGCATTGCGAGCGCCAACCAGATGTGGATGAGCAACTGCAAAAAAAAAAAAATAACCCAAACACAAAACCTCATGCAATGTTTTATCAAGATTGGTGGATGGATTATTCATTTCTTCTCCATCCATCCATCCATTTTCGGAGCCGCTTAATCCTCACTAGGGTCGCGGGGGGTGCTGGAGCCTATCCCAGCCGTCTTCGGGCAGTAGGCGGGGGACACCCTGGATCAGTTGCCAGCCAATCGCAGGGCACACAGAGACGAACAACCATTTGCACTCACACTCACACCTAGGGACAATTTAGAGTGTTCAATCAGCCTGCCACGCATATTTTTGGAATGTGGGAGGAAACCGGAGCACCCGGAGAAAACCCACGCAGGCCCGGGGAGAACATGCAAACTCCACACAGGGAGGCCGGAGCTGGAATCGAACCCGGTACCTCTGCACTGTGAAGCCGACGTGCTAACCACTGGACTACCGGGCCGCCCTCATTTCTTCTCATTTTCTTTATTTTTGTCTCTGTCATAAATGCATTATAATTACCTACTTTTAAATGACTGATAATTATCTATTACATAATATTATCATAATTCATTTTTGCATTAACTTGCCTATGGCATATGGTCTGTTTGGAAACATAATAAGTGTGCGTTGAGAGACATTCTCTCCAAAAGATATAGTAGGACAAAAAAAAATCGTAAATTGTTGCTTAAATATGAAAAAGGTGAACATTCTATCCAGTCATACCTAAATAAATGATGTCACTACATGTCTTGATGTCATTTGGCATAGTCGTGCGGCGTGAGGGAGGGCCGGCTCTCCACTTCCACAATTCCTAGCGGCTAAGCAAGCGAGTGCTGATTCTTCACAATCACCCCCGTCAAGAAATCTTTTTGAGCCGGCGCAAGCGATCCGAGTATCAATGAAACCAGCGAGCGGGCGTGTGTGTGTGTGCCTTGCGGTCTCGCCGAGAAGGTCACATGACGCTCGGGTGCAGAAGAGTTGATGCGTGAAGCCGGAATATCTGTGGGAGGAGCTCACGGGGAGCAGGAAGCTGTTGCTTGGTTGAGCTTAGTGTGTGTTTAATCAAGTGTGTCCTTGTGTGCGTGTGCGCATGTGTGTGTGTGTGTGTTAGAGCAACAACGCAAATTAGACATGATGGCTTCTTTGTCAACAAATCTCAAGTACAGGGTCCAGTGAACACAACACACAAGCAAACATGAAATCAAAGTGGAACTGTGGAAAAGAAGGAGTCCAGAAAATTCTTCCATCGGGCTCCTTCTTGAAAATTAAGTGCGCGAGTTCTTGGAGCGTCAGCTTGTTCATACCGGAAGACTTATTCCAGAGCGTTCATTCTTGGTTGAGACTGGAATCCCGGCTAGTCAAAAAAATTTAGCCCAGAACATTCACTTTATTAGATTTAGTCCAGCTGCTTTATTGCTATAAAATTCAGTCCAGAGTGGTGGAATCTCAAAGGCTCAGTCCACAGATTTAATTTCGAGATATACCAAAAGATTCAACATTAATTCTTTTTTTTTTTTGGTAATCTTGATTGTTTATTGCTGAAAGTTCATTCCAAAAAGGTTGGTCCAGAAAATCAAGTCCAGAATGTTTAATCTTGAAAGGTTAGTCCCAGAAGATTTAGACCAGAACATCCAGTCGAGAAAATTTAGTCTGGCTGGTTTATTGTCATAAATTTAGGACAGAAAGGAAAATCCAAAAGTGTTCTAGTCCACAATGTTTCATTATCACTGTTGAAGGTTCGGTCCAAAAGCTCCGGTTCCAGATCGTCAAGTCCAGAAGCTTTTAGTCCAAAATTCCAAGTTGTTTTTATCCAGATGGTTTACTAAAACTCAATCTGGACAGTTCAGTCGAGAAGGTTTTTGTCCATAAAGTTTCGTGTGCAGCATTAAATTCAGAAGACTAACTCTAGAAGCCTTTATCCTGAAGATCCAGTCCAAAAAGGTTCACTACAGGAGGTGTTGTTTCTGGAATGCTCAGTCCAAGTTGGTTCACCCAGAACAATCAGTCCAGCTGTCTCATTCCAGAAAATGTCTGCCAACATTCAATACCATAACATGCATTCTAGAAAGTTTAGTCCAGAAGATTCAGTCTGTCAATCTTGAGGGTATAATCCATGTGGTTCGGTCTGGATGGTTATTTTTTGGAGGGTTTGGTCCAGAAAAGAGAGGGTCCAGGTGAATCGATCCATTCTGTCGTTTCGACCTAAGCCCGTTTCCTCTTTTCAACTTCTCTGATTTCAATTGTTCTTCGTCTTTTCTTCTTCCTCTTCTTCCACTGCGATAGAGTAAAGATGCCGGTATCAGGACTCTGGTGATGCTGGATGAGCAGGGAGGTGAGTTACCAATGGAAACGTCCCCAAATGTCCATTCTTGACCTTTTTAAAAAAAAAAAAAATCCTGTCTGGCCCGCTTTTCTCCTCAACTTGAACTGCTCTGTGCTTTGAGAATTAATGCGGAGTGACAGCACTTTATGCAGGCCAGAACATTTTTTTTTTAATGAGTAGCCTGTTCTCATGAAAATTTAGTAGGGCTTTATTCCAAACAAATTTTCGTTTTTTTTGGGTGACGTTTTGGTCAATATTAACACAAAATGTGAGGATTTTGCATTTGTTTCACCAGAGTAATGTTCATCACGTCACCTTTTTGTGTAATATTTCCTACTAAATGCTGCTGAGAACATGTTGCTGAGCTATTGCGGCTAATATGCACTGCGCTCTTTGCTTGCCGGCTTTTGCACATAAATCGTGCTAGTCATCATGACTGTACAGGTATTTTCTTTTTTGCATTAATGTAGAATAAAAAAAATAAAATAATATGGCAACTTCAGTGCATTCACGCCGAGGCAAGAACAGTTCCTGCTGTTAATGGCTGTGAATGTTGCTCATTAATTAAGTCCATCTGCACATCATTAAATGTTGCGTAAAGTCGAATAATAAACTGTTTTTGAAACCATTATTTTTATGTGATATTGATTGCCAATGATTCTTTTAATAATGTTTTTTTTTTTTTTTAATGAATTGATGATTGTTCCTAGCTGACTCCTGATTGTGTTAGAAGTTACCAGGATTCTTTAAAATTGTGCCAAAGATTGTATTCAAGAGAAATTATTTGACAAGATCAGGCATATGAATCGTTTACTGTATAGAAAACTATTTCAACAAACATATTTTTCTTGAGTATTTCTCAATATTCATGTAACTTTTCTTTTGTTACCTTTTGGAAGAAAAAAAAGATGACAGAATTAAAAAAAAAAACACCACTAAGGTAAATTTGAATCGGAAAATCTGTTTTGATTTTAAAGATGCAACTTCATCGAATTGAACCAAATCGAATTGTTGGACTTAAAAGTATCAAATTAACACGCTGCAAAAGTGTGGCCCATGCCTCCGCGTCACGTCTCGACGAAGGTAGGCAGTGATTTCCTTTCCACAAACTTTTTGTATCGACTTTATTTGTCAGTTTCTTTCATGTCAGGGGCCGTTTTGCCCGTTGCTCGTCATGATATGAGTGTGTACGTGCTTATGCGCCCACATGCATGGGCACACACACGTGTGTGCATGGATGTGCGGTAACAGGGTCGATCTCTGGAGATTGATGCTTGAAAAGCAGATCTTCAGTCATAAAGGTTGGGCACGCCTGCTTCGAGTCATTGCAGTGCAGGTAGGGTAGCCGCTAATGGCTTCCTGCATTTTAGCGTTCTGAAAGGGGATGTTAAGCACCAGGCCGATGGACCCTGTCCTCCCGCACTTGACTCTGACATCATGTCCATACATTTACACACACACACACACACACACACATGGCCTTCACGTTCGTGAAGGTACAGTGGCGCTTGTGCAATGAAGGACGTTTTCTTTCCCATGGGATGTTACAGGAATAGAAACAAACTGCGGCCAATCGCATAGCCTTTATTAACTTGTATGAAATCACTTCAAGCATATTGAATCCCCGGAATTTGCGTTTCGGATTTCATGAATTGACATATTCACTGGTTTATTTGTTTATTTATTTTTTGCCTGTTCTTAGTTACTTGCTGAAAAGAAAGTATTGCTTTGACGCTGCCTGGCGGCATCTTGATGCCAGTGTACTATGCTTTCTTTAGACAAAAGTAGTGCTGTGCTGCATTCTTGTGGGATCAATAGACAATTGAGAACCTTTTTAAGGTGGATTTTCACCTTCTGCAGCAGGGCTCGCTCCCTACCCCTGACAAAGAACCCCCACTGGAACGTTTTGCTCATTTGCACCATCATACAAATATAATAATTAAAAGGGCATTCTAGTCAATAATAGTCTTGACAGTCACGTTAGATGCAGCCCTATGAGTCTAAACATGGAATATGAATTAAGATACAATTTTTTTTTATCCGTCTCAGGAAGGTGGCCATCAATAAAAAATATTGATATGTCTTTACTGATGAACTTCAAGTCATCAATAGATTTATTGCATTTGCAATGTTAAGAACAACAACACAGTGGACACCACGATTGCATTCAAAGAAGCCAACAAAGGACAACGATGGAGGATTCACTAAGCTAACTAAACTAGCTAAGCACTTTTTGTACTGTGCCTCTTTGGTATACTGTACCTCAAGCAAGAGTGGGGGCAGAGTGGGGGCAAAAGTCATAAAATCATTAAAATAACAAATGTGAAACCATTTCTGACCCTCGCCGAGATCTTGAGTACAGTGTGAACAAACACTAGAGGACAAAGTGTCCCTTTCTCCCAATGGACATTAAAGCTATGGCCCTGAAAGAACCAGCGGGACACTCTGACCTTGAATTAGTTTTAATAGCCTAGCGCCCTATCGACCGTGTGAATGGCAGCCATGTCTAAATGTGCCTCACTGATGCTCGCGATATGCAGACTGACATTTTTTTTTTTGATGGAATGTCTGCTGTCCCTTCGCTTCTTGTCAGGTCGTGATCAGAGAAGGTTAAAAAAATCATACCCTGGAACCAGTTTCAATTTGTGGCATGAAATTTGGTAGGCATGCCTATTATGAGTAGACTCACCAAAAAGTCACAAAAAACAGGAAGTTGGTCATTTTGATTTGAAATCAATTGACTCTGCATTTCTTCTTGGAATTTTATAGGGAACTAGCTGGTAAGGCTGGTAAGGTGGGCCTTCGGCCCACAAAAGTGTTGTTGCTTGGTTCAACTTTTTGTTCATCTTCATTGCTTATCGCGAAAATAAAGAGATGTTTAGCTCTACTAAATAACTAACAATTTCATTGCAATGCTTGTGGGTAGACAACATTTTTTCGCTAAGATGCCCGCGCGGTCGTAGTGAGCCACTGCCTGAGCGGCGCAGTGGCGGCGTGCAGTGGCAGCGCGGTGAAGTAGGTACGTTTTGAAAAGGGACAGACGGAAGGACAGACCGCGTGCGGGACGACGCGCAATATATATATAGATTTATAAGCCACTATCATAAAGCAACCTGAAATTTGGTACATGTCTGTCATAAGTGGATCCTCCAAAAAAGTCTTGAAAAGACATAACCCCAAAAAATGCAGGAGGTCTGCCATTTTGGTTTGAATTCCCTCCAAACTTGACTCTATATTGCCTCTCAGAATTATTTTTTTTCCTAAGAATTGAGCGCCCAACGCCATTTTTTCATTTTAAAACATGAAATTTGGTGCGCGTGTCTTAAAAATGTCTCAGAAACCCACGAGAGTTTGCAATCCTCCCAAAATTGAAACCAGCCAGCAAAGCCAGCCTCACTTAGCAACACAATATTATTACTATTATTTTTTGTAGGCAAGTCTTTTATGGAGTACAGTACTTGTTCATTTATGATGTTACAAAAGCTATTCCAAACAATTTCGCATCGACCATAAAAGCTGGTGCTTCTCAGTCAAACCGGGTGGAGCGCTTGTGTGGTTTCCCGCTAAAATGCACAATTTTCACCGGGACACATAAACAAGTGAGTTTGAGGCTATACATACAAGGAGCCCGCCCCCCGCCCTCTGAAAGGTAGAAAGTAGCAGCCACGCGAGTGTGCGCTAGGCTCCTCTCCCGCTTGGCCTCCCCGGCGCGAGCTCGGAATCGCATGAATGACAATGCTCTCATGCCTTTGTCCTCACCAGAGCAACTCGATCGCGTGGAGGAGGGCATGAACAAGGTCAACGCAGACCTGAAGGAGGCCGAGAAAGATTTAAAAGATATAGGCCAGTGCTGTGGGTTGATATGCCCGTGTATTAAAAAGTAGGTACCGGCCAGGAGCCGCGTGCTCTTGCCTGTCCAGTGCTGGTGATGTCGCTAGTGATGGTCGTGATAGTGATGTCTGATGTCTCTCTTGTCACAGTCTTTTTTTTTTGTCTCTTCTCCTTTGTCACCCCCCACCTACCCCACAACCTCTGACCTTCCTCCTCCTCCTCCTCTTCTTCTTCTTCTCTTTTGCTGGAAAAATGTCATTGTGTTGGTAATCAGAGCAACTGGAGCGCATCGAGGAGGGGATGGACCAGATCAATAAGGACATGAAGGATGCAGAAAAGAATTTGAACAATCTAGGACAGTTCTGTGGTCTGTGTACATGTCCGTGTAACAAGTAGGTGGTGTGCTTCTGCGGCCTGTTTCGGGTCTGTACAGCACGATGATGATGATGATGATGATGCTGCACCGCATGCATGGATGTGTCGCTTGTACTCGGGGAAATTCTGCCACTTTTCAGCCTTACACAAATATATTCCAAACATATGGAGCAAGAAGCTACAAGGTCAACAGAGTAGAGTAAGACTTTCGATGGCGCAGTGCAGTCTTGACTCATACAGTCATCCACGTACAGCAGGGTCACCAAACTACGGCCCGCGGGCCGGATCCGGCCCGACTCCACATTTGGTCCGGCCCACCTGAACAATACCAGAGAGTCTTTTGATTTATTTTTCATCTATGTATATCTGTATTTTATCACAAAATGTGGCTTTTGCAATAAAATATTCCTTAGTTATGAACTATTTTCGTGATTAACTATTAGCTAGTAACAATTTCATAAACGGTGGCGGTATTCAACGAAAACAATCTGCGAAAACACTATGAATCCCGTCACAACAACAAGTACGATTTTTTTTGCATGGGCAAATGAGAGCAGACAAACTGTCAATGCTAAAAAGAGGAACGTTTGCTCAGCAAAATACATTTGTACGCCAAGCTCAGCCATCTGTTCGGGCTAACTTTCGGTTTGCTCAACTGATAGCAAGCAGCGGTAAGGAGAGTTTGTCAAGAAATGCATGAATGCTGTCGCGGAGGTGGTGTGTCCCGAGAAGAAAGACGTCTTTAATACTGCGAGTGTATCAAAAAAAGTTTTTTGATTTTGTGTTCGTTTCTGGGAAACAATACATTTTTACGTCTCGGTACTCTTGCAGTCACACTTTTGCTGTTACAAACTGACCCCGGACTGACTGGCACCCCCATCAGAGAAGCGAAAAGTTATGTGGCCCTAACAGGAAAAAGTGTGGGGAACACTGACGTACAGTATAACGCTACTTTTGTTTTAAAACAAAAACATCGTTGATTAAATTGCCATCCCAATACTGTGCGGGTGATTGCAATTAGATTTTTTTTTAGACTCGTTTAGCTCTACTCCATGGACACTTTTGTCTACTTGGTTGCATTTGGTGGGTACACTTCCGGGAGCTTAAGGCTCGGATCCATTTTGTGAGTGTACCGAAGTTGAGTTGTTGCATTCTTGCTCAATTCCACAAAGAAGCCTTGCTCCTATTAAATATGAATTGGCCGTAAAATGAAGGTCAGGCTGAAAACATGGTGAAATGTTCCCTTTGCACTAACCTCATGTGAAAGCTTGCGTGCATGCATAAATAACACAAAACGCCACAACCGGATTGATTATTTCTTTATTTTTTTTTCTTTAATTTCATTTCATTTTTCTCTCCAGCCTTTAATGGCTGTTTTCCCCTCACACAAGCCCTTCATTGCTCATTGGATGAGAGGTTCTTTTCCTGCAGGTAGCAGCGTCGGCAGGGACCACGGAGCCCCCCCCCCCCCCCCACCCCAATAATCCCTATAACCCAATTGCGTTACCCGAAACCCGACATATCATGATTTCATCATATTTGGAGAAACGGCGTGCCCAAACACTTTGCATGATGTCTTTTGGTCCGCAAAGCCTCTCGACAGCCAAAGTATGGCCCACATGACGCCATGTCTGAGCCTTGACGCCAACTGTGAACGACCACGCTGGCTCCTTCTATTCTTGGCAACAAAGTTGTAACACAACAGATTGTAATAATGGGCTGTCTTAGTATACTTTTTTTTTTAAGGGAAAAAAAAGCACATAAATATCAAAAGTTATTTGCAATGCGTTTAATTATTTTGGTAATACTGCTCACAATTTTATTTTTTTTATTGGACAGCAGCAACGTGCTATTTTCTAAATATGTCATTTTAATATATCATCATATCATGAACAGCAGGTTTCGACACATTCAGGAGGTGACGTACGAATAGAGCTCATTAAACATTTTTGACATGCGCATACCAGCATACCTGTGCTGTATTTGAAATGTCAAACGTTTTTTTCAATCCAATATTAATTTGGATTCATTTTAAAATATCAAATCAAAGGTATTGACAACAAGACCCGTGCCTGCGTTGTACACTGTCGGTCTGTGGCGAAGCACACGAGTCTCTTATGTAATGCCACAGTTGCGTCATGCGCCTCTTTACAGCAGCCTCGGGTCAAACGCTAGCGTCACAACAACATTCTGTGAGGAGCATCCCGTGAGCGTTTTTAAACCACGCTTTTAACCCATTTGGGGTTTTTTTTCTACCCAAGGCTTTTTTTCCCCCCACTCATGTTTTTATTACTGAAAAATAAAAGGAGAACATTTTATTATTTCTACAGAATATTGAAACAAATTGAAAAATAGAAATATTTCAACTAGAATTTTACTAAAGAGGAGGCAATGATATAACTGAAATAGTTTTGCGGTGTCAGGAAAAAAAGTACATATATGTGTGTGTGTGTGTATGTGTGTGTGTGTGTGTGTGTATGTATGCATGTATGTGTACATGTATAAAATTTAAAAAGCAGGTGTTTTCACCTATGCCAGTTTCTAAATTTACTATTTAATTATTATTTTTCGTATTATTGCTCATAAATTAAATACCCATTCATCCATTATCTGAACCGCTTTATCCACAGTGTGTGTCAGAGTCATAGGCATGCTGGAGCCTCTCCCAGCAGGCTTCAGGCAGCAGGCGGCGTCTACCCTGACCTGCTTGCCAGCCAATCGCAGGGCACACAGAGACAAACAAACATTCACAAGCAGTCACAACTGGGGACAATTTAGAATGTTCCATGAATCTGCCATGCATGTTTTTGGAATGTGGGAGGAAAACGGAGTACCCGGAGAAAGCCCACGCAGTAATGGGGACAACATGAAAGGCAAAGTAGCGCCCTCTGCTGGACAAATAAAAACAACAAATTGTCCAAATTGAAACGTTAACAGGAAGATTTACTTTTTCTTAAACGTGAGATCAAAGTAACATTTTCAATAATTATCAAACAGGTTTTAAAGGCCTCACCAGGTGCTCCACACAATTTGAATGTGTGCGTGTGCGTGCGTGTGTGTGCATGCTTGTGTTTGCATCCAGATGAAATGAAGGGCCTGCTGTCAATCATCACCCACACTGTTTTTATTATTAGGATTATTTTCCACACCGAATCTAACCACGTGGCTTTCTTTTTGTAGACACAGCCATCCTTTTTTTCTCTTGCCCCGCCCCACCCTTTCTTTTTGTGTATCATTTGTGCATCTGTATGTGTTTGTCCTCTCCTCTGTGTGCTTCACTATTGCTATTATTATTGTTGTTATTATTGACGTGCGTGTGGCGCAGACGCCAATTGATCCCGGATCAATTATTGCACAGATTCTACTGTCAATGCATGTGCGTTGCTACTAGCAGGCCAATTCTTTTTTTTTTTTTTAAATTGTGTATTGTACAGTATGCATGTTTAAACACACACATAGAGTACACACACATCATTGGTATCACAAGTGACGTGTATATGTGTATGCGGTGTAGGATTAAGGGCGGGGGACAGGCCTGGGGAGGCAACCAGGACGGTGTGGTCAACAGCCAGCCCGGCGCTCGGGTGGTGGACGAGCGCGAGCAGATGGCCATCAGTGGAGGCTTCATTCGCAGGTGTGTGCCTGTGTGTGTGTGTTGTTCTGAATTTGCTTCGTCATTTTGCATTTCATATTTTCAGAAGCTGACATTGTGATTGCCCGCATGTGTGTGTGTGTTTTTCAGGGTAACGGATGACGCCCGCGAGAACGAGATGGACGAGAACCTGGAGCAGGTGGGCGGCATCATCGGCAACCTGCGTCACATGGCTCTGGACATGGGCCAGGAGATCGACACCCAGAACCGGCAGATCGACCGCATCATGGAGAAGGTGACGCAAGCTTTCTGCGTTCACCAGCCCCCCATTGCCCCACACACATGGATACACAGATACATCTAAATACGTATCTACAGATCAGCAGAGTTTACGTGCAATTTTTTCCCCACTGACTGAAGTCTGCATGAATGTCGCTTCCCTCTTGCAGGCCGACTCCAACAAGACTCGAATCGACGAGGCCAACCAGCGTGCAACAAAGATGTTGGGCAGTGGCTGAACAGCAGCACCCTGGACACCTAAATCTCTCTCTCACACACACACGCACACACACACACACAAACACAAATACAGAGAAACACCTAAAACCCACCCCTGTATCGCCTCTGCAAAATGATGCTTCTATCGTGATACATGTAGACGTTTGCACATATCAGCACTTCCATTTATTGTTACGTGTTGGTTCCCCATCCCTCACTCTTCCTGTTTTTTTTTTTATGTAATATATAATATTTAAAAAAAAAACAATCACATTGACTGTTATCTGGATTTAGTGACTATATACTGTACGGGAGCATTCTGTATATGATGAAAATTTGATTCCAGTCACTTAAATGCTGATGCCAGAGATTGTATATATTTATGCTTTTGTCCTCAGGGAGCGAAATCAGACCAAGTTCCAATCATTCCATCTGGCATTTTTATCGATTATAAAGAGCAGTGGGTGGCTTACTTTGCCATTTAGCTTTTAGCACATTCAGCTCCTCCGCTGCTCGAACATTAATTATTCATTCGCCGGTATAAAAATATCCTAACGTGCTATATATGAACAGAGGAGCGGCCCATATCTCTGACAGTTCCCTCGGCCCTGTCTGCTACATCGTGCCACTCTGTTTGTTTCATCCTTTCCAGACTGTGAGAAAGTCACTGCAAAAAGAGATGTACCCCGGGAAAATAAAGCCAATAAAACCTTCAGAACTGTAGAAAAAAAAATCGCTTCTTTGGTATTTTTTTTCATTCCAGATTTGATTTTCCTCATTACCTCCTCCATGGTCACATGAACTCAATTAAGGTGAAATTAATTTACAATCGGATTAAATAAGCCTTTGATGACGTTCATGCTACAAGACTTCTCATTTATTCCAAGAAATGACCTTTCACTTTGCAGCGGGTCGGTCAGGAGTCAAGGAGCTTATCTTAATCACTCATTTGAAAGTATTTCTTCTTGACATATTTAAAATGACAAAAATAAAAGAGAGGTGCAGCAGGGAATTACACTAACGGGTGTCTAGTATGGCGCATTGGGCCTACAGGATTGGGATTAGAGCGACTAATCCGCTCTACATCCATTTTGTGACTCCTACTCCATACACACAGTTATAAATACACCCAACATGGCTGAGTTACATCCAAATTCAGTTTAAAATGCCATACACGCAGTTATAAATACACCCAACATGGCTGAGTTACATCCAAATTCAGTTTAAAATGTTAAACATAGGAGATAATATCGAAACAGAACATCGGTTTCATATCCCGGATGGGTCCAAATAAATCTCAGTCAATATAATTTTTAAAATAAAGCATTTAAAGTTCAACGTTTCACAGAAGGTTTAACGGTTTCGAAATGGGGTTGTTAGACAGCTATAGATTTTCAGTTAATTGTTTTAGACTTGAGTTCGGATTTGTGGTTATGGTTTAAAATCATGCCTTAAGGCCAAGATTTAAATTAAGGTTTCAAATGAGGGTTTTAAGATCAGTGTTTGGTTTTCAAGTGGGCCGGTGAGGGTAGTGAGCCCTTTTCTTCCTTCGTCCTTCATGACTCCCTTGCTTCTATCCTTCTTGCCTTTCATCCGTTCCACCATCCATCTTTACTTCCTTCAACAAGGTAATTGTAGACTACTCTTTTTGGCCTGTTCTGTTAATCGGTTAGTTCTGCTGAGTGTACAAGTGGAACTGAAACGCCTACTCCTGTACAGTACTGTATTTCAATTTATTTTTACACCAAGCTCTCCCCCTAGTGGTAGAAATCACGTTTAGGATTCAACAAGCCAATTTGAAATCACCGGCTTCGGCTATTTTCGTCAGTCACGTGATGCCCTTTCGTCTTCTTCCGGCGTCCACTGTCCTTTCGCTTTGCCGCCGCACGTTCACATTCAGTACAGTAGTTAGCATCCGCTTCACTACTATGTTCTCTGCCGTCTTCCGGCTCTCGGCCACAGGCGCCCGAACCTTGGCGACCCGGTTCCGACCCGGACACACAGGTAGGAGGCCTTGCTTCACAGATAACGTCTACTGTGGAGAAACGTAAAAGAAGACAGGAGGTAGCCGATGTGCGGGCGGCTAGCTCGCTAAGTTAGCATTTGAACGTAAACGGTAGCAAAGGGTCACATTGAAATGTATTCCATTATTCATAAAGCATTGCGCTAATAACACTTATCAGTCCTAAACGTTTTAATGTGTGTTTATTTTAATGTAAATCAAAGCGCAAAATGTTATGTTTAATTCAAATGTCACGACCTTGTGTTGACCCAACTTGGTGAGTTCAAGAGTCATTAGCCGGAGATGATAATCCAAACACGGAGGGAGAAGAAATTAATTTGAAAAATAGCCACATGGTGATATTGTAAGATTTTTCAAGAGGTTTTTTTCTGAAGTATGTTTTGTGTTTTCTTTGTATCTTGGTAGAAAGATACAACTGATGGCATTAATCACGGTATTACCTTTTATTCATGTGTTATTCGTTAATTGCTTAAGGTGACAAAATGCCACGCTGTCAGCGTGATGGAGCTCTCAATAAAAGTTATGTTTTTCAGCTCCATTAGCTTCCAGATGTTACTCACATGCCATAGTGGAAACGGATGAGGAATTTGATGCCCGCTGGGTCACCTACTTCAACAAGCCCGACATTGACACTTGGGAACTCAAGAAAGGTTGGCGAAATTTGAGTCAATGGAGATGAAGCAGCAACATGAAGGAAAGTATTGAATAATTTTGTTTTGTTTTTTGGAAGGGATGAACACTTTGATTGGGTATGACCTGGTACCCGAGGCCAAGATCCTGGATTCAGCTCTTCGGGCGTGCCGGAGACTCAATGACTTGGCCAGTGCCATCCGCATCCTGGAGGCTGTCAAAGTGAGCTTGACATAGACACTTATCAGCTTTCCTTCACAGTTTGCATTATTTATTTGTTCAATTCAGGACATTGTACATGAATGAACATTTCTTTCGTTACAAAAAAAAATGTAAACGCACTACAACTAGTCCAAAGGCTTATTATTTCCATAGTTAGTTCTCCTGCCAGAATGTACAAGCTGTGTCCCAATGGAAAGTGAAAGTTTAAAATTTGCGAACATCACAGTAAAATGCTAAATATAAAAAAAATATCATACTCGGTATCAAGCACAAAACCAGTATAGTTACATTCCAAAATATTTCAAGGTGCAAACTCATTGGTAAAAAGAGTCATAAGACCTTCAGATACATACAAGGTGACAACTTTATTACATACATTTTATTAAACTTCTCTGAAAATGTAGCAATTAGTAAATTTCACGACTGAGTTTTATAGCAATTAATAGTAAATTGTATCAATGGGGAAAATGCAGCAATTGTCATGAGGTGTAATTTGCCTGTTGCATTTGTCTAAATTAAAGTTCTTGTTTATATGTACTTAGTCTGCTATATAAACCATTTTTCACTTGCTCAAACAGCTGACTATAAATATTGTGAATGTCTAGTGATGCACTTTAAGCTGCGATCTTGGAGGAACTAAATTTGGTTTGGTGTTTGATTTTGCTTTGCAGGACAAAGCGGGCCCCCACAAAGACATCTATCCATACTTGCTGCAGGAGCTGAAGCCCACGTTGGCGGAACTCGGCATCTCCACGCCGGAGGAGCTTGGTATTGACAAGATTTAGCAGGCAAAGGTGACTGAATTTTTGTCAGCTATCTACTTGTATTATCTACAAATGGATCTTTGGGCACTCAATGCAAATTCCCCCCCCCCCCCCCCCCCCCCCTCAGGTGCTTGGAGAGATGAACTCTCTTATACTGTCTTCTGTCAAAAATGTCCATAGTGTTAATTGATCCCATACTGTCCTGTTATGTAAAAAGTGGTGGACCGAATAAACAAATACTGTCAGAAGTGTGTGTGTTCTTACTACATAACGGATCAAATGATGTACACATCGCTCTACTACACGTGATTCAGCTCTGTCCATTTATATTTTATTTTTTCGTAGAATTTTGACTGAAGACGCAAGTACCTGTAATTATAAATACTTTTACCAACAGTGAACAGTGTTCAAAAACAAATTTTCTGAGATTGCCGACATTACTGTTATTACAGTCGGTTAAAAATATTGAGTCATCAATACATTGCAAGTACATACAGTACTGCCATAAATATGTAAGAAACAGTACTGTACTGGATACCAAAATTCCCTTTCATTTCAACCCGTATGCCTTTATTTTGAGAGAAAAAAAGACCGTCAAGTGGCAATTTTGTTGTAATTATCCATTTATTCCGACGCAAATATCAAATGTGCCCGAGTTATCCACTTAGAAAAGGAAGAATACGCTAACACAAAAACCTTTTCAACCTTCTACAACATCTTATTTTGAAATGTTAACCGGAAACGCATTGAATCCTTACCAGCAGCTAGCTAGGCTAATACTCTCTCCACTGCCTGTCGGCGTTGACAACAAATTCCGGCTTGTCATGGGCATGCTGAAGTGCTGTATGTTGTGACAACCGACGCCACGATGATGAACGACATCTCCGAGGAGCCGGAGAAGGACAACTTGCTCGAGGAGGCTCCTAGTTTGACGGTAAAGCTCTCGCGGCTAACCAAAGCTATTTGGGCTAAGAGCTAAACGCAGCTACGACGAGCTAGCTCACTTAGTTTGTGTCCATTGAAATTGACACCAGATTTGAGTTTTCATGATTTTGTTTACATGGCTACATACTTAAAAAAATTCGAATTAATGTCTACTCTGTAATTTGGAAACATTGTTATTCGGATTCTATGGGCAGGATGCTCTTTTCTAATGTTATAAATCACAACATACATTAATTAGCTAGCTCAGAAAGAGCAAGCTCATCTTGTCATCAATAGGATTGAAACTATTAGCATTTAGTGACTCAACTGAAGAGAAGGCCAGGCATTTATTGGGCAGACCCCAGCAGATTTACATCCTCAACTGGTCGCCAACCAATCACAGGAGACAGTCAAGTTGGATCGATTTATCAACAACATAGCAATTTATCGATACAGTGATTGGTTTGATAATCGATTAATCATGTCAACACAAGGTTTAAAATTGTCACATCCTCAGAATTTCAGCCTCTCAAGAGTAAATGTTCTCTCATTTCTGTAGTCCTCCACAAAAGCAGACTTATTATCTTTGTGTTGAACCATAACAGTACATTTGCAAACTTCGTTTTGACTTTGGGAAACATTGAGCATTTTTGCCTATTTTCAATCACATTACAATAGAGTCATATTAATTAATTTGTTTTTGTGCATTTTCTGCACTGCAAGTTTGAAATTACATCTTTTAACCCGATTCATCGATTGATGACCGTGTAAGGAAGTGAATGTAAATAACATCCATCAATTTGCCACTCAAGGTGCCCGGTAGTGGCGCAAGGCCTAAAAGCAGCGATGGAGGCATCAGGTCAACAGAGAAGAGAGGACCTTACATCATGTCCAGGGTGCCAGCCATCCACCTCAAGCTACGTGAGTAGTCATGAGTTATTGAGAGCCAGTTATTGAGAGCCAGTCAACACAATTTTACAGTGTTTGCACACAGTCTTTGCAGTTTAAAAAAAAACAAAAAAACATGAAGTGAGGAAACAAGTTTCAACAAGCCATTCTGAACCTTCACACAGTGAAAATTGGTGAAATGCTTTGTAAAGCACGTGTCAGCGAGAAAGGATTCCATTTTGGGAAACACAAAAAAGGTGCAGATTATGAATTATTTATTTAGTTTCAAATTCATTTATATCTTCGCCCACATTTTGGTCATATTTTATGACTTGATTCTCGCAATATTTCACATGAAAAATAGATTTTTTTCAGATTTTTTCATGTAATAATACTTTTTTTTTGTTTTGTTCCACGAGTCATGCTTAATATACTGTATACACATAAGATATGTCACCACGATGACATAACAATGACCTGAAAATGTTGAATTCGATTCCAGGATTTACTGTTGTGATGTTACGACTTTGTTTTCGTAAATTAAAAATCTTTGTCAGTTTTTTTTTTTTTTACACCTTAATTACAACTTATTGTATCGGTAGATATCAAAAGTGTCAGACTCTGAAAAAAAAATCAGGACATCACTATATGTTATGAATTTATTATCCTAATGCTCCAACTTTTTTTGCAGTATTTGAAAACTTAATTGACGTAACGTTTCTACCGCCTTTATTACCGATTTGTCTTACTGTTTATTGTGCATGTTAAATTGCTCCATGTACAGCACTTTGTATGCAGCGATGGCTGTTTGAAAGGGCTCTATAAATACTGTTGACTTGACTTAACGTTGTGACTTTAGTCTTGTAACATTACGACTGCTTTGAGCTCCACTTTTTTTTTGTTTTGCAAACTATTTTTTAAAATTTGCATATGATTACAACTTAATATGTTACTTTTAGTCATATTTTATAACTGTTGCACACTTGCAACATTTTGTCATTTTTCATAATATTTGACACCTTCATGACATAATATTAAGACTTTAATTCCCGTAATGTGAAGAGTGGCGTTCATTCCCACTTAGCCGTTGATGTCGATTGTCTGAAGGATTTACTGTGCAACTCACTCGCGTAGGGTGTAAAATAATGGAGGGTGACATCTTGTATTGGAATTGTATGCTAACCACTGCGAACATCATAGAAAAACACAGGGAGCTCGCCAGGAAAGCTCTTAAGAAAAAGGCTCTCTCACCGGGACCGCCTGTCATGCATCAGCCCAGACAAGGAGCCAAAAGGTAACAACAAGACTTGGCGTCATGTCCTACAACGTCCCGTAGCAGAGAGCGTCATTGTCTTGAATTATTTTACAGAAAAGTCAAGTATAACAAGGGCTACGCTGCCTTGAGTCAACGTGCCGAAGAAACTTTGATTGCATTGGATTCTGACAGGTAAAGACACAAATGCTGTTGTCAAGTCAGAACCTGTTCTGTCCTGTCCGTTTTTGTTTTTCCCACACGCCAAATGTTTCGACAATGAGAATAACAGAACTGGTTGTTCGTGTTGTTGTAGCGATGAAGAGATTGATTTTGAGCAGTGCTCCTCGGGCTACTCCTCGGCCGAGGTGAGTCACTCCCACAGCCGCGCATTCTTGCACTTGTAATTTCACCTTTTCATACGGGCAGCGGCAAATAAGGCCGTTGCATATTATTGTTTTTTTTTTTTTCCAGAATGTAGTGGACACTGCTCTCTGTGGGCGGGGATAGTTCACAAATGCCGAAAATATCTGTGTTGTCATTGAAATGCACCTGATTTAGGAACTTAGCATTTATTCAATGACTCAAATTCAGTTACCTGTACTTAAAACTACCATCGTAGCCTCATGCCCATTCACGTTGAAAACCGTACCCCCACCCCACCACCACAAGTACAAAATGACAGTGTTAATATCAGGTGAAATTCAAGCCTCTTTGGTTCTGTTTTGACAGCTTGCATCTTTTTTGAAACAGTTTCGCTGTGTCCCTTTCAGATCCATCCGGACTTGAGTCGGCAGCTTCTGCAAGACGGCTACCGGCTGGACGAGATTCCCGACGACGAGGACCTGGACCTGATCCCACCCAAAGCCATGGGTTCCTCTGTGTGTTGCTGCATAGAAGCTCCGTCCTGCTGCACGCAGTGAAAGGCTGCTACTTTACTGCAGAGCGCCAAAGCAGGTTTGTAGCGGCTGTTGGGAGACCGGCGCACGCTGCCTTCTTGCCTCCTTGAACCGGGGTTTCCTACTCTGGAGCCGAGAGCGGGCCTCCTCCTCAACCGCATCGCCGCGGAGATGGACAGCAAAAAAACAAAACAAAAAGCCTTATCCACTGTGACTCCAAAGCTTGACCCTATTTTTGTATTTTTTTTTCTCGTACGTTTCACTGTGCTAGCACTACAAATGGAGTGACTGGCGCGGACGTGTGGCATCTGCATGTTTCATTTGCAATTCTTACATTCCCTGATTGCTGTTACATGAACGTCACCTACTCCCACATTAATAACCTGAAAGGATTTGAATAGGATATTAAGTTAAGTACGCTTGAGTGATGCACTTATTTTTCTAGTTTTTTTTTTTTTTATGAATTCTTTTGCTAGCGTCGGGGTGCAATCGACATTGAAATGTGTTCTCTTATCAAATGATTGACCCTTAAGGGTTGAAAACGGCTTGCTCGCTTATATAACGATCCAATGCTAATGGCTCGGTAATCATGGATTTTTATTTTTATTTATTATAATTAGTGGGCTTCATTATTATGATACTACCGAGGAATATTAGGGCCACATTTCAAAGGGGAAAAAATATATGTAGAATATGGCAATACATTAATTTTAGGAGGAAAAAAAGCAGTTGAATATAATATACAAATTATAATGCCACAAAAAAAAATTGGACTCGCATTCCAACTTTTTTTTAATGACATTATGACTTTATTCATGCAAATTTATAACTTAATGGTCATACCATTGGGCGGCCCGGTAGTGCAGTGGTTAGCACGTTGGCTTCACAGTGCAGAGGTACCGGGTTCGATTCCAGCTCCGGCCTCCCTGTGTGGAGTTTGCATGTTCTCCCCGGGCCTGCGTGGGTTTTCTCCGGGTGCTCCGGTTTCTTCCCACATTCCAAAAATATGCATGGCAGGCTGATTGAACACTCTAAATTGTCCCTAGGTGTGAGTGTGAGCGTGGATGGTTGTTCATCTATGTGTGCCCTGCGATTGGCTGGCAACCGATTCAGGGTGTCTCCCGCCTACTGCCCGGAGACGGCTGGAATGGGCTCCAGCACCCCCCGCGACCCTAGTGAGGATCAAGCGGTACAGAAGATGAATGAATGAATGAATGAATGGTCATACCATTATGACTTTACGCTCCTAATATTACAACCTACTTCCTTTCTTCCTCATCACATTAGCGCTTCATTCATGTAGCATTACAACTTTGTTCTTATCACAGTCCGGACTTTATTTTCGTAACATTACGAATTTGTCATAAGCGAATGTCTTCAATTTTGTAACATAATTTTATCCTCATGATGGAATTGACTCTTTGAACGTTACATCAGTTTCAATGTTAGGACGTTCTCGCAATGTCACAACGTTATTCCCGTAACCGTACAACGTTGCGCTTGAAATGTTAGGAATTTGTTGTAACAAGATTACGAGGTGACTCTTGTAACATTGCAATTTTATTTTGCCTAACTTTACAAATTTTTAATCAAGTTACAAATATATTTTGAGAAAGAAGGATTTTTTTTTCATAGCATTAGAATTCTTGTAACATGTCCCACTTTATTCGCATACCAATTCATATTCTTCTATTACAACTTTTTTGGTGTACCGGTAACATTAAGATTGAATTGTTTCGACACCACGACTATTCTAAAACTGAATTCTTTACAACTTCAATCATGTACGTAAACGCTTGCTCCAACTTTTTTCAGTAGCATTGTGACTTTATTTCATAAAAATGTCAAACATAATTATTGTCACCGTACAAATTTATATCATATTCTTGTAACTTTTCAACTTTTTATACTCTCAAATATTTTTTTTTCTCATCATATTACGCCGTCTTCTAACATTGTAACCTCATTCCCACGAGGTTGCATTCTTCGCGCAAAACTTGTGTATTTTTTTTGGATAACATTGCAACTTTTTCCCCCCTCGTAGTGTTCTGATTTTCTTTTTTTTTTTCATGTCTGCGTAGCCCGAGGACACCTTTGTCGTCACCTCAATCAAAGCGTTCACATAAATGTGCACTATCTCCAAAATACTTAAGCCAATGAGTGAGGTAGCAAATGCAGTGGGATGGTCTCCGGCATGTGAAAATTAAAAAAAATGTTCATCGAAGTCTAAAACAACACGCTATAGATTGCTTGCATTCAGCTTGGAAAAGAAGAGACATGTAGGGCTTTACACCAAAGGGGTTTCTGGTGAGTTGAGAAGCAATGTTGCGTCAAGAGTTTTGCGTTGGCGCTATAACTAAGTAGATGTATTTATTATTTATTTATAACTTTCAGAGATGGGAACAGCAGCATTCAGAAAAGAATTGCTGGATGTCTTTTTTTCAATACATTGTGTGACAAAACTATGGTTGCAACCGTTGGAAATGTTTATTGTGTGTGAGACCGAGGAAGGGCGAGCGCTTTGCCTTTTACTGTACATTTGCGGAATAGAAAGAGCATTTTTCTCTTATGAGTGGTTGCAACCCGCATAAGTTTCCTCTTGTGGCGGTGTTGGTTCTTCTCATCGGGGGAAAGCACTTACTCTATAAGCGACGGCAAATGGCAGCGTAAAACCCGAACATTTAAAATGACCTTTGACGCAATCAACGAACAAATGGTTCATGTTATTCTGAGGGTATGTGGTCTAGAAAATGGATGGGTGGATTTTTTAAATATTTTTTTTTTTACAGGGTGCGCCAAAAGTATGTACCCACATTTTAATTTCTTTACACTTGAACCAAAATGACATTTATTAAATATCCTTCTTCAACAATGGAACATTCCTCAAACTTTGGTAGATCAATGCAACACATATTAGCGCATCACAAAATTCAGATCTGTATACATCTCAATGAACGCTTGCCAAATGTACCGTGTGATTGACGGCTGAAACACTCCAGAATCTACCCGAACACGGATACCTGGACAGACGGATAGGAATAAAGTAGCAATGTGACAAGTGGCTTCCTTTGCCATCCTTGTGGAATTCTCTATTTAAAAAAAAATAGAATGAGGACGTGAAACACCTCTATAATTCTTCACAACAAATAAATTGATTGAAAACACCCAATGACTAAAGTACATGCTCACACCGGTCTCCTGGATAATGTCCTAATAATGCGCGACCTAACTCGCGCTTTTAGGGGAAGGGACGCCATTCGAAATGTCACAAAATTTTGACCTGGCAACTCATTGAACATCTTAGAATTTCGGCCTGTATGATTGTATTCATGTAGATTTTTAACAAAAAATTGTCACGCAATTGGAGAAGGGTTTTGCAGAGTATCTGACGAAACAAAAAGGGCGAGGAGGTATCTGGAGAATAACCTTTTGCCCTGTTTCAGGGCATTTCTTTGACTCTCTCTCTTTCTCCCCCTCAATTTTTTGATGTTACACAAAAACACTCCCCCAAAAGACAATTTTTCCGACACAAAAAACACGTTTCTCAGGAAACCATAATCCAATGTACAAAATTATTGCTGCCTTGAACTGAAAACTCAGGTTGAAGTGGCCATTCCAACCAGTCTCTGCATCTTGACTGTCATTTAGGGGACATCTTGTCACTTTGCTACTAAAAGGAACTGTGAGGCCACCATCCATACTTCCTCCCGATACTTCTTCCTAACTCCTTATCAGCCTTCTTCACTTCCTTCCTCACTTTCAAACCATTTTAAACAATACATTCTTTTGGCCCACCTTAGTTTAGCATCACTGGTTGGTAGCAAAAGTCAACCTATGCTATGCAATTGCTGGACAATATACTCGTCGACATTTTGTTATTTTACAATGCGTATGTTTACTTTTAATACGACTGTTCTTGTTTTTTGTTTGTTTGTTTACATGATCAAATAAAAGATCCATTCTGTCTCGTGTGATTACATTTTACACCCCAGGGGGCAGTGCAGAGCTACGATGCGTTCTTTTGCCTTCGTTAAAAGACCAGGAAGATGCATTCACCGTTCAATCGGAGTTGCTCTATGTCAGGCTTATCACACAGCGCAGTTCTTATTGATTATTAGTGTAATACATGTAATGGATAAGTAGTAGTTCAATTGTGTGACGGCGTCCTTTTTACGTCAACAATCACTTGACATTTTAGCCCAAAAAAGTTACTCAATTTGGATTTTGATGAAAATTCCAAGCTGCTTTGAACGCAACGAACCACCGAACGTCCAGTCATCTTCCAAAGCCCGATCGACACTCTTGAGCAAATTTCCGCAAGTGAGCAATAAAGAGCACGATACCCGTGCCAGCGTGTTTAACTGGGGTGTCATTTGTAAAGTAGGGGGGTCGCCGACCTGTGAGTTAGTCAAATTTTCTCTGGAAACAAGCAAAAAAAAAAGGCTCAGAAAATAATTTAATAAGACAGAGTGCGAAAAAAAGCAGTGTCTCATATTTATTGAGTGGGAAAAAGCAGTGGGAATAAGAGCTTTTAGCGCTTTTTTGATACTTGTGCGTCGTGAGTGCATTGATCCTTCCTCGTCTTCCGCCCCAGACGTGCGCGTACTCGTCTGCTGACGTGCGCGTGTGTTTACTAGTGAGTTTGAACGAGTGCCAGCAGCGAGGCAATCGGGAGGCATGGTGGACAACTCCGGCAGTAGTAAGGCGCAAATGGTGAGTAGTGCTCGCCCCTTTGGGCTCCTCTGCATTCCCGTTTGCTTTTACAAATAAACAATACCAAAAAACGGGGGGGAAAAGTCGCCGTTTTTGAGTTAATTTTTAACGGTCTGCTGAATTAGCGCGCGCGAGGCCGGTGTGGTAAAAAAAGCCAAAAAGTCGGGAAGAAACCCCAGAAGCTAGTTTAAATATTACTTGTAGTCATATAATTTTAAGCATTTAAAAAAATGTATTACCACCCGGAGGATGATGAATGCCTGCAAAAGGTGGAACGGCGACCCCCCCTTTTTTTGACAGTTTGCGCCTTCGTTTTCACCCGGAGGTCATTTTACGTCATTTTGTGTTGAGACATTCTTAGTTACATACGAATCGTTTAGTCAAATTTGCGCCTTTGTTTTTTAAATCCAACCGTCTTTAATAGGCATGTAACGTCGAAATATGATAACATTAGTCTCCGGTTTTTCAGCGACAATGTTCAGGATCTAAAATGTACGTTTGCCAGACTTGTACTGCAAGTTTTGGAATGTTACGTTGGTTGAAGCATAAGTCAAGTCAAGTCAACAGTATTTATAGAGCACTTTCAAACAGTCATCGCTGCATACAAAGTGCTGTACATGGAGCAATTTAACATGCACAATAAACAGTAAGACAAATCTGTAGGAAAGGCGGCAGAAAGCACCAAACGGTAAAACCAAGAACAAATACTAACTCATGCTGAGTTGAATGCCAAAGAATACAAGTGAGTTTTGAGGAGGGCTTTGAAAATGGGCAGCGAGGAGGCTTGCCGAATGTTCAGTGGGAGGTCATTCCAGAGAGAGGGACCAGCAACCGAAAACGCTCGATCCCCTCCGAGCCTCAGTTTAGTGCTTGGTACTTCTAATAATGTCCGGTCCACAGACCTGAGGTGCCGGGCAGGTGTGTAGGGGCGGATGAGCTCAGAGAGGTAAGGTGGCGCGAGATTATTCAGAGATTTGAAAACAAAGAGCGGGATCTTGAAAATAACTCTAAAATGAATGGGGAGCCAGTGAAGGGATGTCAGAGTAGGAGTTATGTGCTTCCTCTTACAAGTACCAGTCAAGAGGCGAGCAGCGGCATTCTGGACCAGCTGGAAACGCTTAATGGAGGACTGGCTGACTCCAAAGTAAAGGGCATTGCAGTAATCGAGCCGGGATGTGACAAAGGCAGGAATGACTATCAAGATGTCGGGTATTACAGGTTGATATAGTTTTCTCTTATCTCTAATAGCTATCAATCTCCACACATCACCTGCCTGTTGCTTAGTCATCATTTATTCTTCCATTTTCATATCAGTCCATCTTATGTGCCTATCTTAAAATATCCATTATTTGTCCCACAGTGGGAAATTTACAGCGCGGGAGTAACAGTCTCTGGCAGAAGGAGCTACCAAGTGCTGTCAGGGCGGGCTGGAGGGGGTGGGAGGGACTGGCCATCATAGCTTTTAGCTTAGTTAGCATCCTTCTGTTGCCCACCTCCTCCAGAGTGTCAAGGGAGCAACCCAGGACAGAACTGGCCTTCCTGACCAGTCGCTCCAGTCTCTTTCTGTCCCGGGCTGAGATGCTGCCTGACCAGCAGACAATGCCATAACGGTCTTCACTATCCATCTTGTTTTGCAAAAGGAATTCTACTGTTTTCCTCGTGGGCACCTTTCCTATACCAGAAGCTCATAGAACAGGGATTGGGATTCAATTAATGCGGCAGGAATGCAATTCTGGCTTTCAGGGTGGTGGTGGTTCATTTTTTTTTCCTTTTCATAAATTCATCTTGCTTTTATCCTTTGATTTTAACTCGACAGTCTGTGATTTGTTCTGTCGTTTCGTTTTATCGCCTTTTATGTCGTGTGTTTAATGATTACTTATAGTCCTTTGTAAACCGCAAAGGACTCCTGCATGAAAAGTGCTATAAAAAATCAACTTGCCTTTGTTAACAACAAGGTATTTGCCCGCAGCCCAGCATGTCTCAGGAGCCTGGTGTAGCCTTTCCTCAGAGCACCTCCACAGGGGGCATGAAGCTGGAGGCGGTGATGGAGCAACTTCAGCGCCAGCAGCAAGCCCGGCTGGAGATGGAGCGCAAAGAGAGGAAGCTGCGCGAGGCCCACATCATGTATGCCCAGCAGGTGGCTGCCCAACAGGCCATCCTCGCCGCGGCAAGGGCCTCGGGGGCCAACTTCATGGGCAAGGGCCTGGCCGGAGCGTTGCCGCCTCCGCTGCCTCCCCGTGTGACCAATCAGAGCAGTGTAGACTCTGAGAAGGAGGACGACGAGGACCGGGGCCGCGACTCGGCTGACGAGGATGACGACAACGAGATGATGGATGGCGATGAGCGTAGCGATGAGGACGGGGAGAGCGCAAACGGCGCCGGGGGCCTCGAGTTCCTCCGTAAGCAGACGCTGGCGCTGCAGCAGAGCGCCGCTCGCATGCCGCCCGCCCGACCTTACGGCGGCTTTGTGGCGTCGGCGCCGCAGAGGGCGCCGTCCCCGCCCATCAGGGTCAAACAGGAGCCCGATGAGGACCTGTCGCCAGCGGGTGCTCACCAGGCCACTTCCCCCAACGGCCAGGCCGACTGGAGCTTTGACGACCACTTCAGACAGGTCGGTTTCTTCAAAGTTGTTTTAATCGCACGCCGTATCATAATTGTGGTTGTGTTGAACATGACCGATATAACCGTACCAGAAATCACACATTGGTACGTACAGTCCATACATTGGTTTTATGGTCAAGTTCACTTCAGATTTAGTACAGTAAGGGAACAAAATGCAATTCACATCTGGTTACACCCGGGCAGTATAAGGCCAAGTGGTTCGCAAATCTGCCTCTCCGGTCTGAGAATTGGGGTTTGAATCCAAGCTCTTGGCTTTCCTGAGTGCATTTTGCATATTCTTATTGTGCATGTTTCTCCAAGTATTCCAGGTTTAGGGATTGGACAGATTAGTCCATTGGTTGACTAAACAATATGTTTTGTGTTAATGAATATACTGTAGATCAGGGGTGCCCATTAGGTAGATCCTGATCTACCGGTAGATCTAAGCCAGATCCCAAGTAGATCCGAGGAGTGTCGAGAAGAAAAAAAACAAACAACCATTTGTGTGTCTTTGTACATGTTAGTAATATATTTTTTGTGTTAATATACACTGCACACTAATCAGTCTCATTTTCACTAAAAAAAAATGTTTAAAAAATAAAATAAAGCAGGTAAATCTTTAATTTGTGTGTTTGTGTGCGTGCACGCCCCGGTAAGGGTAGATCCCGTAAGGTTAGTTGATCAAAAAGTAGATCTTCGATCCAAAAGGTTTGGGCACCCCTGTTGTAGATCATTACAAAGCGTTCTCGTTCCTGTGATTTTAAGACACCCCATCAGTGAAACAAAATACCAATCATGTCATGAGCGACTTTATCGTCTACTCGACTTGGATCACATTTGTGTTCACTTTCAGAAATGTGAACTTGTGCAACTTCTCTACTCTGGCTTCCTCCCACACTCCCGAAACGTGCATGTTTGGTTTAGTCAAGACTCTTTAATTGTCCTTGTGTGTGATTGGGAATTTGAATGCTTGTTTGTCTGTATCGAGTGTCTTGTTTGCAGCCGTATACTTATCCAGAACGCAAAGAAAATATTTTGGGGTTTGTTTTCTATTGGACAGTTAAAATGTGTGTGTGTTTGTTTAAAATCCATACAAAAGGTGGAGCAGTCTATCCTATCAATTCAACTAAGTTATTTACTTGACAGTCGACCCTCACAAGTCGCCGGGGACTGGGAATGGTCCTCAAAAAGCCAAAAATTGGCAGATAATTCATGGCCATTGATATGCAATGGAAACAAAAAAAAAACCCCAACCAACCCTGAAAAATTCTCCGCAAAACTCTGATAAATATTTGGTACATATATAATATATATATATTATATTATAATTGGGCGGCCCGGTAGTCCAGTGGTTAGCACGTCGACTTCACAGTGCAGAGGTACCGGGTTCGATTCCAGCTCCGGCCTCCCTGTGTGGAGTTTGCATGTTCTCCCCGGGCCTGCGTGGGTTTTCTCCGGGTGCTCCGGTTTCCTCCCACATTCCAAAAACATGCGTGGCAGGCTGATTGAAGACTCTAAATTGTCCCTAGGTGTGAGTGTGAGTGCGGATGGTTGTTCGTTTCTGTGTGCCCTGCGATTGGCTGGCAACCGATTCAGGGTGTCCCCCGCCTACTGCCCGAAGACAGCTGGGATAGGCTCCAGCACCCCCCGCGACCCTAGTGAGGATCAAGCAGCTCGGAAGATGAATGAATGAATATATTATAATTATATAATATATAATATTCGATAATGAGCCTTTTTGATGAGGGAGCTGATGGTCGACTCCCACTATGAGTCCACCACGGAGATGGACGCCTGGGCTTTTGGCTTGAGTTCTCAGTTCAACCCCCTACTGTTAGCCAAGGGCTAATCTCACAGGCTTTGCGTATCCCTTTCTAGGGGAACGCCCTGGGAGGCGCGCAAATGCACAAAATCAAGATGTCAAAAGATCCTCCACCCCAAGGAATGTTGCAGACCAAACAACGGTTTGATATGGCCATACCGGTTCTGCAACTTGTGTAGTAGAACATGAAAAAAAAGGATGGTGAGACCAATATGGCCTCACTTACATTTAGGCAGTTGTCTTATTTTCGGCCATATTAATGCACCGTAAATTTAAGTCTGGGCGTTTTGCGATCTCGGCCCTTTGTTTTTGTTGTGTCAACTTGCCTTTGGTTTTTGTGCAGTTGCAATGTTTTACTTTTCTTTTGGATGCATTCTAGTGTCTTAAATGTTCTTAACATGAATTTTTGTGCTGTTCATGCACCTTCGTTCTGAGTGAACATTTAAGACTATTGACATTCCCCTTTGATTGGTCAAGCCGAGGTGCCAGTTGTTGGTCTCATTTTTTATTTTTTTTTTACAAAATATACAATACAATACAATACATGCTGATTTATATAGCGCTTTCGGGTGGAGTGTGTGTTTCTTATTATTTTTGACATTTTCCTTAGTTTTGGTGATGAAAATACAGTGTACTTTAGACCTGGGTTGAACATTGTCAATGGATATGTAGACATTGAAATGGTTTATTTTTTTTGGTTGCTTTAATGTGTTGCAAGACTTTTTCTTTTTGTTCACGTTTATGATTTTCAGGTGAATATTTGGAATATTTTCCATTCTATATAATATCAGAATATTGTCTACTGTTCTGGTCACGGTAACGTGATTGCGTTTGCAAAATCTCAGTCCCGCACGCTTTTTGCTAACATTCTCGGATACTATTTTGGTGACGTCACCTTCCCACATGCTCGCAGACGCTTCCAACATGTGTGTGTAGCTTTGACCCACATTTGGCTTTTGTGGCGAAAAATCCGCTTAAGTGAGCGCTGGCATCGGGCCAGGCCTGTGCGCAACGTGAGCACTTCGCCTTCGTGTGTGTGTGTGTGTGTGTGTGAGAGCCTCTGGTTTGGCTCGGGTCCTGCTCGTCAAGTCAGCAGGCGGCGAGGCTGTGGGTGGTTGTCCGGGTCAACGTGAGGATTTTGGGTTGGGAATGTTGGAAGTCGTACACACAGTAGCAGCGCTCCGAGCACTCCCGCGGCCTCCTACCTTCCCCCAGGCCCCTCCTCCGCCTCCTCGGTGCAGTTTCGGCCGTGCGCCAAGTGCACTTTCCTTTCGAGATAAATATTGCCTCAGCACAACATGACAGAACATCGGAATGTGTAGTTGGATGGCGGCCGAGCTCCACACGGCGTAGCGCGGTAGTAGGACACGGCACATTAAGACAGAGGTATCTTGGCTTGTATCGCGTGTCTGGATTTTATTATGCTCTATATTTAACGACAAATGTCTCCCGAGCGGTGCTTCCCCCCCACCCCCTCGGCCCTTTTTCCAAATTTAGCATTTGGCGGCGATGACGCAGGCAATGGAACGCAGCGGCAACAGCTGTGGGAGTCGTAGTAGTGCCTCTGCCAAGAAAGTTATATTTTCAGCGCAGTTTGTTTTGCACAAAAAAAAACAAACAAAAAAACGACTCTGGGTGTTTATGCAAGGCAGTTTTTAACGGATTTTTTTTTTTTTTTTTGCTGGCTGGTTGTTTACATGACAAAATGGTAATTTGAATTGCACGGTTGTCACCTTTTTCAACTCCATTATGAGTATACACACAGATTAATCCACTAATATACATCCTTCAATTTTCTAATCCGGTTCTCCTCACAATGGTCCCGGGTGTCGTCCCGGGCGTCGTCTTGGGCGTCGTCTCGGGCGTCCCAGCTGTCTCCGGGCAGTAGGCGGGGGACACCCTGAATCGGTTGCCAGCCAATCGCAGGGCACACATAGACGAACAACCATTCGCAACCACACTCACACCTAGGGACAATTTAGAGTGTTCCACTAAACCGCCATGCGCGTTTTCTGAATGTGGGAGGAAACCGGAGTACCCGGAGAAAACCCACGCAGGCACGGGGAGAACATGCAAACGCCACACAGGAAGGCCGGAGCCAAAATGCAACCCTGCACCTCTGCACCGTGAGACCGATATGCTCACCTTGCCGCCCCACTAATATACTGTAAATGTTTTTTGACTGATTATCTGCCTCTAAGTAGGGCTGTACGAACGTAGCATTTGACCCTTATTTTGATCCAGATTGTATTTCCGATTTTTATTCTTTTTATAATAAAAAAAAAAATATTTATTTGGCACCGTGTCCAAACCAGTTTAATCAACGACAGCGCAAATTAGCCATTTGCTAGCATGAGTGAACGCTGGCGCGTTTTGGCTGCCGCTGCTCAACCCGTATTGTTTTGTGTTTTTTGTTATTGTAAAGTGTCCTTGGGTGTCTTGAAAGGCGCTTATAAATAAAATGTATTATTATTAGTAGTGTGGGTGATGGCGGCCCGGTAGTCCAGTGGTTCGCACATCGGCTTCACAGTGCAGAGGTACCGGGTTCGATTCCAGCTCCGGCCTCCCTGTGTGGAGTTTGCATGTTCTCCCCGGGCCTGCGTGGGTTTTCTCCGGGTGCTCCGGTTTCCTCCCACATTCCAAAGACATGCGTGGCAGGCTGATTGGACGCTCTAAATTGTCCCTAGGTGTGAATGTGAGCGTGGATGTTTGTTCGTCTCTGTGTGCCCTGCGATTGGCTGGCAACCGATTCAGGGTGTCCCCCGCCTGCTGCCCGAAGACGGCTGGGATAGGCTCCAGCACCCCCCGCGACCCTCGTGAGGATCAAGCGGCTCGGAAGATGAATGAATGAATGAGTGTGGGTCATTCGGGTGCAGTCGTGTGAGCGCGCAACGATGATGGCTTGACGTGACAAAAACTTGGAATGTTGCAGGTTTCATTTTGCTTTGAACATTCAGGCTTCTTTATTTGTTCATTATTCTTGCGTTACCATACATTGAATATTGGCGCACACATGAATAATTTGACAGATCTCACTTTCTCACTGTTACCGAGTCTGAAGTTAACATTTGGAGATGTTTTCGTGTTAGTGGAAAAAAAAAAAGCATACATTTTTGGGATTTAACGTGTTTGTCATTGAGCATTTGCGCCCTTGTGGGCGTCATTTCAGTTTTCAAAGCAAAAGTTTCATAAAAAATGGGGAGAGGCTCTGTGAGTTGCGTTATTCGGTAAACTGACCTGGCTTTTGTCAAAGATCAGAGCAAGTTAAGTTCTAGCCATCGGGCCTATCAGTGGCCCGATGTCTTTTATTAGTTGAGACCGTGCAAGCCTGCGGGGGTTGGAGGGGGATGGACGAGAATTGCTCTGGCCTTTTTTTTTTTGTTTTGTTTCCTCTCTTTTATCTTTGCTGTCATTATGTCAGCTCTGCGGTATTTAATGGCGGCTCATCTCTTCAGGCGGTTTCAGGTTGCACCGCTGTAGGGGGGCAGGAGGACAGTGTAGCACATTTTTTTTTCTAGTTTTTTTTTATGTCATTGTCTTTGAGAGGCCAGAGAGAGGGCGAGAGTGAGACGAGTTGAGAAGGCAGATGCTGCAAAAACCTCCGCACCACCTTTCCACGCTCCCTTTAATAATGGCAAGAGCTCATTTATTACATTCTAAAAGTAGTGACAAGAGAGAGGACGCCAGGATAAAAGCTGAAGGAGACAATGAAGCGTATTTCATGTTTCTAAAGTGGCCCCGTGCACTTTACATCTCTCCGCCGCGCTCTCCACGCCGGACATATTGGAATGGTTAAGTGATTTAATGGCGAGGAAAGTACATGTGAAATATACACGGCACTCAAACGGGATAATAAAATGAAACCAGGGGTTGCCAAACATCGTTTAACCCTTCGGACATGATTTTGTTTTTTTTTTTTTTGATCGTATTGATACAGGAATGAATGTAAACGGCCACAAGGAATAGTCAGCAGCGTCGTAAGTAGAGAAAAAAATATGAATACAGTACGCCTATCCCTTTTGCGATATAGTGAGTGACCCGACTTAAGCGTTTTTTTTTGGGGGGGGGATACGAGCTGCCGTTTGTGCAAGCACAAACTTGAGACGCTAGCAGCTGGATGGTGGCGGCGAACTCGGTTCACAAGCGGCGGTGACAGCAGCATACACCGCACGATGCTGCTCTCCGTTCTTGCTGCTTTTTTTTTCTCCTTCGACCCAAAAAAAAAAAATGACAATAACTGCCGTCCCCTGAAAGGCTTAATACCGAAATACACATGGTGCAGTAGCACACATCCCGACTTCTATGTCACCAGCGAGCAGGGCAGTGATGGGTTGCCGCTGTTTTTTTTTTTTTTTGGGGGGGGGGGGGTTGTTCCTAAACAGCAGAGTAAATAATTGCCAATCAAGAACGCACACAATGGCGTCGTGTGGAGGGAAGCTCAAGTGGGCGGGCAGCGGGTCAGTCGCAACGCTTTGGCCTTTGCCGCTCCGGGACATGGGCGGTGTGACCCTTGTAATCCACCCCCCCACCCCCACCCACCAATACACACACACACATGCACACACACTCGATGATAATCCCTATGCGATTAACGCAGTATTAATCAGGCCTGCACACCCAGAGATTGATCGTGTATTGATGGTGATGTTGTGCCACAGGTGGCAGGCTCCCTTTTTCTGCTCTCTGTGCGTGCAGATAACGTATGTCACAATGCGCGCGACGTAAAAGTGGCTCCTTATCGGTATGGTCTTGGCTCGATATAAAATAATGAATCGGGTTTGACATTTACCCAATAAAAGAACATTTGATACATATCTCCGTACATGCGATGCGGTAACTTTAGAGGACAGTTTATTGTGTCAAACTATTCGATTGGATGTGGCGTAGTTCGGTGTGAGAGGGCAGGATGCCATGAGTTTTCCGGTCCTTTCGCAACGCAAATTAATTTGTAAGTATTGTAAATGGGGCATTTCCTTCAAAGAGTATACAATGTTATATTGAATTAACTTCTTATTTTACATATGTTACGGATGTTTTTCTTCGTTTGTGTCATTCTTTAAATGTATCGCATTTAAATCATTCATTCATTCATCTTCCGAACCGCTTGATCCTCACTAGGGTCGCGGGGGGTGCTGGAGCCTATCCCAGCTGTCTTCGGGCAGGAGGCGGGGGACACCCTGAATCGGTTGCCAGCCAATCACAGGGCACACAGAGACGAACAACCATCCATGCTCACACTCACACCTAGGGACAATTTAGAGTGTTCAATCAGCCTGCCACGCATGTTTTTTGGAACGTGGGAGGAAACCGGAGCACCCGGAGAAAACCCATGCAGGCCCGGGGAGAACTTGCAAACTCCACACAGGGAGGCCGGAGCTGGAATCGAACCCGGTACCTCTGCACTGTGAACCCGACGTGCTAACCACTGGACTACCGGGCCGCCCGCATTAAATCAAGTCAGTTTTATTGTCAAATATGCTTTATGTGCAACATACATCAGGATAAAATGGATATTTTTTGATTGGTTAATTGGCAAAAGTAGATTATATTCATATATCATTTACATTTTTTGATATTCAGATATTTTCTTTGATTTTTGGTATTTTGTGCCTTGAACCCGGTTCACGCGGCAGGATAATCGGCCCGATCTCAGTCCGGAATCTCCCCTCCGGTCAATCATAGGTCGGCTCTGATTCTCATGATGGTTCCAGAGATAATCTTAGCACATAATCCTGCCGCGTGTGCTGTACTCAGACTGATCTCGACCGCTCAGGAGGATAGATCGGGGATATTCAACATGTTGGATTGTTTGGGACCGACTTGGCACCGTGCGTGGCGCGCCCCGAGGGCAAATGACCACGTGGCCGGATGACAGTGACGTGCAGCCGAAAAGAAATCGAGGTGGCGTGGTGGGAATCCAAAATCAAAGCAGTCATGGCGCAATAGAGTGTGCGGTGGACATTGGAGATGGAGAAATGTGGCACCAGCGTGAATGTTTGTACAACTTTTCGTGACATTTCTATGAGGAACACACACACACCCCTCCCCCTCCCAACATCGCACTGTAGCAGGCTGAGCCCATGTTTGCGCTGTCTCCACCCTTCAGACCAGGGGTGTCAATTGTGTCGTGGGCCACTTTGGAGTGACGTCTTCCCGCAGAGGGCCGTTTCTGAATGTTTAATCATCGCATTATTATTTGGACAAAACAAAGTAACGGATGACCAGTGTTGAAATCAGTTCAGTCAACTATAATAGTTTGTTCAAATATTGTTCGAGTGAGTGCAAACAGAGGAACAAAATCATTGCAAAATGTCATTGTTGGTTCTTACACATGACGGTTGGACATTTTGGTACAGATTTTAGCAAGGATCATGCAAGTTGACACAATTGATTTGCTTTCACGGGCCATATGAAATGACGTAACGGGCCGTAGCTGGCCCCTGGGCCTTAAGTTTGACACCTGTGCTTTAGACCACCATCTTTTCTTGTCCTGCTGCTTTTCTTTTCTCCACTAAAAATAATCCAGAAACAAGTGTCACTGTCAAGACACAATCTGAGACCCTTGCTGCGTCTTCGCCCCCCTTGTTTGTTTACTCGGAAGTCACGTTTAATCTCGAGGTTCCGCGAGATTTTTTCCGTCCGACGTTAGAATATCCGCCAATGAATCGGGTCATGTGTGATGTGTTGATCTTGCCGTGTGGCCACACACTACACACGGTACAGTCAAAACAGTCGTACCCGTTAATTTATTAAAAATAAATAAATGTACTTAATTACTGTGAAATTATAATCGAATACCTTCCGTCGATTTTGTAATTTAGCTTGGACTGCAGAAAATGTTCACTTCTTAGCATCGGGCTCTCTCAAGACTGAATGTGATGCCATTGCCATTTTTAACACTCAAACCCCCACGTTTTTTTTAAAAGAAATTTGGATTCTACTGAGAGATATTTGCACAGACGCATGGAATCGCTCCAGATGTTTTGCATCTCAGGCCCTGCCGCCACCATTGGCTGCCTGCCACCTCCTCAAAGCCCGCCCATGCCGCTCGGGCCCCCGCTAGCCTAGGCTGTTGCATAATTTAGCTGTCGCCCCAGCAACACATCAGCCAGGAAGTGAAAGCAGCCACCACGGCTGCAGCTCAGAAGGAAAGATCGATAAAGATTGTGTGTCTGAGCTCTCGAAAGCGAGGAATGTTCGCCCCCCCCTCACCCTCTTCCCGCTGTTCAGGCTTCATTTATGATGGACTCCGTGGTCGTTGTATTGAACAGATGGAGTCGAGGTTTTATTTTGACGGCGGAATGTGCCGTGCAGCGATCCTGACGCATCAGTCCGAGCTGCCTAATGCGTGACCAACGCATTACTACTGTTGCTCTCTTGTGCCCGGGCAAGTGTTTAAATGTCACGCGTCAATCGCACGCAACTTGACACTGGCTGACTTAGAAAGCTCGTGCTTTGTAGCTAGGGCCGTCACAAATTCTTTTTCTGAATTGATTAGTCTATCGATTAGGGCTAAAACAAATGCTCGAGTTTTGCTCGACCTCGAGCACCCGCTTATTTACGTGTACACTGTCAGGAAGTAGTAGTCAAAGCTAACCGCAGCAACGTTGTTTATGACATGACAGGAACACGCCACCAACAAGTTAAAAAGGCCAACTTCAAAGTAAACCTTCCCATACCAAATTATAGTATATGGACATCAATGCCTTGGTTCACTTTTATTTTGAAGTTGTTCCCAGCAGCGTGGTGCGGCGTTACGCCTCACTTGACATGTCTTCCACACACTGTTTGCGATTGTATAGACCAGGGGTGGCCAAACTTGGGACCAGTCCGCTGGCTCCTGGTCGATCACGATCGATGTATTGGGCACCCCTGGCATAGACAAACAGTGTTTTTCAAATTTCATCTGTTCTGTATGTTGTACATAGAGCATAGTTGACAATAAAGCTTACTTGGCATGTTTCCAAAACACTCGATTTTTTCTCTCTCAAAATCCTTCTTCAATGTTACCCTTAAAAACATGGGCTAAAAAGTCAGACTAATAATTTCCTGTTGCAATTCACTTTTCCAATTCTTAATTGTCATGAAAGGAGTTAACCGCCTTGATTAGTAAAATATAAAATCAATACGTTGAAGATCTCGGTGTGGCAAGTGTTCAAAAATAATCACCTTAAAAGCAACGACAGACTGTCTTAACTTTTACAGAAAGCGATGGCCAGCATGGTGATGCTGTACTTTGTGTCTATTCTTCAGACGTCTCATTGACGCGGCAAAAAAGCTCAATTTGGAAAAATGTGTTACTTGCGTAATGAATTGTACGACCATTGTGTGTTTCATCAGGATGTATGGCCGTGAGGAGGTATGATTTTTCCATTTGTTTAACAAAAAATATATATTTATAAAGGTGTATGTATATATTTCGGACACCCTTTAAATTCCCTTTCGAATGTTCTTTTTACTTGTTAACACGCAAGTTACCTCATTGCATTAAGATGGCAAAATGGCAACTCAGCTGGCGTGACTCATCGACTCCATTACAGTGGCTCTGGTTTCACACTGATTTATTCTCGTCAGCCTCCCGTGAACGGCTCATGAGTTTAATGCTGCTGTTTGTGCTTGTCAGCCGCCATCGTTTGTCACTGCTGGATTTTCTTTTTTTTTTTTTTTGGTAGCCCTGCCCACTCTCTCCCTTCGCACTCGAGTGTGACAGGGTGGAAAGTTCACTGCAGACTTCACATTCATCTATAAACTGCTTGTACAGTATCAAGATAACTGGAGCTGTTTATTATTATTATTATTAACTTGGTCTAGGTTGAGATTCACTGCTGCATGACCTCCTCCCCCACATCCTGTGAATGGAGGCGCCTCAGCTCCCAATTCTCTCTCTCACTGCCGACCCCCTATTGACTTTTTTTTTTTTTCTGCTGCTGATGAATGTGGCTTTGTGCCTAATGCTGCATGACCGTAATGGCAGCATGTAAAATTTCTGCCAGGACGGAAATGCAGAGCCGCGCCAATTAGCGACATCTAATTCTATTTTGTTTTCCAGTTTCCAGTAGTGATGGGCTATATTTGAGCATTAAACTCAATTTAATACGATCATTGCGTTTAATAACTACATAAGTGGTAAAAAATGATTCGGCCTTACGATATGTATCCGCTTGGAGTTGAGTCTGATAATGTTTAAGTGATGTTGGCCTTCCTTGCCGGACTAAGCTGTTGATATCATAGCTCCAAAGATAACGATTCTTTGAAAACGTGGTGCAATTCCGAATTGGAGTTTTAGGACAAAAATGCGATTCCAGTTGCACAAAACCTCGGTCGGGTACGAGCCGTCGCATACGACCTTGGACATTTGTTGCTCGGTAGAATTTGTGGAGTGGAGAAATTTGATGCCAGGTTGAATGCCGATGTGGTTGTACAATTTGGAATTTGATCAAAATTTGGGACACAAGTATGTTGCTCCAGTTGTACAAAACCGTTGGAGGGACCATATACTTCCTACACTGTTGCTAGGTAGAATTTTACCTATGGCATAGTCAAAGAATGGGAATTTGGAGCGCAAGGAGCAGCATTTTAACACTGAACACACAAGCTATGATTTTTCTGCACCTATCATGCTACAAAAATGTCAAGTCTCCCACGTAGGGACAGTGGCCGATGGACTATTAGGTAACACAGTTGAAACTTTGGGGCAAAAATTTTGCCCGCCTGTTTTGTCTATATACAACCCCCCCCCCCAAAGCCGTACAGCTGACACAATCTCGTTTACTCTGCGGATGTTCAGCGCTAACGCCGTGTGTGTTTGAGTCCTTAAGCTAGTTTATATTTAGCACTGTCCCGTGTCTTGTTGGCAGAAAGCTGTTGCACATGTCAGTGAAATTTCTGCCACCGCATCCGCAACCATCCGATCTCTAATCTAATAACACCCGCGTTCGGGTTGTGTTTGATGTGGTCATAAAAAAAACTACAGAAATAATTATTTTCATCACAAATTAATACCCGCAAGATGTTATTTACTGAATTGTAGCATTTATTGGCAACAATGTACGATTCAGCGAGTTGTACTATTCAAAATTGTGACCAAAATTTCCCTCAAAAATATGGCGCTAGAGACACACCAAGCTTCAAATTTGAGCCATTGCGTCTTGAGCCGGCATTTGTTGCAAGGCAGAATTTGTCATAGATTATGGAATTTGCCCAGAACTTTACAGAATAAGAGTACTGAATTGAAATGGACATCACCGTTTTTCATGAGCCCTCAGCTCAGCAAGTATCAAATGATTCACTCTGTTTTGCTTTTTGTTTGGCTTTTTCGTGACACTTGAAAACATTGAAATAGCCGCATGACTCGGGGTGAAAATCGGATGCAAAAGTTGAGAATTTGACTCGTCACCTTCCTCCTACCTCTCGTGGCTCGACAGAATTTGGGGAGTGTAATCACGTCCGCAAGTTGAATGCCTGTAACTGTCCTACGATTTGGAATTCCAACCAAACGTTTAAGCAGAATGCGGACCTGATCATTTCCGTAATATGACAACAAATGCACCATCTTTCCGCTATGCGTATTTTTGGACCATTTACAGTAGCTCTACTTGACAGCGTCGCATTATTATTTTTTTTGCATAAAAGATGTGAATCGCAGACCCGTGAAAATGTCACACTGGGCGACGAAATGGCTTTTTCAGCTTGATCTCAATGATTGTATCGCGACTAATCACGTGGCACACACCAATACAAACCTCACTTTGTGCTGACCTGCTCTTAACACCTACATGCGGAAGACCACCCCACCTCCCCGGCCAGAAATAGAGGTATTGAATTTAGTAGGCAGATGAAGGGGGGGGGGGTGGAGAGGGGTTAGCGGTCTTGCTCGACACACCACACTGCCCCACCCAGAGGAAACATTCCAGACGGAATTAAAGAGTTAACTCTTCAAACAGTGAACATTCCCACAGGGGGCTCCCAACAAGAGACCAGCGAATGGGGGTAGGAGGGCTTGACGGCGGGTGTTTGCTCGCCCGTGTTGTAGTTGGCCCCTGATTGGTGATCTTTCAATTCATGTCAACCCCCTTCATCAGTGTCACGGGAGCAGTAAAAGAAAGAAGCCGAAGGGCCTGGATGGGAGGAGCTGGTGTGAGGGCCTGCTGGTGCAAGCAAAGACACCTTTTTTTTTTGGGGGGGGGGGGCGGTCCAACTCCCATCGGACACATCTGCTGCCTTAAGACTGTTCACACTGTCCACTTTCAACATGCCGACCAAGCTGTCATGCCCCCACAAACTTTACGATCAATGAAGCACACTCTATCATACCAGATGGGATTGAGTGCGTCAGTTGTGCGTCAGCGAGTTAGGAAGGGAAAAAGTAACGATACCGTCATTTCTTGAGAATAACATCCACTCATGTTTTAGAGATCATGCTTCATAAGATGATTTTATCTTTGCACTGATCCGACCATATTCGCCGCATAGTCATTTGGCATATTGGGATTTCTTGTATTCAAAAGTCAAATTAGGTTCACCTGAAGTTTATAGATGTATTTTTTTTGTCTCTTCAAGACATTTTGTGAGTAGTGTATATCGTATGAATGACGCATTTGGACACACAGTATTTAATTGCTCTCCCGTCTATACATCACTGGATCATTATTGAATGATCATTTTCCAGACCAAGTAAGTCAATCGTGATCATTCTCACTGACATCACATGACAGTGCTCTGACACATTACGTGGGGGAATCACTGGTCTATTGTATTAAATGGAAGTGAAAGACCAAAAAAATAAATAAAACAATGCCTGTCCGCTTATTGTCAGTTTTTTCCCCCCTCCCACCAGTCTAAATCGGCCCCGAGGATTAACTTCCTCGCCTCCCAATGGAAGCAAAGCTACCGATGCCTGCTGTAATTTGATCGGTCGCCCGCCAGCAAAAAAACTATGAGCAACCCCCCCAGCCCCAGCACCACCCACACCCCACCGCCACTTACCCTGAAACATGGTGGCGTCCTATTGGTCCCTCCCAGCCCCTCCCATTTAGCATATCTCAACACCTGCTCTTTAATGAAGGCAAACAGAGAGAAGGAAGTGTATAGTGCAATGAAACAACTCGGCAGCTGCGGGCCAATAGAGCCCCAAGGTCATATCAGTGTGCGTTGAACAAAGTCTTCCTGGCTTTGTATCGCGACACACTATACAAATGGACGCGTGTATTATAGACTATCCCTGCAGCCAAGCTGACCCTTGGCACAATACAGTTTGTGTGCAAACCCCGCTTTTATATTTACAGACGCAGCAAGTCTTTACCTGCTTTTGAAATGGAATACCTCCTACTTTGCGTATTTTGCACATTGTATTTTAAATGTACAGTGTGACATTAGGCATGTTTGTTGCCAAAGCTTCACCAATATTTTTTTAAACTGCAGAAATAGGGGTGAGGGGAGAAAATAGATCATTTGTGCATGCAAGTAGTTACCGAAATGCAAAAAACAAACTGGAAAAAAATGTAATACAAATTCCCCTTCAATATTCAAACTTTATTTTTGTGAATCTTTATTATAATTATGACAAAATCCATAATTAGCTGTTACAAAGACGACATTAATGTTGAAAAATGTGGTCACATTTTTCTTTTTCTTTTTTTTCAAAAATTGATACTTCATTTGCTATTTTTACGCATTATTCACCAATTGAAAGTGGTGAAAATTACTTGAAATCAAAGACATTGCCGCTCTTGAACGCCACTAATGAAAGCGCTATATAAATCAGCATGTATTGTATTGTATTGTCATGTTTGAGAAGTGTTGCAAAACAATTTCCATTTCCTCCTTCTGCAGAAGCTGTGTGACTTAATCGGTAGCCTCTCTTTCATGTCTTTAGGAAATGTAAAGTTATATACATTGAAATTGGCTTTTTCTTTTTTTTTTTAATCGAGTGCCGTGATACATCATTGCCGAAGGATCCTAGTGAGTCATGGAGATAAGTTTCATAGGGATAAGTGCTTATTAACACACAGGCTGAGTGGGCTCATTGTTTTATTTATTGCATCACTCGTGGCTCGAGACCTTTCGGAAAGCGTTTGTGAAGATGTCGTAGGACAGGCGTTTGCTTTTGTGACACTTTGTAAAAGGCTTTTTGCGCTTGGGAGGGATGGTCGATATGACCGCAGACTTTGAAGTGGCGAGCTGCCGCTGGCTCCGTGTTTGGACCGTCTTAATCAATGCTTCCGTATTTCCACATAATGTTCTTTCCTCATGGTTTGGTGAAATGCACCGGCCCCTCTTGCAGCAAACATGATGCTGCCAACGGCTTTGTCCCTGTGTACATTTTTCAAACCGTAATCTGTTGAGATGTTTTTTTTTATGTTTTGGAGTAATGGCTTCTTGCTAGCAGAGTGTTCCAGTATTTGTTTCACTGTGAATAATGACACTCGCTTATCAGTCTCAGCCAGTGTCTTCACGGGGGGTCTTTTGCTTTTGTTCTTGGATCGGTATTCACATTTCAGACCAAAGCCCGTTCGTCTCAGCGACACACAACCCATCTCCTTCCTGAGCGCTTTGATGGCTGGACATTCCCATGGTGTTTAGTTGTTTGAACAGATGAACGTGGCACCTTCAGGCATCTGGAAATTGCACCCAAGGATGAACCAGACCTGTGCAAGTCCACACTTCCTAATTGCTTTTGTTACGCAAAAAACAAAAAAAACAAAAGCGGTGTGTTTCAGCTGTGCCTTCAAATAGATCCACACTTGTCACACACTCACTCAAATGACTTGTGGTTTCAGTTGCCTATGAGAAAAACATAAAACGTGGAGATTTCAAGAGTGGGAAAAATCAAGTTGGAATGTTAATATTATTTAAGTTGTAATGTTATGTGAAAAAGTCAATACTCAATACTCAGTAGTATTACTATATATTTTCTATGAGATTACACCTTTAATTTTCAGCACATGACATTTTCATAACAATATGACTTTATTCTTGTAATATTACGACTATCCGGTTCAAATTATGACACTTCATTCTCAAGAATGTAATTTTTTTTTAGTACTACATAGCCTTTGATATGACTCTTCTCATTTAGCGGTTAGCATAATGTTACATCTTTTTGTCAACCCGCCCCATCAAACTCTCCTCAATTCCACAAATGTAATCTTTTATTTTTATGACTCTTTTTCTTGCCCAAATAAATCTTCATAATTTTACATTGCAATCAAATGACAGTAGAACATTGCCATGTGTACGGTGTTGTATTCCTTTTTGCTATGCACAATTAGCAAGGATGAACAGGAAATTCTGCTCATCGCCATTTTGAATTTGTTTTTGTGGACAGACTGAAGAACGTGAGACATTTACCGTGATTTTAGACCAAGAAGAGGGCGAAGGTCTGAAGTGAATAAAGATGAACTCACCGATTCACGAAAGCGCGCATGCTAGCCATTTAGCTTCAGGTGGTTGAAAAGCATCTTGTTCATATATTTTTTTCTTTCCCTTTGTGCCACAGCATTGGCTGAGGTCCAACCCGGTGTAAAGAGTCTGCTAGGTGCTAACTGGGCCACCGTGTCAAGGCCCTGGGGTAAACACAGCAGCAGCTGACTCGACTCTGGCTCGCAGCCACGGCCGAGGAGGCTTTTTTCTTTTCACCGTGCGCTCATTGCAGCCGCCTGTCAAAAACCCCTGTTTGTAGTACCATGTGGCCGCACTCGCTTGCCAAGCTTTCCAACCCCAGCGTCATCGTGCACTTGTTAGAAGGGGTCTCCCAAAAGTGCTGGCTGCGGCCCAGGAAATGTCACATTACGCTAAAAGCAACCGCGGATCGGCTTCCAACACTCAAAAGGCAACATCCCGGCCGCTTTTCTGAGCGCCGCGCTCCCGCAGGATCTCAATTATCTCAAGAAACAACCAGAAGAATAAGCGGTGAATTCCTCCGGGCCATTTGGCTTTCGAGTCAACTTTGTTTAGGAAGAAAATCTCTTCGACTACCTTTTTACACTGTTTAAACTGTTAATTAGACGGCAGCCGCTTTTGAAAATCATTGCTATGGTGGTACAGTTCAAGCTCAAAATGAATGAAAAATGGTAGTCTTTGAATACTATAACCCGTAAGGCCACAGATACGAGTAGTATAAAGTAGTACTACCACAAAGAGCCATTGCTATTGAGCAGCTACGAAGTTTTACATTGTATGTTCTGGTCTTGTAGCATTAAGCTAGTGGACTTGCGTTAGAAATGATGTGGTGTGGTTGAACATTTGGATGTTTAAAACAACGATGTTTCATTTTCTTTTGTTTCGTTTGTCAATGATCTTTGAATGAGAAATGAACAGCTTGAAGGAAGCATCCGTTGCCTCTTATTTGGAGAACTGCTCAACCTCGTCATCGTGCCTTTTGGCACAGCAGGATGTCGCGCTTACTTTGGAAATCCAACGTACCGTACTTTGTTACAAGAGAAACATTATTTGCCTCTTTAAAAATTAATGAAAAACAAATCTGTTCTTCTTTCTTGTTTTTTTATTCATAACTTCCATCTGTTACTGACACGGTGCTGCTCGGAATACCAAAGATGGTCAGCGCAGGAGCGGCCATTTCCAATTTTTCTCTGCAGTAATCACCCTAACGCAAAACCTCAGCGCTCGAAATGCCAAAGTGTGAACAGCACGAGAGTTTCAATGAAATGAAAAGACGCGGCATGACAAAACGAGGGCTGCTTAACTCATTCAGTACCAGCCAATTCTGGACCAAGTCTGAAAAGACGTTTAAAAACGTCTTTGGGAGTGAATGAGTTAATAGACAGTCATCTTGTGAACAGCCGTGTGGGCCATGGTGACTGCGGTCAGTAATTTCAAAAAGCCCACTTGGTAAATGATTAACGAGTACGCCTGAAAAATTAAATTATTAACAACGGAGATGACGTGGAGCATGGATTATTGCTCCAGTAGTGTTGTGGTAGCATGAAAGATCCCGCTTCTTCTGCCATAGTCAATACGGTAGCAGGTGCGTAACTCCGTTTGTGCGGGATTTACCTATTTAAGATCTCGAATCTCGTTACCTGACCAACATGATCATATTAATGTGTAACGCGGTTAGGCTAATTTTAGTAGCAGATTTGGGCTGGCCCAGCCCCCGCCGAGCCAGGTCTTGATTAGCTGAAGCCATCTGCTCTGACAAAGACCTCTCAGGTTCTGCTGCCCCGAATAAATGTGATTAGAAAACTTGAGAGGACGGTTTCCACATGTTACCGCGTCGTTTAGATAATTAATTTCAGCAGCAACGGGACAGTCCCGATAGATTTTTTTTTCTCCCCTCTCGCATATGCAAAAGGTCATCTTCACTTTTTAATGCAATGAGAAACTTGTACATTCCATCTTTAATAATTCATAATTCCCAAGTTGCCTGTACAAAGATATGCAAGATATGCATTCAAAAATGTTTCCATTCATCATTTTGCCTTTTTTTTAATTTTTCTTTTTTTTTGTGGGACCATCCCGTTTGCTGAAAAACTCACCTGCTCGTTGTTTTTGTGCTTAGAATGTACGTAATATCGGTATTGATTTGACACCGTCTGGTGAAATTTGGTGTCGCAGTGAGTTGAGGAGATTCTAGAAAAGTAATGGCATCTGGACGCAGTTGCAGGACAGTATAATCCACTGGGGGTAGAGTCGGTTACAAATTTTCACTGTTAGCAGCAGGCCTCGGTCCCGATACCGCGGACAGAAATGTGGATCACGTCATCCTTGACAAATCGGCGGAATTGATTGCGAAGCCTTTTTTTTTCCTCTATCATTGAATGTAGGTGGAGAACGCTTGCTGTCAATGCTTGATTATTTCAAGGATTCTCTGAAAGTTAAAAGAAAAATAGTTGACAAAGCTATCCTAACTTTGTTACTTACCAAAGCGGCAGCAACAAACAAAGTCTGTCAGATGACTTGCTGCACGTTATAATCCCTGTGCTGGATTAAAAATCATTTTTATGTTTTGTGGAGACAACGATGCGGTTGAATTTAATGATGTGGTCACTTCAGTGTGCGCTACACCAGGTTTATATTTAGTAAACCCTTTTAACCATTTAAACTCCACTGTTACTTCTCAGAAAATTGCAGTATAGTGGTAATGCTGTTTAATATTGTCCCAAAGTCACGCATGACCAAATCATCTGCTTTTATATGTTCTACTATGTTGAGTCAATGAGACATTTTCTGCTTGGCAGAAGTACGACGCGATCCCGTTCCTTGCAAACATGTGCTTTGTGTTGTTTGTTTCCTCTTTCAAGATCCCTGCTGTTTTTTGACCACTGCAACGTCCAGTAGAGACATTTGTCGGTCCCTGGAGATGAGCTCCAGATGCGTGACGGGCCCGCATCGTCGTGGATGGGAAGGGGGGTGCGGGGCGGGGGCGCGTTGGTCGGTCCCCAGGGGGCACTGGCCTGTCAGTGCTGGAATGCCCCCGGACACTTAACGCTGGCTGAGGGGAAACAGATACCTCCAGGAGAAATGGCTGCCATTTATCGATTAGGTCGTGAAGTGGAAGCTGTGAATTCCGCTTAGGGTGAGAACATTTGATAGCAGAAGTCACAACAGACTGACTTTCCTGATTTTGACCCGACGTCTCATTGTAACGTTTATCGGGCCTGAGCACTCAGCGGGGTATGAATACGCTTTTGGGGGGGCTATCAAACATACCTGAAAACTTATCGGTTTTGTCAAAGGGGTATTTTTTTTTCTTCCAATTATTCGATTTGGATTCAAGATCAAAATCTCCATCCATCCATTTTCATGAACCTCACTCAGTAGTACACCCTGGAAAATTAGCGAAACTTTTAGCAAACTTCCCAGATTGACTTGAAATTCGGTGGACACATTTATAAGTCAAGTGCAACTTTATTGTCAAATAAAAGGGTGGGGGAAAAATGAAGTTGTGTCCTTCAATGAACTCTCCTTTTGGAAATTCGTCCATTTGTAGGAATGCATTTTGGAGAGGTGGGTGATGCTAAATTGTGTCGAGCTGTTTTCTCTGCGCCATCTAATTTGGCAGGATGGTGAACAGACATTTCGTGAGCGAATCCCAGTGCTCGAGAGAGAGCGAGAAGCTTCGTCATTCGGCAGGGACTCAGTCGAGCTGCTGCTCCTTCACATTAAGAGGGTTCAGATGAGGTGGCTCGGGCAGCATCTCACCGGGAAGATGCCAGGGCAAAGCGGCCGGGTAGAGGGAAGTCTGGTCTTCCTTGCTAAAGCTCGCCGACCCTGCGACCTGACCCCGGGGATAAGCGGAAAAAGATGCATGGATGAATTTTCACAAAGTCTTACTTGGGAGTTCACCCAATTTTGACCAAAACGGAAGGAGATTTTCAAAATTTTGCCCTATGCCATTGAATGTCCACGGAATATGGCATCAACGTTTTAATGTCCTTTCCGAATTCAGAAATCTAAATTTAAATTTGAGAATTTGCTAAGAAATAGGGTGTCTTAGGGCCCCCTTCATGTCTGCTTGCATCTTAAATTAGATGCGTTTGTTTACGGTGAACATATCGTAGTTGTACGTATCGGCGTGATGAATGCACACTATCAGGTTTGTGCGAGGTGTCCGGCTGGCCATTAGCGTAGCAGTGAAGTGGATGCTCTCTCCAGAAAAAGAAGTGAGATATGCTTTGTATTTTTAGCTGCAGCTTTGAGGCCGAGAGATGCCCCGAAAAAGCCGCTTTGACTCGAATGTGAAAGCCTGGTCGTGGTTTTTATTGGGGTGCAAAATATTTTTTTAAGAACTATGTACGCGACTTCAGTGACATAGCTTTTCCATGTTGTAATCACCGTAATAGCACAAAACAACTGGGTTCAAAATCAAATTAAATGCGAGGGGGTGGGGGCACTGGCAGGAGTTGGAAAATCTGGCCTCAGAGGTCTTATTTTTTTCTTTTGCTGAGCGGTGTGGGAAAAGGGTTAACTTTATGCGGTGGCACAGATGTGATTCCCTAAAAATGTTTGTTCTGCTCGTGAAAGCCTCTTTGAACCAATGAGTGTGAACTTCTGGCCGCCGCGGCCTATAAACGTTGCATTTGTGTGAGGCAGCGAAAAGGGGGCCTGTCGACGTAATGGGCAGGGGGTTTGGGGGGGGGGGTGGCGGATGGGGCCTCCGCCGTCTGTGGAATGTGGTGTCTTGGTGAAAGGGCTGCGACTTGAACAAATGCGCTCAGTTTATTTGGCAAACCAGACTTGCGAGTCGCTTTGAGACTTGTTTACTCAGGAACAGATTATGCAAATGCGTCTTTTCCTGTTAGGTCTGTGTTGTAGGTAAAAGCTCCCATTTGAGCATACACAGCACCCCCCCTCTCGTGAAGTCCGGCCAGATGGATGTGAGAAGGGGTCAGCGCATCTACCACGCCATGCCAGGCCACAAAAACTTTCCGATAGAAGCAATAGGGGGGGGCAATTTCATCTGCGTGTTTTTAGCAGTATTGTGTCACTCAACCACCCCCCTACCCGGGTTAATGAAAACCAGCTTTCAGTTCTGTTTATGTTCAAACCAGACATATACACTTCATTTCCATTGCGGACACAAAACCAACTTTTTGCTACACGCCGGTTTTCTGCATTTGCGACTAAAAACGGACACATGAAAATTCAAGAGGGGTCCTCTTTGGTTTACAATAAAGTTCCTCCATTGGCGTGAAAAGAGTGAGAACGATTTTGTACTGAATTTGCCGAGTTGGAGTGTAAAACTCTTTTTCACCCTTCCGGTTAGTTATGCGGATTTATTGATTTTGTTTTTTTTGGGGGGGGGGGGCAGAGATGACAACCCAAGAAACATCATGAGTCCCTCCCCTCTAAATGAGCACCCTCGTTCATCTGTGGCGGTTTGATTTTTTATAATAACTTGGCGCACTTCTAACACAACGACATGGAGTTAGCTATCAAGCTATGCCTCCACCCCACCCCCCAAAAAAAAAAAATCTTCCCGAAGTATTCATAGATTTTGTGTTGTTTGGGCAACAATGTCTCTGCCTTGCGCACTCGGCAAGACGGCGACAAGAACGTGCGGCAAGGAGATTTTCATTCTCTTCAGCCACATCGGCAAAGAGGTTTTGTGACCAACTGCCAACCCCGGGAGAGTCTCTAAAGTAGTCCGGACCTTTACAGTTGGGTCCATAAATAATCAGGACATCGGCACAATTCTCATCTGGTTGGCTCCACACCAGGTCTGTGTGCACGGGAATCATTTTGACCTCAAAGGTTTTGAAAACTTTTCTCCTGCCCATTTTGTCTTTCTATTCTTTACCTTTGGTCTCTCTCGTCCTCCCTCTTCTATTCTTTTTTTTTTTTTTTTGTGGAGCTTTGTAATTGGAGTGATTAATGGTAGGGAGAGGTGATCTCGCCCGCGGGCTTGTTTTTCAGCGGTCTGTTTCAGAAGCGGTGCACTAAGCGAAGTCCGGGCAGGTAGAAACAAGCCCAGCCCCTGGACGTTTTGACCCCCTTGTCCCCGCCACTTTGTCTGTTCCCTCCAAAAAGGCAGAAATCCCCCCCTCCCCCCCCTACTCCTTAAGCCACAAACAGAATTGGATTGAGAAGGTAAGACATTCCCCCAAGGGTGTTGTTCTTTGCTCGCCACTTTTTCTGCTCCATAATTCTTAATGAGCGCATGAGCAGCGAGGAATGGACCATATGTGCCGGAGTGGCAACGGGATTTATATTTCCCTCACGCCGCACATGGATTCACAATTAGCTCGTGCCTTTTGTTGTCCGCTCACCAAGAGATCCTCTCCAGTTGTCTCCACCCCCCCGGCCCCCCTCAGTGCACCCTCCTCTTCCTCCTCCTCCTCAGCTGGCACCTATAAATGATTCGTGGCCCCCTGCCGAGGGATCAAGGCCCCAATTATTTGATTTGGATTACAGATCATGGCCCTACAATGCTCATTTGTACAGTCACGCTGAGAGGAGGCGCGTTCCGCTTTCTCCCGGCTGCCTCACAGATGGTATTTGACACTGAAGGCATCTTGTTGGTCCTGTAGATTACCGAACGGCCCGAGCGGGACAATATCAGGGGGTCAGTGGAGTCTTAGAAAGTTACGGTTTTGTACATTTATGCAGGTTTCAAAAAGGACCCCCAGAGACTGATAATTGACTGGTTGACTAAACCCGATGACATAACATTTCCGGGTCGATTTCGGCCCTCGCCCCCAAACCGTGTTGGTTTTCTCAACATATTGTCGCCGACCAATAAAGTTGGCAATTACTTGCTGTCAGCGGATTCCTGTAATTCCAGTACACCTCATCATCGCATATTGCTTCACCTTGACAAATTGCTGACTTGTGTGACTCGGCCCTGAGCCAAATTCGCAACCTGGGACTTGGGCATTGCATTACAAGTAATGGAGTGTTTGCACTAAGCAGCACATACCCCCCCCAAAAAAAAATACGGCCCAGGGAATACTCATTCTCAACCCCAAATGGACACTTTTTTAAAAAAAACACAATTGTATTGTCTTTTTAATATGTTTGCTCACCGCGCCTCACCATTTCTGGCCACCGCCCAGATTTCTTCGCCAGCACCTGGCTTGTTATTAAATTACTTTGGCAGCATCTGCTCAAACAATTTCCTCCATCTCTGCCCTGTTTTAACAGGCTAAAAAAAGAACTGTGAACGAGATGTTAAAAGTCGGCCATGGGATGAGAAAAAGGCCCCTTGTTTGCGTTTTCCATTTTGGGTGAACTTGAAGTGATACGGGATCGAGGTACCTTTCCTGGCTCCAGTTGCTGTGGTGATCGCCTAAATGTGCATATAATTCACTTGTTTGCTTTTTGTAAAGGTAGTTTCAATTGTGACAGTGGTTCTACTTGTTAACTGCTGTTTTTTTTTTTAACAACGATGTAAAAGTTTATTTTTTTTATGGGTGAGGTGGGATGGGAGGCGACACAAAAAAAAAAGGTTTATGGCAAACGATGCCTCAAGAGCCACACCTTTGGATAGATTCACACTGCAAGTCCAAGTTCCCGTTAATTGCCTCGATTCGATTGTTTTTTGTTTGTTTTTTCACGGTACATTTGAGTTTACACAATTTCAATATGGCTGTGTTTACACTGACAACACATTAAGCAACTCGTATGTGCAAACTAAGTAAATAATCGAGTCTGGTTGGGCAGACTCGGGTTATTTCGATGACAAGCTGGTACTGACATTGTTGATCTGGTTTGGGCATTAGCAGATATCCAATGTATGTATATAAAAAAATATATATATATATATATTTGGACAATACATTTTCCGAGAAACTATGACAATACAGTAATCCCTCGTTTATCGCGGTTAATGGGGACCAAAACCACCCACGATAAATGAAAATCCGCAAAGTAGCGACCAATTAACATATAGAGGTTTAAAACAAACAACATTTTTTTGTTTGTTTTTGTTTTTTAAAGTCCGCAAACAGTCCGGGAGAAGCTGCAAAACAACAGCGAGTCACATAGAGCAACATATACAGTACTGTACTCCATGTACTGTATATGGGGAAAAAAATTGTGAATATGTTTGAAAAAATCCGCGATAAACGAACCGCGAAATAGCGAGGGATCACTGTAAACGATATTGTTGATGTTTTTTTTTATTATGCCACTGAAATATTGATATTAAGGCATAATAATTTCAGCCCATCCTTTTTTAGTTCAATGAACTTGTAACTGGCAACTTGACAAGGGGCTACCATCTGACTCGGATAACAGCTTTTGGAATTTTGGCCAATATGAGCTTATTTGTGTCTTATTTTTAGCCAAAACTTTTCAGCTAACTGAAGAACAGCAGCAGACAAAATGAAAGTGTTGATTGTATCCGTGTACATCCGTGCAACAACGCCAAAGTACAATCCAGGGTGTTTGCAAGCAGATCCAAACTGTTCCCACGCTGATGCTGTGACATTCGACTTTGGAACTAATTCTATTTATTGTGCTTTAACTTTCCGTAATTTTGCAACCGTCGGAAAACATCGCTCAAGTACGCTAATTATTTCCTTCTCTGCTTCGACACTATTAGCGCCATGTGCTTCTGTGTCTGTATGCACGTGGGAGTCCCGCTGACATATGTCGGCAAACACACGTGAATAACATATTATCGAGTCCTTTTAATCATTAACAAAAATTCAATACCGTAATTATCATGAAAGGCTTAATGATACATACAGTATTTGTATTGTGCCACTTTGAAGCAAAAAAAATACAGAAATTGTGTGACTTGAACTAGACTAGGTAAATCCAACCTCGGGCTTTTGTCAATGTGTTTTGTTTTTGTTCAATACATATAAAAGGCAAATTTAAGTCACTGAATTTTAGGTGGCAGTTTTACTTACTGTCCCTTAGCTAAACTGTTCCATGTGGTAACTCATCATGCCTCTGCGCTTTTCCTCCTTCTTAAGTTAGCTTCAGGCCTGTTCTCATTTCCCCCCAAAATTTTCAGCCCCCAATAACTGAGTCCTTTTTAATTTTGCGTTGTGTGTCAAAAATGACCAAACAAATAAAACCATCCCTTAAGTGAACTCAGATATTGCTAAATATCCTAAAACTTAGATGTAGGTCACATCCTGCTTGTTTTTACACAGCTCTTTCCCTGAAAGAGAATCTTAGAGTTCCCAGATACAAAATGTCAAGGAACGCAGACTTTTAGTAGAATTAATGAGTAAGTGGCTCTGCCATCACACCTTTGTGTCGGAATGTCCGCGTAAAATCACACGCTGGGCTGACAGTGTTAAATCTGCGCGCACAAAATGGCCGAGGGCCTAATCTGCTCAAGGGGTCTGAATGTAACAAATGAGTGTCGTGATATATGTTAACACATGACTGTAGTCCTGCCTTGGTGTCAGCTTCCCATTCACAGCATATGATTGAGGATGATGAGTATTGACATATGCTGTGAAATTATGTCCGGAGGGGGCAGGATGGTGCCTGGGGGGGGGGGGGCTTTGGACCTCCCTGTGTTTGTGCATCCTGGGTTATTGATTTCGTACTTCCCCCCCCCACCCCATCCGCCACCACCCCTGTTCAATGCTTATGACCGAGGAGACTCGAGCTACAATGTGTGGCGGTGTGACGGAGGCTCCATACAAGATGACTCCAGGTTTGGCGAATGGCCTTTGGGCTCACTGGACTTCAATTTGTTACACCGAGGTTCAACATTAACGATGGCCCTCGGCTACAACGCTGCCGTGTCTCAGGCTACTAACCCATCTTCAGACGCTGGGCGTGAGAAAGCCCATATTACTTCGAGAGTTGTGACTAATAAAGTTGACCGCTCAACTGTATTTGAATACACCTCGCGGCTCGCCGAATGCGAGAGGTGTTAATGTTTAAGCTAGCAATCACCCACTACAAGTTAATAGTTGGAGACCCAACCAGCCATTATACGCGTTATATTTTTTAACAGTGGTACCTAACAGTATTTATAATTCCACATGCACCAGTGAAAATAGACATTTGATACTGGCATGTGCCTCCTCCCTGCTTTTCTGTCTAAAAGGGGCTTCTAAAGCTCATGAAATGCTAACAGAATTAGTGGTAGTGATCCGTGACATTTATCAGCCCAATATTGGAAACGAATGACGTCGCTTGCGTCGGTCCGATACTGCAAAATGAGGCCGATATTCAGGACGGAATTGAAAGCCGCGTTAAAATACATTTATGTACAACATAAACATTTTTTTACAAGTCCATGGTCCATTCACTTGAATGAGACTCGTAACAGAGGCTCTCATGACGGTCACCCGGCCAGACAGCCGTGGCACCACCTCGGGGGGGGCAGCCTGCTTCTGGGGCCGCGGGAGTCCTCGGAGAACGATGACGGCCAATGCCTTTTTCTTTGTAATGGTACTTTTACCTCAGTTTGTTACCGCACTTCCTCGGAAAGCGGAAATCGACTTTGCCCCCCCCCCCCAATGCGTGTCCGTGCCATTTATATAGAACAGCAATGGAGGAAAAGGGCATAAAATTGATGGCTTTTACAGACGGTGTAAAAGAGTGTCGACCGCCCACGCTCACACCCATTCCGTGTTGGTGCACTTCAGACATAGCACCAACATGGGCGGGGGGGTTGGGGGGGTTGTTTCACAAAAGGACTGCCTTTCCTAACAGTGTTAAAAAAAAGGCTCTTCTGATACTTCTGCAGGAGGAGGAAATTTCCCAGGTCAACTTTGCCATTCAGTAAGCAGAAAGGCACTGCATTCCATCCTCCATGCTGTTCTTTAAAATCCCATATGTTAGTTAACGCACTTTTTTTTTTCTGCCCACACTACTTTATTTCCACATTTGTTTGTAAAACATCCGCCTCTCTATAGCTTGCGATCGAGAGCCCAACCTACGACAAGGATGAAAATCACACAAAGCCTTGACTTAAGTCGTGCCTCTTCATCTAATAACAGCCGCACGATCAAATTGGAGAAGTGCTGTCAACATCCTGAGCGATCAATGCCGTCCATCCCCCCACTCCCCAAGCAGCAGCAGCAGCAGCAGCCATTAACCCTTCCTGTTCCGGCACGCCTGCCCCCTTCACTAAAATGGTGCCTTTAGACAATCTTTTGTGTAATGCTTGCGTTAGAATTGCCCTCCAGCTGCACATTAGCTCTCTAAATCATTGGGATTTGGAATATGTAGCCGCTGGAATATGCAGAGAATGTGTACCAAAATTTAACACCCTGTTTTTGAGTCTCAACGGACGGTTAAACCGGTTTTACAAGCCCTACCAATCACTGCAAATTGTATATTGTTGCTTTAAGGCACAAGGGAACTTTGGACCCTTTATTTCCTCCCTCGCTTGTCCCCCTCTTCATAAATGCAGCAACCAGCGATTGCTCACTTGTCATGTATTATTATTATTATTCTGATCCCTGATTTGGTGCCCCGGTAGTCTGTCACGTATGTCCATAATGTGATTAGGCCACCCACAGCCAGCCCGGTAAACCTGATAACTGCATGATAAGGAAACATCGGCTGACAAATCTTTTTTTGTTGTTTGTTTGTTTATTTCAAAGTCACATTATTTGAAAGTCCAGTCAGCCCATACCTGTGTGCGGGCATTTCTCCAGAAAGGACGATTCAAAACAGCTTTCGATGCATTGGGTATGAAATGATTCACAGATGGTTCAATTTGAAAGTGGAACGATTCCGTTGGACTCGGGGGGGATTACGATTTGATTTGATATCGTACGAATCAATTCGGGAGGGTATGATGCAATGTCCTGTTTGATGTCATTTTACAGCCATTTGAATGAAGTTGTCATTACCGTGAATGTGACAGATATAGCTCTCCGTTAAAAGACAGTTTGATATGCATATCGATGTATTTCAAAGTGGAACGATTCGGTTCAGAAAAATCGCAAAGTGTGATTTTTCAGACGCTTTTCTCAAAAATTTTGGTCCAACGCATTTTTCTGAATTTACAATGGCATGTATTTGCCTGCAAACCTTTTGAGACAGAAATCTTAGAGCGCCCTGGTTAAGATGCCAATTAAATAAGATGTAATTTGATCACTAGGTGTTAAGGTGACTGATCACGACGAGTGAAACTGTCAGTAGCCACCTGACTAAAAAGGGGACGTGAAGCGTTAACATTCCTTTTTTTTGGGACCAGAGTCTCCCTTCAAGAGCCAACATGTCTTTGCAGTCGACAGGATTCATGTTCTACTTGGAGTGGACCCTCTGAGGTCCAACCTCCTGTTCAAGATCAATTATTTTGAAAAGTCACCACAATCTGTGTTACGTTAAGTCGTATTTTTCCGGAAAAATTTAAACATTCCTGTTTCAAATGTTGGAATATGTCACATGTGAAATTAGTCTCAAATTAGACAGGCATGTCCACGATATGACCTAAACCAATATCTCAATATTTTTCGGCTATATCTTTGATACACGATAAAGATCTCAGTTTTCTACTGTAAGTCACTATATGAACTATGAATTTCTACAACATTAACTGGGTTTTTAGGTGAAGTGTTTTGTCACCGCAGCCGTGATCTTGTTACAATTTGGACTTATGTTTGTCACATGGAACTGAATTGGCGAACAAAGATACCAAAACACATGTGCCCAAAAGCGTTTGAGCATGGGCAGGGGAGTGCGAGAACAGAAAAGAGTGAAAGAAGCGAAACTGCAAAGAGAATTTCAAAACGCTAACAACATTTTTCCGCATTTATTACCAAACAAAGCCCAGTGACGCCAAACATAAAGCCAGACCCGCAATGGAACGGTCTCACTCTGTATCACAGCACGCTAGTGAGTTACCAGACTTGTGCGCACCAGCCAAAAATAAATTTGCGTTCTTAAACAAAACAGCTAGCACTCGATCTTAACCCTTTCACGCACCAAAAATGAGAACCTGATAACATGATTAGCTGTCCGCTGTAGTAGCCGCTGTCGCTGAAAGGGTTAAAAGCTGAAGGTGTTCAACTATAAGCAGTCAAGACTGAGCAAGAGATTCAGTAGTCTCACTCAACCCGGTTTTATTAATACCAAGTCAAAGTCAAGATTTTGCCAAGCAAGTCCCAAATCCTAAAATGGGCAACTTAAGTCTGACGAGAGTCCGCCTGCTAGCATGGGTTGCTAATCTTCATTCATAAGATGACATTACATTTGGTTGTCATTTCCTACATTTTAAAATATGTTTAAAAAGATAAGCACGGTGCTCGAAGCCGACATCGCACGGAAACTTCTTTATACCTCGCGCTGGCAGCGACCACGCTGGGTCACTGCGGCCATTCCGCTCGCCGTTTCCCTTTTCGACTCAATCGCAACCCACACGTGTCGTTTTGTTTTGCAGTTTCTGTCCAGTTTCTCTTTATTTTCTGGCCTATTCTGGTCGCCGTTTCAGTTTTTTTTTTTTACGATGCCGATCAAGTAACAAAGCCACAGCGACGACAATGCATGAATGGCCCTGGATGACTGGGTGATGCATTTCATTGTTTTGGGAAATGGGTCAAGAATGCCGAGGCGATGGTGGTATGTGTGTGTGTGTAGGCAGGGTTCGTCACACATACACACGCCTACGCCGCCGCTAAGCTAGCTTGCTTCAAAGCAGCAGCTATGAACTTTGCGGTCTGTATTCCCTCCTCCGTGGTGACGAATAAATGATCGTCAAAGAGGGGACCTCTCCGGGGAAAGCTGAGTACGTCCTCGCAGCATGTGACTAAACGGACCAATCGGAAGAGTATGCGCGCCGGATTCTACACGCGGCAACCATTTGTGAATTGTGTGCGCAGCCATGTGTTGCAGACGCATCGGTCAGGTGACACAATGCGACCGTTGTCACCCCTGCGTATGCGGGAGCATAAAAGAGGCCTTTCGACTTTGTCCTGCGTTAAAGTCAGGACCCGCATAGCCTGCGGATCGGCTGCTGTTTTTTCTGTCAACACGTTTGTGGTCCCCCGAAGGTCATCGAACCTACTAAGACGGTCGTCGCTTTTAATGAAGTTACACTCGGGAGCATTGCAAACTGTATCAGTTTGTGATTTTTTTTTTAAAACTCATTATGCAATTGGTATGACATCACTACACAGAAATCGGGAAACTGTGTAATTCTGTACTTTTTTTGTTGTTGATTATTTCAGTTAAAACTGAAGGGGAAGGCTAATTTCATGCACATATTTTTAAAAATATACCTTTGACGCCACGATAATAACACTTCATTCAACTTCTCATGGAAATATGGAAGCAAATTGTGTATTTCCTCTGCTTCTGTACGTTTTCCCATCAGTTAGATACACTCTATCATGTATTTACAGTGTAATAACGTTGATATTATCATGTATCGTGGATGGGTGTTCGTGCAAGGTATCGATTATCGCACGCTTAGCTATCATTGGTCTTGTACGTGTAAGTTTGCGTGTCCACATTTTGAATTTTGCCTTATGTGGATTCTGAGTTATTTGGATGCTTTTATGCACTACATCACACACGTGAAAGTGGTATCGCTGTCGTCCATTTGAATGATGATAGGCCATCGGTTTCTTGTGCATGGAATGCAGTTCATTTTTTGTACCGCGACCCGACGTCATAACAATTCAACCATGCCCGGCGAGATCCGTTGCGGTCGCCTCCAACCGTGCATTTCTCCTTCGACTTTGATTGGAGAGGTTTATGTGAGCTGTTGTCTTTAAGGTTGATCTACGGCAGTTGTTTAAATGTCTATCGGTGGTTCTAAGGTTGCAGAAGGTGCAGTTCAACAGCGTCGGGGCCAAAAGTGTTTATGGTCGCCTTGACGTACGGCGTGTCAGTGGGATGAGAGGGTCAAAAAGGAATCGTGATTTGTAATCATCGTTGGTGTACATGGGGAAATGGTCAAACTATAAAAAGTGATTATTTCGCAATTACCCAAAAACAAAACAAAAAACGGAAAATAAGTTCTGCAAATGGCATATCAATGTTGTTTGGGAAGTGAGGAAATCTCCCCTTATGTTTGCTTTTATCAGCAAGATTACTTTGTTCAACTTTGGGTAGTTGACTATCCACCCCCCACCCCCGAAGTATACGAGATTATAAATAGTCAGCCACAGAACTGATTTATCTCCTGTTATAGTCGTTTATAATGGCTAAAGGTTAACAGAAGTGTGGACAAATGCAGTGCAAAGGTCTCTATGTTCTCCAAATGTCATATAGTGTGTATTTACCTTCACATGATGATCCTATGGCATGTTTCATTGCCATACTAGAGATAAGTGGAGGCTAACAGTGGTGGGGAGAAGTGTGGGGTGGGGGGTCTTTTTGCTCTCAAATTAGGGCTGAATTGCCTTATGGGGCTTGCGACATGCCCCCCCCCCCCCAAAAAAAAAAACTTTTTGCAAGTGCGTACATTATATGCTGGTGATTAATTATGTCTAGGGCGGCCCGGTAGTCCAGTGGCTAGCACGTCGGCTTCACAGTGCGGAGGTACCGGGTTCGATTCCAGCTCCGGCCTCCCTGTGTGGAGTTTGCATGTTCTCCCCGGGCCTGCGTGGGTTTTCTCCGGGTGCTCCGGTTTCCTCCCACATTCCAAAAACATGCGTGGCAGGCTGATTGAACACTCTAAATTGTCCCTAGGTGTGAGTGTGAGTGCGAATGGTTGTTCGTTTCTGTGTGCCCTGCGATTGGCTGTCGGGGTGTCCCCCGCCTACTGCACGAAGACGGCTGGGATAGGCTCCAGCACCCCCCGCGACCCTAGTGAGGATCAAGCGGCTCGGAAGATGAATGAATGAATGAATTAATTAATGAATAATTATGTCTATTTGGCATTGTGAGAACAACCCCCCCCCCCCAAAAAAATCAATTTATCACTGCATTCCAGTATTTCACCTCACAATTCAAAATTGATTCAGATAATTCTAATATGCTGAATTGATTCATCTTGTGGATGCTTTGCGTGTGATTTGCGTTGGGTGGGCGATCCTCCAAACAACAACGACATGGCGACTACAGCAAGGGGTGGCCGCCTGAAGCGAGCACTCTGTACTTTTAAATCTGAGGGTGACGTCGTTTTCGGATCCCCTGTTCAATTTGCTGGCAAACTCTGTCTGCGGACAGAAGATAACACCGTGTCTGCAAGGACCTTCGACTGTGCAGGCTTGTGCAAAACGGTTTCAGATCACATAGAGATAACCGAAGCACGATACGCAACACCAGCACGGAAACGCACGTGAGAAGTTGCCATCCAGAAGCTCGGAAATGGAGCTGAAGCCTGATTTTTGGAGTTGTTGACGTCGTCATAGAGACAGCTGGGCTTCCAGAGCCACTCACCCCGACGAAACTATTGCTTCTCATTTTATTCAATGAAAAAATATTACATTTACATGCACTTAACTTTTTCAATATAGAGGTGCCATCATGTTTTAGTTTTTTTTGTTTTTTTGCTTTGATACTCCATTTGAACCAATGAATTATGGTGCACTCTCTCTATTGCAATTTCCGAGAGGAAATCAATACTGCATTTACAAGCCCATTTTTTTCGTGGTTACACAATTTTACTATTATTATAATTTGTTGGCCATTATTTATTTAATTATTTATTTATTTTTGGCCCATATGCAGAAATTCATCATCATTCAATCATTTCATATAATCTTTCAAACCCAATCGATCGGTGGGGCGGGGGGGGGGGGCGGACTTACTTGTTTACATGGCGTAAACCCTTTTCAAGCATTTTGTGTGAAAGGCGCACAACGCACAACCTTTTGGCCCGCGGGGCCCTTCAATTCAGGCCCTGTAATTTTCATTGAGCAATGAGCTCCTGCTTGAAATGAGACCCCCGAGCCGGAGCTATTAACGTGAGACCCCCCACCCCCACTCTCGGTTCTACTTTGCTCCAAAGGGACCTTGTTTTGATTCCTGATGCTTTTATAGGTTTTGTCTTTAAGGAGACATTCCTGCTCGGCACATACCGTGCGCCCCTCTCTGCTCCTATTTTCCTTCCTTCCCGTCTTGTGGGGCCTTTGCAACCCCCCACCCCCCACCCCACCCTCCACTCACAAACACAACAATGATCACAACATATGTGTGTGTTGCTAAAGGCCGCTGACCAGCCTGCCCTCTCCTGACAGCCAAGCAACACTCCATGAACTTGGGACACCCGTCACAGCGGCATTAAGATTGAAGATTTTGGGTGGGGGGGGGTGGGGAGCTCCTGTATCCAGCTGGGTCGGAAGACAGGGGCGGGTTGTGTGTGGGGGGGGAGGGTAGGGCACAGATGCAGATGGTTTAGGTCAAATGGAGATGTTTGAGGGTAAAGAAAGAGGTAGTTGCTGGTGGAAAAGGGGGGTCGGTGGGGGGGGGGGGACACAGGAGCTCAGGGGCACAATAACTCCAGAGGTTACGCCCTCCCAACCACAGGAAAAGTGCATTCCCACAGATTGAGAACGGATTAGCTTTCTGAGCTTCAGTTTACCTCTTGTCGGTGTGCCTCATGCAAATGGGAGGAAAAATATTTACAGCGGACCATCGCTGTTCATGGGGGTTAGAGGCCAAAACTCAAACATTCTTGTCCGGAAAAAAAAAAAAAAAGTGGCCCTTAAATCTTTTTACAATTTGCTTAAATGAATAGTTTACACCTTGAACGAGTGTTTTTACTCAAACGAGTTGTAATATTAGCGTACCAAGCGCAATACTTAATTTGCCATAAAATGGCGCGGCTGTGATAAAAAATGTGTTATTTCAACCAAATACTGTTCGAAAACTACAAACTTTTTCTCGATCAGCATGAATTACACTCGAATCTGGCTTTTTTTTTGGAAGGACATTTCTGACATTTTAACATCCAGCTGCATGTTCATCCACACGCTTCACTCAGATGTAGCTTGTAACTCCGGCCATTTCAGTTATGTAGCAGCCCACCCTGAACACACCAAAGAAGAAGTGGAGTTTGGTGGATTTAATAAACGAGTGGGGCGGCCCGGTAGTCCAGTGGTTAGCACGTCAGCTTCACAGTGCAGAGGTACCGGGTTCGATTCCAGTATCCTGTGTGGAGTTTGCATGTTCTCCCCGGGCCTGCGTGGGTTTTCTCCGGGTGCTCCGGTTTCCTCCCACATTCCAAAAACATGCGTGGCAGGCTGATTGAACACTCAAAATTGTCACTAGGTGGGAGTGTGGTTGCGAATGGTTGTTCGTTTCTGTGTGCCCTGCGATTGGCTGGCAACCGATTCAGGGTGTCCCCCGCCTACTACCCGAAGACAGCTGGGATAGGCTCCAGCACCCTCCGTGACCCTAGTGAGGATCAAGCGGCTCGGAAGATGAATGAATGAATGAATAAACGAGTGCAAACATGGATGCCCTGTGTACCTCTGTGTCACATGACCAAACCCAGACAACGGGTGATGAAAATATGCACTTGTCTTGCTCATCTGTATTTTGCTTTTCTCTCCCTTGCAGAACGGAAGCGCAAGCTGGGCGGACGAGGCGGACAGTAGCAGAGGAAGAGGAGAAGCCTCCAGAGACTTTGCCAAGGTGCGACTTGATTTAAAAAAAAAACGGGGGGGGGGGGGCAATTAAAGGTGCCTAATGGATCGTTTCAACTTTAAAATGGCTTTCATTAGGCAATGCTAATTATTTAGAACACGATATAATCCAAACAAAGTAGTCGGTGATCTGTATTTGTCTGAGCTGCTGCTAATAATGGCGTTTCCTCTTCAGTTGTACGAGCTGGATAATGACCCCAAAAGGAAGGAGTTTTTGGACGATCTCTTTACCTTCATGCAGAAACGAGGTACTTTGCATTTATTTACATTGCGGTAATACAATTCAAACGGATCTGCAGTCTTTATGAGCTTTTTTTTCTTTTTTTTTTAAATCAGACACAGTAAGCCATTTTGTTCGGTACACAAATAAGAACTTGATATACTCTGCAATAGACATTTATCTGTCCAAAATGTATTTTGGCAATATTATTGCAGTCATTAAATAACATGTACTTGCCTAAAAAAAAAAAGTCCATCCAAAAATGAGCATCCTGGGAGATAATTATTCATTATTCGTTGTTTTGGAGTTTATGTTGTACCTACTTTCTCTTCTGCCTTGCCACCTGGTGTAGAACGTTAAGTTTGATTTGGGATTTGGGAAATCAGGAGAACCTGTCCCTTGCTCGATAGCGTGGTTTCGTTCTCCATCTCTCTGTGATGGAGAGTGGTCTGATGCTTGATGTGGTGTTGTTGAGAACTGTGTTTGTGATGCTGCTGTTGCAGTTTGGTGGTATTTTTGTTTGTTTGTTTTTTGCTCAGGGCATCACCATAATTTTCAGTGGGCCAACTTCAATTTTTTGCTCTTGGCATTGAAGTGGGCAACACAGTGACTAACTGGTTAGCTTATCTGCCTCACAGTTCTGAGGTTGTGGGTTCCAATCCAGGCCCGGCTTTACTATGTGAAGTTTTCATGTTCTTCAGATGTTTTGATGGTTTTCCTATTTTTAAATACATGAGAAAAAAAATCAATAATTCTCAATAGACTGATGTCAAATGTCCGCGCTTAAATTAATCAGAAATTAATTAAATTAATCAGAGATTGATTACACAACGTTGTGGTGCGACTACATATCCTACTTGTTCTTCCAGAGTCTCTAATTTCGTTGAAATACAACTCCCCATAACATAAGATCATCTTTTTTTTATTTCTCCATCCGTGTCTCTGATTCAACTGAGACTGTTGTAGGTTAGTGATCTCCCTGGTCTGACCTTAGAAAGTCCTCGTTTGGGGGCTTGATGAATTAAGTTGTGAGGTAGGGGGCGGAATCTGTCAGGGCCCTGTTAGCGTCTGTGTCCAGCGACAGACGGCGGGAGTTGTAGTCTGCTGACCCTTTTACACATGCTGATCCATCACCCAGACTCAAACGTCGCCTGACAGGAGAGATCTGGCTTGACACGCCGTGCCAGCCTCACGCTATTCACACCAAAACAAGAATGGACTCATCTGTGACATGAGCGAAAAGGCTCACAGTTGCAGTGCGAGCATGCGTGCGTTGCTGAAAATGCAAATAATATTAACACTACAATACCAGTAGTTATATTTGAGCCGTTATACAGAACACGGCTCATTGCTGTGGCAATCAAAATGCAATACAACCGTATCACATTTGTTGAATTTCCCGTGATGACCGTTTGTTTGTTTTTTTTCCCACATCACATCACAGCACATAGAATATAGTGCAGGAAGTCCTCGATCTACGACATTTCGACTTCGCGATGCCCGTGCCTCTTTCGCCATTTGTGTTTATGCGCCTGGAGTATCTTTGCCCTGACACCGACAAACATCGGTAAAGACTTTGGCTTCAGTCGGTTTGACCGTGGCGACCGTTATGAAGGACAAAGACCGTATTTTAGTGCAGGTGAAGGGTTTCATCACCATGAGGGATACAGTGATCACGAAGCAACATTCTTCGATCCTTGCCGAGATCAACAAAATTACTTTCATTATCAGAATCAACGTAAGCTTAATATCAGCCTAACGCTCATTCAGGAAGAGGCACGGCGTGTTTTCCAAACTTTGAAAGAGCACTAAGGCAAGGAGACTGCCCGTGCCAATCCTCATAATCTCAGTGTACAGGGGTAAACTGCATTCACAGGTGAATTAGCTACAAAAGTTTTTCTGGGTCATCTCGCCCCCAAAAAAATCCAGGAGGGTGGGCATCTTGCTGAGCGAGTTTTCGTAGGCGAAACCCGATTGTTCCGGAAGCAGCTGCCTAATCTCTCAGCAGTAGTGATAAGTATAGTATCGTATTTCTTTTTTCATTTTCAGGTATTTTGACAAAGAGGAACACGTGCAAATTGAGTGGATAGAATCACAGGTTATTTTCAGTTCCTGGCGTTTTATAGGTCGCAAAAAGTGTTGCGTGACCCAACTTAGAATGTTATGGCAGTATTTAATACAAGGGGTCAGAGTTCCATTCCGACGGCAGCAAGATCATTGGAATTTGTAGTACGAATGGGTAGTTGTTTATCTCTAACATGACATCATCATGAAGTTATTATTGTACTAAATATTCGTACGAAAACGGTCAAATCAAAAACAAGTGCTCAATTAATCGGACAAGGGTATTGTACGTTGCCACGTTATTCTTACGTCACACGTCATTCGTTACGTCAAAATGTCTGCATGCCCAACCTCGGAGTTGCCGGTGTAAATTAGATGATCTGAATGAATTTTACATTGCGTAATCGAGGCCAAGACATCTGATTACAGAAGCTCGCTTGGCTCAAATTCTCTGGCAGTGAAGAGGAGGGGAGGGGTCAGTGACCAACCGAGTGCTCATCTATAATGGACAAAGGGAAAAAGAATATGAGAGTTATTTTTCTCCCTGAATGTCTTGACTGTGATGATGTTCGGAATTGTTCGCAATGGAAGAGCAACATTAAACAAATACCGGACGCTAAGTGACTTTTATGCAGTCGTAGCGTATCGTTTCAACTGCTCCAAGATGAGAGGCACAGTGCTGACCTCTGCTGTGGCGTCTTAATCACAGGCAAACAAATTGTGTGGTGGCTCGGGGGCGAAGGGGGGCGGGGTTGAGGGGAATCTTTTTTGGGGGGGTTCTTTCTTTTTTTTCTATTTTTTTTTTTTTTTTACACTTGTCAGAGTAAACCAGAAGAAGCGCAAGTGCTCTCTCATTACACCGTGTTACCCCTCCTCTAGTTTCTACTTCAAAGATGCGGGATTATTATGCTTTTTTTTTCCTTTTGGGGTCGGAAGGGGAATGGAAGAGCATCTGAGTCTGTCTTTAGTTCATCATTGTTGTTTTCTCAATCAGGGGTTCCCCCTTTCGGTGTCCAAAATGTCCACACCTACACATGATGACAGAGTCGCCAATAAAACAAACATGCTAAGTCAATCGTTCCTCCCTACTTTAGCTTTGGGCCGAGAAAAGCTGTGATATGATGCGGACTTAACTCTGACATCCCTGCATGAATGATGTTGGGGCGTGGGGTTAGAACAAAAGGCGTATATTATTTAGAATATCATCCTATTTGTTGCTTTTTTTCAAAAATAAGACATATTCAAAGATTACATTTGTGTTTTGCTAATTGTTAAAATGTCTGTCTTCCTTTTGTTAAAATTTAACATGAATATGCTATTTGTACAATACGGTTTTAGTCTTTAATGATATAATTCAATACATAGTAAACATCCTGATTTATATTGCGCTTTCACAACAGCTGCAGCTGTAGCAAAGCGCTTAACAAAACGGTTAACATAAAGTAAAATAATAAATGCGACGCATAACATATGATGACAACTTTTGAAATGTGAATGAATCATCCGGACTTTTTTTCTCAAAGAGGTTGCCATTTAGGAGCATACGTTTTTAATTGGGATAAGGATTATGAGGGGGGTCCTTGGAAACAATTCTGTTGGGGGCGGGGGGTCCCTCAACCCGAAAAGTTGAAGAACCACTGTAATCTAAATGCTCTGTGCGCATGTTAGCCAAGCGAAAAGAAGCTGATGGCTGGAGACAAATGGCCGAGCGCTTTTTCTCACCTCATTCATCGCGGGGGAGGGGGGGGGGGCTCCAGGCTGCGAGAGGAAAGCAGCAGCGGAAGGAAAACTTACGAGGGATTCCCATTTCCTGCCAGTGCGCTTAAAAACAGCCGAGTGCGTGTGTGTGTGCGCGCGTTCGGGTGTGTGTGTCTATTTGTGTGTTCATGGTTGAGGAATTTTAGCAGCTGCCTTAAATCCTGTCTTTGCATGAAGAAACTCATTGGTGGCCTCGCTCGCTATCTTTGAAAGGAAGACGTGTCCAGTTCCTGACTCTTGTTGCGTTAGCGGGTCTTCCTTCCTTTTTGCCAGTTGCTCTCTTTGTGCCATTACAATAACCCGTGAAGCTTATTTGTGCAGGAGGTTGTCTCAGGCATTGGGCCTCGACGGCTGTGACCCCCCCCCCCCCGCCCCCCCCCCCCCCCGACCAGCATTTCCCTGTTGCTGTTCAGTCCCAATTAGGCGTGGGGTTCGATAAGAATTTAGCGATCCTGATTCCATCATCGATACTGCCGATGGGTCGGATCCCTTTGCGATTACAACCAATTGAAGATGGGCTTATGGGCTCAGGAGGATTTTTTTTTTGTGGGAGGAGGGGGCTGGGGGTGAAATGCCTTTTTGTTTTTATGTGATATTGCTTTTGAGAACTCCGTTCTTATCTGTTTTTATTGTTGGGCTTTTTTTTCCAATTTTTTTTTGTTAATTTTAATACATTTTTAGAGCAGTTTTCACAACAAAAAAAAATGCATTCAACCCAGGACCTCTGCACTGTGAGGTCAACGCGCTAACCACTGGACCACCGTGCTGCCCCACCACAGGACAATAATGCAAAATACACTGCCAAAAGTCAATCACAGGACTGTAACGCCATAGCACGTGCTTTTCGCCTCCGGAAGAGGAGACCGGTGGGAGAAACCCCCCCCCCCCCCCCCCCCACCCACCCCCACGAGAAACAAACAAGAACCGAGAGAGGCTGCAGTAAAGGCCTGGAAAATAATTTTAAATGAAGAAAGCAACACTCTGGTGAAGTCACTTGGTTGCAGGTTAGATGCAGTTATTGCAAGTAAGGCTTACGTCACCAAATATCAGTTGTTAATTTCATATTGTCTGTTCCGATACTTTTGGAGGGGACAGTACTTTGTCGCCCAAAACGCCTCATGAGGCAATGAGTGTTTGCTGTTCGGACAAGAACAAATTTGGAATACCGGCTCGTCTGCATTGATGTGGTTTCTCATTCACTTTGAAGCCGTAGTATTGCCTCACCGCAGCGGTTTCTCTTGGCTTTGTAGTATCCAATCCAATCTTTTTTTTTTTTTTCCCCTGACTAATTTCTACTGCCGTGCCTTTGCATTGATCCTCACGCTCTGTGCGCTGGTGTATGGAGATTCGCCTCCCAAATACAGGATGTATATAAAAATTAAATCAATAAATGTCTGCCATAAGGCATCCATGTTATCTGGAGCTTTGGGCTAGCCGCTAACAATAATAATAATAATAATAATACATTTTAGTTATAAGCGCCTTTCAAGACACCCAAGGACACTTTACAATAACAAAAAACGCAAAACAATACAATACGGGTTGAGCAGCGGCAGCCAAAACGCGCCAGCGTTCACTCAACCCGTATGTTACAAGCTAACGTTACATGACGCAAAAACAACGAACGCGCCTGGTATGTTTACGCTAATGTCCATGTAATTGCCATTAAAAATGTTGTCTGGCTTCTGGAGCGGAGCATTTTAGATATACAGTATGACATGGCTTCATCATGTTCATTACATTGGCTGTTGTTTGTTTGGTTTGACGAAGCATTATCGCGCGGCTACGGAGGAGTTGTTGTCTCACCAGGAAGAAAATGAAAGAGCGATGCGGCCAACTGCCTGTCAGCGCTGTCCACTTGAGAAGATTAATGGCTGCCGGACGGGGTCAATTTTAACGTTTAGATTCTCACCGTCTCGCACGAAGGCTTGCAAAGTAGTGGAAAGTTTCAAGTGATCTTACTCAACATATATGGGGGAAGGCTTTTGTGTGATATCGGCTAGAGAAAATCTTTTAGTAATTAACATTTGGGCATTATGAACCCGTATTGTAATTTTAAAAACAGAAAACTGACTTTTTAGGTCAATTCCCCCACTCTGAGGCAACCCCAAATTTTGTCATTTCCTTTTCAACCCTCCTCACACGTCACATCGAGAAAAAAAAGCAGAAAACTTTGATTGCAGTTACGAGAGTGGGAGATTTAATGAAAGCAAGAGCCACACTAGCGTTACACTCCTAATCGAAGATGCAGTCTCGGCTTAGCAGGGACCACATGGTGGGTTATCTGCGCTTTAGAGTTATTCTGGGAGGTGATACTTTGGTACATTGCCATCGAGTCATCTTACACGATGCAAGGAGTCGAGGACGGAGGAAGTGGCAGTGATAAGGGTGAAGCCATAGAATTTCTGTTCAAAGTGCTATCACGGAGGCAGCAAGTAAGATCATTTGTTCGAGCTCAAAATGGCAATAAATAAAAAATTGGTTCCATTAAAAAAAATGGAATTAGACTTTCTAAATAAAAAAAACTTTGATATTCAATCGATTTGGCACTTGAATGTGTTTGCTGTGATGCCCGTTGCACTGTTTTAAGATTAAGATATCCTTTATTTGTCCCACACTGGGGCAATTTACATTATTTTGTACCTCTTTTCGGCATTATGAAATGCGTAAATGAAGACATTCCCGTATCCCCTTTGGTGTTTCTATTGTGGGAAACGTCGGCCTCCCAGCAGGACATTAGAGGAAGTTCCTTAACTGTAACCCTGAGACCATGAGCTCTGTCCACACCAATTACGCCATGAATGGGCTCTGGGGGGATCAGTATGCATTATATTACTACTCTCCTCATGCTCCCCCCAGCTCGGCTGTACGCCGTCCCCACCCCTGGTAAAGAGGCGGGGCCCTCGGCACAAACACCGCACGACAATAGGAAGGTTCTCTAGCCTCGTTTTGCCTGCAACTTCTGGAAAAAAAATAGCCCTTTTCACTCCGAGAGCCCATTACATTAAAGAGAATCGATCTGAGGTCGAACAGAAGAGCCAGAATCGATGATTCTTAAGGCCAGAAAAAAAATCCGGGTCCACATTGTGCTCCCATTCGTTGTAGAAGGAGCCAAACGGCAATTGCTCTCAGACTTGGACAAGCAGTCTAAAAGGGGTGAAGCAACAATTGTGTTCAACACAAAAGAAGTGAGAAGTGAGTGTCTGGTGTTAGGACTTTACAACCACGTCCCAACTTTTGCAACCCCCCCGACACACATGTGACCTAGTGGCTTTGTTAAAGCTGTGACACCGCCCCCAGCCGGACCATTTCCAAGTTGACTTCACCCCCCCCCCCCCTCCCATTCCATGTCTTTTACACCTAACTGTGTCAGGGAAAAATGCAGACTTTACCAGACTGCGTGAAAGGGTGGCGTGAAAGTTGCTTTCACCACAGCAGGGCACAGTGCTCGGTGTTCAACTTTACACCCTTGTCCCGGCTTTTCTGAAATACGTTTACCACACAGCTGGCGTCAGGCATCTCTTACGGCCGTAGGCGCTACCGCCGAAGAATTTCCAGGGCGACGTTGTCCACCCCGTTACTCGTTGCTGCCTTTTACACAGAACAAAACAAAAGTTCTATCAGGTCAAATTGTCGTCATGCGAAAGGGGCCGTTGGCAGCACTTGCCTACTTGAGAGTTGTGAAACGCTTTTGGACGTATGAGAGACGACATTTATTTTATGCGTGACTGTCGATGTTACGCAGTTTGGCAGCGTGCGAATCCCCTTTCACACCGCACGCGCCGATTTAACGCAATAAGCAAATGACATTTATTTTTCCTTCCCTTGTCTTTCCTTCCGTCTTCACCCCCCCCCTTCCTCGCTCCCTCTGTTTATTGTGCTACAGTTACAACCACTGAAACTTGATAACGCCATGGGGGATGGGGGGGGCACCGTGGTATCGGCCTGCTTGGTTGAGGCCTGGGCGGGGGGGGGGTGTTCATTGTTGGGATCTGGGGGGTTGGGGTTGGATTAAGGGGCCTCCTCCTGTCCTTCACAATATGATTAATGATCTCAAAACAAGTGTAGGGGGGGGGCTAACCTTTTTCCGACAGGCCGGCTGCTTGATGGACAGCAGACAAGGGCCGGGGCGTCGTATGTTGGGTGGCATGAAAAAGGTGACGGCGGACAAGGGCACTCTCGAGATGGGCTGCCAAGGTGACAAAAGGGGGTGGGGGGGGGGTCAGTGGAGGCGCACTCAGCCAGTCAATCAATCAGTCAGTCGGTCAGCTGACCAAGCACACGGAGATAATCACACGTCCATCTTGGAAGAGCGTCACAGGAAAAGGGCGGATCCCCGACTACTTTTTAATCATGCCACCAAGCGAGACGCCCAAACTGCCACCCAGTCTGGATCAAAGATTTTGTAGTTGTGCGGCTTCTTGTGTGTTGATACGTTTGAGGAAATAGTTTGCCTTTTTGGGGCGAACTCCACCCTTACAAGCGGACAAATTACAAGCCAGCCTTAAGGGAGGCAATGCAACCGAGGTGGTGGTCGCAGGGGGGGGTTGGTGCTGCGTCGTCTTTGTTCAAAACCAACGGAAATGGTGCTTTTCGTGATGTTTGTTTTGATATTCTTAGCCAGGGTCGATACAAATCTTCTTGCCAACCGAGGCTACTCTTTGTGCTGCTTCCTTTCCTGAGTTCAGCCCCTCCATCGCCCCCCTCCCCTGTTGTTTCCTCCTTTGCCATTTGTTCCAACACTCTGCGCCGTCCATCTTTAATTACGACCATACTGTAAACAGATTTAACTCTCTAAGCTGCCCAGCCGGGAAATTCTTAATCACCCGACCCGTAACTAACGTAGCATAGAAGAATCATAGGCCGCTGAACGATTCACGCCGTCATCCGAATAAATATAACAATGGCCGCCCGGTTCATCTCAACCATCTCGTTTTGTCTTCGAGTGTGATACGCTGCCAAAATTCAAATAATTAATCAGTGCAAAGTTCCGAGAACTGCTTGCTTTCCAACTTCGAGGCTTCAGACACGCTGCTTTGTGCATAGCTAGCAATTAAGTTGCATATAATGGTGGGAAAAAACCTGACGGCACCGTAACGTCAACCGCCAAATTTTCTTTCCAAGAATATTTTCTATGCAGTCCCACTAGTCTAAACACAGTATTCCGATTAATATCACATTTATGGAATATGGCTATTTCGGCACTTGCCTTTGACTGAAAATGACATCACAGTTGCTCAGGGCTATTAACCAGTGACGGACAGCTCAGCTTGTGAATGTCACACGACAAAATTGAGAAAACGGGCCAACTAGTGGCAGTGCGCGGATCAGACGGTAAAGAAAATGTTTGGGTTTCAAGTATTTTGTGAAAACCAGGATAAAACCACTTGGAACAGCAACCTTTTATCTCTGTACACCTGAATTGAATGTCGTGTGACGAAAGCGCTAACCAGCAGCCACACGTGAACTCATCTCGTGCCATCTCTGCGTAGACCCCCCCACACCTCCCTGCCACACTTGCTCTTCCATCTGTGTCCTGTGTGTACTCTTAAAGCAGTGCTTCCTGGCCTCCACACCCCTGTGATGGATGGCACCAAGCACAATTACGGCCCCCGAAGGAGCCCTACGCTAGTACAATAGCCCTGAGCTCACTTCCACCAGTATTCCATGCGCACGCAGCAGCAGGGCAAAGCAACAGAGCCCTGAGTGGCCTAATGGAAAATAAGAACGCTTGACTCGAAGGAACGGACCTTAGGTTTGTTGACGCCACTTCACTTGCTGTGATTTGATTGTTGCGTGTGGGCCCGCTATGATATGGATGCATTTAGCGGGTTACGTTGGGCTAAAGTTAAAATGTGTTTTTATTTGGTCAGTATTTATTGTACATGAAAAATAATGGGGGGTCTTGGGTCCTTGAGACTCATCCTGTTGTCTACCAAATTTTGTATGGATGGATGAAATTGGCATCGAGTAAATGTTTTGCTTCTTATCGGGCGTCATTTGGTTAGGTCCCCAGTAGGAATTTGTCAAATCCAAAATGGCCGACTTGCTGAGACTCTCTCTTGCGTGTTATGATTGACAAGTCCACCCAATATCTTGTCGATCAATTAAACTACTTCCTCGGGCGCTCTTTTTTTTTTTCCTAAAAAAAAATAATAATAAAGACTTTAAAACAAATATTAAGAATGTGAAATTGAATTACAGTTAATCAAACATACTTGTGTATTTTATATTTGTATGATTCAAAACACGTCCATTCATTGCGTTTAGATGAATACAATAAATATTAGAGGACTCGTGATAATTTTACAATCTTAAAACACGACCGACACTATCATCAACTACATTCCCACATTTTGTTTGTAATGTAATTATACCAAGGGATGGAACAAATACATAGACACCATAAACATTCAGTCGTATAATGGTCGTAAACATACTGGCCCATTTGTCAATAAAGAAATTTCAACCCATCCAAACTCTTTCAGTGAGTTCACATGCCTGGAGCCAATTTGCATATCGGCATCGGTTACATCCTGCAAGAGCAAATAAACGACCAGCTGTCATGCCCTCCGAATGCCAAAAGCAATTACCATTGATGGCGGTTAAAATTTGGATGAGGACCCCCCCCCTCCCTCCCACACACACACACACACACACACACACACACACACGCACTTTCAATACCAGCGTATCGCTTTTTCAGCTCTCGTATTGATCGCCGCAAAGAAGCTCGTCAGCTGAAGGCTACGTCCGTCAATCTGGGTGCCAATTGACTCAAGCGGCTAATTTTCTTTCCAGCAAGAGCCAGTCCGACAAATCTGACAGTCCTGGTGACCACCGCGGTTCGCTTAAGCCTGGTAATTAAATTCAGGATCATCTCAATAACTCGGTCGCAAAGTTCATTTCAGTAGTTCAGTTCAAAAAGTGGATTTTCATTTTCATTTTAAAAATCATTAAATATTCTACTCTGCGTGATGAATTTATGATAGGAATCAAACTATTATCATAAAATCAACTGTGATTTTTTTGGGGGGTGGGTTGGGGGACCATTTGAGTCAGTTAAATTTTCATCTACCTCATCGAAAGAAATCTCCAGTAAATGCCCCTCCTCTTACGTACATATTCAGCATCCCTTGTCGTTCTATCGCTTTGTGACATACACATTCTTGACATTTTCTCATTTTCTCGATCTTCCAGTTAAACATGAAAATAGAGCGGTGGTCTTCTGCCTCTCGGTTAAATAACTAGTAGTACGTGTGCGTCCGTACGTGCACACATGTTGGAAATGTAACCTCTTTTTTTTTTTCCTGTGCCCTTTCATTTTTATTTTTTTTTTTACACCACAGACTCTTGTTCATTTGCATGTATAATTGGAAAGAGGGAAAACCAACCTTTACATCAGGATGATGATGGGGTGCCTTCAAAAGTGGCAGTTGGGTGGAGTGAATTGCATTGCCTGCAGTACTAATTCATGTGTGCAGTATTTCCGACACGTTTGATCTGCTGCAACATTGCATCTTCAATAAGCAACTAAGAGGAATGTTGTACTTTGCTCCCTGTCTTTCTTTGTTTTTAATTTTTTTGGGGGGGGATTTTCATATTCACCTCTGTGTGATACTACCAATCACGAATAGTTCATTTTTGAGGCAAAATATTGCTATGTAGCTTTTGTTCACTCAGCTGGTTTCAGGTGTGATTGTTTAGCCAATTCGTTTAGCCTGCAAAACTGCGACATCGGCGGATTCAATTATCAAAGAATGCTTAAGGTATACCTGTTGGACATTTTCCATGACACTGTGCCTGTATGTCACAGCACTTAGGAACTCCTCCTTTGATGTTGCCCTCAACACACCCAAATGTAAGCATATATTGTCAATGCAAAGCAGAACATTGCTTTGTGTAGAGTGAAGCTTGACAAGTGTGCTTATAAACCGACTGCTGTCAGGCTGATGAATAAAAAATAACATTCATTCATTCATTCATCTTCCGTACCGCTTGATCCTCACTAGGGTCGCGGGGGGTGCTGGAGCCCATCCCAGCCGTCTCCGGGCAGTAGGCGGGGGACACCCTGAATCGGTTGCCAGCCAATCGCAGGGCACACAGAGACGAACAACCAACCACACTCACACTCACACTCACACTCACACCTAGGGACAATTTAGAGTGTTCAATCAGCCTGCCACGCATGTTTTTGGAATGTGGGAGGAAACCGGAGCACCCGGAGAAAACCCACGCAGGCCCGGGGAGAACATGCAAACTCCACACAGGGAGGCCGGAGTTGGAATCGAACCCGGTACCTCTGCAATCATAATAATAATAATAATAATAATTAAATTATGTGAAGGAAAATTGTAAATAGTACTGAGATTTGTCCATTGTGTTCATATTGTATTTAATTGAAAGAAAGATGTTTGTTGTTTTTTTTTCTCTTTCTCCTTTCTTCTTTCTACATACATTCTTGCTGCTGGAGGCTGTAAATTTCCCCAGTGTGGGACGAATAAAGGATATCTTATCTTAAACGCAGTGGAAACAAGGGAGTGTAAAAAGAATCGTGGCCCATCGACAGCAATGTTGCTACTCAATGTCACTTTTCCATTACAGTGGCCAGAACGGCCCCACACCACAACACACCACACCAGCCTTTCTTGGCCCAGCCTGCTTTTCCATCACACCAGGCGTGGGGTGGGATCAATTGAACTCGACAAGCCTGTACTGCACAATGCACAATTGCAGTGGATAGCGTTCTGTCATACCATTTCACGAGTGCCGTGTACTTTTTTCGCGGCGGTTCAAAATATGAATTGCTGTTGCACAATGTAGTGACGTTGTAAAGTACGGCCCATCAAATGCATAGAAGCATTCACGTGTAGAAGAAAAATGAATTTCCGGGTTTAAGCTGGTGAGACACTGAAAAGTGACCATTTTGGAGGTGCAAGGTTTTGCCCTGTCGCCTACGCTATGCGGATTTGCACTTTTTACAAAAATTAATTCAACACAATTCATGGCATACCCCAAGCTATGGCACCTCAAGCTCTCTTTGGTGTTGAATTGCCAGGTTGAGTTTGTCCCCAGCGCCTCAGTTTGGGCAGAACAATGACAAAATTCTGGCTCTCATGTACTGTACGTGTGAAAAACCATGAAGTGATTTGTGTTCTAGCATTCCCGGAGTTCCACATGGTCATAAAAAAATATCATGAAAGCAGAGCGTTCACGGTGTTCTCAAACGATAATCCTGTAGCCAGACCAATGTTCTCCAATATTCAGATCCCAGGCAACCAATCATCCATCCATCCCATCGTCCGTCCATCCATTGTTTCGCGGCCTCCATAACAACCAATCTTGATCGGGGTCCGGTCAGTTGATCCTCTGGGACTTGGGTTACAGCTGAAAAGGCCATCTCATTTTTCGCAACCTTTTCAATACCCCCCTACACTCTATTTGGCCAGGTCTTCATGACACGAGGAGTCATATTTCTTGTTTTCTTTTTATGACGGCTCACATCGGCAGTGAAGTCTTCGATTTCTAGTAATTTGGGAATGCATGCATGATGTTGGAGAGCCAATAATACAAAATGTGGGTGGCGTTTGCATAATAGACATTGATAATCTCCTCATAGAATTATTGGTTAACCAGTGGATTCAGGTTGAACATCTACATGGGGATATTGATCAAACTAAACATCTACATGGGGATATTGATCAAACTAAAGGAGGGAAAATCTTGGTTTAATACAAATGGAAAAGAGATCTGCAAATATTCAAATGTGCAGCTTTTCATACGAAACAAATACACTGACAAATAATCGTTATTAGTTCTATTGTAGTGCAGTTTTATATATATATTAGTATGAAATATACATTATATTGCAGTACTGTATTTCAACAAAATCTCCATGATTTGTAGTTCAATGTCAAATGTACTCATTTGAATCTTTTTGGCCAATTATGTTAAAAAATATATTTTTGTTGTCAGTGGTTTGGCTTACAATGGTACCAATATATGAGTTCATTCATTCTAATTAATTAATCAAACATTTTATTTTTAAAAAAAATCATTCATGCCAGTTGTATGCGTAAAATTGGAATGAAATGACGAGCGGGCTATTTGTTTCGAATATCAAAATCAACCAGCCGGCGCTTCACGTGCTGCAGTGCGCCGGCTTACATCTGCTTACAATATTTTTGACACGCCAACGCTAATAAATAGAAGTCGTCGAGTAACTACACTAAACACTTGTCAAGCAGATCTATGCGGCTCGGTTTACAGACCCGCTCTCACACGTCGCAAAGACAGTTTTATTATACAGTCGATTCGAAGCTTGTCGGGGCACGAATGGTCCCGCGTACAGTACAGAATTTTTTATTTTTCCTGAGTTACTCTGTTTGAAAGTTGACCGTATATGCAGCTGAAGTGTACCTGCATGGCATGGCATCCAGATTTATAGCCGGTTTGCTCTTTACAAAATTGTAATCGCACACTTGAGCTTCTAATAGTGTTATTATGAGCGGTCTGACAAGCCTACCCCCACCCGCGCCCCCTACATCCCGCAGCTTTGTGAGCTGCTCCTGGGGAAATTTACAGCTCCTGACTGTGGTTTGGAGCCTGGCCAGTTATTTTCCACGATGGAGTTGACAGAGCGCACGAGACAGCTCCTTTAGAGTATCGGCAGGCTTCCTTCACCGTACTAGCGATTACTTATGTGTCCCTGCTGTTTCTTGGTGGAGGAGGCAGTGGGGGTGGGGGGGGGGCACTGACTTTCACAGCCATTCTAACTTTCCACATTTGTATTTGTGTTTGCAGTGTGTAACAAACAAGTGAACGTGCATCGGCGACTCTGGCTGTTCTTTCCGCCTCCATGCGCTAGATAACATTACGGTACATGAATTGCTCCAGTTGACACAATTGGTGATGTATTTAAAGTTCACTTGTAACTCCGATTTTTGCCCGCCACTCAAATCGAGTCTGCGTCTCATAAAGCTCATAAATTGAGGCACTCGTAAGTCAAGGTACCACTGTGCTTCCTAAAATGAATGCCCTTGCAGTGAGAAATGTGAGCCTCAGTCGCACTTTTCAGCAGATGCTACAAAATGTGCAGAATGTTCACATGGCAGATTTGTTGGTGTTCACATGATTTTTTTAAAAAGTGTGCTTTAATAAATTCAAATGTATTTTAAGCATGGGGGAGGGTTGAAATGAACGTTTTAATATGATCACAGATTTTCACTCGGCGAGTGGGTCTTAAATGCATCTATCCCCCCCGCGATGAATGGAGGTTGGCTGCATCGATCAACATAATATGGACTTAATTAGATGAGCGTCCCTCACAGTGTGCGTCCCCCAACCCCCCTGTCAGCTGTGGCTCGGAACGCATGCTTAGAATAGCAATGCATCTATAGTGTAGCGTTACATTGAACCTACCTTATGTGGCGGCTGCGCATCTGACCACTTGATATGAATTGGTGTCTGAACTAAAGATAGCAAATTCCACACACCGTGGTCTTTTTTTTTTAAACCTCTTATGTCCGTGGCCATACATTAAAAATAAAACAAACATTCCGCCAGTGTGTACAACGAGGTCCAGAGAAAATGCTGCCCCTCACCCGACTTGTATAAACCAAACAGCCAGTCTCTGCCCGACTTAAAGTAAACTTTTCGCTTGGAGTCCAGACCCACATTTCTCTTGTGAGCATCTGTACCAAATCAGTGGCGGCTGTCTGACGCTACCACAAAGTTAGAAGATTGGGATACACACTAAATCCTAAAAAAGTTTAGAAATTGTCTTTCTTATAAGCTATATTAATAGTAAAAAAAAATAAATGACTAAAGCATTTTATAAAGGTCGTAAATCATGCGAATAGGTGAGTATTTCCATGTATAATTGGGGACAGATGTATAGTGAATAGTGAACCACGAATAGGTGGGTTGTTGCTGTACAATAATCCGCCACGATATTGCGGTTCACACTTGGTGGTTCTGCTACAGCATATCACGGATTTGGCTTCATGACGTTGATGACTGTTTATTAAACCATCCAAGTACCGTGCGTACGGCTACGAACGACATTTATTGACTCTGGAAGAAATTTCGGAACTAAAAAATTTTGTAAGAGACACGTTTTCCATGTAAATAGCCTAATCCATTCCAAGTCTCCCCAAAATTCAGACGTAAATGTTTTCAAAGTCATAAAACCGCATCAAAATATGTAACAAATTCATGTTGTTACATATGGCCAATGGGATGCTAGGTAATAGCTAGCTATAAGCATGTTGCGTTCAGGAAACTCGGAGCTACGAGTAGCAGCCCATACTGTGTTTTTACCTTTCGTATGTTGAAATCTTTTTTGTAACAAGAGGCAATATTTTCCTGTCGAGGCGTTTCATGACTTGAACATTTTGTACGGCGAGACATTCCTAAGTAAGGTTTGTTAGACTGGGCTATCGGAACGAAGAGTAATTATAACATGGTGACGCCTTTGTGTTGGTCAAGGTGGAGGGAAGAGGAAGACACTGTTGCTCTCAGACACTTCCATGGGGGCAGGGGCTCTGTTTGTGTTGGCTGACACCTTCCTTATAGCACTAATCCACTCTTTCTCCTCCCCCGTCCTTCCTTGTTTTTTTTTCTTTGCGAGAAGCTGAAAAGTTCTCCCTTACCCTCTGCTCCCAGGCTTTTCTTTACATTAACGTCTAGAATGGGTACAACGGTCTGCTGTTTACTGGAATTGTAAATACATAACTGTTAAACATGAGTTTCAGATCACGTTTTCCTTTTATTTGACTCTTTTTGTTACAGGAAAGCCTTGCAGTGTTTGTTTGTGGCTAGCTCGATCAAGCGTTCATTTCCGGTCGGTTACGAGGCTGTCCTTCAATTATTTAAAAAGGAAAAAAAAATTCCAGCGTATCACGACAGGAATATTTATCTCACCACTACTACTGGCATCAGGAGGCACCTAATTGATTTATTATGGAAGCCCTTTAATGTGGACAGCTGCTTCCTGCTAAAAAATAGGTCATGGGTTAAATTAAACGACCTTGTTCCTTCTTTTTGACACACAAATTGCAGTCTGAGGAATGGAATGTAAATGTTGTGTTTAGGGTTGCAACTAAATATTATTTTGTCCATTAATGGATCACTCGATTGGTCCGTAACATGTCAGAAAAAAGGCGAAATGACGGATGTTCCGGCATTCGTTCATGATTGTGATATTCTCGCACCTGCAGACTTCCTCCAGTTTCGAAAAGAAATGTTTTTGGGTGTTAAGACTGGAACATTTTTAGTTACAAAACAAAAGTCGCAACGTTTGGAGACCTGATTTCACACGTTTTGTCACATTAAAAATATGTCAATATGTCAAATTTTAAAATATGGAACGGAGGCTTTGTCACCAAAATGCAGCCGTTTATTTTGAAAAGTTCCTTAACATTTTGCTTGCGCTTTTGAAAAGGGGAATTTTGCAGTATTTAAGACCCAGTTTCAAGTTTGTCTAAAAACAGCAGTCGTCATATAATCAGCTGTCCAAAGGAAAGTTTTTATCCATTTAAAGGTGAGAAGGTCCATGAATCTGGTTTTAGATTTTTTTCTTTCTCTTGACTTGTGAGAGAGTCTTTTTCACTTCCATCAACGCTGCCTATCTGCATGACTTGATCTGCAGTCCCCCTATCATGACCAGTCTAGCCACTGGAGGGCTACAGCCGTGTGGCAAGAGGAAGGAATCAGGGAGTGATGTCGGGGGTGGGGGGGGGGGCAAAGTGACCCCTGACCCCTGTTGCCATTAATCACTAGGCTCCTGATGGCCTTGTCCCTGGGGGGAAATCAGTCCGGGGCAAAGGATGATGGGAGGTGAAGCCTGCAGCCAATTACAGATGGGCTGGGAGCAGCTGAGTGGACAGATCAGGGCTTTATAGAGAGATGAAATGAGCGCTGGGTTGCCATGTGAGCCCGACGGGGCTCCTGTCCTTCTCAACGCCACGTCATCACCGACACTCCACCGGCGCTCTCCTAGTAAAACGAGCAGATGGAGAAGTCGCAACAATTACAACTGCAGAAATGGCCGCCTGTGATGAAAGCACACTTGGCTCTGCTGTGATCAAAAGAGGTGTTTGGGTCGGTCCAATTAGGCTGCTTAGAGTTAAACGGCGCAGATGTTGCACAGAAAAGGCAACCGTGGCTTGTTGACTCTCTGGACGCAGCTGTTGCCAAAGTGGGTTTTTTTTTCCCCAAAAAATTTTAGAAAGAATTATTACATGTCTGTCTCCATAATGCGATTGCACCAGACTGAAATTCGAAACCTTACGTTGATCAGTTAATGCCGTCTTCTCAGGTTTCAAACACAGCTCCACACCACTTAGGACAGGCACAAAATTAAGTCGGTATAGTAAGCCCCCACTATTCACGGTGACTAGGAATCGAGCCCGATCACACGTAATTGACAGCGCCTCAAACGATGTGCCTTAATCAATAAATTCTTAAGTATACTCCAAAATATGATTGCAAAAACTTTCCAATCATTTCAACTTGACTTGACAACGTTGCCCTTAAAATGGGTTACACCAAAAGTGCACATGCAGGAAAGACTCTCCATAGCTTTCCATGAACAACCCAGGCTAAACCGGGCTTTTCACTGACATATTAAGATGCTCATCTCTCATTGGAAATGTATCACTCAAACGTACTTCATGAGACCAATCACTACTTTCCTATTGGCCACTGCTTTGGCACCAGCTTTTTGACGTCTTATAGCAAAAATGCAAATAGCATCGGCTAAGTTCCACAAAATAAATAATAGTAATCATTGGCATTATCATGAATACCAAAGTGCAATAGGTGGAGGTTCGCTGTTCATTCTTGATGTCCCTGGTGCTGAGTCTGTCTTGACATCGCTCTAAAATAGTGACATCCATGCTTTTCATGGGACAACAACTTCATTGACTGTGAGGTCCTGTTTTAAAAACACATCTGTCTTTGTACACGTGAAGTGTGGCGCGAGCTGTTTGTGGCCTCACTAGCAGCTGGCCAGGCCATCACCACGTCAGGGGGGGGTGGGTGGGGGGGTGGGGGGGTTGGTGTTAGGGGGCAAAGCACTCTTTGTTGTGGGCTCATTGTTGCGGCTTGAAAACATGGCTTCCTGCTGACCTGCACTTTAATTCACACATCAATAACCCCTGGCTGATCTCTGACCTTGCTTGGTTGTACTAATTGTTTGATGTGGGCTTGATGCTGCATCAAATAAGTGACACCCAACACTTTTGGTCCGTGTTCTGGAAACATGGCAAAAAGGCAATCAAAAAATATTTTCAGGCCTTGCGGGGATGTGTGGTAGCAGCATTTATAGCCATTCAGCTCTGTACAATCTAATATTACACTCATGTTCTGTGTCATGTCACTCTTACAGCTAGGCGATATGACACTATATATCGCAAAGATAACATTTTATCATGTCCTTTTTTTTATACCATGGCATTATCATTTTTCATGTGCAGATAACAGCATGTACGGATAAGCTTGATTTGATGGCCAAAAGCTTTCACTTATCCATCCGATGCCGCACCGCTGCCACCACTGAACAACAATACAGGGAAGTGTATCACAATACGGTGTCACTGTACATAACAAACCTGTGGTGCAAAATTTTTTAAAAAATAACAATACAGGGAAGTGTATCACAATACGGTGTCACTGTACATAACAAACCTATGGTGCAAAATTTTTTAAAAATGATTGAAAATAAGCACCTCCACATCTGAGACCATGGTCCTCAGTCGAAAAAAGGTAGATTACCCTCTCCAGGTCAGGAATGAGATCCTGCCCCAATTAGAGGAGTTCAACAGGTGGACTGGTGCATTACATGCTGTGATGCGGACTCTGTATCGGTCATTTATCTTTTGCGGATTACAATAAATAAATAAATAGAAGTCCATATGCTCTCGAATGGCTGACCGTGAATGAACTAAATCACTTTGCCCTACTCCATAGGTGCCACCGTCCTAAAATAATGTGGCTTAAGCCCCCCCTCCCACTCCCCCCATTTCTTTCCGAAAACCAAACCAAAATTATATTGTGTGTATATATATATATATATATATACAATTAAAAAAAACATTAACGTTGGGGAGAATCGACTGGGATGTCGCCGATTTCAGCAAGAGGTGGTCAGCATTTTGAGATGTTTAAGGCCCAAGAAACATTTTGTCCAAATATGACCTCGGCCGTGATTTTCAGAGAATGACGCTACGTACTTGTCTCAGTATCTGTTTGCAAAAGAAGCTGGCACTCTTGTTTTGCCTCACATTAACTGGCTTTGCAGATTAGACCGATGTTTCCCCTGCCACAACATTTATCTGCAGCTTTGGTGAACCCAGCGGCACCAACACCTCGACGGGAAGCTTCTGTGCCACCACATACGCAGCATTGCTATTGCCAGGTCTGAATTGTTCCGTCGTGAGGTAGACGGTAAACGTCTTCACCTCCATGTCAGAACACACTTTGCTTGACTTTGCATTTATTTGAATGTTGAAAGAAAACACCCCCCCCATTGGAAATAATGACAATGAAACAATACAGGTCAAACTGTCACCATTTATCTTAAACCGCCTGTTATTTTTGGTACCTTTGCTCCGCCATAAATGTTCACAGATTCATGTGACCCACTTGAGTCATTAAAGCTCTAAAATGCTTTTTTTTATACAGTATTCTTAAAAGACTAAATCTGTTTGAAAGTTTTCTCCAAATTTGCTTCTTTGTGTTCAACTGCATATTTGGAAATTATTCCATTTTAAAACCAAATTTCTAAAGACAGTTTTATTTTTTTTGGTGCAAACATATACTTTTTGTCCTATATACGTCATCTCTCACAGTTCACATTTAGGCCTTATTTTACAACTATTCCAATGGTCAACTGTTTTGAAAATGTTGATGGTCAAACGCGCGGGTGTCAAAGTCAAGGCCCGGGGGCTACATCTGGCCTGCCACATCATTCTATGTGGCCCGCGAAAACAAATCATGCACGTCAAGTTGCTAAAGTCTGAAGCAAAATTTGAAATTGTCACATAAAATCCACAATAACAGTCATTATTCTTGACTTCTGATTTTCAAACTAGTTATTCATCAATTTGTTGTGCGCTGTGTATGCAATATGTGGAGGGGATTAAACATTTATATGGTTTCTCAAAATTCATAATGGCCCTCCAAGGGCAATGTAACTACAATGTGGCCCGCGACAAAAATGAGTTTGACACCCCTGGTCAAACATGTTGCTAGTCTGATTGGTGTTTTTGCTCGTCATGCAGGCCTTATTTTGGACACACCCCGACAACACAATCCCATTCTGTTGACTGTGTATTCGCTGTGACGTGCTGTACACGCCCCATTGTTGATCCCTACAATGAGGAAAGAGCAATGCCAGAAAATGCTTGGCTGCCGCCACGTCGCATGACATGCGTGTGAACAAGCATGTAAACATTCTGCTTGTACATCTGTTTGCGTTTGCCTTTAGACGGGATTGCAGTCTGTTGACACTCTATGACAATCTTGTCAAATGACAACATTATTTGAATCGCCGTTGCCGCAATGCGTCATGGGATATATTGCTTTTCTCTACAGCGGAATAGTGGACAGTGCGTGAGTCCGCCAATGTCAATTTGCAAAACATCCACTTCCGCACACCATTTCAATGTTTCAAATGCAGTTGGCGTTGAAAAACAGTGCCGCGCAAACCAAAGACTCTTGAGTCCAGAATCAGCATTGAGTTGTGAATTGGACTTCCTGCTCTAAGGCAGGTCCATTTGCCCACATCACACCCCCGTTGCACGTGGCTTAAAGACATGTTGCTAAAATGAATCAGGGCTAATCTGCATGGCCTGATCGCTGTTATTCGTCAAAGTCATTAATGAGTCCAATTCCAAGTTAAGGGGCTGAAGGATTGACGGGAATTAACCGGGCAGAGCAACTCTGCGTACGAGTGGCCTTGTACGTGTGCCTCGGGTGTGTTGGATTTAGTGCGGCAATCCTCTAAATGAGCTTCATTATACTGGACTATCCTGCAGGTTCCACCCACTGCTGTCTGTGGATTAGCGGGTTGCTGCCCCCCCCCCTGCCTCCAGTGACTCCTCCCTCCATACTTAATTAGATGTGTTGCACTTTTTGATTCTGTACATAATACAGTACATAGTTTTGTACAGAGTACAGAAACTATTTTTATCTCTATTAAGGGCTGGAGTTCAAATTTTTTATATTCGGATATGCGACTGAAAACGATATTGAATGATCGGTATTCGGATTTTTTTTTTAATAGTTTGTTTTTGTGTACAAATAATTACTACAAAAGAGAAAAACGTGACAGAACTGAATTTGCGTTTAATATTTAATTGGTAAGGTTTATGTGGGCCAGAACTTTGGTCACAAGCATTAGTTAAGATACATAACAATCATTCTAGACCAGGGGTGTCAACGATAATAATTTGTTCAATTATTGTTCAAGTGAATATAAACGGTAACAAAGTGTAAACGTTATTTATTACACATGGTGATTTGACATTTCGATTCAAATTGACACACGTTTTTTTTTTCACGGGCCTTGCTTACTTGCTTATTCCAGTCTTTCGTAGCCGAAGACGACGTTGCGCTCCCCCATCCTTCGATCCCCGCGCTGTTGACGCCGCTGATGCGCACGTTGGTGCGCCCTCAGACCCGCCAGAGTAGCGCAGCCGCGCCCGCAAAGGTCGCAGCGATAGTGGCCGTCCATAACCGGCATGTAGCTTCACGGGCCACATAAAATGAGGCAGCGGGCCGGATCGGTCCCCCAGGTCTAGAGTTTGACGCATGATTGAAACCAAGGCGACAATCTATTAGCCATGTTGTGACACGAGCAGTTATGCATGGTGTAAAACCAGTGTATCAAACTCAAGGCCCGGGGGCCACATCTGGCCCATGTATCAAACTGTGGCCCACTAAAGCAAATAAAGTGTATCTACTTCATGTTTCGCAGCTTTGTTCTCTAAATTTGGCATAAAACCAATGGCATTTTCTTTCTTCACTTTTAACAGACATTACTCAGTCCCTCTACCGCCAATGCCCATCGAAACATGAATTGAACAATAGTTGTAAACTTCCATTAAATATTCTCTTACCACAGTTTTGCATGAAATCTAATCGCTCCATGTACGGCACTTTGTATGCAGCGATGGCTGTTTGAAAGTGCTCTATAAATAATGTTGACTTGACTTGACAAATTAAATGTGTTGTCAACAGGATGTAATAACAATGAACTCCAGGGGCAATTGGGTAATATTTCTGGAATAATCTGATGATTAGACTGTACGTTGACATGGTTTTCAGTCATAACAGCCCGCTGAGGGAAACTGGATTATAACTACGATGTGGCGCTTGACCAAATTGAGTTTGACATCCCTTGTTTTGAAGAACAAAAGTGTGAGTCTTCAGGAGGAAGGCATGACATTTGAGTCCCCCCCAATTTGTCTCTTCGGTTGCGTTGTTTTCAATAGAGTTAACAAAATAATGAGTCAACAATTGAAAAGAAAAAACGATACCTTCCTCACCTCCCTTTTTGACCGTGCCCACTCCTCTCCACACGCTCCCTTCATGCTTGAGTGCAGATAAGCTGTTGACAAGATTAATGCATCTGTATCAAAAGTCTCGAGCTGCTCGGCTTTGTGTTGTTTGCGAATCCCCTTTTCCAGGTCAAGCCAGATTGCCTTAACTGGGCTAATGTGTTTTCAAGCCAAATTTAACAGGCGTGCAAGACACATGCCAGCCTCATTGCCAACCTTGTCCTACGCCATGTCCTGCATTACCAAATCATGAGGGCTTTTTTTTTCACGTATGATTCATGGTAAAGCCAAAAAAAAAAAACTTTGGATATCCTCAATCTGATATTGGCCATTTCCCATGGTCCTTCAGACATAAACTTCTCACGCAGTTTAAATCATTCATACCTGCCGCTAAATTGTTGGGGTGAAATCCAGCCTCCAAAGCCAGTTTAATGTAGCAAAACATGAAATTTGATAGCCTTGTCTTTTATGAGAAGATCCACCAAAAAGTCTCATGCATGTAAAGATACAGAAAGTCTGCCATTTTACTTTGAAGTAGTCATTTTTCCCATTTATAGGGTTCATTTAACCCTTTCAGGGTCAGCGGTTACTACAGTGGACAGTTTGTTATTGGGTTACAGGGTGCACGAAAGGGGGAAAAGTGAACTCCTATAGATTGTGTTCAATTTTCCATACACCATACCATATATACTAAGAATTCAAAATGTCATTATTGCTTGTGGCCAGAACAAAACAGCACACTTGGATGGCTTCTAATAATGCACTCTTGCAGAAATCCATCTTCATTCATCATCTTTGTATCACAGATGCATCTTATTTTGTGCCTGTTACTGTTTGCTGCACCCCCCCCCCCCCCCCCCTTTTAAGTGCTGACAAGCCTCAACAATGGAGAACTTGTCTGGCTACTCTGTCACAAATGCATGTGCAAACAAGTAATTATTGATATTACAACCACGTGATACCTTTCCCGCTTTGACGGTCCAGGCGGCGTGAATCATGTCTTTTTTTTTTGTCCCCCCCCCCCCCCACCCCACCCCGCTACACCAGGCACCCCGGTCAACCGTATTCCCATCATGGCCAAGCAAGTGCTGGATCTTTACATGCTGTACAAGCTGGTGACGGAGAAGGGAGGCCTGGTGGAGGTCATCAACAAGAAGATCTGGAGAGAGATCACCAAGGGACTCAACTTGCCCACCTCCATCACCAGCGCCGCATTTACCCTGCGCACACAGTAAGACGCAAAATGGCCTCCAACACATTCTACAGTCAACTTGAAGTGATTTACTTTAACTATAATTAGGACTCAGGCATCTGGCCGTGTGAAGGTCCATCTAGACTTGCTGTTTATCATCAATGAATCACCTTTGATGGCTGCAACATCTATGAAAATTTAGACCCCAAAACCTCCAAACTCACAAAGTAGCACCAACTGAAAAGATTTTGCCCCAGATTCCAGGTTTACCAAGCAACACGAAATTGGGTATCATATCACAACAACAACAAAAAGTCTCAAGGAGGTATGCCCAAACTTCAATAGGAATTTGGGTATTTTGGTTTGAAGCAGGCATTTTGAGTAAATTCCAAGCCTTTTACTTTGACAGGATCCGACAAGGGAATAAGGGAATTTGGACAAATCAGCCCCAGTCAGAAGCAAATGTCCTTTAAAATGACCAAGGTATTTTTTTTAACTACACCATGCATTGTGGCCAAAGCATGCCATCAAAGTTAAATAATTATTTCAACAATTTTTGGGAAGTTCAATAAAAATATCTCTGACACCAATTTCATTAATCAATATGAAATTGGTTAATGTGTCTATTATGAAAGGACATGGAAAAGTGTCAGGTACCCAAGTCCAAAATTGAACAGGAAGCAGGCCTTTTTGGGCGAATTTCTGAGCTTGCGCTTTGACAACTCCCACTATGGAATTTGTCCACATCCACCCCAATCAGGAACAGGCATTCTATAAGTTGGTGTTAAATTGTCAAGCTTTTTTGCCTGAGCTATGTAATGTGGTCAGAGCATTGCGCTAAATTTCACATGTGCGGAATTGAAAATAGTCTGCCATCTTGGGCAAATTCCACAGCTTGGGCTTTGAATTGCCGTTTACAATTACATTGTAAATGCATTTTTTTTTCTAGCAGTTCCATTTCAATGCGGGGCCAATCAAATGCTCTCACAGGCCATGTGCTGTATGACCCACGTGGGTCATACATGTTGCGCGGTTTAGCCACAAGCGTGTGTTTGCGTGCCTCACCCGCTGTATTTGTACACATGCCTCCATTTGTCTCCTCCACCGAGCCACTTTCCCTTCTCACCTCCAATCCCCTGCGTCTATTACATCACATTGATGGATCACTATTCATTTATTGATCGCGTAGGTTCAGAGTTCGCCAAGACTAAGGTGGCCGCCTGAGTGACAGCTGGAAGTTGGAGAACGCTTCAGATGGTGCCGCCACCATAACGGATAGAAAAGCTGGAATGGACTGTCACACCACATTGTCCACTAATAAGGATGCCCTAATGAAGCCTCATGTATTTTTAATGTGCTCCGCAGGCTCTATCTAATGGATGCTGGGGCTCTTAGCGCCTTATTGATCCGCCGTGATGCAGTCAGCATACATAATAACACTGCATGTTCATTTTAACTTGCGTTCTAATGGCAGAAAAAACACTGAAGCTGTGACTGTGCATGTACTCCGTGACGTCAGCGCAACACTCAGCATGTTTTGTACACTTCGACACACAGTGCACCATGACGCATCGCAGTCTCTCCAGTCTGGGTGAAAGAGAGCAAGGCTGTCTCAGTGCATAGCAGTCTCTCCTGTCTATAGTGAAAGAGAGCCAGGCTGTCTCGTATTTATTTATGTAGCTACTGGAAGGAGACCCGCTTTAGCTTTAGCTTTCATCGTAAAACTTTACGAGAAGCAACCGAGTGCAGTATGTGGAGTACTCCTACTGCAATGCTAAAGCACACACTATTAACCTAGCTCCTTGAATGTATTTGAACTCAAGCCATTTGGCATTTGTATCTCGTTTCGCAGGTACATGAAGTATTTGTACCCCTACGAGTGCGAGCGTAAGGGCCTTAGCTCCCCGGGCGAGCTCCAGGCCGCCATCGACAGCAACCGACGCGAGGGCCGCCGCCCCAGCTACAGCAGCAGCCTCTTCCGCTTTTCGCCGTCGCCCAGCACTGCCCCTCACATCCTCTCACCTCCCAAGATGCACCTATCCGCCATCGGGGCTGGCACCTCTGCGGCCCTCAATGGCCTGCAGGGCTCGCCGGGGTCCGTCCTGAAGAAAGGTAATAGAACCGCAAACATGCTGGACACGTTAAGTACACCATAACAAGAATAACAGACATACTTTTCGTATTAATTCAGCATTGTCTATTACTGTAGTCATATGGAGAAGTGTTTTAATGTATGAACATTGAATTAAAAGTTAAAATATGTCCGTATTGGTTGTCTCTGCTATAGTTGTGTTGATCTGATCTCGAGTGTTCCAGTGAGAAGGTGGTCGCTGATTAGTTAGAGAAATGGCTCCCTCTGATGGCCATTCAAAGGAATTGCAACGAGTGCTTGCATACAATACAGGGCTACTTCACTGGTGCTGAGCAGTGGCAAACATCCTAGGTTCCGGTCAAAAGTAATTGGTAACCTTGAAGCGGTTAATTTATATATATATTATCAGTGATTTTATTCACAGCTCTGGAAAAAAAATGAGTACTTTGCGTTTGGCTTTATAATAAGAATAGCAGTTCCTATTCCGGCCATGCACATAACTGACAAATATGCAGTATTTGTCTTGATAGTTGGGCATATGAAGTGTTTTAGTCCTGTGTGTGTGTGCGTGCGTGTTTGAGGCTTTACATGGCCAGGTGTGATTTGTGTCTGTGTAGCAGCCCATTCTGCCTGGGGCTCTTGAGAACTTCGAGCCTAACAAATGAATAATAACACACTTGCCAACATCACAAGGTTCCTGTTTAGGACTGTCATTACGACAGGAATGTGAACCTGCTGTCACTATTAGTAAAAGTAATCACCGTGAGGAGAGTAGCAATTAAGAAAGGTGGTCTCACGCTCTATTTTCCTCTCCCCTTCAGATGACCTGACTCCCTCCATCATGGCAGGCAGACCCTCCATGGCCCTGGCATTGGGGCAACAGCAGGTGGCGGGCCTGGCGCGCGCCGCCACACTGGAGCAGCTCAGAGAGAAGCTGGAGACCACTGGGGGCGGCGTGGCAGAGGGCCCCGAGAGGAAGATGGCGCGCCTGGCCGAGGAGCAGCAGCGTCTCATGCAACAAGCTTTTCAGCACAACTTGCTGGCCATGGCCTCACAGATGCCCATGAACCTGCGCCTCGGGGCCCCCGCTGCCACCCCCAGAGGTCAGTGCCCTCCCACCACTATTCACTTGTCGAACTTTGGAACTGATGGGAAAAAAAAAGAATGAGCAGGGTTTTGGGTGTTTTTTTTTTCCAGATGAGAAGCAGCAGGACATGTCTCTGAGCATCTCCACCAATGGCAATGCCAGCATCACTGTCTCTGTGGAGGTCAATGGCACAATGTACTCAGGTGGGTGCCTCCTTCTTTAATGTTCAGTTGCAGTCTTGAGTGACCAAGCCCTCCCGCAAATAGCAAAAAAAAATTTTTTTTTTAAAATTCTACGTGTATTTAAGTTCTCATTTATTAAAATACTGATTTGCATGACTACAGTCAATGACAGACAGACAAGGCACTGGTCAGGCTTGCGATATGAATGCACGGCTGTAAGTTACACAACATTGGAAACGGGTGTACTTATGGTTATCTACAACAGATGTGACATCACAGTGTTGTGTGCCAAGAATCCATTCCTTGTAGATGCCACAAGATGACGGAAATCTTGAATTTTGTCCACATGAAGCGCCTCAACTGACTTCAATATAGTTTTTAGGCACCATGATGACGGCAAAGCGCTACTTTAGTCTAAATGAAGCTCATTAACATCGCACTTGAGATTAAATAAAAGTACTTGTCAAAAAAGACACTGGTAAAAAGTACTCATTCAACTCCTGTACTTAAAGGGGAAATCAAGTAAAAAATATATCTTACAATAATATGTTGACTAGCCTAAACAGGGCATTCTGATTAATACTGCATTTGTAGAATATGAATTACACAGGAAAATCCACCCATTGTCATCCATCTCATTGGGTGGCCTTTTTGCCTGGTGCTGCCCCACTTGGTGTCGACTGAAAATTGCAATTGCTCAGGGCTCAGGTAACGACCGGTCATGACTTACCTGTTTTCTGAGGTGGGTCATGTAATGTTGGCAAGCATGCACTTGCGCATTATGTTGTGAACTGCATTGACTATACGGTATATGGAAACTTGCCGACAGAAAAGCTCAGGTCGCGTTGAGTCTTTCACTTTCCCTCAGTATACTAAAAGCAAGCCAAGCTACGAGTGAGCAGTAGAAAAAGCGTCAGTGATCACATTCCAAGCTGCCATTTTGTTCATGTGATGATGTCACATATTACAGGAACACTCTTTGCCCAGAAGGCCGGAGGCTTGCTGGGGCCCACAGTGTCCACTGCCGCCTCGGCCTCCACCAGTGCTGGCTTTGGCTTCTCCGCACCCCCGAGGCAGACCCTCAGTCCCACGTCGTCCTCCTCCTCATCCTCCTCCAAGGCCCCTGGTTCGACTGAGCCGGCTCCCAATGGGTCACCGTAACTGGTCCCTTCCTGATGCACCCCCCCCCACCAAAAAAAAAAAAAAAACATCCCCTCTCTCCCCCATCCCCCGGGCCCAGCATGAATATTCTGTCCCGTGAGAAAGATTACAGACTGTTGCACAACAAATACCTCATAAAGCCTGTCCACCTCTTGGCTGTCCAATCGTGAACACAAAAGCTCGAGAATAGAACATGACAACACAACTATGCATTTCACACGCACGCACGCACACACATATACACAACACATACACACACGAACACAACTCATGCTAGACACAATCAACGCAGCCAAAAACCCATTGACAGGTGTCGTCACAGCTGAACTTGAAAATCTTTTTTCCTCCATTTTGTCATCTTTATTTTTGATTGTGTTTTTAGAATGTTTTTTTTTTGTTGCTGATTTTACATACCTCAATCACCCAACCTGCAGTGGTGTTTTTTTTTTTACCTCAGGAGCTCAACCGCATTTAACCTCAATGTTTTCATATGCTGTTTTTTTTTTTCTTTAACTTTTTTTTTCTCTTTTGGAGTTAGGTATTTTTTCCTCAAGTGGATGATGGGACGCCATAATCGGCACGGGTAATTGCAACGAAGAAAAAAAAAAAAGAAAAAATACCTCATGGTCCTTCCGCTTGAAGTGTGGTGGGGGCAGCTCACGTCGGAAATGTGCGACGGAACAGATGGGACACTGCCCCCCTTCGTTGGACCATCCTCAAAATACAAAATGGTGTCCCTCTCTCAGGTATTTGGGGAAAGAAATCAAATATGCTCCCACCAGACCCCTAACAGATGAACTTGGAAAAAATACCTCATGAGACTCTCTGTGGAGAGCCACACTGCATATACCTCATAGGGCAACCGTGATGGAAGAAGCCCCCGCAGCCGCTGCCCCTCCCTCCCCCAAGAAGTGGGAACTGACAGAGAAAATGTCTACTGCTTCTGCTGCTGGTTTTTGTAACACACACACACCTCATTTCTCTTCCTTTTTTAATTTCAGTTGTACCACTTTTTTGGGTGGGTTGGGGGTGGGTCTTTTCCATGATTAGACCTTGGCTAGGAATGTTGTTAATTGGGGTTTCTTGTTGCATGCGTACAATCACATGAACTTGAACTGATTTTTAGCCTCTGTTTATTATTGCACAACTACTAGATACCAAAAAAGGTGGTCGCCGTTGGTTTCTAATCTAATGTACAAGGCATGGAGATGCTGGAGGAAAAAAAAAAAAGCTTTATTAGATTTTTGTCTTTCTTCCTGAACACAGTTAGTGCTTGGCTATTGCCTCCGAAAATGTGGTGGGGGCATGGGAACAATATGCAGAACAGCAACAAAATAGCCGCCTGACAGCTGTCGCCAGTTAGCTGACATCAGTTGTAGCATCTGGTGTGATGTAGGAAATAATTGTGGGACAATCGCCTTCAACACAACAGGCAGGAGAAAGTGTGCATCCATTATGGTGTTTCCATAGACACGATTTTCACACAGCATCATGACATTCTGCATTTGGATTCTTAATACAGTACTAGATTAGCTTGTTCCCCTCAGTCTGTGTTGATGCCATTACAGAGCACATTGGGGTTATGAATGGGTCAACCAGATCAGACGCATTTAGCTGCTTTTTCATCAGAACCAATCCTTGAGATTACCCATTGACAACATGACAGGAGAACTATGTGTAACACGTGAAAACCACGTTTACCCAGAACGGTGACACTGTAAAAAATATATAATAATAATAAAATGCAGAAAAATCCCAGGGTTCTTGTAAAAGGTGCTACAGGCAGTATTCAGTGCTTTATGACAAGCCGTTTCAGCATTTACCCATTTTCCTTCTCGTGTTGGATTGTCTTACTAGAAAGGAAAAAGAGCGTACTAGTACTTGGACCTTAAATTAATAATTGGTCAAGCAGCTTTCCATTGAGTGGGATGTGGAAATATCCTTTGTTTCGTTTCCACCTTGAGAGTGTCCCAGTGTGTCCTGCAGAGGGCAGCATTGTTGCCACATAGACTCTGCCAGCGTATTGTATTACGAGTGAGCATTGCTAGCGCTGCCTTAAAAGACAAGTTTGTATCAAATATTAATAATAATGCATAAGATTTATAGGCCGCTTTTATGTAACACACCATGACTAATCATTTTTAAGGTGGAAATCCACATTACTTTGGTATTTATTTTGTCTTTTTTTTCACAACCTAATGGATCTTGTAGGACCCACACGGACAGATCCTTAAGAGCGGCTCTACTAAAAACCCCTCGAATGACTGTTTGCCATTGTGTACGTGTGGGCATGTGTGATCAAGTTCAGATACATATGGTCTGTAACACGCATTAGCATCTTTGCATTTCATACGGGGTCCAGTTTGGCAATGATGAGCACCAGGTTTGCTGACAATACTCCAAAAAGCCGCTAGAAAGCTTTTATCCTGCTTTCTGTATGATAATGTATACATTAGGTTGCCATCAGGAGTGTTGGTACATGTCATGTTTGGTGATAATCCCACTAATCTTGACATTCTGGGATTTGAACGAGCAATTCTTAACATTAGCTGATGAGCTGGGTAATACCTGTGTGAACAAGTTCTGGGTCATACTTAAGCGTCAATGCCACTGGCGTATGTCCACTTTGCTGACAATCCTCCAAAAAGCCACTAAAATCTCTTGACTGATTTGGCCTCATTCTTCAAATTTCATTTGTTCTGCAACATACAATAGCATCATTAGCATTGATTTGGATAGAGTTTAGCTCCTAAACCCCCCAGCTTGCTGAGAGTCAAACAAAAAAGCCGATGGTGGCTATTTTCTGCTTTTCGGGATTTGAACTAGCACTACTTCACACAAGCTGGGAGCAATTGTTAGCAATGATGTCTGTGTGAAGAAGTTTAGCTACACATATTAGCGCTGGGGTACGTCCAATTTGCTGACAATCACCACCAAATGACACTAGAATCGTATTGACTTTGGGGGATTATTTTACTAGCAACTCCTCTAGTTTACTTGCCATACTCTGTTTGTTATATTTCTTCTGCAATAAATTAGCACCATTAGCATTCATGCGGATGGAGTTTAGCACCTAAAAATACTAACTGCTGATAGTGGCCGTTTTTTTTTTGTTTTTTTTGCTATCAGGTATTTGTACAAGCAACAATTCCTGCTAGCTGACTAGGGGATGCTAATTTTATCGGCAAAGTGTGTGTGGACAAGTTCCGCAACCTTAGCATCATTACTTAATTACTGCTAAACGCCAATTTTGTTGACAATCCTCTGAAAACACTACTGGCGTCTCTTCGATTATCTGTGATACAAACTTTCCACTAGCCAACTTGCTCATGCACAAGTGATGCCACTTTATGCTTAATAGGTGCAGTCAGACTTTGTGTCACTTCCGATATTAGAAGATACTAGACGGAAGCTAGCATTAGCATTCAAGGCTAGCTCAATGCGAATGAGTGAATGCGGCTGTCGTGATATTTCTGACATTTAAAAAGTACTAAAAAAAAGCGCCCCATAACCCCCTTTTTCACACCACAATACCTCAATGCGGCTAGCGAGAACATTCAAGGTAAACATCAAGGAAAGAAACAGTGCCGTCGCTTGGCTGAATGCTATTTAAGACTGACTGTTTGCTGTTCCATTTTGCGAGTTTTTGTTTGTTTCTTTGTTTAGTCGGCAGTAACTGCAGTCGAGCTCATCACACGGGAAGCTGTCACGTTCTGCACATGTTTAAAATAATAATTAAAAGTGGGGAGGAGTTAATTTAGCTTTAAGATAAAGAACTAACCTGATCTTTGTTTCAATAAAAAAAAATTAAAAATAAAAAAAAACTACGAAAATATATTAAATGAAAAAATCAGCGCATTATGCAAAATGGTTATCAGATACCTCATTTATCAATTTTCTTTGATGTTGTCTTTGGCTTGTACAATGCTCCGTATATTCTTTCAACTGTGGGGTTTGTGCATATTTTTGTACTGTTGTTATTATGTGGACATGATGATGATGATGATATGACTTCTATATAAATATTATAGGTTTTTTTTCTCTGATTCAAACAACAACAAGGAAAAAGAACGTGGACAAAATGGCGGTGAATGCTTGTTAAAACGTTTGTTTTTTTGTGCTGATTGTATTTAAGAGGAGCACTTTTTGGCAAAGTGGTTTTCACACATTCACTTTTGTTCATATGGTTAGTAATATAAAGACGTGGTTCTCAGGGCTTTAAACTTGTTTGTCATGATAAAGTTTTACTTTATATCTTAATTCAATTTCTGGCCTGTGTCTTTATTTTAGAACACACTGTGGTGGTGGGGGTGCAATGGAATACGAGTAGTGATGTCCACCACTGGGGGGAGTGCTAAACGTAAAACCAAATTGAAATGAGACTTTCAGTCCAAGTACTGTAAAGTGTCCTGTTTAAACGGAATTGGCCGACCAGAGTGGGCCCAAAAAAATAATTATATTTTTAATCTTCCACAAAAGCATCGCTTATCATCGGAAACGAACGCTAAGCAAAAGTGTATGTGCGTGTGCGCGCGCGCGTGTGTGTGTGTGGTGGTGGTGGGGCCTCAGGTTATGCAATTCAACATCACAGTCAGTCCCCTTATTTTGAAATCTCCATCCCGAGGTGTCGCGTTTCTTCACGTGACGGCACAACTGTTGGGTGACTACGGAATTGTGGTCCAGATGTTTGGCAAATGTCTATCTACGGAGTAGCTCTTTTACATATAATAGAAATTCCTAAATTACGCGGATAATTTTATTTAGCAGAGAGGTTCTATTTTTTACTCGCTTGTCTTAGACATTAGCTATCCGTCTGTACTCGCTTTTGCTTATGGTAGTAACGTCACCTTTAGAGTGATTTGATTCTCAACCCTTAGACACCTTGAGGGACATCCATCAAGATTTCAACATGGTTATCCCGGCCATTAAGTTCCGAATTTTAAAAATGGAGTTGGTCAGCTTCATTTGTTTTGAAGCCATTGCGACCACACCCGGAAGTTTGAAGGCCGAAGCTGGCATGAGGCTTGACACACAAGGGGGAGGAGTAGGTGGAGGAAGAGGAGGGCATTCCGCGTTTGGGAATGGCTGTGAAGACCACCGCCGGGCGGTGGGTGCTTTTTTTCCGCTTACCTCCCCGTCGCTTCTCGTTGTTGTTTAGCGGTGCCAACTAACGGGATGAGTCCTACGCGCCGGGTTTACCGCAAAATGACTTTCGTCTGGAGATGTTATTTGGGAAATAAGCAAGAATGACCGCCTTCCTGGCTCGGCGGGGCGACGTCGGCATCTCCTCGGCTCGTTTTGGCTAGCATGTTTTTTATATGCCTGTCAAGTTAGCTGCTGGTATGCTACACGAGGTTAACCCCTCTTTCCCCATTTATTTAATTAAAGTCTACCTTTTCAGCCTGAGTGGATTTACTATGATTAAAAGAAGAAATTAAGTGGTGGAAGAGAGCTTCCTGTGAGATATCTCACTCCCGAGCACACACCCGTGGTCATGCCCGGTGTGTGGAGCAGCAGAGCCGGGCGAAGCTAGCTGGCTGGTCGCGGAACAGCCAGCGGTAGTTTCGGTATTTGGATGATCGTGACGCCGAAGACGAGCTGATTGGCTCGGCTAAAAGCAGGAAGCATGGTCGAGCCCAGCCTGGACGACTCCAACGTCAAGGTGGCGGTCCGCGTTCGGCCCATGAACAGGAGAGGTGAGCGACACTTCCATTAGAGAAAAGCGTTCTTTTATATTGGCAAGACCCCGTCAGGGTGGATTCGCCAATTGACAAGTATGTGTCCTAATGATTACCTACCCCAAGGGCGTTTGGATGTCATCGGCGTGCTTTTGGACACGTTTCCTACGGCACACCACCAAATAAAACATAAAAAGGAGTAGAAACACAGGTTGGTTAAGTATCTTCTACCATTGAAAAAAAAACCTTTCGTTGACCTGCCGATCTCCATACGTAGCAGGCAGATAGGAGACAGACACATTATTTGTTGGAAAAAAATCATTTGCTACACATGTGCTGTGGCACAGTGGTTGGGATTAACTGCCTACCATTGTCAGTCTTATGAGCAAAAGGTGACAATACTGTCTCACCAGAAAAACTTACTCGAGTACTTTCCGTAGAGAGGGAAACCAATAGGTGATATTTGGGAACACAGGTTGGCTTCAAAACTGTTACGAAGATGGATATAGTGGTGGGGGGGAATATAAAAAAACTGCATGCAAAGTCATGGTACTGTTAGAAAATTGATTATGATATTGAAAAAGCACAATATTGTCTTTTTGTGCATAACAACAGTGACAAAGAAATAGGCTTGGCCAGTCCATTTATTGTCATATTGGCTCAATGGCACGAAGTATAATGTTCAATGTAGTTTATAATGCCGTGTTTGGTTGCCGCGGGTGAAAAGTTTTTTTTTGTTTTTTTAAACAGATGTATTGCTTTTAATATCTTAGCATGGCAATGATGATGGAGGGGCAATTTGAGTGTTGCAATATTGCAGTTACATCCCAAGTAATGATGCCTTCCGGAGTTGAACTTTCGACGTTGTTAAACCTCTTTTCTAATATTGTATTCTAATATAATGGTTGACTTCTAATATATTTGCTGTATTTGAAACCTTTCCATGATCATACAAGTGTCTAAGGAAGCTAACAGATTTGAACTTGGCAGGTTAGTGACAAAGTAGATGAGCAGATGCATCACGGGAAATAAAATCAGGTAACAAAAATGATCATGGTTAAATAAATAAATCACACTGGTAATGATATTTACAATCCTCCCGAGTAAATGAAGCTTTGGTCTTGTGCTCACATTGTGCTGGCCGTTATGACTCATTATGCCAACTCAGCCGGTCCTGTTCTGAAGGGACCCAGAGCCACAATATTTCACCCCTGACTTTCGGATGAAGGCAGTGACCATATTAATGGAATGTTCCTCCTCATTTTTATTTATTTACAAAGAGGTGCAAATGATGCCATAATTTTACATTTGGAACCATCACGAAACAAAATGCACAGTGCATGGAAATCCAAATTACATACGAGCAATATGGCCGAACAATAAAATCTTCAATTTATTTCCACAACAATCAGATTTTCCATTTTAATGTTTTTTTTTTCCTTCTGGTATTTCCTTTAAGAAAGCAAATAAAAATCACATTTTTTCAAAAGAAGTTGAGATTTTGTGTTGTACTTTCCCCTCTGGTATTTATTTGTCCTGATACCAAGCCAGTCTTTTCCCCTCCCAGCAATAACTTGCCAGGCCACAAATAATGGAAATAATTTATTTGTTTTGAATTCATACGGATAATGAGAAAATAAATGCTTCTTCTCGGTAAAGTCTGGTATATGTGAGTACTAAGTTAGCATAAAAAAAACACATTTTGAATATGCAACATAAAACAAGCTGTCAAATTGCATGGCTTGTCTCTCTCCTATTCTTTTTTATGTGGAGATGTTACGACAGGGTGAGATGGTCCAATTTTTGCAGCTTGGAAGCACATGGAGTACAATGGGTTAAATGTTTCCAACGTGGATAAATCCTTCCTTTAGCGACATGTAAATGGGCACCCTGTATTTGGGTAGGTTCAGTGAGACTGTCTTCCTCCTGGCTCCTTTCTCTTTATCTGCAAAACAAGGGGAAATTGGTTACGCTCATTTTGTTTGTTTCTTCATGGACATCACCCGTTGATTATAAATGAATGATTTTTAAAAAGTTGCTTGCAGGGATGGAAAAAGTTTCTGAATAGAATGACCAAAACACTTGAGTTGGCAACATTGACTGCTTTTGTAAACTAGATCTTCTCTGTTCCCAATCATGTTGTTAAGTTAAGCAGTGCATGTCAATGAATAAAAATACTGCGGCCACCTTCAAATTAAGCGATTAAAATCCATAAATCACCCAGCCATAGTTACACACCTTTTTGTAAATGTCCTCCCCCCATATATCGATTAGTGTACTGTCTGGTTATTTTATTCTCAGCAAAATGTTGAGACTATACCATACTGTTAACTCTGCAAGTGCCTGGCTCTAGTTTTAAGATATCCTTTATTTGTCCCACACTGGGGAAATTTACAATTTCTAACATCACCTGTTGCTTTGGCATGCCCTTGACAGCCTGCACATGTGTTTGGATGTGATTAGTGGTGGCTGTCCCTTTATTTGTTTATTTATTGTTAATTTAATTTATTGTCTTACCCAAATGAAGGCAAAAGACATCTTGACACACAATCGATAGTAAATCGGCAGCAACAGCTGCTCGGGGCGCAGTGCGGACGACACTTTTAGTGCCCTCCCCACCTCCCTTTTTGTCTTCATTAAATCACATCAGCCCGAATCACGCTGTCGTGACTGGCCAGCTGCCAACACCGCCGTCGCTTAAAATCAAGGAGGAGGCATCATTGGCAACTGGGGCTGAGCGACGAACCGAGTCCATGTGTGTAGACATTCCTCCGGTACATTTCGCGCAGTCACTCCTCTTAAAGCAAGCTGTGAGAAAGCTGGTCACGAGGAAAGACCGGCGACAGCTTGGGCCACATGTGCCACTCACACTTGTTCTCCAGTTACCAGTAAGAGGCAGAGAGGAAATGCTCGAAAATGGTATTTACGGTTAGGGTGTGGGGTGGGTGGTGGAGGTTCTTGGTGCACGACGGTCTGACAGCTGAAGTATCGAGACAACACAAGGAACTCCAGTGGTGCCTTGTGGTGCGGGTGACTCAGCACAACATCAGTCTGTCAAGTCATCGAAGTCGCACAAAAGCATTTTGGAACTCGGTGCATACACAAGGTAGTATGTCCATTTTGGAGAAAATTAGTGTGTCTTGTGTTCATGAAAATACAGTATGTTCCCTTTCAAGTGGTAAAACGTTCATTGTCCACTCACCCTTTCAATGGCTATTATTTTTTTGTCCTGGTGTGTTTACAGAAAAGTCCAAACATTCCCACACTGATTTTTCCCAGTGACAAATGTTTCGTGACTCGCCGCGCATGTTCATTTCATTCCGAATAGTTTCTCCTGAAAGAATACTTGCTGCCTAAAAGAAAATGACAAGTTATTAGCGGTGGCTGTAAATCGGGCTTCGCTGTCCAAGAAGAATCGCACGTGGCAGGAGACTAAGCGTCTTATGAAGCCCGTCGTTGACAGTGCAGCTGAAAGCAATGGAAATGACTTTGGAGGCAGCAACAGTTGCCACGTTTCCACACGGAACACTTCTGATTGAACAGAGCTTCTGTGTTTCTGTCAAAACTCGAGCACGTTATTTAAAGACAGGAAAAATATTCGCCTTTTGCTGAACCTAACCCAGAATTCATAAATATTACTAAGTGTATTGCATGTTATTTTTATTATTATCAGGGCCTGAGCAGCAACCGGTGCAAGGTCCGTATTGTTTTTCTCATTATAATTATTGTTATGAAAATCTAATGTGAGAAAAAAAAACGAGTGCACATTCTGAATCGGTTTAGATCATCTCGAAAAGACTTTGATCTTCTAAAGTAGAATAAAAAATGTGATTTAATGATGCAGTTGAAAATTGGGTTATTTGATCAATTTTTATAGGATTTATAATAAATCAATAAACCCTTTGCTTCATGAGATCATTTATAATTTTTCTTAAATATTGAATGAAAATGAATTAATTTTAGCCAAACCTATTTATGGAAAAATGTCAACTCCAAGTGGGCTGGATTAGGCCATGGGCAGCCCATGGACGCTACTGTGCTAACCTGACGTTCCATTATTTTATTTTTTTCCACTCCTTATTCATGTTGGAAAACGCAAGAGAGAGAAGTAAAATACAGTTCATGAAAATTAAATGAAACCATTCACTGCTTGGAAGACATTATGGAGGAACAGGACTGGTTTTTGCAGACCGATCCTGTCACAGAGTGGTGTTCACGTGATGTCACATCATATTGTCATGCCTGTTTCCAGTTCTATGGTGAATCCTATGACTGTAGAGATTTCAATTTTCAATTTTGGGGACAGGTAGACATTTGGAAGTTCCGCTGTCATCGCATGATGTAAATTATTGCTCATGGTCGCTTGGTGACCAGTTCAATAGCTTAATCATTTTCACATGCAAAGTTGGTCATAACGAACGGTTCAATCGAGGTTGAGGGACGGACGGCGGTGTGGTGTGGCGGGCAAAACGGGACAAAGGCAGGAAGGGAGTGAGTTGGAGGGAATATTTGCTAATGTTGCGTAAGAGCCCTCGTGTTCCCATGGCCATGGTTTTCGAAGATCAGAGCGACGGCCAGTCGGCTTCCCGGCTTTCTGACCCGAGCTCTTGTCGTCACGGTTATGCAGGGGAGAAACGGCTAATGGAAAGTGGAAGCTGCTTGCCGTTTACGATGATTTCAGACTGGCACCCGGTGTGTGCCCAGAGCGAAATGGGTTCGCTCCAGTGAGGTGATCAACCAAGACGGACGGGTCTTAATCTGTCAGTTATTTTGTCGATTGATTGATAAATTGGATTCTTTTTTAATCGTTTTATTTTCCGTCACTGTAGTCAAAAACATGACAATGTCATATTAACGACATAGAAAATGCACAAACGTACAGTCAATAATTATCATGTCAGAAAATTTTGACATAAGTCTTGATCGTTGTTTTCCAAAGGAAAAGCAGATGCTTGCAAATGTGTTATTACAATGCAACGTCTACTTTCATGGATGATGGCAGAAATCGGAGAATACAGTTCGTGCTGTTGAGAGGCTGACATTCCGAGGATTGAAACCATTTTAACAATCTTCGAAATATTCATTGATTCATTTGATAATCGTTGAGTTGTCGATAGCGACTACGCTATTTCAGCCCAAAAGATAACAACTGCAATTTTAAACCAGTCTGTAAAAGCGGACATCTGTATAAAAGACATTGGCAGGGAATGAAATCAACTATTTACATTTTTTTAATAGCAATGATAAGTAAAAGCAACTGATTCTCATGCCACTGTGCAAACAAGCTTGAATTTCCCCTCAGGAAACGTTAATCACACTTGTAACCTCAAATAGTTACATTATGGCATTAATAATTAAGAAGCATTCAGACCGATGATTCGAAAACTGCAGCTGTCTTTTTCGGTCTTGACACCTTTGAAAAAGACATCAACATCTGATCTTGTTCCGACTCGTCTTGCATTCATTGGAACAGGGAATTAGTAATAGAGTGAGGCCATTTTCTATTTAAAACCAGAGCAGGATGAACCAAACACTGAGTCTGCAGTGAATTCCAGAGGAAGGTGCGCTGACTGGGAGGGAAAAGACTCCCACCTCTGTTTCTTATCAACTAGACTACATAGCAACATGCACTTCACACCTTCACTAATTTTCCCAGGCGTCATACCAACCAGATAGCTGAGTAAGACCACCTGGAGACATTTTCAGAAATATTAACTTCTTGGTGTGTTGATTGGTGGGCAACTGGGTGAACCACTTGTTTGTATGTCAGCAATTCAAAAGTCATGTTTTACATCATATGTCCCCCTTCAAAAAGTGCAGAGAAGAGTGGACAAAACGGGACCACTTCTTCTGCTGAGCTGGTTATTGGCCGTCCTGGTTTTTCGTTGTGAAACAGACAATTTCGGGTCATGTCAACTGTGTGTCCTGCTGTATTGATTAACTTAAAAACCGAACTTACATTTGAGGTAAAAGTTCATTTTGCAGATTCCGCCCTTCCATTTCCCAAGAGGATGTTCCACAGTTATTGTGTGTCTGTGTGTGTGTGCGCTTCAGCTCTAAAAAAAAAAAAAAAAATGAGTGCGATACTGTAAAATCATGAATTGTATTTTCACTTGGGGAGGTATACAATGCATAGAAAATACATCTTTTTTTATATAGCGCTTTCGCAATAGCTGCAACTGTAACAAAAAGCTTTCCAGAACATTTGACATAATATAACAATAATACAACTAAACACATGACCGCCAAATCCTGTGATCAATTAACTTGGACACGGAGCTGAGCTTGACACGCAACACTGCATTAATCATGGTGAGGATGTCACATGAAAATAGCTTACTACGATTGTGTTCATTAATTATACACACCGTGTGACGGTATAATTTAGCAGTGGCGTCTGAATCCAATGAGTCTTCATCTTAGCACTATGTCCTGTCCTGTCCTGTCCGCAGAAAAGGAATTAAACACCAAGTGTGTGGTGGAGATGGTGAAGAACCAGACCGTCCTCCATCCCGCAATGGCCAACCTGGGCAAGGGCGACTCCAGGTATGTCCACTTTTGTCTTGTTTGGTGGTTATACTTTGCAATGGACTACCCCCATGTTGCTTTGGAAGTGTTATTGTGTCATGGTCAGTTTTGTGTGGAATGCTGCCTTGTCGTCACCATGCAGCAGTTGGCAGGAAATGCACAAATCCTGCGAGCGGAACATACAGAAATGGGCTTGTGTTGTTTTCGTTGTCCATTTCAAGCAGCTGCTTGGTTTTTGTTTTTCCACACAAACACGTAGGGGTGTAATTAAAAAAAAAGATTTAAATCTGAAAATGAAAATTTAAAGGATGCGTGTGCATTGAATTGAAGCGTTCCAGTTTAAAATTGAGATTCATCTATTACTGGAGCGATCATCCGAAGGAAATTCCACATTTAGAGTACTGAACAATTAATATATATAAAATGACATTAAGAATTTTATTCCATCACCCCGAACTAAGCCGTACCATATCAAATGGAATCATAATCGAACGGTCTTTGGATCCTAGCACACTCCATCTAATAAAATATGTATTGAGTCTTTTATTGGAGAGATACAGACACCTTCAAACACACTTTTGTTTTTAAATTAAAAACATATATATTTTTGTTTAGCATTTTGTCTTTGGCTGTAGCCCCTTTCATATTGCCTGTATAAATCTGTTGTTGTCTGGGTTTGATTTTTCTTTAATCACACAATCCCCCATTATTTTTATTCTACATTTTTGTCTCTTTGGGGGGGTTGTTGCAACTTTCCCCACACAAACACAATACATTTTTAATTAAAAACTGGAGATTTGCGGATACTATATGTCGATCCACACATTGGTAGAAATGCTCCGATACTACACAGAGATACCCCATCCCCGGCTTGACCTGTACTCTAGTTTTGGGGTGGAAGACATGTCAGCAGTGAGGATATGATACTTAAAGGACATGTGTGATGACACTTTAAGGAGACTGCAAATTATGCTCAGAAAAACGGATGATAAACTCTGCTGGGGTAGCAGTGGAGGCCGGCGGCCGTGTCTGTGTCCACCTGTTTATCCACCTTCACATCTTTGGTTCAGTATTTATGCCTTTTGGGACATTTTTGTTTGGTGGTGTGCCGGGAATATTCCGGTAATCGCCCACTCGTTGCCCAGGTATGTACTTGACAGCTGTCCGCCAATGCAAAGCTATTTTTACAGCAGCCAGTCTGAACCGCAAAAACTCTGAAGGAACAAAGTATAATCACCCTTCCGTCCCTAATGAAATGGCTAAATCAACAGCCCAAATACATATTCTCCATTCGGAGCAAGTCATCTGTGTCGAAAGAAAAGGATCTTGTGACTGGCGGAACAGACAGGAGGGGGAAAAAAAATAAGGGAATGAGGCCGAGTTTGAGGCCTCCGCCTGGAAGAAAGACAGAGGCCAGACAATTGCACATTAAAAAAATAAAAGATGGACTCCGCTCAGCCTGTCTTTCTCCCACCGCCTTGGCTTCCTCCCTTTTTTCTCAAGTCTTCCGTTTCTGAGGCAACAACTGACGGGTGGGGGGGGCTGTTTGGGTTAACTTCGGGTCGACTACAGCGCCTGTGAAGCCCTTTTCCTCCCGCGTTGCAAGTCCACGGGCTCATTCACTGGAGCATCTGTCGACCATAAACTTTCCTCTGGTGACTTTTATATAGAAGTGTGAACAAGAGCGTGGCTGTAGTTTCTTCGGCCGCCTGTGGGGCTGACAAAAGGCCGAGGAAGCGGCGAGAGTGCTTGGCCCCGCTGCACAGATGCCTCTCTTTTTTATTTTTTATTTTTTTCGCGCTTTGAAAAATTTGCATGAAGGAAGGAAAAGGCTTTACCCGGCGTTTTCTCGCTGGCGAGAAATGGGGAGCGTGCTGCGACGTTGCAGGTGCAGCTGCACCACTCGGATGCCTTTAGTGAGAAATCGCGTCAGATGGATGACGCTAGGCTAACTGTCATTGCTAGACAGATTATACAAACGCTCAGCACAACTTGTTACCCTTCTATTTGGCACGGGTAGCACAAGAAAATAGACATCCGGGATTATATTGACACGTAGGAATTTCCTGGAACATATTTTGGAATGAATTTTTAAAAGCGGTTTTGGTGATGGCAGCACTGATTGTCGCATCGCTGTCTGAACAGTTCCAACAACATTATCTAGAGATGCGAATAAATGCCAGATCTCGCCTTTTTGGCTCTGATTGTCAATTCTGCCATGCAACTGTTAGGTTTGTCTCCATCCGTATCATCTCTGGACCAGGAATTATTAACTCGAGCGGGCTTATCCCTGTTTGGACACAAACAGCCTTCCATCCGATTGACTTGCATCAAGTGGGATTTGTCCCAATGTTGTTTTCGAAAGGCCCAAAGCAAAAGCCAAGTACTGCTTCCCGCTCAGTCAGGTGCTTCTAACAAACAGGGTGACTGGTAATTGCAGACTGGCCGAGTGCCCTACTGTGAGTGCATTAGCACATTAACACAGATTTGTTTTGTTTTGGATTTAGAGCCTATCATTATGTCAGTATAAATGGACTAAATAGGTCATGTAAGGCCGGTTTGTGTAATCCCACTGACAGACGCGAGTGCAAAACTGAGAAGTGCACTTTTTCCATTTCATTGATTGGATTCTTCTTTGTCCTCCCCCTGGGATCAGTGACAGATTATTCTTCTAGCAGCTGATAGCGAATTAAACCCTTGTCTTGCAGTTATTTGGATGATGGTCATTTGTCACATGAGACTAAATAAGAAGTAGAACTAGGCGATTATAGGGGCAAAAAAAATGTTATTTTTGATTGATATAGAAATCCCTATTAATAATTATTCACAGATTTTTTAAAAAATGTACCGTAATATTTATTCAGTGACCAAAATCTCAACTTTAAATATATAGTAACTTGAAAGAACAACCACAAAATAAATTGTTAATACTTAAAAAAATAAATAAACTAATGTAATTGTTTTATTGTGTTGCGACACAAAATAGTAGTTAGACTGCAACAGCATGGTTGAAGGAGTGACTGTCAGGTGTTCAACTTCACATCCCTATCCTGCCATTGTGGTGTCTCACCTCAGCGAAGAGTCGCCCTACCTCCAAATTAAAAAAAGTCGCAGACTTGACAGAAAAATGTCATCGGCTCGATGCATGCAGCTGCCATCACTACGCACGCTGTCACGTCTGCGCCAACTCTGCTTCGGTTTAACATTCCAGTCTCTGGCCTCCACTCCTCGTTTCTCCCCACGCAGCCATGGATAGTACATTCCCAGGGGTGCGGGGAGGGGGGGGGGGTGAAAGAACAATGCAAGAACAGTGGCAAAAAGGGGGGTGGAAGCAGCCATGCATTAAGATATTTTCTAAATGATGGTGATGAGAGTGGAGGAGCAGGCCCGCGGCTCTCTGGGCCATCTAATTCTCGCTACTCATTTGGCATAGGGCGTTGGGGGCGGGTGTTGCCTTACCTCATTAATAGACGAGCCTTCTCGCCCGCCGTCTTCAAAGCTGCCGCGACAGCTGTCATCACAACAAACGTCAAAAACCTGCTATGGTCCCAGAGGCCCTCACGATAGTGTTAAAAAAATAAAAAATTCAACAGATAAAACATTTGTCTCTACCACCGATACTGTAATTAACATTTTAATCGAACTTAAAACAAAAAAAAAAACCATCAATCACCTGAGTCCCTGGATCGATGAAGCCAGACCTAGTCCGGTTCATAAAAACTCAGTGTCATAAAAAGTCACTCAACAGGGCGGGCATGTTTTAAGCAACATTCTGAACATTATTAGTCTAAAGACGAGGTAACCACCATATATTACAAGTAACTATAGATGGGCTCGGTTTGTGAGACAAAAGAGAGAATTTAAAGAGATACCATTTTGGTTGGATTTAATTTGGTCAAGAACGTCCATTGATATTTACATGATAGCTTAATAAGTCCTTGGCTTGAACTTGAAGGCCACAGTCAGACATGGTTCTCCGTTTTACATCAGCGGCGCCAAGTGAGATGTGGTTGAAGAAACACGCGGAGATGATTTTCACATGTTTTCAAGTCTAAATCTTGAGTCGTCAACAAAGCAGTGTTTGTGGTTGTTGAGGAATTTCCATCTGGAGTTTTGGTATCAGGTTTTCATAAGATCAGTCATTTTTTTTCTTCTTCTGCTTATATGGGTCATGATGTGTGTGGTTGGTACCCAGATCACATGAAGAACTAAGTCTGCCAAGGAAAATTGACAGCAACTCTCCCGCAGCCACTTTTTCATGGCCAATGCTCAAAATGACCATCAAACTTTGATGTCATGCTATGCTCATGTTCGATACTAATGCATCTGATACCGTGATACCGAAGGTTTGTACATGATTCGTTTGTCATACCAAGGCATATCACAGACATCTTATATCTTACAGCAGGAAATTGTTTTAAATCTGAAAAAATTGGGAAATTTTTAAAATGGTGAACCTGACATTTACTCTTCGAGGCGAACAAGAAAAATTTGAGACATTATGGGATACCTGGATAAAATTTACGGAAACCTAAGGTAGTGCTTGAACAGATAGTTGAGTTACCCTATTGGCCCAATTCCACTCAAGTTTATTTTTGTTTATTATTATTATTTTATTTTATTTTATTTCATTACTTTTCTACTCATATGGCACAGTGTTCAGGACATTGTATAGGTTGGGAGGGCAGTAATTGTAACCCGTTTTACAGGGATGTCAATGTATGTATGTACTATTTTGATGCCCGGAACTGGTGTGGTTCTATGTACTCAAACACGTGACCATGTTTTTCTTTTTTCTAACTGTTTGAAAAAAAATCAATAAAAAGTTTAATAACAAAAAAAAAATCTGAAAAAATGGCAAAGGTCTTTTAAATACACCTCACGAACCAATTTAAAAAACATGCTAATGAACCAAAACTGCCCGGTGGCAGCGGTCGTTAATGAGTTCCACAAAATTGCATATGGCTGCAGGGTTTTGCACCCAGACATGCTGCATAACATTCAACATGTAAATTTCCCAGTGTGGGACAAATAAAAGGCTATCGAATAACATTCAATTCACTCAGGAGAGATGTCAATTTCAAACACTCCCACGAAAGCAGTGATATTTGTGCATCTTTAGTAGTTCAGGTACATTTTTCATGTATAAGTACTGTATTTATAATATTCAGTGCATCTTCCCCTTTTTAAATGTCACTTTCACTTCTTATCATAACCTCGACCCACTGACCCCTTTGCCCCCCGCCCCCCACCCCCTTTCTGCTTCAAAGCGACAAGCCACCTCCAGCTATGCAAAGCCATGTACCATCCCCCAGCCCTACCCAGCCCTCCTCTCACGCACTGCCCCGGAGATAGCACATAAAACTTTGTTGTGTCACATGACAAGCAGTTAGGATGTAAACAAACTCACACATGCGTGCTCACGCGCACCCGCACATGCAAAACACACACCGGGTCTATTAAATGTGCGGCGGGTGGCGCAAGCTATTTTTGGTTCTATGTTCTCGTCTTCAAAAGAGATGTGATTGTGATTCGTTGCTGAAAATAACTACAGTCCTCCGCCTAATCTGTGTGAAATGTCTTCTTTCTCTTTTCCCACATGCACTTTGACCCCCTGCACAACATGACCAGGAATCAGTCCAAGGTAATGCCGACCTTTTTGACTGTGTCAGCAGTGAGCTCATTTTTGCTGCTCGTGAGTCACCACTGGCCTTAAACAACAACACGGCTGTGTTGGAGTGCCTCCCTGTTGGAAATGGAAACGCCATATTAGCCTTGTGTTGTACATTCACACCATAGCAACCGCTTGCCGTCGTTATTTGCATCTGCCTGTGTGTGCTCTCCAGGTTTTTGCCTATGACTACTGCTTCTGGTCCATGGACGAATCAGATGAGAAATTCGCCGGTCAGTTTGCCCAAAACATCCTCGCAGAACGGTTTCAGGAAAGAATGTTGCTTGCTAATGTCTCAGATTTATACAATGCTTCTCTGGAGACTGTATGTATTTTTTATACTAAAAACGTTTTACATTTTACACTTCATGAACATTCTTCATTGTACTAAGTCACATGTTCATAAATGTAAAATTTTGTGACTGAGAGCTAAGTGATATGGTCTAAAATTCTTGTGGGATAAATTTTGTATGCACCCTAAACGTATATATAGAGCACCCTAAATGTCTAGAAAAGTAAAAATCACAAGGGAAGTATTGCTGAATGTTTATTTAAGTGAGAAACTGGAGAGTCAGTTGGCATGAGTGACTGTGGGCCACCGACGCGCTCTTTTACTTTTAATTAAACAACTCGGCGCGGATTGGTTTGCCTGCTTTGCTTTCCACGAGTAGCATGCCACTTGTGATTAGTGAGCAGAAAGAACATGAAGGAAAACCCTGTAGACCACATGATTGCGTTGTCAAAATCGTGATTTGGATCAGAAAACGATCAACTGTTCAGCACCACCTGGCACATGCTGGCATACATTTTGAGATGTGAAAGACTAAAAGCAAGTATGACATGCATGTCTCACCAGGTCAGGAGGTGGTGTTTCAGTGCCTTGGAGAAAGTCTTCTTCATAACGCCTTCCTTGGATACAATGCCTGTATCTTTGCCTATGGACAAACCGGTAAGTTACTCAACAACCGACGGGGTGAGACTGGCAACCCAAGCTGCTACGTTGGAATCTGTTGCAATATAAATCAAGTCGAGTTCAAAATAAAAATAAACAGGACTAGGAATGCGGAGAAATTGAAAAAATGGAAGCAGCCTGGGTGGAATGAAATTTTTATGCAGCGACCATGCTAACAACTGTACAATATGTAGCATGCGATCCTCGACTGCAGCTATCCTGCATGTTTTCGATGATTCAAATGATCAGGATCAGGCTTCTGATGAGCTGATCATTTGAATCAGGGGGTTTTGGAGGAGGGAAACACCTTGTACATGCAGGAGGGTGGCCCTCAAGTACCGGATTTGGAAACCCCATTATACAGGAAGCCTTTATCGAGCTCTGCGTTCCCTTGAGTGTCTCACTAATACAATCGCATGTATTTTTGGACATTTTTGCTCCACAACCTTTTCTCTCAAATGGCACTTTCCTTCTCTTGTTTTTGTTCGCGTAGGTTCCGGAAAGTCCTACACTATGATGGGTTCGGGGGACCAGCCGGGTCTCATTCCCCGACTCTGTAGCGCTTTGTTCGACCGCACGCAGAAGGAGCAGCGTGAGCAGGAGAAGTTCACCGTAGAGGTCTCCTACATGGAGATCTACAATGAAAAGGTTCGCGATCTGCTGGATCCCAAAGGGTACGTCCATGACCTTATCGGAGTTATATCGTTTGATCCACACTTCTGAAATGAATGAAAAAAAATCCCTAATAATATAAAGACATAAAAATTGGACAAATTACTATTAAATGTAATACCATTTATTATTTTAATACAATTTTATTTAAAGTGAAAATCAATGCAAACAATTTGTTTTCAATATTTTTTATACGTGCCCACAAGTGTACACATGGTATTCTGATTCGTAGTGCGTTTGTGGAATAAGAATTAAGGTAATATTTTCAGCCATCCGAGGAGGCTGACATTTGATGTAGCACTGCCCACTGCCGTTGACTGAAACTGACGTCAAAGTGCCACAGGATGTCACGGCTCAACTCTTATCTGGGTTTGGTCACGTGACGTTTGCAATGCGAAATCCAGGTCGCTTTGATGTCAATTTCAGTCTAGTCCCACTGAAACAATAAAACAGACGAGTCGACACTTATTGTTTTAATACCAATAAGAATGACAATTTTCAGTCCTGATGATGTTAAGAAAATGACAAATTATTGGGTTAGGCCAGCTGCCGTGTGTGCTCACTGGTTTTAGAGTCCTCTCGTGGACTTCAGGTCATGTCCACTACTAAATCAGCACCGCTGGTCTGCTGCCGATGACCCAACCTTTGACTTGGCTGGACCTTTAAACTCTTTGACTGTTTGCGTTGAAAAAGAGCATACCATCTGACAACCATATGTGCTGTGCCAGGGATGAAGTTCTCAGTCTGAATGAGGGTCAGAGAGCACGAACCGGGCTGCAGTTGTGTGGTCAGAACCGCGAGAATCTTGACACGAGACAGAAAGTCTTCATTGTTCACTATTCTTGTTTTCTTTCGCAGCGGCAGACATACGCTGAGGGTGAGAGAACATAAAGTGTTGGGTCCGTATGTGGATGGCCTATCTCGGCTAGCTGTGGCTAGCTACAAGGTGAGCTTAGTATATCTGCGTCTTTCTTTGAATTGTTTATTAAGAGGCGGAATGTTCAAAAATGAATGAAAAACATGCAGGAAATTGGCTAATCATTTTTCAAAATAACGCACTTGTGGACTGACCAATAGCATAGATTTGTGAAAATACATTAAATCTATCATATTACGACATGGGAGGTTTTGGCCCGACACCAGCTGTATGTTAATGCATGTAATGTGTTTTAGTGTAGAAACCCCGAAGAACTAAGAAGCAATTCAATTATTGACAGGACATCGAGGTGCTGATGTCTGAGGGCAATAAGTCTCGCACCGTTGCTGCCACCAACATGAACGAGGAGAGCAGTCGCTCGCATGCCGTCTTCAACATCATCCTCACGCACACCTTGATGGACGTCCAGTCTGGGGTAAGGTACACGCGCACACACACGAGTAACATCGCAGCATATCTTGCAATGTCTATTCTTTTTGGTTTTTGGACGATGACATGATCATGCTAGACTTCTGCCTCGAGGACATGCTTCAAAATTGGTGGTGCCAGAGAATCTTAATCTGTTTGGTGTTCTGTGTTTATTATTGGGATAACACAAAGTATGACTAAAACGGTTAAATCCCTGTTTTGTTTTGTTTTTAACTCATTGTGTGAAGTTGGTAACAGCTAAAAATGAATAAATATTTTTAGGATTTGAAAACTCCTTAGGTGTTGTTGAGGAATGGGAGCTGTCAATTTGCTCTTGGCCCTCCTTGGTTACAGGTTCTTTTATCTCTCTATAAGGTGGAAGAAGACTAGTCGACTAGTATCAATAGTTCTCATAGCAAGATGAAATTCCTCAACAATGTTCTACTACTACTTCTAGCGGAATAATTCCTAAACAGTGTGCACCAGGACCATTTTGGGGAAAAGAAAATCATCATCATAAATTGTCATTGTAAATGTCGCAGAACCACATGAACTGCCAAAAGCATATGGCTTGCTAAATTATGATGAGGAATGGCTACACTGTATTTGTTGACGGTAAATGACTAGATCAGGGGATTACTGTATTGTTAAGCGAGGAGTTATTTTCTTCTACTGCCCTGGCTGGAATGCAATTTGTCACATTGGGCTTATGCAGTTGAAAGTGAAGAGGTTTAGCTCAGGGCCTCGCTGATTTTACTCCTCACTCTCATTGACGGTCACAAAGCCACCACTGGCAAATTATGTTAATAATTGACAGCCGGCGGCTTTGTTTCCAAGGCTGCCGCAGTCCTTCCCAGCATTTTTCTGTTTCTCATCAAGCAAACAGTGCGAGATTTACACCGCATGGTTCAAGTGAACAAATCTGTTTGTTGTTGTTGTTGTTTTTTTGTGGCACTTTGAATAAGAGAAATATTGGATATCATCCAATGCAAGTGCGGTGGAAATGAATGTGCTGATCAGACATACACTGTCTGTCAGTTTGATGTCATCAAAGTGCACACATACTGTATATCGACCGATTTCGATTTATTTCAATGGGTAAAATTGGAAGAATGATTGCTCACGGCAAGAGTCAAACTTGTAAGTCAAGGTCCCACTGAACGGGCATTCAATTGGAATAGGGAACTTGGTCCTCCAGTGGAAAAACAGCCTTGGTTGTCAGTGAGTGAGATGCTTCAACGTGAAGATTAGTCACTTTGTTGAACAAAAAGCAGATTTCCATCAGCTCACAAAGATCAGAGATTGGTCAGACTCCGTGTCGATGTGCGACTCACAATAGCCTTTTGTATTGCCGAGCCGCATCATCAACACTGCTCACGGCCTCCTCGAAGCATATTTTTAATGCAGCAAATGAGCCACAAATCATGTGAACCCTCAAAGGCTTCTTTCTGCTCTCGCTCTCATTCTGTCTCTCTCTATTTTGCAGACAAGTGGTGAGAAAGTGAGTCGGCTCAGTCTGGTGGACTTGGCTGGAAGTGAGCGAGCGGCCAAAACCGGAGCGGCCGGAGAGCGTCTCAAGGAGGGAAGCAACATCAACAAGTATGAATCAGAAACGGATTAGAAAATGGATTGATGGGTGGATGAATTGTACTTTTCTTTCATTTAATTTCTTATGATACTGATTACAATCTCTCAAGGTGAAATAAACCGCCCTGCTGTATATATACAGTTGCTTGTGTTACGATCTACACATACAACCAAATCACACACAAGCAGGAATGCAAGGAGAGGAGATGTCTAAGTGAAAGGGAAACACAAACACTGCTGTACTTCTGAAGATAGGGGGTGAGGACAACTCCCTGCTCAAGGGCATCTCAACAGTAACTAGAAAGCAGACCAGTATCTCTCCAATAACCAGCTGCCACTTTGAATATGTCCATAATTTCCATATCTTAACTTAGTATGGAAATTTACTGGAAAATGACAAGAACATTACAACCCTCGTAACATTAAGACATTTTATTCTAGCCACAAAGTACTTTGAGTCCTTTTCAACGTGGGAATGTGTTTGCATGCCTGTCAGGTCGCTGACTACACTGGGCTTGGTGATCTCTGCTCTGGCAGAGCAAGGAACTGCCAAAAACAAGACCAAGTTTGTTCCTTACAGAGACTCTGTTCTGACGTGGCTGCTGAAGGTACAAACGTGCACTTTCCGGCCTCCTCTGGCTCCGCTTCTTTATACGTTCTTGTCATTTCTGTTCTTGAAGGACTGTCTCGGCGGCAACAGCCGCACGGCGATGGTGGCCACAGTGAGCCCGGCGGCCGACAATTACGAGGAGACGCTATCCACGCTGCGCTACGCCGACCGGGCCAAGAGCATCGTCAACCACGCCGTCGTCAACGAGGACCCCAACGCTCGCATCATCCGGGAGCTTCGCGAGGAGGTGGAGAAGCTGCGTGTGCAGCTCACTCAAGCTGAGGTGAGATTCCTTTAAGATAATCACCAAGATCTTGGTCACGTCTGAACACCTCCTTTTTTTGTGTGTGTTCCGTGCAGTCTTTGAAAGCGCCAGAGCTCAAGGAGCGCCTGGAAGAGTCTGAAAAGTTGATTCATGAGATGACTGTCACATGGGAGGATAAGCTTCGCAAAACGGAGGAGGTTGCACAGGTGACATGAAACCACTCAACCGTTGCTTTTGGGCATACCATTACGCTTCTGGACCGTACGTAACAACGTGCTAAATTTGCTAGCCTGGAGCAACCCGACTCCTGTAAACTTTTTTTTCTTTTTTTTTTTAAATGCATTTCAAACCATGGTATGTTGTCTATGTAGGCACGTCAGAAGCAGCTGGAGAGTCTGGGCATTTCCCTCCAGTCATCAGGCATTAAAGTAGGCGACGATAAGAGCTTCCTGGTCAACTTGAATGCAGACCCGGCACTCAATGAGCTGCTGGTGTACTATTTAAAGGTACTCACATATAAAGTAATTCAGTGGGCATGTCCACATTGATTAGTTCCACCCATTTTGCCTCCATGTTTGTCCTTTACCCCCACTTCTCAGTAAAATTCCATTTCACTTTGCCTTAATTTTGACATATGTTAAATGGGCAATGTAATCGAAGATTATTCCATAAAAATGCATTCTGTTCATCTTTTCTGTTCATCTTCAGGAGGACCACACCCAGGTGGGCTCGGCAGACTCCCAGGACATCCAGCTGTGCGGCATGGGCATCCAGGCCGAGCATTGCGTGATTGACATTAGCGCTGACGCTGCCGTCATCCTCACCCCGTACCCCAACGCTCGGTAAAGATCACTAACACTTTACAGTACACTATATTCATTCATTCATCTTCCAAGCCGCTTGATCCTCACTAGGGTCGCGGGGGGTGCTGGAGCCTATCCCAGCTGTCTTCGGGCAGTAGGCGGGGGACACCCTGAATCGGTTGCCAGCCAATCGCAGGGCACACAGAAACAAACAACCATTCGCACTCACACTCACACCTAGGGACAATTTAGAGTGTTCAATCAGCTTGCCACGCATGTTTTTGGAACATGGGAGGAAACCGGAGCACCCGGAGAAAACCCACGCAGGCCCGGGGAGAACATGCAAACTCCACACAGGGAGGCCGGAGCTGGAATTGAACCCGGTACCTCTGCACTGTGAAGCCGACGTGCTAACCACTGGACTACCGGGCCGCCCACTACACTATATATTCTCTGTAATTTTCTTCGGCTGACTTTTACACGATTTGGCTATAAAGCCTTTACAATTTTTTTCAAAATATTTCTAGTGATACATATCCCACATGGCAGTTTTATTTTATTTTATTTTTTAACACAAATTTTCTCTTGACACATGAAACAACCTTCATCACCGAGAGGTGTTTTTCAATGCAATGAAACTGTCTGAGTATATTGGATCTTGATGTTTTACGCGTCATACATATTAGCAGAGATTCCATACTTATCCATTTTTACCCACATTTGAAAAAAGCTTAATTCCATGCTTTTGGGGGGGGGGCAGGTGTATCTCAACTGCGCCATTTTACAACGCTCTGTTTATTGAGCCTTCCTGGTCGTATTAGTTAGATGAATGAGCTTTTTTTTTTTTTTTGCCTTGTACTTGTGATGTAAAAATGACAGTAATATTGAATCTAAACTTGCAGGACGTGTGTAAATGGGTCTCCCGCCACCTGCGCACTGCAGCTTCACCACGGTGATCGAATCCTCTGGGGAAACAACCATTTCTTCAGGTAATTAAGTCACCTCCAGTTTGCGCGGGATGAGTGGGCTGCGCCTCAAAACTTTGAGCCTTACACCCTTCCTCCCACAGGATAAACCTTCCCAAGCGACGCAGTCGAACTGCAGAGGACGAGGAGGGCAATGGCAGCGTGATGAAGAAGAGCGGCAGCAGCGAGCAGCTGGATGCGGACGGTGACTCAGCCAGCGAAGTGTCCAGCGAAGTCAGCTTCTCATACGAGTTTGCACAGACCGAAGTCATGATGAAGGCTCTGGGCAACAATGGTAAGCAAACACTTTTCTGAATTCTAAGCAAAATACAGGTTCATCCTTGAAATAAACTTGTTAGAAGTTGCAAAAGATTTGAGAAAGGGAAGACTATTCCTCTTCCGGCAAGACAGTGGAATGGTTTACATCAAATAATATTCATGTGTTTGAATGGATCGTTACAATGTCCAAACCTAAATCCAATTAAAGATCTGGCAGGATTTGAAAATTGTTATTCACAGACACTCTTCATCCAATCTGGTTGAGTTTGAGCTTTTTCATGAAGAACAATGGGCAAAAATATCAGTGTCTCGCTGCACAAAGCTGGTAGGGATGTAGCCCCAAAATACTTGAAGTGCAATTAGTTTGCATTGAATTGATGAATTCTATAATTGTGAGGTTGTATTAGGAGATGGGCCAACCTACCAAATGCATGGTCCACCACTGCATTTTTCAATCTAAAACTAAAAAATGGCATAACCCATTTTCACCAACATTTTGTCCCGTCAGACCCGATGCAGGGTGTTCTGCAGTCGCTGGAGAGGCAACACGAAGAGGAGAAACGCTCGGCCCTGGAGCGCCAGAGGCAGATGTACGAGCATGAGCTACAGCAGCTCCGTCGCAAGCTCAATCCGGACCGCCTGTCCGCAGGCCCCCCGGGACCGCCGGCGTTCGGCCAGCCTAGTGCCGGCCAGCAATCTCACTATCGCAGCATGGAAAGGCTAAGCATGGGAGGCATGAGCCACTCAAGCAGCGCTCAGAGCAGACTCAGACAATGGAATGAAGACAGGTATGTGAAGAGTCAGTTCAAGTTTGGTTTAGGTTGATCGGTCAAATTCTCATTGGTAAATCCTTTTTTTTTCCTGTCACGCAAGACAGTGGTACAGTGGCTTACGATTGGCTCAAGTTTTTTGTTTTTTCTCTCAAAATGAAAACATGAAGAAGGAGCGACAATAAGCCAGAAATGTCCAGAAAATATCGTGAAGCCCAACCAGCCTCGTTGCTCACGAGACCACACCGCTTAAACAAGACTACAACTGTTGTTCCTGCAACTCAGCTTGTCCCAACATACAGCAATTGCACTTAATAAAACACGTTTAGGTTTGATTACGGTTTTAAATTTTTTCATTATTGAAAATGCTTTTTTTTTTTTTTACGATGGGGCTAGAAACGATCGAAAGCATTTCAATTTATTTCAATGGAGAATATTGTTTTGAAACATGACTAAAGTGAGTTCCGAGCTAAAGTTGTAATTCAGGGCACCACTGTATTTAGGGTGGCATTAGCTGCATCAGATGCATAAATGTGATCCGATTTCCCATTGATCGCTGAAACTAGATTTAAGGGGCACTTTATTTTCTTTTTCCTCAAGAACATAGTGACTCAGATGATGGGATGTCACTTTTGACAGTGTACTAACTGTACCGCACTTCCCCTGATAAACTCACTTCTTGTTCCATTTATGCTCCAAATGTTCACCTGCAGGGAGGCTGTGTTGGTGAGGAGCTTGAGGCGGCTGCGGGAGCAAATCGTTAGAGCCAACCTCCTGGTTCAAGAGGCCTGCTTCATTGCAGATGAGCTGGAACGTCACACCGAGTACCGAGTCACCCTACAGATCCCCTCTGACAACCTCAATGCCAACCGCAAGGTCTGGAACCTCGAATTCAGCCACATTTATATTTCCGAATTTAGTGTCTTTAACGTAGCTAAATCACTGCATTTGCATCGTCTTCATTGGCATCGGGTATTTGGCAATGTCGCTGTGATTGCCTTCCATTACGTTAAATATAATTGACGATTCCCAGAATTTAGGCTGCATCCCGTCATTACTTGTGTGCGTGTGTGTGTGTGTGTGTGTTGTGCGTGTGTAGAGGGATGCTGTGCTCAGCGAACCCGCCATTCAGGTGCGACGTCGCTGCCGTGGCAAGCAAATCTGGAGCTTAGAGAAGACTGAGAACCGGCTGGTGGACATGAGGGAGCTCTACCAGGAGTGGCAGGAGTACCACCTGCACGACAATGACAACCCTGTAAGTAAACAATTCAAACTTGATGTGCAGAACCCAGGAGGTTAAACGCTCCCACAATCACTTCCGTGTCCCATCCAGGGGATGCGCTCGTACTTTCGCCGGGCCGACCCTTTCTTTGATGAACAAGAGAACCACAGCCTGATCGGCGTGGCCAACGTCTTCCTGTCCTGCCTTTTCTATGACGTCAAAATGCAGTACGCTGTGCCCATCATCAACCAGAAAGGAGAGGTAAGGAATCACAGAGTTAAGTTCCAAATTTGGGGTTCGGCCTAAAAGGGAAGTAATTTGGTAAGAGTAACTTTTTAATAGCATGTGCATGTTAAGTAAACTGACCATCAGTTTCCTTTGTTCAAAAATCTTGGCCCACCGATAAGGTGGGCTGGTTGAGCATTGGCTCATTTGCATGAGAAAGGACCAGCCTTATTTTGAAAAAATACAGGATGCCAAATGTAGCATGATTGTTGATCCTTGCGGTATATTGACAAAAACAAATTTATTATGAAGACATCTGGGAACTGTTTTAAATTCTGGTAAAAATGCATGTCTTTCCCAGACTGACATTTTTCAGGAAGGTTGTTTGTTGTCATTGTCAGGTGGCCGGGCGTCTCCATGTGGAAGTGGTGAGGGTTGGAGGTGCTCTGGAGGACAACATCGCTGGAGGAGACGATCCTGACAACAACCCAGATTCTGAAATTCAGGACCGCAAACTTGTCTGTATGGTAAGAAGTGCCAAAATGCCCATTGCCTGTCCAGTGTCAGTAAACTTCCTGAAGCAACATCATCAGTCATTTGTTTTCTCCAGATTAAAATCCTGCAGGCTACTGGTCTCCCACAGTACCTGTCCAACTTCGTCTTCTGCCAGTACTCCTTCTGGGACCAAGCCGAGCCCATCATCGTGGCCCCAGAGGTGGACCCCTCGTCGTTGTCACCCAGCAACAAGGACCCACACTGCATGGTGGTGTTTGACAGCTGCAAGGAGCTGGCCGTGTCCGTGTCGGAGGATTTTATCGAATACCTGACCGAAGGGGCTGTGGCCATCGAGGTGTTCGGACACAGGCAGGCGGACTCGGGCAGGAATCCTGCCCTGTGGGACCTCAGCATCATCCAGGCCAAGACACGCACGCTACGAGACAGGTGACTTTTTTTTTTCAGGGTCGACTGCAATTATTGTAAAGGCTGTTATAGATTTTATCTTTGTTTCGAAATGTCACTCAAAAGCACAATAGAGTATCCCCAACTCTTTGTTCGTAATATGTTGTTGTTTTCACTTTTGTACGGCATTCAAAGCCGTGGCGGTGTTTGTTTTTGCCCCACAGGTGGAGTGAGGTAATGCGCCGGCTGGAACTCTGGATTCAAATCCTCGAGATTAACGAGAATGGAGACTTTGTCCCGGTTGAAGTCATTCCCGCCCGAGACGTCAACACCGGCGGAATCTTTCAGCTTCGACAAGTACAGATGACGCCCCACCTCCCCAGTTGTGACCCGATAGAAGCGGTCCCAAAGCAATCTCATCTTGACCCGGCTTCCTATTCCCCTCAGGGTCAGGCAAGGAGAATCCAAGTGGACGTGCGCTCCGTTCAGGACTCGGGTACCATGCCACTCATATCGGAGATCGTGCTGGCTGTGTCGGTGGGCTGCGTGGAGATCACAAGCACCATCGGCGGCCCTGAGGGAGATGAGATGGACAGTTATCAGGTGGAAAACAATTGATAGGGAGCCGGCCGTGCTGCAAAGAGCGAGTCATTGACACTGCCCCTAGAATTGTTTCGAATTGCTAATATTCATTGTTCAAACCATAAATACAGTATACCACAAACTATGCTCCTAAAATTAAGAAGTGAATTGGCTAATTGAGAGCCATGAACATGGGGGATGCTTAGTGTCGTGTTGTGAAGTTCAATTTAACATCCATTTTCTCACACAGGAGAGAGACCTGGAACGTTTGCGACGTCAGTGGTTAGCGGCGCTCACCAAGAGGCAGGAGTACTTGGACCAGCACTTGCAGAGTCTGGTCAGCAAAGCAGGTCGGCCACAGCCGCACGCAAGACGAGACTGTGGCATGTGTGTATTTGATGTGTTAATCATTGTGTCTGTGTGTAGAAAAAACCGAGGACGACATAGAGAGGGAGGCTCAGCTGCTGGAATGGCGCTTGACCCTAACAGAAGAGCGCAATGCCGTGATGGTCCCCTCTGCAGGCAGCGGTATTCCTGGAGCACCTGCGGAATGGTATGCTTTCGATTTTTACCATCCCTGAAACGGTCAACGATATCCATCGAAGTCCAGCAATATTTTTTTTGGAAGTAGGCTGATTAAAGGGCTTGTTCAATGACATGCTCAATAAATGCCAAACCTTTTTTGTCTCAGTCATTCAAGTGTGCCAAAGTCAACGTTTTCTAAAAGACAATGAGTTCATGAATGCTGACGTTCTTGTTTGTCCACAGGGTTCCACTTCCGGGCATGGAGACTCACATTCCAGTCCTCTTCCTCAACCTCAAACGTATGTTGTGTTTACTTTGTATACAGTACATGCGCACCAAGAGTGGTTTTTTTTTTCATTTGTAAGGCATTTATTTTGAAGAGTAATGTTGGATGATCAGTTTGAAATGATATTCGTGGCATCCAGCCGACGACCTGAGCTCACAGGACCAATTCGAGGTTCCAGACGCGGGAGGCTGGGACGCCACGCTGAGCGGCGAAGACGAGGACGACTTCTTTGACCTGCAGATTGTCAAACACTATGATGGCGAGGTAAAGAAGACGAGAAAGGAATGTGACTGACTAATTTCCGCCCGAGTTTTCCCTTCATTGCGCTTTGTCTGGCTTGCAGGTGAAAGCGGAGGCGTCGTGGGACTCCACCGTCCACGAGTGTCCGCAGCTCAGCCGTGGGGGAGCTTGGCCCGACAGCCGGGTCTACCTCACCGTGCGCGTGGTGGTGCAGCTCAGCCACCCCGCCGACATGCAGCTGGTGCTGAGGAAGAGGATCTGCGTCAATGTCAATCCCGGGCGCCAGGGCTTCGCCCACAATTTCCTCAGGAGGATGTCCACGCGCAGCACCATCCAAGGATGCGGTGTCACCTTTGAGGTGGTGTCCAACATCCCAGGGGTAAGTGTGTGTGTGTGTGTGATTCCTAATGTAGAAGAGCACGCTCTGGGTTTTCTGGGAAAATCATGAAATGCAATTTGTACCGCTCATCAGGACGCTCCTGGCTCGGAGGACAGGGAGATGCTGGCTCGCCTCGCTGCCAGCAGCGAGTCGGCCGACGACGAAGCCGCCATCGAGAAGTACCTGCGCAGCGTCCTCAGTCTCGAAAACATCCTCACCCTGGATCGACTCAGACAGGTACACACTGGGCCTACCGTATTTTTTCGGACTCCAGGTCACTCGAAAGTAGAAGTTGTACCAGCCAAAAAATGCATCATGAGGAAGGAAAAAAATAGAAGTCACACTTGAGTATGCTAGATTTTTGAGGGAAGTTTATTGGCACCAAGTGTGGTGGATCCCCAGCAATCTCTCTAATTATCTTGACAGCAGCAAACGAGTTCTGGTTGGATTTGAAACAAAGTTTTTCTTTTTAGCTTACCTCTTATTTGAATAGAATAATATAATGATATTATAATAATAATAAAACCACTTGAATCCCTCGCGGTTGACATCTTTGTGGCATTCCATCTTCCAAGCTTACAAACGGTGCGCAGTGAACTAGTTTGCTTACAAGAAGGCACTCTCAGTTGGCCTCCTACTTCGTGTTTTTCATTTTGATTTTTGGTTGTTGTTGTTATCGTTTAATTCACAGCGCAGTGTTTTTCATCCAAATGGTTACTGTACTTATGACTTTATATTACTGAACAGAACTTAACTCCCTGTGTCAGACTGAAAAACAGATTCACCATAATGCCCAACAGGAAAGGTTAAAAAAATAATAATAACAATAGATGTAATCTGACCCTTATGCGTTTGTGTTTTTAAGGAGGTGGCAGTGAAGGAGCAGCTCGCTGCAAGAGGAAGAAGCAACCGGCGGAGTCTCAGTTCTCCGTCTGTTAACAGGGTATAACCACCGCACTGATGCCTGTGTCACGTGAATAACTAATGTACGCTCAGTGAAGTGCCAGGAGAACACCAATTTTAAACAGTTCCTCTTGGAATCCGCGCGAGACAGGATGTCGGGCAGTCCCAAAAACCACAACATGCAACATCAGCACTTTCGCTTTATGAAGGAAGCAGTTTTTGTTCATTTCTAAGCTACGAGGATAACTATACAGTTATGAAGTTTTTACAAGACTATTTGAGAAAATGACATTCATTTTGACAATAGTTGAACTTAAGAGGACAAAAAAATGGCAGATTTTGTAGTATTGTACACGAAACAAAAGCCAACATATTAATAATAACGTAGGAGAGAACAATGTTTCCAAGAAAAGTGACATTTTTACGAGAAAACTGATTTAGCTTTACAAGTCAAAGAATGTTTTAAATTTACAAGATATGTGGACACTTGCTCGATCCGACAAGTCTGTCCCACCCAAAGTCACAATTTGCAACATCAGCGCTTTCATTACATAAGCAGTGAGTGTCCTAGGAAAGTTTTTTTTCCTTTTTTACAGTAAGAAGTGAGTGCCAACTAGGAAGAAAACTAGAACAATATGTTAAATATTGCTATTCACTTCATGCTATTGTCCATCCGTAGCTTTCTGGAAGCAGACAAGACTTGTCCACCACCTGCTTGCTTGAGGACAAGGTAGTACACACACACGGACACCACGGAGTACTCATGAAATACACTTACACTATCTAAATAATGTTGCTAAAGTGTTTGATGCTTCCAAACGTTCCGACAGGAGGAAAGTGAATTCCCGTGTTTGATGATGTCACCTTGTCGCGTGCACGCACGTTTGATGTTCAGGGTCGCTGGGAGAGTCAACAAGACATCTTCATGCCGTCTGCGTACCATCGCACGCTCCCCCGTCCGGCTTCGTCTCCCTCCACCTACTGCCCCGCTCCGTCGCAGCAACCGCCGCCCTCCACAGCCGCCGTCACCTCGCAACACAACCAAGAGCCAGAACAAGGTAAAGCGCCGTGGCTGAGCCACCGACGCAACTTTGTTGTTCTTCCTCTGCTGTTGCTGCTTCTGCTGATGATGAGCTGTTGCGTTTCGATTTTTTTTGAACAAAATGAAGCCCCTAATTATCCTGACAATATGACACATCGTCTTCTTTTTCTGAATATCAAAACATATATTCTCACCATCATCTTCTATTCTGACTTTCTTTCCTCACATCTTCCCTTTTCATCAACTATCCTTTGGTTGAGCCTTCTTTTTTTTCCCGTCCCCTTCGTTCAGTTTCCTTCATTTGTCGCTTTTCTCTTCACCTCCTTTTTCTCACTTTCACCTTTTTAATTTTTTTTCTTTGACCTTATTTTCTGCTCCCCTTATCCTTCCACTCTCTTCGTATTCACCTACTTTTCTCACTTTCCTTTTCCCTCTCACCATCTTGTCACCTTTTTTTCTTCTCACCTTTTTCATCTTCTTTCTCCCCCCTTGTCCTCCAACAACCCTTATCGAAGCTGCTCATCCTCCAATCTATAGTAAATGTCAACAAAAACAATGTCATGTCTCACGTTATCATGGCTCGGATTCCGAATTGCTTCCTCTCATTAGTGTTGGATTTCATTTTGTGCTGTTGAATGAGGACGTTGCTTTTCACCAATCATGTTTAAACCGCAATCAATTCTTTGATTGATCGCGATGCTTTTTTTTTTTTTTTTCAGTCTTATTGCCATCGACTTCTCTGCTAATCTTTCCCACCTCCTGTGCCTCCTCGATTCCTTGCCTCCTTCCTCTTCCTACTTCTCCCGCCTCCCCTCTCAGGTCGTTCAGGACTTGCTGCCTCTTATCTTTCAGTGAAGGCGTTGGTTCCGCAGATGCCCAAACTGCTCAAGTCTTTGTTTCCGGCACGCGACGACAAGAAGGAGCTGAGGCCGTCGCCGCATGGCCAGCAGGTGGGCAAAGATGGGCCTCCGTGCTTTCTCTCCCTCTCGCCAAGACATTGGTTCTCAAAACTTTGGTCGGCGGGCTGGAGCTTAATATTCTGCAGAATCATTTGAAATTGTTTTTGATTTTTTGTAATCGTTTTAAAAAAGGGTATACTTACATACGGAAACCAGCGAGGCAGTAAAACAAACATCTTAAACCAATTGCTTCTCTCTCCCTTAGCTTTTTTTCCCAATTAAAAGAACAGATATGATTACAAATATTTTATTCCCGCAGGATTGCACATTTTTATCTCAGCAAAATATGTCTGTACTTAAAAAATATATATATTGAAATGGTGCAATACTTTTACTCTACAAATTGTGATTGTAACATTTTGACCTTTAAGAAAATAAAATAAAATGGCCAACTTTTCAATTCCTCTGGAATTTAACGGTACAGTATAAGGGACAGAGTCTGAATAGCGAAAATTGATATTTTATTTTATGGCTCGTCGAAATGAAGGTTCTCGAGCCACTTCATTGTAGTTCCTCGGCACTCTAATGCCATAAGACGGTGCCAAAGCTCTGCTTTTTATTTCAGACAAGGCTTTGGTCTGAGCAGAAAAACAGCAAGGAGAAGAGATTTTTAGTCAAAAATGGAGCAGATGTTATACTTTAAAAAAAAAATTTAAAAAAACAATTAGCCAATTCAGCCAGTGTGACTTTTTTGTTTGTTTGTTTTGTTTGGTTGTCCATCCAGCAGCACTTGCCGCGCATCATGTCACCACCAGCTGGTGATGACAGCAGAGTCAAGATGGACATGGTGAGGATGCACGACTCGCTGCCACATTTCGTTGTCTAATTTTGTCTCATTATACTCGAACTCGGTTTGCATTGGTCTTTTTTTTTCTTCAATGTAATAGGCAAGCATGTGAGCCTTTTACACAGCTGCTGCTTTAGCATAAACAACTCCCCCCCTTTTTTAATTCTATGAGAAGAGTTCAACTTTTCTGGGAGAATTAAAAAATAAGTTGCAAAACAATTAAAATTTAGTTCAGAATTCTTGGGACATTTAAAGAAAAACGAATCATTGCAATATTAATCTAAAATAAATATATTCTAACACAGTATTACAAATAAAAGGATGTAGACTTGAGACTAAAATTGTGTTGTGCATTAGTGAGGTCAGTCATAAAATTATGAATCATTATGTTTTTATTTATTATTATTATAATGTTTGGGGGGGGTGAATCCAAGCAGATCTTTCATGGTGGAAAACAATGATTCATTAAAATTCATGAAATTGAGACCCAAAAAAAGTAAATGTACAGGAATATGAAAATATATTTGCGAGAAAAAGGTTGCGAATCTGACGCTGGTTTTGTCTGGTCCGCCCCGGCGATCGTCGCTAGGCCGCCCCCGTCCCGCGAGCGCCGGCCAAAGAGCGGCGGTCCGACCCGGCCGACGCCCCTCCTCTTCCCGTGCATGACCCGCATGACAGCGCCCCCCTCAGCCCGCTCAGCCAATCGTCCAGCGGCTACTTCTCGGCCAGCGTCTCCACGGCAACCCTGTCCGACGTCCTGCAACCTTCCTCGTCGTCCTCCTCCTCCCTCCTCCTGGACGCCGCGCTCGCCGCCAATCACGACGGCGTGACCGCACGCCACTTCCTCCCTGAACAGAAGCCGCTCGACGACTCGGCCGTGCCAGACTGGCTGACGGACGGTGCCCACGTGGCAGTCGGGAGCAGCAAGGCGGGCACCGTGCGCTACGTGGGGGCCACGCACTTTGCTGAAGGCGTGTGGGTGGGCGTGGAGCTGGACTCCCCCGCAGGTGAGCTCAACCGGCGGAATCGCGACAAGCAAATTAAAATTCCGGTCAGAAAATGACAGGACTCGAGCCATGAAGTCATCAGCTGAAAAGTTGGACGTTTCTGACAACAAAATTAGCGAAAAAAGAAATATCAGTTTTTTAAAATGGAAAATAATTTAGATTTATGTTCTAAAATTGCGAGAGAAGAAAGCTGTTAGGTGAGAAGAAAAAATAAATTATCAAGATGACAAGAAATAAGTTCACAATTAATGGGAATAAATCATCTAATTGTGAAAAATTACCTAAATCTACGTCCTACAGTTACAATATCAGAGCGAAATGTAAAGTTCAATTCCTTCCTATTGTACATTTACGTTTGTGATCTCATTCGCACCCACAGCCGATTGCTCGCAGCTCTTCATGTTGTCGTCATACTGGCACGAGAACTACTTCCGGCTTCTGTATCTAAAATTCATGGGAAATGTAGTCTTACTCGCCATGTACGCTCATTTACAAAAATCAAATTTGAAACATTGAAAAAATGTAGCCAAAGACAATTACTAAGTCATCAAATTGTGATTTATTTATTCTTTTTTTTTTTTTAACTTTACGAAAATGATTCCAGGAGGAAAAAGAGTCAATTTCTCAAACTTTTATGATGATAAGGCAAGAATGAATTTGTAAAGTAGGAAAACTAAATGTGAATTTGGAGCTTGACTCAAGCTTCGCTTCTACTAAATTCCTTGTCCCTCCATTTCAGGTAAACACGACGGCTGCGTGGGCGGCCAGCGCTACTTCCGATGCCGGCCTGCACACGGCATTCTTGTTCGGCCGGAGCGCCTGAGCTGCCGCGACGGCCGGCGCGCTGCCCCGGAGTTCCCTGCCGCCGACGCCGCCCGCGTTCCTGTCCTCAGAGGAGACAACCGCAAGTCATGGAGCAGCTGAGTGCAGCTAACCAGAAACGCCATCTCGGATGGAGGAAAGCCGAAATCTCCTCTTGGGCTGCGTTATCGCGTGGAGAAGATAAGAGCTTTTCATTTGGCAATTTAACCATTTTGATGTCTCTATTCACATTGCCTCTCGCTGTTTCTCGGCCTGAAATGGAGGCCGTCTCAGGGACCGCAGAGGGCGCGAGCGAGCGAGTGCGTGAGTGAGCAGGCAGGCGGGCACATTTTTGTTTGCCGTTGTGTGCAATAAGTCAGCTTTTTAGCTCCTTGTTGACGTCAAGAATGATGCACGGGGCCCTACATGTTGGTTGAGTAAGTGCATCTTATTTTGAAAAGACTTATGTAGTGGGGGGACAACTTCCTGCGTTTGCTGTTGTGGAGGGAAAAAAAAAAAGCAAGATGGCGTGCACCTCTTAGTGTACATTCCAGAGATATTATAGGAGATGGCCGATCCGCCACTTAGCCAAGCCCTTGCCGCATATACTTTTAACAAAGTTTATTTTTTTTTCCCGTGTTGACGCGTCACTGTGGCAGATCAGTAAAATTTTCAAATGATGTTAATACACACATAGAGAAATCTGGAGTCTGTGATGGTGCACGAGGATTATTAGGGCCACACTGAGAATCACAAAAATGCAAACAACTCAACATTGGCAGGCCAAGTAACAAAAAGTTGTACAACTTTTCAAATGATTAACCCAAAACACGGTTTTGTAAAAAAAAAAAAAAAACAACAATTTGGGAGGTTTCAAACAAAACCCAATTTTTGGGGTGACCCAACTGTTTTTAGAGTGTACGTTTAGGACAATGGCATGTAACTGACAAGAAAAGTTAGATTTAAAGAAAGAAAGCAAATGAAGAAGTGAGATTCAAACAAAATTTCTTTTTAAAAGTATGGGCCATTTATCTTCTTATATATATATATATTGCGCGTCGTCCCGCACGCGGTCTGTCCTTCCGTCTGTCCCTTTTTAAAACGTACCTACTTCACCGCGCCGCTGCGCGCCGCCACTGCGCCGCTCAGGCAGTGGCTCACTACGATCGCGCGGACATCTTAGCGAAAAAATGTTGTCTACCCACAAGCATTGCAATAAAATTGTTAGTTATTTAGTAGAGCTAAACATCTCTTTATTTTCGCGATAAGCAATGAAGATGAACAAAAAGTTGAATCAAGCAACAACACTTTTGTGGAACTAGCCTCCGGGCGGCTCATCAGCTAGTTTGTTATAACCATACATGAAGAAAGGCAACGGTCTCAAATAAGAACAAAAAACCCCAACTTGCAAATAGGAAAAAAAAAACTTTTTATGAGAATAAAATGATACATTGAAAAGAATGTTTCTTGTAATTTTACAGAAATTAAGTTTTTAAAATTCAAAGAACAAAATATATACTGTGAAAAATTGTTGCTGTTCATTTGTGAGAAGAAAGTCAATTACGTGCGAATTTATGACATGACCATTTCTTTCTTCTGATGTTACAACGTAATTCTTGTCTGACTATATTTGCAGCACAGTGTGGCCCTAATAATAATACTAAGAAAATGAATCATAATGATGATCATCCTTTTTAGTGAGCGAGTTGTTTCATGAGGCATATCATGTTTAGTTTATTTCTGTCGAAACGTGTACGCATGCCTCGGTGGCACAAACATTTAATGAAGCCTTCTTTCACTGTCATTTTAAAAAATATCTATTTTTAAATTGCACAAATGATTTCCTTGAGTAATTGCTGCTAATAACACTCCAGAGTGACTCCCACCTCGTCGTCGACCTTCGCGTTACCCTCATTTTATTTTCTTTCAAATCAAGGATGAAATGTGGCACTTTGTCACGTGACTTTTGCAAAGAGGAAGACCGAATGGTGATGCATTAATTCCAAGCGGGACAACCCCCCCCCCCCCCCCCCCCACGCCCAAACTAAATAAACGATCAATTCTACATGGGTCGTCATAATAGTACAAGAAGAAAAAGTTGGAATTGTAGTCTAAAAATATACTTATTCTGAGAAAACAAATATAACCTCATGAGGAAAAGGTTCTACATTTATGCAATTACCGGCAGTCATATTGCAAGGACAAAAATGCAAGATTTTGCAAAATGTTAATTTTAGGAGGGAAAAAAAGTTTACAAGTTTGGGCGTAATTGTTACACTGAAACTTTTTTTTAACTACAGTGTAGAATTTTAATCTTACCATTTCCTTTTTTACGTTGATAAGCTGGTGCAATCATGAGAGAAAAGGTAATGTTGCTAATGAAAGTGTTCATCTACGGTGATATTGGGTTGGTTGTGAGTGCAGGTGTCTGGTGGTTTGGTCGGAAGTCGTTTTATCAGATTAGGTCCTGAAGGAAATGAGGAAATAAATATGTGTGCGTTCGCACGCGTGCATGTTAGGTCTATAGGAAGGGGGGAAAAAAGCAAATGGACCAAAGCGGGAATAAAAATCACATTAGAAATCATCGGCATCATTGTCATCATCAGAATTTGAAGCCAAGTCTTTCTTTTCTACCGTGGGTGGGAAACATATGGCTAGTGGGCCATAGATGGCCTGTGCTCCCAATGAACAACAAAGAAAACGGTTAGAAAGAAGAAAGAACTGTTCTCGTAAGTCGTAATTTAATGAGAAAAGATGGAAATAGGCAAAATAAATTAAATCTTACGAGAGTCCAAATATTACAAGAAAAAAGTCGTACATTAGTCACCATTTTCCTAGAAAACAAGTTTCATTATGAGAAAGTATTGAAGTAAAATGAAACTTGTTTTCACAGCCCTGCAAGAAATTAAACATAATTCGGAGCAGTCATCCAAAAAAAAAAACCCCACACACACAAAAAAGGTCAAGTTGCAACATTTTGAGAAAATACCACAAATTTTCAAGTACCGGTAACAAAAATCACAATTATGAGAATAATTTTCGAAGAATATGACAAAAGATTGTTGATTTTTTTTCTATGAATTTTTGAGGACAGTTGTAATTTTTTTTAAAGCATTCTAACATTGTCATCATTTTATGATAAAATTGCAATTCTGTGAGAAACAAATTTACACACTTCTGAATATTGCTAATTAAGCAAAAAGGTGTAAAAGAAAAAAACATCTTTGACAATTTTTCTTGTCTGCAGAAAAATATCCCGACCAAGAAAATGCTCATGGAGTCTCTACCGACTCTTATGTCAACGTTTGCACAAGTGTTTTTCTATGGGCCCACCCTCTCTCTACCCCCCTCCCCTCCCCTCCCATGCGTACTTTCAAGACAATATTGCTGACTTTTAACTTGTCACATTTCACTTTGTGACATTATCGTATTTGACAGCAGGTGCCTCAAAAAAACGTTGGTGGCCATTCCTTGCTCTGCCCACCTTCGATGTGGTGTCTGACTTTGCAGGAGATGCTGTCGCGGAGCTCATATAGTGGGGGAGACTAAAATTAACAGTTTACTTGTATTTATTTTATTTAAGTGTTGTTGTGTTGTCAACATAAGTGCAAATAAGCAATACAATCTTTGTTTTTCTGTTGTTACTAAGGGATGATTACGATTTCACATTAATACCGCAGCAACTCACAAACATTTCATATCAACCTGACAAAAGATTAGCAATCAAGTTTCTTGCTTTTGTGTGTGCGTGCGCGGAGGTCAAGGAAAAAAGACTGTTGAGCACAGATGTTTTTTTGTTTTGTTTTGATTGCCTATTAATTTAATTGTTTTCTGTCAGTATGCTGCAATCCAAAGAGAGAACGTGTATTATATGAAAAAGAAACATCTATCATGTGTTTTTTTTTAATTTGTATCATTTGAACAGTAATCTGATAAGAAAATAAAGAAAAGTGAAAGATCAATGAATACTTTTTTTGTTGATAAATACCATGTCCATAGGGACATTAATGCTGTAGTACTTGGTTTACATTCCTAACTACCTTTGAACTGGTAACTAGTAACTGTATCGCAATTAATTTTAATAGTACCCTCCCAATCCCTTTTTAAACATATGGCCCCGAATTGCCTTTGACTTGGCCTTATTTTCATATTCGCGTTCATACAAAATGAGTCCATGGGATTCACACATCTTCTTTGTCTTAAAAATTTTCGGAACGCGAGTAAAAGTCGATTGGTTCCGTCGATTTCATTGTAGCGGGTTCCTCCTGTAGTTCATGGGGTGTCCCCGGTCGAAATGAAGACTTTATTTTCCCTACTAAATGGAAACAATTTCACGAGAAAATTATTTTGGTGATGTACTCTATTTAGAAAAAGGCTTGTGGAATACATTTTAGAAAAACGATGAATAGTAAAGATATGCATGATGTTGTGAGGGATAGACAAAACACCAAATGTCATCTGGTCAACTGCGATCAGCTTTAATTGCCTTGGAAATAGTAAAAAACAAACAAACAAACAAAAACCAGTAAAAATCAAACAAATCAAAGTTATGCAACTGATGGCAAAAAAAGGCAGTACATTTAGTCGTGTGGCGTTTTCTACACATTTAAGCATTCGTACAAGGCACTCCATCTTAAAACAAGTAATGCGGTGAAAAAAAACACATTTGGCTCCGTATTGCCTTTGACTTGGCCTTTTTTCATATTCGCGTTCTTTGTCTTAAGGATTTTCTCAAAGTAAGTAAAAGTCCATTGATTCAGTCGATTTCATTTTACAGTCACGTTTCCTCTTCATCATTCAGATTTTACAGCGATAAACCAAAAAAAAAAAAAAAATGAGCTACAGTTAATAATGAGCTACATTTCCCTTTAAAAGGATGCCAGGCGAAGAACAGGGCCGTACACACGGGTGGGTCCGTGGGGTGGGCGGCTTACAAAAAAAGGATAAGTTAGGTGTTGTGTTCAAGAAAACTGGGAAATCAGATACTGTATTTCAGACCAGAAAATCACGGGTCAGGTGGGGGGGCGTTTTGTGGGAAATACGCCTTTTCAAAAGACGATCAAAACAACCATCAAGGGATTCTCTTAATTTGACATAATATTGAAAAGTGAAATTTGAAACAAAAAAAAAAATGTAATTTTCAAAGTATGATTCCAAAATCTATTTTGAGGACAGGTGTCAAATTCAAGTCCATGCGGCCAGATCTGACCAACCCCAAAGGGGGTTTAGGGCTTCAAAGCAATCTTATAAAGTGTATTGAATGTTTAAAAAATAGGGCTACAGTTTCAAAGTAAGGTTTGGGTTTCAAAGCATGAGATGTTGCGTCACCCTGGCCACTTCACTGAAAAACGTCAGACTGTGCCCCTTTTCTAAAAATGTTCTTCTCATGGATGTCAGTTGCCCCCCCCCCCCCCCCCCCCACCAATTTCCATTTTACTGCACCATGGATTCGGCACTCGATATTTCTGACGTCCCACCTTCGTTTGAACGCACCACCCTCGGACATGATGAGTGTCCACTGGGATGAAAGACAAGTTGAGGTATTTGCGGTAGTGTGTCAGGAATTTGCACGTTGCAGAGCCATCGTGGACGTAGTCTTCACGACAACAACACAGACAACAAAAGGCACTTGAACACAAATTCTTTTGGGGTTGTTAAAATGATTCCACTGTGAATGATTACAATTGATAAAAACATCAAAATCTGTCAACAAAAGAGAGGAAGAGTGAAATCGTGCTTGATCAAACATCTACAATGACTCCCATGTCAATTCTTTTTTTCGACACGTTTGACGGCATATTTTCAGCTGCAGTCTCAGTGTGCCCTCGTTTAGCTGCTACATGTGAATGTGGATTGAAAAAAAATAAAAGCATCTTTAAAAGCAACAAAGAAAACGATACCTGGTGTTTGAAACACATCGTAAGGCAGAAATCCAACTGAAAAGAGTTTTGGAGTGACTCCACACTTTTGATGTGTCGAAATAAAAACATCCGTTTGAAAAGCAAAGACTTTGGCTTCTGTCAATGGAAGCTACTTTTCGTTCCTGGAATTGGAAACATGTTTTTGTAGAACTTAAAAATTGCACCCTCACAGTTTATATTAAGTAGGATATATCTATCTATATGTATACATGTACAGTACATTAGAGGAATATGTATTTTTCTCATGTGACATAACAGCGCATCGTTACGGTAATGGACGCAAGCTGGATGGCCACCCTGGGTTTGATTGGCCGAATGAGGTTTCGTTGTTGTGTTTTATGGATGCCACGCAACTCTAAAATTGTTCATATAACTTAGTTTATTTTTTAAAAACTGTTTTCTTTCTTTGCACTCGCAGCTTTTGAATCATAACTGCCTCCCCGATTCACATTGGTTTTCGTGACACCCCTCGTCTCAACACATTTACTGAAATTGATCAGAGCATTCAACATTTGACGGAGCTTATCATTTCAATCGCTCTTGCTCTTGGAAAGCGTCACTCGCCACCATTTTATTTGATGAAAAACACATTTGGAAGTTTGCTTCTTGAACTACCCAGTCAGCAAAGGCATCTGGCCCGGATTCGACATGAAGCTGGCACAGCTGGCCTTGAGTCGGCACTGGCATAGTGCATGTGGGCCGAACACGGCCCAGGAGTGGCAAAGGAGGCACTGGCTTGACTCTGGCAAACCAGATGAGGGCCAGTTGTGGAGTGAAGTATTTGGGCCAGAAATCAATTTACAACTCCGGCCCGTATATGGCCAGCCCGTGTTGAGCCACCCTTAAATGCAGTTTCAGATTCATTTTTTCAACACACACACACACACACACACACACACGTGCGCGAGGTTCAATCAGGCCCACAGTATACAGTAATTTAAAAATGAAAAAAGTACATAAAAGACACACAATTAATATTTTTAATAAGGTGCAATTCATTGAGTATCCGCTAGGGGACACCGTTTTGACCATAGAAGAAGATAACAGCAGCCTCAGTCCGTCGCTGAGACAGACCCATGACAGCAGACGCTATCAATGGCACTCTCCTTAGTTTGTAAGGTGTAGGCAGGGATTACATTTAGATTTTATATGCATGTGTAAATGATTTTAAACTTCCTTTCTTTATAAATCTTTTTTAATCATAAAGTTCAATACTATATTTTTCAATACCAATGACTTGTTGAAGTTTGATCAATCAATGGGATGAAATGCAATGCATATATGTGAATGATAAAAGTAAATTGCACATTTGTTGAAGGAAATGTAAGGTGCTTCATGAAATGTTTTGTAAAAGATACATTCATTAAATTTCAACATTTTCCAAATGTTCTTGTGCTTCTTTATACCAAAACAAAGGAAAGACATATTGTCTTGGTTGTTTATAGAAAAGTATGGTATCATTTTAATGATCCGGCCCACTTGACATCTACCGAGGCCGTATGTGGACCGCCATGTGAAATGAGTTTGACACCAGTGATGTATAGTGAGGTGTTTTTAGCCGAAAAAAACGACCATGTATATAGTAAGGCGTTTTTAGCCGAAAAAAATGACAATGTATAGTAAGGCGTTTTTAGCCGAAAAAAAATGACCATGTAGAATAAGGTGTTTTTAGCCGAAAAAAAATGACCATGTAGAATAAGGTGTTTTTAGCCGAAAAAAAAGACCACGTATAGAAAGGTGTTTTTAGCCGAAAAAAAACGACCATGTATCGTAAAGCATTTTTAGCCGGAAAAAACGACCATGTAAGGCGTTTTTCAACGAAAAAAACAACCATGTATAGGAAGGCGGTTTTTAGCCGAAAAAAACGACCATGTATAGTAAGGCGTTTTCGACCGAAAAAACCCCACCATGTGTAGTAAGGCGTTTTTGGACGAATTTTTTTGTATATAGCAAGGCGTTTTTGACCGAAAAAAAACGACAATGTATAGTAAGGCGTTTTCGACCGAAAAAAACCCACCATGGTATCGTAAGGCGATTTTAGCCGAAAAAAACTACCATATATAGTGAGGCATTTTTGACCGACAAAAAACGACCATATATAGTAAGGCGTTTTTGCACGAAATTTTTAGCCGAAAAAAACGACCATCCATTTTAGCCGAAAAAAACAACAATGTATAGTAAGGCGTTTTTGACCGAAAAAAACCCACCATGGTATTTTATTGTAAGGTGTTTTTAGCTGAAAAAAAACGACCATGTATAGTAAGGCGTTTTTGACCGAAAAAAACGACCATGTATAGTAAGGCGTTTTTGGACGAAATTTTTAGCCGAAAAAAACGACCATCGTTTTTAGCCGAAAAAAACGACCATGTATAGTAAGGCGTTTTTGGACGAAATTTTTAGCCGAAAAAAACGACCATCATTTTTAATCGAAAAAAACGACCATGTATAGTAAGGCGTTTTTATCCGAAAAACAATGTATTGTATACATGGTTGTTTTTTATACATTGTATGGTAAGGATTTTTTTGGATGGAAAAAAAAAGGCCACTATTAATAAAAAACACAACTCCATTGCGCTATGTGGTGCTTTGGCTCAGTGGCAAAGTGATGAAGTGCCACATCAGAGGTTGAGTGTTCGATCCCTGATTGTTGCAACAATGTCTACTCTTTAACCACCATTTACAACTTATTTGTAGAAAAACACAAAACAACTCTAAGGTTCATTGTGGTGGGTTAGCTCAGTGGTAGAAAGCTGCAGTCCCAAATCCAGCAGTTGGGTGTTTGATTCCGAGTGTTTGCAACAAGGTCACATTTCTCTTTAACCACCATTTTCAGATTTATTGAAGAAAACACAAAACAAACAAGAGGTTATGTGGTGGTGGTGTGGCTCAGGAACCATGTCCCAAACTAGCGGTTGGGTGCTCAATCCCCAGAGGTTGCAACCATATCCCTTCTTTCTTTGACCAACACGATAAGTAAGGCTTATTGAAGTCATTTTTTGTATCGTAAGATGTATAGAAAGGCATTTTTAGCTAAAAAAAACGACCATGTGTCGTAAGCTGTTTTTAGACGAAAAAATGACCATGTACAGCAAGGCTTTTTAACCCGAAAAAAACGACTATGTAGCCTTATTACACATGGTCGTTATTTTCGGCCAAAAACGCCTTACTATACTTGGTCATTTTTTTCGGCTAAAAATGCCTTACTGTACATGGTCGTTTTTTTCGGCCAAAAATGTCATCCAAAAACGCCTTACTATACATGGTTGTTTTTTTCAGCTAAAAACGCTTTACTATCCATAGTGGTTTTTTTCGGCTACAAACACCTTACTATACATGGTCGTTTTTTTTGGCTAAAAACGCCTTACTATACATGGTCGTTTTTTTCTGCTAAAAATTTCATCCAAAAACGCCTTATATTTCGTTCTTTTCGGTCAAAAACGGCTTATTATATACATGGTTGTTTTTTCGGCTAAAAACTTAATCCAAAAACGCCTTACTATACATGGTTGTTTTTTTCAGCTAAAAATGCTTTACTATACATGGTGGTTTTTTCGGCTACAAACGCCTTACTATACATGGTCTTTTTTTTTTGGCTAAAAACGCCTTTTCTGCTAAAAATTTCGTCCAAAAACGCCTTATATGCATGGTCGTCCTTTTCGGCCAAAAACGCCTTACTATAAATGGTCATTTTTTTCGGCTAAAAACGCCTTACTATACATGGTCGGTTTTTTTTTCAGTCAAAAACGCCTTACTATGACGTTTTTTTTACGTTTACTGTCGGTTTTTTCGGCTAAAAATTTAATCCAAAAACGCCTAACTATACATGGTCGTTTTTTTTGGTCACAAACGCCTTACTATATATACATGGTCGTTTTTTCGGTCAAAAACGCCTTACTATACATGGTTGGGTTTTTTTCGGCTAAAAATGTTTGTTTCCCTAACACACTGTCTATTCTTGTTTTGTTACAGTTCTTACAGCCGCTGTGAGACCTAACAGCCTAACATCTTGGGCCTCAGACCAGGAAATTGATGTCACAATCAAAAGATGGCTACATCTGGCTCCTGATCGGGATGGTGACAGGAAGGAGAGTATGAGAAGAAAAGAGTACATGGAGAGCGCAACAATTTGATGGACACAAAATACCGTTCAAGAGTAAGCTGCATCCCAATTTGGACTTTGTGTTCACTGTTAAATAAAGAAAAGTGCATTTTCCAGTGTATGTGGAGTTATATGTGAGGTTCACAAATTATGACAATAAACATATTTTTATAAGAGTCGTTTTTTAGACTTTTTTTTTTAAATGTGGGTCAAATATGGCTCATGAAGGATGTGGCTTCGTTGAGGTTGAATTCAGGCTGATATCGGGAACCTGCTGAGGCCCAGCATCGGGCCGGAGTAGGGCCAGTTATGGTTTTACAATGCAGCTCAGATCTGGGCCGAATGCGGCCCACATCATGGATGTCAGATGTGGGCCACCGCAGGACCGTCAATCATTGAGGTATGTGGGCCGAGTGTACGTGCCGTGTCTGCCCCAGAGCTGGGCCAGACCAATTTTGCTGACTGGGTAGTTGTTGTATTTTTACAGTGATCCCTCGCTATTTCGCGGTTCGTTTAACGCAGCTTCGGTGCATCGTGGATTTTTTTCAAACATTCATGATTTTTTTTTTTAAGTCTGCAAAAATCTGTGTCTAAGTGTTGTTTACAATGCGTGCTAGTGTGTGCGCGCACTCTGCTCAAGCTCGGAAGGTCCACGTGGGGCACGTGTGTGTGCGTGCATGCATGGGCGCAAGTGAGTGTTTGTTTGTTGCTGAGAGAGAGAGAGAGACAGACTTAAATGAACAAAAGCAGGTCTCTCCATCCTTAATTGTCCAAACAACCTTAATTGACTAATCATAAACATGTCTGCTGCATGCCTGAGGCATCGCTGGCCTGCGTGTGTGTTTGTGCGCTCTGCTCAAGCGCAAAGGGCCACGTGGGGCAATTTTTTTTATATATACAGTGTGTGTGTGTGTATATATATATATATATATATATGCTAATTGGTCGCTACTTCGCGGATTTACGTTTATCGCGGGTGTTTTTGGACCCCATTAACCGCGATAAACGAGGGAATGCTGTATTTTTTTTACTCCTTTTTATGGCACGCTATCTTCAACTTGGGCTCAAAGTTTTTACTCCTTTTTATGGCACGCTATCTTCAACTTGGGCTCAAAGTTCACTTGTCATTTTTTTCAAACACTAAATTTAAACAAACAGTGCCATCTAGTGGAGTAAAAAAATACAACAGTTTTAAGCAAATTTGAAGCTTTATGATCTCCTCCTAATAATGTATTAACAATTATGATGCTGGAGTGATGATTATATTGTGCAATTGAACAGTATGCTTAAAAACATGCTTTTTTTTCAATTCGTATATCTTCTAATATCGTATATTATAGCATCCATAATTTTTGTTATTTTGATCATCAATTTTTCAGGTCACATGACACAATCTCTGTTTTTTTACGTTTGGTTTGGTTTTGAAATCTATGGCGTGGAATTATTCTGCATTAAAATGCCACATTCGCCAAAAACAAAACAAAAAGCTTGTGTATGAATTTTTGAGGCCAGACCGTTGAAATCACAGTGTGACAAGCGTCTCATTAGTCATTATGAACTCTCATCATAACGTTGGCTGACAGAAAGTGGTGGGAGGTAATCCGGGTTTTGCTCAAATATTTGCATACGAACACGATGACGTCACCTCCTTTCAGTCGTCTTCCACCACCTCTGTCTTGATGTGATCGACCAAGGCGAAGGCCGCCCCGCCCGCTCCATCCGCAGCCCCCTTCTCCATACTCTGCTCATCCTGGAGGGGCGAAGACGGCGACCACGACGGCCGACGCCCCGACGCCTGCGCGCGACCGTTCAGGGAGCAGCCCCGGGGCCCTGACGCACCCCCTCGGCTTAGGGCGGCCATCCAGCTGGGCAGCAACGTGGGAACCTGCCGTGGGAAATGACACCCTGCAGTTATCCTGCACTTCTTGGGAGGTCGGCGAGGAAAAAATTATTTAAAAATAATCCAATGTGAATAAATAAATAAAACTTTGACACTGGTTAACTTTTTTTTTAAACTAAATATTCATAATAGAGATGCAAATAAATGCAAATAAATGTTTCTAGAAATGTTGGTTCTGAATCGGCCCTGACTTTTTTCCTCCAACACATCATCAATCATCATTCATAAATCGCGCTACAAAGAACTATCAAGGGCCCTCACACCCAACAATAATTTTAGGGACATTTCTGATTCAAATTTGCTCTATAACAATGTAATAAATAAATAAGCCCTCCATTTCAGAAGATCTGGTATCAGAAGAACTTACCTCCCCCCCCCCCAAAAAAAGAAAACTCCACATTGATTGGACATCTCCAAAAATGTAGTTGTCATGAAAAAAAAAAAAGCAAGCACGCAAGGTTCTTGTTGCTGTACACACTACCTGCTCGTCGTTGGCGTCCGCCTCATCGCCATTGGACTGACCTCCAGGACTCTGGACGTCGATGCTGTGGTTCTCCAAGATGGCAGCTTCTTTGAGAAACACACACACACACACACTTCTCACAACTTTCGAACATCCAAAAAAAAATTTAAAAAATGGCGGGTGACAGACAACAGCGTTACCAATGTTGGCGCGCTTCTTGATGTCCTTGCGGCGGTTGGCGAACCAGTTGTACACCTTCAGAGACGTCACCTTCTCAAAGTCCAGAAGCTTTTTCCCTGAACAACACACCCAGCAAGTGCTCACTTGTCATTTTGGATGCCGAGCAGCAGGAGGACATCGGCGAAGCGAATGGACCCACCTGGTTTTTGAATGACAGCGTTGCAGGCCATGGAGATTTCCTCCCTCCTCGCCTCGTCGGGATATTGATTGTCACTGAAGTAGCTGCACGAGCGTTCGCGCGCGCACACCCACACAAATACAAATCATCATTAAAGGTCTCCTGTCACTTAGCAGTATAGCAATCTGTGTAAATGATACCTCTCCATGACGGCCAAACACTCTTTCCTCCAGGTAAATCTGTTCCCCCGGCGCAGGCGAAAGCCCCCCGGGGCAAGTGTGAATGTGGGCGGTGATGTGTTGGACCGGAGCCAGACCCCACGCCTTCTCCCGGAGACCAGGGGCGCGCCGAGGCGTTCCGCCTCTTCCCGGGCGTCAGCTGAAGGATCCGGCGAGCCGACACAAAAGAAGCGAAGAGAGGTTTCTTAGTTGAGCCGCAGATCAGGGGACACACCAGAAGTTTCTAAGAGCTTGAAGCCGAGATCGGTCGAAGTCCGAAAACAAACTAAGTCCAGAGGCCGAGGCGCAGGCTGGTCACAAACGAGTTTATTCAATCAAAACCCGGAGAGGTACAGATGTGCACATCGGAAAACTCTGAATTCTCCCGGAAATACACACAGATTTTATAGCGATATGAAGGGCAACCCCTCTCATTTCATCGGTTAGTTTCTGCGATCGTTTGTTAACTTAATGGTGTCGTACTGCGTTGTGTAATTCTGATTGGCTGCGGCTTTCTTCGTTAGCTAGATTTTAATGGTATCTATAATTACTTCACAATTTGGTTTATGGATTATAATGGTTTGTGTGATTGCTTGTGGCTTTAACCATATCCGTATGCGTGGCCCTCGCGATGATTTTTGCTGGGCAGACTACAGGCATTTTGCTAATCTTAACAATGACCATTTAAGGACAGCTAACTTGCTTTGCTATGTTCTGCTAATCTTAACAATGACCATTTAAGGACAGCTAACTTGCTTTGCTATGTTCTGCTAATCTTAACAATGACCATTTCAGGAGAGCTAACTTGCTTTGCTATGTTCTGCTAATCTTAACAATGACCATTTCAGGACAGCTAACTTGCTTTGCTATGATAACCACATTCCATTGTGTAGCTATAGCAACCATACTCATCTCCCGCTAGCTACATTGGAATGTACAAGGTTTGTATTCTTTACCTTCAAACATACACCGTTTAACATAGAACAGAAACCACAATGCACACGCACTTCAGTACTCGCTTCGCTGCGTAGGTCAAGCCGTTGATGAAATTATATGGAAAAGCATCGATTGTTTTGTCCAAATGAAACCTATTGGAGGAGATCAAAAGTTGGTGGCTAACATGCTTCGTTAATATACACTTAGCTTCTTGGTTCCACATTTGTTTGACGTATTAATTTCTCTGTTCGACAACCGTATGTCCGTTTTTTTTTTCTCTATCAACTATGATTTATTAACGTGGTTTAACACAATATTAATATAAAACAGACACTACAGCGGGGCCTGGTGCCAGTCCATCACCACGTCCTCCAGAGTCAGTGGAGAGTTATGCGTGGCCAGTTATGAGGCGGGCACATTTACACATTGTAGTTTTTTTTTCCTCCAACAAATACACACACACAAAAAAAATGGATGCACGGTGAGCCAGAGGTAAATTCCATGTTTTTTTGGGGGGTTGGGGGGGGGGCACAGATGAATAGACGGACAGCCCAATCGATGGACTAACAGATTGATGGAAACCGATGTGAATAAAAATTAAAGTGGGGAATCTATGGAGAGAGGAAGAATGTGAGAGGAGGGCCAATATTTTTTCAAGGCACTCTCGAGAGACAGAAATGACACAGACACAGAGGTCGACAAACAGACAGTCAAGCACAGACAGGACAGACGGACGGGTGTGCTCTGACCAGGGCTGCTCTTCTCCAGCTGATACCATCTAAAGAAGGCTCGTTTCTTCTGCTCGCTGAGGTCGGATCCTTGCTGCAGCAACCAGTGGGATATGTGGCTCTGACTAATTCCTGCAAGAGGACCGAGATCGTTGAGCCGCCAAGTTAGAGGAAGAAGGAAGAAGAGGAGTTTGGGCGACACGCACCCGTCACCTGTGCGACCACGGCCTGGGAGATGCGCCTGCTGGCCAGGAAGCACTTGATCTCCTCCTTCATGACGCCGCTGTCTCTCCTAAAAGCACACACACGTTTTAGTTGGTCCCGAACGGCCACAAAAACGGTCGTTATGGTTCCCCGTGTCTCCTACCTCATCAAGTCTTCCACTTTCTCATCCACATCGACGTCATCATCGCCCGCCTCAAACCCAAAGCCCACCACGCCACCGCCCACCAGAGGAAATCTGGTCAGCGGCGACATCTTCCCGTTGGTCTGTGCTACCGTTGCCATGGCTACAGGCAAGGTGACATCAAAGCTAGTCGGCGATAGGCGGCTATCGGACAAGACTGTCTGAGTGGCCGCGGTGGAATACGAAGGCGGGGCGTAGGAAGAGGTTTGGTGGTTTGAGGTGTGCCTGTGGGGACGGTCCAGGTGCTCCAAAGTGTCCAGGGCATGGAAGAGCTCAGCCTGGCCGATGCCTGTCCTCCTGAGCCTCTGGAGGAGGTCGATCTGTTCGATGGTGAAGCGAGGCTCTTCACAATGCTGGAACATCCTACAAGACAACAGTGAAGTCGATTTAAAAGTATTTTTGCATGCGTATGGCCTCCATTTTATGATTCATTACAAAGTGCCCGATTTGACTCATCTCTCTTATATTGTTATCATACTCATAAGTATGATAAAAATCTATTTAAAATAGTGATAAATCTGTCCTAATCGTCTATCAAGAGTGAAAATGGAAAGACTCGTGAAAATGGGGCATTAAAGTTCAGAAATTATTGAAAATTGTCCGAGATTTTGTGGAAAAACAGTCAAGGAACGTTTGTGACAATGGTAAAAACATGTGATTGAAAAGGGGAAACACAGTGAAATAGACACAAAAAAAAGTTTTTAAAAATAGTTAGAAATTAGCAAAAAGGCCCCAAATTGTAAAAAAAATAAATAAATAAAAATCAAGAATGTCAATGTGTCAATTTGACAGGACTGCTAATCTGTTTACTTTACATTTAAAGTTGTTCTTCTTTGCGTCTGGAAGGAGGGAAAAAAGGCACTTACGTGGCAAAGAGTAAATTGTGAGTGGAGAAGGAAAAAATATTACATATTGTTGAGGAGAGTCAGCTTTTCGTTTGCTTCTTGCTCTCCTTGGACACAAGTCCTTTTATACCTCTGTAATGTGGAATAAAATCCCAACACCACGTCGTACTTTTTCAGTTTATCACAGCACAACACAAATCGATTTGGGCTTCTGAGAGTTTCAGATTTCTTTCGGAAGCCCCAAAGAAACACATTCATGAGATTATCTAGAGACAATATGATAATGAGAGGCGGGGAGGTACGCCTCTCATGCAAATCCCCCGTGGCTGGAAGAAGTTGGGAGCGGTGAGGTGAGACCAGACCACCACTACCCACCATTTGGCGTGATGGTAGGAACACAGATACTTGAGATAACAGTTCCTCTTTTGACGTTAGACATGTCCTGTGGAGGGGGGCCCTAAAAGTGATGGGGGTCGAGGGCACTAAAGGTGATTGTAAAAACAGTGAGCAGGAAATACCTTCAACCGCATTGTACATTGTTTTTTTTCAAGTGTCTGAACTAACACAACTAACAGAGAGGAATAACACCATAACCATTAAACCTAACTAAGTAAAAAGTAGAGACAAAGAAGGTCAAGCAAAGTTCGATCTTGATATGATGACAAAGTATAGACCACTGCTGCTGGTCACAGATCTTGAGATTAGGGTTCCTCTTTGAGAGCACTTGACAGCCTTCGGGGATTTTTACAAGGTGGTGGAGGCAGAAAAACCCTCGGGGGGCTGTTAATTAAACAAGTGAAAATAGGATCTAAACTTCACACTACATTCTTTGTTTTGAGTACTTCGGCAGATGTTCAGGACAGAGACTAGTGTCAATAGTTCTCATAGCAAGATGAAATTCCTCAACAATGTTCTACTACTACTTCTAGCGGAATAATTCCTTAAAACTTGGAACTTTTCCATCCGACACTAAAAGCCCATTGGAAAAAAACTGCTGATTTTGTCCTGCTTGATACACTGCAAAACTAACCACCGGTGATTGTCTACATCGGTTTTGTAGCTGACGAAGATGCCTAAATCGCCCAAATCACAGCAGCAAGACGGATTGCAAACGTGCCGAATCAAAGCGGAACTCTGACCTAACCGAGGGAGACAAAGATGTACAAATTTGGGGGATTGTATTTCAACATCTGGCGAAAGATCGCAGGCCCGCCGGCTATTTAAAGCGGGGATCGGCCACCAGCACCTCACGCATTGAAGGAAATCAAGCGGGCTAATGAGAGCGTAACACAACTGTGCCTCGTAACTTACCTTGCTTATTCCAGTAGACAGTCCTCCACAGATTTTAGTTGTAACATGCGGTCTTATAGGTTGCCTCAACGGAGCCTGGGCAAACCGTATGATGTTAATTTTCCTCGAAAAAACGTCTTCTCTGGATTGTATTTGGGCTTCAGCCCGCCGTCAGACAGATTCGCCTTTTGTCCGCGCGACGGGTGCCATGTTTGACACTGCGCCGCAAGGGACGATGGGAGTTGGTGTTTCAAAAGCAGGTGTTAGGATGTGTTATGACCGCCTACAGTACAATATTTGGGATTATATGAGAACACAAAAAGAGCCTACGCAGCTGTGCGCAAAAAAAAAGTGTTTTGTCTATTTTAAAAAGAAGCATTTAAAAGTTTGACATTTATAAAATACATATTTATGTAATTAAATATTCCGTGATTCCTGACCTATTGATAAATGGAAATACTGTATTAATTCATTCTTTATATGATATATATTATATAAATATTTCCAGTTATATTTCACTTTAATGTAGTGCAAAAGAACATTGAGAATGTAATATTTTTTTCCACTTGCAATTGTTTTACATTCCAATTATTTAATTTACTGGGCATTTATTTATTACTTGAAAGAATCACAACACAATGAAACTAGAATATCTTTATTTAAAAAGAAAATGTACAGTAAGCTTTGCTGGGCCATCTTTAATGTTTGACATGACCACTTGATTGACAGGTGTCAGTGGATGGTTCACCACAGAGGCGCCCGGGCTAGCATTCCCTTCCACGTGAGTGAGTCTACCACCTATAACGGAGCAGGCAAAATTTTTTTAGACACTTAACTGAATGAAGCGCCTCTCGTGTAAGCAATCTTCGCTTACCTGCATTCTCTTGTGAAGAAACATCAACTTCTGGTTCAGACATTCAATCTCCTGAGAGCACAGTGAAAAAGGAAAATATGAACATATGATTAAAGAAAAAAAAAGAGACAATCATCTACAAATGACATTGTTGTCATTTACCTGGTTCAGTTTTTCACTGCGTCTCAATTTGATTTGAGGCAGAAGCTCCTCAAGTCTCTGGATCTGCAACAATACAATACAATACAATACAATACATGCCGATTTATATAGCGCTTTCACAACAGCGGCAGCTGTAACAAAGCGCTTAACAAAACAGTTAACATAAAGTAAAATAATAAACATAAAACATAAAATAATAAAAGGCTGCCTACTCGGGCGCCATCCCGAGTAGGCATGGGCATCCCCATACATTTCAGATAATGTTTCACATCTGAATTATTGGCAGCCGCGTACCCTCTTGTCGACAGAGTGCAGTCTGGTCTTCATGGTCTTGTTGATCACAGTCATGGGGATACTTTTAGGGTTGGGATGCACTAAAAACAAAAGAAAAACAAAACTTGAATCCAATAATATTGTAAAATAAATAAATGCAATGCATCTTTGGGTCAGTATCATGATGAAGTGCCTTTGGTGTCCTAATCAAAATCACCCAATCTTCATAAAAATGTAGCATAGTAATGAAATTCTGACGTCTTATAAGTGACCAGACATTTGTGCATATACCAATATTATGATAAAACTCTTAAAACGTTTTTCCTTCACTTTGTGATTTTTTCCCCCAATTGGAGTCATGCAAATGGAGCACATCCCACACACTGCTCTGCTCACTAGTGTGTGTGTGTTGAATTCCACAAAATCCATGGTCTTATTGTCCTGGACCGTTTAGTTGGTAACTGAGTCATTGTGATGACGTTGATTCTACATTCATGATCATATTTAAATTCTGCACGCGGTGACTGCCCCATTAAGAAATTTTCTCTCTCTATATATTTTTCATGAGTATATTTTCATGATGTGCGTCTTGTGTGATGTTACCATGCTGAAAGATCTTGGCTACCTCAAGCAAGTAGGGCCTGTGAAGAGAAACAACATTGGTCTTGATCATATATAGCAGGGGTGGGCAACATATTACACCCAAACGCCACAGGCTTCACTGGGCCCCGAGCTCATCAAAGATGGACTGATGCAGAGTGGAAAGGTCTTCTGTGGTCTGACGAGTACATATTTCAAATTGTTTGGGGAAATTGCCGACGTTGTGTCCTCCGGGGGCCAACGAAGAACATAAGGTGCACATCTGTGAAGGCACCGTCAATGCTCGAAAGTACATCCAGGTTTCGGAGAATCAGAATCTGCCATCCAATCAATGTCTTTGAGCTGCTTTTTTTGTGTGTGAAAATCGCTCTATGAATAAAATGTGCTTGATTGATTGCAACTGGGTGTGGATACCCCCTTCAAGCGTGAATCCAAGTGCATGCATTAAGATGAAACAAATACATACGTGTGCTTGCTGTTTGCTGGGATGGAACTGTTCAGAGGGATCAGACATCCACGCTGGTTTCTTATCTGAACGCACATCCAAGTCATTGATTGAGTAAATACGAAACATATTATGACGTGTGTGCAGCCTACCTTGAATACAACATCTGAAGAGTTCAGGTTGAAGGAGGAGGCGATGATCTGGAGAGGATGAGAACAGGTGAAGACGCCTTAGTCTGACTGTAGTATGTGTGTGTGCGTTGCAGTCAAAAGCAACATAAAAACAAGGGGCGGGGGCACCTGTATGATGGAGGACGTGTCGACCGCCTGAGGAATTGACACCTCGCGCAGCGCCACAACTCTGTCATCTGCAAGATACACCATTCATGACCATTTTGAATTCTACTTAGTACTACATGAACATGGACATTCATCACGTGTCACAAGAAGCACGCTCAGTTTTTCACGTTAAAATTCTTTTTCATTTAGATTGACTATGCATTTAGTCCAAATCCGGATGACGTGCCGTCTTTGGAACAGCATTCCCATCGGAAACCCCTTCACTGGTCTTGTTGGGTCGACAAGAGCACTTGCCAATCAAATGCAGCTGGTGACTTGGAGCATGGAGAAAAACTTTCTTCGTTAACTGCTTACTCGAAAAAGAACTTTTAAGAACCATTTGCATTTAACGATGCCCGTGGTTTACTGTTTATTATGAGTACAGGTAAATACAAACCATGGGATCTAACCGATGGTTGCTATGACGACGGCACCGAGCACGGATCTCCAATGCGAGGAAATTTCTCGATTGTTGAATTGAGTAAAACACCGAACGTGAAACTACAAACCGTTTTTGTCGAGTCTTCTGAGAGCGACCCAAGCCTTGGTAACGCGCGTCGGGGAATCGACCAGAACGTCAGACATGTTTTTGTTCCACCCCGTCGGTCGCAAATCAGTAATGATCGAAACCAGGACCAGGGCAGGCAGACAGAGAACAACCACTCCATCCGGACATGTTTTTTTCAAAACAAAACTGCTTGGTATAATACAAAACAAGAGCAAAGGGTTATATATTTTATTTTGAAAAGCACCAGAGGAAAATGTTCTCATTTGTATTTGAACGCCAGCTCTCATTTTTCTTCCCAACAGCAGCTTATCACAATTTACATTCTGTTGTTTCACACAAATTAAATTTATTTCAGAACACAAAAATGTATGCATTTAATCTAAATGCATTAAATATCATTCTGGAGCGGCTTGAATGCTTCCAACTTGACGTTTTGATTATTTTCTCACACTGTGCTCCACAACTAAACGCTTCCCGTAAACTCCATGAAACCGCTCCCATCACTTTTTTTTTTAGGAGGTGATGGAAATCATATTGTTGGGGCTCAGGATCTCGATCCAGTAGCCATCGGGGTCCTGAATGAAGGCCAGTCCTTTCATTTTACCTGGAAGATTAAAAAAAAAGAATAAAAATCCAACAACATAAACGTTTTTGTACTTTCGTGACATTTTATTTGGTGGCCTGAGATTTTTGAAAAGTAAAATATGCACACAGGCACAATGAAGATCGCGGGAAACACCGTTATCAAGTCAATTTCAAACATCTCACCGTCGTCTGGTTTCTTGACGAAGGTGACGCCTTGCTCTTCGAACAGCTTACAGGCCTGGTTGACGTCTGGCACCGCGATGCCGATGTGCCCTGTTCGAAAGTAACGTGAACACAAATCAAAGTGTTTTTGCTTTTTCTTTAGTTTCTATTCAAAGAAGTGACTCATATCTGCTAAGACACAGACTGCACGAACGCATTCATCGACAAAAAAAGGAGTAAAAATCGGTGCTTTCTCTAGCTGTTGGAAAACCGCGGCATGCGTTTTCCAAGCTGCAACTATTTTGCCGACATCACCTTGCCTCACCTGTACCAAAAAATAAAAATGAACAGAGGGACACTACTTTTTTTTAAAAAAGCACCGTCAACACACTTAATAATTTTATTTTGCAATAGCGTATTTGCTACATGAATTTTTTCGGATGGGACAAAAAAAAAAGTCTTAAAATCTTAACAATGATTTGCGTTAGTAGTTTGAAATGCTCTTGCTTCAATGATGCCCAAACTTACCGAAGCCACGTGGATCCGAGTTTCCGTTGTGGTATGACTGGCTTTCATCAGACTCCGAACCCCAGTTACTAGAAAAGAGGCGCAACATGAAACAAAAATGGAGGAAACCCAAGCTACTCAAGCTGCCAGGACCTATGGAGCCTATTTCAAACCACAAGGAGTGTTAGAGTGATGGTGCCACAAGTCGTGTGCTTCTCTCTCTCTCAAAAAAATAAAAAATACAATTTACAGTCACCCTTACTGCGTCAACTCGATGGTGGCCCTGCGGGAGAAAGTCCAGGAAGTGCGCTCCTTCACGTCGGCGGGGATCTCATTCTTGTCTTCATATCCCAGGAAGAAGAGGGAGAAGCGCATGGAGGGGAAGTCGAATCTCTGCAACAGACTGGGCAGAAATTGTGTCCGGCGTAACATTGAACTCAGAGAGGTTCATTCAAACGAGGACCTGTTGAATTAATACGCACGTCATGCCGAGGATCCTGGTGTAGAAATCCAAGGATTTAACTGGATCCTTGACTCGCAGCATCGTCTGCTGCATCATGAAATCCTACACGACAAAAAGGAATTGAGTTTTTATGAACTTCATATACAAGGAGAGGACCAACTGAATCTTTTTCAAAGGAGGAGTGGAAAAACAGAGGCAAACAAAATGTCATATTCTGACACGAGCCTGTGAAAAATGGCATGTGGCCAAATAGCATCTCTGTGTGAATGTACACATAGAACCAACAACTATTCCCACTTCTATGTCCGTGTATGTGTGTGTGCGCGCGGAGTGACAAATTGCAAGGTAGCAAGCCTTAAAATTGGACAAGGCTCTTTCAAATTGTTAACCCCCGAATAGAGCAAAGCTGAGAAGACCTCAGCAAAGAAGTTGTGAATTTACAGAGTAGGAATACTTGTAATATTGTCAGAAAAAAATGTCGTGAAAATAAAGGGACAAAATCAAGAGCATCAAGAGGAAAGTCACAATATTACAAAAAGAATGGTAGGACAAAGAAGTAGGAATACTGAAAGTACAACAGTTTCATGAGTAAAGTTTAAAATGTTACATGACATTTTTCATACAGTTTCAGAAAAAAAGTTCAACCATTAAAAGTCGTACTGTAGCCAGAATTAAGTTCTTATGTTAGGAGAAAAAAGTCACACTATTACAAGAAACATGCTCGAGGAATAAAGTTGAAAGACTGCTGGAAAAAAATGAGTACGTCTCAGAAACGAAGTTATTAGAATATAGTGATACATCTATGAAAGAAACGTTACAAAAACAAAGTCGGAGCATTGCAAGAACAGATTTTTTTTAAACTATTGACATAATTAAAAAAAAGTCACACTGCTCCAACTTGCTAGAATGATGTCGCGAGAACTGTGGAATTGTGATCCTGTTATTAATGTGTAAAAATTGTACCGGCGATGTTGAGAGTTTGGCGAATATTTCGAAGTTATTCTCTTTTTAAGTCTAACAAGTGCTAGGCTAGCTGGCCTGTCACTTAAGTTAGCTTCGTAATGCTAACTCCCACTTGCCGCCTGCCTACTTGTCAAAATGTTGACCTCTTTTGTACGACTAAACAAACACGATCGTCATAACCCTACACAAATAAATTGCACTTTTATTTCAAAAAGAGGCAGGTCTGTGTGACATGCACGCGACAACATTGGCCGTGTCCGATATTGGACGCAGACATCCTGTCACCGAGAAATGGGGTATGGCCGACCCCAAGTCATAAGGTTTGACAGACCAGAAAAAAACTTAACTCTCGCGTCAAAACGACGAAAACAACCATCCTTACCTTGGTAATGGGGTCTCCATCTTTACACGCCGCCGCCACCAACTCGTCCGATAGACCTCTGTCGCTCATTTTGTCTCGGGGAATTTACCTTAGTACCTGCATGTCATGTTAAATATAGTTCGTTGATGATCGTCGACACTCGGCTCCGAGTCGTACGGCTTCGGCGGGCTCGGAGGTATCGTAGTGAAGAAGTCGAGCTCGACTGATTGTTTCCTGATTCATGTCTCATAGCCCCGCCCCCAAAGACCCGCAGCAATAAAAGCTTTAGTTTTGTAAAATGCATTTAATGTATTATTGATATATATTATAACGCAATATTTACAGCGAGAAAAAGCATACGTTTGTTCAGACATATCCCGCAGCAAAAGTCAGTAATTTACGCCTTTAAAATAGTGTCAAGAGTTCTCATTTAAAAATGTGGTCGCCACAAGTTTGACAAGATCTGTGGGCGTGTGGGTAAATCAGCCACGTGCCAACCCTTTTTTCAAATAATTATCTTTTAAATGCCAACCCTTTTTTCAAATAATTTAGTTTTAAAGTCAAGGTAAACTTGTGAAATTTAGTGCACACTCTAAAAAATAACAAGAACAAGAAAAATGCCACAGAAATAAGTTTATTATCTCGCCAAGTTGTTTAAAATGTGACTCCAGAGGATACACAGCTGGCTTTTAAAGTACCGGTAACACAGTCAACTGTACATCATAATTGGGCTGCTGCAGATCGACAAGATGTATTTTTTTTTTACTGCAAACTAACGCAGAAGGGAGCTGGATGAAAAAAAATCCAAAATGACATTACCTGAGAGAGGTGGAGTTTATGACATGACTGTTTCCCCATGATGAATATGGCAGTATTTATTCATTATTCACCATTTCTTTAGGCGTATTTTCTCTCACATGTGTTTGAGTTTAAATGGTTTCATGGTTTCTCTCACCCTTTTGTCCAATAACATGATTTTCATCAAAAAAGAAAAAAAAAACATACCTAAGTGATATAAGAATACAAGTGCCATTGAAAACCTGCCCACGGGAGATACAATACAAAAAGGAGGAGATGAAAGCAAGTGAATAAAAAGCCCTTTTCTGCTTCAATAACAGCATCTTCAATAGCTACGTCCAAACATAGTGTAGTACTGAGCTGGTGCCTTGCCGCAGACACACAGCTGACCGGGCTGCAGAGTCTTGAGTGGTGAGAAGGGGATGCACAGACTCTTGGCACCCATGGATGGCGCTCCTGGCTCCAGGTCCTGATCCCTGATACAAAAAAAAAAAAAAAAACTATTAGCACTCCTAAAAGGCAAAAGGAGGAGAGAGCGAGAGAACACGTTTACATACTTGGCAGTGGTTTTCTTGATCCAGTCTTCGCACTCCATGCCACCACAGAACGGGATTTGGACAATCTGCCATATGGAACGAGATGTGATTGATTAAGGAGGTTACATAAAATCTTTCCCCTCCCTCATTGCCCAAGGCCTGAATGTCGGCTGACTCTCAAGGCTCCCCAAACCACAGGATAAAGGCTGAGGCTCAGGAAAATCTTTAAAAGTGGTTTTCTCAGTCAATTTGAGTAACACGGGACTGAGTAAAAAACATAAGTACACATATTAAAAATGGGAACGTGTGTGCATGTTGTTAATAACTCGTGTGATTGAGGACAGGGACTCCCCCTCTGGACGGGGTGGTGCTTGCTCCTCACCTTGCCAGAGTCCAGTTCCTTCTGGAATTGCTCCATCGTGTCTGCAGCCACCAAGTGACTCTTCATGTCATTTGACGCTCTGTTAAAAAAAAAAAGACACAAATTGTATTGAGGATTTATGAACATCGGTTTATATGCTGCTCTGGGCCACCCTTGCCGTAACATGTGACATGTGAACCGCATTCTTTTCATCAATGTCCTGTTTTCTTTGGAATTCCGGCGAGGAGACTTCATTTGTTTGCATTTGCTTTTCTCACTTTTTTATGCAACTCCAACAGTAACCGACTATTGAGGCAAAGTCGGTTATTTGTCCCGTAGACTCAAAACATTTGCATTTGAAAAGTTTAATGATGAGATGAGAGATCAACATGTGTGTATTTCCATTTTCAGATAGTCTGGGTGTTTCATAATTGAAATGCATTCCCCCCCCCCCTCAATTTATTTTCAGCGCCTTCCGTAGTTCAGATCCTGCCTTTGTGCACTGCTTACACTAATACATGTGAGTTAACAGAGAGAGGTTGGTTCGGTCATGATATTTAGTGACATTTCCAGCTCCTCTAGCAACAATTAAAATTCAATTTTATTTTATTTTATTTTTAAATTCTAAGGCCCTTCTCAAATTATCACCAAACAGGCCAGCAAATACTGGTCGGTGTAGAAGCGAGTGAGTGTCAAAGTTCTACCAACGTACAAGTACAAGTAAATCTTACTTAGTGAACAAGAAGCTCTGAATGTCCTCCAACATGGCAGCCAGTTTCTTCTCCACCTCGGCCTCGGGGATGGTTACTTTCTCGCCGGTGTCTCTCCTCACAGCGACGCATTGGCGCTGCTGCATATCCTTCGGGCCCACTTCCAGACGGATGGGAACGCCCTGGCGGAACAAATCAAGGCATTCAGGGTTTTTTTTTTATACCCAATTTGCAATAAATGGGTTCTGTTCAAGTGGTGATTTTGTACCTTAAGCTCCCAGTGGTTGAACTTCCATCCTGGTGAGTAGTTGTCCCGAATGTCGCTCTTTACTCTGATGTCAGCGGCTAGCAGCCTGTTGAGGTAAATGTCGCACTGGTTCATCAGCGCGTCCTTTTCCTGCTCTGCCAGCGATGCCGTGATTCCGCATGGAATGATGACAACCTTAGCAACGGGGGAGAGGACATCGATTGAAAGCCAGGATTTTGAATTTGAAATCGCAGTTGAACAGTGTTGCAACATTGTAGATGTAACGTATCTGATGAGCTTTTAGAACAAACGCCTTCTAACATCTAAGTGACTTCAGTTGAAGATGAAGTACGGTGTAGCGCGTCTACCTGAAGGCAGGCCACTCTGGGTGGCAGCACCAGCCCCCTGTTATCTCCGTGCACCATGGTGAGGACGCCGATAGTCCTGGTGGTAAGGCCCCAAGAGTTTTGGAAGGCCAGCTGCTTTTCGCCAGGCTTCTTCGGGTCTTCGAACGTGATATCGAACATTCTCGAAAAGTTCTGACCGAGATGGTGGGATGTGGCGCCCTGTGCAAGCAGGCGGCAAACACAAAAGTTAGCAAGCCAATTCAGACGACGACCCAGCGAGCTCCCTTTGGGATGAACGTGTACCTGGATGGCTCGGCCACTGGCGGAGATGAAGGCCTCTACGGTGGTGGTGTAATCACCTCCTGCAAACTTCTCCTTCTCGGTTTTCTTGCCTTTCACCACCGGGATGGCCATTAGCTCCTCATACACTCTGGCGTACAGGTCCAGGATCTGAAGCACCTAACAAAGCCAAGTGGAAAACAGTCCAAGGTGATGCTATCTGTTCAGACGATGAACGAAAGAATACCACCAAAATCTACTCTTTAAGGATAATTTAAATAACTTATCAAGTGCAACGCTCATGTAAAATATCTGTTAACAGTTTTTTCCATGTACTGTACGTCATTACCGTATTTTCACGACCATATGGCGCACCGTATTAAAAGGTGCAGTGGCAGTTACGGGTGCTACTTCTGTATCTAACACATACACAAGAAAATTTAAGACTTTTGGTCATCAAAATACGGCCCGGCGCGTCATTTTGCTGCGCGAAAGTCCCGGTAAATACTTTTTTTGTGGCTACTTTGCGGTTAATAAAGGATGGAATACAGAAAGGGAGGAACGCTGTTCAGAATGGTGGGTCCATTCGAAAAACACCCCCAAAAAATACATTCAAATTAACCAATAAAAATATACAAACTGCCTCGCGTGACGGGAATAATTTCTGAAAGCACCTCCCAGGGCAGATCTACAAGCCAAGCCTGGTTACCTCTTTAGCGGCTTCCTCTTTGGTAGCAAAGGCGGTGTGGCCTTCCTGCCACAAGAACTCCCGAGTCCTCAGGAAAGGCTGGGGGTGTTTGAACTCCCATCTCTGAAAGATGACAGAAGGGTCAAGGTGTGAGATTTCACACCGCCTAACTTCAATAGACCGAGAGTAGAGCATTGGAAATTTGTCGACTGACCACTACGTTACACCACTGGTTGAGCTTGATTGGCAGATCTCGATGGGACTGGACCCATTTGGCATAGGCTGGATACATCACTGAAACACAAAAGCATGTCATTATTATTATTTCATAGGTACTGTTGGAAAAAAAAGTACACTGGTAGGCGTGCGGGAAAAAAAGACGACAATTTTAGCCAAATAGATATCTGAAAAAGCCACGCGAGGGGAGAAAAACACAAAACTAGCGATTTAAGCAGATAGTTTTTGTGTGTGTGCGTGCCTCAAACCCAAGTTATTTTTGGCTCAGCTTTCAAATAATCAACTGCTCCTTAAATTTCTTCAGCTTTGTGTAAACTTTAGTCAGTGCAGGCAGTGTGTTGCAGTAAAGATGGCTAGCGTTACTTATTGACATAAATCTACACTAAAACACTTAAAATTCTGGAAATGTTTGACATTGGCGGAAAAGTGAGCTAAATGGAGCGAAATGGCATGTATACAGAAAAATGTGTACAGTGCACTCCGCTTAATAGAACACCGGTTAATAGAGTAATCCGCTTAATAGAGCAAAAGGCTCTGGAACGGATTTGCCTAATGCAATTTCCTATAAAGATACTCCGCTTAGTAGAACAGATCTCCGCTTAATAGAACAGGCCGTAAGCAATGAACATTGTAAACTAGTGGTTTTCGAAGTGTAGCTATCGCGATACTGTACCACTATCGCGAGAAAACGCGGTAGTTCTAGCCGTATACAGTAGCAGGTAGCACGCGTCACTCCACACATAGACACACGCACGTCACAATGGCTTCAACTTCATTCAAGAGACGAGGGCTATCACCTGCGGATAAGAAGGACATACTCAGACGATACGATGCATTGCCGGATTCTCAGAAGGTACGCCCGCGGTTTCCAGGACTTCCCTCTTATCCAGCGCATTGAGAGGGAAGTTAACCGCAAAATTACGGACTCCTGTTTCCAGACAAAAGTAACGAAATTTTTCTCGTGATTTGAGATGTTTGACTGAAGTTGATTAAAGTTGTTGTTTTGTTGTTTGATTAAAGATATGGACGTCCACAGTCGAAATGTCTCTTCTAACTCGTCAGCAGGGGTTTTTCTGCGTGCATAACTTGGTCGTCGACGTGTCTGAAGGTGTACCTAATACCTAATAAAGTACCTAATAAAGTGTCTCCGGGTAAGAGAAACTCCTCTTAGTAGAACAGAAGCGCTTCGGCCCAATGGTGTTCTATTAAGCGGAGTGCACTGTATTATTAATGGATGTCTGCCTGACCTGTCTCGCTGGTGGGTCTGACGGCAATGGGTTCTGCCAGCTCCGTCTTCCCTGAGCGCGTCACCCAGGCAACCTGCAAAAAACAAGGCAATTAATTGACAACAATGCCCGAGTTGGTCATCGATGCGGACGCTTCTGATTCTATCGTCGTGTTCGTTTACCTCTGGAGCAAAGTCCTCAATGTGCGTCTTCTCTTTCTCCAGGGCCGCCTGTGAGACGAACATGGGGAAGTAGCAGTTCTCCACACCCAGCTTCTTGATTTCACGGTCAAAGAAGTCCTTGATGGCCTCCCAGATGGCAAAGGACCACGGGCGTAGCACATAGCAACCGCTCACGTCGTAGTATTCAATCATCTCCGCCTTGGTGATCACCTGGTTGAGGAAAATTTACACACGGGCATTGAATGCCATTAGAACTACGTTGCTAAATGTGTACCTAACGCTGCGGGTCAGTGAACATATTAGAATGTACCTGAGAGTACCAGTCTGCCAGGTTCTCCTCTTTCTTAGCTTCTAGTCCCAAACTGAAAAAGAATGAAGGCAGATTTAAATTAGAAGGGGTAAGGGGAAAAAAAAAAAATCAATAAATTTTAAAAAATATGTTTTTTTCCGAGAGCCAATTTTGAGGACTGCTTTCCGCTACATGAAAGTATTATATGATTTAAACGAGACATGTCAGTCACCTCCTTACATATTTTAATACATGTCCACAGTGTCTTCACCCATTCTTTTTGTCAAAATACCCCAAGAAACAAGAATTTTGCTGAATGACCAAGTCCTGTTTTTTTTTTTTTTTTGCCTTGCTGAACTGAACCTGTTTTAAGGGGGCGCTGCAGTCCGAATGCAAATGAGCCAACGCTCACGTCGCCCCTCCCTACTGCATTGAGTTTGGCTTTCGGAAGCCCAGGTTCTGAAGAAAAAAAAAAGTGAGCACCCATAAACTTGTGCTCATTGGCCACATTTGCTTTTTAAAACATTTTAAATGAGGCTAAATTCATTCATCTTCCGAGCCGCTTGATCCTCACTAGGGTCGCGGGGGGGTGCTGGAGCCTATCCCAGCTGTCTTCGGGCAGTAGGCGGGGGACACCCTGAATCGGTTGCCAGCCAATCGCAGGGCACACAGAAACGAACAGCCATTCGCTCTCACACTCATACCTCGGGACAATTTAGAGTGTTCAATCAGCCTGCCACGCATGTTTTTTGGAATGTGGGTGGAAACCGGAGCACCCGGAGAAAATCCACGAAGGCCCGGGGAGAACATGCAAACTCCACACAGGGAGGCCGGAGCTGGAATCGAACCCGGCACCTCTGCACTGTGAAGCCGACGTGCTAACCACTGGACTACTAAAACCATTCTTTTTTATTAACTAATTATTTAATAAGACAAAACATAATAACAAAAACATAACACAAAATAATATGTTATTATTTATAATCAATTAATTAATTTTAAATGAAAAAATATATACAACTGAAGCTATAATTTAGTCAACTAATTTTAGGAAGAGAAAAAAAAAATATTACAGGACAGTTGGCAAAATAAACGCTTTGTGGGCCGGATTGGAGGACGGAACGGCAATACATTGGCAACCCCTCGCCTGTCCCCTGTACAGGCTCGAAGCTCTCACCGCGTTTGCTTCTTGGGTCCTTGACCGTCTCCCGCTCCTCCAGCTCCTCCGGCCGGCTCCTTCCCTTGACTTGCCTTGTCTCCTTTCCCCTTCTTAGCTCCTCCGGCAGCTCCTCCTCCTCCTCCCTGTTTCTCAGACTTGTTCTCCCTCTCCTTGCGGTTCTTGTCCTCACCGCCGGCTGCAGCCACCGGTTTGTACTCCTGCCCTGTGAGCGTTTTGTATTTGCTCTTCAGATCCAGCAATGTCTTCACGGCTTCGTCCACTCGATCCTGAAACAGACAACGTCCGTGATCTGTGGCTTTCTTCACAAAAGGCTTCCCATTTTAACAAGATCAAGAATTTCTGTTAAGAGGCTTACTTTCACACCCTTTGGGCTCACCTTGGAGGCCTTTTCGGCCTTCAGTGTCCTGACCAATTCTCCCTGCTGAGCCACCTTCTCAAAAAGGCCAGCGGCAGACGCAACGTCGCTCTGAAGAGGAGTCGGGGCTTTCTGGGCCGGCGCCGCCCCAGGTTTGTACTCCTCACCGGTGGCCTGCTTGTACTCGGCCTTCAGGGCAAGCAGCTGCTTGACCGCATCGTCCACTTGGTCCTAAATGAGTAGAGAAAATACCGAATCATGGGACTGTTGAGTGGAAGGTGGATTAGGTCCCTTTAAAAACTTGCATTTGGCTTGAAACCCAAAATCTAAACCGAAAAGCTTGTATGAAACATGAACCCTTAAATCCTAACTGAAGCCAAAACTCAGCTTTGAATCTCTCATTTGAAACCGTAATTTAGGATTAAATACTAACCGTGGCAAAGAACCCTACATGACATTTGGAACTCAGAAAAAAAACCTGAAATGTCACTTTTACACTCATTTTAACAATCATGTGTATACCTTGGGTGCTTTTTGCGACTTGAGTTTCCGCACGAGCTCTCCCTGCCGTGCGACACGCTCGTACAAGACGGATGAAGCGGAAGAAGAGGAAGAGGAGGAGGAGGAGGAGGAAGAGGAGCGGGAGGAGGAAGAAGCGGCCGCAGCTGATGAAGGAGCGGTGGAAGCAGTCGCCAAGATCATCCCGGGTTTGTAATCCTGACCCGTCAACTTTTTAAACTCGGCCTTGAGCGTCAGGAGCTGCTTGACCGCCTCGTCGATCCGGTCCTGGTACCATCAATACATTAGCTTGCGACGGAAGAACTACATGTGAAAGCCACGCGAGTGATGATGCTGGGACGACGGTTAGCGAGACGACATGATACGTCAGCGGCCAAAGATGAGACACAAGTGGCAGCGGGAGGATTAATTTGACGGACAGATGAGGAACGGACAGATGAGCTAAAGGGATGGATGGGCGTCTCATGTAAATGAGGCGGAACCTCCCAAATCGGACGGGCAAAAAGTGGTACAATTTGTGGAGTTTAATGACCATTTTCTCAATCAACAAAAAGAAAAATCCTCTCACATCAGACAAAAGGGCGCTGAACCATCATTGGATGAGACTTTAGCTCGGTGAGCTTCTATAGTGGGGGTGGGTAGAAATGAATGGAACAAATATCACAGATAATGTACTTCTAATCACACAGTCAAAGATTTCATGATGACGTCAACTTTCATGTTTTGAAATGAGAGCAAGTTGAAAACTCAACGTGTTCTTTTTTTGGACGGTTTCGCCGTTCAAAACATTGTGGCCACTTACCTTCGGTGCCTGCTCTGCCTTCAGTTTCCTGACAAGCTCGCCCTGCTGAGATACGCGCGTATACGGGCAGAGGGCGGAGTCTCCTGACGAGGAAACTGGAGCTGGGACGACGGAGGCAGGAGGAGACATACCCGGTTTGTAGTCCATTCCTGTCTGCTCCTTAAATTGAGCCTAGAAAAAAAAAGGAAGGACGAGACTCATTGTATCATCGTGAATAAGATTTTATGATTTTCTGTAGGCAGCTGAACATTAACCCATGGGTCCTTCAAATTAAAAAAACCCTAAGTTACGTGTTTTACAATTTTTGTAATGATGTATTTTGTGTTATACAAACATTCTTTTTTTTTCAAACACTCAAAATGTTCAGAGGCATCTGTGCTATCCATACATATATAGTTTTTATTAGTTCTTTGGGATTTTTTATTCTTTATTTTTTGCAAAAGGAAAAAAAAAATGTGTCTGGAGGTCCCAACCAAGCCCTACTAACAATCCCAACCGGACGTGTTCATGTAAAATGCATTGGTTTGAAGCCTCCTGCAAAAAGGCAAACTCATTTGCGATCATTTGGCGCCACCTAAAAGTTGCACAATTGGAATGACCTCAACCCAACAATGTGGCATGCATACGTCTGTCCAAGCGAAAACAAAGCGATTGACGTAAAAATCGCGTGAAATGCATGTTTACACATTAGGTTCACGATGCATTCAAAAATATGAATTATAATGGGTCTCTATGGTGCAAAATATGTAAATTGTGAAGATTACGGGATCAAAACCTTTTTTATTATTGCTGCAATGCCTGAGAATTATCAGCCGGTGACGCCATGAAATTTAGGCCATTTTAGAACCCCCCCATACGTTTCAGCTCTCTCGTGTTTTTCCGAATGCCTTTGCCTTTGATTCAAAGACATAATTTTACATTTATCGCAAGCGGTGGACTACGAGGGTTAAGAAAACTGTTCGCCCCTATTCACTCCTACACTTTACACCAGGGGTGTCCAAACTTTTTGCCAAGGGGGCCAGATTTTATGTGGTAAAATGTCGGGGGGCCGACCTTGGCTGACATTCTTAACATTGAACAACAATATTGTTCAACAAATTTTAGTAAGCCAGTCTGTTTCACATTTCCATTTTTATTTTAATTTCAACAATCTTAAGAATTTCTTTTGGTTCATTTGAAACAGGAATTTGAAATATGACATATCAGTCAATATAAACACGGAGTGATGTCTTGTTAACTCGTGAGTGATGCCCTCTAGTGTCTAAATGCTATTACTCATTTAGTGAATGCTGTTACTCATTTAGCCACTAGAGGGAAGCAGTACTCTATGAAACATCACTCACCAGTCTACGAGACCTCCGTCAATGCAACACGTGTTCCATGGCGCCCAACCTGCGGGCCAGACGGCACTGATTTTATGACGGGGGCCGAGGGCCGGATGAAATTCGACCGCGGGCCGGATTTGGCCCGCGGGCCGGACTTTGGACATGCCTGCTTTACACATTTGCAAATGTTTGCTATTCTCCTTGGGACCTGGTTCTTAAGGCACAAGAATAGCGAAGGTTCACTCTATGATGAAAGCTTTACCTTCAGGGTAAGAAGTTGCTTCACCGCCTTGTCCACTTCCTCTTTGGGCGCTTTGGCCGTCTTCAGCTGGCGGACAGCTTCACCCTGAGCGACGATGCTCGAGAAGAGCTCGCCAACTTTGACAGAGGAGGCGGCTGCAGGGGCAGCAGCGGCAGGGGCAGCTGGCGACGCTTTGGCAGAAGCCTTCTAAGAAGAAAGGTCAGGACCCAACGTTTGTTAAACCCGAAGGGTCGAATGGAAAAACGAGAACAAAAGGGGATGCTCACCGTGTTGGCGGGTGCCTGGCTCTTGCCCTTATCCTTGTCCTTGTCTTTGGACCCGGCAGTGGGCATCTCCTTGACATGACCGTCAGGAATGTAGATGAGGACGCATGGACTCTCCTTGCAACTGTTAGGACTGCAGAAGAAAGTCACGATTGTCGACTACTTTGGGATTTTACTGTAAAACCTGAAGGGATATTGTCATTTTTTTTCCTTGATTTTTTTTCACAACATTTTTTATTTGGATAATTTTGAAAATAGGTTGAATTTTCATGCACAGTTAGTAACTTTAGAAAAAAAAATTTATACAATTGACTGTGCTTGACTTCTACAAATCTAGCCAGGCATGTTAATTTGGCCAGTCTCCCTTTAAAATCAGCTTCCCGCTTACCTGACTGGCTCGTAGGGCTGGTCACAGATGTAGAACCCCCGCCTCTGGAGTTGAATGATGTCCCCTTTCTTCAGAGACTTCAGACAGGGGTCGCCGAGCATTTTCTCCTCAATCTTAAGACATCCACGCAGTCATGTTCATATGAAGTCCACTATAGAGCCCACATCCGCTCCGATCATTCGACCCAACGGTCACCTTGCTGTCTTTGTTAATGTAATCCTTGAAGTTGTCGTCTTTGGTGATGACCGCTTTGGTGATGAGGGGCTGGTAGTTGACGCAGATGGTGGGCAGTAGAGGGGCGCCGGCGCATTCCGTTAGCCAGGTGATCTTAGTGGTCTTCTTATAGTCTTTGTTGTCCAGGTCTAGCCGCGCCTCCATGGACTGGATCTTGCCGTCAGCCCCTCTGAGTAGAAGGGGAGGCGAGGGGGGAATCCATGAGCATAATTCCCACTTAAACAGGGACTCATGCCCTAAGAAAACCATCTGGTACTTGAACAAATAAGCAATGCACCTCCTTTGTGCGCTTGGTGGCTCGAATCACATCAACCAAGTCCAATTATTTATGATTTGTGTTTCGAGCCCAAATTTGAGCTTCAGATATTTTCGCCGCCGCTTGACTCAGAACAAAAATGGTGCACAATGGACTTGACGTACAGTACAAGTAAACCGGAGCCACAAACGTAGCCAAGCTAACACTGCTCTGCACGTACGTACACGATCCAGTATGAGACGACCAATTAAGGTGCGTACTTGTTGATCTTGGTGATGATGAGGTTGCCCCAGTTAATGAAGGTGACCACCTCACCCTCCGTCAACGTCTCGGCATCCGCTCCTTCTACCAACACTCGGGGTCCGTACCACACCTGCTTCATGCCCACCTCGGCGTTCTATGAGAAACAATGAGACTCAGCCACGGCACACATGGGCGTGCCCACGTGTGTGTGTGTGTGTGTGAGTGTGTGTAAAACAACTGCACACCTTCGGATGTTTGGCCACTTCTTTCACTTCCTCCGCAGCCTCTGGGACAGAAACGGGAACCGCGTACGAGCTGGAGAGAGCCGTGTATCTGGGCGCCACTGGGTCAATCACCTATCACATCCACACAATGATTTTGAAGCGTTAAACATCATAAAAGTCAAAATAAAAGAAAACAAATAAATAAATGATCCTTAAGGAAACATATTAGAGGGCAGTGGGGGGAGGGCAACAGACGTAATGAGTGAATCACTGCGCCATGCTGGTTTAAAAACAAATAAACACACAAAAAAAACAACAACAATAATAGCTGCTTGTTCAGTCCACAATCCATTTTAGCAACTTAATTCGTTCCAAGCTCTTTCAAAAGCACGAGGTCGCCTTCTTGCATCTCACCCGCGGTAAACGGCGGCTAAGCACTAAAACAGAATGACGGAAGGAGGGTGTCGGGTGGGGGGAGGATGTGGCAGAGAGGAGGAGGAGTACCGGTACCTTCACGCAGCTAAGAGGCAGCTTGGAAACACATAAGAGTGAGGAGATGCCGTCACATATGCGCACACAAGTACAGTTGGGAAAAAGGTAGTGCAAACTCCAAAGTTAAACCCTCCCAAAAGTAGGACAATGTCATTCTCGAGCTTTAACCATCCTCATCCAAAACAACGGTGGAAAACTTTCATGCACAATGGCCAGATTTGAATTTTCAGACAGACAGCTCATTCACATCATAGATGAAGTTACAACATGCATGTAACATATCAAAAACGGCATCTTTGAAAATAATCATGCTCTTTTGTTATCATTTATTTTTAATTTAATAGCTCATTGAGGAGCTCAATCAACCGTCTCTCGTGATTTCCGCTTCATTATTTTTTATAAACGTGTAGTTACTTTTGCTTAAGTGCTACTTACACTAGCTGAAAAACACAACAGTTTACTGCACCCCTTGAGTAGGCCATTACTTCAACATACTGGATCTACGTGTGAAGCAGCCAGCCAAGAAAAAAAAACATGTAGCAAACAAATGAGAGGTGTGGATGGGGTGGTAGTGGGGGGTAAATGTGAGAAACGAGAGGGTAAGTCTTGTTGGATGCGAGGGGAGAAAAGGTCCTCGCGTTATTGAGTTAAGGGGTTGGGGTGTTTATGAAGGGATGAAGCCATAACTAGCTTTGTGACGAAGAGTTTCAACATGAGCCCCCCCCCATTTACTCTGGTTTGACAACTTGAAATAAAAGCACCGTGTGCCGTTTCCAGTTTTCTCTCATTCTTGATGTCATGGCGCAAGACAAGAAGGGAAGCCGTACCTTCTTATTAAACGCCCAGATCTTGTCCCACTCCATGTTCACCACTGACCTGGATCCACCCTGCAAATGAAAAGAGATGCTTAGTGTCCAGTTAGAAATATGACAAGTCAATGCATTTTCCTACCTTTTAAAAAAAATAATGCTATTTCTTATTTATCTCATTGCATTTGAGTGGACATGTTTTACACGTCTTGTATGTGTTACTAGACAACAAGAGTGGAAAAGCATCAACAGACATTTAATCCAACATGTTTAAACTGACGTTTAGGATTGTTTGGCCTTGGTCAAAGTTGCCACAAGATGCAACAAGGGGTCAGTCTAAATCGGAAAATGGTACAGTTTTGTGTCAGGGAAGTATGTTGAAGTGATACAAAGCGTATCTGTCAGTGGAGATGTATGTCAGGGAGGAGCTAGCTTTAAACCGTCTTGTTAGTGGAAGTCACGAAAAGTCTTTGCCTTATGTGTGTGTACATACGTCTGGTGCATGTTTACAAAATCAAATAATCTGTTAGCCGCATTTAAGGTTAATATCGAAACGTGCATCTGAAATTACATTAAAGTCAAGTCAACTTAAATTAAAATATAATAATTATATATGTATATATAATTAATATATAAAATATATTTAAATTATATAAAATATAATTTATTTAATTTTAATTAATTAATTGTAATTAATTTATTTATAAAAAATATAAAATATAAATTAATAAATTAAATTAAAGGGGAAATTATTGCTCTGGACAAGTCTAAACATTTTATGTGGGGGCGTCAATTGCTTATGCGAATCGCGGCACGGCTTCGTCTCGAAACCCATAAATGACCAATTCGGCCATTAATGTATTTGGCCAGATTGAGGCTTTTAAGGAGAACAGCGCCTATGGAATGAACATACCTGCGCTGCTATGAACTGTTTCAGGCCCTCCACGGTCATGCCTCTCCTCAGCACTCCTCTGACTGTGGGGAAGCGGGGGTCATCCCTGAGGAAGAGTCGCCCTGACATTAACTTGTGCAATCTCCAAGGCAGAGTTGGGAAAGAAGCCCAACCTCACCATCCATCAACGTATCCCTCCTCCACAAACCACGTGAGCTTGCGCTTGGACAGCACCGTGTTGTTAAGGTTGAGGCGGGAATACTCCCAGATGTACGGCTTCCTGAGGCGCAGCGCGTCGATGAACCAATAGTACTGCTCGTCGCGATCGTGGTATTCGGTGGTCCTCAGGGCGTGCGTCACGTTCTCTCTGCTGTCCACGATAGGGCAGGCGAAGTCGTATGTCGGATAGACTCTGGAAGAGAACGAAGGCAAGGTCATCCGGCTGGAAATATTACCACGCATACAACTGAAAAACAGTTTTTTTTAGTACTTGTGGGTGTTTCCCGTGCGAGGGTGGGGGGCGTTCTTGCAGCGGTACACCGTGGGGTCTCGCATGCAACCGTTGTTGGAGTTCATGTCAATCTTGGCTCTCATACAGCACATCTGACCACGCTCTGTGCCGGCTTTCATCTCCGCCCACAGCTTCATGTTCTGATCCAAAGCTGGAAAAAAAACCAGTCCTATTTTAGTGGCACTGCCTCTTTTCTTGATAATATATATTTTAGTTCCAATAAACAATATAAAAATGTATTTTTTAATTAAGATAAAAAACGTTTTCAAATGCACGTGAGACTTCAATATTTTTCCTGAACGTATTCCGGACCGGTGATTAATAAATAAATACATAGCCTGGCAGCTTGCCTGGAAGCGACTGCTTGCTATGGATGGACGAATGGAAATACAATCACAGATGCAGAATTCATGGGTGGCAAAAAAAAAGTGCAAAAGGAGTGTTGTGTTTGATACGCACTGTTATTCCTGCACTTGGACTCTGTACGTTGCTCCCGCTCCAGCTTCATTTGCTCAGGAGGCGTATCGTCTATGTAGGCTTTGCCCTCCGCCATCAGCTGCTCAGCCAGCTGCATGATGTCATTGAAGTGGTCGCTGGTATAGGTGAACTGGTCCGGTTGGATCTGCAGCATGGCCACGTCCTCCAGGATCACCTAAGGGGGATGCAGAGTTATGTCACACACTGTCAGAACGGGACACTGGTCAATTCTCACCTTTTCAAAGTCCTCCTTCTCCTTCTCCGGGTTGGTGTCGTCAAAGCGCATGATAAGCTGGCCCTTAAAGGTGACCTGGTAGTGCTGGTTGAGCAAAGCGGCCTTAGCGTGGCCGATGTGCAAATACCTGAAAGCAAAGACAAAATGTGAACATTTGATGACAACATTTTGCATTTTGCATGCCGGGGGCGAGTCTCACCCGCTAGCTTCGGGAGGGAATCGAACAACCACCTTGCCCATCTCCGCTTGAGGCAAGTCCACAAACTTTCCAACGTCGGCCTTCTTTTCCTTCCCCTCCGACTGACGAGCATATGAGAAATCCATCACAAAAGAATGAATAAAAACGAAATAAAATCCATAATTGTTGAAAAATCTAAAAACTGTATTGAAAAAAAAAAGTGAATATGTAATTCTGCGCATGCCGAACCGAGAGTATGTGTGGGTCGATTATATTTCATGACAATGAGACGAACATTCATTTCTGACTTACATAATTCATTATGGAAAAAAAAACCCACTAAGGAGCATATGGCACCTATTTCCAATGTATGGCTTACATTGGACTTGGTTGGTGGAGCTTTCTTGCTGGTGTATTTGTTGTCCAAGGCAGTGAAGGGGACCTGAGAACTCAGGAAGGAGAACCAGCGATTGACGTGGCTCAAGTCTTTGCCCTTGTTGGGCCAGTCACAGTGACCTTCAGAAGACAAACCATAACAATTTACAATACATTTAAAAAAATGAACTCATCACGACTGTGTGTGTGTGTGTTTTTTTAAGGCGCTCACCTTTGAGGGCGGCCCAAACGGACACGTCTGCCAGGGTGAGGGTGTGGCCCACCAGGAAGGTTCTTAGAGACAGGGCCTTGTTCAGCTCAGTCAGAGACGCACCCAAATCGGGCTGGCCGCAAAGACGCCGACTGCTGAATTCCAGCCAGTGATCCACCTGCAAATGCCAAACGCAACGTTTCATGAAGCCACAGGAAAAATCGAAAGATGCGTTTAAGTCTAAATTTTAACACACAAAATGGGGGTTTCCCAGTGTGCAGGAACATATGGTGTTGCATTATATTGGAGCATACTCTGTTTTACATTGTATTACTGAACTTGCATGAAATCTGGTTGTTTAAATTAAATTTATGCTCAAACATATTTGCTCCCAGTATTTCAATTCCCCAATGAAGAGCCAAATTATTATTATTAGCCATAATTCTTGTTAATTTCCACGGCAAGATTTCAACTTTGATAATTGACAGAATTTTGCAAGCAATCACACACCTCAGTCTGCTCCATCAGGTTGGCTCCATAGAGGCCCAAAGCCGGTGCCACTCGCGCCAAGTATCGGCTGATGGAGTTCGCATCACTGAATTGGATGGCACTGCAGAGACGACAAGAAACGACTTTTAAACTCTTACATGGAAAGTGCCGGTTACAGAGATTGTCGCGCTTACTCAGAGATGTGAAGGCGGGTGTCCTTGCCTTCCTCCACTGACAGCTGTACGCTTCCTTTCACATGCTCGGCGGTCAGGAGGGCTCCTGAAGAGACAGTATAATCTCAATAAGAAACAACCAATGATTCTCCTCAGGCACTCTTGGCAATGAGAATGTGAGAAGTGGTGGCAAGGAATACTTTAAAATGTGTGTTTTGATCAGGTTAAGTGCGTTTTTCAGGATGAAGGAGGTGTTAAATCATTTAAAATCGTCTCTCTATATCAAAAGTGGGTCTGTAATGTACCCCCCCCACACACACACACACACACTAAACAATGTTTGACTGTAGTCTTGCGCATTGATGGCGCAGTGGCTTTGCATGACACTTGCTGGTTTACATTGGAGTGTTTTAGATATAAAACAACTTACCAGTATTTTTCCTATAATAATAATAATTTGTTATTTATAATTATGACGTCACCACTGCGTTTTCTGAGTTTAGTAAAAGACGCGTCTTTGGCACTTTCACCGCCTTATGCGTCCATCAACCCAAATGTTGTGGTCTTGCATCAGCATGTAATACTTACTCAGCTCCGTGTCGCTGTTTAGCCGCTTTTAAAAGCTGAGACGACGCGTTTCAAGTTAAGGGCTCTTAATGGTCTTCTTAATTGACCGTATATAATTTTTTTTGTAATTTAGTGCAATTGAACATGTTTCCGGTAATTTCGTGGAACCCATCAATTCAATTGTTTACTCTCCGAGTTAATTTACAGGCTGATGCAACACAAGTGAAACATTCACGTTAAAATTATTTTTTCGAATGGAAAAACAACGTGCGTAGGTTTAACCATAATTTAAGTCGAACATTTAAGGTTTTCGGTCAAAATTAGCGATAATTATTCATTCAACGGTTTTGTCGCTTAAGTTTTGGGTGCCACGACTACAGGATCATTATCTGGTTGACGTACACGCCCCATTCAAGGATGCTAAAGCACATAAGCGACTTCAATTCATACCAAGAACGGCGTTATAGTTGTGTTCATTCATTTTGTTGACGTAATAGTGTTTGCAGAGGCAGCGCACACTATTCCATTACAAATCGTGATGATTTTACCATTGTTTTTATTTCCAAAGATGGTGCAATAGCTTTCCAAACAGCTGACGCGAGTCCCCCCCCCCAAAAAAAAACAAATAATATAAATAAATATATCCGAGTACAAAAGAGGCTAAATGGCCACTAATGAGTTTGTGTTTTGATCTCACTGATGGACACGTAACCGTGCTAATAGCAAGTTAGCAGCCTCGCCAACGGTTACTGGTACCAATTATTCATTAAAAATTCAACGAAAGTTGCAACTCACCTAAAGGCGGGTTGCTAGTGTTGATGATCAGGTTTAACGCCATGGTGTGCGATAATAGCCTTTTCTCCGTGTACGAAAAGAGCCTCCGACTATCAAAACTGATGACAGTTAATGTCAACCCGACGAGCTCGCCACACTCTACCGCAAGAGGAGCGTGGAAACGACGAGCGTGCTTCTTCGTGCATTAGTGTGACTACCACATGGCTCACTACTGCCATTTGGCGGTAGAAGGTGATTTGTAGGTACTCCTGAAGTGACAAACTGTTGGCAAAGTGAGCTTTGAGTCAAGTCAAGTCAACTTTATTGTCAAATGTGATACATGTGCAACATACAGCACAGATGAAATTACATTCCTCAGGAGAGAGAGGAGCCGCTGCGGGTGCCCGCGCCGCCATCAAAGATTATCATTCAACAGACATTTGATTAATTTGACGGGTTTTGCCCTGAAATTTTTTTGTCTAGGTATATTAATATGTTAAATTAATTGATCTATTCAAACAGCAGTACAGTAGAGCAGTGGCAGTTGGTATCATATTCGCCTTACAGTTCTGAGGGTCGGGCTTCAAATCCAGGTCTGGACCTCTTGAATGAAGTTTGCATCATCTGTGTTTAAGTGGGGTCCTTCCAGGTTCTCCAAGGTGCTCCCACGTTCCAAAAACATGCATGGCAGGCTCATTGTAGACTAAATCGACCCTAATAAGAATATTCCACAAAAAGTGAATGGATTGATATGATTAATTGGTTATTTCCCAATGAATATTACGCGGTGTTAGAATGGAAATTATTCAGAAATATAAAAATTAAAATACAAAATCGATTTTGGTCGAGAATTACACAATGAATTGATCATCCGGCAATCCAGATCAAATGTGTTATTGATCTCAATAGGGAAATCCCGGAGTTGTAAATTTTCAAAAAATAATTCACAACGAAGGAGAATTTAGGCTTTTTGTGACTCAGAGATGTAAACAATTCACTATATTTTACGAACCTCATCTACGAATGATTTGGCGTATTTTTCCTTTAAAAAAATAAACGTGGCATTTGAGCACGTTTTCTCACTCCTGCCGAAGCTTTTTAAATCGAAATATTTTTGACGAGTTTCTACCCGGATTGATAATTCCGGCGCAAGGCAAGTGCCGTCTCGTTTCTTATTAAGAGTTTCTACCCGGATTTATATTATAAGGGCACATTACTATCCCCTGTGCTCCTACCAATGGAAGTTTTCTTGCTTCCCAAATATCTACACCCGCTACATTGTTAAATCCACACCAGCAGCGTGGCTTTAAGGTAAAACATATATATAAATGTAATTTTATTGCTAATGCAACACCCGCTCTCTTGATAGTCATTTTATGCGATCTGCTTTGCACATCTGCATGTACAATGGAAATGGTTAAACTGAACAGTAAAAGCGTCGAGAATGGATACAATTTCAGCCAGAGTATTGCACTTTATTTTTCGATGTATACATTGCCTGGTTAGACGTAATTCTGTATTTGCATTTTTTTTCTTTGAAAACGTGCAAAAAATAAAAGGAAAAAAATACATTATAATACCGTGCCTACTAGATTTTTAAATTTACATGTAGTTTAATTTTATAGGATAAAAGTGTATTTATTTATTTGTGTATATTTTAAGAAAGCATGTAAACATTATTTTCCCTATTACATTTTTTTCGTAATATTAATGCTCTACTGTAATAACTTAACATCCTTTTAATATTTTGCTTTATTTTATATTTAAGAAATGTATTATTTAATGTTTATTTTATTACAAATTATGATAATTGAATATTGATAGTTATTATTGCAAGTCTCATCATATTAGAGACAAATTAACCCAAAAATATGTTTACGGTTGTAGTTGTTGTGTGTGCAGATATGTCTGAGGCCAGCCAACACGGCAAGTGGAGCGTCTCCAGCAGCGAGGACGACGATGATGAGCTTCCTGCAGTCAGGACATTGTCCAAGTCCCCTCAAGCGACCTTGTCAAACCACAGCTCGCTCTCTTCCCCCGTCCCCAAAGTAGAGGCCACCTCCGTGGAGGTGAAGCCGGAACCATCTCCAACACCTACGCTCGTAATCGGTTCTGAGGCCAGACAGCAGGCTGCAAAGAACCAAACATTACCCGTCAAGTATGACTCATCTCCGTCTTTAGCTGGGAAAAGGAAGCTGGACGTGTCAGACGGCTCTGGCTGGGCGCTGTCTGACAGCGACGATGATGATGATTCTGGAAAGAAGAATAACCCACCACCAGTGAGGAAGGCGCCTAGTCCCAAACGCAAGAAAGTGGTGGACGAACGCCCTCCCAGCCCCCACGGACGCGTCTACTACGTTGACGAACCCGATGACTTCTTCGAGTCCAGCGTTCCCCGCCTAGATGACATGTTTCGGTTCTACCTCAACAAGGTGACAGGCCTGGACAGGAAGTACAACAGTGGCGCCCTGCACATCAGAGGTAAGTGGAAGTCGATCTCGGCTAAAACAGATAATTCTGCTTTCTTTTACATGTTTTATCTCATGATTAATTGTGCTGCGTTTTCTTCTGCAGATGTCCTCTCACCATTATTTGGCACCTTAAAAGAGTCTGTTCAGGTGAGCTTTCAATCAATGAAGCAAATCATGTGCGTCTACTTCATGTTTCATGATAAAAAAATCTGTACCCAAATTACAAATTGTCTTCACTTTTAATAATATGGAGCATTTTCTTCTTCCCATACTCATTTTTTTAAAAAATCGATTGAAATCGTTCAATTGACTTCAAATTCCAAATCTAGTTATCTATCCCTAAATTTGTTGTGTGTTCAATGATATAAGGGGGCAATTACTGTCCATACTTTTCACAGTCTGAAGAAATCATAACACTTAACCTTTTGTTCGGGACAGTTTAACTACTGCTTCGACCTTGCCTGGATGGTTCAGCAGTATCCTCCAGAGTTCAGGTGAGTTCCCGTCACGCAATGATTGCGTCGACAACGGCGACGCTCAAGTGGACCTTTCTGCCATTTTCTCTCTGCGTTTTCACTCAGGGATCGTCCCGTACTGATCGTCCATGGGGACAAGCGGGAGGCCAAGGCTCGGCTGGTGCAGCAGGCTCAACCCTTCCCTCATATTCGTTTCTGCCAGGTAGAGCACACTCTTTGAGAAGAAAATCTCAGGTGAGGCCATCGACTTGGGACCAGTCCGTGGGCTACAGATTGTTCACGATCGACTCGTTGGGCACCCCTGCTCTAAAGCATCCAGCGAATCATTTGAGTCGCCGTGCTGTTTGTTGGCCTTCAAAGCGTTTGAAATAAATGGATTGTTCTTTTCAATATGAGTAATGATGAACATTTTTGCCTCACAGGCCAAGTTGGATATCGCTTTTGGCACGCACCACACGTATGAATGACTCACTATAAGTAGAATATGTTTGTTTTTTTTTAAACTGTAGTCTTGCGTCCGTAGACAGTGATTTAATTTCCTTTGTGGATTGATTAATTGCAGGAAGATGATGCTGCTGTGGTATGACGAGGGCTTCCGAGTCATCATCCTAACCTCCAACCTCATCCGAGCTGACTGGTACCAGAAGACGCAAGGGTGCTTCCCTTTTCACTACTTCTAAAACTTGAACTCATGTCCCAATGACTGATTCTTAATCTTCCCGCTTATCCGCTACTAGGATGTGGATGAGTCCTCTGTTTCCACGCTTACCAAAAGGCAGCAGCGACACTTGCGGCGAGTCGCCCACCTTTTTCAAGAGGGACCTGCTGGAATATTTGGCATCGTATCGGGCGCCCGAGCTGGAAGAGTGGATCCATCGGATCAAAGAGCACGACCTCTCGGAGACCAGGCACGTCTTGTTGCGTAAATGCACACGTAGACATGGAAAAATGAAGTTTATCCAGTCTATGGTCTATGTGTGCTCAGGGTGTATCTGGTGGGCTCCACCCCTGGCAGATATGTGGGGCCAGACATGGAGCGCTGGGGCCACCTGAGGCTCAGGAAGGTAAAAAAAACAAACAAAAAAACAAAAATGTCATCTTGTGTGTGTTAATCTTCATGATTGCCACAACATTGTCTCTCTCGCTCTCTTACACTTACCCCTTCCCCGGTTTGCAGTTGCTTTACGAGCAGACCAACTGCATCCCCGGCGAGGACCAGTGGCCCGTGGTGGGCCAATTCTCCAGCATCGGTTCTATGGGAGTGGACAAAACCAAGTGGCTGGCGGGGGAGTTCCAGCGAACCCTCACCACGCTGGGCAAATCGTCTCTTCGGCCCGACCCTCCTGTCCACTTGGTATACTTCATCACCGCCATCTAAAATGCACGGAAACATTTACAATCTGTACTTAATTTGACCTTCTGTGTGCACACATGTCTAATTATTTAACGTTTCAATTCTTTTTTTGCACAACTTGTTCTCAAACAAAGAGCTGAATGATTCATTCATTCATCTTCCTAACCGCTTGATCCTCACTAGGGTCGCGGGGGGTGCTGGAGCCTATCCCAGCTGTCTCCGGGCAGTAGGCGTGGGACACCCTGAATTGGTTGCCAACCAATCGCAGGGCACACAGAAACGAACAACCATCCGCACTCACACTCACACCTAGGGACAATTTAGAGCGTTCAATCAGCCTGCCATGCATGTTTTTGGAATGTGGGAGGAAACCGGAGCACCCGGAGAAAACCCACGCAGGCCCGGGGAGAACGTGCAAACTCCACACAGGGAGGCCGGAGCTGGAATCGAACCCGGTACCTCTGCACTGTGAAGCCCACGTGCTAACCACTGGACTACCGGGCCGCCCAGAGCTGAATGAAAACATTCAAAACTGGTGTTTCATCTTATTTCCAAAAAGGGCCTCTTCTCTGCCTTTCTGTGACTCGTCCAGTCTTCCTATATCTCTGTTTTACAACCTGTTGAAAATGAAGTTCACGATTAAAGGTGCATTTTCAAGCCCGACCCTCGAATAATAATTGACACCTCATCATTTGTTTTCTTTTGCAGTTGTATCCATCAGTGGAAGATGTCAGGACAAGTTTGGAAGGCTATCCTGGTGATTTTTTTTTCCTGAGCATTTATTTCGAGATTGTTTTTATTCAAGGTATTTATTGAGAGTCCTTTTGTTCATTAGCTGGCGGCTCGCTCCCCTACAGCATCCAGACAGCGCAGAAGCAACTCTGGCTGCACTCCTACTTTCAGTATGATCTCCCAGTGAATTTATTGCACCAAAGTAAATGATATTTTAATAATACTGAGAGGGTATTTGTGCGTATGTGTAGCCGATGGCAGGCGGATTCAACCGGGCGGACTCACGCCATGCCCCATATCAAGACGTACATGAGGGTTTCACCCGATTTCACTCAGCTCGCATGGTTCCTTGTCACCAGGTTGGTGGATAGATGCATTTTGGTCCAATTGTTTTGAGGAATAATTAGGTGTGTATTTTAGGGCATGTGTTTTTTTTTAAACGTGGATATGGTTCACATACAATAAAAATGATAATTAATAATTAGTACCATTATTATAGCGCCAACCTGTCCAAAGCAGCGTGGGGGGCTTTGGAGAAGAACAACACACAGGTGATGGTTCGATCCTATGAGCTCGGCGTCCTCTATGTGCCCTCAGCCTTTGTGAGAAAACACACACACACACACACACACACGCAACAGCTCATGCTCAAGTGCATTATTTTGAAAGACAAGACGGTGACCGTCATTTTCTTGCAGAACATGAAGACGTTCCCGGTTCAGAAAAACCCGTTTCCCGTCTCGTCGTCATCTTCTGGTTTTCCCGTGCCATTTGATCTACCCCCGACATGCTACACCCCTAACGGTAAACATTTTATAAAAATGTGTGTGTGTCTGTATGCCATGTCATAAAAATACTTTTAAATGAAGTAATGCTCCTTTCCCCCCCTTTTATTCACAGATCAACCTTGGATCTGGAACATTCCATACAACAAGGCTCCAGACACACACGGCAACGTTTGGGTTCCTTCCTAAGAATGTGGACACTTATACTTTTTAATGTTTTATACTTGTCCTTGACACCGTCACATTTCTGTTACTTGTATGCTCTTTTCATATTTTTGTACATTAGATAATAAAATAGCGTGTTAGTTGATCACATGATATCAACCCACATTGGTTTGGTTCTTAACTGCATCTGAATTATGTAAGGGATAAATGCTTAGAATTAAAACTGACTAGTCGTGTGCGTGTGAATGGCTGAATGAGAGGAAGTGATTTTGTGCAATTTCTAGGTTGTTGCATCATAAAGTTCACGCTATTTGCATGTGCCAACCTGCTCAGTCCTGTGTTTACGTGTTTAATGTAAATAAGGTGGTCTTGGTATATATATTTTTTACTTGCTTTCGGAAGTAAAGAAATGAGGTAGATAGAAAGAAGGACTCGAGGATCAAAGCAAGGCTGGATCCCTCCCTCCTTCCTTTCACACCATCTCTACTCCTTCCCTGCCAATAGCTTGTTTCCTTCATTCATGCATTCTCCTTTTCATAAGATAAGATAAGATATCCTTTATTTGTCCCACACTGGGGAAATTTACAGCCTCCAGCAGCAAGAATCTAGGTAGAAAGAAGAAAGAAGAAAAAAAAAAACTACAAACACCGTTCAATTAAGTGCAATACAAACACAAAATGGATAAATCGCAGTGCTATTCAGAGATCCTTCCTTCCTTCTTTCTTTCCTTCCATTACCCATCCCATTTTTTTACCCTTTCTTTCACTTAGCCTAACCACTTTGTGCCCTTTCTTCCTCCTTTGCATGCATCCTTGTTTACCCCATGCCTGCATCCTTCCACACATCCTTGTTCCTTCCAAACAAGGTATTGCTGTACAGCCACAGCGACAGAAGCAAAGTCAAATAGTTGTGGAAATTGTCGTTGAATTTATTCCACAGTACTTAGTCATTTTTGAAGAAAAACAAATTGTACTCGAAAAATTCTCCCGTGTGTTGATAATGAACCAATACAAACTGAACTAAAACAAATCATGTTAAAAAAATAAGAATGAATCAACCTGGTCTAAAATATAATTAAAACTAATTTAATTTCCCAAAATAATATTAAAAACTAAGTAAAAACAAAGGACCGTACAATAAAAACTCCCAAACTATTACAACCTTGTTGCGCACCACTCTCTGAGCTCATACGCCCCTACACCCCTGCCCGGCGCCTCAGGTCTGTGGACCAGTCTTTGCTAGACGTACCAAGAACTAAACTGAGGCTCAGAGGGGATCGAGCCTTTTCTGTTGCTGGTCCATCTCTCTGGAATGACCTCCCACTGAACATTCGGCAAGCCTCCTCGCTGCCCATCTTCAAAGCCCTCCTCAAAACTCACTTGTATTCTTTGGCGTTTGACTCAGCATGACTTAGATTTGCTCTTGATTTTACTGCTTGGTGCTTTCTACCGCCTTATTACTTATTACTGATTCGTCTTACTGTTTATTGTATATGTTAAATCGCTCCATGTACAGCACTTTGTATGCAGCGATGGCTGTTTGAAAGTGCTCTATAAATACTGTTGACTTGACTTGACCACCGCAAACTCGCGCGACCAGCGGATGGGCGGGGCTCCTGGCTCTTTCGTGTCACGTGACGTCAAAGAGACAAACACAGACAGAGCCAGACAGGCAAAGCATCGCACGCACGCAGGCAGGCGACAGACAAACATGGAGCCTAATGCCACGATTCTGCGCGTAAAGCGAAAGCGGGGCACAGACCCGGCCGACGCCTTGTTGCTCGCCTGCAAGCGTATCCGACCGGAGACGAACCAGGCTCCCGGTGAGACGGCACCGGAGCCTGGCGAGGCCGACGTAGAGAAGTCAGTGTTCAAACTCGTGGCCACGGTAGCGACACAGGTAAGATGGCCGCGGTGTCGGCTAACGAGCAAAGTGCCCGGTGGCGTTAACACGACGTAAAGAAAAACGCTAAAAGAGTACTTTTAGCACCTCTAACATGACTTTTGTCTCCTTATCGTCTGCGGAAGACACGTTGACGCACTAAATGAGGGGTAGCTCTCTTACCTTTTACGCGCCGCATCGTTGAGCAGTTATTAGCTGTGCGAGTAGCCGTTAGCCGGGAAATCTTACGTCACGTCGACTGACGTCATCGCGCGATATGTATACAGTGTGCCTATGATGTTATGTTGGCTTCTGCGCCTCAGCAACCAAGTTAAATTAAACTGAACCAGACTTTTTTTATTTCTATGGTCAAAGCGAATGAATTGAATGATCTTTTTAACTCGGGATGCAATCAATATTATCAGAGGTGATGACCAATATCATGAGATGTTTAAGGGAAAAAACAATCGGTTAGGCACATCAATTAAAGGTGATTAAATATTTGGTTGAGTTGATGCACTTGTTTTAACAGTGCACATTCATACACAAGGCACCTCAACGTGCCTCACACAAGCAAAGACATTGCACTTAAAATTATTTACAAACAACAGATTCAGAAGGAGACATTCAGAAGCAAAGTAAAGAAAACAAAAGCTGCTTTCAAAAATTATGAACAGTTTGTATATCGCCCTTTGTCATCACACTAAAAGACTGCAGTGTGAAACTGATGCTTCAAAAAATGCTTCAAAGACCTTACCGGGAACAAAGCAAATACTGTCCTGAAACATCTGATTTAAAAAATACATTAAAAGGGTAAAAATAAGAAAATGATTATAGAAAATTGTAATGAAGGAAAAGTACAAAAATGAAAACGGACGCCACCTCATGGTGTCTCCTCTTACCCCTTTCAGGATGCCCCTGTGCAGACGGAGGTCCGCCAGGCCTTGGCCCGCCAGGCCTTGGCCCGACCCCGTGTGGCGCATGCCCTGCGGCCGTCCGCGAACAGCTCGCAGCGCATTTTCAGCGACTTGCGCAGCGCCAAATTGGGCATCCGGCGTGAGGAGCGTTACCGGATCCTCTCTAGGCATCGCACTACTGCTGGCCTCATGCTACCCACCCACACGCCGAGACACCAGGCGGGCGATGCCGCCACAGTGGCAGCGGTGGAGGAGCAAGAGGAGGAGGAAGATGCCCGGAAACAGGAGAAGTGTTTAGGTCTTGAAGAAGTCCTGGTCGTTGATCTCCTGCACGAAGATCTCCCGGAACAGGACAAATCCCTCAGCAAGGTGAGAGGAAGACATTTTGGATGTACACACCCCCATTAAGAAGTTAGGAGGACAGATGGGTTTCTAAAAATTTCACAAAATTATGATTCTAGTGAGCAAGCGGATTGGACTGTATCAGTAGTACGACAAGAAATGTGTCAGATTTGTTCATGGCAGTGGACCAAATCAAAACGGTCCCTATAAGCGGTTGAAGCAAAGCTCATATGCGAAGGCTATTCCAAAAATATCCCACAATACGCAAAGAGTAAAAAATTGGCGTGAGTGAGTGAGCAATCGTGTGTTAAATACACACATAATAGGTTCAGTACCAAAATATTATGAAGAAAGACAATTTCATGACAAACTTTTAGAAAAGTATAAAAATATGAAAAACCTATGAGACAGTCAATATAGAATATGAAGAAAAAATACAATAGATTTTCTTTTTAAGAAGAAAGCTATCGCACAAAACTGTTTTAACGACATGCAAGCGCACCTTGCAAAATGTTAAACATGCTTTTTAGATCCAAGATTCAGACGTGATCCTGTGCAACAACACCAAAATGCTACGAGAGCGCCTCTGCATCCACGACCAGCAGCAGCCACACAACGACGCCAACGAGGAAGGACACGACAGCGACTACGTGTACGATCTCTACTACCAGGAAACCGCCACGCCGGGATGGATCCACGACATCCTGTCTGTGAGGGCCTACGCAGACCACACACAACTGGTATGCATTGCTAGTGTGTCTATGTATAAGAGGGCGCTAAGGTCTCCTGAAGTCCGGAGTAAGGAATTAGCCGTCATCAGGTTCCCGAGGAGGAGGCTGGCGAGGGTGAGACATACGATGACGAGGATGATGAGAACGAGGAAGACAACTGGAGGAACGAATACCCCGAAGATGAGAGCGATGACGACGACAGCGACAGAGAGGAACGCTACGGGCGTACGTCTTCTCTTTTTGTTACCGAAACGCCGAACGGTCTGTGCCTCAAATTTCAAAAGCGTTCGTCCTATTGCAAGTAATGTCAGTTGCTTCATCGTCAAACCTTCATTAATGCTATAGGTACATATAAATGTGATTATTTCCCACCGTTAAGAGAAGCTAACCACTGTTGTGACGAGAGATGGGTGAGTGCCTTGTTATCGGGCTGATACCAGCCTTGTTTCGAGGTATCGGGTACTGTGAAGGCTGCTGATACCACCCACCAATAAAAAATAGTAAAACAGAAAAACATGAAAATACGTTTGACAAAAATACCATTATACAAAATATGCACGCACAAAAAGACAAAGGTTAGGATTTACCGGAAATTAGGAAAAAATGGAAACAATGACGACGACAAAAGATTATATGAAAAAAAAAAAAAAAAACTCACACAAAATGCTAAAATATCTGGGAAAGAAATTGGCGAAAATTAGTAAGGAACAATCTTGACACAAAAATGAAATTTCGACATGCAAGTGACGACTGCTTACGCAGGAAGCGTTGCCAAAAAAAAAAGCAAAAGCTGGGAAGTGTTGTTTTCATGTTGACGCCCATTACGCCGCTTACCAGCCCATTCCTGTCGGGTTGCAGACGACTGGGATGAGGATGACAACGACGAGGAGCACTTTCCATACCGCAGGAGCTGGCAACGCTACCAGCAAGAGCTGCTGCAACAGCTCGATCACCACCCAAACCACCAGCGGGACCTCGACGACGGCGACACGGACAAGTACGACTCCGACTGAATCCAAATTTCTTTCTATTTTTCTAAGTACATTTGTGCGTATGTGTGTTCGGTATGCTTTGTGCTGTTCGCGTGCAGTGTGTTCAATTGCATATGTGCTCTAGAGTGTTTTGTATACTGTGAAAGTGTGGGGTTGTGTTGTGTTGCGGGACCGACATTTGGGGAGGGTCAATTTTGGTCCACGTTTTTGTTTGTTGAAGTTGAATGTGTTAGAATGCTTGTTGGATATTAATTTGTAAATATGTGTATAACAGATTTGAAAATAAATGTTAAAAGCACTTACTGATGTTGCTGCTTCTTGCGTGAATCCCTTAAAACTACTTTCTTGCAAAACACTTTGCAAAAAATGTTTTTGATGGACATGTAAAAAAAAAAAGAAATGCACGCTTTTAGTTGGACAGGGTCAATGTTTATATATTATTAAACAATATACCGGTAATACAAGAGTTTTTTTTCACCCTCAGCAGTTCCTATCGTGTATGCTGCATCAAAGCGCTCAAAAAGTGCATTTGTCTGGCAGGCACTGTTGAACTTGACCTGAATGAATCCTGAAACCTGTTAACGTGTTCCACAGGCTACAAAGTTACAAGAACACTGTCATTGGATAAGTACACAGAGCAAAGAAAACCGCTTGAAGAGAAGCCGCAAGGCAAGTCGTTGGCGTCAATGGTAAATAAATAAAAGAAGAAGAAACTTAAGTGCACTATTCTCCCGCTTGATTCCGCAAAAGTAGTCAAGTCGAGAAGTTTCGACAACAAAAAGACAGACCTCTTTGTTTCTTACTCACTCTTGTCCGACTCGGTGACAACGCAGAAGCACGTGTACTGAGTGCAGCGGGTCACAGAACCTGCGCACACAAGCCACATACGATTTTTATCAAAGAACCGAAACACGCAATACTTCAATGGTACCATTTTACTTGAATTTCCCAAAAGTATTTTTCTTCAATTAATCCCATCCCACATGTGACAGGATGATTGGAAGAAGGACAAATTGAATCAGGATCTAAATAATGATATATTTTTAACTTTAATTTAAAAAAAAAACGGCCATTGATTTTTAATGGCTGAAGTCTTTCATATGATTCTCAACGTGCATTTGAAGTGAAAATGGAAAATCCTTCTGGAACTTTTTGTTTGCCAAAAAAATGGTTAAAATGCAAAACAAAGCTTTTATTTGTCCATTAATTAATTAAATCCTGAAATCTCCTCAGAAATAATTTGTATATTTCTATAATAATAAAACGCATGATTCAGCCAGTAGCTGACTACAGACACTTGAGTGCATACTGGACAAATAAAATGATAAGTTTTCAAAACTTTCTTACCTTAAATACAGTAATCAAAACCACAGCCAGATGTCTAAAATAACAAGGCAACTCACGCAGCAGCTTGGTGATGAAGGGCGGGCGCTTGGACTCGGGCAGGTAAACACCCAAGAAGTAGACGGGCAACCCCGACAGGGCGATGGCAATGCCGATCAGGGAGTTGAGCGTGTCGCTGTAGAGCGGCACGGCCACCAGGAAAATGGTGCACATGCAGAACACCAGCGGGTACAACAGGCTCAGCTGCGTAACACGCACACACAAACATTTTCAATCTCATTCCAAACGTTAACAGAAGATGAATTGGGACGCGCGCCGTTAAAGTGAGAGTAACGTCGCTTTACCTTGAGCGGTCTGTGTCGTTGCGGTTCCTTCCACCTCAGGTAGATCTGTCCCACAATGGACAAGCCCATGAAGAACCAGTAGCTGAAGCTGTAGTAGTTGATGAGCTGGAAGACATCCTCCACCGTCAAGTAGATCAGCGACATCAAGCACTGGAAGCAACAAATCTCCCATCACATCATTTTATCGTTGCTGTCCCGCCACGCCCCCGCCTCCAAAATAGATTGGATGAGAATTGTGGTGGCTAAAAGCTATCCTTGAACTAACCAGCCTGAGCTCTGACAAGAAAAGCATGCATTCCCCTCCAAAAGTATTGGGATATAAGGTCTATTCCAGGGGTGGGCAAACTTTTTGGCTCGGGGGCCACATGGATTTCTAAAATTTGAGAGGTGGGCCGAGTCAGCACAAGATATGGTACATATAAAAAACTGCATAGGTTGACAGTCCACACCAAACAACAGAACAAAAGCATTAAAGTGTGAACATACTGTACTTTTTTTTTTTTTTTAAATGAAAACAGTGAAACAACTATTGTATATGTCCTACATGAACGTCCAAGTATGTTAACAACATACATGTGTGACAACACAAGCAACAATATATTGCCCAAAAACTTCATCAAAAGTTCATTTACTCGAGCCACAAGCAATTCACTCCGAGCATGGAAATTGCCAGAATCGGACTGAGTAAAAATCGCTTCCTTGTTTTTCAAAGTCTCGTAGATTTGAGTCTTTCCGACTCCAGGCGTCTCCTGAATGTTTTGTACTTTGTTACCTGCTTCGTTTAATCAGATACATATCACTTTCCCTTCCACGGTCATTACTCTCTCCCTCTTTCTTCATCTTTCCCTTCCTCCCTGTGCTCTGCAACTTGAAGTAACTGCGCCACCTGGTGTTGAAATGCCTGTCATTACAAGTCCAAACGAAATGAATGCAATCAAACCTTAATTGTGCATGAATCTTTGGCGGGACGGATTAAAAAGACCAACGGGCCGGATCCGGCCCGCGGGCCGTAGTTTGCCCACCTCTGGTCTATTCCTTTGTTTTTATTGCATAGTGAACATTTTTTGGCTGTCAGAACCATCCGTTTTCTGCCGCTTATCCAGGGTCAGGTCCCGGGTGCAGCAGCTTTAGCAGGGAAGCCCAGAATTCTCTCTCCCCAGCCACTTCTTCCAGCTCTTCCCGGGTAATCCTGAGGCCTTCCCCAGGCCAGCTGGGTGACATAGTCTCTCCAGCGTCTACTGGGTCGTCCCAGAGGCCGCCTCCCGGTGGGACATGCCCGGAACACCTCACCAGGAAGGCGTCCAGGAGGCATCCTAATCAGATGCCCAAGCCACCTCATCTGGCTACTCTTGATCAAAAGATGAATCAGCAGGCAAATTTATTTCGGGGTATTTAGAACTGAAGGTGTTCAACAACTCAACTTTTGTTGAAGCCAGCTGTTTTTTCTCGTGAGCTAAAGTAATGGAACAGACATTATTTATGAAATCAAGTGAAGATCATTAATTTTGGTTGTCATAACCCTTATTTACTCTTCGGTAAACAACAAAAACAAAGGAATTCACTTGACCATGACCACTTGAGTAAAGATATCCTTGAAAGATAAAGAATCTCTCTTTGTCTGAACCGGATTGAAAAATAAACCCTTCTTTTCTTTTTCTGGCAAATTGGTTCAAAATGGTGATTGCTCGAGCATTAACTAGAAAATTCAGGTAGAATAGAAAAGAGTGGCGCATGCTGCCTACATTGAAGATGAGAGCAGGGATGGGAGTGAATCTCTCCGTGTGGATCATGGACAGGGCGTCGGGAAGGTGGCCCTCACGGGAACCCACAAAAAATAACCTGCGCAGACACACAACCAGCAAACATGGTGGATGTGACACCAAGACAGAGTAAAACGCGCTGAATCGAATGCTACCTGGACGCGGCAATGATGGAGGCATTCAGGCCACCATAGCAGGACAGTGCCACGGCGATGGGGATGGTCCAGCTCATCATGCCTAACGCGTGGTCTGCAAAAGTCTCAACACACGACGGGAATTCCCTCACATCTGAATCAGGTCAGTCCAATTGGCTCGAGCGCTGACTAGAAACACGATTTGATAAATTGTGCCTTACCACGGCCACGGCGTCACTTGCCAATATGGCGCTCATGTCCAGCACGGCGTAGTAGGCCACGTTTGTGAGGATGTAGATGGTGGTGACGATGGGCATGGAGATGGCGATGGCCAGAGGAAGGTTCCTGCGAAAAAGCAGAGGAGAATCACGCCGCTCCCATTCAGTGGCAGGAAAGTCCGAAAAAAAAAGGCGCAGGTCACATAAGAAAGGGACAAACCTTTCGGGGTCTTTGATCTCCTCGGTGACAAAGTTGAGGGTGTCCCAGCCTGAGTAGGAAAAAAGGGCCGAATAGAGCGCCAGAGCAATGTTGCCGGCGTCTGTGGTGGAGCCTTGGAAGGACGACTCGAAGTTGCCAGTGTAACCTGACCAACAGAAAAGCAAAACTTTTATTTTTTTACCTTTTTTTCCCCCCTTAGATTTTTTTTGTCTCATATTTTGTAACTGCGTCTGATATACTTTTTTTTGGTTTCTCGTATTTTTTGCCTTATTTCCCACCCTAAATATTTGTCGGGTTTTTTTTGTCCTCAAAAAGGTCATAATATTTGTGTGTTTCTGATTCCGGTGTGATTTAGTCTTGCAATTTTTGAATGAGTTTGAATTTCCTCATGTTTCCTGATATTTTATCTCAGGATTGTTTTTGTGAAATGTATTTTCCCTTTAATATTTTGGCATATTTGGCCAAAATATTTGTAACTTTAAAATCAAATATTTAGTATTTTTATTCTATTTTCCCCCCATATAATTGTGTATTTTTTTGTATTCTGTTATATTTTTCCAAAAGGGGGATATTGTTGTTTCTAATTTTGTTTGCGTCTCATATTTTTGGCACATATTTTACATGATGTTTTCATTTTCCTTTCCAATTCCTACTGATTTTTTCATCAGAGATTTGTGTTTTTTTGTTTGGTTGCATTTTTGTCTTTGGCTCACCTTGGAACAGCTTGACAACGCCTGTGATGATGATGACGATGAGGGCGGCGACCTTGGCGTAGGTGAACAGGTCCTGCACGCGGGTGCCCCATTTCACATAAGCCGAATTGATGAAGGTAAGGAGGCCTGAGGAGACACGTACGAGCAAACACAAGCTGGAGTGGATGTCATTACTTTTTAAAGGGGAAGTCAAGTCAAAAATGGATTTATAATAATAGGTTGTATGTGCCCCCACTGTTCTAAACACGGAAGTTTGACTAATATTGTAATTGTGAATGAATAATTCAAATCATGCGGTTTTCATCCATCTCAGTGGGCGCCCATTTTGCCTTGCACTAATGATTATTTGATCCTTTGGGGTACTGTGATGTCATTTTCAGTCAAAAAGTGTCAGTCAGGCAAAATGGCAGTTGCCCGAGACGGATGAAAATGTATGGATATTTCTGCCGAGTGCATATTCCACAAACACAATATTAACTTTTCAAGCGCGGTTGATGTGAAATGTTGTCAACGGAAGAGCTCCAATGACGGCAATTGCCATCAACATTTTTCTACAGGAAAGGGTGGAGAAAAGTCATGGTTGACTTGTTTGATTTTTATCAGAAAGCTCAGAAAGTAAACAGAAAAAAATAGTATGGCCAGCGGGTAGCAGCATTAGGTCAAATTTCAGATAAGATCACCGTGTATCAAAACCACGCTTTGACGCCCGCCAACATGGCGGACCTCTGGAAAGTTGGCCTTTGAAAGCAGCTTGCAATTTATCAAAGTGATTGTCACGTTAAATCTACTACAAAATGTAAAATTGTTACACTGCTGAATATTTATCAATACATTATTTTGTCATCAAAAGCACAACATTTCGTTGTTATTGAGGTATTTTATAGAAAGCAAAAATTATTAGAATTAAAGTAATTGTGTATAAAATGTGTTTTCACAAAAAGCATGTTTTATATATTTTTCGGTCCAAGATAGGTTGAAACCAACCTATGCTACACTGAAAATGGAATAAGATATAAACAAACGTTTTTGTGTTTATCTCATTCAGTACCAGACCATTCTGGACCAAGTCTGAAAAGGCGTTTAAAAACGTCTTTGGGAGTGAATGAGTTAATGAAAGTATAGTCTGATCTGATGTTTATATACCGGTAGTCATAAAACATAATATTCTATTTTATGAGCCTTGGAAGATAAGTAAGAACACTCAAGATGTTCTCTATGCCGTGTTTAGACTAGTGGGGGTGCATAGAACATATGATAAAGAAAACCTCCCCTGGAAAGTGGCCGGCTTAAGTCTCTATTATCAAATGCACAGCCTGCTACCGTTATTAGATGAGCGGCCGGCACACGTACATATGCATGCGGCGGCGATGAGGCGTGAGGCGGCGTAGGGTGGCTCGCACGTGGGGAATAGAGGTTGCACCAGGTAGTTGGCGAAGGTGATGGCGATGACGGCCTGGCTGGTGGGCTCAATTATCAGCAGGCTGGTCCACAGGCGCACGAAGGCCAGGAAGCCGCCGAAGGATTCCAGGATGTACGCGTATGACGCCCCCGACTTGGTGATGGTGGTGCCTAGCTCGGCGTAGCACAGCGCTCCCACCACCGAGAACAGACCACCGGCCGCCCAGATGACCAGCGACAAACCGTAGGAAGCGCTGTAGAAGAGCACGCCTTTGGGGGACACGAAGATGCCTGATCCAATCATGTTGCCCACGATGAGGCTGACACCATTCAGGAGGGAGATCTCCTTCTTCAACTGCATGCTCTCCTTGGGGGGTCCCGCCAGTGCGCCGTTACTTGACGTCATTGTGGAGGCTTCCAGGTCCAACTTGATGGCGTGGCCGGGGTCAGTTGAGGTTCAGCGGTGGTGACCTCTGCAGACAGCTGTTGGATACACGTCAGTGATGATAACCATAGGACAGGAAATGGAAGTTTATGGGAAGTACAGTTCATGTGGCATATATAAAGTGTACGTAATAACGATATGCACTGTATTCTTTGGTGTTTGAAGTTTGCTTTAGCATGATGACTGAGATGGAATCTATTAGTCTGCATTTGAGCATCTGGGCATGAGTTGTGGCAACAGCAGCCCCTTGTGAGTATTTCCATTTCTTATGAGTTGATTCTGTCCTGTTCAATAAAGGGTTAAAAGTGCATTGGAAAATGTGGCTCTCTTTGCCCATATTCGAGGGCATTATGCTGCCTTGATTATTCGATTTTTATTACTTCACCCAAGTCAATTTACGACTGTATAGAATAATCTGGAGCATATTTTTGACACACTATTCACAAATTCAACGCTTAAGATTTCTTTTTGTTCTGTGAAATATAACCCCAGTACTTCCACCCCAAGGTCATTGCAGATTGCGTCTTAAAAGGAGCACGCCTCTGTTCAGTGGAACCTCACGACTGGAAATGCTTGTCACACAGGCGTGTAACAAGAAGCAAGTGGAGGTCACGGAGTTTGTGTAGCACTCCCATAAAGGCAACACACACAATGTAAAAATATTCATGACTCCTTTTTAAAAATATCGTTAAAAGAGCTGGCACCATGTAGTAGGAGCCATTGCCTCAGGAAACATACATAATCATTTGCAAACATGATCTTCGTTCTATAAATAATTAAATGAAATAAAAACCAAAATGTGTTTAATAACGTTTTTCATATATTTTTCCTATAAATTACTTAGAGTAGCTGACATGATGGAGGTTGGGGGCGATCCTTTTCTAATGTTACAACCAGTGTTGCCGTGCGAGCTCATTCTCGATGACGATTCGACACCAAATATTACAGATTGGTGTCCAAATCAAGATTATTTTTATTTTATGACTGATATAATATTTTGGTATTCAATCTCAGGTATAAACTCGACGAAAGGACATCTTTTACATATGCCGGCATCTGTTATTTAAACACCAGGAAGAACAAAGTTACCGTTAATGAAAGCTACATTTCCACGGATGACTTTCAAAATAAAGCACTGAAAGGCGGCACAAATAACATTTAGTTCGAAAAGATGGATAATTAAATGTTTTATTTTGGAATTAATCTTTTTCGATCCCTATGGAGCTACGGCGTTACTATAATTGACGGCCAGGAGCGACATTGAATTCGCGCTTTGTCCCACACTGAAAAGCGGCACATCCTTACCCTCTACCTTACGAAAAGCTGCTAAAAACGACCCCTGTATGTGCGCGTGAGTGAGTGTGTGTGTGTTAAATAAAAATAAAAAGACCATCGTGTGTGCGTCCCGTTAGTACCTGAGCGACCTCCTACTCCAAATGAAGTCTGACAGCCGGCGTCCACAGAGTTTGAGTGCATCATCACCGGCACCTGGAGGCAACTGGTCTGCAGCGACACTGTGACGTCAACGCATCCCGTATCGTTGAGTGACGACAAGAAAAGACACGTTCCATTATTTTAATGTATTTCGTACCAAATCGACATAAGGTGGATGGATTTTATTTCCTAAAATATTTTATATTCGACATAGACCAGTGTGTTGAATAAAGATTATTTTCAATACTGTACATTGAATAAAAACTGTTCAACATTATTTTGAATAATTGTAATTTATTTCATGATCACCAATTTTTTTATTGTAGTAAATTCACCCCTTCCCCCAACTATATTTATAGCTAGACGGTTAAAATAAAGTATTTTTAGTAATACATTTTATTTTACAAATTTATTCAAATTTTACTTTGTTAACTGTTTTGTAAAGCGCTTTGTTACAGCTGTCGCTGTTGTGAAAGCGCTATATAAATCAGCATGTATTGTATTGTATTGTAAATCATTAAACAAAGAAACATACATATTAAACATAAAATAATTGGTCATTAGGGCAGTTGCGGTTTAGGTCTGCCTGGCTACACGCTATAAATACATCAATGGCTAAAATAATAATGATAATAATCACTTGCAATAATAAATTCATTAACAACTTATTTTTCATCAAATCAAAATTTTAAAATATGAATAAAAATTTAGGCAAATATTCAAGATGTAATAAAAGTATTAAATATAAAAGTAATTAATTAACAAATTAGATTAAGAAATTATAATACTATTCCAGTACATAGCATAAAATATGAGTTGCTCATCATGCTTTGGTGGAGCTAAGGAGGTCAAATTGGTGACAATGTTGAATGTTCTCCTTGTCAGCACTCTGCCAGTCAAAAACAAGACAAGAATCCGATTGATGCTAACTATTTGACCCCCCCTTAAAAATGGCTATGTGTGGATGTATCCTATAATTGTGTCTACATTTTTTTTTACCAACTGTCTGAGTAAATATGTAGTACTGCATAAAAGATAGCTGCTACTACCATGTGAAGAAAAGGCAAATAATTAGAGTAGTCCTGCAATGATCAAGGGTGCCAAGTAATGGCGGCCATTGCAATTATAACGCTGGTGCAAAGTGTCACAGGTGGTGCAAAACACTGTGTTAGCATCCACTTATCAAGCCCAGGACCATTTTGCACTCAAAGTTGCTCTTCAGGTCACAGTCAGGTGACTTGGAAGCCTTGGCAGCCATCATGTGTGTGCTTGTGAGAGTTAGGGGTTAGTTTTATCACAGCATGTCCGCTATACTTGACAGTGTAGATAAAGTAGGGGGTAAAAATAACACACTTAAGTTCGCTCAGAGGTTGCTGTCAAGTCAGCAATGTCAATGACAATTCCAGGAAGCAAGATCAACTTTTATACTTCATAGGAAACACAATTGTGACAAGCGCCACACTTTCATGAGAGTTTTTATTCCTCAAAATGATTTCTTTTCACGCTCCATTTACTGTACATCCAAAAACAACAAAAACGAATATACACAACAACCTGAATAACAATAACGTGGTAAATACAGAGATAAAAAAGTGCAAACATCACAGTAGCTAATAATTCACTTAGTTGCTGGTAGGTCACATTAATTTTAACGTAAAATCAGGATTTGTTTCAAAAACACACCAGCACTTCAATGTGTCACTTTTACAAGACAAAACAAGACTTTTCAACATAATGTCTTTCTTATGTCATGGTTCATAGTTAATGTTTGGAAAAGTAAAAAAAAAAAAAAAAAAAGAGGGACAAATACTATAAAAACGCTAAACAAAAACATCTTATTTCTGCTGGGCTTATTCTTGTTCCTTTTTTGTGTGCATTTACAGTAATGTTAAAACTAATCAGACTAAAAATGACTAAACTCACATTTTGGGTGTACCAAAGAAACGATTTTAACAAGGGTGTCAATACAAAGCAGATGACTCCAATGAACATTTCCTGTTGTGTAACATGTCATGTGAAACACTTGTTTGTTTTCATATTCGAGCAAAGTGTACTCTCAAAGTCTTTGCTCCATTTGGGGGCTTCTTTCAAAACAGTCACCTCCATTTTGTGCTTTCATCGTAATCATTGGTGAATGAATACATGATAAAGAGGCAAACATTTCATTATTAACATCATTGACCCCCTTTTAACGTGACCGTCAACTTTTGTGCCTGTCTCCCATAATTTCTCAAACAGTGGCCTCTTCTGTAATAGACACCGCACCTTAAATAGACAACTGCGGTGACTGTTATTACCTGCACACTAACATCGGATGCCAGTGGTCTTTTAACCACAACACATTGCAGAGCAGATGTGGCATCTGTAAAGCCAAAGCTTGGAAGGACTTTTAAATGTCACTTTAAATGTTATTGCAGGTAGTCTGCCATTTGTGTCTTTTAAGGCAAGACTTCATGACACCAAATTGCCAAGCAAATGTACAGCCATGTGGCCAACTAAAACTTTCTTTTTTTTTTTTAGATGGTTAAAAAAACAAACAAAAAAACCCAGAGACAATTTATTTGGCCCCGAGAATAATTGTCACCGAGGAACAAAACAATTTCAAATGGGGCTTTTGTACCGCAGGCTGTCCAGTATGAAACTAAAGGCCTCCACCCAATATTCACCGCAGTTCAGTAAATATCTCCAGTCACTACAGGGGAATACAGCATTTGTGTCCAACAGGAAGGCATGTGCAGTATCTCCGAGTTGTGTGAGTTAAAAAAAACGGAGACAAAGGATAAACAGCTTTGTGTTTCAAATCAAAAATAATTCAGGCAGGAAAGGTTGACGGTCAACTGAACAATCAAGCCTTTCCCACACAAGCATGTCATACAAAAACAGAAGAGCTAAAGTGCTACTTGAAAACTGTAAAAAATAATTAAAATAGCTAAGGTCCAATGCAGAAATGGTTCATCAAACAGTCAAGAGGAAATACCAGTGCAGTAACCTTTCTTTCCTCTGTCTGGAAATAAAGCTTGATCATTACTTTCCAGTTTAAAGTTAAAAACAAAAAAATACAACATATACAACTAGAGCCAGTCTAGGTGTTCTAGGAAGGTCCAGGCTCCGGGCCGGCATGGAGGCGGTTTTACCTGAGTGACGTTTGTGTATAATAAAGCGAGGGAGGCCTCAAGAACGGGGACAAAGCGGTTCCAGAGGTTCCTGACTTATGGTGGACGGCGACGTGGGCATGTGACAAACCTTGGCAGGTGACTCTTTGATCCTCACCGCGTGCTTGCGCATCCAGTCCAGCATGAAAAACCTCAGCATCAGCAGGAAGCCTGCAGAAAACACAGCGGTTTCAGGACAGAGGGAAAAGTCAGATGACAATCCAGGAACAAGGTACGGTTCACTCATCTGTTTAGTAGATGTGGTTAAAGTTTTAGTATTGGAAAAAAAAAATCTAGCGGACAAATGTGTGTTCAAGTACATCGCGCAATAGCTACAAAAAAACACAAAAATGGCTGACCCATTTTTTTGTGGCTCTGCTTTTGATCGACATGGCCCCCAAATTTCCAGTTGCTGAGTGAAAATGGTGTTGCGGACTTTCATTCATTCATTCATTCATCTTCCGTACCGCTTGATCCTCACTAGGGTCGCGGGGGGTGCTGGAGCCCATCCCAGCCGTCTCCGGGCAGTAGGCGGGGGACACCCTGAATCAGTTGCCAGCCAATCGCAGGGCACACAGAGACGAACAACCATCCACACTCACACTCACACCTAGGGACAATTTAGAGTGTTCAATCAGCCTGCCATGCATATTTTTGGAATGTGGGAGAAAACCCACGCAGGGGAGAACATGCAAACTCCACACAGGGAGGCCGGAGCTGGAATCGAACCCGGTACCTCTGCACTGTGAAGCCGACGTGCTAACCACTGGACTACCGGGCCGCCGTGTTGCGGACTTAAGTTTCAAAATATTCTGAGAACCGCCGTCGAGCTAAAATTTGAGTCGGGCCAAAATGAACCTGTAATGGCAGCTTCAAAACCAAAATGGCTCACCTGTGTCTTTTTGGGTGTGATACTTTTTTTTGTGGGTCTTCTTATGATAGGCATCCCTACCAAGTTTCACGATGCCAAGTTGAACTGGCTTTGGGGAACCAATTTTCAAAACATGCTAAGCGGTCTTAAGCTCAGCATGTCTGGCCAAGATCAAACTATATCGTCTCCTTTCAACCAAATTTGCTGACCGCCAAAGACTGTTTTGTGTGTCTACTCATGATAGAGATACCTACGAAATTTCACATTGGAAAGCAAAACCATATTTGGGGGGTGACTTTGCGCAACTTTCTGCAGCCTTATCTGCCAATTTTTTAATTCTGGCCAAAGGGACAGGCTGTTTCAAATCAAAATGGCTAACCTCCTGTGTCTTTACAAGCATGAGACTTTTTTGTGGGTCTTAACACCATAGACAAAGTAGTGCAGGACTATCATATCCCCATTTAGAATGGATACAATGCTGCGCTTTAGTGTGTCAAAGCACATGACAGGAAGTAGCCTTTCTTCTGCCAGGCGCCAATGGCATGGCGAGTCTCGATTACACTCTCTCAACGGGGCATTCCCACACTGATACAATAGCCTGCTGCTCCCTTTGAGCAACACGAACACTCATGACTGACTATATTTAGTTGGAACTCCTGTAAAAAAAAAAAAAAAAAAAAAAAAAAGAGCAAATGCAGTCCCAATCCTGCCTCCTTTCGTATAATACCTTGGAAGGAATTGAGAATGCAGGAGAGGAAGAGGATAAAGTCTGAGAAAGGTCCGAAGTCGAGGAAGGCCAGACCCCAGGTGGTGCCGAACAGACAGCTGAGGCCCCAGATGCTGAGGAAGGCCACGCGGTTGTTTTGCCACTCGTCCCGGGTGCGAATCTCTCGGTAGACCAGGAGGAGCATCACCAGGCCTGCTGACACCAGCAAGGCCAGCATGGTGGTATTGGTGAGGTGGTGAGCCAGCAAAGCCGTGGGGTTGGGCTTCATCCAGCACCTGGACACAAGAAAAATGAGATAATGATGGAAGCCCATGAGGGACAAAAAAAAATCTCTTGACATCCTATCTACACATTCAGATGTAGTCCTCTTTTATCACTATGTAGGGCGGCACGGGTGTTGAGAGAAGGAGAAATGGATGGCTTCACACATGCCATTCAATTACAGTCCGGGAGCATGAAGGGGGACATCTCCTGCTCTGGAGGGAGTCTCAGAATCTCCAATGACATCACAAAAAGTCACTACATTTGTTGCTTAACGCATAGCAAAAAAATATGTCGCTTGATGGGTTGGAAGGTGGTCAAGTTGGCAACACAGAGGAAGCTTGCTTTGTTACAACTCACTTCCCGCTCTGCCTCAGTTGTCACGTACTTAGCACCTGCAGGAAACAAAATCTAGCGTACACAATTGGAAGCAGCGCAGCCAAGAGAAATATTATGAAATAAAGCAAATATGCTGTTGGAAATAAATTAACCAAACTTCATGAAGTAAACGTTAGAATTCAGGTTTATTACGAGGGAAAAGATGTTTGCTCTTTTTTTTTAAATACACATGTTTTTCTTTGCTTTGCGGTTAGTTTGACTGAATACACATAACAGGAATTGACATTAAATAGTGATTGGCTGGCAACTGATTCAGGGTGTACCCCGCCTACTGCCCGAAGACTACTGGGATAGGTTTGAGCACCCCCCCCCCCCCCCCCCAGTGAGGATCAAGCGGTTCGGAAAATGGAATGAACATTAAATATCCTGAAGCCTATTGAGAAGAAATGTTCTCTATCTGCTAAACTGCTTCTTAGGGTGATGCAAAATTTGCAGCCACAATACAAAATTCACATCTTAAGTTGAAGCTTTCAAGTAAATCTTATCTTATCTTATCTTAAAAGCCCGAAATCTGCTGAATAGCTCGTATCTGAAAATACTCCCAAAACGTTTGTGTCATTTGCATACTGAGGCACCACTGTATATACTGTATATATTTCACATTTTTTGATATTTCTGAACCAAAGCTTACATCAGGAATGGGTTGTCTTCGTCTTCGCTGGACGCCACCTCCCTCAAGCCGTAGATGTCATCAACCCTGGCCAGGATAACGACCGGTATGGCAGGCAAAACTGAAATGTAATTATGGAGCATTTAAAATATTACTCAACCTCTTTTTTCCAGCAATCTTTTGAGGCCAGCGAGCACGGACACTTACTGAAGCCGACCACGTTCCACACGTAAAGTTTTGGGGAGGGTCTGAACACCACGTAGACCAGCCAGAAGGTGTGGAACACTTCAATACCCATCCAGGAAAAGGCGCTGAGCAGAGCGTAATGAAGGCCCGCACCGATCAGGACGCACAGTTCCTGGCCTCCTACATTGGCCAGGACGCCGGTGAAGAAGAAGAGCACGTTGAGAAATGTGAGCGACACAGCCAGGCCCAGGTGGATGGGAGTGGACGGATCCTTAGCTCGCCTGTTGAAGGACAGGGTGGGTGGGGGTGGGGTGGGGGGGGGGGGGGGGGTGATCACGTTTCATGTATCTTTCTCACACGCCACTTTTAATGTTCTGTTGTAAAAATGACCTTCTCCTGCAGAGGAAGACGATTAGAGCTATGCCACTAACGAAAGATGTGGCGCAGCCCAGAGATGTAATGACAGTCAGAGCCAGCAGATGGCGCACGGGGCGAGGCTCCAGTTGCTGTTGTTGGAAGCAGAAGTGTCTCTAAGTATTGCAAGTCGGCACGAATACGGTAGTTTCGTGGATGTATGTTGTACATGTATGTGCATGACTCACCACCAGCACTGTGAAGTAGGTCAGGTGGTCGCAGAGGCAGTCGGTGTGCTTCTCTCCTCTCTGCTGCGTCTTGCAACCCTCCACTGACCACTTCACCCTCATCGGATCTATACACACAAAATCCACACTCAAGACTTTCTTCTGCATCATTCAAGAAGAAGAAATTGGGAAACGATTCCATATTTCCTCAAATGGTGTAGGAGGAGATTTCAATGACTTTATTTATTCTCAAAAGTTTGAATTAGAAAGGCATACACTGTATGTTGGATTTTTTTTTTCCTTATATCTAAAAATTATTTTTTAAGTTTTTATGTAAGAAAAACAACAATAAAAGCACATGTCACTGCATTTTGGGAGATTTTAAGTGTCTAATTATCATGAAATAATAATAAATCAGCAGAAGAAAACAAATGATTAATAATTAAAACATTACCGTTATGTCAATTTGGTAAAGACAGCCAACTACTTCAACACATGATGGTATCACATGCCATGTTAAGGTCATTTCTGAAGTAAAAACACAATTTGAGGTAAGGCCTTGATCAAGCCACCCTTAGAGGGAGGCCACTGTTTGAGGAAATACAGCGCATGAAGTGATAATCCTTCTCCCACCTTTGCGAGTGTCCCACGAGACGCATGTCCTTGAATGTGTTTTCTGGAATGAAGGTGGGGAAAAAAGCTTTTATCACGTTTTATTATGATTTAACTTTGCAGGCACTACACACACACACACACATACACGCACACGTACACACACACGCACACATACACGCACACGTACACACACACGCACACACAAAACTTACAGGGATGACATCATGATGGAAGCCAATCCTGATTGGCTCAGTCAGGTTCTGGATGACTTGGTTACCCACGGAGATTTCGACCACATCATCAAGAACCCTTACCTCCTTGAGACCCTCCTGAAACACGCGCACATTGCACAGCAGCACCATGTTATGTACTGAACTGGTGTAAAGTTTATGATGGTGTCTTATTGCTGGGACTCACCTGGAAAATTGAGTTGTTTTTGAAGAAGGTGTAGACAACTTTGCTATTGTTCTTGGCAGCTTGCTTCAAAGCCGGTGGAAGGTGAATGGTGGGTGTGGTTGACTCTGGGGCAATGCCTTTCACACGCTGGAAAACAAAATAAACAGAAATATGATTAACTACGGTAATAAAAAAAACAGTAAGAACTTTTTAAATATGACACTGTTATAAAAACAATAGTCAAGTCAAAATGAAGATGAGAATATCAAAAATAAATATGAATTTACAAAGTGACAAGCTGTCATGAGGCTAACTTGCGGGCTGCAATTTCATTTTAATCACCAGGTGGTGCTATCGTACAGAGGGGAGGATGCGTCACATCTGCTGGTGGCACAGTGCGACATCAAACAACAGCCCATGAGCGTGTTTTCTGACTTTGTGCATCTTCTCATCACATCCACGGTTGCATCAAGCTCTTACTTCTATTTTTGTGTGTTTGACTCACAGGCGAGTTGATGTTCATGCCTCTGAAGCCATCCTTGAGCTCCACCTCTGAGCTGAGGGCACACAGGGCCTCCACAGAAGCCCGGTCAGTCCTAGGCACAGAACCACATACACACACAAACAACACTTAATTTCACGTCATTCCAGCAGTAAGTCAGATTTTTCCCAAGCTTTTATCAGTACTCGCCAGGTTATTATTATATATATATTTTTTTACCTTTTGTCAGCTCAGCTATTCAAGTAAATCATACAGGGGAGTGGTTTGACATTAAAATAGCTGCCACGTTAAATTGAAAAGACACATTAAAAGGAAACAGAGGGAGGAAATTACACATGGACTTGGGCGCCTCCACTGCTCTGCTGGGAACAGAAGGTGGCTACAAAAACACAAAAATAAGACTTTTTAAAAATGCCATTGTAAAGGTTTGAATAATGATCGATAAACAACATGCCCCCTCCCCGTATCTCACCGCATTTGACAGCGGTCCCGTCAAAGGTGTAGGCCGTAAGGGTTTTACGAGTGACGGTGTCATTCTCGATGAGCCCGTCTGAGATGCCGTAGGTGGCCTCGGGTGCGTTGGAGCCGTACGACAAGTACGTGCAACAGGAGTCGGGCATGCCGCTGGGCCAGCAAAGCGTGAAGTTCCTCATGCCCACCTAAGCAACAACTTCAGTGAGTCTTATTTGATTTTATTATTGTTTTGTTTGGGGTTTTTTTGCGAATGTGTGGTATGCATCCTCTGGTGAGTCTGTTGTACGTTTGATCATCAGGCCTCAGGATGTTGTTAATGATGACAATAAAAAAAAACAAAAAAAACAATGTGGAATGAGTCATGTGGCCATTTCACTGACACGCAACGACTCAAAACAAGGCAGATGTATCCTCTGATCTTAAACAGGGGTTTGGAATATTTTCGCAAAATATTCATTCATTCATTCATTCATCTTCTGTACCGCTTGATCCTCACTAGGGTCGCGGGGGGTGCTGGAGCCTATCCCAGCTGTCTTCGGGCAGTAGGCCGGGGACACCCTGAATCGGTTGCCAGCCAATCGCAGGGCACACAGAAACGAACAACCATTCGCACTCACACTCACACCTAGGGACAATTTAGAGTGTTCAATCAGCCTGCCACGCATGTTTTTGGAATGTGGGAGGATACTGGAGCACCCAGAGAAAACCCACGCAGGCCCGGGGAGAACATGCAAACTCCACACAGGGAGGCCGGAGCTGGAATCGAACCCGGTACCTCTGCACTGTGAAGCCGACGTGCTAACCACTGGACTACCGGGCCGCCCTCGGTCTAAATTATTTGAGATATTTTTTTTTTTAAAAAGGAAAAAAAAGAAACCAATGTTCTGGAAAAATATGGCTACTTTGTAACTGTAATATTTCAGCACTTTTATAATAATAATAATAATAATACATTTTATTCATAAGCGCCTTTCAAGACACCCAAGGACACTTTACAATAACAAAAAAAACCCAAAACTATACGGGTTGAGCATTTGTGAATTTTCAGGGGGCCACACCAAATTTCTCACTGGCCACGGTTTGCTCACCCATAATCAATATAATGCATGTCAGATACACAACTGTGATGGCGAAAATGATGTCATCGCCAGCCCCTTCCAGTTACCTGTAACTTCAACTGGTCTTGAAGCGGCTCCCAGTACAAGCAGAAGCGACTCTGCCCGTCCGAGTCGAGCGCCTGGCGGATGAGCTGGTGCGTGCCGGAGCGCCTGCATTGCGCTGCAATCTGCCCGCGGACAGCCAGCGAGCTTTCATCGGCCGCTATGATGATCTGACCACAGCCGGGTGAGATGTCGAAGTTTAGGCTCAGTGGATGGTTGCCGTGCCGCCAGGTGCCGCAAAAGTGCAGATCTCGGTCGCATGACACTATGTGGCGACATGACACTGAATGTGAAGGTTCACATTAAACAAAAGGTGGCCAAAGTAAGATAGTTGTGTAAAAAACAAACTCTGGTAAAGGTACAAGTACTGATTCAATTGCAGTACTTTAGGTAAAAAGCACAGACTCTGAAATGCATGCAACCCTTTCATGCACCCTGTAACCTGATAAGCTGTCCACTTTAGTAACCGCTGTTAAAAATAATGAGTAAAAATGAATTTGTACTGTATGTACAACACCCCTTTTGATAACATTGCGCAATGTTGCATGTTCAATGTTTTATTTTTTAAATCAAGAGCCAGTTAACATTGGCTCAAACCTTTATGCACATTCCCCAAATCACACATTCCCAGAGCTTTGATAACATTGTGGAACCAGTAGCAAAAATTACACATCAGCTCATGATTCATTCATTCATCTTCCTAACCGCTTGATCCTCACTAGGGTCGCGGGGGGTGCTGGAGCCTATCCCAGCTGTCTCCGGGCAGTAGGCGGGGGACACCCTGAATCGGTTGCCAGCCAATCGCAGGGCACACAGAGACGAACAACCATTCACACTCACACTCACACCTAGGGACAATTTAGAGTGTTCAATCAGCCTGCCATGCAAATTTTTGGAATGTGGGAGGAAACCGGAGCACCCGGAGAAAACCCACACAGGCCCGGGGAGAACATGCAAACTCCACACAGGGAGGCCGGAGCTGGAATTGAACCCGGTACCTCTGCACTGTGAAGCCGACGTGCTAACCACTGGACTACCGGGCCGCCCTTCAGCTCATGATCACAACTGAAAAATATACCTTACTTGTATGTGGGGTTTTTCCCCCCCATGTCAGCCCCAAAAAAGGTTGTGTCTTACAGCCACCTGAAAAAACTACTTACAGAAACAAAAAAAAAATGTACTCAGTGAGTTCCATCACTGAAAAAGTGCGAGGATGTCTTACCTTGAGAGAGGAGGAAGATGACGACGGACAATCCCGCCAGACGCTTAGCAAGTGGGGCTTCCATCTGTCTAACCTGCAACGCAATAAAACAAAAAATGTCCAATCCAGCAAGTAATAAAGCTCACGAGCGACATACGGCGACGCGGACAATAGAATCTGAATTCCTTCTATGTCCTTCCTAATACATCACGTCCTTATCTGGAGCCTGCACAGGTTTGACAGAATAACGTTTTTGTAACGATACGATTCTTATCCTTTGGCCTACGTTTTTATCTTGACGTCGCTATCGAGGAATATAAGAGTTCACGCTCAAAACACACAGTGCGGTCTTATCAATGGAAACACTCTTCCACTTGAACACCCGCACGCACGCATGCACGCACGCTCCAACGATTTCCTTTTTATTTTAAAACCCCTTGACAGGTTTATCTTCTTCTACCGCAGCGAAGAGACTGACAGGGGCCTTTTCAGGAAATACTAGAGCGGAACAAATGGACAGACCTCCGCGGGGAGAAATGTAGCGGGGAAAGTGACAAGGCTGAGAAAACGTCAACACGGGCAGACCAAATTTGGGTGGGGTGGGGGGTGGGGGGGTTAATTCCAATGAGATTCTTTAGATGGCAGTTATGGTTTTCCTTGGCCCTTGAAAAACTGGGCATGGTTAGTTACATTAATATCCCCCCCCCCTCAAAAAACCCCACATTTAATATCATGTGGGCGGCCCGGTAGTCCAGTGGTTAGCACGTCGGCTTCACAGTGCAGATGCAGGTACCGGGTTCGATTCCAGCTCCGGCCTCCCTGTGTGGAGTTTGCATGTTCTCCCTGGGCTTGCGTGGGTTTTCTCCGGGTGCTCCGGTTTCCTCCCACATTCCAAAAACATGCGTGGCAGGCTGATTGGACGCTCTAAATTGTCCCTAGGTGTGAGCGTGGGTGTGGATGGTTGTTCGTCTCTGTGTGCCCTGCGATTGGCTGGCAACTGATTCAGGGTGTCCCCCGCCTACTGCCCGAAGACGGCTGGGATAGGCTCCAGCACCCCCCGCGACCCTAGTGAGGATCAAGAGGTTCGGAAAATGGATAATATCATGTGATGATGACGAGTCAACCACACGTATGCGCAAACGAAACACTTCCCCTGCAAATTACTCCAACTCAGACAATCTTGCGGTCTAGAAAGTCACATTTTAAAGAGGACAAAAAGTCTGCGGGGCTGCCGGCCTCGCATGCTGTTGGAGCACGTGATTGCTACTGCTCTCCTACGACAGCATCAGACAGGAACTGGTGGAACCGCAGCCAGACAGTTTCATTGTTTATTAGCAACGTATCCTGAAATGCACACTTGATAATCGGACAAGTCAAGTCCACCTGCCGCAGGGTGATAAACAGGCACCGGTGAATGCACGTTGTTCAGATATTGCCTAAACGTACTTGATTGCCATACGAATTCTGGCTAAAGTGCGTATGTGGTACACCCTTTAACGATATAACATTGCATTGAATACAACTTTCCCAATTTGAGTGTCTTCTGGTTATTTTATATCATACAAGATGACGGATAATATTTAAAGAGGGGAGTCCGCTTTCAACCACGCTTAAGGCCAGAGAACCTTGTATGATCCTTTAAACCAGGGGTCCCCAAACTATGGCCCGCGGGCACATTTGGCGGCCCTCTAGCCCTCCTGTTGTCCTTGGGTCAAAATGACCCGTCACTGTGTTAAAAACGCCCCCCAAATACCCCTAAATGATAATTTTTTAACTTGAATCGCCCTGCGATTGACTGGCAACCTGTTCAGGGCGTCCCTCCGCCTACTGCCCGAAGACGGCTGGGATAGGCTCCAGCATGCCCGCGACCCTCGTGAGGATAAAGCGGATCGGAAAATGGACGGATGGATGGATAAAAGACACGTTGATCTGAGCGTCATCAGTGTAGTTGTGGTAATCAGCTGACGTAATGGAAGCATGTAAAGATTGAAGGGAAAACCGTGCAGAAGATGAATGGATTCGTCCCGAGGGGGCACTTCGTTCTGCCTGTTGCTCGGGCCCTAATTAGATGCGATTTCAGAGTGATAAGATTAAGATATCCTTTATTTGTCCCACACTGGGGAAATTTACGGTTATACAGCAGCAAGATTGTGGGTAGAAAGAAGAAAGAAGAAAAACAAAGTGTTTGCATTACGCCGTTCAATTAAGTGCAATATAAATATAAATATGGATAAGGTGGCTGTGCTATTTACAATTGTTTTTCACATCATTTTATTATTTTTTATTCAGCAGCCTGACAGCAGTCGGTAGGAAGGAGCGAAAAGACGACAATCAAATGAAATGGAGAAAAGCAAGGCACCATCGGTTCCTGCGTCACTACAAACAAACGGACTGCCTAACCGCTTTGCTTTTCCTATCGCTCCGTCTCGTGCCAACTCCAGCCGGTGACTCACACTGGCATCTTCCGCTACTCTCGAGTGAGCCTTAACGTGAGGATGACGCTCTAGTTGAGACGGTGCACTGATGAAGAGGATGCACTGAGGAAAGTAGCACATTCGTGTCAATCCAGCCAAAGCATACAGCCAGCAGTGTCCTGGCGACACAACTCTCTACTGTGTACAAGCGCAGCCTCCCATATTTGACACACCCGTGGCACAGGAAGAGGGTTGTGCCTGTGTGCCCATACACGACGAGCACAGTAACGAATTGTGCTTTTGTGCTTCAAGGCAGCGTCACTATTTGCATTTTGCTCTCTTCTTGGAACAACTGCCCCCAAAAGATACATTTTACCAAGGGCTAACTAGACACATACGCGTTTACATTATTGCCATTTGCCCTAAATCTAAGCTGTCCAACAACAGATGCTGCCGAGTGACTTTGGGCTGTCCCTGCAGCTTGTAATTTAAGCAGTGAAACGAAGTCATGCATTCGCCCCCGATGCTTGATTGACATTTCGAATGCTAAAATCGCCATCCATCACGTTCATTTAATCACGGCAGCCCAAATTGTGAACATGAATGAAATGTCATGAATTGTGAAGCCCACACCAAATGACACAACAACAAGGACACACAAAGACATAACTACGAACACACACATACACACACCAGCCACAAAGACAGATGTGCAGCGTAAAAACAAACAAGCACGGCTTTATTTTATTTCACATTTCTATTTCTTACCACAACAAAGCAACCTAGTTGTTTGTTCCAAAATAATGTGCTGGGTGATCAACACAAGGGACAGCAGTTCTGAAAACATATTTCTTTGTTGTAAAATACGGCAATCCCCATTTTCACAACAGCAAAATTTAAAATGTTATCAAAATGTGTTGCCTGGAAATGTTGAACTCACCTGACTTTATTTTGACAGTCTACGGACACACAAACGCATATGAACACAGCATGACGCAACCACGAAAACACACCCAAGCGCACGCACAAAGACAACCACAAACACACAGAAAACATACCTACTCAAAGACGCAACCACAAAGACACACGCGTGAAGGCACAAGAACGCAACCACAAAGACACCACAAGCTCCCCCGCAAAGACACACACTTCCCATTAGTGTATGAAGATGCGCATGAATGGATGTGGGGCTCTGCAAAGTGCTTTGGGAAGCAAAGTGGAGGTAAAATTGCTGTCCAAGTACACACTATTTATCATTTACGAAAACACAACCAGGGCGGCCCAGTAGTCTAGTGGTTAGCACGTCGGCTTCACAGTGCAGAGGTACCGGGTTCGATTCCAGCTCCGGCCTCCCTGTGTGGAGTTTGCATGTTCTCCCTGGGCTTGCGTGGGTTTTCTCCGGGTGCTCCGGTTTCCTCCCACATTCCAAAAACATGCGTGGCAGGCTGATTGAACACTCTCGATTGTCCCTAGGTGTGAGTGTGAGTGCGAATGGTTGTTCGTCTCTGTGTGGCCTGCGATTGGCTGGCAACCGATTCAGGGTGTCCCCCGCCTACTGCCCGAAGATGGCTGGGATAGGCTCCAGCACCCCCCGCGACCCTAGTGAGGATCAAGCGGTTCGGAGAATGGATGGAAAACACAACCATAAAAGACACACACACACACACACACACATCCACACTTCAATGCACAATAACACAACATAAAAGACACATAACCCCAGAAACAAAGAAATCCACGAAGACACACACATACTCCCATGAGATATACACACACAAAAGAAACAACCACAAAGACAACTACACGCACACATGTACACACATGCACACACAAAGACAGACATACACAAAGACACACTCACACACAGACATGTACACACACAACTATAAGGACAATACACACACACACACACACGCACAACCACACACAAAGACACAACCACAAAGACACAGACAGACACCAACGCGTGCACTATGACACAACAACAGACAGTCACACACAGATACAGACAACCACAGAGACACACGCATGCAAAGACACCACAATGCACGCACAAGCACAAACACACAAAGAAACCCACTAATGCACAAAGACAACTACAAAGACACGCATGCGCAAAGACACCCCCACTCGGACCGAAGCACACACAAAGACACATGCGCACACTATTGTTTGAGTCCCTTTCAGCTCAAGAATTCCCCCCTCTGCTTTCACTTGGCCACTCATGCGTGTCTGCAGAAACAGGCGCGCGCAGCGTTTTTACACTCATTCTGAAACGTGACCAGCGTAGCGGTTCAAGTGCCACAAGACGCGCACCTCTGACCTTTGCGCCAGTCAGGTGTTTTCCAGTAAGAATGTTTTTTTTTTGCATTGCTGCTTCCTATTCAGATGACTGCATGACTCACGCTGTGGAACACCAAAGCCGAGGGTTGTCATCTTGATGACGAGGGCAGACGTTAACAGCATGCGCGTCACGGAAGGGGAAGAGAAGCTAGGAGACACAATTTAGCACGGAGCTCATGCATAGGTGAGATAAGTGTGATGCGGCCACGTTAACATGCATGTATGCAGCCCAGAGAAGCTTTTTTTTGGAGAAAATCCGTGGTCCGGGAAAATTATGTGATGAACAGCTTGGCTCTTCAATGTGTTTTAATGAGGCTCAAAATTACAATTATGACCCACAAACTGCAATGTGAAAACGACCTTGGGAAGTAAATAATAATAAAAGCAAAAAAAAAAAAAACCACGCTGTATAGTGGTTACTGAGTGTGCCTTATTGTGCTATGTGACCAGCTACTCTTTAAGATGCCCAGCAGACTGTTTCAGAGTGCACTGTTTCTAGTTTCAACCCCTCGGATGTTGGGACGATCGTAAACCGAGGACCCCATGTTAGGACAAATTTGTTACTGCAACCAAAGGCGGCGTCGAGTAAAATCACATCAAGACGATAAACAGGACACAATTTTTGTATAGTCATAGCCTGAGAATTTCCTTGTCGCATTACTCGGGCTTCCATTTCCTGGCTGCCACGGCGCACATACGTGACGTCGAGCCGAGAAGGAAAATGCACGGGTGGCGGTGAGAGACGTTCCCGGCATCGGTTTATCCATGTCGGCCCGTCCTTTTGAGCGTGTCTGCGCCTGAGCACGGAGGAGTAAATGGGCAAACAATCGATGCTCTTTGTTGTCTCGCCGCCACTGAGCCGTGCTGACAGCTTGCGTGAATGAGGCTCAGAGGTCACCGGCCACTTCGGATTGTTTGAGAGTGGAGTGAAAAGGCACCCACACACCCATGCCGCCCTTTCATTGTTCGATATAAAGCTAGCTATGTAGCGTCAAACAGTGCAAACAACAATGATGTGCTTTCATTGTACAGCGGTGCCCTGACTTGCAAGTTGAATTTGTTTTCATGACCACGCTCGTAACTCAAGACTCATCTCAAATTGTCTTTTTCCATGGAAAGAATGGAAATCTATTGTTGTTGTTTACGATGATACTAGTGCAGCGTGTTATACCGGAGACAAATTCCTTGTGTGTTCTACATACTTGGCCAATAAAGATGATTCTGATTCTGATTCTGATCTATTCCAGACCCACAAAAACACCAACAAAAGTTTTTGTCATGCAACGCTGAGTCGTACCGAATCATCTATATATATATATTGCGCGTCGTCCCGCACGCGGTCTGTCCTGCCGTCTGTCCCTTTTCAAAACGTACCTACTTCACCGCGCCGCTGCGCCGCTCAGGCAGTGGCTCACTACGATCGCGCGGGCATCTTAGCGAAAAAATGTTGTCTACCCACAAGCATTGCAATGAAATTGTTAGTTATTTAGTAGAGCTAAACATCTCTTTATTTTCGCGATAAGCAATGAAGATGAACAAAAAGTTGAACCAAGCAACAACACTTTTGTGGGCCAAAGGCCCACCTTACCAGCCTTACCAGCCTTCCGCAGGAACTAGCTGATGAGCCGCCCGGAGGGCGGCGAACCAGCTAGTGTTATTATAATACGGAAATACAAATCCCAGAAGTGGATTTACATATCTTCTCGGATGCGTGATTTCTTTAGGATGCACGGAGGCACCGTGTCAATACAGTAGCCGCTCATCCATTGATTTTTGCAAATGCCACCTGCCTACACAGTGCATCTCATTGCTCCATTGTTACAGTAACAGTTAGTGAGCTTTTTGGAAACACTTTCTTACAAAAAATGCCTTGCCCGTTCACATGGGGTCATGTGGCAAAAGAATCATTCTGGTCTGGAAACTTTGTTTTATCGCTTGCACTGTGAGAAATTCGCACGTCGCATCAATGTTGTGCGAGTGCAAGATAAGATGCAGGCATTGTTGCACTCGCGCACAATCCGAGAAGCCAAGTGGCGCGGTGTGGTTTGACGAGTTAGCTTTGCAGCCTGGAAACTTATCTTAACTTCTCATATCCTGCGCCGTGGGCCTGTGGGGACTCGCAACACTTGAAAGAGTGCTTAGTGTAAGGAAATGCGGGAATGAGCGCGAACAGAGGCTCAAGGTGAAGTCCCTGCAGAAAAAAAATAAAAGAGGATGGCTGGAATGCTCCCTAGGCTACGTGTGTGTGTGTGTGTGTGTGTATTGCATTCTTGCTATCACCATGGAGATGTGAGCTAAGGAAATTGGAGGAGCAGGTGGAACCAGTGGACATTTCTGTTGGGGCTGGGAATAAATCAATAGCACAACACATGAAGGGACAAAGGGCAGCATTTTATGAAGCCTTCATTAGACAGAGACACACACCCTCTACTGTCACCTTAGGTGGGGGGTCAGGCAGTTTAAAGTGCTATCGAGGGGCTTTCTATTCCTCATTATGCAAAATTGAGTCAACACAAAAGGTGGTGGGTGACACGTCCGTTGCATTATTTGCATTTCAGTGTGTTCAGGAACAAAGTGCACCTCTTCTCTCACCTCCACTTGGAATCATCGAATGAACATTTCAGATTTTCAGTGCACCTGTGCACCACTTTTGTGCACCGCCTGGTTAAAATGATATCTTTACTGTCATCTGCCTGCCATTTTGGGGTGTTTTAGAAATCTGACAAAACAATGTGAATGGTTATGTTTTTGAGTAAATATAGATGGGGGTCGGGGGGGGGGGGGGCGTGAATAAGTGGAGGGCAAACTGTGACGTTGTGAGGATTACGGCACGGGTAAAACTAAATTCCCATACATTATTCTTATGTTGTTTTAGCACCCCTTGTTGAGGCCACTTAAGTGTTGCAAAAACATCAAAGAAAGCCCTTAGATTCTCACCAAAGAGACTTTCGTGCAAGGCGGACATTTCACACCTTCACTGCATCAGTGACGAGTGAAAACCTTTGATTGCGCCTCACTGCACGGAAACCACAGCATGAGATCACTAACATGACACTCAAGTGCCTTCCTTTTCATATATACCCACATTAATTGAAGAAAAAAATTGCTATTATTGTCACAAAACTGTTATTTGTGGTAATTCTGGGTTTCCCCAAAGTTTCAGTGTGAATATATAACGCACCCCGATGTACAGTACTGGACTGTAAATAGTGAATTCCTGCCAATTTGTGATTCCACCTTTGCAAATTCTCCTGTGGAACCTAACTAAAAGCTATCTGCTGAAAAACACACCGGTTCGTGCATATCCTTATATTTTTATACACTCACCATAATGAATAATAGCTTACAACTAGGCAGTTTGGCAGCGAACTGCAGCGTGATTTAAGTTTCCAGTCGAGGTCCAACAAGCAGGTGATGCTCCTTGCAAAAAGCAGGTTGGCAAACTTCTCAAGATGATGCAGAGAAAGGTCCACATTGCTATTGACAGTTGTAGGCATTTACAGAACTAGCTGTTCAACGCTAGCGGATGTTATAGCCCATCTATTTTTGTTAGACATGTATTCCCATACATGTATTTTTAAAAAATTGTGTGTATTTATTACTGAGTCAGATGGATTACAAAATGCCCAATAGTAGATTATTAAGTGGTATTTTAATGCGTTGAGAAGTCTGTGCCCTTGAACTTCCTGTGCATTCTTTCAAAATCAAACTACCTGTAAGCTATTTATTTCAAAGAAGTTGTAAAATGAGTTTGAAATGACGTAAGTGTTTCTTGAACATAATTTGGAGTTTATTTTGAGTTCAAACTATTAATGTATACATTAAAAAAACATCGTCGCGGGTTATCAACTAATTTTGTGGTCCCCCACTGTTTGAAAAACTCACAACTGGCTTTCACTATAATGATTAAAACGGTAAACCAACAACTGTGATCCCCAAGGGGTTCGAAAACCAAACGAAACAAACATGACTCCAATAACGCATTTGTTTACCATTTCGGAATATTCATTTTATTTTTCGGTAAAGTGACGTCATGAAATATCGCACTTGTTTTCATTTATTAATCTAGAACTAGTGATTATAAAAAAAGTATTCGAATGTCTTACCTAGGGCTGTTCTACAGTCCGTCGTCAATCCCCAGTACACTCCAAAGAGTTTTCACACGTACAATCACTGAAAAAGCGGTTTAAAGAACCGAAAATGAGAAAAAAATCAAATCCACCGGGAGGAGCAAAATTACCCTGAAGAAGAAAGAAGGAACATACATTATACCCGGCTGGATTCTGGCGCTCTCCCCGCTCCAATGATGATTCAGTTCATCCAACAAGCCAGAACAGGTTTAAGGGACAAATTTTGGAAAAAAAGGAGACTCGACTCCTGTCCACCTGTTGTTCTCTTTCGCGTATATTTAAAAAAACACTGTACTGTCTATCGAATACCTTTTATGGAATGGAAAGTGTCACGAAAAGAACGAGCGGGCTGCGTGGACGAGCCACTCACATGGAGCCTTTACCCGGGTTCGTGTTAGTCTTGTCAGCCCGGCGCGAGGTGTCAAGGTGGAGCCGTTCTTTGTCACGTAATTTTTACATACAAGAGAGATTCCGGTTAAGACTGTCAAAATAAATAGTTGCGTACGCGGAAAACTTCGGGCGGTATTGTGGTCTCGTGTATGATCAATGTTTGTTAAAATTTATCACGACTTTAATGGCTTGAAATACAAAACAGCGGATTGCATGAATTACAATTAGCACTGAAGATTATGCGTTTATTTTGAAGGGCTAGCTCAGGAGTGATTTTGTTGTACATCCGTGTGCGACTTAACTTGCTATCAATGAGTCAAGATGTAAAAGGTGCGGCTGCACAGCAGACAGGGAGCAAACAAGCGGGTCAAAACGGTCAAAGTCTTAATCTGAGGAACGTTGAACGGCTTTGGAGGACCTTTTGTTGATTTATGTTTTTCTGTTTAGTTTGTTTTGTTTGTTGTCAGGGTGGTGGATCAGTGAGAAAACGTGTATTTTGGTAATCATGTAAAATATTGTCCGGTATGAAAACCCCTCATTGAGACATTATTTGTGGTATTGTTGTGTGCTGTTTTTTTAATAACATTTGTTAAAGACCTAAAGGTTCACAGCTAAATTTTACGCCCCTTGCACATTGTTTATGCTGCACGTTGTTATACGTTATACTGCACGTTGGGGTCTGGAGGGCCTTCACAAGGGCCCCCCAATATTCACCCTGAACTGGTTACATAAAGACAAACAACCATTCATACTCACGTTCACACCGATTGAAAATTTTGTGTTTTCAATTAACCTACCTTGCATACATTTGGAAAGAAAAGTGAATGAACTGCACAGCGAAGCCCCACCAGTTCACGGTTTGCTACTCACAAATTCATGTCTTTTTTTTTTTGTGGAAACTTTCCCCAGCTGTTTGCTCAAAAACTTACCTCCTTGAGTTTTTTTTTGGTGCTGTTTCTGAAATTTCTGAAGACCAGACAACATAATGAAATAATAGATTACATTACATTTCTTAGAGCATAATGGGGATTTTCATTTTCAGAACAAAAAGCAAGTTTTCCATCTTCTCCTAATTGCTTTCAGAATGAGCCTGAACTGAGACAATAAAAGGCGGCTGGCAAACATTACAGCTAACTTTATGGCAGCTCTGAGTGACAAACTTCGAACTGACCACGACAATGAATTACCATTTTCTTTCTTGTTTGCTCTTTTAATTCCGACACGGTAATGTCTGAATGTGATTATGGTGGCATCATCTGGAGACATGTCACTTAATATCAGGTTGCTCCACTAAACGAACGCCCACAAAAAACAAAAGAAAGAGGGAACACCTGGTGTGTGCTTTTGTGGGTGTGGGCTCGTCTGCAGCAGGATCTGGGCTGCGTGGGCTCAGCCGACGAAGCCCGGCCCAACCGCCGTCTGGCTGATAACAGCGGGTACACAGGCGGAATAACAACTGCCCTTTCAGCTGTGAAAGCGCAAATGAAAGTGTGAGAAAGAGGGAAGTGAAGGAACGACGCAGGAGTCAGCGCAAGACGAGTGGCTTTGCGGTCCAGTAATCTCATCATCCAGGTGACTGAGGCGCAGACTTTAATAGATGAGCCATCAGCAGGGCAAGGTACAACATTCTTTGCACTGAGATGTGACCGAGTCGAAAACCGACACCCATTTCCGACTCATACGTACCCTCATTCCTCAATGCCTCACTGAACGTCAGTCAAGTCACAGCACAGACGAAAAACATCTCCTCGGGTTTCACCTTGACCCCGAGAGCAGTCTTTTTGATCTTCCAGGTTTTGGAAACTCACCTGAGCTTATTTCAACATCCATCTTTTGTCACGCTTGTCCTCATTAGGGAATGGGGTGAGCTCGAGCCTGATTCCATCTGACAGTCTGGAGTGCTCCCCTCCCTTTATGAATTTAGCAGATTCAGTATCATACACGGCGGCCCGGTAGTCCAGTGGTTAGCACGTCGGCTTCATAGTGCAGAGGTACCGGGTTCGATTCCAGCTCCGGCCTCCCTGTGTGGAGTTTGCATGTTCTCCCCGGGCTTGTGTGGGTTTTCTCCGGGTGCTCCGGTTTCCTCCCACATTCCAAAAACATGTGTGGCAGGCTTATTGAACGCTCTAAATTGTCCCTAGGTGTGAGTGTGAGTGCGAATGGTTGTTCGTTTCTGTGTGCCCTGCGATTGGCTGGCAACCGATTCAGGGTGTCCCCCGCCGACTGCCCGAAGACAGCTGGGATAGGCTCCAGCACCCCCCGCGACCCTAGTGAGGATCAAGCGGCTCGGAAGATGAATGAATGAATGAGTATCATACACCACTGGAATCCAACTTAATGATGACTCTAACTTGGAATTACTGTAGATGTATACCAAATCTTACAGTATGGTACACCAATTGCATCCATGTTAAATATGCCAAAGTATCAGAATCAGTGGATTTTACTTGGTATTGGATCAATACCAAATCTTTGCTGTCAACTCCCCTGTCTGGTCTCTAGTTTGTCATACAAACAACCTAGTGAGCTCATATTCATTTCTTTTGTGGCCGACGGGGCATTTACGCTTCTCTCCTTTGAACTCTGCTGAGCAATAGCAGAAAAAAAAGTACGTATAAATGGTGAACATGAAACCGAAAGCAACTAAAACACAGCAGACGGTAAATCCTAAACATCATATTTGATGGAAATGAACTGAAATTGAAAGGCTTCGCGTTTGCAGATATGAATCATATGAACAATCTTGAGGTTTCGTTTCATTGTTGGGTTTCGATGTATTGACTCGTATCGTTCTACTATTTAGACTAAATACAGATCTGTGTCAATGACTAGTTCATGATGACGCCGTTCCACTGGTGTACATTAATGGCCGTGTCTGTCTCAAAAAAACAGCTGAAGGGTAGAATCATTCGGTTGCTATGGTGATGGACAGCCAGGAAGTGAAAATCTATGGGTTTAAAAAAAAAACATCTACAAAGTACTTGCATGATGTGGTATTCGGCCGTTTTCGACCTGGGACTACTAAAGGAAGAAAATGTGAGCACTTGAAAACCACATGTGCTGTCTGAGGACAAAATATGCGTACGTTTGTGGTTGCGTGCACTTGTTACCGTGCAAAGACTCAAACACACAATGTAAGACACATTACAAGTTGATTGCACTGTTGACTGAGAAAGATGCTTGTGTGTGTGTGCGTATGTGAGAGTGTGGACCAAAGTAAAAGAAAGACATATGGTCGTGATGTGCGATATTTTAAGAACTGCTGATGTGCCCGATAACAAGTACAGTGAAAAACAGTGATACTTTTTAATAATAAGATATCCTTTATTCGTCCCACACTGGGGAAATTTTAATAACGTTGATGACAGTGATGTGCGATAATGTAAAACTAGGAATCAACCCGATATCAACCAAATACAAGGCCAGTATCCTTAATGCCCATGTTGTTTGTGTGCAATCCTTGTTTGGTATCTCCAAGTTCTGGGAATACAGAATAGATACCGCTAATAAGGAAACCTGGTGTGCAATACTGCAATAATTGCAACATAGATGATACCGATTCAATACATAGTCAATGGTGCCGATACTGATGCTTTTGGATAATCAAAGGGGAAACTGGCATGCAATATTCCAAGGTATCATTGCCATACTAGGTCGATACTGGGCCTGTATCACCAATACCTACTATCATATTTTATATCATATATCATATTTTTTTTCCTTCTTTCTTCTTTCTACCTACATTCTTGCTGCTGGAGGCTGTAAATTTCCCCAGTGTGGGACAAATAAAGGATATCTTATCTTATAACAAATGTGGATGCTTGAGGTTTGTAATACTGCAGAATCTGATACAAAGTAAAACAAGGCCAGTATTACCAATACTTATTCATATATAAGGAGAGCTGTGAGACACTGCAAAATTCAGATAATGGGTGGATGAGTTTAAGTTCAGCAAAAGGTGGATTTTTTTTTCTGAAACATTATTGGTATAAATTGCACGGGTATGGGAAATTCCTCCATTCCTGTTGAACAATTTTCTTGGTGTATGTGAATAGTAAATAAAATGTTTTAAAATTATTTATTCATCATTCATTCATCTTCCGAGCCGCTTGATCCTCACTAGGGTCGCGGGGGGTGCTGGAGCCTATCCCAGCTGTCTTCGGGCAGTAGGTGGGGGACACCCTGAATCAGTTGCCAGCCAATCGCAGGGCACACAGAAATGAACAAGCATTCGCACTCACACTCACACCTAGGGACAATTTAGAGTGTTCAATCACCCTGCCATGCATATTTTTGGAATGTGGGAGGAAACCGGAGCACCCGGAGAAAACCCACGCAGGCCCGGGGAAAACATGCAAACTCCACACAGGGAGGCCGGAATCGAACCCGGTACCTCTGCACTGTGAAGCCAACGTGCTAAAACACTGGACTACTGGGCCGCCCTAAAATGAAGATGATTTTTTTTAAATGGTAGCAAAATGATATCATGTGTATGCTTTTTATTTTCCCAAAAAGTAAAAAAGAAAGTTTGAATGTGAATACTGGATTGTGTACCAGTACATAAAAGTAAATAGTAATGGAAGTTTCGAGATTTACAGTGTCATTACACGATACTAACAAATGCAAAAATATCTCACAAAGGCTGGCATAGTTACATATATAGTTGTGAATGGAAGAATGATTTCAACTTTGTGTGGGAATCCCCTCTGAATCAAAACCCACACTCTACTCACCCTTTTTGTTGCCTTTCAAGTATGAAAAAGAGGAAACGTGAAAACCACAAGGCAACGTTCATTTGATGTGAAACATGCCGAAACGGCGGCAGTTCTCATCGTCCATTCCCACGTGTCAAACCCCAAGTGAAACACCCATATTCGACAGAAATAGGAATACTAAGAGGGGCTAACTTACTTTGACACTTGGATGACAGTTAAGAAAGTTAAAACTCCGATTAAATTTTGCTGACCAGCCACAATGTAGAGTTGACTGGCTTTTTGCTTGCTAAACCATTAGCCACTTTGCGAACACGTTCAACCGTATATATTTATATCTATATATCTATCTATCTATATATCTAAATATATCTGTTCAAACATACTCGGAATTACGTTTGAACGTATTTGCCAGTCAAAATATTTTTACTACACATTGGCAGCCAACGCTTCCATAGTATTATTTTTCCTCAGTGTGTATTTTGCACATGGTTTTCTCCACCCTTTGTCTGGAACAACCCCAGATAGACACACATGCACAAAAACATCCTAATGTATTATTAAAAGACGGTTACGCACACACATACATGCACACACGCACACACGTGGGTGGCTTTATTGCCATGGTAACGAACATGTGGCCTAAAGCGGAGCAGCTCAGGGCTTGAAAGGGTCTGTGATGGAGTGATAAAAGACAGGAAGCCAAATTAATGCATTGATTCCAACCACGAACATACTTTGCAATTATTGGTTAGATTCCTGACGAATCGTCATCTGAATCTGAAGGAAAGGTCGGCTGTCACAATTTTAAGTGGTATGGATCAAAAAAAAGCACATTCAAACATTCTGTGAGCTAAGATTTTTAAGGTCCTGCTGTATTGATCTACATCATCTGAACATAGCTTTCTACAGACTTCAGGCATTGATTTTTGTTGTTGTCTGGGAGCGTCTGTTTGAAGGTTAAAAGACAGGCAGCAACACGTCTGGTGCATGTGCCTGCTGGTGTTTCACTCAACGTTATTACGGACTTTCGACAAACCTAAACATCCAGGGGGGCAGTACCTTTGGTTTCTTCACTCCTCCCCCTCCCCGTCATTCCATACCCGTTTAGTCACCAAGTAGGATTAAGAGACTTGATTCACTTTCCCTTGGACCTCTACGACTCCAGATTAAAAATAATCTTAAATACATAATGTGGTATTAAAGGACTTGAGTATTAATAGTTGCAGTAGGTGTATTCTTTTTTCTGCATTAATTGATGTGGATGTCAAATGATTGCCAATTTACACCAGATTTACATTGAATTATAGTGCAGACAGAATACTTATAATGAAATTGATAAATGAACATTGAACATCAATTTTACTTTTATTGAACATGGGACTATGATAAACTGCAGCTTATTAAAAGGTTGCACCAAAAAAAAACTTTTGCAATCCTTGCAATTATGCTCAGGGAAGACAACACTCAGTCACGCATCGGACATGTTCAGTACAGACGATGAAGGTTAAGGTGTCATGGAAGAAAAATAAAATGTGTTCCCTTGCAATTTTTGCATTTCTTTGTAAATCTGTGTGAGGAAAGGTCAAGACTACGCCAAAAAAAAAGATGTTGGACAACTGTCTATATTATTACCATTATTCCCAAAAAATATTAGTATGCGTTTTCCACTCAAAATGTATTTTCCATTTTTTTATATGATTAATAATCAATTTAATTATAAACAATGAAAACTGTTAAGGTGGTTAGTTTCATTTATAGAAAGAAATATATGCTTCTTGAAAAGATAATTTCAAAAAAGGGATTTTCAAATTATGTTTTTATTTACATATGTTAATTTTATAACTGACAACATATCTCTCAGATAACTAATACATTTTGACTGTACAAGGAAAAAAGTGAAGGGGGGAAAAAAAAAAATCACTCATGTCGTTTGCTTTGGAGAGCCCCCTAGCGCCATTTCCCTGCCATCACCACTCATTTCCCAGCAAAGGTGACAAAAGCATTCTTGGCATCCCAGGTCGTCCTTTTTCCGGGAAAAGTTCAAGGTTGACCGTCCGTTTATAAACAAGAGCAATGGCTGACCTGTGGCACGCTTTAAGTGTCGTGCGCTTGCAGCATCTCCTCGATCTCCTGGACCCACTGCTCGTCCCGGTTTTCTGACTCGGCTACTACTTCGTACTCCTGGAGCTCCTGCTGCAGCTCCTTCTCCCAGTCCGACTGCTCTTCTGCCACAAAGACGATCATGCCACATTAGAAACAATAGTACCACTACGACAAGACGTGTGTGGCTGTGCAGTGCATCATTTTTACATACTGTGAATGAATATTTCATCTGATTTCTGTGCAATTACTATTTGCGACCATTTGCCCCATGATTTTTACATATATATATTTCATCTGTTTTATTGTACCTTCTCTTTATCATTTCCGTTTTTTATCCTGATGGGAAGAGGGGGGGTTTGGTTTAGGAATGTGTTTCTTTATTTTAAGTGGCTGTGGAGCACATCGGAAACAAATTTACTTTTTAAATGTGACACATTGTTATAAAAAAATGAATTCCGGCCCGTTGGTGTGTGCTATTCAAACATTCATTCACTGCCAGCCATTTTAGAGCACTTTTAGAACCAACCGTCAACAGAGGCGGTGCTGTCCTTCTTGTCGAGCACCAGCTGCTCCATTCCCTTCTGCAGGTCCTCATGGTCGATGGCCGCAGAGTCGAAGGCGTCGCTCACAAATTCGGAAACACCGGGACTGGTGGAGATGGAAAAGTCTTCCTCTGGAGCGGGCTGAGGGACCACATGCAGGCATAAATCAAGTGCTTGAGCTTTATACGATTTTTATGTGTTTGGAGCTAAAAGTAAATAATCTTTCTCCCAAAAAGTCAACCCGAACCTGGATCAAAGGTTGTACTTTTTCCAGTAAAATATATTTTTTTCTGTGAAAAAAATTGTCTGCGAAAATAACATTTTTTTCCATTAGTTTTTAAAACGTTGTAATACAAAATTTCATCATGTGCAAAACATAAGATTTCATTAATTCATTAAAAAAAAAATCAAATAATATTTGGACATTTTCTCACAATATTGAAACATTTTTTTCCTCAGAAACTTTAAACTAGTTTGTACATACACACACACACACGCACACACACGCACACACACGCACACACACGCACACACACGCACTTACAAATATATTAAACTTTACATTGGCTGTGATGTACAAACAAAGTTACATTTCACATTACTACCTTTTGCTTGTCGCTGATGGAAACCGGAGGCGTTTTGGGCCTGACGTTATCTGTTGGGACAATGGAGCAGCAATGAGTATTCGCATCTATGCAAATGAGCGTTATGCGATGCATGTCAACGATATACCTGTTAAGATGACATCACGGGGCGAGACGGCATCTTCTTCACCATCGTTCGACTTTTGCTGCTGCTTCTGCTGGGCCGCGAGCGCCGTCAGCTGCGCCGACTGCTTGATGAGGGACACGCGGTAGAAGTAGTTCCGCCAGAACACCTCCTCCTTCACGCTGTCAATAAAAAGCAAATAAATAAAAAAAAAACAACAACAACCCCCTCCAAAAAAAAAAAAAAAATTTTTAACAAAGCAAAACACTGAAACATATATAGAGACAAACATGCAAGAGGACTACTGACTTATTTGGACATTTTTATCAAGAAAAAATCCTCGCAAATTTAAATATTGGGACAAATATTTTTCTTCTTGTCAAATGAAAAAAGATGATCTCAAAAAAAAATAACCATATTATTTAGGGTTTTTTTCTATTTAATTGAAGTCAATTATTAACAAGTAAATCTCGTAAAATTACTACTTCTTTCATGTAAATTTGAAAGTAAAGCTTCACAGGAAATTCTGTTTTTCCTCAAAATTTGAACTGGTATCATCTTTTCCTCATCAAATTTGAGTAATTCTCTAAAAAAAAACTGTTAAAGAAAATTTTTGGTGTAAAATTTGAGAAGTTCAACTTTTGTTTTAAAATGTAAAGTTTTGGTCGACTGTTCAAAACTTTTGTTGAAAGGTTTTTTTCCCTCGCAAAACTGAAACTTTATTTTATCAGAATTAAAGTTTATCTTGTAGAATTACAACAGGGAAATCTTTTTCTGTCAAATTCATAAGAATTCTGGTGAAAATGTATTTTCTTCTTAGCAAATGTTTTCAAAGAGCATTCAACTAAAAATCTGGCTTTCCTCCTCTAGAATTAGCAGTTGACTCATAACATTACAAATAATTTCATTCCTGCATGGAAAAATGTTAACATTTTTTTCATGCAAAACTTTTTTTCAAGCCACTGAAACAAATTCTCAAAATGGTTCAGTCCAAAAAAAAAAAAAACAGTTAAAGTTGGGAAAAAGTCTCTTTTCTTTTCAAATCAAAAGAAATCCTCATGAATCGCGGAACGTAGACACACACGCAGTTGGTACTGACTATTTGGGGACCAGGTCGAAACGCATGCGGTTGAGCAGCTGGTCTTCCTCCAACATGACGGCGGCCAAAGGAAACATTTGCTCCATGTCAAATTGGAACTGCACACCAGCCGGCGGGTCACGTAGGAAGTTACGCTTGTCCTAAACATGGAACAAAACACTTCACTGTAAGCTTTGTTGATTTCAAGGTGGTGCCTTTTCCTTGCTTTTATTTCGATTGTGCAAGGTGGAAGTTGTCACGGATAGCTGGCGAGAGGAGTCGTCACATTTGTCATAAACAAATCGACACTTTTTTAACAAAATTATTGAATATTGCTCACAGCTGAGAGGGCGAGGATCTGTTGCTGGATGGTCTCCTCCTCATTGTAGCCCACCCAGGGCGGCACTGCTGCTTCTGGGCACACAAACACACCAGTGAATAACGTCGAGAGATCAAGGCTTGTATTCCTAATTTTAATCATCTTTTTTTTTTTTTTTTTTAAATCATATACATTTTACTCTACCCGATCTTTTGGACTTCTTTTCCTGTACAAATTTCTCTTGCTCCTTCTGAAAGTCTCCGAGGAAGGTCTGTGCACAAAGGTGAAAGGTAAAAATAATAACAATGACAACAATGAACATTAGAGTGGAGGCATACCTTGTCAATGATGCCGTCAATCTTTCCCTCCTCGACACTCTTCTTAATGCTTTGTGCCGTCCCTACCACGGACTCGGAGATCTTTTTGGTGGCGTTGGATGCGAAACTGAAGATGAAGTCTGGACAGGGAAGGAATTATCTCTTAGTTTAAAATTTTTGGGCATGGGTGTGGCAGCCACTCATATTGTAGCGGGTCTGGTTCTGTCTGGACCAAAAATGGGGATTCATAACACCTAAAGTCCTCTCTCGGCTGATCAGTACGACACAAATATTAATTGTATTACGCAGGGTAAGTGATGACGGATATATGCATGTGAGTACTGTTGTATTGTTGGTGTACATGTTGCTTCACCATTTGTTTTCCATTCACTGCTTGAAGGGTGAAAGCACTGAAACATTGATGATAATTCAAAATAGCATGAAGAGAGTGGATTCATAGGCTGCGTTATGGTTGTTTTAAATACAAAAGGTGTAATTCTCTTTCTTTTATGTTTACTTGGGCAGTCAATTTTAATTGAGAGTGACATTCAACAGCTTGAAACCTCATTTCTGAATAATTGGCATTTTCCATAGTGCTAATATTGTGACGCGAGTTGAGCTGCTTTCACTACAATCATTTAGCACTTGTATCTATTAAAAAAAGGGGGCCAAATAAACTTGTTTGTGGCGTCAGTATTATCTCAAAGTACCATAGTCGTGTGAACATCCCTCCAATTTAAACATCATTCAATTTGCTGTCAGTCTGTTTAAGAACTGATTTTAAGACTTTACTGATTACTTTTAAAGCATGTATGAATCTGGTTCCAAGCTATATTACTGAACTTTTAATGCTGTTAAGAGCCAGCCTGTGGCCTCAGATCCACTGCAGGCCTGGTTGTTCTAAAACATAATTGCATGGCTCAGTATGAGAGTGGTCGTTTCCCACAACAGAGGTTGGTGGTTCGATCCCTGGTCATTGTGAGCATGTTGAAATGTCTGCAAATACTGAACCCCCAGTGGCCCCTGATGCCCCCTGTTCCTTGATAATCACTAGGTGAATGAGTTAACAGTGTAAAGCACTTTGAGTACCCAAGGTTGAATGCCCTATACAAGTGACAGACAGCCCATTGAGCATTTAAAACCAAAGGTGACTGAGCATTATTACTTTGGAATGACCTGTCAGAGGATCTGATATATACAAAATGCAGTGCGTGACATGACTTGACTGACTTTCAAGTGATGTCGTCGCCCCCCCCCCCCCCCCATTTATTAAACTCATTTTTCCAGGCTTTCTTTTGGTTTGTCAACTTTCCCCCTTTCTTCTATTTGGGTCTCCTTTTATTATCAGTATTACTACTGTTATTTATTATGTTTCTAACCTTTTTTATTGTGTCTTAAAACGTATTTATCTATTCTCATCATCCCTCAATAGCCCCCTTGGACTCAGGTCTATTGGTTTTAATTTTCTGGGTTTCTCAAGTTTTTGTTGATGCTATCTACTTTATAGGATGTATAGCTTTGCAGTATTGTGGTTTACGTTCGTTTTTCTGCTAAAGCTCTTAGTATCACGTGGTCCTAAAAGTACTTTTATGTTATTTTGTTTGAATCCATTGGCTGTAAATGCCACTGACGTCAGCCAAAAACAAACGGCTCGCTTTACTGGCTATAAATTGTCCTCCGCAAATTTAATCACACTGTTTATTGATAGTACTTATAATCTATAATCTAATCAATGATATGACTGACCGCCAAGTCTTTTATTGAGCTCCTGATTCGTCTCCACGTCATCTTGTCGTCCTTCATCATGGTGGCCATCAGCTGCTGCTTGCTGTTTGTTTACCTCGTTTTGAGCTTCCACCACTTTTTCCTCCAACTTCTGCTGCTCTTCCTCTGCGTCGGCCAACGCGTTGGCGTCCGCCGGGTTGTCCAAACCCAACCAAGACCCTAAACCTCGCAACATTGTCGAATAAAAGGACGAATTTCCAGTGGCAAATCTTCGTTGGTTTATGAGAACTGATTCTTTAAGGAACGAGGGGAGGGGCAAAACTACCCGGAAGTAAGACGCTGAGCAATTTCTTCTTCGCTTATTAAATTGATCAGGTGCTAACTATACTGCTACTCAACGGAGAAAACGATACGACACCTTCCATTGTGAGTTCTGTATTAGTGGGCAATTTTCTCCTTCACTGAGATTACAATATTTATTACAACAATCAAATGTCGACGAGTCGCACAAAATGGTGAAATAATTCACCTCTGTAAATTTGCTCACTAAACCCTGATCATCTTGCAGTTGCACGAAAGGTGGCGGTAACGAGTCGTTGCGTGTCTTGAGACGACGCGGAGGTCTCCATTGGGGGTTTACGGCAACAACAAAATACATTACAGTATAGGTCAGTTTGTCTTTTATCGTCATATCAACAACGTCTCTGACCTTAAAAACCTCTAAACCGTCCTTTTGTTTCTCGCAGTAAAATGATCGATTACGCATACTCTTAAACACGACAAAATTGAATTTATGAATGGGACACCAAAGTCCACGTAAAGAAAGCTCATTTTTAAAGTTTAATGAAATATATTTTCGATCTATTCTGTGAATAACAAACGGATCTATACATAATGTATTATCGGTGGCCTCGTTTTACATTCGGCGTGTTCAGATGCTTTCCGGTTTAACGTCAGGAGTTTACTTTCATATTTCTTTTGTCAAATTCAGCACATTTTCACGTAATGAAGACTCTGATGGTGTTTGATTTCGACCACACGGTGGTCGATGACAACAGTGACACGTGGGTGATCAGGTAAATATTGACGATTTACATTAATTATGGATTATTGAAGCCACGTGTCTAACTCCATATTATATTTTAGGTGTCTTCCAGGTCAAACGCTACCTGACACAGTGAAGAATTCCTACAGAAAAGGCCACTGGACTGAGTTCATGGGCAGAGTAATGGATTATATAGGCATGTACGACAATATTATGACGACAATATTTGAGTAATTGTTAGGCATTAAGTAGTACTCTAGTTTATGGTTGTTTGTAATATTTTTAGATGTTGTGCAACCAACATATTTCCACTACTTGTGTGTTGTGGTACGCCTCAGCTGTAGACTACATGGCGTAATATTCATTCATTCATTCATTCATCTTCCGAGCCGCTTGATCCTCACTAGGGTCGCCGGGGGTTCTGGAGCCTATCCCAGCTGTCTCCGGGCAGTAGGCGGGGGACACCCTGAATCGGTTGCCAGCCAATCGCAGGGCACACAGAAATGAACAACCACTCACACTCACACTCAGACCTAGGGACAATTTAGAGCGTCCAATCAACCTGCCACGCATGTTTTTGCAATGCGGGATGAAACCGGAGCACCCGGAGAAAACCCACGCAGGAACATGCAAACTCCACACAGGGGAGGCCGGAGCTGGAATCGAACCCGGTACCTCTGCACTGTGAAGCCGACGTGCTAACCACTGGACTACCGGGCCGCCCGATGGCGTAATATATATAGAGAAAATGTTTGCACAAGCCTATTTTTATCGGACTGCAGTCTTCTTTAATTCCAGTGTTTGCCATTTTGTCAGAGTATTTACAACCTCAGAATAGTACATGAAAAGACTAATGTCTTTGAGATAGTGGAAGTACTGTAGTAATAGAATTGTCGTAGCAATAATAAAAATAACGACAAGGATAAAGGACGCCAAGATAATAATAAACATTTCTGTCCATTAAATTAGCTAAATCTGAGTTTGTTAAATCAAGGTTCCATTGTATTTTCTTCCTACAGGCCAGCAGGAAGTCAGTGTGGAGAGCGTCCGTGCCGAGATGGAGCGCATCCCCCTGACGGCGGGAATGAGCGAGCTGCTGACGTTCATATCATGTAACAAGAGCGACGTGGATTGCGTGGTCATCTCGGACGCCAATGCTCTCTTCATCGAATGGATCCTCTGTGCCGTTGGGTTGCGTTCGGCCGTGGACCGCGTCTTCACCAATCCGGCTGGAGTCAACTCACTGGGCCGCGTGGAAGTACGTCCCCACCACGAGCACGACTGCCGCCGCTGCCCCGTAAACATGTGCAAAAAGAAAGTTCTGGAGGAATACCTAGCTCAACAAGATGAATACAGCTGCATCTTCTATGTGGGTGACGGCACCAATGATTTCTGCCCGGCCTCCTGCCTGAGGGGCCGCGATGTAGTCATGCCCAGGAAAGGATATGCCCTGGAAAAGCTGCTGGATGGCAAGAAGGATGCTTTGGAAGCCAGAATTATTGCCTGGAGCAGCGGAACCCAAGTCCTACATGAGCTACAAGCTTGTCTAAGTTCCACACCGGATGTCATCCTGGACTCACGGGTCTGAGGTTCCCAACGAACCGTCATCAATGCGCGACTCAAATGGAACAAAATTAAAACTAGACGTCCGTATGTTCATTTTCCTCCTTTGTTAGTGAGAAGTCATCGTTTACCATACACCCACATTGAAGGTTTCCTGAAGTAAAACGCACATCTATCCAGAACAAATGCGTAAGACACTCATAATACAAACGGGATTAAGTCGAAGTACAAAAATAATCTTTCTGCTGAGCTTAATTTCCTACATAATGACATTTTATTTGCCGTTTCTTTGCTTTTGCGGACCACGTCATAGTCCGCTCCTACTGCATGCACTGATTTGCATTTGCTAGCTGATAGCCAATCATAGTGATCAATTGTCACCGACGGCCAACACCATTTTGCATACTGCAAATGGTGGCATATTAATTCAAATCATATCCAAAAAGCACAACGACACAAACATGTTTTAATTCTTCACAATTCTAAACGTTTTCCTCAGGTTTGTGCCTGCTTGTTTTAGGAATGTATGGATTTTATTTCATGAAATCATGACTAGATGGTATGATAAACAATGACTTCTCAGCTACATCACTCAAACGCTACAGTTGTTATTAAATGTTTTTAATTGAGAGTGTAAAAATGAAAAGTTTTATGTTAATTTTTTTTTATCAATGACAGATTATGTAAGAGTCTGCATACCGATCAACTACTGTATAGATTTGCTCTTTAAATTTGTAGCCAGCACAGAGTAAATAAATGGTGGCAGAGGATCATGGCATCGAATGAAACTGCATCCATGTGAAAATGGCAGAAAAGTCACGGGTTGAATGCCAGAGCGAGAGCAATACCTCGGATGCAGCGACTTTGTGTTATCCATGTAAAATATTGACACTATTATCCCCTTTCACACAACATGTCCGCATTGTGATGTACAGTATATGTAAACTGCGGCATTAATTACGAGCACGGCTGAAGCAATGACTGTCAAAACGTTTTCTTCCTCGTTGCCAGCTAACTGCAATTGTCTTCTTCTCACCTGGTATTGGCCCAGTGGAGCCTGCCTGCAATGTCATCTTCAATGGCGTCAACTCGAGTGGGTTCTTGTGTCGAGAGGAGCAAAGCTGGACGCCGGGCATCTTGATTGAGCAGCTTTTTGGCAGCTCATCCATCCGCCCAGTCGACACTCGTTTGGAAGAGCGTTCTGTTTATGAGATGATGCCTGAACAACCAAAGGGGACATTTTTAAATTACAAGAGGACAACAGCGGAGCACGTTTCCTCTCGGCGAGAAAGATGAGACATTTTACAGGACAGACACACAGATCACAAACATACGATTGTTGATGATTAATAGTAAGCAAAATTGCATCAAATGTGTATATATATATTTTTACACACATGGAAACACACAAATAGTGTGTATATTTACAAACACATACTGTATGTACAGTATATACTGCACCCACTACTTACACACAGTATATAATACATGACGTATACATCCTGTGTTTACATGCGCACCCTCAGTCGGCAATAACTAGTTCTAAACAGCCATCCCACCACTACATAGAACAGAAGCGTACACCCCAAACACCCAACGAGGTGTGTGGTGAGCATGTGTGTATCGTATCAGCACAGCGGCACTGATAAAGCGTGAGGCCTTCATGAATATTTAAAGCGGCAACACGTGATTCCAGCAGGCCGAGCGCCTCATTTGCATACTAAAGTAAAGAAAGACCCGAGGGCAGCGCTGACATTCCTGCTTTGGACGAAACACAACATTGCGTCATGCGCATACACAAACACACACACATACAAACTACAAACCAACTCAAAAGATCTGAGTTCTGATTTGTCCACATGCCAAATGCACCTGTTACTTCCCGGAACTAACTACATGTAATGAAACAAACCAATGAAACTACACACAAAAATGAAACCGACAAACCAAGTAATTAACTAATTCATGAAACTGACACATCTACTGAACAGGAATACAATTGTACTTTTCTGTTAAGATAAGAAAACCGCTTTATTTGTCTCACATTGGAGAAATTCCCAATTTTACAGCAGCAAAATTATGAAAGGGAGAAAGTAGAAGAACAAAAAGTATATAAAGAAATATAAAATATAAATATGAGCAGCGGCCCGGTAAGTCCAGTGGTTAGCACGTCGGCTTCACAGTGCAGAGGTACCGGGTTCGATTCCAGCTCCGGCCTCCCTGTGTGGAGTTTGCATGTTCTCCCCGGGCCTGCGTGGGTTTTCTCCGGGTGCTCCGGTTTCCTCCCGCATTCCAAAAATATGCATGGCAGGCTGATTGATCACTCTAAATTGTCCCTAGGTGTGAGTGTGAGCGTGGATGGTTGTTCGTCTATGTGTGCCCTGCGATTGGCTGGCAACTGATTCAGGGTGTCCCCCGCCTACTGCCCGGAGACGGCTGGGATGGGCTCCAGCACCCCCCGCGACCCTAGTGAGGATCAAGCGGTACGGAAGATGAATGAATGAATGAATAAATATGAGCATATTAAAAAATGGGGGCGTGGTGGTGAGTCCAGGTTTTCAGGCCCGTCTATTCAATAGCCTGACAGCAGTCGGCAGGAACGAGCGGCGGTACCTCTCCTTGCATCGTAGCCGTTAGCTGAACTAGCATCCTCCTGTTGCCCACCTCCTCCAGGGAGCAGCCGAGGACAGACCTGGCGCTCCTGACCAGATGTGAATTTTCCTGATAATGAATTGTGTCCTTTTATTCCTATGGAGACTTTTTTTTTGGTGATACTAAAAAGGCCACAGACAATGAAATAGATGTGGTGTTAAACAATCCTCAGGTGAGTGCTAATTAGCGACGCGTCTCCTCTTCATGACAGAGTCACCTCCTGCCAGGGTGGGGGCAGGAGATGCCCTCCTCCACACCCCACATTGACAATGTGCACTGACCTAGTCGGGAATGCTGGAGCGCCGGCTTGGCATGACATTGGCTGGCACTCTCTCAGCTTCATGCCCGACCAGGCTGGGCACGGCCCGGTCACGTCTGGAGGGACACAGATAGAAGCCCGCAGTCAGCTCGCAGGCAGGTCAGATGTCAGCTGCCTGTTTGCTTGCTATGCTATGATTTGCTGTACTTCACTTTTCAGAGGGAAGGCAAAGTCAGAGTTGCAACGTCTCACTCGCGACCAGCTCGGAAAATGTTCAACCCACCAAGAGTGAATCTCGGGGTTGGATCAGGGTCAGTGCCTCACTTGGTTCCATTGACAGTGGACTACAAATGCAAAATAAGTTTCTTGCACGCTTCTCCTAATCTTTATCAAAATCAAAAGGCTTTTGCTCAATGTTCGAAAAAATTACCTAATCGTGGTGAAAAAAGGACCGACGCGCTACTTTTTTTTTTACAAAACAACCAAATTTTAGAGGTTGTTTTGTACAAAAGGATAAGCGATGTCGCACACAAATGGATGGACCGTATCAACAAAACTAAAATGTGAGTGCAAAATTAAACAGCCAAGTAAATCTTCACTAATCTATGTTCAAAAACATGCCCATTGGTGAGTCATCCTGCCCCACAAATGTTGGGCTAACTTTATATTATACTGCCCCCATACTGAGTTTATCACCCTGCTTTTTCTGGCAGTGCCTCTCCTGCCTGTTGCAATTCTACTCGAATCTTCCATCACACATTGCTGTTCAAAGCTGGCAGCTGCCGGTCAAAGCTACTATCCTGAAGAGTTGGTTAATTGTCAATTGTTTAGCGTCCTCGGCTGAATGCATTAAGCGATTACTGTTATTATGATTATTGGGTCAGAGCTCCATGACAAGCATCGTTTATTTAAGGTTGGAGACGTGTGGTTGTCCAATCCTACCAGCAGGAGGCACTGTAGCTCCACGCTGAAGAAAGTATTTACAGTATATTATACTGAGGAGCTGATCCTTTGAGTCCTTCTAATATTTTCCAAGTCTAAGTGAGCTTTGTTCTTGACGAGCAAGGATGTGTTCCGTGGTAAAAGCTACAAAGGAGAATTCTGTTTGGCCTGGGTCCACAATAAAGCCACCTATCCCACCCCGCTGCCGAGTTCGTTGACAGCACTCAAGACTGCTGTGAAATATTTACACGTCCTTTTGTTTTTCGTTGAAAGCTCGCTTTTACTCAACATCAATGCCAATGTTTCAAATCAATTAATCCTCAAGACTAAGAGACGTTTCCTTCTCTCGAATAAATAAATGCTCGCTGCATCCACTAATGCCTAAAAATTGTCTTGGCAGCAACCCTGCAATTTCTTTTGAAAATTCAGCCCCATTTTACGGTCAATTAGGCCCTTTTCCAGGGGTCCTTCAAAGACAACCCCTTTCTCCAGATTTTCTCCCAATTGCTACCAAAATTGAATCTTGTAGAATATACAAATAGCCAAGAGAGCAAAGGATTTGTGTTTTAGTCATGGCAGAAAAGTTTCACTTTACTACTACTACTCGCTAGTAGCTATATAAGGAAATAAATTACTTCACACTGTCAGTAATCAAACAAACATCTTGAAAATTCAAATGCCTTTGTTGCTTATTTTGAAGAATGAAAAATTGGAACACGTTTCTTGTGGGCATATTCACAAAAATGTCAAAGAAAGTGGAATACAGTACCGGGTACTTTGTTTTGAGGCGGCCATTACAGGTGAATTTTGGCCATATCCGACTGTCTTCAGGGCAGATTTTGCAAATGTTTTGATTCATTTTTCTTGAATGCAATATAAACAGCAATGTTCTAAAGTTTAGAACATTACTACTGTATACTGTTTATATATGTAGAATCTAAACATTCACCTTTCAGCTGGTTAAGACAACAAGCACGTGGAAGCAAACCAGTTGGCGGTTAGCATGAGAAGCTAACGTAGCAGTGAAGTCTAAGTCCTCCTTGTTGAAATAAACAAACCGGATGGACTCAAATGCTCCACAGCAATTATAGAAAAAGCAAATTGGCGTATTTTATTCACAACCAGCTGAGACTCAAGGACAGTGGCACAAAACTAGGTGGTAAAAATGTAAAAAAACGTTAAAGGGGCATGAAAACCTTTGCAAGGTACTGCATGCTTGCTTGCTTTATGAGAGAACCGTGACAAAATGCAGCGAAGACTCACCAAATGCTGCAGATAACAAAACCGAACACTCGAAAGACTTCCTGTCCAACTTTGGATGGTCTCCAAGGTCCGTTCCGCTTATGTACTGGAAAGTTTTGTTGCTTTCACCCGTTTTACTCTTGCTAACTACATTCTCCATCCAGTTAAATTTTGGGAAGATTTGAAAACCTGTCATCCACGGTCTGTCTCTAATGTCCCATTTTGCCCACAGTGACCTGAAAATGGCTACTGGGAACAATGTGTAAACAAAAAGCATCAAGATCAACTAATACATTGATCGCAACATTGACAAAGATGTGCTGTGACAGAGCTGGCATATAATTGTGAGCCATTACACGTTTTTGCCAACAGAGGTCAAACACCGTTCCCCAGGAAAACGAGGAGGGACATCAGAAATCTATTTTTTTCTTTTTACACACACCTGATAAATGACTCTCATTTCTGCCACCTTTCATCTTCCCTCTCGTCACAGCTCGTTCGCCTCAAAGCCTCGTTGTTTGCGCCCACTTAAAGCCGATAATGAAATGTATGCGCGAGGCGAAGCAGGTGATTAATCAGAGCAGATGTGCCCGCCGTCCAGTGCCAGAGCGCGTCAACCCGCCGGATTGTACGCTGTCGTCGCTGTTTCAGTGTAAGGGGGTGTTGGGGGGGGGGGGGGGGGTTGTGGGTGGAAACCCGAGCTCCGAGCCTCGCGCCTCCTTGCCAGCTCATGCGGCGGCCAAAGCTTATTACAATTAATTAGCCGCACTCCAAATGTCCTCAAAGGCATCTTGTCTTGTCTCTCAGACAGCCTGTCAACGTCTGCTGTCGTAACGAGGCAATTCGGTGTAAATAAATAACCATCGTTGTATTTTTTTAAGGCGATTCCTCAAAAGCGTCATCAAATTTTGGCATGATACTCCAGCCACAGTAGATAGCATCAGTAAAAAAAAAAAAAAAAAACTCCGGCAATTTAATTTGAAACGCAGGTTTTGGATACCTACTTCCGATTCAGGATCATTTGGTGAAATCACCTGTTTGACATAGTAATTTGGAATTCGCCCACAAATGGACGTCCACTCAAATTTGTGTCGTCAGTGTAACTGCTGTCCAGGGCAAAAAAAAAGTCTCAATATCCCCTGGTCGATAAAACACAGGAAATAAACCGTCTTGGTTTGACGTGACTATTCTCGGGTCTTTTTGACGAGATAGATGAAAATTTAGCCGCTGAAAGCTTCTCTTGGCAACATGAAATTCGGTCGGTACGTTTACCATGCGAAGACCCGAGTCTTGAAATAAGCGGTTTCACATCGCAGTTTGCAAGGCAACATTGGCATTTTTATGTTGAACGTATCTGTTGAATTTATCTTAAGTAACTTAATATTTTTTAAATCAAATAAACTCGTAACCTAACGACGTTACTTTTAAAGTCAAGTGATTATTAATTCATTACTTTTTCAAAGTGGTAACAGTGGTTAAATCAGTCATTCATTCATTCATTCCCCGAATCGCTTAATCCTCACTAGGTCGCGGGGGTGGGGGGGGGGGGGGTTTGCTGGAGCCTATCCGAGCCGTCTTCGGGTAGCATGTGGGGGACACCCTGAACCGGTTGCCAGCCAATCGCATTGGTTAAATCATAATTCTTGTAAATGATTGTATGTCGCGTGGCTTCTTGTGCTACGTGACGTCATCATATGCCACGGTCCAAATGAGTTTATTGTGTTTCCCCAATTTTTTATTACTTGTCCATGAACCATTTTTGAGAAGGGGTGTCATGAGAAAGTTTGTAGGTTTTAGGAAAATTTGTCTCTGCTGCCTGACAATGAAAGTTTAAGAGGTTCTGACATTCTGAGTCGAGAAATTAATCCTGATCCGGGAAGCAAATATCCCGTTGTTTCTCGATGCTGAGTTTTCACTTTTCATCCCAAGTTGAAGCCGGCAGCAGTTAACCCTTTTGGCTCCCAACCACCGTGTTGGCACTTTCTATGAAAAACTCGAAGAATCAGGCTTCTGTGTATTATAAATCATATTTTCATCAGAACCTGCCGGGCTGCTTCAGTATGCACGGTATTCATGAAAATGGCGATAGTCGGCCATAAAGTCAAATGGGGGAAGTAAAACGTGGATTTAATTTAGAATCTTCCACTAATTCTTCAAGACAAAAATGTTTCGACATAAATGTGTCATACGTGAAACATTTTTCAGAATATATAAATATATATTTATATATGAATGAATAATTTCCCTATCATCTTTGCCGGAAAGAGACCCACAGGGGTTTTACTGTGGAAGGAAATGTAATTTTTGTAATTTAATGAGGTAATTGCTCTTTTTTAGGAGAGGAAAAAAAATACATACAGTAATGAAGAATGTAAAATATTTTTACTCGTAATAATTCATTGATTCCTTTATACTCCTCCAGCCATTTCATCTTCCATTAGTTTTTCCACACATTGACTTGTTTGCCCCAATCTTTCATCCATGCTTTTAGCCCTCCATCAACCCACTCATCACTATCTTTCTTATTCTTTCTTGAATTAACTTCTTAAAACAGTTGACTTGACTTTCCATAGCAGCACGTTTGTCAATTTGCATATCTCTATTTTGTCATTATCACCGCATTAATCGCAGCTTTGTCACTCTGCATCATTACAACAGTACTACTGCACTATTGCACACTAAATATTTTGAATGACTTTCAACACTTTTACATTTCGTTCTAAATGTATATTTTGGTACCTTGATTTACAAGTGGCCCACTTTTCAAGTTAAATATTTTGCTTTATGTCGACAGCTGAAATTTGACTTCCAAGCGAGCTTCTGACATGATGACGCTTGAGTGAACTCCCCCAAAAATGCAGTTGTGTTTTAAAATGTTTTTTGAGAGGCAAAAACAGTCAAACACACACAGTTAAAAATTACCACTGGACGAACCATGTGACTGCAACTCCTGATGTCATTCACCAGGTCACACCCACTTATTTCATTACATGATTTTATTGCATTAAAGTTATGCTTTATATTAATATCTCTAAGATATTAATATAAAGCCTTATAAACCTTAGAGATAAGGTGAGAAGGTCGGTCATCCGGGAGGGGCTCCGAGTCGAGCCGCTTCTCCTCCACATCGAGAGGAGCCAGATGAGGTGGCTTGGGCATCTGATTCGGATGCCTCCTGAACGCCTCCCTGGTGAGGTGTTCCGGGCATGTCCCACCGGGAGGAGACCCCGAGGAAGACCCAGGACACGCTGGAGAGACTATGTCACCCAGCTTGCCTGGGAACGACTCGGGATCCCCCGGGGAGAGCTGGAAGAAGTAGCTAGGGAGAGGGAAGTCTGGGCTTCCCTGCTAAAGCTGTTGCCACCGCGACCTGGCCCCGGATAAGCGGTAGATAATGGATGGATGGATGGATTTATATTAATATTTTAAAATTTGGTGCTATTATTTTTTCATAAAACGCCAATAAAACAAAAATAGGGATTTCAATCAAATACAAAGGAGCAAATTGATTGGATACAGGGGTGCAACGACAAGGTGCCCAGGGGTGGCCACCCCCACACCTATGTGAAAATTTTCATAGGTGATATTTCTGCCATTTTCACACGGATGCAACATTCTTCGCCCCTGCGATACGCTGCCACAAGGTTTTCTATCAATGGGATATTTAGAGAATAAATGTACAATTGATCCGAGTGAAAACTACGAAAGAATCTGTCTTAAGTAACAAACATCCAATCCTTACAGTCAACATGGTGGTGACAATTGATCACTCTGATTAGCTGTTAGCTCGCAAATCAATGCATGATCGAGAAGTAGACGAACAAGCAAATAAATGGCTAAGGAAATGCCATTATCTAATAACAGCAAAAGCATGACTTCTAACTTGTGGACTTGTTCCGACTTAACTATAAGTGATTGTTCTGGATGCGAGTACATTTTATTTCATGAAACCCCGAAGACTGATGGTATGATAAAGAATGACACACGCATGCACGGCCACGTCTGGATACCCCTCGCTGAGGTGTTGTGTCAACCTGACCAGCACACGACTTTCTGGCTACGCCCATGATTGGATGTAAGACTAAATTGAGTTAAGACCTTCAAAAAAAATGAATTAAACTCGGACTGTAAATCAAGGTCCCATTCTGACCCCAATCGCTGCAAACAAATGGCTTGTGTGTTTCGGACATGCTTGGCCAGTAAAAAAAATAATTCAGATTGTATATACTGACTCATTTGTCGTTGTATAAAAACGTCTCCTGCATGACAATTGACGCCAGTTGTGACACAAAAGCAGCAGTGAGTTATTTTACGAGGTGTCATCCAATGCCAAAGTCGACGTAGGACGAGTGTGATGTCGTGCTTTCACCGAGGGGGGAAATAATGAGGACGTGTCGTCACTCTCGCAAGGTTGTGCAATGCAATGTATTCTTTATTCATATTGCGGATTGGAAATGATCACGGTATTAACGTGATCTGGGATTATTTTATTCCATTTGATTGTGTTTGATTTATAGTTACAAACGCATTTCCTTTTTGCAAGCTCAATGACACTGAGAGCAAAGAACATCTTGTAAATGTCATCTGGAGATGAAGACACGTTTGCTCTGAAAAAACAAAATGAAACATCAAAAGAGCCTTCTGTGATGTCAGAATAAGTGTTCATTTTGGTCATGTGGAACTGAAAGGATGGGCGGCCTGGTAGTCCAGTGGTTAGCACGTCGGCTTCACAGTGCAGAGGTACCGGGTTCGATTCCAGCTCCGGCCTCCCTGTGTGGAGTTTGCATGTTCTCCCCGGGCCTGCGTGGGTTTTCTCCGGGTGCTCCGGTTTCCTCCCACATTCCAAAAACATGCGTGGCAGGCTGATTGAACACTCTAAATTGTCCCTAGGTGTGAGTGTGAGCGTGGATGGTTGTTCGTCTCTGTGTGCCCTGCGATTGGCTGGCAACTAATTCAGGGTGTCCCCCGCCTACTGCCCGAAGACGGCTGGGATAGGCTCCAGCACCCCCGCGACCCTGGTGAGGATTAAGCGGTTCGGAAAATGGATGGATGGATGGAACTGAAAGGGTGCAGGTTCGATCCCTGGGAAACCTTGTGGAAATTACGGTAGTTTTAAGTGATATGAACGATCAAATAACAGTTTGGCAAGTGTACTCTTAAAACTGCTGCGTCCAAACGAAACCATATTGGGCCAAAGCCAATCCAACGCTGGGTCGAGGATTTGACCCTGCCCGTCAGGTCAAGATTTTGACCCAACAAGCACTGAAAATGATCTCTACTGATGTGTTAAAGATACCAAGAAATGGGTCACCAGGTTATCATTACGGCTGTGGTTTCAAGTAGTCCAGTATCAACAAGAGCCATTCCACTTCTTGTACCGAGCCACCAGCTGTCATGGTCGGATATCAGATCAAACCAGTTGATTCAGGGAAGCATTAAACAGTGTTTTTATTTTTATTTTTTTCGTTTGCTTTCAGCTCATTCTCCAAACAGTAGTTTAGGGTTACTGCAGTAACGACCAAGCCAACGTAGTCGGTTTGACCTGACGGTTGCCTCGATGGAGTTACCACCGGATCTTGATGATTGGTGGAAACACTCGAGCAAGTGTTGGGGGCATGTTTCACTTCCACGGAGTAGCGTTGTATATAGGCTCATAGATTGCAAGTTTGTTGCCGACTGATACTGCTTTCCTGTTGAAATGTTGAGTTGGAAGGAGCCAGCGGCTCTGCTTATCCTCTTTTTTTTTCATTTCTGGTTTGAGATTTCCATCTTTGTTTAAATCACCACAAAGATAGTTGGAATTTGCAGGCAATCTTGAGAGGGAAATCATTGATGGTGGTGGTAGGGGAGTCTGAGCAAGTGACGTGCATTATGTCCGTTTTTGGGTCGCTGATTGGGAGCGTAAAGGTTTTGCAGAAATTCATTCCTTCATTCATTCATTCATTCATTCATTCATTCATTCATCTTCCGAGCCGCTTGATCCTCACTAGGGTCGCGGGGGCGTGCTGGAGCCTATCCCAGCTGTCTTCGGGCAGTAGGCGGGGGACACCCTGAATCGGTTGCCGCCAATCACAGGGCACACAGAGACGAACAACCATCCACGCTCACACTCACACCTAGGGACAATTTAGAGTGTTCAATCAGCCTGCCACGTGTGTTTTTGGAATGTGGGAGGAAACCGGAGCACCCGGACAAAACCCACGCAGGCCCGGGGAGAACATGCAAACTCCACACAGGGAGGTCGGAGCTGGAATCGAACCCAGTACCTCTGCACTGTGAAGCCGATGTGCTAACCACTGGACTACCGGGCCGCCTTTTGCAGAAATTATTCATCACATTTATCCTAACTTGCAATGCAACCGTGGTTGTCCGGAGCAAACGTGGAAGTCGCTCAGCTGGGTTACTGTTGCAGACTTGGTGTTGAAGATATGAAAGTTGAATAGCTTCCCGTCTTGTTTGTGGTGAAGGCTAATGCCAAAGTCTGTTGACTCGTGAGCCTTTCCTCCACATGAAAGGGAAAAAGAGGATGAACAGGGGCCGGTGCCAGGACACAGACTTATCGAACAGCAGATGAGATTTCAAATTCCTTGGTGAGCTCTCCTGCCACAGAAACTCTGGCCTGCCTGCATTCCCTCTGGGAATCTCTTGATGATATTCAAAGTCTTTGATGGGATCCTGATCTTGAGAGGAGAGTCCCCCAAAGACCTGTTGACGGAGTTGAAGGCTTCTAAAGGGTCTACAAATATGACGTGGAGTTACCCGGTGCTGCTCATGGCACTTCTCAATAAACCGCGTCACGGAAAACATTAAAGCATGTGAAGCTGCCATGCAGCCACTGCGCACAACACAGCCAGGCAGGCTCTTGATCATCTCACTGTAGATGTGGAAAATAGTGTGCTGAAGGTCGATACGTTCTTTTCCACATCTGCCAAAAGGAGAGAAACACTCAAATTCTTTTGTAGAGTTTGAAAACAGTCACACAAACAAAAATTAACACTGCTTTGGGCAACCAAACGCCACAGGCGCTAGGCGTGTATGGGCCACGGCCTTTATTTTCATTTACGAAAGGTTGCAACCCTAATCGCGTGCGGATTCGATTTTGTGACAGGATTTTGCTGTATGTCATTTGGTGACTTCGGATTAGAACAAAGCAGCGGTGGGATAGTGTGACATGCTCATCAAAAATCGATCAATTTTGCTAGCGTTTGATGCAGGATGAATTCAACTTCAATGCCAGGTTGTCACGTCCCGTGTTTGCCAGCAGGGGGCGGGCTTTCTCTGCACCACCTGCACACCTGTTACTCATTTGTGAGTGATTACCATGCCTTTATTGCAGGGGTGTCCAAACTTTTTGCCAAGGGGGCCAGATTTTATGTGGTAAAATGTCGGGGGGCCGACCTCGGCTGACATTCTTTACATTGAACAACAATATTGTTCAACAAATTTTAGTAAGCCAGTCTGTTTCACATTTCCATTTTTATTTTAATTTCAACAATCTTAAGCATTTCTTTTGGTTCATTTGACACAGGTATATCACATGCAACTGCTTATTCACTTGACTTTTTCTTAAACAGTCTCCTGAGTGCAAATTGATTGATTTGAAACATAAAATGTATCACCATGACTTTTCAATAGTCACAAAACCTTTGACTCGAACAACAGGGAAATGAACAAGCAATACACATATCCACAACTGCAAGGATCATTTGAAATATGACATATCAGTCAATATAAACACGGAGTGATGTCTTGTTAACTCGTGAGTGATGCCCCCTAGTGTCTAAATGCTATTACTCATTTAGTGAATGCTATTACTCATTTAGCCACTAGAGGGAAGCAGTACTTTATGAAACATCACTCACAAGTCTACGAGACCTCAGTCAATGCAACACGTGTTCCATTGCGCCCAACCTGCGGGCCAGACGGCACTGATTTTATGACAGGGGCCGAGGGCCGGATTAAATTCGACCGCGGGCCGGATTTGGCCCGCGGGCCGGACTTTGGACATGGCTGCTTTATTGGGACGCTCTGGCAGTCTACTCACTGCCGGAGAATTCCACGCCGCGCCAATACTCTCTCGCTCCAATTCCTATTCAGATTATTCGTTGCCTCTTAACCTTGTGGCTGTTATTACGCGCCATTGTTCCTCTTGCGTATGTCATTTTTATAATTGACTAATCAGACCTTCCTTGCCATTTGTTTTTCCGCAAGCGTTTTCTGTTGTTCGCTTTATTCTATTCCTGGTCCTTATTTTGACCAGCGTTTTTTGTTATCCTCCCTGTCGGGTATTTTGTGTTCGTTATTAAAGACTCCTTTTGTTATCTGACAAAATCTCTTTTTGTGTCTGCTATTTTGGGAATCCACTTCCTTATTTCGTTGTGCGCGAAGCGATCATTCTATCGCTTCAGGCACAACGTGACACAGGTAAGATGAGAGCGTCACGTGTGGACGGAATTTTGTGGCATCTCCTGGTGATGCCTCACAGTATAAAAGACAACGATTAATCAATACTCTTTTTTTTTTTTTTACGAGTGATCGTTGCCTTATGTTAAACTAATAACTCATCCTGCGTCAAAGCCGCACATTACGAGCATCGAGTTTAGACTCTTTGGCTTTTGTGGCATGATTTTGCCGTACCTCATTTGGTGGCATCACGCAAAGGGGGAGAGAGCGGCGTCGGTTGGTGTGACAGGCCGTAAAGCCGCTAGCGGTTTAATGCGTCGTGAAATTGACACTGCGCACCGTGTGCGACCTTGAATCATTTACTTAACGGAATCTCTATCACGCACACACATATTCTACACCTCCTTCATTATTGCAGATAATGAAAATGAGGTGCGAAGAAAAAAAAAATGTCATTGAGGCGCTCAAAGAGGAAATCAGCCTAAGTGAGTAGGCGGCGTGGAGTGTAAGCAATGCCCTACATGGACGCACCCCTCACCCTCTCTGTCATTCGACAGGACGGGCTTACCTGCTTAACAGCCAAAAGGTGCTCGCAATCCCATTTGAAGGCTTCTCTGTGGATTTAGCCACTTTGTAAATTCAAATCAGTCTCTTCCTCTCCCCCCGCGGTGTCGGGACAAGGGAGGAGGCGGACTTAATATAAAACCTAAATCCCATTAGAGATGGACGTGGAGAAAATGAGGGGCTGCCACAGAAGAGAGAAGTCTTTGATGGGGGTCAGAGATGGTGTCCCACATTGCGTCGGATTTTTTTTATTTTTTTATCCCCCGCTCGTCAAAGTGGGAAATGGCCAGAAGTGAAATGTATCATTACAAGCTGTGTGGAAGGAGTAGGTGACTTATCTGCCAGCGACCTGGCTCTTCTGGGTAATAAGACATGCATGAGAAGCTGTCTGCCCTCCTCTTGGACGGCCGGATCCGTGTCGCCCGCCGTTCCGGCGCACTCTCTCCAGTGATCGCCCTTCTTGTATAATTAGTCTCCTGAAGCATGTAGGATGTGCCACTCGCTCACCTCCGCTACTTTCTTTGATCGGAATCTGTCCCGCTGCAACACGAGTTCGGGAGGAGGCGTAGTGGTACATGTATGCCGGTTCGAATCTCTTGCTGAGATTTCTGAACTCTTCCATGATTGGCTGTTAAATTACTCATACGTGAATTATGATTGTTTTTACTGTCGTAAACATTTGCCAAATATTGTATTTCTAATTTGTGGCTTACTAGGAAGAAGTAATGGCATAGGGCAGGCACCCGATCACAGAATACAAGAAAGAAACGACATTGTCCACAAGGGTAGACACACGAATGCATCGCCCAGGTTATAATATCAATATAAAAATGATTTTGCTGAAAATTACTGTTCAGAGGGCGGCCCGGTAGTCCAGTGGTTAGTTAGCACGTCGGCTTCACTGTGCAGAGGTACCGGGTTCGATTCCAGCTCCGGCCTCCCTGTGTGGAGTTTCCATGTTCTCTCCGGGCCTGCGTGGGTTTTCTCCGGGTGCTCCGGTTTCCTCCCACATTCCAAAGACATGCGTGGCAGGCTGATCGGATGCTCTAAATTGTCCCTAGGTGTGAATGTGAGCACCCCCCACGACCCTAGTGAGGATTAGGCGGTTCAGAAAATGGATGAATGGATGGATTACTGTTCAGTATTGTTTATGGCAGAGGTGTCAAAGTCGAGGCCCGGGTGCCAGATCTGGCCTGCCACATCATTTTATGTGGCCCGGGAAAGCGATTCATGCATGTCAACTTACATGATGCTTGCTAAAGTCTGAACCAAAATGTCCAATTGTCGTTTCTAATGTAAGAAATACAATGATTGAACAATACATTATTCTTGACTTCCGATGTCAAAATTAGTTATCCATCCATTTGTTGTTCGTCGTGTATGTAATGTGCGGAGGTGGTTAAACATTTATATGGTTTCACAAAATTCACAGTCAGAACGGCCCTCCAAGGGAAACCGTAACTACAATGTGGCCCGTGACAAAAATGAGTTTGACACCCCTGGTTTATGGGGTAAACACCAAGAGCTGTCTTGCCAGGAGGAATAGGAATTGCATAAGGCAGCACACAAATACAAGACACAAAATATCCTCCTAAGTCCTGGTATTAGCAATCACTCTGGTACAAGCACTGAACTTTAAATTCATCCACTGGCATTGACAGATGTTATCTCAAAGATGCACGTCGACTGGCAGTGATTAATTTGACCGGTGACCCTGGCATTAGCTATGGTTCTTATTTTGGCCATGATCTTGGTTTTAGGAGAGTTCCTGGTCATAGCTGTGCTGCTGGCATTCGCAATGGTAAGAATAAAGGAATGAGCAGCATTGTTCCAAGACTTTTGAAAGGGAGTGGAAGTCGAGTCGAAGTAAGGATCGCAGTTTCAAGCAAAAAGCACAATGTACTTACTTCACCAGAAGTTTTAGATGGCTTCGAAAGGCGAGGACCCCTCTTGGCCTTCACGTTGCTGTTGCCGTGGCGATGAAGATAAGTGGAAGTGCAGTTTTGTCACGAGAGAGCCTGCATTGTGGGAAGACAACAACGCACATGAGTACACTTGCCAAAGTCACGGGCGACGTGCCAGAGTGTGTTTAAATGGAACACTCGGGACCTACAGGTTGACTCTCTGATATGGTTTCTCCGGCTAAAACATGGTTTTACAGTTCAAAGTTTGCAGTTTGAGCTAACAAGGATGCTATACATTCTTGCGGAGGTTCAGCGATGGAGAAATATTTTCTCGAAGACAGAGTTTTGTTCGATTGTTAATGTAGGGCATGTCAAATATGGCGTATTGGGATTATATCAGGCACATTAAGGTTATGTGAGTCAGTCAAGCAACGTGCACCATAACAATCAAGCATTAATACAGTCATAACATTGACTTTCAGAACTGTGCGCGGTAAAACAATCACACGCAAGTGTAACCAATCCAATCGCTTTCCAAGCTGCAGTAAGTGTGCATTAAGAAGCACACTATTGTGTGTGTTGTTCAAACAATCACTCTCAAAGTAATGTGTGGCAAAGCAAGCAAACACAAATAAGTTATTTAAAAAAAAAAGTCACCCTCAAAGCCACATGGAGGCTGGGACAGCGCTAGTGTTAAAACTGTAAGTGAAAAATCAACACAGAATTAAAACGCTGTTAAAATCTGTTCCGCTTTTAACACCTTTTAATCTCTTTTACCCATTTTGCTTTTTGTTCATCTAAATGTGTAAATTATGTACAGTATGCTTGTTTTAAGTGCACATTTTTATCCTGTGTTTTAAGCTCTTCGAAAGTGTCTTTGAGTGTGATGAAAAGCGCTTTCAAATAAAATGTATTATTATTTATGATTATTAATTAATGAGCCTGATGTCAACAAGGCAACAATATAAATCTCATTACAATTTCCAATTAACATAATAATATTTAGACAAAGATCACGTAAGGCATATTCATAGTGTTAACTCTCTACAAGTCAGAGTGAACGCTGGCGCGTTTTGGCTGCCGCTGCTCAACCCGTATTGTTTTGTTCATTCATTCATTCATCTTCCGAGCCGCTTGAGCCGAGCCGAGCCGAGTCGCGGGGGGTGCTGGAGCCTATCCCAGCTGTCTTCGGGCAGTAGGCGGGGGACACCCTGAATCGGTTGCCAGCCAATCGCAAGGCACACAGAAACGAACAACCATTCGCACTCACACTCACACCTAGGGACAATTTAGAGTGTTCAATCAGCCTGCCACGCATGTTTTTGGAATGTGGGAGGAAACCGGAGTACCCGGAGAAAACCCACGCAGGCTCGGGGAGAACATGCAAACTCCACACAGGGAGGCTGGAGCTGGAATCGAACCCGGTACCTCTGCACTGTGAAGCCGACGTGCTAACCACTTGGCTACCGGGCCGCCCGTATTGTTTTGTGTTTTTTGTTATTGTAAAGTGTTCTTGGGTGTCTTGAAAGGTGCTTATAAATAAAATGTATTATTGTTATTATTATTATGATATTATGTTTATGTGTGCAAAATTTGTTATTTTGGCCATAACAATCAATTACGGCGTGATGAGGCATAACAATCACACAGAATCGATGCAATAAATAGTCTAACGAATGAGAGCTGGCGCAAGTAAAAATCTAGTAAAGAATACAAAGCCCATTAGGAGCAATCTATAATTATAAAGCGCTCTGCTGGCTCTCACGTCATGACAGAAAAGTATAAATAAGCATTAATGTATCCTGCAGGGAGGCTCAAGATGAACTTGCCAAATGTTCCATCAAAAGAAGGAAAGAAGAAAAGGAAGCTTTACTTTCTGCCAGACTTTCAACCTCAAAGATTCCGATTTCCATTTCAAAAATGTACCTTGTATCTTTTGACTTTGACATATTTCTCGTTTGTAGTAATGATGATTTAATGCAGTCTTCCCAAGTGCAAAAACAAGGCGCATGTAAAAGAGCAGCTGGACATCCTTGTCTGACCACCGTGACCGCCCCCCGGCCGATTGCTCCCGCCTCGGAGATCAGCTGCTTTTGTGCTGCTCGGAGACAATTACAGCATTAAAGTCTGGCAAAGAAGACCTCAGGCCAACAGGTTCACATGCTCACATTGTCAGTTTGCGGTGGATTTATCCGATGAAACTCTCATATGGTTGAGTGCTAGGGTGTGTGTGCGTTTGAAATGGCGTTGTACTACCAATTGCACACATTTCAGTCACCGCTTGTAGAACAATATGCCCCCATGGGAAATAAAGGAAATAATCAGGGTTAAACTGTTACCATGAAAAAACTAAAAAAAACCCACTGCATTGACAGTCATATTATGGTTATGTGAGACAAGTTATTCAAAGCATAGCAAGCGAGTGATCAGATCATGTAGTCAAACGGCTCACTCTCAAATTTCACTCTCATGTAGTCAAAACAATCAGTCTCAGGGCTACACAATGTCAGACATAACGCCCACACCCGCATATCATCAAAAGGATCACTCTCTCAAATCTAGCTAGCGGTGGCATAATTGAAAATGTAGGGGGGAAAAAAACACTCAAAGGAAGGTGTGGCATTACAATAACACGCTCATGTGATCAAAACATCCATCCATCAATTTTTTGATGCGCTTTATCCTCACACGGGTTCACAGGGCATGCTGGAGCCTATCCCAGCCGTCTTCGGGCAGTCGGCGGGGGACACCCTGAACCGGTTGCCAGCCAATCGCAGGGCACACAGAGACGAACGAACAGAACACTCACACCTTATCACAATTTTGAGTGTTCAATCAGCCTGCCACGCATGATTTTGGAATGTAGGAGGAAACCGAAGTATCCGGAGAAAAACCCACGCAGGCACGTGGAGAACATGCAAACACCACACATGAAGGCCATAGCTGGAATCGAATAAATAATAAATAGGGACGTTAACTGAAGGCGGCCCGGTAGTCCAGTGGTTAGCACGTCGGCTTCACAGTGCAGAGGTACCGGGTTCGATTCCAGCTCCGGCCTCCCTGTGTGGAGTTTGCATCTCCTCCCTGGGCCTGCGTGGGTTTTCTCCGGTTTCCTCCCACATTAAAAAAAAAACATGCGTGGCAGGCTGATTGAACACTCTAAATTGTCCCTAGTTGTGAGTGTGAGTGCGAATGGTTGTTCGTTTCTGTGTGCCCTGCGATTGGCTGGCAACCGATTCAGGGTGTCCCCCGCCTACTGCCCGAAGACAGCTGGGATAGGCTCCAGCACCCCCCTCGACCCTAGTGAGGATCAAGCGGCTCGGAAGACGTTAACTGATGCATTGTATATACAAACCAGTAATTCTCAAAGCTATGCGCGGCATAACAATCAAGCACCGACATCAGTTTCACCGATCATCACGAAATTGGGTGGACATGTCGATTTCAACAGATGCCTATCGGAGTCATGGCCAAAAATGAAAAGGAAGTCATCCATTTTAATTTCAAGTAAAAAATGTTGGACAAATTTGAAGGGCTTGCATCAAGTTTGATGATGGTTTTGAGGATTTTATGTGGAAAAAGTGATGTGAGAGCTCAGTCTGCTTTAATATGATGTGCAGTTCACCACGACAAACACGCTCACCATCATTTCACATGTGACATTTACATTATGTCTTCATTCATCTTGGCTCCCTCCAATCATCATCACGGTGACGACGGAGGAGCACATTGCGCCGGGAATGATATCATGCGTTTAGAATCTAGAAAATTTCATCTCGGAGCCTTAATTAATCCCATAAATCATTATTAATAACATTTAAAGCATCTGCATGCTTATAATCACCACAGTCAATCTTTTGGTGTCAACTTTGATTGCCAACCGCGTACTTCACTAATTGACCTTGTCCGGTCGGGAAAGCACAGACAAAAAAAAATAAAAATCAAAAATTCGCCCTATCTCATCATTCCTTCTTCAAATGGAGAGCAGTTTGTTGAGCAGATTGGATTCAGTCGACGTACACGTGGAAAGAGCTGACACGGATGCTTCACTTCAAACACACTCAATATGCTAAGTGAGGTTTTTTTTTTTTCCTTTTCCATCTGTAGCAAAAAGTTGACAAGATTATACTTTTGGGAAAATCTCGTTCAGCCTTACACAATGTGTTAAAAAAAACTGTGTTGACTCGGACTCTTGGATTTTATGCTGATGTCAGGGGAGGCTCATAAAAAGAAGAGTGTGGTCATCGGGTGTCGGGAGCGGGGCTGTGTGCCCATAGAAGGAGGCTCTTGAGGATTTAGGGGTAGGTCACTCCACAGAAGCCTCACTGTCCTGGGTGGGCATCACTGGATAAGCAAAGGCAAGAACATTCCCAGAGCACTCTTCTACTAGAGAAAAAAAAACAAGGGCAGTTTCAGAATCTGAAATTTTTATCTATTTTTATTAAATCTCTGATTAAAAAAAAAAAAATCACATTGGAATGTAGTTTGCAATCAGCCCCCCCCCCCCCCCCCCCTCCTCGTCCACACACACATCTTCAAAAAGTATTTTGGAAAAAAATCTGCAAATAGGTGAATGGGTGCACAATTTAATTGCACATACACGCGTACACACACACAGTGTGTGTGTGTGTGTGTGTGTGTGTGTGTGTGTGTGGATGTCATTTAGCAGTGTTGTCAGCGGGTAATACATTCTCATCACGTCAGGTGCATCCTCTTAGTCTGGTGACAGCTTTTTAATAAGCCATGTGCGGTCCTGTATATGTGCTTGACATTTACGAGCCGCCATTAAACGGTTCCGTCTGTGGGTCAGCATACACACACACACACACAAACCCACACACACACTCAAACACACACGTGATTTTAGCCTATCCCATGTGTATTTGGTAAGAACTTAAATTCACCCTGCACTGGTCACCAGCCAATTGCACGGCACATAGACAAACTACCATTGTTGCTTACATGCATACTGAAGGTCAATTTTGAGTCTTGCAATGAACCTAACACCAGTTTTTGATATGTTGGAGGAAGCTGGATTACCCGGTGGGTGGGAAAAAGACAAACACGTGGAGAACGTATAAAAGAAGATATCATTCAATAAAGTACTCAGGTGAAAGTATATTGAGAGTGACTTTACTTTTGGATTATTCATTCATTCATTCATCTTCCGAGCCGCTTGATCCTCACTAGGGTCGCGGGGGGTGCTGGAGCCTATCACAGCTTTCTCCGGGCAGTGGGCTGGCGGACACCCTGAATCGGTTGCCAGCCAATCGCAGGGCACACAGAGACGAACAACCATCCATGCTCACATTCAAAACTAGGGACAATTTAGAGTGTTCAATCAGCCTGCCACGCATGTTTTTTGGAATGTGGGAGGAAACCGGAGCACCCGGAGAAAACCCACGCAGGCCCGGGGAGAACATGCAAACTCCACACAGGGAGGCCGGAGCTGGAATCGAACCCGGTACCTCTGCACTGTGAAGCCGACGTGCTAACCACTGGACTACCGGGCCGCCTTTTGGATTATATTTAGCTGTTATTTTCCTATTACAAAAAAAATTAATCCAAGAAATACCAAGGCTGGTATGAATGTGTTCATTTTCCACACATAAAATATTTTGTTTAAAATAAACCAACAGAAACAAGGTTGGGGGAAAAAAAACACTACAAAGCAGTGTCTCTATTGGCTTGACTTGCCTGAAAACAAACATGTGGGTTGCGCAGGTGAATGTTGGACTCTCTGTCCTCTCTCTGTGTATTAATAGCTTCTCGGGAGAGGCGCTGAGGTCTTTGTGTCAGGTTGGATCTCCAGAGGAGGATGACTGGAGTGCAGTGGGGGAACTAAATGAAGCGCGAAGTGGAGAATAGCGGAATACGCCGCATCGCCAGGGGACACTGGTGGCGCATTAAGGCGAGCGTCGGTAATGTGCAAAACAAATGGAGGGATGCAAAAACTCCCCCGAAGACCAACGCCATAAATCTCCACACTTGCGACTGAATGTGAACAGAGCCCGGACGGGGTTTCCTATCAAAGCGGCCGTTCATTTTGTCGGACGAGGTGCAAATGTGGGCTGTTAAAACCTTCACTGATGCAACGGGGAGTAATGGCGCGTGTGAGCAACGGGATTATTTGAATAAAGATGGATTACGGCGGGGAACAAGAATCCGACCTGTACACTGCTATACGTCTTCCCTGGTGGCTTGTGGTTTGCACTGATATTGCAGATTATTGCTGAAAATCCGAAACATGTAGCAGGAGAGAAAAAGGCACTCGTCATTCAATTCAATGATAATCTTCAAAGCCACGCTAGCTATGCAAATGTTGGCAAATTTCTGATACTCGTGAGCGCAAACGCGAGCAAACAAATACAACGCAAGCAGTGTGTACAGAATAAATAATAAAATAAACACACACGCACACACACACACACACACACTGACACACACGCACACACACACACACACACACACACACACACACACACACACACACACACACACACACACACACACACACTAGTAGCTTTCCTGTCAAGCACATGGAATAAATGCTCAAAGGATTTTCCATGGAAGGTGTGTCATTGCCTTTTAATGGTTTTATTGTTTTGTTTTGTTTTTGCGTTCTGGGCAGATTATTTTGAAGGCTTTACCCCAGTGGTCCCCAACCCCCAGGGCGCGGACCAGTACCGGTCCGTGGGTCAATTGGTACCGGGCCGCACAGAAAGAATATTAATTCATTCATCTTCCTAACCGCTTGATCCTCACTAGGGTCGCGGGGGGTGCTGGAGCCTAACCCAGCTGTCTCCGGGCAGTAGGCGGGGGACACCCTGAATCGGTTGCCAGCCAATCGCAGGGCACACAGAAACGAACAACCATTCGCACTCACACTCACACCAAGGGACAATTTAGAGTGTTCAATCAGCCTGCCACGCATGTTTTTTTTTTAATGTGGGAGGAAACCGGAGCACCCGGAGAAAACCCACGCAGGGGTTGCAGTCACATGGTTTGTCCGGGGAGAAGATGCAAACTCCACACAGGGAGGCCGGAGCTGGAATCGAACCCGCTACCTCTGCACTGTGAAGGCGACGTGCTAACCACTGGACTACCGGGGCGCCCCCTGCCATGCATATTTTTTGGAATGTGGGAGGAAACCGGAGCACCCGGAGAAAACCCACGCAGGCCCGGGGAGAACATGCAAACTCCACACAGGGAGGCCGGAGCTGGAATCGAACCCGGTACCTCTGCACTGTGAAGCCGACGTGCTAACCACTGGACTACCGAGCCGCCCCCTGCCATGCATATTTTTTGGAATGTGGGAGGAAACCGGAGCACCCGGAGAAAACCCACGCAGGCCCGGGGAGAACATGCAAACTCCACACAGGGAGGCCGGAGCTGGAATCGAACCCGGTACCTCTGCCCTGTGAAGCCAACGTGCTAACCACTGGACTACCGGGCCGCACAGAAAGAATAAATAATTTATATTACTTCAATTTGATTCATTTCGGAATCTGAGAGGTGTTTTATTTTGAATAATTGCCATACTCATCCATCTACAGTCGGTCAGTTTCAGTTTCAGTCACGCTTCTAGGTGACACCGTGACAGGTTCCCGCTAAAATGAAACACAGGAGCTGGCAAAATGAGCAAAAAAACTTTGGGAAGTTTCTTTGGGAAGTGGAAAAGGCCCAGTCAGGAGACAGAAGACGAACCGACGACTTTCGAGAAAAAGAAAGCTACATTTATGGTTGTGAATATGGATCTGGGGTGACGGTGCCTCCTTGCTGGACTTCACACGCTCTGCAACACTGCTTAACCCCCCCAACCCCCCAAAAAACACTACACTGTACCAGTTTTTAGTATGATTTTGTCGAGAAAATAGCACATTTTGTTCCAGAATCACCTGATAGTCTTGAGATGTCATCGTACTCTACACCGTTTTCAGACACTCTGCGCTCGATGTAGCAAAGCAGCCCCAGAACATGTCGTATTGAAGCCTCCTTCATGTTTCACAGTAGCTCCAGTGTTTTGTTTTTTTTGTGTTTGTTTTTATTTTTTCCTGAATTTGGATCCTCCCCATATAATTAAATCTGTCTTATGAGCCTGCCATCTAAGGAGCATCTGATGCAGATTGCTTCTGAATTCACCCCCCCCCCCTCTCTCTCTTCCCCATCAAGATGCTGCTTGATGCCAAACGGTCATGGCCACCTCGCCCGGCCTCATTTGCTGCTTAATTGCATCTTCTAGTTGAGCTAAAGACCTGTCATCTGTTTCTGGGCTTTCCATTTATCTTGGAGGAGAACCTGGTGAAGGTGGGTTCAACTACGCCCCTGCCGCAGGTATTCTTTCATCTGGAAATATGAGCTTAAGTGGAAACTTGAGCTAAATCCGCCCAATCTGTTTCACGACCACAGAAGCAAAAACCTAAAAATAATCAGCGCCACATCAAGGTAACGCCGGTATTCCCACGGTGAGCGCTGTCCTCATTCCTCGTAATTATGCAAATGACACATTAACGAGGCGTAATTGCGCATTCATAAAACAGCGGGGATAAACTGTGCAAAGACGGCGTGTCGGAGGGAAGCGTCGTCGTCCAAGGGCCGGTCGCGCTCATTGTTGACAGCGGTGTTTGCCAACCTTTATTGAATCAAAGCGCATATTTAAAAATTTTTTTAAAACATCTCACGGCAGCACACCAAACAATAATGTCAATATGCAGCCTATATTGAGTAATCTTGCAAGGATTTGCAGTTTACTATTCACAGATTGATTCAGATTCCATTTGCGTTTTTTTTTTTTCTTGTGGTGCCTCGCCACGTCTGGCCACGAAAAACTCACCTATTTGCATTTTTGTGCTCTTTCCCTGAGATGCAACAAAACACTGCCTAAGGCTTGTTTGGATGAAAGCAGTACAGCCATGAGCTCAATTTACGAAATACTGCAATTTTCTTTTCCGGTGCTTTGCTTTTGCATACTTGTACCATCTCATCGTCTACTTTGATGCGGGATCCTGCACTGATTGGTAAGTAGCTCCGCCTCTGATCACGCTTATGGAAGTAGCCAAATCCCACCAATGACCTCATTAATTCATTTTCATTCATTCATCTTCCTAACCGCTTGATCCTCACTAGGGTCGCGGGGGGTGCTGGAGCCTATCCCAGCTGTCTCCGGGCAGTAGGCGGGGGACACCCTGAATCGGTGTGCCAGCCAATCGCAGGGCACACAGAGACGAACAACCATTCGCATTCACACTCACACTTAGGGACAATTTAGAGTGTCCAATCAGCCTGCCACGCATGTTTTTTGGAATGTGGGAGGAAACCGGAGCACCCGTAGAAAACCCACGCAGGCCCGGGGAGAACATGCAAACTCCACACAGGGAGGCCGGTGCTGGAATCGAACCCGGTACCTCTGCACTGTGAAGCCGAAGTGCTAACCACTGGACTACCGGGCCGCCCGGCCAATGACCTCATCATTGATTGAAATGGTTAGTAATGGAGTCAGTAATGAGATAATGGGTTGTGTTTGTGACATGACTCAATGAGTCAAATCGACTCAGGAACTTCATTGTTGCTCCTCGTAAACCAACAAAACAGGAGGGTGAAATGTTGCGATAAACCAGAAATTAAAAGCGCACAATTCCCTAACATTAACCCTTTCAGGGACAGCGGGTTACGACAGTGGACAGCTTATCATTCATTCATTCATTCATTCATCTTCCGAGCCGCTTGATCCACACTAGGGTCGCGGGGGGTGCTGGAGCCTATCCCAACTGTCTTCGGGCAGTAGGCGGGAGACACCCTGAATCGGTTGCCAGCCAATCGCAGGGCACACAGAAACGAACAACCATTCGCACTCACATTCACACCTAGGGACAATTTTGAGTGTTCAATCAGCCTGCCACACATATTTTTGGAATGTGGGAGGAAACCGGAGCACCCGGAGAAAACCCACGCAGGCCCGGGGAGAACATGCAAACTCCACACAGGGAGGCCGGAGCTGGAATCGAACCCGGTACCTCTGCACTGTGAAGCCGACGTGCTAACCACTGGACTACCGGGCCTCCCACAGCTTATCATGTTATCATGTTATCAGGGTGCCTGAAAGAGTTAAATGAACGATTCATTGTTTACGTTTAAAATAAAAGGTTCCGAAACGGTTTCCATCCATGACACCTAATTCATCCCATCACGATTGGATTCACACAGCGTCCTCGAAAAAGACAGTCACAAGTAATAGGTAGCGTTTTAATAATAACGCCAGCCAACATTGGAGACGACATCTTGACACGCGAATCCCCCCGAGGGGGTCCCGTTGCGTGAGCAGGATAACAAAATGACTTTCTAGCTGCAGGCCTCTTCTTTCCTGCACATTTCAATCCGGTGGAATCGGGATCATTTATTTCCATCAAGAGGCGGCTTTGTCAGCCCTCCACACCCCCCATCCCGCACCCCGGAGGGACTGCGTTTGACAGTGTGTTTACCTATTTATTCATCACGCATTCCCGCGGCAAAGTGGGAGGGTTTGAGCGGCAAAGTCTTCACCGCTGCGACTTGATGCCTTCTTTTGCCTTTTATCATTCCCAGCCATTTTAACGCTTAAATGATTCCATTCATGGGAAGTAATGAAGGTGGAAGCCACTGAGGGGTTGTCATCTAATTGGCCAGATGGACCGCAAAGAATTTTTTACTGTTTCGCCTTTGAAAGCAGATGTGCCGGGCTTCAGACTTTTGACTCGCTCTCTCCCCTGCCGATTCCTGCTGTAATTGCAACACGTGTCTTTTTTTTTTTTTTTGCTTCTTTTCTGCATGACTCATTGCTGAGATTGTTAAACCAAGTGCAGCCTGGCGTGGCTTTCTTTCTTTGGCCCGTTCGCATTCGGCCGTTGGTGCCCTGGCCCGGTACACATCAAGCTCCAAGTCCTGAGAGTTCTCAATGTTGTGTGTTATTAACGATAAACGCCGCTGCCCACAATAGAAATGAACAGAACAAATAAAAGTCATCTCGTCAAAAAGTCCCACTGACCGCTCGGTTCGTGCGTGTGCACCTCTTACCCTGTCATCCATCCATCCATTTTCCGAACCGCTTGATCCTCCCTAGGGTTGCGGGGGGTGCTGGAGCCTATCCCAGCTGTCTTCGGGCAGTAGGTGGGGGACACCCTGAACCGGTTGCCAGCCAATCGCAGGGCACACAGAGACGAACAACCATCCACGCTCACATTCACACCTCGGGACAATTTAGAGCGTCCAATCAGCCTGCCATGCATGTTTTTGGAATGTGGGAGGAAACCGGAGCACCCGGAGAAAACCCACAAAGGCCCGGGGAGAACATGCAAACTCCACACAGGGAGGCCGGAGCTGGAATCGAACCCGGTACCTCTGCACTGTGAAGTCGACGTGCTAACCACTGGACTACCGGGCCACCCCCTGCCATGCATATTTTTTGGAATGTGGGAGGAAACCGGAGTACCCGGAGAAAACCCACGCAGGCCCGGGGAGAACATGCAAACTCCACACAGGGAGGCCGGAGCTGGAATCGAACCCGGTACCTCTGCACTGTGAAGTCGACGTGCTAACCAGTGGACTACCGGGCCGCCCCCTGCCATGCAGGTTTTTGGAATGTGGGAGGAAACCGGAGCACCCGGAGAAAACCCACGCAGGCCCAGGGAGAACCTGCAAACTCCACACAGGGAGGCCAGAGTTGGAATCGAACCCGGTACCTCTGCACTGTGAAGTCGACGTGCTAACCACTGGACAACCGGGCCGCCCCTTACCCTGTCATGAAGCCAGCTATTGATGATGACCGCCATCTTGCACAATAGAAATAATCCCCAATTCACCGCCCCCAATGTACGTACGTGTCATGATTAATATGATGGCTCCTCCGTCCGCCTATTTGTGAAAACCAGCACTCAGTCAAATAGGAAAATGAACAACAACTAAGACACGATCCGGTCACATCGACTATCCGCTTCGTTGAGCGCTTATGGCTTGCTTGGTAATGAATCTAATTCCTGCTCTCTCAATTTCTTCCTGATAACCGCCGACGCCTTGCACAATACAAATACGTAGCATTCATCCGGAAGGCGTCAGGCACGGTCGCAGGCACGTACAATTTATGTGCCGTAATCCTCCGGTCAGGCGTTTGTGATAAACATATCGTAGAAATGAACATCGAATCCCTCCTTGTATGCCCACACGCGTGTGATCTGCCTCTACGTGTGTCATGCAAACACTAAGTCTACCCTTCCATCCTCGCGTGAGATGAATTTCCCTTCGGATCACAATAATGGGGATGATTTTTTATTATTATGATTTTACGGCAGATAATTAATGTCATTGTTCCTCTCAACAGTTACTAATGATACCCACCACTGTCCACAATAGAAGTGAACTAAATGAGGACAATCAATCCACATTCAAAAAAAATAATAATCCGCAACATCATTTGGTCCCAAGAGCATGCATGACTTGCGCTGTAATTAATGCGAGCTTTCCTCTGGTCTATTGTGTTGGAACGAAATCAACCCGGCTTGATAATTAGGTCAAAAAAAGTCCAAAGGAACATTTGGTCACACATTTGCGCATGCAAACCAGCATTGTATGCGTCATCTGATGAATGTGATCGCTCCATTAGTCAGTTAAGCACGGTGATTGTCGCGATGAACAATAGAAACGAACGACAAAAACTATTAAGAATCCATCCATCCGTTTTTTTGATCCGCTTTATCCTCTCAAGAGTGGTGGCAGGTGCTGGAGGCTATCGTAGGCGTCTTCGGGCAGTAGGCGGGGGACACCCTGAACCGGTTGCCAGCCAATCGCACGGCACATACGGAGACAAACAACCGTCCGTGCTCACGCTCACTCGTAGGGACAATTTGGAGTAGTCAATCAGCCTGCCATGCATGTTTTGGAACGTGGGAGGAAACTGGACTACCCGGAGAAAATGCAAATTCCACACAGGAAGGACGGAGCTGGATTTGAACCCGGGACCTCGGCACTGTGAGTTCGACGCGCTAACCACTGGCCCACCGGGCCGCCCGATTAAGAATCCACTGCATTGCTTCTTTTCATCGTTATTGATAAAACAACTCAAAAAAATATCGGGAAAAAAATATTTTGGTGAAGTAAATAAAAATAAGAGTGTTTAAAAAAAAAAAAACTCTAACTGAAACCACATTTGATGTTGAGGCAACGAATTGAAACAATTTATATCAAATAAACAACATATCAAATAATTCATATCTAATACCGCCGCCCCCACCCTCAAAAAAGAAAAATAAACTAAATCCAAAACTAAGAAAAATTAAACAAAAATGAAGTATTATCAAAAAGATCAAAACAAACAAAGCTGCTGTCAAAACTAAAACTGCCACCTTGCACAGTCGACATGAACAAAGAAATTTCAAATAATTGAGTTAAGTCTGCAATGCATTGAGTCACACTCTTGTGGATAATTAATCCAATTGCTCCCCCAGACAAGTTAAAAAAATATGTTGACCCCCTCTTGCACAATACAAATCAACATAACTGCGCAAAATAAACCGGTCGAAAAAATTCCTGCTCCTGTCACGATTAACGGGCACGCTCCTCGGGCCACTTAGTCATCACAACTAACCCCTTGAAGCACCCCCCCCCCCCAAAAAAAATAAACAAAATGACAATACGAAATAATCCAGTCATAAAATTGCCATCAGTCAGCCTTGGTGGAGGCCTCCTGATGCATGGCGACACGCTCGAGTAGCTCCAAGTGAAGTGGCCGCTTCATTGGAGTCATTTGTGTTTCTCCGTACATCACAACATATACCGGTTGGCTTAACGCTGGGGAAGAAAAAAAAAAGTGATTTGCTTTTGCCGGCGCTTTCTATTGATGACATTTTTACAGGCTGAACTAGCAGGAGAGCGATTATATAGCCCTCCTTCCCTTGGTCGTCGATTGATGACGGATCGGATGGAGCCATATAAAATGCTGTGCAGCCGAGCACAAAGTCGGGGGGGGGGGGGGGGGGGTTGCGGAATGGGGGTAGGCATTAAATCAAAAATCATTGCATCTCTAAGAAGACATCCGCTCACCAAAACGTTCCCGCGAAGAACTCGTCTTTTAAGCAGTCACCGGGAATGGATTTATTTCTTATGAAGGAATCCATTATGAACGTCATCTTCATTGTTCACTGCTGCGTGATTTGAGGGATGGGTCCGAGTGAACTGGTGGAGTCGAGATTGATCGCAATGGCAATGAAAGCTTTCCGATTGAACAGTTTGATTAAGTATGGCGATGTGGCCCCATAATAGCAGACTGGTAGCAAGTCTTTCAGAAAGTTCATTCAGCATTTTGGCATGTTTGGAATGCATTCCCAATTGCTGAAAAAAAAAAAAAAAAGATATCTGTATCAGGATCGGGAATAAGGTCAATTTGAAGCTGTTTCCACAAATTATTAAAATGGCTGCTCTAGTTACCAGCTTCCGCAAGACTTGACCTGTTCATTGGCATTGGATCAATCATCAGTCGTGAAGGATTCAGATTTGGCGATTTAATAACTCGGCATGAGCTGATATCAGAAAATAGCGTGGTAGCACGGTTTAAGAATTAGAGTTCGAAAATGACTTTTTCTGTTTTCATTTGGAGTAAATAATAGCCGTATTTTTTGACCCCCATTGAACACAAGCTATTTTATCTTTAAACAAAATACAGAATATTTGGTGCAGAATAAACACGTCCCGGGGCGGCCCGGTAGTCCGGTGGTTAGCACGTCGGCTTCACAGTGCAGAGGTACCGGGTTCGATTCCAGCTCCCTGTGTGGAGTTTGCATGTTCTCCCCGGGCCTGCGTGGCTTTTCTCCGGGTGCTCCGGTCTCCTCCCACATTCCAATAACATGCGTGGCAGGCTGAATGAACACTCTAAATTTTCCCTAGGTGTGAGTGTGGTTGCGAATGGTTGTTCGTTTCTGTGTGCCCTGCGATTGGCTGGCAACCGATTCAGGGTGTACCCCGCTTACTGCCCGGAGACAGCTGGGATAGGCTCCAGCACCCACCGCGACCCTAGTGAGGATCAAGTGGCTCGGAAGATGAATGAATGAATGAATGAATAAACACGTCCCATGTTAAGTTGAAATAAATAAATAAATAAATAAATAAATACATGTTGACCTTCTGTTTATCACTTAGTAAGTCACAGTGTATCATCACCGGTGAGCTATTTTGAGAACAGACCCGTGGACTGACACCGTTTTATTCATTTTATTCTTTTAAGGACAACAGACAGACATCCGGTTTGGCACCATCTCTTTCGTATTACTCCCTCCCCCGCCTCCCCCTTGGTGTGTAACTGCTCGCAGAAGAAAAGAAAATAGTCTAGTATAAAATAGTAGGCAATTGCCATGTGTGTCAACCCTGCAGGGCAAAGTCCCGTCAAAAAATAAAAGAAGAGCTAATTCTCGGTGACAGCATGTATTGGCAGTAAATGAAATTGGGACTTTTCAAAACCATGGCAAACCCTCAAACAGGGAGGGAAGTAGGGGGCGGGGCTATCAAAAGGGACTCTCCAAAATGCTGTTGCTATATGAATGAATGAATGGACAAACAAAATTTTTTTAAGATGACCTGGACGCGATTCCTGGACTGGCCACTTCACAAATCGCCTTTTCCACACGGAAAAAAGTGCTATCGTAAAACAATGCCTCTCAAAAAGAACCCAGCAAAGGTGGCAACCTGTCAATCCGATACCACTGCCATACAACAATATCGATACCTGTGTTGGTATTGATATTTAAAGAAATACGCCCACCACTACTTTGCGTTGGTTTTCTTGACTCAAATACAAAACATCAGAGAGTAGTAGTAGCATCTGCGATAATCTTTACCCAACTGGAGTAAAATAAACTTCAAATATTTCCCAGTGAGCGGAATGTTTTCCAAGTCTAACAAGTGTGACGACATCAGCGTTGACTGTGTTTTTTTTTTTTTTCTCTCACACTTCTGACTGTGCATTTGCATAATGGAATTATGGGCTCAACCATGCTACATCTTTAGTGGACCATTAGGCAGGCCTTTACTGGAGTATAATTAGTGGCTTCCGCCCTTCACCTTCATTAGCATGCAAATGAAAATCCTCAACAGCGAGAAATATTTGGCATGTCGAGGGAGAGCGAAAGGGAGAGAAGATGGGCAAAAAACTACCAGCGTGATGAACAGTAAAACAGTCCATTCCCCCTCCCCCGCTCTCTTTTTTTTCTCTGTTGTTGGAATGAATTGTGACCACATGACAGGGTGCATTTTGGGTAAAAAGCTCTTCGGGTTTTCATGGGAGACAATTGGAGTTGACGTCCCGTCTATTTAGCGTCTGTTTTATTTCACTGCATCCACCTTTTTACTCCGTGCCCATTGCGCTTGGATATTTTTAAATTCCTCTTAATAAGACATCCGACCTGAACTTCTAAACCACTCGACTGCATTTGCAAGTCTAATGCACACATTTGAATGGAAAGTGCCACTTTGCCCAGGAACGCGCCTGAACTTTGCAGACTCGTCAGGCCTGACACAAAAAGAAAAAAAAAAAAAACACGGAAAGGAGAAACGACCCTTGACATGCAAGCATTAATCACAGGAGCAGGCGGCTGTTAGGAAAACATCCTTCCAGCTGCCGTGACAAGGCGGCGGTAAGAGTCGCGCTCCGTTAGTTAACCTCGTCTAATTAAGAGTCCGGATGACTCCTTGAAGGCCGGCGGCTGCCGGTCTCTCTGGCAAATCATTTACTAAAAATATTTCGGCCTTAATTGATTTTAGACAGTCTACAGGTTCATGACAATACCAACTTTTAGGAGATATAGCGTGCATTTATTTGGGAAATTTTAAAGCAGAAGTCAAGTCAAAACTCTTGTTGGCCACATGTTTAATGTGTCCTCACCACTCTAAACGCAGTATTCTGATTAATTTTTGCCTTCATGGAATAAAAATTAAGTGCGAAAATCCAGCCCTATACAGTGATCCCTCGCTCTTTTGCGGTTCGTTTATTGCGGATTCGGTGCATCGCGGATTTTTTCAAACACATTCATTAAAAAAATACAAATAACTATATATATATATATATATATATATATATATATATATATATATATAATCCATATAGTACAGGAGTATAATCCAGGAGTACAATCCTGTATGTGTTGCTCTATGTGACTCACTGCTGTTTTGCAGCTTCTCAGTATACTGTATATATATATATTTTTTACCTGTACATGGTAATTGGTCGCTACTTTGCGGATTTTCATTTATCGCGGGTGGTTTTGGTCCCCCGATAAACGCGATAAACGAGGGATTACTGGTTACCCATTTCAGGGGACGGCCATTTTGTCTTGTCGACTGAAATTGACATCACAAGGTTCGCAGGCCCGTCTAGTGAACGTCACCTGATCAAACCCAGAAAATAGTCATCTAAACCATATAGGGCTACTTTTCTATTCGGTAGATGTTTGACTCAATCTTCTGGGCATTTTCAGAAAGAGCACAAAAATACCAAATAACGTAATTTGCGGACTACAAGCCGCGGCTTATTTAATTAATGAAGCGGCCTATATAAAGATTTTTCTAACAGCCGCTAGCGAGCGCTCGAGCATAAAAGGGAAGAGTGAGACAAGTTGACATAATCGTGTCCAGGAAGACGCTATCATCTGTCACATTCTGAAAACAATCGGCCATGAGAGGGCGCATTTCACCTGCATTTTGGGCTGCACTGCGTCCACCAAGGATTACTATGCCAAAAATAACACAAACACAAAAAAAACCTCCTGAAAGACATTGTCGTGAAAGTTGACACGGAAGCGAAGATGGTAAACAGCCTAATGAAGGAATGGTTAACCGAGTGTTATGGCAAGCGAGGATTTTTTTCACATAAAAAAAGCATTACTTGACCTTTATGGGTTTTCTTTAAACTCGCCCCATGAGTGCTGTTTAACTGCCGTAGTGCTGCAGCAGTGCTGCATCAGGTGTTACAGGCACCAGTTGGAAAGTTACAATGTTACAATGTGGGCGCCTGGATTTTATAGACAGGTGTAAAAATGTAGTGGGTGTGGCTTATTATCAGGTACACTCCATAGTCCGGTAATTACGGTAAACTGTGAATAGCTGAATTGTTGAGTCGCAAACCACAAATAGGAACGGAATAAAGGCACTCGGGTTCTTATTTAGTCCAGGGGGAGTGGTACATGACGAGTGCATCAGTGATAGGAATTAGCATTTAGTATGTGGGGCGGGGGGGGGGGGGGTCATCAGTCTTAACACGGCCACGGGATAATTGCTCAAAATAAACTTTATTACAATCACATCGGAATACTGCTCAAATAAAGTCAGATTATTAGTATGCGTGTTTTCGCTAATTTCAACTCGTGAGTGGAAAAACTCTGAGCGCGCGTGACAAATTCTGGAGCATTTTCCTGTCAATCTGCTTGCTTTCACTCTGCTTTATTCCTCAAGATGAGACTTGTATCGTTCCCTTCGGCTCAGCGTCACTGGCACATTAGTGACATTCAAGTCGCCCTTCATCAAGTATTTGCTTCCGCAGTAAATCAAATAGATTACGGTTGTGTGAATTTGATGAAAACACGTATTTGATACATTTTAATTGATAAAAAAAAACATTCAGCCTCCTCCCCCGCATCATGCAGGAACTAAGTGATTTCCGGCAATTGGCGGGAATGAAAATGTCATGACAATGAGAATTGAATTCTGTTAAATTATCTGCGCGTAATCAAGCCTAATTAAGTCTTAATCTTAAATCAGAGAGCATCCTCGCCTCTGACTCCGGCTTACTCTCCATCCTCATCCTTCTTGACCTAACAGCTGCCTTTGACACCATCCACCATTCCATCCTACTCTCTCGCCTACAATCCCTAAACATCACCGACAAAGTCCTTACCTGGCTACACTCATATCTCACAGACAGGAAACAATTTATACACATAAACAACTGCTCTTCCTACACTGCCCCACTGTCCCAAGGTGTCCCCCAGGGTTCTGTTCTTGGTCCTCTTCTCTTCATTCTCTACCTTTTACCACTCGGCCAAATCATACGTCATCATGGTCTCCAGTTCCACTGCTACGCTGATGATGTCCAATTGTACATATCCACCAAATCATTTACCCCAACAACACACTCCACCCTGTCTAACTGTCTTGCAGATGTCAAATCCTGGTTGCAAACAAACTTTCTCACTCTTAATTGTACTAAATCTCAACTGCTTATAATCGGTCCTCGGTCCCTCACCCAAACAACCACCAACTTTACCCTCACTATAGATAACTTCACCCTGTCCCCCTCCTCTCACTGTCACAACCTCGGTGTCCTTTTTGATAATAACCTCTCTTTCGATCAACACATCACCCAAATCACCAAAACTGCTCTCTTCCACCTCAAAAACATTTCTCGTCTCCGCCCATCACTTTCTTTCAACGCTGCTTGACTACTGCAATAGCATTCTTTATGATACAACCTCCAAACTCCTCAATAAACTACAGTACATCCAGAATGCCACCGCCCGCCTACTCACCCACACCCGCACTCGTGATCACATCACCCCCGTCCTTAAAAACCTCCACTGGCTCCCCGTTCCCCAGCGTATTCAATTTAAACTGCTCCTACTCACCTATAAAGCCCTCCTATCTTTCCGACCTTCTTTACCAATACACTCCTTCCCGCAATCTCCGCTCCTCAAACACAAACCTCCTCGCCATCCCCGTGACCAAGCTCAAAACCTGGGGGGACCGAGCCTTCTCTGTCGCCGCCCCCACCCTCTGGAACGCTCTACCCTCAACACATCCGCAACTGTACTGACCTCCAATCCTTCAAATCATCCCTTAAAACTCACCTGTTCCGCAATGCTTTTAATACCTTTTAATCTCTTTTACCCATTTTTCTTTTGTTCATCTAAATGTGATTTTGTAAATTATGTATGCTTGTTTTAAATGCACGTGTTTATCCTGTGTTTTAAGCTCTTGTAAAGTGTCTTTGAGTGTGATGAAAAGCGCTTTCAAATAAAATGGATTATTATTATTATTATTATTATTATTATTATTATTATTAATTGGATTGCCATGAGAAACAATCTATATTAAAGACTACACACACAGACACACACACACGCGCGCACACTCGCAGGCGCCAAAGTGAGCTTTTTCGACTTCTCCATCACACTAATGTCAGCTTGGTGTTTGTTTTGGGTGTTTTATTTATTTTGCAGGGGAGCACGGATTTGTTGTGGTTAAGTGCTTCTTTTAAAGGTAATTGGATAGAGAATAAAATGAGAAATGAGGTGGAAATTGCTTCTTTTTTTTCATCCCTTCCCCGCTCAACGCTGCTATCATCAACAGGGAGCGTGTTGAAGCGTTAATTAGTCTCAGTTCACACACACAAAATCGAATTCGGCTTCACCAGTTTGGCTGTATTTTATTTTGCGTGTGTGTGTGTGATTGCCAGCTCGCCCCCAACAATTTCCCCATCTTTTGCGCTGCCTTCTTGTCTTCTTCATCACCCGGCATCGATTTAAGTGGCGGCATTGATTAAAGTGCTGATGACGGGCGCTTGATTCCAATCGTCTCCAGCCACAAAACAACGGCAGGTGTCACATGTATTTAGCATCGTTAGCGTGTTTGAGAATACTTAACTAACTAGGCGTTTCTTTATTTCGTTGAACTGAAGCCAAAAGCCAGCCAATTACACAGTCACAGAGCGCCAATTTTGTGAGAAGAATTTGACGACAGGTCTCTGTGACCATACAAAATTCATAATAAGACCACACACTGGCAAATATTCTGGTTAGCTTTTGGCCATTGGTTGTGCCAATCTCTCGGGGACAACCGTTTATTGTGTAACTTTTTGGGAAGAGTTTCAAGACAGGCCTTTGTCGTTTTGCGTTTGAGTGTCACGCAAACACACGACACATTGCAGTGACTGTCATTTTTGTTTCAGTGTCACATGTTTGTTGACCTACTTGGAAATAAGTACCGTATTTTCTGCACTATAAGGCTCTTCGGAGTATAAGTAAGGCGCACCTTCAATGAATGGCCTATTTTAAAACTGCTTTCATATATAGGGCACGCCGCATTATAAGGCACATAGAATAGAAGTTACAGTAGTGGCTGCGTTTACGTTATGCATCCACTAGATGGAGATGTACTAAAGGGAATACAATACAATACATTTATATAGAGCTTTCACAACCGCTGCAGCTGCAACATAGCGCTTACAGAACATTGAAAATACTCCGTTTAATAAATCAGAATATTGAGCCATATATTAAGCACGTCGGATTATAAGGCACACTGTCAGCTTTTAAGAAAATGTAATGCTTTTAGGTGCGCCTTATAGTACGGAAAATATGGTCCGAGGGATGATCATGAGTTTCCAGGCAGAGGTTTGTTGTTTTATCTTTGGCTGTAAAGGAAAGACACAAGATTACATCCCAACTATCGTGTTGTTTGAGGGTTCGACTTTTGTTGTTCTACTTGTAACAAAACTATAGGGGATAACTATTTTATAGTTTGTGACTCCATTTCCGAGAAGAGTTTCGAGACGGTTCTTGGTGACGTTAGTGTGCTTGCCCGAAACAAAATCCATGGCAAGACCACACACCGGCAATTATATTGGTTCAGCGTTTGGCCATTTGTTGTCCTCATCCCCAGGGGACAACCGTTTATTGTGTAACTTTTTGAGACGAATTTCAAGACAGGATTTTGTTGTTTTGACTTTGGCTGTGAGGAAACGACATTTTGGTTGAGCATTTCACTTTTGTTAGTCCTACTCAGAAAAACAACAAGAGACGCGCATTTTTTGTTACTTTTTCTCGCGTTTCAGGACCGCACTTTGTGATATTTTTGTCTCTGGTTACAACAACGCCCCCCCCCCCCAAAAAAAAACACACACAATAAGACCACACAATTGATTTAAGCATTTAGTTTTTAAATGTGCCCACATTTTCTTCTGTGAGTCGGGAATGCGGCGCGACTCATTTGAACGCATTCAGTTAGTGTGACGCTGACAAGTGCCATTCTACGGCTGAAAGGTAGAGGTGGGCGGCAGAATGTGCGACAGCTGTCCCGGAATGCGTTGTTCTACCGCCGTCTCTACTGCCTGAACTGTCAACTCGGGTGGAATGAGACCCGTATTTTGCCGTTTGAAACAAATGTGAGAGTTAAATCGCCAGCGACACCTCCTCATGCATTTATGCAGCGGATCAAATTGCGCGGTTGACAACACCCCTGGAGTCACAACACGACATTCGTCTTTTAAGCAACACAAATGGATCTGCAGAACATCTGATCATATTTGATTAGTCGCACTCTGGAAAGATTTAGGTCGTCAAATTAATATCAATGAAGAACCTAAAATGTAAGACTCACAGTTAGGAGATTTTCATTGTTTCTTGGGGATTTGGAACATTTCCAGGCAGCAGACTTGAAGGAACTCCGCCTTGGGCAAACCTCGATTTGGATTTTATTAAGTGCAGACAGGCAAGTTCAATTGTAAATGAGTTAAATGAATGTTTTTTAAAGTTACAAATTGCATGTAAAATAAGTAACAAAATGTTTTTCATCTAATTGTATTTCTTAGGGCGGCCCGGTAGTCCAGTGGTTAGCACGTCGGCTTCACAGTGCAGAGGTACCGGGTTCGATTCCAGCTCCGGACCTCCCTGTGTGGAGTTTGCATGTTCTCCCCGGGCCTGCGTGGGTTTTCTCCGGGTGCTCCGGTTTCCTCCCACATTCCAAAAAATATGCATGGCAGGCTGATTGAACACTCTAAATTGTCCGTAGGTGTGAGTGTGAGCGTGGATGGTTGTTCGTCTATGTGTGCCCTGCGATTGGCTGGCAACCGATTCAGGGTGTCCCCCGCCTACTGCCCGGAGACGGCTGGGATAGGCTCCAGCACCCTCCGCGACCCTAGTGAGGATCAAGCGGTATGGAAGATGAATGAATGAATGAATGAATGTATTTCTTAGTTTAATCACAACCAATTATTTAACACACACACACACACACACACTCACAAACGCACACGACGCGTAATTGTGAAAATTGTGAGTGCCCATTGTCGTGCATGTGCAGGTGGAAGTTTGAGATCAATGCCCCCAGTTCACATCACCTTGGAGTCACAAAACAATATTAATCTCTCTGCGCCACAAATGGATCAGTTGTTTTTTTTGTTTGTATTGTTTGATAAATCGCACCGTGAGGAGTCTTAGCTGCGCCATCTGACGCTGATGCCGGATTAGAATCCAACCGGTAACTACATTGAAACGCACCTTCATGTCGATTGATTAAAAAAAAAAAAAAAAAAAAAGTTCAGACTTTTTTCACGCGGCTTTGGTGGTAAGTGACAAATAACCCTTTAGCGCTTTTGCACCCTCTTCCCCCCCCCCTCCCCCGAGCGTACTTGGCTTCTCCAAAATGACCGTAAGCGAATCTGGCACCCAGCGACCGTGGCGCCTCCGCGAGATCCAACCCAAAGAGGCCGCCGGGAATTGTGCGGCTTTTAAACAAGAACGCAGCGGTAAGCGTTTACTGACAGCCTTTGAGTGGTCTGGAGCCCCCCGCCCCCCACACACCTGTCCGTCCTCTTACTGTGCCACTCTCACTGATAGCTTAATGGTGTCAACAGGAAAGAGAGAGTCCCGACTTCCTTTATCGGGGCAAAATCTTGGAGCCATCACCTTCTCTGTTTGCAGTAATTGCGGTGCCGGCGTGGACTCTGCGAGGGGAGGGGAGGGGGGGGGGTAGGAGGCAAATCATAAGGCTCAGCTTCAATCCACTTGACCGAGCGGGTCAAAGGAAATAAATGACTTTCCTTTGACCGGCGCTGCATCCATCTCCTCGGTGTCAAGGACACGGTGGCCTGTCTGCCACGTTAAAATGAAAACACACCGCTGCTCCTGTAAAAGCCTTTCTTTATCCGTCTGCCGTTTCCGTTTCCACCCAAGTTGCGAGGTGGTGGCGAGTATTCATTCATTCATTTTCCGAATCGCTTAAATCTCACTAGGATCGCGAGGGGGTGGCGGGTGCTGGAGCCTATCCCAGCTGTCTCCGGGCAGTAGGCGGGGGACACCCTGAATCGATTGCCAGCCAATCGCAGGGGGTGGCTCGTAAAGAAGTACAAATACTTTGTTACTGGACCTGTATTTTTTGATGATTTTTTTTAGTTTTAAATGGACTCCCTACATTTGTACTTTCTACTCCCTATTTTGAAAAAAAAAAAAAAAAGTCCTAAAATGAACATTGAATTTAAAGTGGTAATTTGGCATGTTCAACATTGTACAAGAGGTCGGCCATTTTGGGCAAATTCCATCTTACTTTGACATACACTCTGTATGATAAAATTCACTCGAATGAGCACCAGGCAATTCTTGCTATGTTTAAAGGATCTTCGTAACAGCTTGATCCTCACTAGGGTCGCGGGGGGTGCTGGAGACTATCCCAGCGGTCTCCGGGCAGTAGGCGGGGGACGCCCTGAGTCGGTTGCCAGCCAATCGCAGGGCACACAGAGACGAACAACCATCCACGCTCACACTCACACCTAGGGACAATTTAGAGTGTTCAATCAGCCTGCCATGCATATTTTTTGGAATGTGGGAGGAAACCGGAGCACCCGGAGAAAACCCACGCAGGCCCGAGGAGAACATGCAAACTCCACACAGGGAGTCCGGAGCTGGAATCTAACCCGGTACCTCTGCACTGTGAAGTCAACGTGCTAACCACTGGACTACCGGGCCGCCCCAGTTTAAAGGATCCATTCCTGAAATTGAACACGTCGACAATTTTGCCATGGAGCAGCCATTTCTTATTCTTCGGTTATGTAGCGATATCCGATTAGACGAAAGGGCAGGTTTACCAAATGTAGTGTCGTGACTATCAGTGTAAACTTGTTCCGCACCTCACCGTCCCTCAGTGGGCCTGCAATGCCGCGGCACATCAACGCTGTCAATTATTCGATGAATTTTAAAGAGTGCGACCGCATTTGCCGCTGCACATCAACCCCATCGATTATTAGATGAATTTTTAAGAGTGCGCTAAACGTGGGAAAATAATTACGTTGGTTGGACTTGTCGCCTGAGCACGCGTCTTTGGCACACGAGCAGACATGGCGAGGGGTAAAAGCAGATGGCTCACCAACATTTCCTCTACCTGTAATGCTTCACGCGCATGGATAAGACACCCTGCAGCCCCTCGAGAGGGGAGGTGGCGAGAGGGTACTTGTATTCAACTAGCGAGCAAGCATGAGCAGCGCGCAGCAGCTCTAATTATTTACCAGACGGCCTCACTGCGGTTTATTATAAGGTCTAAAAGAGCACCTGCAGGAGGATAAAGCATGCCGGCGTGAAGAATGGACGCTGTCCTTCCCCGCTTAGCCTCGTTAGCCACCTCGGAGATGCTGCCAAAGCATAGCGCGGACAAATCCAAACGGAGCATTTTATGATGTCCCGCTTTTTCCTCCTGGCTCACATACTCCAGTCCATCTTTCTCATTGGCTGCCCGAGCGCCAGATGGAAACGGGCTACTCTGAACCACCCTGGGGGGAGACCTCGTTTTGAGCAAGTCCGGTATGTACCGGCAAAACCCACAGGGACCCTCCTGTGGGGTTAGACCTCATTTTAGTACAAATTCCTCAGTGGGAATCGATCAAAGTACGAGTCCTGGAATGCGCACCAAAATGGCGGCTTCAATCCAAAATGGCTGACATTTTACCGTTACTGCTAAAATGAAACCCAAGAGCTAGCAAAATGATTTTAAAAAAAAAGAACGTCTTGGGAAAAGTTCCTTTGGGAAGGGGAAAAGGCCCAGAAGGATATATTTCATAAGAAAGTATGAGGAGTCCTTCTTAAGATACGGATTTATCTCACCGGGAGATTCCCACGCACCAAGTGTGGATAATATGCGTCGATGGTGAGTCGTATTTTTCATTCACTTTGTATGTGCGGTGTATCTTATTTTGAAGGCACGTTTCAATGTTACCATAGCGACCCGAGAGTGTTGAGGCCACATCGGACGTTCCTCGTGACATGATTCGTGTTTATTATTATGTTACGAAAATACCACAGTTTTCATGCAGGTCATATCATATTATTTTGTTTTATTTTATCCGGCCTGAAAGGCCGGTCCCTGAAAATATTGTCTGACAAAAAAGGTTGGGGACCGCTACCAAGTGACTTCTGGGCGTTGCATTCAATAACATCAAACTATGATGTCATACTTAACTTACATTTGGTGGGGTTGAAAATCCATTAAAATGTTCATACACCTACACACACATACACACACACACACACACACACACACACTCGTGGGTAATACCGTATCAATGTACACAATGTAATCATTTTTGATTTGTTAAGCACATTTTGGAACGGATAGCTTCAGTAACAACATGAACGAGCATAGGCAGGCGTTTAACGTTTGTCTGCCATTCTGCGGATGGATGAGCTTAACAAGGACAGCCAAGGGAGACATTTGTATTGTATATATCAGACTCTCGGCCTTTGGGTGACACCTCAGACGCCTGCACATTCTTCTTCCATGATTGTCTTTTAGGGCTGTCACAGCGAGGCCATTAGGTGTCAGCTAAAAGCCAAAGTAAGTGGCGAGGACAGCGAACGCTCGTTTGTCATCATCAACAGCAAAACACTTGTATGATCACGCGCCCCGTCGACGAGCTGACGTAAATCACCCGGCGCACCTTCGAGGGATTCCGGATTAAAAATCAGCCAGCATTATGGCCGGCTGCTCACTATTTTTCACATAAGTGAAGACAGGTTTATAATCACCTCGCATTCAATGCAATATAATAGTCAACAAACTCCATTTATGATGTGCTCGCTATTGTGTCCAAGCTGGAAACTATGGCCTAGCTTGAACATGTTCTGCCAGAGGAGTCAAGGAGGGTTTACGCTGTTTTTATAAAGTTTGATGTCCCGGAAGCATCAAGTCACCTTGTTTTATGTGTCTTCATGAACATGAATTAATTCTTCAAAACATGGATTATGGATGGTGGTTGCGCCTTCTCGGCAGCATGGGTATACCAGCACTGTTTTTGACTGGAGGAATGTCGGCGCCATTTGACTGTCGTTGCTGGACAGTCCCGGGGCGCTTGTGTCTTGCGCCTGTAATGGGCAGCATTTTTCACAGCCCCGCTTTGTTCAGCGGAGAGATCGGTGCTGTTGAACGGTCTGCAGCTGGATGGATGGAGGTCTTGAGGAGCCGACGATGAGAAGAAAGGAGCGTTGGCGCGGAGTGCCGATGCGGATTTGGAGCTGGGAGTCGCGGCTTGGAGTTTGAAGCGGATTATGTGGGACAGGAGAAGTGAACTAATCTCTTTTCGTCAATGGATGCTACAGCTTTGTGTTTGCTTTCAAAACTTAGCTTGTAGCAGACGTGTGCACATTTTCAGCATGACGTCTCTGATCCACTGGAGAAAGGACACTTTGATCCTCTCCTCTTTCATCTAGAACTGCTTCAGACAACAAAGTGTATGCAGAAAATTGGTGAAGATTGAACGACTGTCTGTGTCCTATGTGTTGTCTTGTGTTATTTTTGTTATTTTGACTTCAAAATGGCGCCGCGAGAGTGGCTGCCTTTCCAGCAGCTCCTTTATTTTGTTGTTCTACTTCTTACTTTCATAACTTTGCTGCTGTGAATTGGGAATTTCTCCATTGTGAGACTAATAAAGGTTTTTCTTATCTTATCTTATTATATGTATTTTTGGTGTACAGTGAGGACTATTTGGTCTTTCATTAAGAGAGCTACAGGCTGTATTAAGATATGTCCCATCATCAGTCTCGAAACAAAGTCCTGTGAGGCAGAAATTTTGCATGACCTCACCAAAAAATTGATTATTAAATTAAAATGAAATTAAAATTAAATTGATAAATACGTTAATTAAAAAAAAAAGTACACTATACTTTTGATGCTATTGTATTTGCGCCATTGCTAGCCGAGCGTTTCTGTACGAAACTGTGGAGGCGGAAGCATTTTAAGATGGAAATGTCAGTGAGAAAAGACTTGCTTTGGAAAATACTTCTGGAGGGATCCCAGTCTTTCAGAAAAACTCACATTGGTTGGGACAGATTTTGTTTTATTGACCGCTGCTTCCTTGTTTGTTAGTCACTGTGTTTGTTTCATGAGCCGCATTTAGTTCACATCACAGTTCATAGAGTCAATTGATTCGCGAGTAGTTGGCACTCCCCGTTCAAATGAAGATTTTTGGTCGTAAATACTTCATAGTGAAGATTATCGTCCCAATCTTTTTCAAGCATATCATTGGGACACTTTTCAGACAGAAGAAAAGTAGCGGCCATTTGAGTAGTCAGCTGAAAAATCGGTACAAAAACAGCCCAATTGTCTTCATGTGTTTTATTCAACCTGAGAGTCATAAACGACCCTCATAGCTTTTTTTTTCAACCTTCAATAACAATTTTGAACATCTTGAAGGAAACTAAGATACACATGTTCAAAAACATTAACAAGAATTTAGTCTTCAATTCACCTTCTATAGTTGTTTTCATAAACATGGAAGACAATGAATGGAATGAATATAAAGGATATTTTTACACAAATTGACGATTTAATGAGCCTGGCATACCTCGTAAAAACACTGAAGATTATTTAACCTGTGTTTTCACAGGACACACTGACAATAACTTTGATGTTTCAATTAAGCTAATGTACTCCATGTTGGCAATGAACCATGCATACAGTTCATGTTTTTGTAAACACTGAAGATGAATCCGACTCTCCAGGAGCACTGTTGCTGTTGGTAAATTAAACCAGCTTTTTATATTTTGGGAACTTAATAGATGCCTATGATGAAGAATTTGACTTTTTAAAAAAAATCTTGAATTAACCTAAAATACACATTTGCATAATCCTTGCGGATAATTTAGAACGGTAAACATAACCACCTCATACATTCTGTGTTGAACCCCCTGAACTGCTTGCCAGCCTGTGCCAGAGAACACATAGACAACCATTCACTCTCACAATCCAAATTTAGAGGGTCCTATTAATCTACTGTGCATGTTTTTGAAATGTGGGAGGAAACCGGAGCACCCGGAGAAAACCCACGAGGCTAGGTCCCAGAATCGAACCCACGACCTCTTGAACGGTGTGGCTTTCTTTCCTTAAATATCCATCCATCCATTTTCGGAACCCCTTTATCCTCACAAGGGTCGCGGTGGGTGCTGGAGCCTATCCCAGATGTCTTCGGGCAGTAGGCTGAGGACACTCTGAACCGGTTGCCAGCCAATCGCAGTGCACACAGAGACGAACAACCATCCGCGCTCACACTCACACCTTGGGACAATTTAGAGTGCTCAATCAGCCTGCCATGCATGTTTTTGGAATGTGGGAGGAAACCGCAGTACCCGGAGAAAACCCACACAGGCACGAAGAGAACATGCAAACTCCACACATGGAGACCGGAGCTGGAATCGAACCCGGTACCTCTGCATTGAGAGGTCGACGCGCTAACCACTGGAGGGCCGCCCATCCAATATATATCCTGTATTATATATTTTGTAAACCCTTTGAGGGACAGCGGTTACTACAGTGGATGGCTTATCACGTTATCAGGTTACAGGGTGCATGAAAGGGTTAAAGTAGTGCGGTCGTGCTGACTGAGAAGAGGATAACTGGTGTAAAAAATGGATAGATGGATGGATTTTTGACAACCTATCATTTTGAACGACATCACCTAATGTACTGCACACTATTTTGTCAAACGAGAGGAAAATTCACCGTATGCACATTTCCACAAACACTGACCAATTTTACGGAACTAACAGATGCATCTCAATTTAGAGTTGAGTGGAAAATGTGTTGATTTGAGTGAGTGAAATAGTTCATGTACAACTTAGAATATTGCGGGGATGCAGCGGTTCTTCGTGCTTTGCTACTGTGCTGTCAACGGAACATTTGTGACTCCAAGTTGTTTGTGTTCAATGTCCGCAAACTGTCGTATATGCCCAGAATTCGGGGAGATGAATGGACCAAATTGGCCATTAAAAAGAAGACGCGTGGTAACCTCCGGTAGCGGAGCGAGTGGCACAAGCGCTACCAGCATTGGCATCTTTGATTGGCACCTCAGCGCCGCCACGTAATTGACTTTCCAAAAAGAGAGGTAAACATCGCCACGGCCACGCTCGGAGGCCAGTCGTTGGACTGACCTTCATGGAGGCGAAGGTAAGCGAACCAAGTGAGGACTGCCGTGGGCACTTTGCAGTTACTAGCTGTCATCCGACTGCAGCTTTGACACCAGAGCTGTAATTTTTACCCAGCGTCTGATATTCCCTATTTCTCATTTCAACGTTGAAGGGAGGACACCTTCCTCAAGGTTCCTTACACGCTGGGCCATGTTTCTCCTCCGATAAGGCTGTGTGGTGTCTAGTGCGATGACTCACGCAATCGTGTTTTCATTTCAAGATTTATTTAGCTATGTCACATATTTTACATTGGAAAAAAGCTTGTTTAGTAGGAAAAAAGTTTTTGGGGGGATGAATGGCAACAGACTTGGCCAGTGAAGGAATGAAAAGTTATTTGTTCAATTGGGACATTCCCTGTGGCACACCTAATTGGCACACTAACGTATATTGTGGTTGGGAATCACTCATCATCTTGGGCTCTTGTTCACAAATGAGGAAAAACTTTTATTTTTTTTTACATTACCAGGTAAGAATAAGCGATATATTGCTATTGTTTTTGTTCACGTTGCTGCCAGTTTGGAATCGGGAAACCAAAACAAAGCATGTTCTGAATAGTCATTGTCATTTTCTCTTTCTAAAAACGAAAGAGGGGGGAAAAAAAAAATCGCTGAAATATATATACCGGTATATTTTTTTTTAGGCCATACCGGCCAATCCCGTGCCTGGGTGACAGCGGTCTTTCGAGGCTCGCACTGGCCTTGAGCTGACAAGCTATTTGTCCAGTTAATTGCACAACCCAAAGAGGCCGTGCGAGGATGCACGCCTGCGTTTCTCTGTGTTGTAAATCAAAATGGGACACGCAAATTGGCTGTGGAATATTTAAACATGTCCGCCGCCGGATTAAATTGCTCTCACATGGGCTGCATGTGTGCAGTATTAATGGGAACCACTAACGCACGCACACTTGCCAAACATTTAGGAAGAATGTCGGGAAGTTTAATTGGTCATAATGAGTGCGTTGCATAAAGAAAAAAAAACTTTAGACATGCAAGCCGGTGTGATGCCTGTGAACATTATTGTATATCGGGAAGCCATACTGATTCAACATTTGCAAACACAGCTACCGGAGAATTTTACCATTTCTGTTCTTCAAAAATGTTCTACGGTGCCACAAGGTGACGCCAAAGCCCGGTTTAATAGAAAATAGTATGTTGGTGTTGTTAAACTGTCTAGTCAAGTCAACTGTATTTCTCGAGCACTTTCAAACAGCCATCGCTGCATACAAAGTGATGTACATGGAGCAATTTAACATATACAATAAACAGTAAAACAAATCGGTAATAAAGACGGTAGAAAGCACCAAACAGTAAAACCAAGAACAAATCTAAGCCATGCTGAGTCGAATGCCAAAGAATACAAGTGAGTTTTGAGACTTGCCGAATGTTCAGTGGGAGGTCATTCCAGAGAGAGGGACCAGCAACAGAAAAGGCTCCATCCCCTCTGAGCCTCAGTATAGTTCTTGGTACTACTAATAATGTCTGGTCCGCAGACCTGAGGCGCCGGGCAGGTGTGTAGGGGCGGATGAGCTCAGAGAGGTAAGGTGGCGCGAGATTATTCAGAGATTTAAAAACAAAGAGGAGGATCTTGAAAATAACTCTAAAATGAATGGGGAGCAAGTGAAGGGATGCCAGAGTAGGAGTTATGTGCTCCCTCTTACGAGTACCAGTCAAGAGGCGAGCAGCGGCATTCTGGACCAGCTGGAGACGCTTAATGGAGGACTGGCTGACTCCAAAGTAAAGGGCATTGCAGTAATCGAGCCGGGATGTGACAAAGGCTTGAATTACTGTCTCAAAGTGTTCATGACAGAGGAGAGGTTTTATTTTGGCCACCTGTCTAAGGTGAAAGAAGCTGGATTTAACAACGGCACCAATTTGCCGATCAAGTTTGAAATCACTGTCCAGTTTAAGGCCCAAGTTTGAGAATGAAACTGATACAAGAGAGATACGTATTTGTGCATCAGGTGGGAGTTTAGTTTAACCTGGGTTGTTAACGGAAAAAAAAGTTGTGACTGAGCACACTTGGGAGCATTTTTTCCCCCGAAATCATCGGTAAGCAATTCATTTTCAAAGATTATCAAAGACGAGTTTGAAATGATAGTGCTTTGGGTTTATATTTTGGGGTGAAATTAGGTTCCAAACAATTATGAAATCACTTTAAGGGTTATTCATTATTTGCAAGTTATTTGTGCTGTGGCTCGGTCGCTATCCCCCACGAAGAGCGAGGGTGCACTGTATTGTGTTGCCCTTTTGCTTTTTTCTGCCTTGAACCGAGTTCATGGATAAATACAAAAGAGCAGTGGAGTGAAATGAGGTGCATTTGATTAGTTTCGGCAAAGATGGCCGCTTTCGCTTCCTCTGCTCAATCTTAATTAGTGAGCTGAGACGCTTCCGCAGACTTGATGAGGTCAAAGATGTTCATTTTCCACCTCAGTGGGGACTCTTCCCTGCATCACCCCATTTTAGTATTGACACTCTGGGGGGCGGGTAATCATATTAGCGACTGCTCACCAATACCACCACCCCCAGTCTATTTTTAGATTGCGGTTTATTTGTCGTCATTTTGCTTATATCTTTTGGTCCAGGTGGCAGTTCCGATTGAATAATATTAATATTACAACCAGGATATTGTGTGAATTCGTGTATCCATCCATCCATCCATCTTCTACCGCTTATCCGGGGCCGGGTCGCGGGGGCAACAGCTTTAGCAGGGAAGCCCAAACTTCCCTCTCCCTAGCTACTTCTTCCAGCTCTCCCCGGGGGATCCCGAGGCGTTCCCAGGCCAGCTGGGTGACATAGTCTCTCCAGCGTGTCCTGGGTCTTCCTCGGGGTCTCCTCCCGGTGGGACATGCCCGGAACACCTCACCAGAGAGGCGTTCAGGAGGCATCCGAATCAGATGCCCAAGCCACCTCATCTGGCTCCTCTCGATGTGGAGGAGAAGCGGCTCGACTCGGAGCCCCTCCCTTGATGACCGAGCTTCTCACCTTATCTCTAAGGGAGAGCCTGGACACCCTGCGGAGGAAACTCATTTCGGCCGCTTGTATCCGGGATCTCGTTCTTTCGGTCACGACCCATAGCTCGTGACCATAGGTGAGGGTTGGAATTCGTGTAAGTGTGCGCAAATCATCATATTGATTTCTATCGTGCATGGTGGCAGTTATCATGAATAACTAGTGAGAGGCATAATCGCATCAAGAATAAGAATAAGAAAACCTTCATTGGTCTCTCAATGAAGACATTCCCAATTACAGCAGCAAAGTTATGAAAGGAAGAAAGTAGAAGAACAAAAAGTATCGGAGCTGCTGTAAAGGCAGCCAACTCTGGCGGCGCCATCTTGAAGTCATAATAACATAATAATACAACACAACACATAAAAATAATAATTTATGACACACTAATTACAAGAGATGAATGTGTCACGGTAAGGCGGCTTTGAGCATCCAATTGTCAGGAAGCAGGGCGGCTGGGGAAAGTGTGCACCTTTAATTCCCCAAAACATAAAACAAAGAAATCGAGGGATTTTGAGATGATGAAAACTAAATTAAAGAAAGTCCCAACAAACACAGAGTAAGAGTAACCCCCCCCAAATAAATAAATAAATGAAAAAAGGGTGGGAGGATTCTCATTTTAAATCTCAGAATTCTGACATTAAAGGAGGAGTAGGCGGGTCTGAAAATGGCTTGTAGTAAATTTAAATTGGCTCATCTGTCTGATATTTGCGAAGAGTAGCGTCAATGAACCATGGCATTTACAGTTACCGCCTCTTTACTCCAATACCCCGATGGACTGTTATTAATTGCCGTAAGTGGATGACAACTAAGGAAACGGTTTGAAACGCCAGTAGATATGATTGCCTTATGATGTCGAGAAGAAGCATACCACATGTGTCAAGGCACTGGGATGAGTGTATCAAGGAGCACGAGCGCAGAATGAAAAAGCTCCCTGATGTCAGTGACGGTGATTAAAGATGACATGGTGCACACAGGCGGAGAAGGAAGAAGAAAAGTGGAAGCAGCGTCTGATTTGGGTGCCGCCTGGAAAAAAAAACCTTAAGACAATTCCACCTTTTGATTTGTCTTCTGTCTTGGGCTCTTATTTGACGTTTGAGGTGACGGGGGAGGGTGGTGGTTCGGGGCAAGCCATGAAAAACACACACGTGTACACTTGCAAAAACATACAAAAACACATTAATCGGGCACACATTGCTACGTTTCTGACCGGCAGGACCTAAAAACTTATGGACTTTGCGGGTTAAATAGAATCCTGTCCCCTTTTCTTGCTGTAGGAAACCCGAGTCCAAACTCACCATGTGGTTACACCGACTCCAGGCTCCTGGCCCGTCTTCACTCAATGTGTAGTTAGTGCGCACGTCAACACTTGAATGTACTGAAGTGCGAGTGTGTGACTTAGTTAGACGTTGTTGAATAATGATTCATTTTTCACATTTTTAAGCCTCTCTCACACTTTTTCAAAAAGTCTCATGTCATTCTATACCATCCATGTCATGTATGCGTGATGGTAGTGGACCCCCAAAAAAAACGGTGGGCAGGAAAAGCAGGGTGTACTAATGCATAAACAAAACCACTTGCAGAGCAACACTGGAAAAGCTAAATGGAAAAGACAATGTCCTGAAAATACGACACAGACTGATCGAACCCAGAGAACGAAATACAAGGTGATGACGCAACAAGGAACATGGATGAGACACATAGGGCCGAGGGAGCGGATTGGTTGACACAAGGGACCCGCATGACCAGAACAGGCGGTAAGACAAAAGCACACGAGGAAACAAAACGACAACACCAAACCAAATGTAATCTTAATCATAACAGACTCATGACAACCTGCTGTCAAACTTCCACTCCTTCTGCAGTCGAAGAGAAATTGAAGCAAAGTGGAGAAATCCCCCAACTCCCGGAGATTGTGCTAATCTCTTCCTTTACATTCTTCATTCGATCCCAACAAACAAAATCCCGACAAAATTTATGGAAATCCTCCCCCGCCCATTCTTTCAGATATCACCTGAAGCCCTCGTTACATACGAGCGAGCCGTGGAAACTCAAAGCGCCAACGGCATTGTACTCTGTCATAATGACTTCAAGCGGGGCCGCTTCATCATGCTGCCTTCTTGTGTTTACACGTTACTTTGAAGTCAGCATCGCTCGCAAGTTTGGTGCAGATTGCGCTTCTTTTGGATGAAAAGGTGCTAATCTAAGTTTAAGGGACGCTTTGTGTGTCGTCGGCATGCGGAAAGCAGCGAAAGGATTAGACAAATATGAATTTGGGGTTACTATTGAATACGATTTTTTTTCTAAAGTGCTGTTGTTCATCTCCATTCCTGTAGGTGGCAGTAATCATGCACATGCAGTATTTTTATCCTACAAACAGACTGACCTTGGCTTATTTAAAAAAAAAAAAGAAAACAAAGATTTTTTAAAACCTTTTTGGGAAGCCAAAATTTGGCTGGAAAAGCTTGGCTAGAAAAGTAACAAATAAAAATTATAGAATAAAAGAACTATTCGGATGTTGTGTCACTAAAGCAAAAATTCTTCATCAAAGTCACTCTAGTGCATAAAATATATCTTTTGACAATACGCTTGTTCCCTACATTCTGTTGTTCCAAATTGACCAATCCCCAATTTTACAGCCAATGACTAAAAAATGGAAAGCGTTAGAAAATCTTGAGTTTTGTAGTTTCTGTGATTACATCGTCATGAAAAACAATATTCTGTGACTCTCCAGAGATCAGTATGTCTCTAAATTGGATGGCATTCAATTGTTTCACCCTTTTTATTCAATAGTATCCATTTTTGGAAAATGGATGCCATTGAAGGAGTCTGCATAATACGCGGCAATGGTGAGCCGTGTTTTTCATGCACTTTGTATTTGCGATGTACCTTATTTTTGAATGCACGTCTAAACGTTATCATAGTGACCAGAGAGTCGTTGCGGCCAGATAGGGCATTCCTTGTATCATGATTCATGTTTATTATAATGTATGTCATATAACTGTTGAGGTTGCACGGATTTCACAGCGTCGTGTTTTGGCCGCCATTTTGCATCCTTTACACGCAGTCTGCCATCAAGCCCCAGCAACGCACGTGTGGTGCTGTTTACATTGGACTTATGGAGTGTCACATTGCGCCGACAGGTATTTACAATCAGCATTAACACCACCACAGAAAACTAATCCAAGAATTAGCCGAGGATAACCGCAAATTAACACTTGGCCTTTTATTATACGCGACAATGGGGCGTCAATCGGTGTCTGTACATAAAGAACACGTCACTCACGTCTCCCTGGGAAATGCTTTTAGCCGAGCTTTGGAGTTTGGCATTTTTTTTTTCCCCTGGAGGAAGCGGCTTGAAGCTGTCACAGTGGCGGCGGCGATGATAACGCGGGGTGGAGAGTGACACCTGGAGAATGACACATGAAAGGGAATCAAATTCTCCCCCGAGACGACTGTATGGAGAAGATACCGAAGCCCTCTCTTCAAACGCCTGCCATATGTCTCTGCAAATAGGCCAGTGCATTAACTTATTTAAATGGGGGGTCAGAGGCACAGTCCCCAATTGCTAAAAACACAGCAAATTGAGTCGTTGTGCTGCTAAATTAATGAGTTGTCATCCGGTTTATTCATAGGCCATCCATCCATTTTCTAAACGCGCTGAAAAAAAAAATGCTGTGGTGGAATTTTATTTTGTCAAGTGGCTGCAAAAAATAAAATCATCTGGATCTAGATACAGTGGTACCTCTACTTAGGAAATTAATTGGTTCTGGAAGACATTTCTTAACTTGAAAATTGTGTAAGTAGAGACGCGTTTTCCATATAAATGCCCTAATCCGTTCCAAGCCCACCAAAATTCAGACATAAATGTTTTATAAGCATAAAATGCACCAAGATATGTCACAAATACATGTTACAATTAGATCATAGCACAAAAAATGAGAGTTGTGCATAATGTGAAAAACAAAGAATAAAGAATAAAAATGATGCTCATTTAACATTTATCTGCGTCCTCGTCCTTTTTTGCCATCTTTAGTTCGTGTTCTCTCTCAGAAGTGGTTTTTGCCTGGTGTTTTGCAAAGAACTCATCCAAGGACGTTTGCTTTTGTCGGCTTTTAAGAATCCTTCGAAAATGTCCAAGGCAAACATCAGCGTCGCGAGCGATCGCCAGATCGAAACTATCAGAACACCTCATGGGCCGAGGGTCGAATGACGAGGACGCTGCATAGACACAGATCAAGGTCCCTCTTAGCCAATGGGATGCCAGGAAGATGCCAGGTAATAGCCAATGGCAGAACAGTTATAAGTGTGCTGCGTTCAGGAAACTCAGAGCCGAAAATAGCAGACCATCCTGTATTTTACCTTTTGTATCTTGAAATTTCTTTTGTTCGAAGAGGCAATATTTTCCTGTTGATGCATTTCGTAACTTTCAAAAATTTAGTATGAACAGACGTCCGTAATTGTTTAAAGTGAATGTGTGGTCTACTTAAAACATGTATCTGGATGCATATCATTTAATTTCATGTCACCACTTGACATCATAAAATTAAGTAAATTCAACTCATATTTTTTAAGTGCATAAAGACCCATTCATCTTCCTAACCGCTCGATCCTCACTAGGGTCGCGGGGGGTGCTGGAGCCTATCCCAGCTGTCTTCGGGCAGTAGGCGGGGGACACCCTGAATCGGTTGCCAGCCAATCGCAGGGCACACAGAAACGAACAACCATTCGCACTCACACTCACACCTAGGGACAATTTAGCATGTTCAATCAGCCTGCCACGCATGTTTTTGGAATGTGTGAGGAAACCGGAGCACCCGGAGAAAACCCACGCAGGCCCGGGGAGAACATGCAAACTCCACACAGGGAGGCCGGAGCTGGAATCGAACCCGGTACCTCTGCACTGTGAAGCCGACGTCCTAACCACTGGATTACCGGGCCGCCCTGCATAAAGACCCAAAAAAGTTAAATTATAACATTTACAAAATGTACACGGAAAGCAAAACAACAGATAATAAAATGGCATGATCTAGAAAATGTTACTTATGATTTCAACTTGATCCTGCTTGTATTATGAGTGGCTGAACAAGTTTCCAAACGTGTGCATTTGATTTAAACCCTGACTGTGGATAGTATGATCAACAATGACTTCTCAGTTAGAGATTGTAGTTATGCTCAAGTGCAGGTGTTTGTCCTTATGGCCACGCCTCAGTGAGACTTTCATCTTGGCCAGCCCACCAATACATTTATGGCTACACCTCTGATGAAGACCACCACCACCACCATCATTATGATCATATTTTCCTTCTTCTCATTCTCAATTAAGTACCAGGCAGTGCTTGCTTTGGCTTTTATGAAGCACGGTGAAAATATTTGCTTCAAGTTGTGAGAGTCGTTGGCTGTCTCACACTCAAGAGCGTCTCAAAAGGATGCACTTACACCAGGCACAACCGTGCTGCGCTTGAACCCACTTGACACCTAAGGTCTGGTACAAGTATGCTCACCGTCCGTTGGCATGCTTCAATAAATGGAATGAATCGAAATCAGAAGCAGTCAAAAAAAAAAAGTGCATCTCACATTTGCTTCGCAACACACGTGTCGCTCCTCTTGCAAGTTACGTATGACAATCACCACCTTGCACAACAGTAATAAAATAAAAAGATAAAGGTAGACTCGTTAGCTGGCTTTCTTTCCCGTTTGTCTCCAATTCAGCGTTTCCTGCCTCTCACTGTGCGGCAGATTGAAGACGTCGACTTGGAGTGGGGGATGGAGGGGGGGCGCTCATCTCTGGTAATTTGGCTAATGGGCTAAAATCCCAGATCAACTTTTAGCAAATGGGTCTTTTTACGAGGCCCAATCGCAGGAAGAAACGTTCTGCTAATGTCATGGATGATAAACATGCAATTGAGCAATGGCGGCGACGTGATGAGGCGCTTTTTTTGGTGCCGCAGCTGGAAGCCCCGCCGCTGCCGTCGCCACCGACTGTATCTCCCCGTGGTAATAACGAGGAGATCTATTATATGGATCTGCGCTCTCACTCTGATTTGTAGTGACACTAAATCATCCAAACAGCAGCCGTGTATTTTATTTTTTTGTTAACTTCTATGGGGGACTTTAAAACTTTGTTTCGCAGGATTCATGACCGCAAACTTTCTTTTTATTAAAGGCTGCATTAAATTCTGTTACCATTTCCAGGCTAATCCCAAATGACAGCGGAATGGCCAAAGAATGTGTCCACATTTGATATATTTGTTCAAAGTTAGTGCGTTGGGCAGCGAGCTCAAACTATAAAGTATACTGCATATCTTGTGCCTGTGTGAGAGTGTCCGATAAAAATACACAAAATGGACAAAAGGGAGTCGGATGAAAGACATTATTGCGGAGAAGGATTTTTATTTAAAAATATATTTTTGGAGGAGTTTGCTGTCGAAGAGCAAGCCCCATCAAACACCGATGGAATTAATTGCACCCTTGCAAAAAAAAAAAAAAAAACTCCCAAAAATCTAAAATGATTATTTTTTAATTTGGGATTTTTGTTCTTCAGTGGGCGGCCCAGTAGTCCAGTGGTTAGCACGTCGGCTTCACAGTGCAAAGGTACCGGGTTCGATTCCAGCTCCGGCCTCCCTGTGTGGAGTTTGCATGTTCTCCCCGGGCCTGCGTGGGTTTTCTCCGGGTGCTCCGGTTTCCTCCCACATTCCAAAAACATGCGTGGCAGGTTGATTGAACACTCTAGATTGTCCCTAGGTGTGAGTGTGAGTGTGAATGGTTGTTCGTCTCTGTGTGTCCTGCGATTGGCTGGCAACCGATTCAGGGTGTACCCTGCCTACTGCCCGAAGATAGCTGGGATAGGCTCCAGCACCCACCGCGACCCTAGTGAGGATCAAGCGGTATGGAAGATGAATGAATGAATGAATGTTCTTCAGTGAATAAATGCATTTGAATTAAATTTCCTTATATTATTGCGGACACATGCCACATTCAGTTGTGGTCGACCTACCTGTCTTGAGATCATTGATGAATGCAGAAGTCAGCACGAGAAAAATAACATTGATCAAAGACCGCAGCACACCGAGACACTTCTCTCTAAAACTTCCAACCCAAATATTTTTTCAATATCTTTACACGCACTACACAAACCAAACTATCCACCTTTTTTTTTTGACATGCACCTGCTTTCTTTACGATCGCTAACCACCCACTCTCACTCTTCCACACACCACAACCAAGCATCCCAGACTGAAAACGCTTTCAGTAGCGAGGCGCATATTTGAATTGTATTTTATTTTATTTTTTTTAATGACAAAACCAAAAACACCATCCATCGAATTTATAGTCTTGCTGTGCTTCCAGTCAGTATACGTCCATTTGACAACAACTCGACATCACCGTCTCACAGGCAAAGCAGGGAGGACAGCAAACAAGACCGTGTACTGTACCGAGTATCTTAGCTTTAATTAGTCTGTCTTTGTCGCCCCGAGGGGAAGAGAGTGTGAGCCTACGAATGGCCTACATTTACAGAAATGAAATGATTAGCGTATAAAGGCAGCTAACACCATAAACGCCTGAACGTACTTCAAGATAATGTAGCTCTCATTTTCCACACATTCTGCCTTCTCCCATTCATATTCAACGTAGACTTGAATGGCGGATGGCGTGTCTATTGTTCTGCCGTACATTGAGAATACGCCATCGCCTCTAACGCGCTCTTTTGACATCTTATTTTTTGTCCTTCATCCCCGAGCGGCTCAGAAAGCAATTTGGTCGCTAGCATGGCGACTGAATGAAGTGACGGAAGGACAATACGTCGCTTCTCATTAGCGCTAACGGGCCGACCGTGATGGAGGAGGACGAAGAGGCCGATGCCACTCAACAGCCGGCAACGGGACTGCAGATTGGCTCACCCTGGAGGTCAAAAGCACTCTGGATGCTAAACTCACACACACACACACACACACACTGCTGAGTGTGTGGATATTTCAGACCTGTGCGCACTCCCGCAGTGAGGGGCAAGTGATTGGCAGGGAAGCCGTGTCTCTGTTTACAGCGGCGCGCCCTCCCCGGGCTGCAAATCCCACGCTGTCCTTGACCCCTCCAGAGCTCCACTTGAGCCGCATACATTTGGATTAAACGTTGTCACCATCAAAAATGAACAAATAAAATCGGCACACTTTTGTTTTTCCATCGCCGACCTGCGTGGTTAAAAGCTCAGTTGCAATTGTTCACCCCTCAACTGTTAGTGAAGGTAGAAAATGTAAATTTCCCCATTGTGGGACGAATAAAGGATATCTTATCTTAAATCACGCATTTAAGTCAGAGTTCGTCAAGGTTCGTTGGAGGGCTCAAATGTTTGCGAAATGTTCGTACAGTTTTTGTGATTTTCTTCTGGTGACAAGTAAAGGATGGGTGAATGTCTGGCAATTGTTCGCCCCTTTGTGGGATAGGGGCTCGAGAGTTATTGACAGCTCGATTGGAATTTAATTTCAAAACCAAAATGATTTCTTTCAAAAATATCCATTAACGTTACAGGAATTTTTGAAAGCATATCTGATTATTTTTACAAGTGCAGAGGTACCGGGTTTGATTCTGGTTTTCCTGTGTGGACTTTGTATGTTCTCACTGTGCTTGTGTGGGTTTTTTCTGGGTACTCCGGTTTCCTCCCACATTCCGAAAAAAATGCGGGGCAGGTTGATTGGGCACTCCAAATTGCAATTGTGGGCATGATTGGTTGGTCGTCTCTGTGTGCCCTGCGACCGGCTGGCAACCAGTTCACACTGCCCCCCCCCCCCCCCCCACATTGCCCGAAGACAGCTGGGATAAGCTCTTCTACACTCTCCAAGCGGAGGCTCTTGTGAGTGAAGCTGTTCTTACAGTTTCCGATTGACAGTTTGAAGGAAGGTGCCTTCAGCGTATGAGTGTTTTGCTGCCACTCGACCCCCCACTATCAGTTTGGCGCCCAGGCGCGTTCCCCTCCGGAAGCAAAATATACCCCTGGCCCTGCTGGAACGTACCCGTCAGCCGACCCTTCCATCCTCTGCCCAGCAGGACGCCTGGAACACTAAACTGCAGTTCTGGTGGCAGCCTTGCAGGCCCGCCTCCTCTGCGGCATGATGTCTTTGATGTTGTTGATTATTTTTGAAAATACAGTACACGATGATGAATAGAACCTAGCCAAGGATGGGCAAAGAATGACCCGCGGGGTCAAATATGGCCCACTCTGTGCTGTAATAGAGAATTTATTGTATTAGAGTCGTCTTCGCGTGTCAACTTGGCCTTAGTTTGAACCGAAGAGAGAGAAAAAAAAAATCATCCAATGTTGCCTGCACTGAAAAAAAACAACAAATTAAATGATCCGAGCCTTGTCTGTGATGTGTTTAAAACTAAAATGAGAAAAATAACGACAATTTTGACATCACGCTCTATTTCTGATGCCAATGACGTTCCTCCGTTATCCGGAACCTAATGTGGTTTTCTGCAAAGTGGTACATCTGTTCTGCTTGAGGCGTTTTTTTTGCTATTGAGTTGTAGAAAATTAAAGTTATGCAACACGGCAGAAGTTCTGGTTTAGAAAAATGGCAATGCGGCGTGTCTGAAGACTTACTATGAGCGATAGGCTGGGAGCTTCTGTTGCTGGGATGGCGCGTGGCCGGAAAGAATGTCAACGAATGTCTGGAAAGAATGAGTTTTTATCATTGCGCTCAAGGACATTTTTGCGTTCAAAGGATAGGACAACCAAATTTTTAATGGTGCCCAAGATTAGCATTATCAGGAGGCAGCACTTGGGCTTTATTCGGAATGAGTCGAACTTGATTTGTAATTTTCCTTGCATGTCTCCTATAAAGGAGACATGCGCATTTTAACAACATTTGAAACAGGAGTTTGGTGACTTTTATGACATGCTTTTTTTGTCAAAATATCAAGCATACTCAACCGACTTGTTTTTTTGGGGGTGTGTGGGTGGAGTTAAAAATCAGCCTGTTTTCAGGAGGCAGATATGAAAATGAGCTACTGCTCACTCACTTACCAAAAGCAGGTGCACACTTCTGAATGCGTTTTTTTAAGGAGACATTCAGGATGGTGTTTGAGGAAAAAAAAAAGATGGTAAGAAGAAAACAAGAATAGTATGAAAGGAAGGAAGGAAGGAAGGTCTCTGGTGTGAGCAAACACATGTGAGACATTGATGCCCACCTCAAAAGATTTCCATTTGCCCATAAAGGCCACAAATGTTCAAATGAAACTCTTCAATTCACTCCTTGGCACCCAAGATGCCACAAGATGTGCCACGTGTTGAACCGTATTTCAAACAGAAGTCCTTACAGACAAAACTACAAAGTAACAACTGAGAGCAGAGCTGGATGCGGAAGGCATGGGAGAAAGCTTCATGTGTCACTGAGCAACCCGATCTTTAATACTGAGACATCGGGCCACGCCCATTCCGATATGACAGAGTATCAAGTACCTTCGAAACTGACAACATCAATGAGCAAGCCCAAAACACAGTCCCAAACAGTCACGACAAGATGGTGGCAAAAGAATCCCCTACAAAATACACAAGGCAGAATTACGATGAGTAGGTCAAGGATAGGTTCCGGAAATAATATTCATTCATTCATTCATTCATCTTCCGAGCCGCTTGATCCGCATTAGGGTAGGCAGGGGACACCCTGAATCGGTTGCCAGCCTATCGCAGGGCACACAGAAACGAACAACCATTCACACTCACACTCACACCCAGGGACAATTTAGAGCGTTCAACCAGCCTGCCACGCATGTTTTTGGAATGTGGGAGGAAACCGGAGCACCCGGAGAAAACCCACGCAGGCCCGGGGAGAACATGCAAACTCCACACAGGGAGGCCGGAGCTGGAATCGAACCCGGTACCTCTGCACTGTGAAGCCCACGTGCTAACCACTGGACTACCGGGCCGCCCCTTCCGGAAATAATAATTTTAAAAAATATATATAAAATAAACCGCGAATGTGAAGGGGTTCATTGTATTTATTTTTGGCCCGCCCAGCACCCCATGTTGTACATGCATATGCATCTGAACATATCATCTTTGAACGCGTTGCATTTTTCGGCCCCGGCGCATGGCTCTCATCTCCAAAGGCTGGCGGTTTTGTGTATGACATTGGCATGCGTCATCAGTGATTCCCGACCGTCGCTTCGTGACCGGCGCACTCCTAAAAACCCTCTCATTTACATTTAGAGTGAGCCGTGTGTCACAGGGCGCTCCCTTCCACTCGCAACCCATCACGGCCTCCTCTCGGCTTCCCGCTCCCGCCGATGGTAAAAACAATTGTCGGCCACTAATTTGGCGGCATGGGGAAAAGTCCCACAGTATTCTTTTAGCAAGGTGGATTGAAAAGATACAACGGGGGAGAAAGAAAATGGCCGCGCGGCGAGAAGTGGTGAAATTTAACTTTCAAATTCTATGAATTTTAAAAAGAGGCCACATGAGGCAAACCACTGGTGTTTAAAGCCCACTCCACAATGGAGAGGCAGAAAATGAAAACAGAAAAGAAGTGTCGGAGGGTCAAATACTGCTGGGAAGAAGGAAGTGTGCCACTTGAAACTTAAAATGATGTAAATTTCTGTCAGCCCTGGTTTCCATGCACACTTTAAAAAAAAAATCATTTTGATTGAAGTCATTCTGAGGATCTCAGATCACATGTTTTTATATGATGTGATGTATTCCCATTTGGTGCCTGTAGATTGAATCCGAACGACTGTTTTTTGATCTATGTAAATATCACGTTGTATGAAAAGAAACCGAAAGACCTTTGACGAACTCGCGTTGTCACATTCGTCTTACTGTTTATTGTGTATGTTAAATCGCATCATGTACAGCACTTTGTATGCAGCGATGGCTGTTTGAAAGTGCTCTATAAATACTCTTGACTTGACTTGACTTGACATCGAGAAACTAGTATCACACCGTGCATGTTGCTGGAACGTACCATTAATAGAACTTTGAGGGGGTCCAACGACAATTTTCATGGTATGCTAGGCCACATGCGCGAACAATGTACTGTCCCATAATTAGTATCATTCCTCTTCTTGACAGCTATTCATGATAACCACTATGTTGAACAAAGGATATATTTGACAAGCAAAAAAACAAAAAACAAAAAAAAACCAAAAGACACCCATGCGTCATGTTAATGGGATTGCTGTGTTTGCTAGTTAGTCATGATAACAGCCACCTTTATATAAATAAGCAAAAATTCCAAATAAAGTTTCTAGCACGCGTCTCATGATCCATCCATCTTCTGATCCGTTTTATCCTCAGAAAAGCCGCGGGGGGTCCTTGAGCCTATCTCAGCTGTCTTGCTGAAGTTGCTCCGGCAATTTCCAGCCAATCGCAGGGCTCACAGAGACGAACAACCATCCGCGCTCACACTCACACCCAGGGACAATTTTGAGTCGTCAACCAGCCTGCCATGATTTTCAAATGTGGGAGGAAAACGGAGTACCCGGAGAAAACCCACATAGGCCCGGGGAGAACATGCAAACTCCACATAGGGAGGCCGGAGCCGGTAGCGCTGTGAGGTCGATGCGCTAACCACTGGCCCACCGGCTTGCTCACGTCTCATGATTTAATTTCTAAATGAATTGTAATCATCGCAATCATGATGAAGATTGTTTTTCTCAAGAGTTTGTCATCATCATACCCACCTTGCACGCTCGTAAAAGCAGAATGACAAGAAATTATCCACGCAGCCAGGAAAGTTGGAGCCATTAAGTAGAATGTATAATTAAGTGATGAGTCTTTAAGCAGGGCCCCCGAAATTAAGTCATTCCACGTTTAGTGCTAATTAAGTCAATATTAAACGTGTCCGTCCGCACCGTAATTGCATTTCCACGTAGGACCGCCACGAGAAATGTCGCTGCTCACTAAAACTTCTCAAAATGGCCTTTGGTGTTCTCCAGACTCCAGCGAGTGTAAAAAAAACCCAACAACAACAAACGAATGAATAGAAGCATAAAATATGACAGCATTTGTCCCTCCACTTTCATTAGCCACAAATAAACCACGCCTCAATTATTTATGGCTGCGTCTGGATTGTAAAAGCGCAGCAAAGAGCGGAGCAGTAACCATCGAAGCGTGCCTTGCGGCGCTTTAAGTAATATTTAAAATCAGACTCACAAAGCACAAAAGGGTCAAGATACGTCACCTCCTTGCCAGGAGGCCTGCTATCATCTTTGAGGCTCATTTTCGAGGGGCGGTACACTAATGACACGTTTATGGTTTGCCGAACTTTCCGGGGGTCGCCGGGAATCAAACACACTCTTTTGCGCGAAAAACATCTCGAAGAGATAATCACTGTATATATGTTGGGCGGTCGGGTTTGGTTATTTCTCAAATACTGTGCTGTGATTGCAAAGTCAATTTCAATCAAGAATTACAAATTAATTTGCTTTGACGCCAGGCAGAGGGAACACCATACGAATGTGCACAAATGGGTGTTTTTTTTTTTTAAGACAACACGAAGCCAAAAATATCTGAAATATAAAATGTCTTGGGCGGCCCGGTAGTCCAGTGGTTAACACGTCGGCTTCACAGTGCAGAGGTACCGGGTTCGATTCCAGCTCCGGCCTCCCTGTGTGGAGTTTGCATGTTCTCCCCAGGGCTGCGTGGGTTTTCTCCGGGTGCTCCGGTTTCCTCCCACATTCCAAAAACATGCGTGGCAGGCTGATTGGACACTCCAAATTGTCCCTAGGTGTGAGTGTGAGCGTGGATGGTTGTTCGTCTCTGTGTGCCCTGCGATTGGCTGGCAACCGATTCAGGGTGTCCCCCGCCTACTGCCCGAAGACGGCTAGGATAGGCTCCAGCACCCCCCGCGACGCTAGTGAGGATCAAGCGGCTCGGAAGATGAATGAATGAATAAAATGTCTTTATAATAAATTTCTTATACCACGTATCAGACCAAACAAAGACGCAAATCTTGAATTGGCCCAACTTTCAACTTGGTACAGTTTAGGAAGTAGACGTTGAACATTCCGCTGGTTTCGAGTTGCTAACAGGCCAGACAGAAGCATGGAGTTGGATGATGGAAGTCATGCATATGGCTTTAGGTTAGTTGTGGCTAGTTAAGCAGGCGGACGGGAGCTGGATACTCGCAGAGCAGGTAGGAGGGCGGAGGGTGGACGTTAACAGGCCGGGCAAGTGGGCGGAGACTGCTGATGAATGACAACATCCACCTTGTCCGCAGTGTGTGTGTCATATCATAAATGTGATTGCTGCCCTCGCCCGTTCTGAATGCCTGCCACCACTTTGCATGATGGAAATCAACATCAACTCAGAATCACCTTGTAGGGTTTGAAATAAACAGAACTCGTAGAAATAATCCACACAGTCTAAAAATGAGCAATACTGTGTCAACACCAATGATGACTCAATCGCTCCTCACAGCAGTTGATTCTATAAAAAAACAAAAAAAAAACAACTCGCACAACGGAGACAATAGAAATAGCCTGACATGCAAGATCCGGACAAATAATGACACCAGAGTGCTAAACGCCTCAAACACGCGTAATAATCAGAAAAAGCACAAGCACGCTGCCCCCCTGCCTCCGAGAGGAGAGCTCGAAGGGAAGCTGCGTTCAGACGGATCGACCAATGGAGGGAACAAAAACATACACATTGACACAAACAACACAAATCTGCCAACACACATGCATACAACTACCAGCCTCCCTATATGTACACACACACACACACACACACACACGCACACGCACACACATACTTGGACCCACGTAGACGCAATCAGTGTGCCTGGCAAGGATCTGCGCAGCTTTGAGAGCCCAGCGTGACAGCATTTGATATTCATAGAAGAGGAGAGGAAGAGAAACAACAGCAGGGGCGCTGCCTTACGCGTGATATTACATTGTAATTATGATTTGGATGAAGGCGGCGAGGGTGCACTACAAATTCATGAACACACGCACACACGCGGATATAGACACGGGCGCGCGGTGCGAATGAAAAGGTAATGAAGCACACTCGCTGGCAGTCGGCGGGCTCTCCAAACTTTAGAGTGCTTGCTGCAGCAAGAATATAGGATCAGACGCAGAAAAACGGAGATGAGGTGCGGTGGGCCTCACGCCGCCATCGAGACGATGCCTTCTGATTGCTTTGTTTACATCAATATTTTCACGTGTCAATCTGGGCACCTTTGGGAAAAGGCTCACCCCCCCCCCCCCCCACCACCATCATGCCAGGCAGCCATTTGCAAGAACGCTGTGTAAAAACAACACAACGCTATGATTTGCCGAGGACTTTTCGAACTTCATGCGGTCTAAAAAATATGCACTTCTGGGTCGCAAAGTCCAATTTGGACTTGGGGAATGTCATGATTCGGTTTAGTGACCAACAGGTGGCACTGTAGGGCTCCCCCGGCAGCTGCACACCTGTTGGTCATTTGGTAATTAGTTGTATAAAAGGACTCCTGCCGCAACACTTGGTGTCATGTCATTGTTGCTTATTGCTACTGTCATGCGTGTTGCTGTTTGCTCTTGTTTTCTGTCATGTTTAGTTCATTGTTATGTTTTAGATTTAGTCATGGTTTTTGTTTGATACTTTGGACTTTGTGTGTTGTTTTGGATTTAGTTTTCTTTTCTTTTTTTAATACAATTCTTCAAATACACCCCGCTCCTCCCTCCTGCCTGCTTTTTGGGCTCCACCATAACCTTGCTACGTGACAGGGAGAAGTTGATGAAACTTTCCGACTGTTGTCCAAAGACAGACAAATACTCTTTTGTCACAGTAAACAAACATTCAGAAACCCTGCCCATCCCCTCTTGCTCCCTCACACCCCCACACACAACGACATATATATCTTGATATAGATAGCTAGCTATAGCGCTAACATTGGGCAGACAGGCTAGCAATGATGCTATTGTGTTTTGCTAAATGACTCAAAGAAAGTCAGGCAAACAGTTTACACCTACCTATGAGGAAAATACCTTCCACAAAGCCCCGTGGTGAAGAGTTTGGTTTCTTGGTCCCTTTAGTTCAGGGGTAGGGAGCTCCAGTTCCTTGAGAGCCATATCTCCTCTTTCATCTCAAACTGCTTCAAACAACAAAGCGTGTGACGGAAAAGTGGTTAGGACTGCACGACTGTCCGTGTTTTATGTTATGTGTTGTGTTTCTTATTTTACACTATGTTAACTGTTTTGTAAAGCGCTTTGTTACAGCTGCCTCTGTTGTGAAAGCGCTATATAAATCAGCATGTATTGTATTGTATTGTATATCCTGCCTGCTTTCGATCCCTCTTTATTTAAACACACCTGATTCAAACGATCAGCTCATCAGCAAGTCCTGGAGAGGCCTCAGACAATCATAAATGATTGAATCAGGTGTGTTGGAGAAGGTAGGGATCTAAAACAGGCAGGATATGGCTCTCGAGGAACCGGAGTTCCCTACCCCTGCTTTAGTTGGAACTCCAACGCCCCCCCAGGCAGTCTTGTGAGCCTCACTTGACTACTTCTTGCATTGGACTCATTTGAAGCTTTTGAAAATACATGGGAACAACCCTAAACCTTAAACCAGCCTTTTATCTTATATATTACTGCTGTATTATATTTTATGATACAGGCTACAATATCATACCTACACTTATAGTAAATACATTCAAACATCAGAATACGCATGAAAATATACTTTATTTTTGATGTACAGGAGTCATACATACTATAGGTAGTTGGTCATCCTCTTTTTTTCCTCTTACACATACACATCATTGGATTAAAATCGATTGCATCATGAGAAAATCATCGCTCAGGTTGGACTTATGACCACAATCGCAAAGAAATGAGTACGTCATCTCATCATCCATTTCCAGTACATTCCGTCGGGATCTCCCAACAAGATTAGTAGCGGTATTGTTAGGCGGAAGACGGCGAGATGTCTCCCCCCTGCCACGTTGGCATATGAGCCTGCCTGCCTGCCTGCCTGCCTGGGCCTCTTTTATCACAGATAAGTAGTATTGATTCACTTTGAGGCTGTAAAAAGTATTTGTCTTAAGAGTTGACATTTAATAATCTCTACCTAATCCGTGTTTTGCTGCCGAGTCGTCGCTTGTTTGACTGCGGGGGTAGTGGGAGACGTCTTGGCTCGTTGCCATTCATGCAAACGAAAGGGGCAGGGGGGGGGGGGGGGGGGGGGGTTCTCTCACCAGAGACACCAGATGCGAGCAATTACAAATAGTCCAGAGAAGCTATTTGGTAAAAAGAGCAGCTTTCAAAAACATTGTGGAACATTCACTGGTTATCGTGGAACCCCCGCAGGTGTCGTATAAATATGCTTCTGATTGATCTTGTGAAGAGATGCCGTCCTTCGTGGGCCGTCTATAATTTATTTACTCGGCTGCAGTGAGTAGAAGGACTTAGTTGCGGCACAAATCTATCCGAATATCGAGAATAGCACGACCACAATTGGATGTAGTGCTATGGAACATAAGCATAAAAACAAACTATCGGCATCAATATATTTAGCGGCTCAAAATATTATGCGAAGAATTTGTATTTTTCCCATTAATATGCTCAATTACAGAAACATGAGCGCCTGCAATTCATGAGTCTGCCTTGTACCTCTGCGCTGTCATTTACTCCGCGTGAGACTTGATTTCTAGTTCGAGTGTTTTTGTGCTTTCTACTGTCTCATTCATTTATCGATTTGTTGTCGTATGAATTATTTTTTGCTCCATGTACAGCGCTATGCGTATAGCCGTGATTGTTTTAAAGTGCTTGAGAAATACAGTTGAGTTATCCGCTCGATGGTCTCAAAGCAGCTTAGTGTATTCAAGAATGAATATCGGCAAGGCCACGTTATGAAGCGGTGCTTTGGGCTGGCATGGCCGCTTTAGAGCGCCTTGTTGTTACGGCACGGAAAAGACCTACGGTGACCCGGTGGGATATTTGATGTAGTTTTGTCTTGACATAAGATGCTGGACAAAGTACAACCCATTTTTGCAGGTTTTAGCAGTGGTTCTTGATTGACAGTCAACACGGGAGCGGTTTCAGCTCATTCACCGGACAGGCCCGCCAGTGTTTGACAGCAAAGAGAACGGCCTGAGTTTAAAAGATTGTAATTATTCCATTAAATTGTATCATTAAATTGACATTCAAGGTCAGCTCTTGCCAAATTTCACCTTGTGGAGGAATGAAAGCAGGTGAGTATTTTTCGTCTCATTTCCGTTTTCGTGCCTCGTCTGCTTTTTTTTTTTTCTGTCATCGATTACCTGATGCAAGAACGAGCCGATTGTGCCTCACCGATCATTAATCTGCACTGCGGAGCCTGGCTTTTAAACACCACGCTTGCGTCCTGCTCCCTCGTAGCGGACACCATTTTGCTAGCTGGGGTCAACTACAAGGGCGAGTGCGTGATGCCTGTCTGAATGTGTTTCTCTACGTGGAGGTCAAGGTGTTTTTTGTTGGGTTTTTTTCTATGCAAGCAGTGCAATGGTAAGTGGTTTCGCAAGCAGCACTCAGCAAGTTAGTAGGTATTCGATTCCATCATCTTATCCAAGGGTGGGCAAACTTATGTGCTAATGGGCCAGATGTGAGCTTTCAAAGCGACAGATGGGCCAAGTCCTTCCTTAGAATGTGTTTATAAGATAGGTAAACTATGCGTGTTTTATTAATTCAAATCATGCTCAATTTTTATGTGATTGATGCTTATTTTAGCAATCGCTCATGAAACACAATTTAATAAAATAAGTGAAATGTGGTTAAATTATGTCCCACGTGTAAAATTCAAAGATGGCCCAGAAAAGGAAAAAAATAATACATCCAAAAAGAATACTATTTTCAATTTTGGTTTTTAAATTGGTGCCAAATGTGCAATCTGATTAAGATTTGGAACAAGCTTTTTTTTCTTTCTTAGATGATACTGCATATATACAATATATATATATTCATTCATTCATTCATTCATCTTCCTAACCGCTTGATCCTCACTAGGGTCGCGGGGGGTGCTGGAGCCTATCCCAGCTGTCTCCGGGCAGTAGGCGAGGGACACCCTGAATCGGTCGCCAGCCAATCGCAGGGCACACAGAGACGAACAACCATCCACGCTCACACTCACACCTAGGGACAATTTAGAGTGTCCAACCAGCCTGCCATGCATATTTTTGGAATGTGGAAGGAAACCGGAGCACCCGGAGAAAACCCACGCAGGCCCGGGGAGAACATGCAAACTCCACACAGGGAGGCCGGAGCTGGAATCGAACCCGGTACCTCTGCACTGTGAAGCCGACGTGCTAACCACTGGACTACCGGGCCGCCCACTATATATATATATATATATATATAAATATGTGTGTGTGTGTGTGTGTGTGTGTAGATATAGCGACAATGTGGTATGTTTTGGGCTTTGAGCTGTTCTTTTTTTTCCCTCCATATATTTTTGTGTTGACCTTGGTTTCACTCTCAATGATTGGCCATTTGTTATAATTGGAAGTTGATTCGATATCGATGTGGTATGTTTTGGATCAAACGCAGTCCTTTTTCCCCCCTAAATCTTTTACAATGTTGACCTTGGTTTCATCCTGACAAACGACCTCACTGAATGGTTGACTACAGTTTTGACCCCTCCCCCCCCCCCCCCCCCCCCCCAAAAAAAACCCCATTGCATCCACCCAACCTTTCCCGTGTTTCATATCTAGAGAATGGTGGCAAAAAGCATTATTTTTAGAAACATTCCGGAGGGAGAGAACCTCGAAAAGAGCCATCAACACAGTAGCCATGTTACATGTCCTCAAAAGCATCATCGAGGAGTGGAAATATGACACCCCGTACGTGTGACAGACACACACTCACTGCGGGGAATGTTCACACTGAGTAATTATGCGCAGCGTTTGGCTGCCTCTAGGGCTGTGGTGGAGGAGGTAGAGGATGGTGTTTGGTGTTGATGGGGCGGTAGGAGTCCCTTGGATGCCAGGGTGAAAATTACACAGCCTCTTTGGTGGGTTTGGAGAGCCAGCAGACCTCATCAAGCAGCAGGTGAGCACTTTTTTGCATCTCCTCCTCCTTGGCTCGTATAAATAGCACAGTGTCACATCTCATTTGCTGTGTCGTGTTTCGGAACAACTCCTCGGAGATGCCGAGGTCCAACCCGGCTAATGGACAGAGAATGGTCCAAAATCCCATGAGAGGGGACATTCATCAGGCCGGTCTCGCACAACCGGTGACAGTCTTTTAAATTTTTTTTTACATTTTGCATATTTGGTTCGAAAGCGATGATGAATAATTGCAACAAATGTGGAAAATGTTTGGATGAACTCAAAATTTCAGGGCAAGAATCGTCGATAACATTTCTACTGGAGCAATTCAACAAGAGATTTGATGTTTTGCTAATGTTAAAACTGGTTGCTGATGGTGGAGTGGCTGTTCAAAGTCACCTGGAATAGGCTTCAGCACCCTCTCGCGAACTGTTCAAGAGAAGCGGTACAGTATTGAAAATGGATGGATGGATGAATGCTCGTGTTAAAATTGCCATTCCTGAAATTTCTTGGCTTTCGACCCAACCTGCGACACTGTTCAATTGTTTTCTGGTGTCGACCGTATATTTGTTTGAATCATTTAATTGACGGGCGGCCCGGTAGTCCAGTGGTTAGCACGTCGGCTTCACAGTGCAGAGGTACCGGGTTCGATTCCAGCTCCGGCTTCCCTGTGTGGAGTTTGCATGTTCTCCCCGGGCCTGCGTGGGTTTTCTCCGGGTGCTCCAGTATCCTCCCACATTTCAAAAACATGCGTGGCAGGCTGATTGAACACTCTAAATTGTCGCTAGGTGTGATTGTGAGTGCGAATGGTTGTTCGTCTCTGTGTGCCCTGCGATTGGCTGGCAACCGGTTCAGGGTGTACCCCGCCTACTGCCCGAAGACAGCTGGGATAGGCTCCAGCACCCCCGCGATCCTAGTGAGGACCAAGCGGCTCGGAAGATGAATGAATGAATTTAATTGACCTTTTCCACTTTCTTTTGTTGGTGTTTGATTGTCATGTTATGTTATATGTTAAGTGCATTGTAACAGCTGCAGCTCTTGTGAAATGCGAAATAAAGTTGTATCGTACTGTATTGTTATTCACGATAACAGCCACCACTTTACACAATAGGAACCAAATGACCTGAAATAATCCACAGTCCAAAAGAGTCCATTGGTCGTGCCCTCCTGAGTCACTATGAGGACAAATGCAGGACAGCGAGTCAATCCCACCCAATCCTTTTAACCTCAACTTGCTCTTACAATACCGCCAGCCCTGAGCGTGGCTCTGACCCGACAACGGAAAACTGTCACAAACTAAGTTCTCCCCACTCGTCACTTTCTCTCCGCCCACCTCAAAAGTCACAATCAATCGAGCTGACTTTGCACTTTTCTCCGGCGTCGAGGAGTCTCAGCGTGCCATTGTGAGTCCATCGATCAGCGCCGCGCTACAAAGTATCGGCCTTCGGTGACACTCGCAGATGAATTGGGAGTCGATGTGGTCAGATCAACAGTCTCCAGCGTTCACCGGAGAAGAGATTCACACTCGCTTGATACTTTTGATTTGATTTGGACAGGTATCGTGTCTTCGCAATTTTTTTCTCTTCTTTTTAGCTGTTTGAAAAGAAGGAGCGTAGACTGAAAACGTAGATTGCTTTGCTATTGCTATGACTGGTTAGCTGCCATCCTGAGGTCGCTCGTGAGCAAAGGCACCATATGCGTGACTTTTTGCTCAATTATATGTTGTGCAACCGGTTTATTTCTTCACTGTGTCTTTTATGTGTCTAGATTCAACTTGACGAAACTGGATTTTATCGTCATGAAACTCTTGTCCCAAAAAAAACTTGCAGTTTACCGAGTCACAGTCATCATAAAAGTATACTTCTTCGTTTGTGTCCGCATGACCGCATTACACTGCCCCCGAGAGGCCAAGGCAGGAACAGCAAAAGGAGCAGCACAATGAATCGAATTGAAGTCTGAAATCATGATGCGCAACCTGTTTAATTCTTCACATTCTCTTAAATTGTGTTTTAACTTACTAGACTGCGGTATGAGCCTCTGGCGCTAGCTTCCGATTAGCTGGTTAGGTGCTATATGGAAGTTCATTCATTCATTCATCTTCCATACCGCTTGATCCTCACTAGGGTTGCGGGGGGTGCTGGAGCCTATCCCAGCTGTCTTCGGGCAGTAGGCGGGGGGCACCCTGAATTGGTTGCCAGCCAATCACAGGGCACACAGAGACGAACAACCATCCACGCTCACACTCACACCTAGGGACAATTTTTAGAGTGTTCAATCAGCCTGCCATGCATGTTTTTGGAATGTGGGAGGAAACCGGAGCTTCCGGAGAAAACCCACGCAGGCCCGGGGAGAACATGCAAACTCCACACAGGGAGGCCGAAGCTGGAATCGAACCCGGTACCTCTGCACTGTGAAGCCGACGTGCTAACCACTGGACTACCGGGCCGCCTATATGCAAGTTATATTTAACAATTCGTCTGTTCCCCCACACGACGCCCCCTCCCGCACGTTTGTGACAATGGTAGCATCTCAACTCCTGTTGCATTTCATCCATTTAGGACGTGGACAAGATTTTTTATGTACCTGTTTTGATTAGCAACAGAGTGTCATTGTATATTGCAGTGACACTACGGGGTAATTTATCACCAGCAAGTTGGATGGGCAGCAGAGCACATACAAGTTAGTGGACCCTTTCACTCCACATTGACGGCGGCTGTCCGATTCGCTTTCATCGACTTGATGTCGCGTCCAACGAGAACGTGTTTTACGGCGATGGATTGTTGCGAGACAAGCTCCATTGACAAAACCGCCGAGGCCCGACTTGGCTGACTCCCCCGTCACTCAGGACAAAACCTCCATTTGGCTTCAAAGTATTTAAAGTGACAAAAACGCAGAGAAAACGTTCTTAACCTTCACACATTTCTTTCTGATTAAATTACACGTTCCAGTGGATTGGAATGGCTGCCTGGTTTGATGTGACAGGGCCGTTTCAAAGTGAACGGTATTCATTTCAGGCGGGCCAGAGAAAGGCCTTTGTTATAATTTACGCTCAGACTTGTAAAAATGAATGGTTTTACTCTCCAGGAGTTACAAGTTAATAAAGACGTTCATGCTGTACAGTACGTGAACGGTGATTCTTTTGCTCTATACAAAACAATTAATGCTGTGTTTTGCCACCAGGCCTAAGCTAGTTAAACAGTACATACTGTATACAGTATACATTACTGTATTTAATTTAAAGATATGGTTTGGCACAAACATAAGTTATGTGTTTGAAAATGATTTGAGTGAAACAGGTAAGCAGGATGTCTGAGATTATTCCATGTTATTAGCATTAGCATTTTTTTCCTACCCTTCCGTTCAGTCATTTTTATATGTTCTGACATTCTTATTTGTCGTATACGTGAAAAAGGAAGTAAGCCACTTGTACAGTGTCAGGGTCAAATCGGTAAACGGGAAATGGGTGAAACTTAGGATGGGTGAGTATCGATACCAGGTATGGGTATTGATAGCAAGGTATCAATACTGACGAGAGTCTTTTTTCTTTTTTTTTTTAAATTTTGATTCGGGAAGTAACGGGATACATGGCAGACAGATTCACAGGTTAAATTTTATGCATAAAAAGTATAATTGCTATCGGTAATCAACACTGGTTTCAGTGACAACTCGAGAGTTGAGAGTATCGGAAAAAAAGTGCTAAGTAAAACCAAATTTTATTTCTATTTTTTTTTTACAGGAAAGTGGAAATGTACCATGTAATTGAAATGGCAGGGGTTGGTTTTTTAATGCTTTTATGTCACATTTTAACATTTTCAACTGTCGTAGAAATTCAACAAGAGGTACAGTCCAAACTAGTAAAAGAGGAAGTGGCACAAATCAAAGCATTTTTACAGGAGAGGTTTGGCGATTATACCTTGTTGACATTTTATAGGAAAGGGATCCAGATTGTACTGGTTTATAGAACAGCAATGGCGAGAGGGGCATATTTTTTTTTGTGTCTTCATAAATATTCTTGTTAAAGTTTTTTTTTTGTTCTGGGTTTGGTGACTAAATAAAAAAAGCCAAAGAAAAGTAAATCCTCGTCTCATAACATGGTCATACGGGCACCTGGTACGGAATTGGCGCCTCCAATGCATAATGTTCTCTAATTAATGAAACAACGTGATTAATCACGTTCCGCCTGCCTCTCGCTTGCTCGCCAGCTGTCATCATCGATTATCGGCGCGATAAATGGCCACTCCGGAGACGGCAGGAGTGCGGGATGGAGTGCGATGCATTGATGAAGAGTGATGACGGCACCAAACATGGGACATGACAGTGGAAACGTGCTGGAGATTGGATGCCTAAACCCTCAGAGCACATCATCAATTATTGGGGATGGAATGGACCTGCGTTTGTGTCACGTCCAAAAGTCAGTAAAATTCGCATTCTGACGGTGAGGACGAGGGCGACGAAACTACGTTTGTAAAACCACTAAAATGAAAAATAATTCCAACCTCAATGTCATTTATTGGCGAGATTTAATTGTCATGTTAAAATGTTTGTATGTAATGTTGTTGGTATGTTTTGCTGCATTATTTTGTGATTTTGGAAAAATTTGGGGGAAAAAAAAATCTCCTGTCATTTCCAACCAGTCAGCGTGTATTATTCCGTTACCCTGCGGCTGGCTTTCATCTTGAACATTACTTTCTTCTTCCTCATTTACTTTGTACCGTCGTCACTGGCCCGATCGACTTCAATTCATTACAATCATTACTGGCATCACCGCTGACCCTTTCCATGTTAAGCAAGATTTTAGCAGACATGAGAAGAATAATGAGGTTGAAATAACAGGACATGATTAAAATGGCTGAGTAATATAGTGACCCAGGCAGCGGGCCAAAGTCAAGACTACCGTTAAGTGTGTTGTGGGGGGACTCAATGTATGAGCAACTTCATTCGAGAAATTTATGCTGCACTTAAAAGACATTTCAGGTAAATAAAAGGCGGGCTGTAGTAAATAACGTGCTTTTCAATGCACCGCTGGTTCAGACAGAGGTTAGAGTGGAGACGTGAGCTTGGAAGTGAGCAATACTCTGAGGGGAGGGGGGTTGCACCTTGTCACGTTTTGACCTTGCAGGAACGAACATTTGTAAGCTCGGTAGCGCCGGGGCCCAAGAGCGTCCTGATAAAGCGGCAGACATGCTTTAAATCATCTCCTGTGAGGAACACTGAGCCTGCGGACGTGATTGAAGGGGGGAACCGTGGAAGTCTTGCGTCTGTGCTTATGTGATATTCTGTTCGACAAGACACACATCGAACCATATTTAGTTGTCTTTATTTTTTTTTCATTTGACATACTGGTAGCGTATTTGGAGCAAGATAACACTTTGTCAGCAGCGCGGAATATTTTCTTTATTTGACATAAAATCTCTATGCTTCCTCCATTGTTATTTTTCATGTGCTCGGAATGTGACGTCACTCGGAATGAGAATGCAAGAACGCTTCACTTCGGGCTGTAAACACCGAAGTTCCCATTTCTCAAGCTTTGTATAATGTACCGTTCTTGGCTGTATCCTCATCCGGGAATGAGGTCGCCACTTGGATTTTATTATTCGTTCATTCTGTGGATGGCACAACCGCTTCTATCGAATGGTAAGTGGCAGTTAGCTTCCAGTGAGCTGATTGCTATCATTAACTACTTTACAGTAATGAACTGTGACTCTACAAAGTTGGGCCGCTTTGTGCGAGCGGGTTCGTTTAGTAATCCAACTTCTGGAAAAAGTAGAGGTTATTTATTCGGACTGCCACGGTGGTCGGAGGGGAATGCAATCACCATTTGTACAACTTGACGTAGACTCTCGTACAAGTGCCGAACGGGCAGGTGGGCAGGCATCGCTAGTCGAACAAGCAAATGCGATTTGCTCATATCATTACAAAAGTAACAGTTAGATTACTAAGTAAAGGGTCAGTTGTTACTAAAACAAAAAACAAAACCCCAAAACGTGTGTGTGTATCTATCTATCTATCTATCTATCTATCTATCTATCTATCTATCTATCTATCTATCTATCTATCTATCTATCTATCTATCTATCTATCTATCTATCTATCTATCTATCTATCTATCTATCTATCTATCTATCTATCTATCTATCTATCTACTAAAGCAAGTTAAAGAAAGCAAATAACCAACAATGAACAGGCCCTCGTTTACCTCTTTTTTTCCCACAGGGAATCCATGATCATCAAACATCAACATAATATTCCACCCATATGAGATGGCATATACAGTACGCAGAAAAGAAGAAACATAAAAACATCACAAATTTAGTGTCACTAATTCAACTCATTTGTGAGATTTGCCTCCAAGGAGTTTGTCAAAGTACCAGCCCAAAATGGGCAAATTACACTTCAATTTCGTGCTTGGGTTCTTCAGACTTTTTCATCCTCGGTCATATCGGAGTGCTGTCTGTATGTGTTTCCATCCAATTAGCCGTCATATTGCTTGATTGAATCAGCCTAGAGCAGACAACTGTGTCAAAGTCTTTGAGTGCTGACAGGCCGGAAGCGTATTTCGGCGTCTCTAACGGCGAACGTGTTGCAACGCATCATTAAGTGCGCCAACGACGGCCAGCTGAACATAAGGTCATTGAACTCGGACAAGCGCATCGATTGGACACAAAGCCTTTTGACAAACAAGCCATTCGGCGACTTGTCAGCATATCAATGCATGTGCCAAGCAAATGCTTATTGACGCTATTGATCCGATAAAGTTTGGCTCGCCGCACTGGAGATGTGGAGATCTTGCTTTACAGTACTCATATCGCATTTCTAGCTTTGCAAGTGGAGTAAGTGGGTGCGTTTGCAAGGTGGGCAGGTCAAACTGTGGGCTGCTCACAGTGTGGTCGCAAGCCGCCAGATGCCCATCCCTGCCTTAAGATACGGTTATCATTCAGCCCCTCCATTTATCCCTCTTAAGGGTTCATTCCATTCTGTCCATTTTTTGACATTTCCCACCAGCGAATGCTCAAAGTACACCCCCCCCCCCCCCCCCCCCGCCTGACTGCGGTGGTCCTGCCAGCCTGTGACGGTTAATGTGAACAGTTGGACGTGTCTCCTCTCGGGTTAGAGGTGACTATCAACCCCGGAGGTGTTGCGTGCCTGCGGAGAAACCATGGACCTGTGCCAAGTTCTCCATTAAGGATCCTGCCTTCCCAACCCCCCCCCCTCCCCCCATTCTTCCAAGGTCCTTCTCGTCTGTTCCCGCACGTCCCGCGTTGAGAAAAAGAAATTTGCGCTTGCTTCCAATTCATCTGCAGACAGTCGGTGGCAGAGGTCTCAGACAGAGTCGACCTCAGCTTTGTTCCGTGTCAGAAAATTCCTGCCAGAAAATTAGTTTTATGGAGGGGATGTATATACATTTAAAAAAAAAACGCCAACGGGCTGCTGGAGGAGCAGAGCAAAAGGTCCGCGTGCAACAAGGGTGTCGGAGTGGAGAAAGGGTGCTTTTATTCCTTTTTTACAAGAGTAAATGTGACATCCCTGCCAGCGGGAGGCTGCGTTGTAGTCGACAGTAACTCCTTTGCCCTTGAGGACCCAAACAAGCTCCTGCCCCTGTCTCGGGCTGAGAAGCGCAAATAAAACAAATATGCCGCTGCAGGTGGAGCCATTTTAAACAAAGACAGAGCTGTAACTGAGCCCAAACGCAATAAAACCACTTTTGAAGCAACTTTATTTATTATTAAAAAAAAACAACTCTCCGTTCTGGGGGAGCGGCATTATGTGTATTCATGATCAGATTTTGTAGAAAATACGAGGTAGCTCGAGCAGCATGGTGGAGGAGTGGGTATCATGTCTGAGGTTCCAGGTCGCAATCTTGGCTCTGACGTTCCTCAGTGTAATTGACATGATTGTTGGGGGAGGGGTTTCTTTCACCCTTTTGTCAGAAATAACCTGCTAACTTTGTACCTTAAAGGGTACAATGGCTTGTCACTGACGCGGTACCCTCAAGGCTGCGCCTATTGTTAGCCTTTAAATGGGGTACATATTGGGAGCGTTGTGATTTGCACGTCAAGTACATTTTGAAAATTTTTTTTTTATATAGTTTGGTAGATCTGCCAAGTCGTTAAGAAAATACACATAGGCTACAGTGTAGGTTAAGATATCAGTCCCCAAATAATTTGACATTGTTAACGTCTGCCACCGCAATTTGTAACAGGTATAGAACAATTCCATAAAAAAAACTTGGGAACCACTCATTTCAACAACACTTTGCACTCATGAAACCTTGGCTACTTTCGACAAAGGTTTTGTGGGGTGTGACTGTCAGGCGTCTGGTCGACAAGAGTGATTATTGCTCCTCTCTTTTCTGTCTCGGAAAGGATAAAGTGGCTTTGAGCTGTGCTTCCTTCGCGTAACACACCGTAATACTTTTTCACCAAACACGCCCTCTTTATTCCTATCCTCTCCTCTCTTTCCTTCTTTCTTCCTTTCTTTCTTTCTCAGACACACACACACACACATACGATAAAGGAAAGTGGAGCAGGTTTTGTTGATGACTTAAGGGATGGGAGGCACACCGGGGCTCCTAATGCACCTCGTATTTAAATAATCCCCGGGTCTCCTCTATCCTTCTTGTGCCTTTGTTCACTTTGAAAACTTAGCAGCCGTACAGCCTGTAACTGCTAGTTTGGGGGGGGTAGGGAGGCAAGTGGGTGAGGGAGGGAGCCAGGGAGGGAAGGAGGAGGGTGAATATGTTTTATTCCTCACACAAGTGGTAAAACAAACAAACAGACAAACAACTAGAAATGTTATCGAGTCCAGTCCAGTCCAGGTCTAGAATTTACTGCCAGAAGGAGAATGATCAGCCATTCTTTTTTATCTGCTGCACAGAACATACTGAAGAAAAAGGTAGGTTCTGTAGCGATCGATAAGTACAGTATGTAGGTATGTACTGGTATGTGAGATGTTTGTTCGGTCGAGAAGTAGCTAGGTAGCGAGCTAGCTCGCGAGGTTAGAGAAAAGGCTGGAAGGCTGCAAGGTGGATAAGTATGTAAGGTAGGTAGCTGGCGTAATTGTGCTGAAACGACAGGCAGATGTGTAGGTTTTTGCCCGAAAATGGGAGAGTCATTCAAGTGGTGTAAAATTGTGAGAATTTCCCAAAGACTTCTTGCGCCAACTTGTGAGGACATCACTCCAAATCAGTGGAGTTCATGCTTTGACTGTAAAATTGGTTGTTTTTCAACAAAATTGAATCTTTTGGATGGGGAAACTGCAGTTTTGTCACAGTCACTCATTCCTTTTCTTGCCTGGGTGACCACTTTTTGTGCGATTATGCGTAACGGCCCAACCTGGCTATCGCAGGATTGGCAGAAAAGTGTGTTTGTGTGTGTGTGTGTGTGAGAGAGAATGAGAGTGAGTGAGAAGTGAACAAGAGAGAGTGAGAGAAAGAGAAAGAGAGAGAGAGAGAGAAAAAGAGAAAGAGTCTGTTCTGTCTTTCGCAGTACTAGCTTTGGAGCCTTTTTCGCTATTGTAATCTGATAGGATTCCCCTGCATTGAATTATTAAGCTCTCCACTATGGGTGAGTGCACCTCATTATAGCCTTCCCCCCCTCCTTCTCTCTCCCTCCCTCCTCACGACTGCAGACAGATAAGCATGAGTGATCATTCCAGGGCTTCATTTCTAGTTGCTCTCTCTCACCTTGATCAGACTGGATACGATTTCCACGTTTACATTGTAATTACTGCACCTACCTCCAGTCAAGGCTAAATCTCTCTCCTTCTCTCTCTCTCTCTCTCTCTCTCTCTCTCTCTCTCTTTCATATATAAATCCTCGTCTCACCCCCTCGCGTGGTGTCCGTCCCTCATTCAGCTCGGGTCCTCTACCAGAGGCCAGGAAGCTTGAGGGTTCTGCGCAGTATCCTTGCTGTTCCCAGCACTGCGCATTTCTGGACTGAGATGTCCGATGTTGTTCCCGGGATCTGTTGGAACCACTCATCTAGTTTGGGAGTCACTGCCCCGAGTGCTCCGACCACCACAGGCACGACTGTCACCTTTACCTTCCAGGCTCTCACCAGGTCCTCTCTGAGCCCTTGGTATTTCTCGAGTTTCTTGTGTTCCTTCTTTCTGATGTTTCCATCACTTGGGACCGCTACATCCACTACAACGGCTTTCCTCTGCCCTTTATCTATGATCACGATATCTGGGTGGTTCGCCATTACCATCTTGTCAGTCTGGATCTGAAAGTCCTACAGGATCTTTGCTCTGCCATTCTCCACCACCTTCGGAGGTGTTTCCCATTTTGACCTTGGGGTTTCCAGTCCATACTCCGCACAGATGTTTCGGTAGACTATGCCAGTCACCTGGTTATCGCGTCCCATGTAGGCTTTCCCTGCCATGTGTTGTATAGTCTCAGGTGCCTCTTTGCACAACCTACACCTTGGGTCTTGTCTGGTGTGGTATATCTGGGCCTCAATGGCTCTGGTGCTCAGGGCCTGCTCCTGAACAGCCAGGATGAGTGCCTCTGTGCTGTCCTTCAGGCCAGCCCTCTTGAGCCACTGATAGGACTTCTTGAGATCAGCCACTTCAGTTATGGTCCAGTGGTACATCCCGTGTAGGGGCTTGTCCTCCCATGATGGTCCCTCTTCCAGCGCCTCATCCTCTGTTCCCCATTGTCTGAGACATTCTCTGAGTACGTCATCCGTTGGAGCCTTCTCCTTGATGTATTCATGGAGCTTGGATGTTTCATCCTGGACAGTGACTCTCACACTCAGTCGTCCCCGGCCTCCTTCCTTTTGGCTTGCGTACAGTCTCAGGGTGCTGGATTTGAGATGGAATGGTTGTGTGGATCAGGGAATCTATGTCCCTTTCGCTCTTAGCATACAGCTTTATGTCATCCATGTAGAGGAGGTAGCCTGTCTTAGTGATTACTTGGCTTAGGGTGTTCAGTCCTATGCAGAACAGCAGTGGGGAGAGTGCATCACCTTGGTATATGCCACATTTGATGGACACTTGGGTAAGTGGCTTGCCATTGGCTTCAAGTGTGGTTTTCCACATCCTCATTGAGTTCGCAACGAAGGCTCTTAGGGTCCTGTTCAACTTATACAACTCCAAGCATTCAGTGATCCATGTATGTGGCATCGAGTCATAGGCTAATCGACCCTCGACCTACTGGCACATTTCTCCACTTTAACACGTGTACGTCTGGCCCAGCGAAGCTTCTTTCGACCGTCTAGGATTGGTTGGATATCAGTTTTGCTATCCTATCTACATAACTATACCTATCTTTCCGATCTAAAGTACTTTCGTGATCCTCCATCTGTTGTTGTTTCAGCAGCGTCCACTAAAGGCAACTGTTTTGGTTTTCTTGTCCTCATCCAAGAAAATGGGAGAACGTGGCAGACACTGACAGACAGACTATGGTGTCTTTAACAACTGGCTGTGGAGGCGCCACCCTGAGTTAGCAATCCTCGCGTTGCCACCCGACAGCCAGTTATCGGAGGCGGCGGCTGGTCACGGCTTAGTACTGTGATTGAATCCGCACACATCGGGCCTGATTAAACACCACTTTGGGGCTGTGTTTCCGTGCTTGGCTGAGCCAAATGTTGGAGGGTTGAAATATGGTTTCCCACTCAGGATTTGACTGATTCAAATGCAATTAAGACTCACAAATAGCATTTTCATAGAGTTGACAAAACATCACCCGAGGTGATTGGTATCTGTTTCTAATTATCTATAAAGCGGCAGTGAAACAGTTGAAATGAGAAGATGAACGGCTTGTTTTTGAACAGACGAGCGACTCAATACGGCAGCTGGAGAGGCGTGAATGGCCGTAATACTCCACACGCCTCGATGCCCGGCAAAATTAATATCGGGGAGTAAATCTTTCATTTTCTTGATTGATCGCCATCATTAGGAGCATTGATCGGTCGGCGGGAAAACGGCAAGGGGCTCAGGCATCTGCTGCTATGCTTAGAGCAAGAATAAGAGGCACAATGTATCTACCTACCCTCCCTTATCTTTCTTCCCCGTATCTAACAAGATTGGTCTACCAACCGTTTGAGGCAAGTCAAGTCAAGTCAACAGTATTTATAGAGCACTTTCAAACAGCCATCGCTTCATACAAAGTGCTGTACATGGAGCAATTTAACATGCACAATAAACAGTAAGACAAATCGGTAATAAAGGCGGTAGAAAGCACCAAACAGTAAAACCAAGAACAAATCTAAGTCATGCTGAGTCGAATGCCAAAGAATACAAGTGAGTTTGAAACACGAAGTGTTCCCTACCTTATATTTACTTACTGTATTTCTTCACCATATCTACCTTGTGATAAATCAGGTTTCCGAGCTCATTACAGTTCAGAAACAGCGCTTATTAAAGTACTAAATTATTGAAGATTCAACAATGACGCAGGGCTGGTGTCGCCGCTCTTCTTATTGAATCTCAGTGCAGCTTTTGATACAATTGTTCATAATATACTGCTGAACAGGATGGAAACTTGCAATTCAATGGAGCAGTCCTAAACTGGTTCAAGTCTGACTTGGTGGTCAGGAGTTACTTTCTGACCGCTGGAAGTTTTCAATGTAATCAAATGGCCATGGGGTCCCTCAAGGGCGAGTACTTGGACCAATTTTGTACAGTTGGAATATGTTACCTTTGGGTCAAATGCTCCAGAACGCCAAGATTGATGATCATGCTTATGCAGATGACACAGCTACATTTATCAATGTCTCCAAATTACAACCGTTCAATTAACATCTTGTATCACTGTCTAGAGGAAATTAACAACTGGTTGAACCAACATCTCCTTTAGCTAAATCAAAACAAAACAGAGGTAATTGTTTAGTTATTTATTATTGTTATTATTTTATTTTTGAAACCTACTCTCATTTCTTAACTTTACTTTAAAATGTTCTGAAAGTTGTCTGTTAATATCTTTCAGTGTTGTCAATGTATGTTCCTATAGTATTTTTGAAAGCTTTTTTTATTTTTTTTGTGTCGACTTTGGGTTGTTGGTCGCTTGGTCAGTCGCTAGTTAGGCAAGGAAATTACCATACCTACAAACATCTACCAAGGTAGCTACCCACCAAGCTACAGTACCTTACATACCTACCTTCTGACCTCCCTTCAGCCCTATGCTACTGATCTACCTCATTTTCTCACCAAACTGTTGTACCTAAAAAAAAAAAAAAAATTGTGGTCCTTCCCTTTATCTATCGACGTTTTACCTACCTAAAGAGCAAACTAGCTAGCTTGCTACCTACCTGCCTATTTAGCTTCAATACCTTAGATACCTACCTTCTAACCAACTCTGGCCTGTTTACTGATCAACTTTATTTTCTCACCTACCTTTCGTATATTAAAAATAGTATTAAAAAATTAAAACATAATGGGTGGTAGGTTCCGAGATAGGTAGCTAGTTGTGCAGGTAAAATAGAGTACCTAACCACATTTGACCGACTTCCAGTGTCTACCTTTACCAAACAACTTTTGACCTACCGAGCAATTAACTCTAACCTTTACGTACTGTGCTTACCTTGGATATGGCTGCTGCTGCTCCTGCACTTAATAGCAATAATGAGAGGTGCAGCTGACATCCAGTACATACATAGATGTCGGGGAGAAATTTGCAGGTGTCAAGGGAACATCTCTTACCCCTGACTAAAAAAAAAATAAAAATAAGTACGAGTCCTTGGATGTAAGACATGGATATGAAAATGTCGGGAAAAAGCCCCGAGATTCAAACAAAGTCTTCAAGGTTAATTTACTCTTAACTCTTATTAAGTGTTAGTCTGCGGGGGCTTCATTAGGGTGACATGCAAGGTGCGGCTGTGGACCAGATTAACCTTGCGCAAGAGGGATGGAAGGGAGAAGTGGTGGGAAATGGTGGTGGGGGGTGTAAGCGTGTGTTCCGTCTCTCCATGTTGGGGGTGAGTCACCACGGGAAGGCTGGTGCTTTGGTAAACATATGTGCCTGGCAAGGCGGTAAACAAGGACAAGGAGTGTCGACAGCTCGGCTGCAAATAACGTTGTCGACATACGCATGCTACACACATGCACTCTGGTGTCACAGACCTCCGCCAAGGTTGAGACAATTGACACATGGGCCTAACAGAAGAGATTACTTACATAGTGGGTAAGATGCCACTCTTTGTTTCTGCATTTATTTGCTATCATGGTATCCGTGAAGGGTCTTGAAAGGCGCAATGCGCTTCCGCCCGCAATTTACCAAGACTCACTAATGACAGTTTTGTCCCTTCCTTCGGGTCAAATGATGATCGGCTTCCCACATTTCTCACATTCTATAAAATACAAAATTGAACTTGAGGTAAGAAAATCAAAAATAGGTAATTTAGGACGACATTTCTTGGACATTTCTCAGCCTTCCCTCAGGAGTGTAAATTTGACACGAGCTTTTTCAAGCAATTTTTTTTGCGTCACTCACTATTAGCGCTGGCGTCGGTGAATTAGATGTTGTTTATCAATGAGGTTAAAAAAAAAAGATTTAAAGCACTTAGTCAAAATTGGCGTTCTGGACCTACAGTGTAGACCTTGCTTGGAACGGAACGGCAAAAAATAACTACTTCAGAAATTCAAAGGACCCGAAAGTTTTTGGTGTTGAATGAATGAGGGGTGATTAGTGGACTAATTGACTTTTTAAATGTCACCGTAGACATTTATCTTCACGGAGTTGTGGCTTCCAGTAAACATAAGTGTTTTTATGCGCAACTATTATTTCTTCAGGTCTAATTAAAAATCCACTGACGACAGAAAAGCTTGACATTAAAAAAAAAAAAAAAAATTCATGGACCGGAAGAGCGACATATTAGTGACTAACGGCCTTGACCTTTTACCGTCATCTCTTTTCTTTGCTGAGCTGAGTTGAATCCCAACACTTTTCCCACGATTTCTATAAACTGTAGAAACACTTCAACGCTTGACGATAAAATATTACTTGGGGAGGGGGGATAAAAAAAAATAAAAAATAAGAAACAGCGCATAAGAACCTTTAGCTGTGGCACTCTGGCATCAATCCTGCAGTGACAGCTGCCAAAAAAAACAACACCTTCACCCTCCTCAAAAAAAGGTGCTGATGCTTGAAAATGTCAACTTGAATCCACGGTAATGCCTTTCGGGAATATCGGCGGATTTGGGAGCAGCTCACGATCTGATTAGTGACCCCACCTTGGTTTATGATCCTCTGTATAAGCACCGTTGGAAAGAAGGGACTTTTTTGCATCATTCGTCTTAGTGCATGTACATTCAAGATGCGCATTTTCCTGTAATAAAGGTCTAATTGACCCGTACGCTGCGGGAGGAACAGGATTGATGTCCCGGAGAGAGCTGCTGCTTCTGACTCAAAGGCTAAACGCTTCAAAGTATTCATGCCCTCGATTCTTTCTCTCACTATGCCCGCATCCTGTTTTCTTCTTTTCCCTCAGCTACCGCCATTTCCTTTTGTCTCCCGCTACAGCATAGGTGTCAGATGGGGGTGGGTGGGGGGGGTTTCTACCCACATAATTTTATATAGCCCGTGAAGTTAATTTTGCTAAAATTGCTAAAATACAATAATTGCAAATTATCTTCAAATGCGATATTACAAGCCCTTTTTTTTGGGTTACCAATTCCCCTTTAAAACATTAATTCATTCATTCATTCATCTTCCGAGCCGCTTGATCCTCACTAGGGTCGCGGGGGGTGCTGGAGCCTATCCCAGCTGTCTTCGGGCAGTAGGCGGGGGACACCCTGAATCGGTCGCCAGCCAATCGCAGGGCACACAGATACGAACAACCATTCGCACTCACACTCACACCTAGGGACAATTTAGTGTTCAATCAGCCTGCCATGCATATTTTTGGAATGTGGTAGGAAACCGGAGCACCCGGAGAAAACCCACGCAGGCCAGGGGAGAACATGCAAACTCCACACAGGGAGGCCGGAGCTGGAATCGAACCCGGTACCTCTGCACTGTGAAGCCGACGTGCTAACCACTGGACTACCGGGCCGCCTCCCTTTAAAACACACACCATAAATAGCTGTAAATATGTGAAAAAAACAGTTTTTAATGGCCTATAATTTCAAAAGTAGTTATTCATTTATGTGGTGCACGACAAAAATAAAAATAAATAAAGAGTTTGACACCCTTGCTCTATAGCTTGGACATTGAAATTTAGTATTTAGTTATTGTTCACTGGGAAGGTATTAGACTATTTTTCTTAAAAAAAAAAATACAGATTTTTATTTTTAAATTGTCCCCCCCCAAAAAATAGTCACAAGGTTAAGACTCCCCCCCCCTGAAAAATCGGACTTACAAAATTTTCCAAAACGTGTCTTTTTCTGATGTGTTTTTTCTCTTTCAATCCTCCATTGTTGAAAATATCTTACCGTTTAAAAAAAAAAAACAAAAAAAAAAACCCAAACCAAAAAAATCCTCTGAATATGACATTTTACTGTATTTAATGAAACCCCCCCCCCACAACTTTATATTGGCAAGTTTCTAAAAATGGACCAAAAACCAAATGAGGCCTTTCTGCTGGAGTAAAATATGGGCCTAGTCACTGGAGAAAATGAAAGCGAGGCCGACTTAATGAAGAAAAAAAAATGTGGAGCCTGGTCACTGGAGAAAATAAAAGTGGACTTTGTCACTTCATGTGTATAAAAATGAATAACTTGGATTTTGTTGAAGCAATATGTGACTCACATGACACATTGCAGGCATGATATCATGAATATGCATAAAACGACTTCCATCTCCCGGAGATGGAATGTGACACCGAGTTGTGATAAATGTGGAATTTAAAGTATATATTCTGCTCTTCATGAATTATATAAGACTATCGTAGCATCACACTCATGAAGTATGAACACAATACAAGCATTTGCTACTTTGCACCCCCATATGGAAAGTCAGTGCTGGGACACAGGCGGGGAAAAGTCCACTCTCGACTCAGAAACATCTATCCATCCATTTTACGGTCGGGCTAGTAGGCGGGGGACACCCTGAACCGTTTGCCAGTCAATCGCAGGGCACGCAGAGACGAACAACCACTCACACAATTTAGAGTGTTCCGTTAACCTGCCATGCATGTTTTTGGAATGTGGGAGGAAACCAGAGCATCCGGAGAAAACCCACGCAGGCCCGGGGAGAACATGCAAGCTCCACACTGTGAGGTCGACGCGCTTGACTCAAAAACAAAGAGCACAATATTGTGTCAAACAGAGGGATGGATTTGCAGTGTATAGCTTAGCAGCTTCCCCCGACCCCCAACATATATTTTTATATATATATATATGTTAAAAATAAACAGGAACTGCGGCCCGGTAGTCCAGTGGTTAGCACGTTGGCTTCACAGTGCAGAGGTACCGGGTTCGATTCCAGCTCCGGCCTCCCTGTGTGGAGTTTGCATGTTCTCCCCGGGTCTGCGTGGGTTTTCTCCGGGTGCTCCGGTTTCCTCCCACATTCCAAAAACATGCGTGGCAGGCTGATTGAACACTCTAAATTGTCCCTGGGTGTGAGCGTGAATGGTTGTTCGTCTCTGTGTGCCCTGCGATTGGCTGGCAACCGATTCAGGGTGTCCCCCCGCCTACTGCCCGGAGACGGCTGGGATTGGCTCCAGCACCCCCCGCGACCCTAGTGAGGATCAAGCGGTTCGGAAGATGAATGAATGAATGACTAAACAGGAACTTTTTCATAAAAATATGCAAACCATTGACTGGAAGTCTACAATTTCAGTTTCATAAAAATTGTGACCTCTTCTCAAAAATGTACAACTTAATATTTTATATGAGTATGTCAGCTGTGCGATATGCGTGACCAAAAAAATACAAATCTTTCAAAAACAGAAGGCAGACTATCCTGAAAATTCAGATTTTCAAACGTAAACAGTCTAACTTGTCAAGTCGTGTCGTTCCAGTGAGAGTCAATTCTGACTCACAGTCATTATAAGTCAGAATATGTCATCTTTTTTTCTGTCGAAAATAAAATCCCTTTTTTCTTGACAATACCACTTGATTCTCGTCAGATCGGGTTGACCCTTTAATGTTAAAGTTCATCCCGTGACCCGGTGATGACAAAGAGTGTGAGAGCCAAGCGGCCCTGTTCCATTTCTCAGCGGGCTTTTATTGGATGTGTTGCGAGGTGCCGCCTCTGCTTTGAATGTCACTTTTGTTTATTGATTTTCGAATCTGCAGGGAGAAATATTCCGCCGGGCCAAGAAGGCAGGGCGAGCGCGACCGATCTGTGACATTCCGCCACCTTCTAGTAAGGCCTGGGCGGGAATATAAAAGCAAGTTTGTTATTCTGAGAAGAAAGGTCAGCGTCAAAGTGCTGTTTAAGATGGAGCGCAGGCACACGGGGAGAGCAAAGAAAGCCCAAAACAAAGTGCGTTGTCACTCAGTGTGTACATTTTCAGATCAATCGATGACGAAACATCGATGGGTGTTTTGCATGCCGCTGGCACGCTAATCAAATCCGCGCGTGCGTCTCTCATCGATTTTTACCCGCGCTCTAATTTGCCGCTTGAGATCAGGCCGGCGGTCTCCCGTCCTCCTCATTTTCCCGCTCGTCTTGTCGCGGCAAACGTCTTCATGCCTCCGGGCGGCGTATCGAGCGAGGGCAAGGCGGCTCCAAAGTGCTTAGCTGAGTATTGGCGGTGGTTAGATATGATGAATAATGTGCCGCAAGAGGCCGTGTGCTACCGGGCGCCTCATCTTGACCATATGACGGCCGCTAAAGATGCGCTGCCATTTTTACTGGTGTGTACGGCAGCCATTTTGGGTCATGGCTGCTCCAACTGACTTAACTCGCCAAAATTGTTTTTTTCTTTAAAGGTAAGGTTTTTTTTTTTTTAGTTTGTGTTCTGATACGACACCACTCGAGTGACATGGAAAAAAAAACAATCGGAAACATTAGAGTCCTTGTATTAGAATCACTTTATGTCACAGAGCGGAAAAAAAATTACATTGTTTTTGGAATAGGAATATTTACAATCATTCAGAATTCAAATGTGTGAATTTATTTTGTAATGCTATGATTTTTCTGAAAAGAAAAAAAAAATCCTATTACGCGACTTATGAAAAGATCAGAAGCGCGTGAATCATTTGCAAGTAAAAGGCAGCAATCAAGCCATTAAGCCAATGACATGTTTTTAATGATTTTACATGCTTAATTACAAGCAAAGGACGAGCAGCCTCAGTGCGGAGCGTGACTCAGTGACAAGCACATCATCAGGAAGGAAAAATGCAGTTATTAGTCAGAGTCTGTGGCAGAACCTAATGATGTCTTCAGACATTGGCCGACAAATTAGCAACATGGTGAGCGCGTACGAGCTAATGTGCGAAGACTGAAAAGTGTTGTGCAAGGACCCCGAGGTGCGACGTTGCGGGGAGCTGACACAGCTTGAGGTGACGCCCCCCCCCCAACATTAGAAGTGAGACCACATCAGGCCAGAGCGCTTCAGGCTCGTATCAAGACACCAGTATTCATCTTTTGACTTGTGGTGATTTGCCTTGACAGATTCACATTTGCGCCGATTGCTTTTTTGTGTAACCTAGCATGCATTATTTGTGAAAAGAAAACCTTACTTGAACTATGTTCGAGTAAGTTGAGGAGCTTCTTGCGGTGCTTTACTGTAATAGTGTGGCATCGTGGGCCCAAGGAACTTTGTTGAAGTGAGTTGAGGAGCTTCGTGCAATGCTTTTCCGCCATTGTTTCAGAATCTATGGGCACCTGTTAAACAGTTATCAATTTCTTACGGGTTTTCACGATTCTTAGCATGGCTTATTTTCTGAAAAAGGGTGTATTATAACACGAAACAAGAAATTTCATAGCAAATGTGTCTTTACTGATGTACTGCTACACTATTGTATCAAAATATTGGATGCATAGCAATATCAATCTTTTGTTTACTGTATAGGATGATACTGGACATGGGTCTCCGCACCAAACGATACGTTGTTGTATGAATATTTTGAGGAAATACTGGTGAAACGATACAGTATAAAAGATCTATCCCGATATTGGTACACTGTCCTATTAAACATGATACATGTATGCTGATGTATATGCGTATGTACTGACTGGATCGACCCAACAATGATACATTTAACCGTCGTCTTTTATCCGTGTAGCTGGCGTATCGACATAGCATTGCACAAAATGACAACACAAAGTCATGTGCTGGTGTATTGATTCACTTTTTCACCAAACCATACAGCGTGATATTGTTTGTCTCCATAAAGGTGTACGTAAAAGTATGATGAGTATCACACTGTACAACTCATACTTGTACTAATAGTGTACCAAACAATAATATGATACAAAGCAATATTGAGCTATTGATGTAAATTCTGGTGCACTGCATCTATATGATACCAAACAATGATGCGATACATAGTGATATCAATCTTCCATCCATATTCTGGTGTTTCAAGATAGTATCGTTCCAACTAGTATATCTAATGACTAAATACGGGCGCACTGATTCCGTATCATACTGAACAATACACATAGCGGTATTGGTCTAGACTCTCAATGCTGGTGTATTGAAAAAGTGTGTCATACCAAACGACACCTCGCAATATCAATCTTTTGTCTGTGCTGGTGTAGCAATCCTATCCAACAGTACATTGCGAAATGAATCTTTTGTTGTCATCCGAATTAATTGCTACAGTATGGTACCAATGGTATCGTATTGGCTGGTGTCTTAGCAAATGACGATACATTTGCGCCGTTTAACCTTGATCCTCTTGAAAGGCAGCTCTATCTTGAGCTTCCTCAGACCACCTCAATTGTTCTTCCAACTCAACTTCTCGTCTCTCCTCCATGCGGACTCCTACCATTTCCACCTTCCCACTTGTCCTCACTTGTCAGTGGCAGCACCTTGCACACCTTTGGAGCTTTTTTTCTCATCTTGTCATACACCTCCCACTCCATTCCACCTCCAACTTCTCTCTGCACTCTAACACACTGATTTCTAAGATGTGTTCAGATTTTCACTGAGCTACACCCCCCCTCCCCCCATTCCCCCCCCTCTCAGCCTGGATCACAATGTCATTTGGGCGCATGGCCTTCGACGGAGATGTCAGCATCAACCTGTCCGTCACCTCCGCAAATAAACACACATCCACAGCAAAACTCTTGACAGATCTCTTGTCATAATATAGTATTATACAAAACAATTGTACAATCTAATGATACAATACAATGTGAGGTTATGCCACTAATGTATCCGTTAGCGGTTTATCGCTGTAATAAAGTCCGCCTTTTTTGAGTAAAATGAAGTCCGAGTCACCAATGATCCTATTGCAAGTCAAGCTCCAAGTACAAGTCCATGCAGATGAGACCAAGAGTATACCTAAAGACAGAAAAATGCTATTTTTACGACCACAAAATGTGTGTTTTATTTTTAAATTTTTTAAATTTCCTTTTTGAAGACGTGACTAATGAAAGTTGTCGATTGCTTGGTAAAACCAAATTAGATAACACCTCTGTTGGCTGACATGACTGAAAGGAAAACAATCAGGTGGCTATTATGATCATCTGTAAAACATTATCTCAAGTTTCTTTTGTAGGCGAATATGCATTTTCAGGAATAAAAACAACTGGACTTGGTGATTCAGTAGAAATCTGTGCAGGTGGAGTCATCCAGTTTTGTGCCTAACAATGCAATACACAGCAATATCTAAATTTTGTTCATCTGCAAGTGTGTGAATACAGATATTAAACTTTTGTCACTATCCTGGTGTATTGTTACATGAATAGCTGCATCACCTACTTCATTCGACACAACTACTGCAATGTCCTGACCTGTGCCAAGAGCCCATACACATACTATGAGTAAAATGTCCAAAGCAGAAGATGTGATTTGGTGCATGTGTGATGAGAAAATCCCACTCCTTCTCTCTCTCTCTCTTTCTCTCTGACCAAACTAGTTAAGTTGCTGTCAATCAAAGTGCCAAGGTCTACGGAGCGCCAGAGCGAAGCGCCCCGTAATATGAGAGACGACGGAGACAGAGAGGAGAGGTGGTAGAGTGGTGGTGGTGGTGAGGTAGGGGTCTAGAAATTGGGCCAGGGATGATTGCAAATTGTCTGTCTAATGGCTGCCACCCAGGAAGCCATTTCAGGTGACTTGTTATCCATCATGAGAGCTGCCAGGATCTCTTTGCTTCTCGCTAGGCTAAGAGCTCCAGGCTATCACTGCTGACCTCGCCTCTTTTAAAAACGCCACCGATTTTAGATGTCTCCTCTCTAGTCACCGCCCGCTCTACTTGTGTCATCTTTCCGGCTCAGCAGCTGTTTTTTCATAAAATGCGGCCAGCATTGGGTCAAATCAACACTATCAATCAGTTGTCAATATATTTTGTCGTATCCCGACAGGATGATACCAACCAACGATGTTCTTATTGGGTCTTTTTATTTATTTATTTATTTATTTATTTATTTATTTTATGCCATGTTGCCTTTAAAAAAATCATTTTGAAATTCATAAACCCATTTTTGTCTTTAAAATACATTTAGGACATACACACATAAGTACAGCGAGTCACTGAGGGTGCAAGTCGTGCTCATATAAAGTCAATTGTACAAATGATGCAGAAAGTCCTCAAGCACTGAAAGTGTCCATTAGTGTGGAATAGTCATCACTGTCACAACAGAGATGAACAAAATTGGCAACTATGGAATTTGGAGTCATCTCTTAAGGAAGTTAATGGAAGGAAGAAGCTACTTGAATGTCTGCTGGCTTTAGTTTGCGTAGGTCAATAGTGTCGAGCTGAGTAAAGGAGCTGAAGAAGTGGTGACCAGGATGTGGAGGGTCCTTTAGAATGTCACCAGACCACGCTCAGCATTTTGCTGACATCACACCATTCTTTCACCACTGACCTCTTTAAAGATACCTCCAATCTCAGCTGTTTCCCTTCTAGTCACCATCCCATTATGGTTCTCCCTGTTTTGCAACTTGGCTGCTCAGCATCAGTTTTTGGGGGCGATGGGAAAGAAACGACTCGGACGTGACAGATTTGTGAATAAAAGCCTCTCCTGCTGCCAACTTTGTCGAGCGTTAGCAGCGAGACTTTGGGGGATTCATTGAGAAAACATAATTTGTTGTTCTTCAGTGTCTCATTCAGACTCCTGTGATAGAGTCACCTGTGAAAGCAGCCTCGATGACTGTGGAATCATTTGCGGGATAAGCAGTGATTATTAATAGCACACACTGATATCTTAAGGCAATTTTTCACCTGCTAATCGTTTTCTTTATGTTGATGAGGTCTTAATTTCTTTCAGGTTTTCCTCAAGTCAGCACCCTTTCGGGAAATATGTCAGACACGCCCGCTTTTTCAGTTCTGTATTAAAATACGACAATACGAAAGATCTAAAGCGTATCTAGATAAGAAAGGTATATCCTGCCAAACAACAATGCGCTAGCTAGCAATAGCCATCTTTTTTCCATATCCTTGTATAAAAATACATTATCTTGGCTATCCGTATCAATATTGTAGTATTTTCGTATTCAAACTGCAACATACCAAGCAATTCAATATAGTACATAGCGAAATGGACCTTTTGTCTGTATGCCGCTGGATTGATACAGCATTGTGGCAAAGTCATAATGACAGCGAGAGGTGCTGTGGGTTTTTCTGAAGAAGAGTTTTTACTTCAAAGTGTAATAGCAGGCACTGGCCATTTTTCTCATGAGCCACAAATTGCCTGATTAAATGAAGCTGCTCCTCCAACTTCAACATAGTTCCTCAACCCCAATATGCTACCAAATCAATATTTTTTGACAGCAGACCTGGATTTGGTTTGAACAAAACACAAAAGAGGTACATTTTCAGCAAATAATGGCAAATAGGTTTCACCGCCAAAAATTCAGCAAATCAATTCAGCGAATCAATTCAGCAAATTTACGGATATGAAAATGTCACGATATATGTGGCTGCACACTTCAATACTATCAATGTTCAATACTTGAGATGAACTTTTCAGTATTGTGACATGCTATTGTATCGATACAGCAGCATTTACTTAAAAGTTATCAGGGGCTGGAAGCATCGAAGGTTCAGCCTCAGGTTAACTATCGGCTAACGACTGCTCTCTTTAGAACGAGTAAAGAGATGCAGGACCTAAAGCATTTTGAGGGGGATGGTGTTGCCATACAAGCCCTCCCATCACGACCCGAGAGGCAAAAACACAAGCAGATCTTGACAAGACTTCAATTCACGGGTCAGGAAACACGTCAGAATGTCGGCGCGCTGGTTGAGGAGAGCACTTAGCTTGACAGCTTCCTTTTAATGCCAGCTGCCTGCGAGCCCTGAGACACGTCAGGCGCCGCACATACAGATCAACTGGTGGCGAGCGCTCTTTGAATGGCAATTTCATGCCCAATGTCAGTTGCATGCACAGCATCAACCTGGGAGAATTTCACCTTGAATCTGATGAAAGCAGATGAATGGTTTAAACATATCATCTTTCGAGAGTTGATTTATTTTGAGGAAGAGACTTGCATTGGTGCTTCAGGACCCAAACAATTTTGGCAGCTATGTTTTATCTCTTTGCTTGTATTGCCATAAAAATTTAATCAACAACAATACCGCTGTCTAAATACAGAAAAAATATTGTGCACTGTTTTTGTGACTGGCGCAAGTCAGGCGCGGTGAGTGGTGGTGTGCGCCCTTGTGGGAGTGAACACAGCCAACTCCACTTGCCGCTAATTAAAGCATCATACTGAGTCTATGTGCAAATGCTATACCCTTGGTGAACATATCACAGAGAAATACTGTACAACACAACCAGTAGACGTCAAAGTTTCTATTCGACACAGCTCATAATCACTTTCCCCCCCCAGATGTGTTGTTTTTCCCACAAACAGCCTTACTGTTGGACTCTCGTGGGATGCTGCTGATGGCCTGTTTTGATGCCTCGCGACATTCGAGGCTTCTTGATTGCTTCGCAGAACCCCCCCCACACACACACTTGAGATGGCCCGCCTGGATCGCAGTCAAAGTGCAGCCATGGCCTCCCCCCGCCCCCACACACACACACACACATCGAGGATTTCTAATGGATTTCAGGCAACACGCAGCTGGGCTCCAAACAAACTCATCAGAGCACCCCTGGATTTGTGGCTCCCATCGACCCCGGGAGCCTCCCACGCAAGCCGCCTCTCGCCCGCGCTGCTGTGTGACATTACACGCCGCCATTGTTTGTCATTCGCACAAACACACAACAGGCTCTCGGTGCTGGTTTCCCTGCATTTGCCGTTGTTCTCTAAGGATCCTGAGGAAGCTGATTTACGTGTTTGTGGTGGCTTAGTTTGCATTCGAATGTGGTTTCCCATTGAGCGACAAAAGCAGAAACCATAGCCGGTGATAAGGAACATCGTTTGAATATTTATTCAAAATCCTTAATATTGAGGTTGATAAACCAGCATGCTCTTTTTTTTCTGCACTAGTAATGAATTTCACAGCAGTAGTTTGGGTGCACTAGTAGAGCAACTGTGTCCTACTAACTTTGGTGAATAGCAAATTTTCATCAGAGATGGCTTTGCGTGTCGCAAAAGGTATTTTCGATTTTTTTTTTCTTTTTAAGTTTGATCGACGGACTTTACCGTGCGCAGGACCCCCCACCCCCCCACCCACCCACAAGTTTTTGAACCTAATGCTAAAATCATAAAGGAAAAAAAAATCACACATCACATACTGAGGCAGCCCGGTGGTCCTGTGGTTAGCACGTCAGCTTCACAGTGCAGAGGTACCGGGTTCGATTCCAACTCTGGCCTCCCTGTGTGGAGTTTGCATGTTCTCCCCGGGCCTACGTGGGTTTTCTCCGGGTGCTCCGGTTTCCTCCCACATTCCAAAAACATGCGTAGCAGGCTGATTGAACACTCTAAATTGTCCCGAGGTGTGAGTGTGAGTGCGAAAGGTTGTTCGTTTCTGTGTGCCCTGCGATTGGCTGGCAACCGATTCAGGGTGTCCCCCTCCTACTGCCCGAAGACAGCTGGGATAGGCTCCAGCACCCCCGCGACCCTAGTGAGGATGAAGCGGCTTGGAAGATGAATGAATGAATGAATCACATACTGTGATGTCCACTCGGTGGATCCGCAATCTGCAGTGACTGAGCCCTGAATTCTGTCAGATCCCTACACTGTTGGCTCGCACGTCACTGGCCAGTTGCCAAACATAAAACCGTTTGCAAGCGCTCGACCCGGTGGCCAGGGTGGACACGCTTGGCAAGGTCTCGTCTCTTTTGTCTTCTCGAAGTCATGGGCTATTGATTGGCTGGAGGTGTCTCTGCGGAGTTGGCTTGCTGCGCTGGCGTATTCACAGTGTACTCAACAATAGAGGCTAAAATTGTTCCCAGTGACTTTCCTGAGCAGCGGGAGCCTTCCCCGGCTTTTCGGGTGATAAGCTCGAAAGGCTTGACAAGGGCACCTCGTTCTCTTTCTCTTGCTCGCTCCGAGCTCGTCCGAGGAGAAGTTTTATTGGCAGGACAGCGCGTCCCGTGAGTTCTCCGGATATCTTGTAATACGCCACCCCACTGCGGTGAACCGGGAGGTCACTGCGGTAATGGGCGGCAAATAGACTGATGCGCAATAGTTCAGTCTGGGTGAAGGGAACACAATGTTTTATTTGGAAAAAATGGTAGCAGGAAACCTGCGGTGGTCTGACTCTCTGCTGGCTTCGGGTAAAAATGCAGACAAAATCGGCCATTCAATCACAACTCACTGACTTGTATTCTCCGTTATCCGGGCGTTTCAGATCGGCAGAGTTATACTGTAGGTGAGCCTCCATTTTCGAACACAAATTCCGTTTAGGGTCGTTTGGTGAGCATGGAAAACGACGGCAAACACACGGGATTGGCCAGCAGTCCATTTCCTGGCTTCCTTCGTGACGTCATTCGTTCTCCAAAGCAAACCGGCCGCCCGACAAGCCCGACGCGACAGTCACCAAAAAAAAAGAGAAATCCTCACAGATGATTTTCCACTCATTTCTTTCCTCTCCTATTAAACATGTCTTGATCTCGGAAACGTCGCTTGTGGGCTGCCCGCGGCAGGGAGAAAAAAACGGAATACGTGAAAAGTTAAAGTCTAAATTGCTCTTTTGGGAAAGATTATGCATCATCACAGCTAAAAAAAAAAAAAAGTTTCCTCTCGTCGACAGAACATTTAGAAATCCCCACAAACCGACCCAGTCAGGCTTCATACGTTAAATTCTGTGGTGGTGGTGAAATTTGGCACGGATGTGCCAAATTTCATGTCAGTTAGATGCACCGAAAGAGACGGTAAAACAGGGCTGCCAAGCTTTTTGAAATTGAAAGCTACTCCTTGGTAGTAATCATAAAATTAAAGAGCAACCGGCAGTGATGATTCTCGGACCAGTGGTTTCGGGCTCCTGAACTCCTCAGCAAGGCAAGATAGATTTTAGTCATTCAGAAGCCAGCCTCTAGAATGGCCTTAAGGGGGCGTACAAGAGCACAGGTTCACGTCGGTTCTTCTCCATCTTTCTAGCTAGCCAGCTAGCTAGGTAGCTAGAAAGTTTGAGAATTTGTAAGGCAAAAGGCTGATTTCATTGGAACAAGAAGAAAGGTCCAAACAGCTTGACATCTTCTTGAGAATTATTATTTTTTTAAATTATCATTATTTTTTTATCTAGACAATGGCAGAGGTGACAACGTTTCGCCAGCTTGTGTACACTGTGCCAGTTCCATCGCTGTAATTGTCCCATTAAAAAGACTTTCATTCGGAATTGTAGAGAGCACCCCCACCCTATCCTCCCGTTCATTGATAATCTGTTCCCTCAAATTACTACGCTAGTCCCACAATTTACTAACGTATTGACTCAATTTTACCCTGGGAGGTCCATAGTATATGCCTCCATCTGTCAACTCAATTCAGTTTGGATGTTGTGTTCTGACTCGTGTGCAAATTTTTCCAGCTGAAAGGCAAGATTGCTCTTGTTCCAGCGGGTTGATCTGGAGCCCCCACATTTGCAAAACTGAGGGAACAGATGATGAAACTGTGGTTACCGATGACGAAATACCTTCTCCAACTGGCTGCTCACGTGGACATCCTACACTCATTCTGCTCTGATTTACTGTGATGATTAAAAAAAAAAATAGGCACTTCCCTAACGTCACCCGACATAACGTGCCAGCATCTGTCCCAAAGAGATAGAAGTCGTGCACATTCACCTCTGATGTACTGCGGTGATTTCAGAAGAAAAAGTCACTCTCTCCCACATCGGGCCCAATACAGATCCGGCACTTCACTCCTCGCAGTATAACATTTCGCCCAAACTAGATAAGCGAATGGGTGCAGGACAGAGTCTCAACACCCGCACACTTACACACACACACACACACACACACACACACACACACACACACACACACACACACACACACACACACACACACACACACACACACAGACCGGTTTATGTGTTTTGTGGGGACCACTTTTTAGTTCACATATTTATTTTATTATTATTTATATATTATTATACTTTTCGGTAAGATGTTCACAGAAGCTTCCAAAAGGAGAAGTGTGAAATATGATTGTGACTCCCCGTTTGGAATCAGAGCCAACCGATGCAGAATTAGGAAGGTTCCTGTTTGACAGGTAAGTCCGTCAGATCATTTTGATTTCGAACTGATTGGTCATTGCCAAAAACACAATACAACAAACCGGTAGGTAACATTTCATGTTGAGCAACACTCCGTCGTGAATAAGTCATGCTAGCAAGGTAGCAGCCGTGGCTAAGATGGGCTTGTTGACCTTGCATGTGTCGTACACGTTCATGTCAGTGATGGAGCTTGCCAGGGGTTGTTGGGGGGGTGGGGGGTGCTGAATGGAGGCTGCAATCAATTCTTGCTAGCAGTTTAAAAACAGCAAATTCCCCACTTGAGGTATCTTTATGAACGAAAGAACACAGTAACGTTAGTAATTTATTTATACAATATACGTTGAGTTTGGTTTCAGCTTGGTGGTTATTTCTTATTCATTTTACAAGTCAATTACTTCAATCAAATGCAACAACGCTGATTCATTATCCTGTTTTTTTTATTTTTAGAGTGGAGGGCCCTAGAAACTCCCCTGGATGTTTGCGCGCAGATAGGAGTTTAGGGGCGGTGCTTCTGCTTTCGAAAAGCCCGTCATACAGGAAAAGCAAAGGAGTGCAGGATGCAGTTAATTTTTTTCTGATGTATTGCAGTGATTTTTAAAAGAAAAAGGCACATCTCTCCTCGCAGCCTGCCATCATCTCACCCCAAGTTATTTTCAAAGCCGACGCCGCAAAGTGGAGATCACCATAGAAACAGATGTGCGGCTCAAGGTAAAGCTCGGCCCAGGGAGACGTGCGAGGAGAAACAATGCTCTCGCCAAGGAGCGCCTCAGCCAAGGAGCCTCCTTCAGCTACAGTTGTTTGCCGCGCTCCCATCGACAAGTGCCCGTTGCATTGTAATCGTGGCGTAAGTAGGAACGCGGGAACTTCATCTCCGAGCTGATTGACCTACATGGGTACCAGAACTCCCACTAATGCGCCGTGTTGTTTTAACCCGCTTTGTGATTGTGCAAAAAATGGCGCGAAGGATATTGAAGAACAAACACATGTAAAAAAAAAAAAAAAATAAAAAAAAATAAAATTAAAAATAAATTAAAAAAATAAAATTAAAAATAAATAATAATAATAATAATTTAAAAAAAAGAAAGTCACATGATGTTGGTTCCGCGTTACAAAACGGTGTGATGCATTTTATTTATTTTTTCTTTTACTGAACAAAAAAAAAACACCACCACACTAGCTGAAAAGAAAACATGGAATGAGCACTTCAAACCCGCCTAACATCCTCCATAATAATTTGAAAAAAATGTCGTTGACTAGGGTACAGGAGCTATTGAAACGCTCTTATCCCGAGGAATGTTCCATTTGTGTGAAGTCAAGTGGCCCCCCCGTTTGAAACGTCAGCAATTTTGACGCATTGTGAAGTCACCCCCATTTTTATGCCGACCGCACAGGCACCAGCCAAAATCCTCCTTTCAAACTTTACTTTGGAACACTAATTCTGTCTTTTCCGTATTGAAACAAACAAGCTGCTGCCTCACAGGCTCCTTTTCCCTCGTCATAATAAACTACAGCCGCTTTTATCGACTTGAGAACGAGTGATCATTTGAATTTACAAAGGGCATTTCCATATCTGAAAAGACAAAAACTGCTTTGTAACATCTGAGGAGAGAGAGGGGGAAAAAAAGGACATTTTCAGCTCATTTTGAGCTGAAAGCATGTCGAGTTTTTACACCGGCGCACCTGCCGAGCGGAAGATGAGCTTTTTTGGAGAAGCCGCGATAGCTTTTCCCTGCCAGAGGCTCGCGGGTGGGAGCGCTTGCTATTTGAATAGACTGCAGCTCCGTGGGGGCTTTGACTGCAAATCATTATGGCAACGGTCCATGAGAAAGCGCTTGATTCTTTTCCTCTGCCCTTTTTTGAAAAGGAGTTTAAAAAAAAAAGCTTCAGAAACTCTTCTTACTGACCCCAAACCCGGCTGTAAACCCTACTTTCAAACACTATCCCCTTGCTTAAAACCTCCATTTGAAACCGAAACCCACATTTGAAATGCAAATGCCAAACCCAAAACTGAAAACAGAACCAGCTTGAAACGCTAATTTGACAGCATAAACCTGCGAGAAAAAGCCGGAGCAAAAAAAAAAAAAAAAATGCCTGCCACGATTACCAATTGCGATCTGACACATTGAAAAGTGATCAAGGCTCTCAGGATGCCATGATTACGGCCATTGTGTGTATGTTAAGTGTGCGTCACATCCATAATGGATGAGCGCTGTTTACCGCCGGTTCACGTGTGTTGCAGGCAATAAGCACTGACCCAATTACAGTCTGCCTCCTTCATTTGTGAACCAGCCTTCATTGTCCTCACCTTCACAAATCATAATTCATCATGCATGGGGAAGAGGTGTGTGAGCTTTCGAATGTACGTTGGCTCATTACGTTTTTTTTTTTTCAGCATTGCCCTCATTGTAACCCCATTATATGACGTTTTGCGGTAACTTGAAACCATACTTGAAAACCCTAACCCCGGTTTTAATCTCAAAGCCTGGCGTGAAACCCTACTTTTTAATCTTAAACCTGTCTTGAAAGCAAGATTTGAAACTGTAACGTATTTCCTTTGAGGTGTAAAAAAAAATGCATTACTCTGGCCCTGGAAGTATTCGCACACCAAAATGAGAGTGAAGATAATCACGCAGTCCCTACAAAGTATATATGCAATGTCAAAGTTATTCTATATTGTCATCTTGCTTACAACTATCAATACTGGCTTGATACCTTCCTTTAAATTCCTAATTTGAAACCCCCACCCTGGTTTAAAATATCAAGAAATAAATCTAATCGTGAATTAAAACCTCCGTTTGAAACTCTTCCTTGAATGATTACTAGCTCTGGATTGAAGCCTGACTTTGAAACCCTGATCTTTGGTTGACACCTTAACTTTGGGTCCTAACCTCACACTCGAAATTGACATGAAAATTCATGATGCAAATTAAAAGAACCCCGAGCCTCTCTTGGAACCCGAAATTGAAACCATGGTCCCATGTGAAGAGCCTCTCTGGCTTGAGGCTACGTCTGCATCTGCGCAGGGGCGTGCTAGACAAAGTTTTGGTATTTTCGCAGAACCGGGGTGAGTGGGCGCAATGTGGCACATTTACATAGCTGGGTTGTTTTAGCAAAGATCGAAATGCGTCCACTCATTGGAGGCATTCAATGGACATGGCAAAGTCTGTTCATGAGGAACTGCAGGCAGACCTTTCATGAGCGGATGGTATAAAGTTGAGTAGGGAGATCACAGATCTGTGAAGAGGGCACTTCCATCTTGATTGTTCCACATCCATGTTTTTTTTTTTGCGATTGTCTGTGGTTGACTGGTCTGGTTGGGTCTTCCAACTCGACACTCATTAGGAAGAAAGTGACGATTGTGAATTTTCCCTACACAGGAGGAGGATAAGAGCAGAGGGAGAAACAAACGTCCTGGTTCGAACTAATTTATCTCCCTCTGTAACAAGCAAGACAAAAGACCGCGGCTAATATTTCAAATAGTGTCGTTAAAATTAGGGGCGACATGATGCAGGGGAAGAGCCGCATAGGTGATTTGAGAGCAGCTAATTAGGGAGAGTGATGGCCTTTTGCTGAACAAACACATCTGGTTCTCAATCCCTGCGGCGGAGAGGCTGGCATAGCAACCACCCTGGAATAGGAAGCACGGACAGGGAGCTGGAAAAAGAATAACAGCGGGGAGCATGTAAGTTGCAGGTGGGCGACCAATGGACCGCAGGTGAATTTTAGATGGAGTCGAGAGATTTATTTATTCTGCTGAGAAAATTCAATGAATAAAACATATGGGGGTATGGGGGTGAGAGGGGGTCCACGGTGGTCAACTGTTTAGCACGCTCGCCTCACAGTGCAGAGGTGCAGGGTTCGATTCCAGCTCATGTTCTTACATGTTCTCCCGGTACCTGCGTGGGTTTTCTCCGGGTACTCCTATTTCCTCCCACATTGCCAAAATTGGATTGGCTGGCAACCGGTTCAGGGTGTCCCCCGCCTACTGCTGGAACACGGCTGGGAGCACGTCCGCGACCCTCTTAACCCTCGTAGTGCACCGCTTGCGATAAATGTAAAATGATGTCTTTGAATCAAAGGCAAAGGCATTCAGAAAAACACGAGAGAGCTGAAACTTATGGAGGGGTTCTAAAATGGCCTAAATTTCATGACGTCACCGGCTGATAATTCTCAGGCATTGCAGCAATAATAAAAAAACGTTTTGATACCTTAATATTCACAATTTACATATTTTGCACCATAGCGACCCATTATAATTCATATTTTTGAATGCATCGTCAATCGCTTTGTTTTCGCTTGGACAGACGTTTGCATGCCACATTGTTGGGTTGAGGTCATTCCAATTGTGCAACTCTTAGGTGGCGCCAGAGGATCGCAAATGAGTTTGCCTTTTTGCAGGAGGCTTCAAACCAATGCATTTTACATGAACACGTCCGGTCGGGATTGTTAGTAGGGCTTGGTTGGGACCTCCAGACACAATTTTTTTTTCCTTTTGCAAAAAATAAAGAAAAAAAAATCCCAAAGAACTAATAAAAACTATATATGTATGGATAGCACAGATGCCTCGGAACATTTTGAGTGTTTGAAAAAAAAAAAAGAATCTTTGTATAACACAAAATACATCATTACAAAAATGGTAAAATGCGTAACTTAAGGCCTTTTTAATTTGGAGCACACAAGGGTTAAGGAGAAGCGGATTTGAAAATGGATGGATGGATGGATGGATACAACATCCAGTATTGTTCGGAGGGATACCGGCCCCATTGATACAAGACCAAATGATATACAAGGTCAGTACTGTCGATACAGACTGAATAATTCACATTGATGATCATATAATAAGTTTTGGTCTTGATTCGAAATGAAAAAAATATCGGGCCAAGTTAGCAGATACCAGGGGTGATTCTCGGATTAAAATGAGGGGGTTGGGGGGACTGCACGTGTTCCCATAATTGTGCGTGGGAGACTGTGAATGAACCAAATCTAAATGATGAAATGAAAGCGACTCTTTTTGACAACGGCAGTTTCTCAACATAGACACTGACAGCATGCGTGTTTTTGGAGTCAACTGACACAGTACCAAAAATGGACTTGAACGTCTATTTGGACGTTTATTTTGAATGGAACACACAATGTGTCAAAAAAAATGAACTGTTTTGCTCCTGCTCATATAAGGAAATGAAGACAAAGTAACTCATTTAGTTAATTCATAGTAATGATGTCCTATAATAAATTTCACTGATGTGTAAAATGTACGTCTCTATCTGTGCGGTTTTGAAAAGCATTTAACGTGAGCTCAATCTTGGGATTGGGGAAGGAAAGTAAAATTATTGACATAATATTAGTTGTGTTGTTGGCAGAGGTCTGGCCTTTCAGTTTAAAATGTTTCTTGCAATCAAAGCGGCAGCTTTCCTCTCTGCTGCAGTAGAAGTAATTACCCCGGTGGAAATGATTTAGCCCTGACTGCTTGTCACATGAATTTCTCCTCTGAGGTTTTTGTAGCAGGGAACAAAAAAAAAAAAATAAATCAAATTCGAGCCGCCAGACCCAAACGAGTGCTTTTGGAATGCGAAGCGTTGGCTGATTTACAAATGACAGGCAACGGTGTAAAAAGTCGGCGACCAATCAATAGACGCCGAGTTCATTACAATTTGAGTGTTTGACAACAATGGTCAGCTCTCCTCACTCTCTCCCCTTACCCCGCCAAACAGCGGAAACTGTTGCTCGTTTCGTTACCTGCTTTTCAGATCGTCATGATTGGGTGTTGTGTGTAGAATTTTGATTTGAAAAAAAAAATCATTTTTGAATGGGGCTGTAAATGTGGGAAAAGTGAAGTACGTTTCACTTTGCATTGTATATCTGAGTTCTGTCCACAGAGAGTTTCCGTTTCTATTCTGGTGAGTACACCATTTAATATTTCGATACCTTATTTCGATGCATTCCAATGCACATCTCACACACACACACACACACACACACACGCACACACACACACACAGACCGGTTTATGTGTTTTGTGGGGACCGCTTTTTAGTTCATCACTTTCGGGGACCACCCTTTCCGCACACACACACACACACACACACACACACACACACACACACACACACACACACACACACACACACACACACTCGGTGTAAATAACTGCAGAGGCACAGAGTCTATTTGCAGAAATATGAAAGCTTCATCCGCTTCATTTGACAACTGGATGCCCGTGGTGTGGAGAGTAATTGCTCATATTAGGCCAAAGTGTCTTTCCCTCTCCCCTCTAAATCATTTCCTCTCATCCAGGCCCAACGGGATGATCCTTAGTCTACTTTTTCTTCTGCTTCTGCTTTTTTTTTCTTCCTCTTATGTTGTTTTAAATAAGGCAGAGTGCGTGGAGGCCTGAGTGTTTGCCGCGTCGCTATTAGGAAGACAATGATTTAGAGCTCTGCGGCGTCTGACTCAGCCAATGGCCCTCTTTCGCATTATTCTTGGCAAGCAACAGATGGCACAAAAAAAAATATATATATATATATATATATATATATATATATATTCTGATCCGCTTTATCCTCACAAGGGTCGCGGGACGTGCTGGAGCCTAACCCAACTGTCTTTGGGCAGTAGGTGGGGGACACCCTGAACCGGTTGCCAGCCAATCGCAGGGCACGCATAGACGAACAACCATCCGAGCTCACGCTCACACCTACGGACAATTTAGAGAGTTCAATGAGCCTGCCATGCATGTTTTTGGAATGTGGGAGGAAACCGCAGTACCCGGAGAAAACCCACGCAGGCACGGCGAGAACATGCAAACTCCATATTGGAATAGAACCCGGTACCTCTGCACTGTTGCACTGTGAGGTCGATGCGCCAACCACTTGAAGCCCGCCCCCTAAAAAAAAAGTAAATATATAAATTAATTGCCGGCTTTAGGCAGAATCCTTTCGATTCATCAGCAGTTTGTTCAATTAACACAAGCGGATTGACCACTAGTATAGATTTGTGGGGAAAATATGAACATTACCAAATTGTTACTTAACAACCCAATTTTTAGGGTTGATTTGTGGGTTTATGTTGAACTCAACTGGGTTAAATGGATAACCCAAAAATTTGAGTAAATCCCCTTTTGACCAAATTGGGGCTCTTTTCGACCCAACACATATTTTACTCGCAACTCGGTGACGGTGCGAATGTATGTAAGAGTGAATGGTCATCTGTCCTTATGTGTACAAATAAAACACGTTTTAAAGTTTATCCTTCGGCTGGTCGCTGAGCTCAACTTCAGAGTCACACACATTCTCAAATGTATGTCATTAGCGATTTCCCACTGCTTGCTAATATCCAAGACTGGACGGCGCCACATTCTCACAGTCGGCCAATCAACACTCCGGTGCCGCTCCTCGAATAAAATGTCAGGTGAACACCAATCTCTCGCTAAGTGACTCTAATCTGGCACCATTAGTCCATCGATGGCTTTTAATGCTGCGGCAGTGGCAAATTGGGCCACTGCGGGCTCTCCGGGATCTGATTGAATTTGCCATCAGACCAAACAGGTGTTTTACTGTCATCACCAGAGGCACCCGCCCGCCTGACTCACCCGTAGTTATTTACAAAACATCCCCCACCACCACCACCACCATCGCCGGTTCTCATTAATCAGTGACAAAGCCGTATTTAAGTGATTGTTGTCCTGATCTATGGCTGACTGACGCTGACATTTAAGAAATAGCAGCAGAGAGCCGCGCGGCCCCTCGCAGCTTGAGCATGTTTGGATTTTAGTCCGGTCAACTGTCAGCGTCGTCTCTTCCAAGTTATCAGTAGATGAGGGGGATGGTCTTTTTCAGACCGTAAGAAAAATGGAAATAAAATGGTACCGTGACGATTGGAATTATTTGACATGCAATGAATCTTTTCGAGGCCCGCTAAAGCGCAACATATTTTCTTGCATGTTTTTAATCAGAAAAAAATCCAAAGCATAGAATAACAAGAACCACAATGCCAATATAACATTTGTTTCATGATGGGTCAAATTTAGTTGAGCTTAGCTTCACGCTCACTCAACTGCAATTTGACATCAACATTGGGGGGGGGGGGGGGGACTCATCTGTCAGTGCGTTCTCATAGTCGTTTGCTCCTCAAGGTTTCATCGCAGGGTCGGTTCAATCGGGCCGGCGCATCATAAAAGCTCTTCATAAGTCAAAGGGGCCGTAAGCACATCCATGTGATTGTCAGGAGTGACAGCAGGTAATGATGGTGGAAAAAAAGAGAAGCCACTATAAGCACCACTAAAATTTAAAGTGCACCTATATTTTATTCCTTATTTATCTCATTAGCTTGGCTCACATGTCCGATGTTTTGACAGAGCTTTTTGCATTGCGGTCATGGTTCATATTGTCCTAAAAAATAAACGGATTGAAGCAACAGCAGGCAGGAAGTTAGATTGCCACTTTAAATCAAATATAAGTATAGTTCAACCTATGAAAAGTTGTTTACTTTTGAAACAATGTTTATGGTCAGAATATAATTTAAAATAAGATCCGCATCAGGCTTTCTGGGTGTCCTTCTCACCTGAGGAATGTTTTTTTTAGCATTCCTCAACGTTCCAAGTTGCCCTCTAACATTTTTTTTGAACACGTTACTGGCAGCAAATTAAAAGTAAGGAAATATTAGCAAAAAAAAAAAACATTCATCAGTCTGAATATTAAGTATCATATTTTCTGCACAATAAGGCACTTTGGCATATAAGGCACACCTTCAAACTGGTTTCATATATAGGGCACACCGCCTTATAAGGTGGATAAAATAGAAGCTACAATAGTTGCGTGATGCATCCGCTAGGTAGAGCTACACTAAAGGGAATACAATACAATACAATACAGCTTTAGTTATACGGCACTTTCACAACTGCTCCAGCTGTAACAAAGCGCTTCTCAGAACATTTAAAATACTACGTCCAAGAAATCTGAATATTAATCCATATATAAGGATGCGTATCGGATTATAAGAGGCACTGTTGGCTTTTGAGAAAACTGAATACTTTTTGAGATGCTTTGTAGTGCAGAAAATAATGTTGCTTGTCTTTTTATACTGGAAAAAAAATAATGAGTCAACTAAAAATTTTGAAGCAACACATTTCTAATATTTTTTTCCACAGTTCTGCTCATGTGAAAATTGACTTTCCCGCATTTTCAAACAAAGAAATATGATTTTACCGAACTAACTATCCCTTGTTTTGTCCCCCACTTCAAAATATCAGTCGAAATAAATATTTCCAAAATATATAAATTAAATATATATTTAAATTAAATATATATTTTAAGCTCGGCAAATTTATTGTATTGTGTTTTTAGGTACGCCCCAAATTCATTAGAATTGGATTTTAGATTTAACGCTCCATTGATACTTTGTCACGACTGTGCGTCACAGCAGTTATTGTTCCCAGGGATTGTGTGTTAACTTTGGAATAGCTTTGTAAAAAATCTTTTGAGTGATGGATTATTTCACCGTTGTTGCATCAGTTATTTGAGTCGTGCGTTAGGCTTCAAAATTCATTTGGATTTGACAGTTTCACGTGATCGTTGTGAGAATTCGCCGAGGAAAAGAATGCCCGATGGGCTGTTCACCGCTGCTCGCGGCTTTAATTAAAGATATAAAAATGTTCTGTGTTTTTAAAAACATTTTTCTACTGTTTTAAAGTGGGTCTGTTTGACAAACTGCTGTAACACGAGGCTTAAAACACGCTCAAATGAGGCGCCACAGCCAAGTTCACAGCACAAAACGGCTTTCGTTAGTGCCCAATATGAACCGCTAAGATGGAACCTTTTGTTTTATTCCTTTATTTTGTGGCAGTTATTGCCTTTATATCCCCCTTAAAAGCACATTTAGAGGCAAAATAAGGCACACGAATAGTCGTGTGTGTGGGCTCTGGAGGGGTGTGGGGGAAGCTCCCGTACATCAATGGAGCAACGCAATGCTCTTTTGAGAGCACCGAGACCAAAACTAAGGTGTAGGAGTGCTCAATAAAAGCACCATGAGATAAATACAATCATAAAATCCATTTTTGAAGCGTGACTCATACGGTGGAGTTCCCAGAGTGCAAACTCAGGAATTGGAAATGAGCCGTAATAGGCGCGATTTAAGGGCCGAATAAACAGGGGTTGTGCGAATGCAATTACAAGCACCCGACAAAGACAGTATGCACGCTCACAGATGCCCCCCCCCCCCCTACACACACACACACGCTCATCCGCAGCCATTTTGTTTGACTTCCAAAAGAGCACCCGGCACAACTTGACAAGAAGAGATGAACACAATGGCCACTTGAATGAATGTGCTCTCAAAATCCTCCAAAATGTCCTCTGTCATTATTGAAACAAAGGTACACACAAACACACACACACATGCACACTTACACACCATGCTCGCTCGCTCGCTCACTCACTCACTCACTCACTCACTCACTCACTCACTCACTCACTCACTCACTCACTCACTCACTCACTCACTCACTCACTCACTCACTCACTCACTCACTCACTCACTCACTCACTCGCTCACTCTCTCTCTGCTCTAGCATCTTGCTTCCCTGCCGTGATGGCTTTGCGGAGTGCACAGCAGCCCCCCCCCCCCCCCCGAGAAATCATCATCAAAATAACTTTCATGGAATGGATGCACACAACGGCCACATGCATTGATGCCCTCTCACATACTACCAGAATGTCCTACTTCATATTTAATTCGCTTCAATGTAAAAACAAAACCAACAAACAAACTGTCCAATCATTTGAAGGCACTTTAGCAGGTCGTGTGTATGAACATTTGGTCTTAAGACGGTATTGGTGCACTGCCACTGAAGCGAAACAAGACCTCGGCGAACAAAAACGTGCCGCATCCTGCCAGTTTGTAACGCTTTTGTCTGTTACTGACTTGTGAATGAACTTCTGTTTCGAGTTGGCTACGCTAGCTCGGATCCTGTGTTCATGTATACGCAAGCTTAGCATGTGCTGCTACACGATTAGCATCCACTTGAATACTCAAAAAGGATTGGGATCGGCGTTTGTTCACTTATTTGAGATCGGATCCCAACCAAATCTTGCAAAATCGAACACACTGGCTGAACTGAGTGGAACCCGAGCAGTACAGGAGACTAAAATTACATTTTAACAAGAGTTTTTGTAGTTCACAGCGAACTGAGGTGTTTCTCCGCCATGTTGGTGCTCCCAAGGTCGACAAACAACGGCGGCAAAACCACACAAACGCGAAAGCGCCGTCTTGTTGATGCGCATTCAAACCTCTTGTCAGACTGTCATTGTTTCAAAACGGCATTCACCTGTCATCGTAACGCTAGCACCTTATGAGCATCCGGATCAAAACGTCTAGCTAGCATACGCTTCCTCAACCATCTTGCTTCCAAAACCTTCCTCTTAAACCAATAATCCAACCCCCCTCCCCGGTGGGGCCTCTTCCTCCCTTTTTTCCCACGGATCGCTACATCTCGCATGTATTTGCAGATCCATGATCGTCATCGGAGAGATATCAGAGCGGGGCGGTGGGCCGAGGGAGAGATTGCTACAAGAGAAGAGTGTCAAGCGCTCGCCGTTGGAAAAGCAGGGTTTGCACATTACCATTCTGCAACGGTGTTCTTTGGCCTACTTCAAAGGGCTGATTACAACATTCCATTTGTATTCACGCCGCCATTTGCGGCCAGTGGGCAACATTTGCATGAGAGCAGAATCGAGAGCCGGGATCACAAAGTGTTTTTTTTTTTTTAAGATGGAAAGTAATCAGCACTTGTAAACAGATGTGCCTGCTACACACGCACGGACAATTCTGGAATTAATACAGTGCATCTTCATTATCCTAAGATGAACACACTGAAGAAAAATAGTCCTTTGAATTTACTTAATTCAAACATATACATTGGTTGCACTTGATTAAAATGTGGTAAACCAATGTAATTAACCTGAGTTTTCAAAATAAAAATAAAAATCAACAAATGACAAATGAAATTAGCTCCACACATTTTAATCACGTGCTACTTTTATTTTTCAGCGGAGTGTGCTGCTTTAGTCCGGTATCTCAGCAGCTTCATTTCTGAGCGTGGACTCAGCTTGCATTATTGACATGACGCTGGAGAAAGCCGATGCCTGCACTGGGATTTTGGAGGATGCGCGGATCATCCCTCAGGCAGTTAAGTTCAAGTTCAAGTTTTGTTTTATTGTAATTGCATAAAAACACAATGAAATTGCACGTGCATAAAAACCATCTTAAGTTCATTTTCCACCTCTTGCTCATTACAAATGCTCGGCACGGCATTGGTTTTTAATGTCAACTGCTTGGCTTGTCACGTCTCATTTTGTAAATAGCTCCTCTTTCGCAGAAATGTTCACCGCAAATGGATTGAGATTATGTGTTAATGACTGAATTTTGGGCATTAGGGCGGCAGTTTATAATGGATACGTTTGATGTTTGGCATCTACGTAACAATGTTTCATCACAGTTTTTACTCCCGCTGCACTTGCACTGTGGCAATTTAACCATCAGGGTGACACTGTGTGACACCATCCGCCAACGCTTTGTCTGCTCTAAAGCATTTTACAGCCTCTGCTGATAACGTGAATGGACAAAAGTGTCAGAAAGTGTGCTTCTGGAAATATCAGCAACTCCTCAGCTCTCCATTAAGGACCCCGCTTGGTGTATCCAAGCTCTGATTTATGGATTCATAACAGCAACGGGCCATCTTCCAAAACTATTTATGCTTTGTTCGACGCATACACTTGTCCAAAATTTCTTGAAATGACGATCGATATATGATTGAGGTGATTCATCCAAGTGCTCCTTCAAAAATTTATGAAGAGGAAGGGCCTCATTCAAAGTGTTCGCATAAAGTTGGATTCATGCAATTGATAAGATGAAAAATTAAGATTTGGGGGAGTGTCATTCAAGAACTCATTTATGGACCTTACTTGAAGCATTCATTGATGTATGGTCACCCATGGCCTTTTCCCGAAAGCATTTCCACCAAGTTGGAAGCATACAGACTGCCTAAAAAAATCCTGAAATAATTAAGAATGAGGGAATGACATCCAAGCACTCATTGGTGTACTTTATTTGGTGCATGCATATATGCTTTTAGAACACCGAATTGGAACTTTCCTAAAACTGTTCTCACAAAAAAAGCTTACCCTTGTCCATAAATGTCACGATATCATTAAAAAATATTTTGGTGACTCATCGTAGCAGGAAACCCAGCACCCATCTGTTGATTTTTCGACTGAAAATATCCTTTCCGAAACTCATTCTGACAAAGTAGGAAGCACACAATTGTCCAAAATGTCTTTATGAGAAAAGCACTCAGAGTTTGCTCGGTGCATCCGGGCACTCATTTACCCCCAACTCCCCGCATTAAGCATCAACTCGGAAAGTAAATGAAATAAAAAGGTCTCTTCACAGTTTCTTCACATTGTGAGTAACTAGGCCATTGTCTGTGGGAGGACACACTGCTGTTGAATTGCACCAGCGTCATTTGTCAGAGCGCGCACACACACACACGATATTGCATTCATCTTCATCTTAAAGGGGTAACGGCAGAGGTGGATGAATACATCACCCATCCTGCCGCATTAAAGCCAAAGAAAGCTTTCAGCGAACACACAAAAGAAGCCTGGCGCAATAAATCACCTGCTGAACTCACAAGTTGGCACATGACTCGCACACATGCGCGGGTACACAAACAAACAAACAAACAAACAAACAAACAAACAAACAAACAAACAAACAAACGCACACCCGGGCCGACGTATCGATCAATAGGCGTTCTGGGCTCCTAATACTGATTGCGCTTCTAAATGGCTGTTAGCCAAGAGTCATTATCTCTCACCTTCGTTTGAGTTTTTTTTTCTACAGGCCCTCAGGTGTATGAATATTTAGGCTGAAGCCGACAAAATTAGCCGCATGTTTACGAGCTGGCTGCCAAATTTAACGAATGATTCTACGGCTCAAGGGCGGAAGCGCAAAGCGTGCCTTTAAATACACCTGATGTGAACGCGGCAACGTCCCTTCTTTTCCGCATTGGGCTCGACAGGCGTTCAAAGACCGCCTAAAAAAACGTAAATTAATGATACCTTCAATGGCACGAAGAAAATCATAAAAATGCAGCCCAAACTGAAAATGTAGCAAGGAAATCACAAAATAAATTCAACGGGGGTATTTGTGAACTACAACAAAGGAATAATTCTCGAAACATCAACATAGACAATTCTGAAACAGTTCAGTTCAGCATTCTAAACAGCCACCAGTTGAGTCAGCTGAGTATCAGGCTTGCTTGTGTTTTCTTTGGTCTGAGTGATTTCAACGGCGCTGAAAAATAGAGGGTGAAACGTGTGGTGGAAGGAGACGGGGTGAAAAAAAAAGAAGACAGTCCATTTAAGGCTGCGTGCCAACAGAGACGCCGGTGACATTTTGGGCGCGGCATTCGTTAAAAGCCACTGTTACAGGCTGTCAGCACTCTGCTCTGCGATCCGGCGCGAGATGTGTCGATTAAACGTGAATTAAAAGTGAAGCCATGAAATGGAGAGTCGTCCTTCCTCTTAAAGTTCAAATCTGGAGCTCTTAGCGGGGAGTCGGTGACACAACTGCTGATCCAGCTCTCGGGGATGAGGGCTTGAGAGACTTAGATGTTCATTTCCGCCCCCCTGCCCTCTGCGTAGCTTTTTGTCGTCGAGGCGTTTCTCAGAAGGGAATCGGCAGATTATTTGGTCAACCTCGATCGGTTCCAGCGCAGCTTTGTGATGGCGGAGGGGACAAACTGCCTGACGGAGGGAAATAAATGAATCTGTGTCCGTGAGCATGACAGCGAGCTACTGTGATGTCCTCCCGCTGAGCTCCAAACAGTGTTTCAATGACAAGCAGTGGAAAAATACACCGCAGTGATTTTCTTGAACCTTGCAAGGGTGCTTGTTGAGCAATGAACAAGCCCGGTGGTTTGAACCCTTCATTTAAAACATCAATCCAGACATGAAACCTGAATTTGAAACCCAAACAGATCATGAAAACCTCAACCATACTAACACGGGCATGAAACCTAAATTTGAAACCGTAACCCTCAAGGGCAGTGTTTCTGAATTTAAAAAAATTACCATTATTTTAACATTCAATATTATTTTCTCATTTCACTGTTCAACTCATTTTTACAAAACGTTTTCATCAGAGACCGAACACAACTTTTTTTTGATTTTTTATATTTTACTTAATATACATCGACCCATCCATTTTCCGATCCGCTTTTCCTAGCAAGGGTCGCAAAGCGTGCTGGAGCCTATCCCAGCTGTCTTCAGACAGTAGGCAGGGGAAACCCTGAACTGGTCGCCAGCCAATCACAGGGCACACGTAGACAAACGAACCATTTGTGCTCACAATCACACTCAAGGACAATTTAGAGTGTTCAATCAGCCTGCCATGCATGTTTTTGGAATGTGAGAGGAAACCGGAGTACCCGGAGAAAACCCACACAGGCCTTGGGGAGAACATGGAAACTCCGCACAGGAAGGCCGGAGCCGGGATCGAACCCACGACCTTTGCACTGTGAGGTCGACGCGCTAACCGCTGGGTCACCGGGCCACCTTACTGAGGAATAATACTTTTTATTTTCTATTGTCATTTAAAAAATTGAACAGATCTGTGTGAGCCGCAGCATAAAAGCAGGGTTTTGAAAGTTTCCTTGCAACAAAGTTCATTAATTTCTCCACCCCCTCCCTTACCAACCGATGAAACACTGCTAAATCCCAGAAATAGTTTTTATCCTGGTGCGCCACAACTTTCAACTCTTGACTCTAAGGCGCCTTAGCCTTCCCAGAGCACAGCGAGCGTTCCGAGTCCTACAAGACGCCGTCCTAAGAAGTCCTGCGGGATTAGCCAGATTATTGAATCACGGCTTTAGATAATAACATCAGTTACAGTTTACTTTTGAGCGCTGATGCAGAAAAAAAAAAGAAAAAAGAATGGGGGCAATATGGCGGCCTGGTAACGATGGCGATGCGAGCGACGCTTGACCAAATTTGTACAGCTGTCGCACGCGATGACACCGAGGCCCAGAGGGACCACGTGAGTGCTCGCAACCCCTGCGTCAAAACCACATTGCTGGTGACCAGTCGTGCCATTGGTGAAATACCTGCCGCTCGTGTCAAATAAACAAGAGTGACGGTTACGATGAGGAGCCCATTTATCCGGTTAAATAAAATCTGGTTTATTATTAGTTTTTACACTATAGTGCTTTTTTTTTCTTCAGTAAACCCACAAAACTAATTTTGTGGTGACTGAAATAGATTCCTGGCATTTTAGTTATTTACCATGGTGAATCATTTCTTATTCGAGCAAATTGACTCCTTAGCTTAGTTGCTGAGCAAATTAAAATCGTAAGTCAATGTGTGAACAAATAAATGCAACGTTTGAGCTCTGAGCAAGTAAAAAGGACCCTTGAAACCACGGCGGCCATGTTGAGGCAGTGGCACAAAATGTCAACTATTTTGGCAGGCCAAATTTCAAATGGCAATGCTTCTTGAGTTTCTGCGCATGTTTAGATTCTCAAAAAGAGGATCATCTTTCTTTGCAAACAGCGCCATCGCCACGGCAACAGCATGTGATGGAATCAAAAGCAGTCAATAACTTTTCCATTTTCCAAACGCCTTTAGAGGAAAGATTAAAATGATAGCACAAATGCTCCAGGAGAAGTTATCTCTATAAAATGCCAAAAGTTGGGGCCAAATTCCAAAGTAAATTAAAAAGGTAGACTTTGGTTGAGATTTGTTATGTAGCTCCAATAGATTTTTTTGTTTTGCGTCATGTATCATGTTTCGGTTTGTGACCAGCAGGTGGCACTGTGGGGCTTTTCCCCTGCAGCTGCACACCTGTTGGTCTTTAGGTAATTAGTGGCTTTAAAAGGACATTGTTACTGTTGGCTACTGTCATGTTTGTTTGTTGCCTGTTGCTTGCTGCTGTCTGGGCTGTTTCGGATCAGTCATGTTTTAGTCACGGTTCTGTTTTAGCTTCAGTTGTGATTTTTGTTTGCCACTTTGGACTATGTTTGTTTTGGATTTAGTTTTCTCTGTTTCAATACACTTCTTCAAGTACAACCTGCTCTGCCCTCCTGCCTGCTTTTTGGGGTCCACCACCACCACGCAACGTGACACAATACGCATGGATCAAGGTAAAATATACCACCAAGAATGCTCTGTTGAAAAAAAATTGTGGGAGGCGGTACAGAGACATTTATTGAAATTCCTACAATAAATCAAAAAATGTTTTTGTTTTATGCTAGGTCCGATATTTGTGCAATTACAAGAGTTTTGGTGTATATTTAGACCCTCAAAATCAATATTGCAACAGCGTTTAGTGAAAACTGAAAAGCTTCATGTTGTCACCTCATGAAGGCCCAAACACTCCCCTGAGCAAATGGGAGCTAACATATTCAGTATTTCCTTTTGCCAGTAGGCGGCGCTACCACTATGATGACAGATAAGTTCATAGATGTCTACAAGTCTGGGCTTTCATTAAATTTGTGACATTTTGAGAAGATCGGATCATCCGGTTGATGTTACACAAGTTTTTTTGTTGTTGAATCATCAGAATTTACAGCCCTACTCTGAAAATACACAATATTAAGTCGAAAGTCTGGTCAATGTCGTGAGGCTTTTTTTGAATTGCAGTTTGATCCAGTCAACATGACGACTTTAAAATATCCCAAATGATGTGTGTGGCCCGATGCGAGTTTTCATTTGTTAAGACCATCAAAAATCCAAATCATTACAGAATATATTTTTTAAAGGGTCTAAAACGCATAAATCCTGTTGAAAAATGATTCATTCCTGTTTAGAAAGCCCCCTCAATTAGAAAGGATCCACTGGAAATAATTTTAAACACTATACATCTCTGACACGAAACGAATAGATTGCATTGTGACGGACAGATATGCCGGTGCATTATGGGTTACACACGTACTTTGTTTGACGTTGCACCCCCCATCACACCCCCCAGGTTTCTATTTGCATGGTTAATAAGAAGAAAGCACTTTGGTGCCAGCAGACTCTCAGGATGAATGCGCCAGGTTATTGGTGTAAGCATCTTGATATTAGCAGCCGGTGTGAGGCTAAAAAGACACTGTTGGCGTCCGCGCGTCGTCCATTAAGGATATTGTTGTGTCTTGCGGCATCTAATAACATCCCCTGCAGAGAATCGCCTGACGTTGGGGCCCCTCCATTGTTGGTTAGAGTGGAGGGGGAGAATGTCAAGGATCCTTTAAGCCATTTGGACTTTGCCTTGATGGATATTGGCAAACAGCTTGCCTCTGTGAGTAAGGATAACCTTCCCATTTGATCAATCTCGCACCCCCCCGTCTCTCAGACTATACCACCCAATAAATCAATAGCCCCGATGTGTGTTTGCCGCGGTGCTTTTCTATTCCACCGCCAAGCCTCTTTTCCTCTCCCCCGCTACTTTCATGATCTCTTTTTTTTTAACCCTTGATTGTCCTCGCGCGTCTTTTTCATTCCACTTGAAATGAGTACTTTAGCTTGAAATTCAAAAGGTTAAATAGTGATGACATTTCCTGGAGTGATGACCCTTTAAATGCAAGGATGTTTAAATCATCAACCGTCCGTCCCCCCACCCCAGAAGAAAAAAAAATAACAAAGAACACCTTACACGGTGTTATTGTTCGGCCTTGAATAGTATGAGAGGTGCATTTTCTCAATGCAAGCGCTTCTCTCGCCGGTTCTTCATGAGAACCATCAACCTTGAATAATAGAAATACTGTAAATATTAGAAACCACGGGTTTTGGGATGCGTGCAACACAAAATGCAGCCTTCATGTCATCATCAATATCATTCCTCAAAATTGAGGAATGCGATTTTTATTGATTTGGGTCTGACGGCTGTTTTTGACACATTTTTGGCTGCAGGATACAACACTGATGTCAGTTTTTGAGATGCACCCCGTTTTTTCCCCCAAATATATGAAATAAATGTGTGTGTGTGTAGAGACTTCGAAGTTCACCAGTCGCACACTGTGGACCTCGTTCAGGAACATTTCGAGGTGAAATTGATTTCACTCAAGACCGCTATGTACTCACTGCGGCTTTGATGATGGCATCCAAACAGAAAAACCTTCAACAGAAATAGCAATCGGTATTGTCGAAAAAGAAGAAGAGACGCTCGGGTCTCGCAAGAAAACCTGCAAAGTTGATGCAAACAATGTCAACATGTTTCGACGACTTGCGAACCATCTGCGCGCATGAAAGCGGCGTTTCAACAAGCTGTTACTGAGCGCGACGATATTTCACCGTATGAAGTCATCTGTTACATCATCGGAACGAAAAAGAAGCCATTAACCCCAAAAAGAAGACAGACGGAGCGTTATCAGGCTTCAAAATCAATGTGTGTACTTTGAAGAACGGCGGGAAATAAACATGTCGTCAGCTGCATGAGAAGCGACTGTCGGGACGGGATGTGTTCAGGCAGATGCCGGCAAGGGGGGTGGGGGGTCGGGGGGGGGGGCGTTCCGTTCCGATACCATCAACAGGCTGGGGATATGTACACCGATGTCTCGTAGAGCATGTTAGCCCTTTGCTGTGGCACGTCATCCACCATATTGAATGTGGCAGGTCTGCCCAGTAAACGAATGCAATTTGCACCTTTCTTCAAAGTGCTTCATGACACTCATTTAGCCACTCACTCGGCCGGGAAAAATTAGCCGCTGCTAACAGTTTCGTCAGTCGTTAGAGGATGCAAGAAAGATTCTCAAGGATCCACGAACAATTGAACAACAAAAAAAAAAATGGTGTCGGGCTTCGACCAGGGGTGGGCAACTGTCAACTGACATCAGCAAACTCAGTCGAAGCTTGATAACGATCCTGATTGTTTGAATCGGGTGTTTTGGAGGGGGGGGGGGGGGGACATCTAAAACATGCAGGAAGGCGGCCCTAGGGGTCGAAATTTGACCACTCCCGGTTTAGACACTCAAATTTTAATCTCGTGGGTGCCAAAGTTTCATCAATTTTGATCATGAAAATAGGAGCTGTTCGTCAATACCTGTTGCAAGAATACTCCTTTTCCTCGCTTTAAATCGCGTTAGGCAACTTTAATGTTGGAGGGTGGTGCAATTTTTCATGAATGCAACTGGTTTGCTAAACTCAACAACAGATTTTGAAGCAACTAATACAATAATCACAAACTGTATTTTATCCCCCCCCCCCCCCCCCCCCCCCCGTGTGCTGTGGACTCTCTTGCATTTAAAATGCCCATTCAAGAACGGCACAAAACTGCTGAAAAAAAAAAAGACAATATTAATGCAAGAACAATTGAGTCTTTTTCACAAATTAAAACACGCCAAATTTTAATATGATTGAGGTTTTCATTTTTGTCACACAGAACAGGATAAGACCTGATGTTTAGTTCAGAATTTTGTGCTCTGACATTTTTCAGGCATACTTATTTTTTTTGGGGGGGGCGGGTTGTATTTTTTCCAGTATTCTTAAATTTTGCGGTATATAAACAAACCTTACCATCAAGCAGGTTTTTGTATTGGTCCGACTATGACACACATTTCATTTTAGTTTCAGGACTTTTTTTTCTCTTTTTAAGTTTCAAGGAGGGTCTCCCATATCAGCCATAATCCATACCTGTATGAGGCATTCATTTCTTTCATCGTGACAAAAACTCTCTCTGAGAAAACCGCAATTTCAAGTTCTGTTCTCACGTCCTGCGACGGCCACAATATGAACCGAAACCCGTGCAGTGAAGCGTCCGCCGGCCATTTAATAGGCAGCGGAACAAATAAGCGGCAATACTCTGTGAAGATTTCCCAGGTGGCTGTGCGAGCATACGTCGTTTCCCCGGCGGCCGCGGATGTGTCGTGCCTGATGTTTGGCGGGAGGTCGCTAGGTGGTCACGGCGATAGCATAGTTTCCTTTTCATGAAGTTCAGATGGTTGAAGAGAGCAATGACCAAATTCTGTTAGCAAGCTGTATTTTCCAAATACTTCAGTCGGCATACTCATCGCTCTTCATTGTCGAGCCCCCCCCCCCCTTCCCCGCCCCGCTCCCCCATCGTATTCGCTGCATTGCTACTTCCAAAGTGCTTCCGCCTTTTCAAACGCCATTGTCGAGCGGCGGCGGCGGCGGAGAATTGTTGCAAATGTCAAAATATGCAAATCGCTCCTGACCTCTCTTGGGTCATAAAACACAGCATTAAAAAAAATAGTCAAGTTAAATTGGAACAAAGGATGAGGAGGGTGGAGGAAGATGAGTCATGTGGCAGAAAGCCTCGTGCTTCAATACCTCTGTGAACAAGAATAACTAATAACAAAAATCTAATGTTTTTGCTAAACATTGCACATGAACATGTACCGAGAGAATTAGCTCATGCGCCACATTTTTTTTTTGAAGTCAAGATGGCGCCCGAGTAGGCAGCCGTCAGCAAGTGCTCTCATGAGCCTTGCTTTTTTTGTTGTTCTTGTGTTTCTTTTGTCACTTTGTGTTTGTTGTTACGTCGTGTGGACTTGATGTGGACCTTTTTCAGCATTTTTTGGCCACGACATTCATCAAGGAGGAGACTCTGTGCTTGGTGGTTGCGCCTTCTCGGCAGCATGGGTATACCAGCACTGTTTTTGACTGGAGGAATGTCGGCGCCATTTGACTGTCGTTGCTGGACAGTCCCGGGGCGCTTGTGTCTTGCGCCTGTAATGGGCAGCATTTTTCACAGCCCCGCTTTGTTCAGCGGAGAGATCGGTGCTGTTGAACGGTCTGCGGCTGGATGGATGGAGGTCTTGAGGAGCCGACGATGAGAAGAAAGGAGCGTTGGCGCGGAGTGCCGATGCGGATTTGGAGCTGGGAGTCGCGGCTTGGAGTTTGAAGCGGATTATGTGGGACAGGAGAAGTGAACTAATCTCTTTTCGTCAATGGACGCTACAGCTTCGTGTTTGCTTTCAAAACTTTACTTGTAGCAGACGTGTGCACATTTTTCAGCATGATGTCTCTGATCCACTGGTGAAAGGACACTTTGATCCTCTCCTCTTTCATCTACAACTGCTTCAGACAACAAAGTGTATGCAGAAAAGTGGTGAAGATTGCACGACTGTCTCTGTCCTATGTGTTGTCTTGTGTTATTTTTGTTATTTTGACTTCAAAATGGCGCCGCGAGAGTGGCTGCCTTTCCAGCAGCTCCTATGTTTTTGTTGTTCTACTTCTTCCTTTCATAACTTTGCTGCTGTGAATCTGGAATTTCTCCATTGCGAGACTAATAAAGGTTTTCTTAACTTAACTTAACTTAACATGCTGCTTCACCCACCCGTTCACATGTTGCAGCCCCATTCGGCTAAACTTCCACTCCGGGTCTCAAATTGTTTGTCAGATTTAAAGCTGATTGATTTAGCAGATTGCAAATATAATTAAGAGCAGTGGTGAGAATTGTGATATGTTGACATTTGGGTGAGCGCAACAACACCAACGTTAACTAGCGCCTTAATCATGCAAATTGGAAAACAACAGCCGATTTAATTACGGCCCGGTCGGATCGTTGGCGGCCATTAATTACATTGGCTTTATTTATTCAAATTCACACAGCTCGTCCACTGGCGTGGCAATTAAGCAGGACAGTACCATCGACTCCTCTATCCCGCTCCGACCAACCCAAGTAACAGAATTTCCATCTTGGCTTCATTAAGGGGGACGCGAGTAATAAGATGTGAGGGGGATGAGTCACAAATGAGCTGCGAAGGCGACGTGAAGCATCAGAAAGCTCGATCAAGACCGTCTTTTCCCCGAGTGGCCTTGATGGAACGCCATCTTCAGAACAAAAAGTAAAAGGAGACACGGTGGACCAACGTTCGCATGTGAACGTTCCAGGGACTAAGGCGATATCTAATCACAAACGTGTAATTGTTTGGCTCCTTGTAACGGGGTGTTCAAAACAACCTTGGAATAATGCCGTTGACATTATCTGATCACAAACGCCAAATTGCCTGGGCTACAGTTTTCTTGCAGCCAGGCGTTGATAATAACGTTGGCGTCATGAGTCACGCGCTTCTTTGCCACGTCAACAAAACAAATGACATGATCTGATCATAAAGCTCCGATTGTTTACCGTCACTCGTAGGAAAGCGTATGAGAATAAGCTTGGAATTAGGAGCCACTTCCTGCTTTAACGTCTCGAAAGACAAATGCAATATAATTTGAATCCAAACACAAATGTTGACAGATGCTGGATCATAAATACACAATATTTAAAATAAAAATAAACAAAAAACATAAATAAACAATTGCTGACCAGGACTGTGGACAGACCATAGCACCAGAAAAATATTAGCTATTCCCAAACCGTATACAATTGCTTGGAAAAAGAATATAGATGGAATAATGAGCCACATGCTGCTTCATCATGACTCAACACAAAGGTGGTGATCACAAACGTATAATTGTTTAGTTACTTTCCCATTCAAAGTACTACAGCTTTATTGATAGAGCACATTTCCTACACAGGCTGTGCTTGACAGTGCAGCATTTCAAAACATCAAAAAACAAACAATCTAGGACATTTAAAATCAAAGTACAGTACACACATAAAAGAAAGATTACTAAAAGTCAAGTCAAGAGTATTTCTAGAGCACTTTCAAACAGCCATCGCTGCATACAAAGTGCTGTACATGGAGCGATTTAACATGCACAATAAAAACAGTAAGACGAATCGGTAATAAAGGTGGTAGAAAGCACCAAGCAGTAAAATCAAGAACAAATCTAAGTCATGCTGAGTCGAACGCCAAAGAATACAAGTGAGTTTTGAGGAGGGCTTTGCAAGAAAAAATGTGATTTTTTTTTTTTTTTTTTAACATCAACATAAATAAATAACAACATAAATAAAGCGACGCCATAAGCAGGGATGGAAGCGAGAGAAGCGTTTTTAACCTGAACTTAAAAATATTCACACTTGGGCTTGACTACGCTTCTGTTGGCAGTTTGATTTCATTCGTGTGCAGCATAACCGCTAAAATGCTGCTTCACCATGTTTGCTTGGAACGCACACATTGACACTCATTTAGGTGATGCCGAGGCATCACAGCAGTGATGTTGTTCTCCTCCTTGGCATGCTTGCTGTACACTAATGCGAGACAAAAAGTCTCCTGCCAGGTCCCCGAACACCTACGGACAACGAAAGCATCCATTCATTCATTCATTCATTCATCTTCCTAACCGCTTGATCCTCACTAGGGTCGCGGGGGGTGCTGGAGCCCATCCCAGCCGTCTCCGGGCAGTAGGCGGGGGACACCCTGAATCGGTTGCCAGCCAATCGCAGGGCACACAGAAACGAACAACCACTCGCAACCACACTCACACCTAAGGACAATTTAGAGCGTCCAATCAGCCTGCCATGCATGTTTTTGGAATGTGGGAGGAAACCGGAGCACCCGGAGAAAACCCACGCAGGCCCGGGGAGAACATGCAAACTCCACACAGGGAGGCCGGAGCTGGAATCGAACCCGGTACCTCTGCACTGTGAAGCCGACGTGCTAACCACTGGACTACCGGGCATCCAGTTGTTCACAATTACCGGTCCTTCGAAACCGAGGTGTCCTACCTGCAGGTGATAGTTTTGCCATTTTGCCCATCACACTGTACATCGACACCGGTCCTCATGTTGATGTTTAAAGTGACAACTTCTGTGAAAGTGTGTCATTGTAAACAGGCATGAAAGGGAAGATGTTTTGAATGGATTCATCCCAACATCTCGTGCGGATACTTGGCAGCGGGAGGGCGCATTTGAAGACGGACTTGAAATGGCTCGCAGCTTTGGCAGCCGCGGGACTGCCGCATTCTTTCTTTTCTCACACCAAGACCAAAACCTCGCAGGGATTCCCGCTTTCTAATTAATAACTAGCATGTGTTAGTGTGCGCGCGTGCTATTTGAAGTCGCGCAACCCCGCCTCGTCCTCCCCCTCCCCCAAATCTTTGGAGGCGACCGGCGATCCCGTGGGAGTCGCATCAGAGGAACACCATTCGGAAACATTGCGACATGGAGCGACACTTGTTCCTGTGAGCTTTTTTTGCATGCTCACAATTATGTCCAGACATGGAATTTGAGCAAAAACTCGTTATCCTCGCCCCCAAGTGGATTAATACAAACACGAAAACCTCCGTGTTTTGTTGTTCCTTCGTTTTGTTTGAAAATAAATTGCCTCCCGCTCTGACTCCATTATTGCCGTTTTTTCATTCCACATCTATCTTGCCATGAACCGTGATGAAATTCTTGATGTTAACATTTCCCTTTGGACGAGGTTCCCGATTGTATATTCATCCATCACACGGTCCCGACTCAAAGCAGCGCGGCCACATTTATGCGTCCTGAAATGAAACTTAAACACCGTAAGCAAAGAAAACTGCTCATCAATTTTCCAAATCGATGGAGTTCTGACTCAAATCTGCTTCTACATAAAAACAACACATGTGGATTGAAGAAACATTCATTCATTCATCTTCCGTACCGCTTGATCCTCACTAGGGTCGCGGGGGGTGCTGGAGCCCATCCCAGCCGTCTCCGAGCAGTAGGCGGGGGACACCCTGAATTGGTTGCCAGCCAATCGCAGGGCACACAGAGACGAACAACCATCCACGCTCATACTCACAATTTAGAGTGTTCAATCAGCCTGCCACGCATGTTTTTGGAATGTGGGAGGAAACCGGAGCACCCGGAGAAAACCCACGCAGGCCCGGGGAGAACATGCATACTCCACACAGGGAGGCCGGAGCTGGAATCGAACCCGGTACCTCTGCACTGTAAAGCCGACGTGCTAACCACTGGACTACCGGGCTACCCCTGGATTGAAGAAACACCCAAACAAAAATGAGGCGATTGAAAATGCCACTTTCATTCTCTTTTGAACTTGTATTTATCCATCAGATGGTGCAACCTTTTCCCCACCATCAAAGCATGCCGCTGCCTTTTACACCTTTCGCTGTTTTCTGGCAAGGCTGCTTGGCTACGATAACGTGTGTGTCGTATCGGGCGGTTTCGCATGCAGCTGTCAAATGCCTTCATTGCTACGCCAACTGTTGCGCAATTAAACTATCAATACCAAATTCATTCATTCATTTTACGATCCGCTTATCCTCACAAGATTCGTGGGGGGAGGGCTGGGGGGCGGAGCCTATCCCAGCTGTTTTTGGGCAGTAGGCAGGGAACACCCTGAACCGATTGCCAGCCAATCGCAGGGCACACATAGACAAACAAACATCTGCGCTAACAATCGCACCTAGCGACAATTTAGAGTGTTCAATCAACCTGCCATGCATGTTTTTGGAATGTGGGAGGAAACCGGAATACCCGGAGAAAAGCCACGCAGGCATGGGGAGAACATGCAAACTCCACACAGGAAGTCCATGAGCAAGAATCGAAGCTTGCACCTCTGCACTGTGAGGCCAAGGTGCTTAACCAGTCACCCACCGTGCCACCCTAAATTTGATTTAGAATTGTTTAAATTTGCCCACCAGACCGTGCTGTTGTTTCTCCCTTTCAAGCACGCAGCGAAATTACCGGTAACTGATTTCTGCAAGGGTGCCTCCATACTGAAATGAGAAGCCCACGTTACAATTTTGACTGTTTGTGTTTCATCTCCTTTAATACAAATCAAACCTTTTCACCGCAATTAGTTTTTATTTATTTATGATTTATTTTTTTGGGTTAAACATGTTTTAAGTCATAAATTAGTGCATAATGAAAAGCAGTGTCCGACTCAAAAATCTCCTGAAACGCGAATTTTCCTTGAGTTGCGCCAGACGGCAGCGGCATGATTAATTTAATGGCGTTGACAATCGTTGATTAATCGTCGATTTCTACACTCCTCAAGACCGTCTCCTCGCCGCTAACTTTAATGCTGTCTGATTATCCGAATGGGGTTGCGGGTGCGCAGTGGGAGGGCAGGATGGGTTTAGACCGCAGCGGCTAAATTACTCTCCCGTTTAATGCGCTGACCTTCTCATTTACACCACATCTGCTTTCTGAGAAAGGTGATTTAAAATGATGAGTTGGTCTGCGATAACGTCAATAGAGGTCTTTTTAACCATCCTCTAAATTAATATCATCTTTAAAAAGACATTAACAATGTCACCTCTTGAGAATGATGCATGATGAAAGTGATGTTTTTCATGACCAGTTCAGGGTGTACTCCGCCTCTTGCCCAAAGGCAGCTGAATGGATGGATGGGTATACTTGACATTATCATAAAAATACATATATACATTTTTTTTTACGTTAATGGGATTTTGTATATCCCATTAACACAAAAAGTATAGCCGATGTCATCTCAAACTGATGGCTCTGTTGTTGCAATGTAGAGTTCCCTGCAGCGTTAATATTGCCCAGTGGTTAAATTTAATTCACACTCATGTGAGAATTAAAAAATGTGAAAAATGTTCCATATCTCTTGTTAACTGTATTAATTGGAATGTAATCGTGATTCTAATTTTGGCATCTCTTGATCTTTGAAATGTCATAATCCCAGAAAAACGATTAATGTGTTTCTGACGTGAAAGTACCCTGAATGCACCATGCTGCACACGTAGCAAGCGTGTCGTTTTCGGGATTCAGTTGTCCCAAAATGCTCCAAAAATCCCCAATGTGCGTGGCACAATATTTACTTTGGTAAAAACTACCAAAACAATTATTGTGCCATGTGCGGCGGCTCGAATTATCATCTCATACCACGGTACTAGTGAGGGGGGAAGCGGTAGAAATATTTTGGGGGTGTGAGGTGACGGTCTGATATCGGGATCAGACAGGTCTCAAGGCTGCAATATCTGTACCATATCTGAAGTGAAAAAGTTGTATCGGGTGCACGACTCCCTGAGGTCCAGGGCTAGCCCAGTAAATCCCAAGCCTTGAGAAAATAACATCAGATAAAATAAATGTGATAACGAGATTTAAGGGTAATGCTTATTCAAGGCTTCAATGTGCGCGCAGATGCAAGGCATCAAAGGTGTAAGGATTGAATTTCATCTGATATATTTCCAATGTCATTTTGCACTTGACAAACAGAATAGAGTACTCAAAAATAAAGTGTTGAACGTGTGGGCATGAATGAGCTTGAGGATATAATGATAGTATGGAATAGGTGAGCTTTAGGAGATGAATAATTCCAAAATGTTCAAATCAATGAGATAAGATATCCATTATTCGTCCTAATGTGTCAATGTGTTATCATTATAATAAAAATGATTTCAATCTGGAAAATCAAAGAGAATTCCTTTTTAAAAACTAATCAAATGTCAAAAACTATCATCAATCAAAACCTAAACCAAATGTCTGACATAAGTCATGCCTTTGTCATTTGAACTAAAACTCAAAAAGGAACAAAAAAAAAAGATTTTAAATGTGTTTATATGATACTTTTTTACACTTGTATGGCAATTAATGTAAAAAAAAATGGATCTCGTCCAGTTTTTATAAATATTTGACATCATCGGATTCCTGTCACTGCCCAGAAATTCGCATGCTGGACGACAGCTGCCGATGTGACATCACAGATATAACCAGAAATGTTAATGATATTGACTTGCGATGGCAAGGGGGGCATCTTATTTTTATTTTTATGATTTGTGAGCTGAAGGAAGCCACATTTGTCAGACAAACAGAACTCCACTATTGCAGACTGCCAACACCCCCGCCTCCTTGAACCGCCTCAAAACAGCACAAGAGCCAGCACCCACCCGCACTGCTGCCACGACGCCAGTGAACGCTAGAGGGCGCCCACACCAGCGCTCTCCCCGTCTCTCCTTTCCAGACGCGCACATGCAATCAAACACGCTCATTTAGAGCCATGATGAGCAGAACCTCTCGGCCAAGGGATTTCATTCAAATGTTTCAGACCGCTGAAACATTTAAAAATTCTACATTTTAATAATTGATGTGAAGGAAAATTGTAAATAGTACTGCGATTTATCCATTTTGTGTTCATATTGCATTTAATTGAAAGATGATTGTTTTTTTTTTTTCTCTTTCTTCTTTCTACATACATTCTTGCTACTGGAGGCTGTAAATTTCCCCAGTGTGGGACGAATAAAGGATATCTTATCTTATTTTAAATCTAATATTAAAGATGCATAACAAAGTAATGACAAAAATAACATAATAAGAATAAGAATAACAATAATAGAATAATAATGAGGAGGATGTAGTATATAAGTTTGGTGTCAAAAGAGTCACAGCAAAAGGCAAAAATTAGATGCATGAAAGAAGTTGCATTATCCAATCTTATATTAGTTTTTTAAACACTGTTGTAGGATTCTCAAAGGCTCTGAGTTGAAGCATGACATAAAAAGCGATAAAAAACACAGGTAAATAACAACAATCAAAAAGTTTGGTTTAAAAATCTGAAAATAGTTGCAGCCAAAGCCAAATATCAAATCTTAGTTGAAAATCTGATCTCATACATTTGAAAAAATAACTTTTAAATAAAGATTCGAAATGGTACATGCTACATAAAATAGAAAGAAACGTGTATGAAAAAAAATGTATGAATTCATCATAATATTGTAGAAATACTATTTCCAGGCTTTTCCAACGTGCTTTGAGTGACAGCATAAGGCAGCAAAAAAGTAAGATGGGGGGGGGGGGGATGCTTTGATTCATGTGAAACGCTTCATTTCACTGCATCCCAATCCAATCAAATCACATATTGTATTTTAAAACTAGTATAAATCAATCTCATGTTAACAAGTAATTAATTATTTCGCTCTCGCCGCAGGCCAGTGAGTGCGTGCGTGTATCACCTGGCATTAATTACCCCCACCCCACCCCATGCACCCCCTTTTACAAACCGATCTTGTCCAATATAAATAAGTGGACCCATTAAAGTGGACTGATGCGCTTGGATGTGATAAAAGCGCTCAGTTTTGAACCGCGCCACCTCTGCGCGTTCATTTGCGCGCCCGTTGACCCAATGAGCAGCGCTGGCGAAGGGTGGTGGTGGTGATGGTGTCGCTCATTCTCTCGCTCTTTCTCTCTCTCTCTCTCTCTCCCTCTCTTCAATCTTCTCTACCTCACTCTTCTTCTTCACTCCTCCATCCGGCCAGTGAGCCTGTCGGAGCTCTCGACTCGTATCGCTTGACGAGCCGCGCAAAAGGATTTCTTCCATTTTTTTTTTTTTTAGGGGGGGAGGGCAAGTCTGGGAGGGGTGCAGCGGCAAATTGTTCATTTTTTCCCCCCCATCATCTCGTGCACGCTGGAGTTGCTTTTCGTTGAGGAGGGGGTGGCGTGAAAAATGACGCAGCAGAGAAGAAGAATGCAAGTGTCACGAGTAAGTCCGACCGTCGTCGTGCAATGCAGGCAGCCGCAACTTGGATGGTCCCTCCGGCTGCTGCGCGCGCCGAGTTGCACCTGCTGCTCTCCCCGAGACGAGCAGACGAGCGCCGCAAACGACACTCAAACTTCACGTCGGGCAGTCCGACACACTTTTAATCATTTCTCATTCTTCTTAATCATTTTTTTTAACTTGCGTGAACATACAGCCACAACTTTCCATTCAAGCGATGTATTGACAGGGTTGTAACAGCCCAACGCTAAATAGCGGCAGAAGCCCCCCCACCCCCTCTTCCGAAAAAAAAAAACAGCGAGTGAGTCGGGCACTTTGGACAGCTCCTCCGCCTCAGCGGGGGAGCTGTCCGGTCTCTGCGGTGCTGAAAATGATACGCTCACTCACTGAGTCGAAAAATCCGGATTTGCTCAATTCCCGTTTTCCTTCCTTCCTTCACTTCCTTTAGTAGTCCACCTTTGTTCCCGTCTGCAGGTATCCCGCATCGACTCTTGCTGCGATCGCACTGACCGGGATTTTTTTCACCCATTGCCACTTGTCCTCCATCCAGCATCCTGAAGCCCCCACCGCCCACCCTGTCACACACATTTTGAGCAACCCATGCCCCGCATCTGTTCCTCGAGTTCGGTCTTCTATCCGTAGTACACCGCATGCCTCTCGAGTATTTTTCCCCGCGTTCGCGATGTCGAGCGGAGTGTAGTTTTCACCTTTCTGGGGGTGAAACACTTTCTGGCCATTCCCAAAATCCATCCCTGGTGTCACACATTCAATCTATGTTTTGTGTCTAGAATATCTGGCTTCTACGCTCGAGTATTTTTGCACTTGATATGCAGCGTTTCACAATTTTTTTGACTTATGGACATTTTTTTTTAATTCTTGCCTATCCATTCACAGTTCTCAGTGCCCCACTTCCACTCTCAGTAACTTACGTCAGTCGTCGTATTTTTCACCCATCCTTATGATGTGACGTCCATGATCCCGTATCGTGCGCCCTATTCCAAGTGACGTACCACCATTTCCAAAATGCGTCCTTATCCTTAAATTCTTTCTAGTATCCCACTCCCACTCGCTTGATTCACTGTCAATCCACATCACTGCAGCCTATTCCAGGTGAAATATTCTCATTTCCAAAATCTTCTCCCATCCTTGAAGCTTTTTAGTGTCCTGAATTTGTTCCTAGAGTCCGTTCAGCATCCCGAGCGTCTCCGGTCTATAGTCCACGCATCGCTCCCTCGTCATTTTCACCCATCCTCAGTATCGGACTTGTCCTCTAATTCCAACTTGTGTCCCGCATCGTCTCCAAGTGTCTTCCATCTGTAAAAACCCTCATCGGAGAGCAATAGTTTTCAGTTTGCATTCAGCATCCTACATCGATTTCCGTCAAACTTGAGCCCAATTCAACAGTCCTTAGTTCCCCCCCTTAACGATTGTCAGCACCTTCCGTGTTTCTGTCCTCTCCTGTATCACCTTTTTGTATTTGTCCAGCAGCGTTTTAAAAATCCTCGTACCCCGAGAGCATCTCGGGGACAAAGCTGTGCACTCTTTTACCATTATTTTCCCGTTCCCCGCAGACTGAATTAGTCCCTTTGCATTTTCCATCTCCTCCATGTTTTCACATCCGTTCCCAGTGTGCGGGGCCAGCAATAAATCATGTGCCTATTCCCAAAATCCGAGCAAACCTTTACCCCTTCCCCTGTATCGACAAGCCACATATTCTTCCGCAAACCCAAACTGTATATTTTCCAGTACAGGGTGTCCCGTATATTCGGCATTCAGCACTGGCATCTTTTCCCTGTATCCGGCGTTTTATATTCTCCATCCAGCATAAGTCCAACATGTTTTCTTTCCTCAGTATCCTGCATCTCATTTCTCACATCCGGCAACAATATCTCTCACCCCAAATCCTGAATGTGATCCAAAAAAACCCCAAAAATCAAAAACTTAAACCACTCCAGTATCCCGAAGGCATCTCTTGCATCCCATATTCTACCTCCAGGGCCATGTTCCTAGACTTCTGCGACCCGTAATCCCTGCATCCGGCACCCCACATACCCTCTATTTTACTTCCAGCACTGTGTTTCTAGTTTCTTGCATCTCATATTCACCCGTTTGTAAATTTCCCCAGTGTGGGACGAATAAAGGATATCTTATCTTATCTTTTATTTACCAGCATCTTGCACCCCTTTACATGCATCCGGCACCGGTATCTTTTCCTATGATCCCGTGTTATGTATTCTGCCACCAGCACTAGTATCTTTTCCCAGTATCCCGTCGTACGGCGTTTTCCCTCGATAACGAGTGTGATTCCCTCGTCTCTTGTATATACCGGATTAAATCTCCACTACCAATACCAACTGATATTTTTCCAGTACTCTGTGTACTCTATTTTACCTCCGGCGCCAGTGTCATTTCCTAGTCTCTTGTATCCCAGCCTTCCAGGTCTTATTTCCCAGTATTCCGGAAGCACATTTTGCACCGCGTCCACATATTTTCCTGGTACCCCCCCGCACCCGCATTTTCCTACCATGTGGCACCAGCAACTCTTCCCCACATGCTCCATCATCACTAACCCTCTCCTTTATCTCGCGTCCCATCCGTCTCCAGGCGGCTGTGGCAGCACGGATCACTCCGCACTTTACGATATTGCAGTTGGCTGGAGGTGCAGTCGGCTGCCACTTATTGTCTTTGGAAGTGCCTTGCTGCAGAGAAGTGTATTACTCCCCAAAGCGGTGACATGCGCTTTGTGCGCGCGCGTGTATGTGTGTGTGTGTGTGTGAGTGTAGTAGTAGTAGTGGTATGGGAGCTAGCATCTGTAGTTGTGGCCCCGCGCTTCATCTTTTTCCCTGAGTCAAATTTGAGGAGCCGAATAATGAAAGTGACATTTGAGAGAAGCTGCTGATTAAATCCGCCGCATTATTAAAGCCTGAGAGTGCTGCCGACATAAAAAGATGCATTCGTTTAGGGCTCTGTGTTTAAAAAGCGTATCGCGGCATGCCTCTTTACAATAAGAGCAGCCCCCTTGTGAAGGTTTTGTAAATTGGTCATTAAATAGTTCAACGCTTTTGTAAAAAGAAATGTTAATCAACCTACGAGAGCGTATTTGATGAGAACGGTCTAGTTGTCCAATCGTGAGCTCGCGCTCAGCATGCAGAGCGTTGCCTGTTACACGTAGCGGTGTAGCTCATGAATAAATCATGCTATAGTTGTTTTAAACTCTCACTTGGGCTCCCTGAACAAAGAAAAAAAAAGGGTTACGTAAGGCAGTAGCCAAATAGTGAGCCTACTCTCAAATACTCTTGAAAAGTCCTTCATAAAAGCATTGTAATTGTGTACATCAAATTTATTCGACAGGAGAAACACCTTTTCTCAGAGCAGAAAAAGGACCTGTCGCTTGCCAAATAGTGCGCTTGCCTTTAGCTACAACGCGTTTCCTGGTTTGCATAGCGGTGTAGCTGATGAATAAATAAAGTAATAGACTCAGGTTTTTGGGTGATTTTCACAAGTGGCGGCAACCAACTTCCTAAATACTGAGCCCACACTTCAAAATGTTTGAAAATCCATTTAGAAATCATTGTGGGTCAACAGTAGCCCACCTAAAAGGAACCCATGAAAACTCAACATGTATCAGGAGCCAGCTGCTGTATAGTAAACCACACGCACACACACACACAGACTCGTGCGCGCGCACACACACAAAGCAGCTGAAAATGAAATGACCAAAATCAGCCAATTACTTAAAATGGGTGACACAGTTTTGACAGAACAGCAAGTGACCATGTTCTTGCCAAATAGTGCGATTGTGTTTTGGTACTCTATATGGAGCAATGTAACTCAAATAAAAAAAAAACAAAATAAAAAAACTTTTTATTGTTATTGCAAGTATTTAACAACAATTGCGGCAGTCGATCTGAAAAGCGTCTAGTTCCACAAGTTCCTTCATCATCCAAATCAACTTTTTTTGACAAATGTTGCGCAAACACAGGGACCATGCACTACTGTACAACTATAAATCTACACTGTGCAATGTAAAACCATAAAGTGCATAAATATGACTTAGTACATTATTTAAGGGGTTATAAATGGTTTATTATCGCTTTAAAAAAAATACTAAGTAATAAGTTGTACCTGACCTAAAAGAGTGAATCTGACGCCACACTATTCGGCTAATCTAATGTTACATTTAGTTCGGTCTTTAAACCTTATGTGGTCATTTAGGCATTTATAACTATATCCAAAGGGAACATTATTAACATACAAGTAATGTTTTATAAAAAAAAAAGTATTTTTATAGTTTTTATTTTCAATTTCTTTGCACATGTAGTTGCTATTATATTTAATTTAGCTTTTTTTCATCAATTCATTCATGTTTTATTTGGATTAATCGTATATCTTTTACATTTGATTGATTAAAAAAAATCATCAAAACGATAAGGTATTAATACGTTCTAATACCTTTACTACACTGCGCACAACATGACAACCATCTTTTTCTGGGAAAGTTATTGCATTTTAAATGTTAGTATTCAAAAAAATATTATAGCAAAACCTTTTTGCATAAGGAACAAGTATGAAGTTATCAACACCTCTATAAACTCTTAACGACACTGATTGTAACATGGCAGCCAATTTTCTTCTTAATCAAGCAAAAAAAAAAAAACAACAACAACAAAAAAATAATTTTGTTTTCGGGGGCATTAACCTTTTCTGATTGTGTATTCCTGCTTCAGGTCCCCCACTCGGGCTAACGTGAACGGACAGCGCGCCAGACGCCTCGCCACTATGGAAGGCCCTTCCAAGTGACCTTTAATGCCAGTCACCTTTTTTTGACCATTTGAGGCACATCCACCTGCTTGACGAGTGTTTCTGCTGTCAAACAAAGCAACCCAAAAACCAAATCCAGCAGTATCCAGGATGCAGAGGAGATCGGAGGAGATGCCGACAGATCTGTGGACGTCCTTGCTGCTGCTGTGGATTACTTTGCTTCCCTGCGTGTCAATGATGCCCCTCGGAGGCGCCGAGACTGTGGCCGGTCCCGACGAAGGACAGCGACTGCTGAGCCGAGCCAAGAGAGGATGGGTTTGGAACCAAATGTTTGTGCTGGAAGAATTTTCTGGACCCGACCCAATCCTGGTTGGCAGGGTGAGTGGCGGCTTTTGTCGTCGTTTATATTAAGCTCGCTTATCGTGCGGGAACATTAATTCGGACGATTGAAAGCGCTCCCTCCCGTCATCTCCCGGCAGTCGCGGGAGAATTTCTGGTTGTCATGGAGAAGCTAAGATACGGGAAGCGCTTAAATACTTGCCGATGATTAAAGTCTCCACCATGTCCTTCATCATACAGGAAGTGAACATGAGCCTAAAGCCAAAGTGTAGCTCAGGATTGTTTACATTTCCATCAAGTGAGTAAAACATAGGGAAGATAGCCTTTTACAGTCTCGTCACTTGAACGTTGCTAAAGTTGGTTTACGTTCTTAAAAATTGACTAAAAATTCATGTTTGTTTAAATGTTTCCGAAAAATGGAGGTTGGTTTATTTAATTGTTTTAATTTTTATTTTTTTTACCAAGCTGCTTATGTATAGGGCTGCGGTATAAGCTAGCTAGCTACTTTGTATTTTGGCACCAATTGTGCAGTTTAAAACGTAATTAATATGCTGTTTGTTTCAGTTACTATCTATATCCACTTATGTGACTTGTAAGTACATTAGAACTCCTTGAATTCCAGAAAAGTATGCCTCGTGTATGCAATTTTCTTTATTAGTTTCGTAATTAGCTTGTGAGATTAGCACGTCCAGCTTCCCATAAAGTGATTTGCTCTATATTGTTTTAATTTGGTATTATTTGATGAGATGATGAGAGGGTATTTTCATCTGACTTGTTATGTCAAGGAAAATGTACTCGTCATTGTTAGCTAACGTTGCTGGTGTGGTCGTTTTCCACTGCGTAGCAGGCAGGACCGCGGGCTAATCCTGTGGCTCAGGCCACCTGTTCCCTGGCCCGCCTGGAGGTGTCAGGCCGGCCAAAACAGCTTGTTCACAGCTCGTTTCTGGGCCTCACCTGCGGGGGGAGTCGCCCCGGCTGGCGCGTCGCGTTCCACTTGGCCTGTGTCGTTCATAACTAGTGGCGTCCATTTTCTCCTCCGTTTTACCGCATTTCAGCCTGCGCGTTGGCCCTATGGCCTCTCTCACATTTTCTGTTGCTTTTCTGGGGCATCGTCATATGGTCGCATCAATTAAACATTGGCCACTATGCAGGGACTTTAACCTGTGTGTGTGTGGATTTGTTTTGCCATTTAAATCCGGTCCAAACAGAAAAACGCTGTTAAGTGGCATATTCATTTTTTAGAGCCAGTCATTTCAGAAGCCTCAGATGACTTTGACACTGGCTGCCCGTCACAAGGATGTAAACACCAAACAAAAGAAATGTAAGCCCCCGGAGGTTTTAAGTGTGCCGGACTGTCTTGGATGTATTTGTTTATCATAGCTATGATAAACGTCTACCATCAAGTGAAGTGAATATGTGCTCTGACAAGACTTGAGGCAGCAGATGGGATTTATCGGAATTCCAAACACTGATGAAACGCAACCTACATACTCAGTACTGATTGAGGATGTGTCTCCAAAAATTAAACGCCGCTTAGTTGCTCACTAAACCCATCTGCTCACGACATGGAGTTTCACTAGAAACCATCTCCATACTATTTACATGCCGACAACACACCATTAGTACATACTGACTACATGCCAGCGACATCGTGACTAAGATAAGATAAGATAAGATATCCTTTATTTGTCCCACAATGGGGAAATTTACAGCCTCCAGCAGCAAGAATGTATGTAGAAAGAAGAAGAGAAAAAAAAAACCAACAACAAACATCTTTCAATTAAATACAATATGAACACAAATGGATAAATCGCAGTACTATTTACAATTTACCTTCACATCATTTAATTATTATTATTATTATTATGATTGTTATTTTTTATTCATCAGCCTGACAGCAGTCGGTAGGAACGAGCGTCGGTATCTCTCCTTCTTGCAGCGCGGGTGTAACAGTCTCTGGCTGAAGGAGCTACCAAGTGCTGTCAGGGCGGGCTGGAGGGGGTGGGAGGGACTGGCCATCATAGCTTTTAGCTTAGTTAGCATCCTTCTGTTGCCCACCTCCTCCAGAGTGTCAAGGGAGCAGCCCAGGACAGAACTGGTCTTCCTGACCAGTCGCTCCAGTCTCTTTCTGTCCCGGGCCGAGATGCTGCCTGACCAGCAGACAATGCCATAATAGATGGCCGAGGCCACCACCGAGTTATAGAACGTCTTAAGGAGTGACCCCTGAACCCCAAAAGACCTCAGTTTCCTGAGTAGGAAGAGTCGGCTCTGTCCTTTCCTAATCAGGGTGTCCGTGTTTGTGGACCAGTCCAGTTTGTCGTTGAGAAGAACACCAAGGTACTTGTAGGAGGTCACCCTCTCTATGTCCATACCCTGGATGTTCATCTAAGCGCTGATATGCAAACTATGCACAACTTACTGGGTGACAACATGCAGGCTATAAAACTATTTTGGGGGCTCCAGACTAACTACATGTTCACTATATATGACACTCTGACTGCACGTTATTTGCTAGCTGACGACATAGTGACAATATTCCACCTGCGGCCTGATGACAGCCTGATCTACACAATGACGACATGCATAGACCACCCATGAACCATACCTAATTTACATACAGACCACATGTTGGCTATACACAAACCACTTACTGCTGACTACACACGCTAACGGGACCCAAATTTGGTTTTTCAGGGTAGGTAGGTGGAAATGGTGAAGAGCCTGATAAGTGTGCTTTACTATAGCATTGTTGGCTGCAGTGTGAAATTCTCCGCAGACTTTGAAGAGGTGGTGTTAAAAAATAATTATAATAAAAAATAAATAAGTGCAGTTGCATTGGTAGTCATGGCGGCTGTTTAGTGTCCAGACTTGTATATACAGTATATTATGGGCAAGGTGGTAATGAGGATGTTGAGGAGAGGTGAAGTGCTCATCACGACTAAGTTGAGTGTTAAAAGGGGAGTCGGCCAGCGCTGCGTTTTGGTTTATGAACGTTTTATCTCACACCTATTCCTTCGGTAATGCTCACGCTTAATGAAGAATGAAAAAGAAGAACTCTCAGTGGAGGGTAGACCTCCACCGATTTTTATCAAGAGTGGAGAAAAAAAAAAAAAGAAAAAAAAGAAGCCTTGTCTCACGTTGTTTCAGCAATCGGTAGTGTGTGCTGTGACAAGAAGCAGATGCTGATGAGCCAGTGGCGTACGCAGTGTAGCCACACACACACACACACACACACACACGCAAAGGTAATGTAACATACTACAGTGTAATAAACTCAATAACGGAAGTCATTATGTGTGTTAAATGGAGGGAGACATACATGACCTGACGTAGCAATTATAGATCGATAATTTGCACTTCATGATGGTGACTGAAATGACCAAAATTGTAAATAAATAAATAAATTCGAAAATATTGCCATAGTTGTATTAATTTATCCAAATGTTAGTTAACGGGCTATTTAAGGGTTCATGGAAAATGCCGTCAAACATTCACATTTTGTTACGCTCGGCCCACAGCCCGATTCCAAATTGAAAATGTTTCGATGGGTGTGCCAAACAAAAGAATCAAAACTGAAATTGCTCTCAAAAGTGTATCAACAAAGTATTGAGCAAAAAACAAAATGTGGGAACAATTTAACCACCGGAGAATGACATTAGGAAATTGACCACTTACACGCTGGCGAGGTGACAGGGGGACAGTTCTCGCATGGTCCAAATGTCGATTGTATTTTAATCCACACTTGGACCGCAATGTAATCCTTTCAGCACACGCGCACACAAACACACGGCACTCTTTCCCTGCTAGGCCTTTTGCGGAGGTAATAAAACGTACTGCCCGGGCTGAGCTTTAATTACACGTGCGTTCCCCCCAGTCTGCTCTTGCGACATCATCATGGCGGCTGTGCGGGAGATTGGACGCCATCGATTTCTAACAGCGTGTCATTCACAGCCTTCTCACCCTGCAAAATCCATTAGCATAAATGTAGTTATGTGTGTGTGTGTGTGGTGTAGACGGGAGAGAAGAACGGCCGTGAGGTGTGACAGCACCGACTCCCGCTACCCTAGCCCACTCGTCTCATTTCCATTGTTCTTCTTCAGCTCGCCGTCTTCCTGACATTGCGATGCGGTGTGTGAGGCCGATGCGGAGTGCTACTTCTTTTTGGAGAAACCAGAAGGAGAGACGATAGCGCGTGTTTTTGAGAAGGAGAGAAAGAAAGAGAGTTAGTGAGCAAGAAGCTTGTTGTTGGGTTGTTATTTTTCTGAAACATATTTGAACCTGGGCGGGCCGGTAGCCCAGTGGTTAGCACGTCGGCTTCACAGTGCAGAGGTACCGGGTTCGATTCCAGCTCCGGACCTCCCTGTGTGGAGTTTGCATGTTCTCCCCGGGCCTGCGTGGGTTTTCTCCGGGTGCTCCGGTTTCCTCCCACATTCCAAAAACATGCGTGGCAGGCTGATTGAACACTCTAAATTGCTTGTGTGAGCGTGGATGGTTGTTCGTCTCTGTGTGCCCTGTGATTGGCTGGCAACCGATTCAGGGTGTCCCCCGCCTACTGCCCGAAGACAGCTGGGATAGGCTCCAGCACCCCCCGCATCCCTAGTGAGGATCAAGCGGCTCGGAAGATGAATGAATGAATGAATGAATATTTGAACCTTTATTTGTTCAAGTGAGGGAATTGGTAACATGACCTTTAACCTGTGTCAAAAATATTTGATACGTGGTCTATTAGGTCATCGTTTCCAGAAATGACCTTTCCGACCTTACATTTTTTGGGGTTGTAAGGGCCAATTTGTTGTATCCAGACAGGATTCCTTTCAGCGCTAACAATTGTGGCTTTTGTTTTCTTTGGTTGTTTTGGCCAAAATGGCCGGCTAGCTCGTGGTTACAGCATCAACTGTCGCGCCGTTTCCAAAAATGACTTTCGATGGACTTCTGATCAGCCCTAACCGCCTTGAGGGATCTTTGTGTGCTGTGACATCCCAATTTGCTTTAGCGCAGCAAATACTGCTTAACGTTTCTCCTAAAAACAAGACTTGCAAAGTGTTTAAACTTCTCTCGGGCAAACTTTTCCCAACATGCAAGCAGAGCCGCTCCTGTTCGGCAAAGTACGCTCTCAGATGCGCGTCGTCTGGCCATAAAAGTCGACGCTCGCCTCAGAACATAAAAGACAAACAGTGAGCAAATCGCAACGTTTGCAGCATAGACAAATCCGATTTGTGTTCTTTTTGTAGTCAATTAATGGCGGCTGGCGCGTGCATATTTCACACGATTTTCTTTCTTTTTTCCACCCCCCGAGTCTCCTTCAGAGTTCCATCGCTTAGCGAGGGAGGATTGATAATGATTGCGTTTCAGTCTGCCGACTTGTGCGGAGGGCATTGTTCGGGCCTTTCATCCGCCGCTGATAATCAACCATTAGCATTCATCACTCCGGGCTGGACGGCAATACGGCTTTGATTATTGATCCCGCTGAGGAGTGCGCGTGGCGTGATATAGTGTTCTTTCGGGGAAAAACAAACTTGATAGTTGACGGCTTCCCGTGTGACAGCAAAGTACAAAACAAGACAAAAGATTTCTGACGAGTGAACTCTGAAATCTTTGTTTGGACGTGAGAAAATAATAGAGTAAGACAAAGAGTAGTTTTCTAATTCAGAGTGTTCCACACCAAGGGAACATTACTTCAGCGTTAGCAACAACAACTTTATGATACATTAGAATCTTTTTGGGCATTTACAGTTTATTAATTTTAGATTATTGAAAAAAAATCCTTTGAGCCTGTTTTCACACCAGAAAAAAATAAAACTAAGCAAAAAATAAAACAAATATAAACAAAGAAAAGCAAGACGGTAAGAAACAGAAAAAAACAAAAACAATTTCCTTCACTAAATTGAATCACACCTTTTCCAATAAGCAGTCCCTATTTTTGGATCCCCGTTGTAGCCCCTAGCTATTATTCCGCCCCCAGTGATTTTATTACAATGCAGTGCCCCTAGTGGCGGAAGTAGTTAAAAGCGCCCAAAAAGTCAGTGAAGTCGCCATTTTGATTCATAACAGTGAAGAGTCGTGATCACATCCACTTCCCTCCTTTTTCTTTTGACAAGTTCAGGCACAATCGTTTTACTCTTATTTACTTACCATGCTCTCCACTAAATTGAATGGCACCTTTCTCAATAAGCAGTCCCTATTTTTGGATCCCCGTTGTAGCCACCTAGCTATTGTTCCGCCCCCAGTGATTTTATTACAATACAGTGCAGTGCCCCTAGTGGCGGAAGTAGGTAAAACCAACCAACATTGCATTACAGTACAGTAAAGTGCCCCTAGTGGCGGAAGTAGTTAAAAGCGCCCAAAAAGTCAGTGAGGTCGCCATTTTGATTCATAACAGTGAAAAGGCGTGATCAAATCCACTTCCCTCCTTTTTCTTTTGACAAGTTCAGGCACAATCATTTTACTCTTACTTCCTTACCATGCTCTCCACTAAATTGAATGGCACCTTTCTCAATAAGCAGTCCCTATTTTTGGATCCCCGTTGTTGCCACCAAGCTATGCTAAAGCCGTTTTCCCCTCTTCTCTTGTCCCGCTTTGTTTCCCATTGTCCAATCCAGCCTCGGTGATCAGGTGATAAGAGATCAAGAGCTGGGATTTATCGCTCCCCTTTCCGTGCTTTTTGTTCATATTTAACAGATGTTCCCTTTTCGAAGAGATCTTAATGGCTCGCTGAGATAAAAGTCAACATTCGGAGGCTCTTTGTAGCTTATCTTCGCCGCGAGCAGACTTCACACGCCCGGAAACCAAGATGTAGGACGCCATGTCTATAAATACTGCGACTGTAGACTTTTGGAAAAGCAGCATGTGGCTCACAGTCCGACGTGACTCTCCAGGTAGACGCTGTTCCCACTAACTGCTAACAACTGTATGCTAGTCAACATGAGGTGGCACTCGTTTAGTCTCTTCTCATCTATTGCCGCCGTGCAAACGTGACATTCGATTGAGCTCACCGTTTCTCTCTACCCCTTTTTTTGTGTGCTTTTTAAATTTTCCTTTTTCACCTACACACCCCTTTCCCTTGCACACATCATATAAACAAACAGCTTTCTCATCTCTACACATGTTCTATATTAATTATAATTGATTCTAAGACCCCCTAAGCCACATCCTCTGGAAACCCTCCTCACCATCCTTTTAAAAAAGTTTTTGGCCGTGCACCCCCTCTACTCCGCATACACCCTTTAAAAAGCCATTTTATATTTTTATAACCTTGCATCCCTTTTAACATTCAATTTGGCATCATCCTGTCAACATTTGGATTTGGCGCAACCTTCCTTCCTCAAAAACACCCTTCAAAAACCCAAATGTTCGAAGCCACACACTCTTCTCCCCACCCCTATTAAAACCTTTCGCCATATTTAAAGCCACACAACCCTTTGGCACGTATTCTCTTTTGTGCACACACCCTTTTTAAAAACAGTTCATCCCGAACAGCCTTATTTTAGGGTAGCACATTCTTATGAAGGATATCAAACCACTTTGAACAATGTTGTTGAAAATCTTTCCCAAACAAGACACGCCCCCCCTTCAACATTTAGAACGTTACCCCCCACCCCACAAAAACTGTTCCCCGTGTTGAAATTCCACCCCTTTCTAATCTCCACTACTGCACCCATGTCTGATTTGAACACATTGTTGTCTCTGCCTCTGATTAATGGACGTGCGAGTGAGAGTTAAAGAGACTATTAGTAATATCGCCAGTGATTGATAGTCATTATGAAACACAAATTAGCATCGCCTTGGCCAGGGATGCAAGGTAGGCTCGATTATAGACGCAGCTTTCCCAGAGGCTTGGTTTCCTTTTTATTGCCTTTTGAATGCAGGCGGGAAAATCCCATCACTGTTTGTCAGAGTGCTATTCATTTCTTTGCTTTTGTTTTTGTTTTTTTTCTCTACCTTTCGCTTTCTCACATCCACAACATCTCTTTTTGGCACCCAGCTGTGTAGTCTCTCTATATGTCCCGCTTCTAGATCTTCATTCTCACCTCATGTGCGATTTAAAGGGAAATAACCTCCCCCGATCCTCTGCTTTCTCTTTCCCGGAGGCTGTGTGGCCTATTGCTGATGCCACCGGGGGCCATTCTATCAGCAAAGTGTCATAAAACACCGGACGGCCAGACTACAATTGAGCTGTTGGGAGCAGATTAGTGTGAACGCGGTGTATAAGGTCTTCTGGCAAACATTGCGGTTCCTGTCACTCCAAGACTAATGCAGGAGCTGCCGTGTGATCCCCCCAAAAAATACCCTTGTTCCCCATTACTTGGAATAACATGTTCAAGAAGAACCTTCAAGAGGTTTCACCTGGTCAAAAATAGGAAGACAGGCATGTTCTGGACTACTATTCAACATTGGAAAAGGATCGGTAGGATATGAAGCATTCAGCGCCAGTTTCGTTGAGCAATATGAATGTTTGGTAGGCGTTTCGATGATGAAGTCCGAGCCGAAAAATACACAGGCGGGCTGCCATTTTGCGCTGAAGCTACTTGCCGTTTACAGACCAAATATTCGCTTGACAGCGCCACCCAATGCGTTTTGAAAATTCGGCCCCCCCAAATCCAATTTCACTAAGCAGCATGAACTTGAGGAGACATGCCCATCTTGAGTAGGGCGCAAAAATAGTCTCATACAGCAGGCAGTCTGCCATTTTGGTATGATGGAATATTTTAGCGTGGTTGTCCTTCTTAGATCTGATGCCCCCCCCCCGAAGAAAGTCGGGTTTCCGACTTTCTTGAAAATTCAACGTCTTAATCGAACTGACATACAGTACTAATGTGAAATTTGTTTGGCAAGTCTATCATGAGCAGACCCGTGCTCAAAAACACGCAACAAATTTTCCATTTTTGTTCAGATTTCGCTTGACAATTGAAACATACAAGACACCAAGTCAAGTCAACAGTATTTATCGAGCACTTTCGAACAGCCATCGCTACATACAAAGTGCTGTACATGGAGCGATTTAACATACACAATAAACAGTAAGACGAATCCGTAATAAAGGCGGTAGAAAGCACCAAGCAGTAAAATCAAGAACAAATCTAAGTCATGCCGAGTCGAACGCCAAAGAATACAAGTGAGTTTTGAGGAGGCTTGCCGAATGTTCAGTGGGAGGTCATTCCAGAGAGAGGGACCCGCAACAGAAAAGGCTCCATCCCCTCTGAGCCTCAGTTTAGCTCTTGGTACCTCAAACAAAGACTGGTCCACAGAACTGAGGCGCCGGGCAGGTGTGTAGGGGCGGATGAGCTCAGAGAGGTAAGGTGGCGCGAGATTATTCAGAGATTTGAAAACAAAGAGGAGGATCTTGAAAATAACTCTAAAATGAATGGGGAGCCAGTGAAGGGATGCCAGAGTGGGAGTTATATGCTCCCTCTTACGAGTACCAGTCAAGAGGCGAGCAGCGGCATTCTGGACCAGCTGGAGGCGCTTAATGGAGGACTGGCTGACTCCAAAGTACAAGGCATTGCAGTAATCCAAATTGCTGTCACATCCTGGAAAATTTTAGTTTGTGCCACTGCGTGTCGGAGCAAAGTTTTCTGAAAAACAGCCCAGCTCAGAGCTTATGAGTGTACATGGCGACGTGTACCAAGGTTCTTCCATTGCGCTGGCCTTGCCGCGGGTCTGCGCGACAGCAAGTGCCACTCGAACGTCGTTCACAATGAGAGCAGTCTCAGTTAGGCAAAGCGATGCACCAGGCGAGCGTGTTAGGTGAGCCTCTTTAATTCCTATAAATTAGTCAGAGCAAAGTTCAAGGCAGAGTGCCAGATGATTTAGCCGGTCTAAGTGATCCACCCCCGCGCAGCCCAGCAGTGTGGTTGGTGGGCGGTATGTTGGGGAGGATGAGGAGTCATCAAAACAACAAATACGGCAAAGAGAGCTAATCACGAGGATGCGCTTTGGACAAGGCCGCGCGGGACTGCGCCTTATGAATTAGCATTGCCGCGGGAGAAGTAACGCATCTCACCCAACCCCGCGTGACAACCTGGATTTAATCTCGGCGGCTCGCAGATGTGAGTAATAAAGGCAATCTGATTATTTTGCTTGGGACTACGGAGCCGTGTGAATGGCTGCGCTTTCCTTTGAAATTATTATTCCACATCCTTGTTATCAGCGTCTTCATCGCTCCGATTCTATTTCCCCCGTGACGTGGTTCGATATGCGGAGCGCAACGGTGACCGTGCAGCTGGTCATTTCGGCCGGTTACCCAACCCACTTCCCATTCATCCTCCCCCCTTATTACATGTCTATAATACGTGTATAATACGTCTTGTGACTTGTTGTAACTGTCATATGCTTATTTATGTGCTAGGGTCTTTTTTATCCTGGACTATCCTCGGAAGATTATAGTTCGAGCGTGTTTTTTTTTTTCCCTCTCCCTACCCAGCGTTTTCCTTTCTGAACTCTGATTGTAATTTCCCCATTGCGGGACAAATAAAGGATATTTTAATGGCTTCTGGCATTGAAAAATTCTCAGTCTAATCTGAAAATACACAAACAGGTTTGGTGTATTTTTTTCAGTTGTTATCTTGAGCTAATCTTGCCCACTTTATGATGTTGTTCAGTTTCCTCATGCACGGCATGTTGTCAGTTCAGTTCTAATTACACAGTCAGATTTTAGCTTGCAGCAAGGCTGTTTATTTTTTTTCCCCTTTGAAGCAAGCACTGTGCAGTGAAATGATTATTTTTTTCATTGTATCAAATGTTAAAGTGTATATTACATTTTTAGCTTGTATATGTATATATATATATATATATATATATATATATATATATATATATATATATATATATATATATATATATATATATATATATATTACACAAGTGTCTGTGCTTCTAATTAATTCTACTGAAATACATAGTGAGAACTTTTGCATCTGTTGCTCGGCTACATGCATGCGTGCAGAAAGCAGTCCGCAAATACTTTGTCGGTGGGCGGGCCCCAGTTTTTCGGTGCTACCCAGCTGACCTGCTTTTATTTCCTTGTGCTCCATCCATCCATCCATCCATCCATCTATTTTCGAATCTTCTTTTTGCTCACGAGGGTCACGGGTGTGCCTATCCCAGCTGTCTTCGAGGAGTTTGCTCTCACAATCACACCTAGAGACAAGTTAGAGTGCTTCATTAATCTGAATACCAGAATCAAACCCTGCACCTCCGCAATGTAATGCAAAGGTTTCCTTGCAACAATTTATTATCGATGATTTGCTGGAGAGGGTGGCGTGAAATGTTTTCTTCTTCCAGCAGTGGTGGTTTAACAGAAAATAATTGAGAAGCACTGGGAACGGCACATTGAGTTACTTGTAGGCAGAGCGATGGAAGCGCAACCCCTGCGGCTTTAAAGAACAGAAGACATGAAATGTCAGGGCGATAACATTCAAGTATGGCAAAGGCGGGTAATAATGACAGCGGAGGATCATTTGAAGGCACACATAGTTCACTCTGCACACAATGACTCCGCTGACAGCCCTGCTAAGCCGCTGCGAAGGTAACCAGTAGTAACCATAAAAATAAATAAAAGCTTCATGCGCGCTTAACGTTCCATCACATAGCTACGTGAAGCACTGGCACAACTGCGCAATGGCACACTTGCACCCCAAAATTAATCAGTTACTGGCACGAGTTTGGCGACAATCGGTTGAGCAGTTTTCCGCATAATCCCGCTATAGCTAACGAACAAACGAGGCGACTAAAAACCTCCTCTTCCTTGGCAGACGTAATCACGGCTGTGGCTTTGTTTGACTGATATGCTCTCAAAAGCATCCAAAGATGCATTTAGCAGGACTTAAACCCTCTTCAAATGCTCGCCGAAAATGAACAACTGGCTGTAATTTATATTTCAATCGTGATGCGACTGAGAGCATTAAAAATAAGCGTCATGCGGTATTCTGCTGGCTTGAAAATCTGGAATGTGGTTTTTTGTCCGATGCTAGCTAAGTAGCAACATTAGCAGCAGCGACAGTTAAATGAAACCGAAGTCACCTGTGTTCTTTGAAGCCCCTTTAAAGTGAAAATAAAATACTGAACTATTAGCTTGGAGCCAAACTGCATGAGTTCTTGAGTCATTCATTCATTCATCTTCCGAACCGCTTGATCCTCACTAGGGTCGCGGGGGGTGCTGGAACCTATCCCAGCTGTCTCCGGGCTGTAGGCAGGGGACACCCTTAATCGGTTGCCAGCCAATCGCAGGGCACACAGAGACGAACATCCGTCAGCGCTCACACTCGCACATAGGGACAATTTAGAGTGTTCAATGAGCCTGCCACGCATGTTTTTGGAATGTGGGAGGAAACCGGAGCACCCGGAGAAAACCCACGCAGGCCCGGGGAGAACATGCAAACTCCACACAGGGAGGCCGGAGCTGGAATCGAACCAGGTACCTCTTCACTGTGAAGCTGACGTGCTAACCACTAGACTACCGGGCCGCCTTCTTGAGTCTTGTTTTTTAATTTTTTTTTTTTTTTTATAGACTTGATGATGGAATTTCACGTTGCCAAGTGAAACCGTCTCCAGGGGCTGAGTTAAAAAAAAAAAAGCCGAGCAGAGGTTCAAATGTGATCATTTAAATGAAGATGATCATGATGTGGAACATGTTAATTGGCTACAATTCTGCCTTTTCTTATGGAACCCCGCATTGAGTCGCGTCAGTCTCTGTGACGGACCCCTCCGCCCCATAATTGATGTTTTTGTTGGCTTCGCCAGGAGCACGTGCGAGAGAAAACGTGTGGGCGGGGGTGGCCGGTGCTCGTCGCGATTCGCAACGGCAAGCAAAGTGCAGTGGCATGTGTGACATTTCATTGAAGATCAGCACGCTGGCCCGCGATTAAAGATGATGATCACCATCACTGCTGAGGGTCGCTCACCTCAATCACTGATGCTCCCTTCTACCCTCTCTTCTTCTTTTTTTTTTTTTTTTTTTTTCACACTCGGCTTCTTCATCAGGCTTCTGCTCACTCTCTGCTGTCTTAGCGTGCCGCTGACCTTTTCGCGCAGATGAATTATTTCACTTTAATGACGTGAAGAGAAGGCCAGACGAAATAATGGCGACAGAGGGCCACCGCCCACACACACACACACACACACACACGCGTGCACACACACACTCAGGTAGATTCTAAGGCAGTGTGTGTGTGTGCAAATATAACAGCTCGAATCATTAAGTGCTTCCAACCAGGAAAATGGTTTTTTTCTCCCTTTTTTTTCAAGAATGCAAGCAAATATCTAGAATTTGACATGTATGTTCAACAAAATGGCGGCCCGGTAGCCAAGTGGTTAGCACATCGGCTTCACAGTGCAGAGGTACCGGGTTTGATTCCAGCTCCGGCCTCCCTGTGTGGAGTTTGCATGTTCTCCCCGGGCCTGCGTGGGTTTTCTCCGGGTACTCCGGTTTCCTCCCACATTCCAAAAAAAACATGCGTGGCAGGCTGATTGAACACTCTAAATTGTCCCTAGGTGTGAGTGTGAGTGCGAATGGTTGTTCGTCTCTGTGTGCCCTGCGATTGGCTGGCAACCGATCCAGGGTGTCCCCCGCCTACTGCCCGAAGACAGCTGGGATGGGCTCCAGCACCCCCCGCGACCCTAGTGAGGATCAAGCGGTACGGAAGATGAATGAATGAATGAATGTTCAACAAAATAATAAGAATGTACGTACGTTTTCACCAGCATGCCTCCGCTTACCAAACAATTGCGATTTTTGAAGCATGATGAGACCGCCCATCGTCGTGTGAAATCGGCTGTTTGGGGCTAATTCTTTTTAGCTTTCCTTGAGCAAGTGTTGAATTTTCTGTCATATCGAGCCCCCCCACACCCCCAAATAAAAGATAATTCATTCAGTTATATCATGATGCCCTGTCTCCTACAAGAGGCTCACACATCCAGGTAAACTTCTGCGCACGCCAACATTCCTCGGACCGAGCTGCCGCCTGCTGTTTTGTGTGTACGAATACGCCATGATGATTGAAGATTCCCTCTGTGTGAAAGTGACACTTTCTCTTCTCCTGCAGTGTTTGATTAAATCTGTGTGTGTGTGTTGAATCAGGAAATGGGGGGCGGGGTGGGTTGGGGGGGGGGGGGGGGGGGATGCATGAAAAATTCAGGCGCTTATAATACAAAATCCAGATGAATCATGAATGGTTAATGGGGACGGTGGCCAATGCGAGCGAGGCAGCGTGTGTGCGTGTTGAAAATGTTCTGCAAAGTATCCTGGCGCTGGTTGCTCGCATTGTCTGCCAGGGCCGCAGTCACAACACGGGCCGGTGCGTGTTGTGCTCCCCTCCTTCTCACTACCTCCTCCTCGCTGGTAACGAGGTGCTGAGGGACAGCGAGTGTTTGACGCCAGCAACATGTGAGAAGCTTTTAACTCTTATTTAAATGGCGCTAATTGCCTTCATCTTTGCCACAAACGCTCGTTGTTGTTGTTACTGTTGTTGTTGTTATGCAGCTATTGGACGTGCGCCGAGCATCTCTCTGTGCTGAAATATTCACAAAAAATCTTTGCTGATGATGGCCCCTCCTCTTTTTCACGCTCTCTCTCACTTATTGGCTTTTAATGAAATATTGAGCTGTAAGGAAAAAAAAATCCACTCTTATGAATAATAGAGAGAGCAATTTAAGTAACATCATGGAAGAGGACTGCTGTGATAAGGGAGGAGGGGTTTTGGCGTGGAGGATGATGTCAAAAACGCCCATTAAGAGATTTAGGAGGATGGAATATGAAAGGAGAAGAGAGAGAAAAACAAAAATAGCAAAGTTTCACAACTTTATTTAGTTTTGCATTGAGCAACAAAAACATACAGAGAAAATAACAACAGTAACAAGTGGGAAGAGAGAGACAAACAGCAGACGTAGAGAACAACTGCACCTGCCGATATGCGGTTTAAAAAAAAAAGAGCATCGTAAAAGTTAACGTGAACAACCGGCACTTGCTTTGAAAGGAGGCAGCGACAGAAGAGAGAGAACAAATGCAAAAGTCACGGCCAAGGACTGGAACAGCATACATGCTAATTCTTGCTAATGCTATGTTTTTGGAGCGTGACTGTGGATGTTCTGAGAAAGTGTGACACACACACACACACACACACACACACACACACACACACACACACACATATATATATGCGAAGCCACAGCTTGCTTGCTCCCGCTGAGGTATTGAGGGAAGAAGGTTGAAATGAACAAACAGCAGTAACAAAGACAGGAAACAGTGTAAAAGTGAAAAAAAAATGTGGTAGCAAAACACTTTTTGGGTTTGACAGTGCGGCGGCCCGATAAACCACGCTTCTCTCCTGATTTCAACAGTTTGTTGTTTGAAAGATGCCAAAAGATGGCGGCAAAGCAAACTTCGGCTTCAGTCTGGGTACGAAAACAATGAAGGGGTCATTTTCATTTTCTCTCGCAACTAACAGGAAAAAAAAAAATCTATCCATCCATCCATCCATCATCTACCGCTTATCCGGGGCCGGGTCGCGGGGGCAACAGCTTTAGCAGGGAAGCCCAGACTTCCCTCTCCCTAGCTACTTCTTCCAGCTCTCCCCGGCAAGCTGGGTGACATAGTCTCTCCAGCGTGTCCTGGGTCTTCCTCGGGGTCTCCTCCCGGTGGGACATAACCGGAACACCTCACCGGGGAGGCGCTCAGGAGGCATCCGAATCAGATGCCCAAGCCACCTCATCTGGCTCCTCTCGATGTGGAGGAGAAGCGGCTCGACTCGGAGCCCCTCCCGGATGACTGAGCTTCTCACCTTATCTCTAAGGGAGAGCCCGGACACTCTGCGGAGAAAACTCATTTCAGCCGCTTGTATCCGGGATCTCGTTCTTTCGGTCACGACCCATAGCTTGTGACCATAGGTGAGGGTTGGGACGTAGATCGACCGGTAAATTGAGAGCTTCGCCCTTTGGCTCAGCTCCTTCACCACGACAGACCGATACAACGTCCGCAGAAAAAAAATCTAAATTCACCAAAATGTGCATCAGTTCTCTGTACATGATTTCGGAGATGACAGACACAAAGAGCAACGACACAAGAAAACGACAGCCGATGACAACAAACAGCACGAGCAAAAGGAAGCGTTTATGTGGACTTCAAAACATGCCGACGTGCCAACCAACTTGAGTGCGAGGTGGTCAAAGGCATCTTGAGGACACAGCACGCAAGCCTGGATGGTGTAAATCCATCCCAGCATGCACTGCATCAGTCAGCGGCTCATTCCAATTAGCCGACTCAGCTTGTTTGCGGCTCCATTCAGGAGGCTTGCGTGTGAGCGTAAGGCGAGATCAAACGCCCGTTGCGTTTAGCCAAAGGAGCGGAGTTGCATTTGTGAGCGTTGGTTGACTCAGTCAAAAGTCTAGGTTAGGGTTTCAAGCTAGGCTACTGTTTTGAAACATAATTTCAGTGAGGTTTCAATTTGGGGTTATGGTTTCAAGATGCACTTAGAATTTCAATGTGGGGTGTCACAACACATGTTTGAGGTTTGGGAATTTCAAATTAGGATTTCAAAGCCGGGGTTAAGGTTTTTAAATTAGGTTTGCGAATCGGGTTCATTCTTTTGAAACAAAGGCTAGGGTTTAAAAATAGGGTGCCAAGCTTGAATTGTGATTTCAATACATGCCCATGGCTTCAAAATTGTGTTTCAGGCTTGGTTTGCGCTTTTAACACAGGGCTAGGGTTTCAAAGTAAGCTTTCAAGACAGTGTTTGGGTTTTGAAATAATTGTGTAACCCTGGTTTCAGATTTTAAAGGAAACTTTCAAATCTGGAGTAAGGTTTAAAACAAGGGCTAGGATTTATTGTTTAGAAATTTGTCATTTCAAAATAGTCCCAAGACGATTTTCTAAGTCGGGTTTCAAGTCAAGATCAGATTTTAAAGTAGACTTTCTAATCTAGAATAAGGTTTCAAACTTGGGTCTGGGTTTCAAATTTCGGTTTTCAAGACAGTATGGGGGTTTTGAATTAAAATAGTCTGATAGGGTTTCAAACCAGAGCAATTCTTTTTAAACAAACGTTTGGATTTTATTAAATGGGTTCAAACTTGGATTTCAAGCCTGGAACAAAAAAAGAGTTTCAGAACTAGAATCAATGAAAGGGTTCGATTTTAAAATTAGCCAGGTTTGGCATTCAAATCAAAATTTCAAGAAAGGGTAAGTCATTTGTCAAGTCAACAGTATTTAATGAGCACTTTCAAGCAGCCATCGCTGCATACAAAGTGCTGTACATGGAGCGATTTAACATACACAATAAACAGTAAGACAAATCCATAATAAAGGCGGTAGAAAGCACCAAGCAGTAAAATCAAGAACAAATCTAAGTCATTCTAAATAATGGAATAAAAATAAACAGCATTTGCAAGAGTATACCCCGAAAGGCAATTTTGGGGGAGCCTCCTTGAATCGCTGTTTGAGTCGAATGCTTTTGCTTGCCGATCGCTCATCGTGACAGTGTTGCTTGGGTAAAAGGCATCAAGGGCTGATCTGAAATGAGCATTTTTGTCTGGGCGCACAATAGGAGTGCTGACGGGCGGCCACAACAAAAGAGATCATGTCTGCCCTCTTTTCTTATCTGGACACTCGGTGACTCGAAACCAAGATGGATTCCACAGCTGTCTGAGGATGCATGCAGCCCCCCCCCCACCCCTCCCCTCCCCAACCCCTCTCCCACTTCACCATGGAGGAACCATTAAAATATTGCTGCCTCAACACTGCAAGGCCGGTGGTCTTCATCAGCTAAAAGCACACCGCCCCCATTGTGACGCCAGACGCTTGGCAGCGCGCTAATCCTCCCCAGAGACGCAAGACACACTTTGAAGCTCCCTGCAGACTTGACCCTCTTCGGTTTGTGAAGATCTTCAAAACGGGTTGTCTCAGGTCAGCCACCAGCTGTTTGTGAACAAAAAGCGTCCCGCCCCAGAAAATAGGCTCAGAATTGGCCGTTTGGTGTGGAAGAAGCCATTTTGGAGCAAATTCCAAGGTTCATACTTGCAGGTCATTCGCCCAAATGAGTCCCAACTGGAAGCAGGTCCACCAGACCGATGAGCAAAAATCAGCCCCCGACAACAGTTTGATCGTGAAATGTGATGATTACGGCTGTCATAAGACGCTTGAAAAAGTCTCAAGGACGCATGCTTAAAAGTTATACAAGAAGTTGCCCGATTGGGTTGAACCCTTTCAGGGACAACGGTCACGACAGTGGACAGCTTATCATGTTATCAGGTTACAGGTTGTCATGATTGGTGCGTGAAAGGGTTAAAATCGCAATTTTGCTAAAATTTTAGGAACATTCATTCATTCATTCATCTTCCGTACCGCTTGATCCTCACTAGGGTGGCGGGGGGTGCTGGAGCCCATCCCAGCCGTCTCCGGGCAGTAGGCGGGGGACACCCTGAATCGGTTGCCAGCCAATCGCAGGACACACAGAAACAAACAACCATTCGCACTCACACTCACACCTAGGGACAATTTAGAGTGTTCAATCACCCTGCCACGCATGTTTTTGGAATGTGGGAGGAAACCGGAGCATTTTAGGAACAGTACTTCAGATATTAGAATTCATGACCATGACCCAGAAAGAGTCACTTAGTAATTGCACTTTGACTGATCAATGTGTAACGTCTCCTAAGAGGATGCACGAAAAAGTCTCAAGAACCCACAGCAAACTTTTTGGTTTGAAGAAACCGGTTGGGCAAAGTTTCAGGGATTTTACTTGGGCAAAACTTGGACTCGGGAATTCAACCACATGAGCTCCAATCAGATGGTGTGTGTCCGTAGCTCCTTGCGTGTGTGTGTGTGTGTGTGCTGGTTGATATTTTTCTCCATTAACGACTTGACATTCACCGCAAAATATCCCGAAAAAATATTGAATTGTGTGGACATAGTCTTTTTCATCAATATTATTAAAAACGCACAAATGCATCGTATGCTCTATATTTCATTGTGACCCCCCCGCACCCCCACCCCCCTAACGTAAATGCTAGTTATGAATCTTTCATTTCTGTCATTCTTTTCTTTTAACAATTTGAGATGCAATTGTCGGGAGTAACTCAAACGCATCAGTGCACACCGAAATGACTTTCTTCTGGCGTCTGATTTGCGAAAGTGGATTGACAGTTCAGTGTGACCAGAAGCAGCCTTTTATTGAGTTTTTGCAAGACTTTTTTTTTTTTCAAGCATACCATCTATGGCGGAAAAATGCCTCGACAAAGACTCCGTGTCACACTACAACCTTTTTGCCTCCAGCACACCCTCCTCACACTGGATGTAATGTAACCACAGCGAGACAGGAAACAAAGCTTATCCGCCATCAAATAAGAGCTACGCGCTCAGATTCGGTGAGTGTCCCAAGATGCTCCACCGGTGCTTTTACGGTCCGTATGCAACTAGCACGCTAGGTCGAAGAGAGGCTGTGCCAGTTACTGAATGTAATTGCTCCTAATCACCATTAGGAGTTTGGTTTTCATCTCTGGGGGCCATGCAAAAAGGCCTTTGGTCTTATCAGTTGATTAGTCGCAAATAGGCAGCGCGGAGTCCTTGCTCTGAAAACTAAACGAGCGTGGCCACATTGCCGCTGGTGTTCCTCCATCACAGAGACGCTAATGGAGCGGCGTTCGAGCTAGTCCCGCTGATTCCTGAGCCGGGTCTAAAGCAAATGGATGACTGGAACGCAAATGGAAGCTAGTGTACTGTAGATAAGTTTAAAAAAAAGTTGTAAAATAATGAACCTCTGACAATCATTTTTCATCCATTGACAAACATTTGAGTGAGAAGGATTTCAACAGGAAGCACAAAAAGTTTCATGGACTGTGAATTGAACAGGAAGTCATTCATGCAAGTCTTACGGGAAGCACGGTCTAATTGTGCGCATGGGTGGAATTTTCTTTCTTTCTGTATTTTCGCAGACACACGTGGTTAGAAACTTGCTTTTGCGCCGTTGTGGGCGTGAGCACAGTGCTTCCCGGCCTATGAAAGTCCATGGCTGGAGGGGGGAATGTTAAAATATGTAATGATTCTAATTTTAATGAAGCGTTCAAGGAAGTGATTCCTACAATAATTCAGAAAGTTTGATGCGTGCAAATTTTGCAAGCATGTTGATAGTGGTGATTTTTATTTATTTATTTAGGTGTCACAGACATTAACATGCAGAACTCAATCTGTAAGGCCAGGGGTCCCCCAAACTTTTTCCTGTGAGGGCCACATAACTTTTCCCTTCTCTGATGGGGGGCCGGTGTCAGTTTGTAACAGAAAAAGTGTGACGATCGTAGGGGAGCTTAAAAAATTTATTATTTTCCAGAAAGCCACACATAACATTTCCAGGTTCTTTACAGAAATAAAGTCAGGAAACAAATAATAACACTATTAATGAAATAAATAATAACTAAATACCCCTCTCTAAGTTCTTCACAGAAAAAATAGGAAATAAATAATAACTAAATGACTCTCTCTGGGTTCTTCATAGAAAAAAAGCCATGGAACATTAACTTTCTGTTGTGCCATGCACAATCTTAACAGATAAAAGTTCAGCTCAGTTGTCAGAGCAGAATCTCTCTGACACATATGAGCAGTCTCTTAAAGTTCTTGTGTTCCTTCCTTATAATCCTTTTGTAGATTCCAGTAGGCTTGTTGACACCACTGTTTGCAGTTAGGGTTTTTTGTGGGGCCGGGCCAAATGTGCTGACGGGCCGTAAACGGCCCGCGGGCCGTAGTTTGGGGACCCCTGACTAAGGCCCTCTGGAAAGTTTGTCGAATTGTGCCCCTAACAACAGTTTCGCCTATCAACGCTAAATTGAGTGGACATGTCTGTCATTGCGCGGCACCCAAGAATCTGAAGGAACCATGCCTGAAATTAAACTCGAAATGGGTCATTTTTAAGCGACCATTTCGACAAATTCTTGAGCTCTAAATGCTACTTGGGAATTTGCTGCGCAGGCCCCCATTGGAAGCAAGTGTCCCAGGCAATAATGCAACATGTTGAAGTTAATTTGCATATATGCCATCTAATGAGGGCAGAGCATCGTTTTTAAAGTTTGATCATTTTGAGGATATGCCATGCGAAAGGGGGGGTGAGGATGCCCATTCGTTGTTGCTCACAGCTTTAATTGTTTTTTTTTCCCCCTTCGCAAATTCATTTGCATTATGCAAATGAGCCAGTGATATGGATCTTCTTCCCTCCGATGAACATTGTGCATCGCAATTTACCGACCGAGTAATTACTTATTGACAGAGTCATATTAGAGTGGAAATTGTGTTCTGGAAAAAAAAAGAAGAGGCGGAGGCATCTCATTGAAATGTAGCTGCAAATAACAACAAGGATACAATTAGAAGTCATCAGCGAAATGGACACGAGCGAGCATCTTTCGCTTGTGCCACCTGTGCTTGCTTTCTCCCGCCGCCTTTTTAATTAATTTAGAATTTTTTTTCGTCATGGATACGAATTACAAGCGCACACTCGGCTGCACAGTAACACGAAGGCAAATGAGGTCGAGGCATTGCGCAAGTTATCCATATCGGGTTGCAATATTTATGCGGTCTGTGGAACGTGACCAAGAGCCTTCCCGCTCCATTAAAAAAAAATAATAATAATAATAATCACTCCCAAAGCCATTTTCACTGAGAATCATTTGGTAGGCATGTAAATCATGAGTCAACCCACAAAAAAAGTGTCAGGAATCCTTTCCCGAAAACACACAGGAAGTTGGCCATTTGGTTTGAAACAGACTTTTCGAAAGATGTTTTGACCATTGCCAAAGCTCCTTCATAAGAAATTTGAAATTTGGTCTGACTGCTAACAGATTCGAATCACGGTCATTTAAGCCTTTCTGGGGGGGTCTTCACATTTATTCATTCATTCATTCATTCATCTTCCGAACCGCTTGATCCTCACTAGGGTCGCGGGGGGTGCTGGAGCCTATCCCAGCTGTCTTCGGGCAGTAGGCGGGGGACACCCTGAATCGGTTCCCAGCCAATCGCAGGGCACACAGAGACGAACAACCATTCGCACTCACACTCACACCTAGGGACAATTAAGAGTGTTCAATCAGCCTGCCACGCATGTTTTTGGAATGTGGGAGGAAACCGGAGCACCCGGAAAAAACCCACGCAGAACATGCCCGGGGAGAACATGCAAACTCCACACAGGGAGGCCGGCGCTGGAATCGAACCCGGTACCTCTGCACTGTGAAGCCGATGTGCTAACCACTGGACTACCGGGCCGCCTTCTTCACATTTAGTCCAACACATTTCGTCCAATTACGACCAAATGGGATCCACTTAACTCTTTCAGGGACGGCGGTTACGACAGTGGACAGCATGTTATCATGTTGTCAGGCTGAAGGTTCCATGAAGGGTTTAAAGTAGACAGACAAACGACATTGAGTTATATAATATCAGTTTTGGTCATTACTTGCGGGAGGAGCACAGCGGAGAAGTTGGCGTCAAAAAAAAATATATATATATATTTTTTTGGGTCTTTTTTAAAATGTACACCCTGGCCAGGCTGTTTGTTTGAGGTCCACCCCTGTTCAGTCCGGCTCAGCGTCGAGATCCCCTGTGCTGAATTATAAATCAAAGGCTGGGTTCAAACTAGCGGTAAATGAATGCGCTTCTCGAAAACACACACTTAAAGTGAGCACCTCACAATTTGCATCAAACTAAGCGCAGCCGGGCAGCACTTCAATTCTCTGACCTACAACAACCTTCAGTCCCCCCCTCCCCCCACCCCGACCCCTCCCCCCCCAAAAAAGATACACAATGATATGCCTTAGTTTTGGATTTAATTCTGCCAAGGAGGTATTGTTTTTCCTGGCTCCTTTTGGCAGCCGGCAACTAGCTTATTATGCACATTACTGCCCCCTGCTGTTGAGTGCAATGAGCCAATTTTATTGAGCGATACGGCATTTGATAGCAAAGTCTCGAATGAATGAACGCACAAAAAAGACTCGAGAACCCATGCCTGGATACATACCGGAAATGTGCCATTTTGGTTTGAAGCAGACATTTTATGGTGACTTGGACCTTCAAAGTCATGCCCGAGAGATTAAGTCCACTTTTCACCCAAATTGGGAGAGGCTAAACTAGAGCATTGAGACGAGGTTTGATGATCGGCGTTTGAAACCTGCATGAACTTGAATTGAAAATTCCGCCCCTGAAGTCAGTTCCTTTTAAAAATGACATTCGGTTGGCGTGACAGTCATGAGAAGGCTCATAAAAAAAAGTCTCAAGAAGAAACATGAAGGACACATGACATCTGCTATTTTGGTTTCCAGCAGCCATTTTATGGTCATTTTGGCTCTTTGCAGAGGTCCTCCAAGGGCAAAGAAGTCCAATTGCTCCCGAATTGAAGCTGTGTAGACTGCACAGACGGGTGATGCTACACTATCAAAAATTTCCGCTTTCACCATTTTGCGTGGGTGGATCAGAGACAAACTTTGATTTGCTTTGAAACCAATATGAACCTGGACGTGAATTGAAAATTGATCCCCCAAAACCAATCCCTTTAAAAATTGATATTTGGTAGAGATGTCAAATATGGGCGGCCCGGTAGTCCAGTGGTTAGCACGTCGGCTTCACAGTGCAGAGGTACCGGGTTCGATTCCAGCTCCGGACCTCCCTGTGTGGAGTTTGCATGTTCTCCCCGGGCCTGCGTGGGTTTTTTCCGGGTGCGCCGGTTTCCTCCCACATTCCAAAAACATGCGTGGCAGGCTGATTGGACGCTCTAAATTGTCCCTAGGTGTGAGTGTGAGCGTGGATAGTTGTTCGTCTCTGTGTGCCCTGCGATTGGCTGGCAACCGATTCAGGGTGTCCTCCGCCTACTGCCCGGAGACAGCTGGGATAGGCTCCAGCACCCCCCGCGACCCTAGTGAGGATCAAGCGGTTCGGAAGATGAATGAATGAATGAATGTCAAATATGAGAAACCCCCCCCCCCCAAAAAAAAAAAAAAGTTTGAAGCACCCATTTTAGTTCGTTTGGCCATCTCAGGGGTTCTTGACAGGCGCACTTGCAGGGTGTCAAAATGTTTTGACCATTTCGTGGATTCGCAATGACAATCATTGCAGCTTTCCTTCATTTTCTATTTTGTTCACCTTAACTGCCAAGAGGCAACACATTCGTCGCCATGCCTTGCATTTTTAGCGTCCTGAGGCATCGGCACCTGCCGTAAAAAAAAAAGAGCAAGGAAGGAAAACAGGCGGCAGCGTGCAGCTGCATTTTCGTTGCCAGTAATCGAATCCCTCCAAAGGCCTCCATTTTTCTTCATCTCGGTGGGTCCACAGGACCTTTAAACAGAGCCGAGTGCAGGGGGGGGGGGGGGGGGGGGGAAGGGTAGCGTAGAACACAATTATAATTCCAATATAGTCCTGTAAAGAAAATATAAACAGATAGCCCCGGCTGCGGAGCCAGAGCCCTCCCCACTTTCACTCCCCTAAGACTTGTAATAAAGTCGAAAAGATGTAACACCAGAGGAGTTTGTTCTGTTGCTTCCACATTTGAAGGCAGGCCTCAATGCCCGCCGATGCGCAGAGGGGGGGAGTGGGTGGGTGTGCGTCTTGTGTCACGCAGGGTCGTGTGCAGGTTTATTTTCAGATGACACACACACACACACACACACACACACACACATGAAACAAGCTCTGCCGGAAATCCCGAGGAGCGTAAATTGGTTTGGAATGTGATTTGTAAAGCGTGCTGCGTTTCAAACGGGCAAATGTGGGATCCTCCGCGGGTGAGACGTTTTCATCCCGCGCCATCCTTTGCTTCCTGCTCTTGAATATTCCGTTTGTTTTTGCTCGCTCGCTCAGGGGTGAGGGGGATGGGGGGAGGCGGTTAGTGTTGTCGGTCGCTTTTCTTTCATGACAAATTTGGCGTGTTTTTGGTTTGTTGCCCCCCCCCCCCCCCCCCATTCACGTTATAGCGCAATGCTGCAGCTCATTGTTTACAACTTGGAACGCTGAATCCTCATTAGCACGTTAGCAATGTCATCTTGAATCATGCAAGTTTTTCCCCAAATCTTTTCAGGGCTCAACATTTCTAAATGCACAGTCACACTATTATGTATTTACTATATTATAATAATAATATAATTACTATTATTGAAAAAAACAGTCGGAATATTGGCTTTATCCACGTACTTTAGCACCTCATCACATTGTATTTGAAGATTTATTGCTGGACAAGGACTCTGTTATTGCACTTAGTGATATGAACTGATCTTATCGTATCTCAGTCCTGGTATAGCTTTCATAACCGCTAGCAATCTTGCCCTGCGGTTTCAACCTGATTTACGTATCTCAAGCCATCTCATTTAAAAATTGTGTTGGGTTCTTGGTCTAAACAACAAAATGAATGTTGATGTATTTGCACTCACTGACATTAACTAATCTTATCAGATCTACTGCAGATCTTAGCCAAATGATTCGGGCTCTCACTCGAAAAGACCGTCTCTTCAAAATGAAATATCTTGCATGCTGGATGAGGACCATTTACTGACTGCTTGGAACTGATCTTATCAACGTACTCGCGCTTGCTTGTTATTTCAAAATATGTACTGTAGAGTTCTTGCTCAAATACACTACTAAAACCCAGACCAAAAATGTGGATCGGTTTTCAGAATCAGAGGAGTTCTCATTTTATATGATTGGACAACATTAGCTCTCATGTCCATCACAGCTCAGATAATCATTCAGACAAATCATTCAAAGGTCCTTACACAAGACAACTCCTCCAATTGTTTCAAAGCCCTTGAATAAAAATCCAAGAAAATGTACAGGCATAGAAGGAAAATTGTGACTGGCTGTACATTTTCCCACCTAGAGTGAATTCACAAGACTGAAAGATGCAGGAAGCAAAAATGTTGCACGTGTCAGTGTGCATCAGTGTGTGTCCAGGATTTTGACACAGTTTGGCGTGAGGATGTGGCGGGGCACTTGTGAACTTGGTTGCACGTCTGCTGTGACACTCAGAAGTGCACTGAGCATGTCCGGACACACACACACACACACACACATTCACACACAGGAAGTGTCTTTGTATGAGGGCAGAATGTCATCCTCCTCTTGGAGAATCACTCTAGTACGACGAAGGGCAGCCAAGGCTTTTACTTGTCTGTTGTTGCCATTGGTTACACTGAATATAGTAGCGATCTCTTCTGTGACCTATTATACACGATAACCTCCACCTTGTGATACAGGAGTGACCAAACGTACCGTATTTTCTGCACTATAAGCCGCTTCGGATTATAAAGCGTACCTTCAACGAACGGCCTATTATGAGACTGTTTTCATATATAGGGCGCATTGCATTATAAGGCGCATAGAAGCTACAATAGTGGCTGCAGTTGCGCTGTGCATCCACTAGATGGTGCTACATCACAGCAAAACAATACAATACAATACAATACAGATTTATTTATTGAGAGCCTTCACAACCGGTGCAGCTGTACCAATTGAAAACTGGTCACAAACACGGATATGAAACATATACACTAAATACAAATGGAATTACAAAACAATAAATCAAAGACAAAAGTTATGAAGATAATTGATTCAACAAAAACTACGTCCACATCCACAAGGACTAAATATCCTTCAAAGTGTGGCTTGTCTCCTTCTTCCTTTGTTTCGGCAGGACTGAACTATGCTTTTGGTATTATCTTCGTTTCATAAAGGCTGCGCAGAGCTCACAAAGTAGTTTTGATTGTGTGTCGGCGAATGCCCACGTCAATTAGTGTCGCAAAGAACCCTTTTAGGTTACATTTGGTTCCCGCTAATGATCACCACTAGATGGTCGAGGAACACTGACAGGGAAATAACTCAACGGGGAATATAAAGAGAGTTAGTATTAGGCGCATCGGATTATAGGGCGCACTTTTGAGAAAATTGAATGCTTTTAGGTGCGCCTTACAGTGCGGAAAATACGGCAATTGGAATAATCTACAACCTAAAAAGTTTATTTACGACATGCTCGGATACTTGTGCACACGCACGCGCCATATAATCAATGCGTTTTTATGAGCTAAATTAGCACAACAGAATAAGAATCAGCCGAGTCCCTTAAAGTTTGCGAGTGAAACCTCAGCGTCGTGTCCGGCTCCCTCCAACTGTGTCCTTTCGACTTTGTGGTGCTGTTGTTATTAAAAAGGCAGCAGGCGAGCGGGCTGGGACACTGGCACATTTGTGCGCAGGACCCAAATTCAATTACCTTGAATGACGGCGACGACCTCGCCCAAAATCACTTTTACAGTTTGTGTGTTGTGTTTTGTTTTCTTAGCTGGCCTCGGCGGCTGTGTGATTGTGTGTGTGTGTGTGTGTGTGTGTGTGTGTGTGTGTGTGAGAGTGTCGGGGGTCTGTATGAGTAAATGCATGAGAGTGTCTGGGTGTGCTCGAGTGCGCATGTAAGAATGTGTCCACGTTGTGTGTTTGTGCGAAAGACTGTTTTGTGTGTGTGTGTGTGTGTGTGTGTGAGAGAGAGAGTGTGTTTTTGTTGTTTTCCCATCCTCTAAATGCATGTTGGAAGCCACCGCCGCTGAGCTGGAAGAAACGTCGGACAACGCTTGAGATTGATGAGTGTTTGGGCGCTTTCCCGGTGACCCCGCCGCCGCATCTGGCGGGAACAAAGTCAGGCAGGTGTGACAGCCAGCATCCATCTCGCAGTCAGCAGTAATAGGGAGGACACGCACCCTCACACACACACACATACACACACGCGCAGACACACACACACACATACACACACGCGCAGACACACACAATGAGTATTCCTGGCAGAGTGCGTCTTTCCAGGAAGGACTTGTTTCCTTCAAATGTCTGCGAGTCCTCATGTCTTATTATGGAAGACAAATGGCATGTTCGAAATAACGCTTCGCGACCCGTTAGTTCCGTGCTGACACATTTCACTTAGCTGTGGGGGTCCGGTGTGAGGGGCCAATGCGGTTGTGTGGCGGGCGGGTTGTCTCCGTGCTCCAAGGTTGCACGTTCGATCCCTTGGATTGCAGTGATAGCAGGGGAATGTTGAATTCCAAGTTTGTCCTAATGTTAAGCCGTTGAATTAAGTTAAGTTAAGTTCCGTTGAACTGCGCATGGGTGGAGTTTTCTTTCTTTTGGTATTTTTGGAAATGGGTGCGTTTGAAAATGGGCATTTGCGATGTTGTGGGAGTGGACACAGCCAATTGAAGTGGCTCTTCTCATCCATCCATCCATTTTTCGATCCGCTTGATCCTCACAAGGATCGGGGGGGGGGGGGTGCCGGAGCCTATCCCAGCCGTCTTTGGGCAGTAGGCGGGGGGACACCCTGAACCGGTTGCCAGCCAATCGCAGGGCACACAGAGACGAACAAGCATCCGCGCTTAGAATCAAACTTAGGGACAATTTTGAGCGTTCAATCAGCCTGCCATGCATGTTTTTGGAATGTGGGAGGAAACCGGAGTACCCGGAGAAAAGCCACGCGGGCCCCGGGATAACATGCAAACTCCACACAGGAAGACCGGAGCCGGGATCGAACCCACGACTTCTGCACTGTGACGTTGACGCGCTAACCACTGGACCACCAGGCCACCGGCTCTTCTCTGTCGGGTCTACACCGAAGAAACATAATGGACTTGCAGGAGACCGGAATGAGCAAAGTACGTTTATACGGAAGTAGCAAGAAGATCTCCACTTGCGCACGATATAAAGTTGGCTGCTTGAGAAGTGAACACTTTGAGACTACCTAACACCTCTGGTTGCCCAGAATCCGTCTACTGTATCAAATGTACTAAAATCGTGCTACTCCAACTGCGCCACAACTTAGACCGGGTTTCATTTGGTCTAATGTCTAGCCTACTTGCTGTCAATTGTCAGGAGAATCACCGCGGCCCGCCAAATTGCCAAACACGGTAAACGAGACACAATGGAATTAAACACTAGAAATAATTCACACATTCCACCCAAAAATTTCCTGTGTGAACATCAAATCGCTTTGACGTTCGCGTCGGTTTTCTTTTGGAGTCAAGATCTTAGCTTAGCGGATGATAGAGTGGACTTGATGGTCCGCATCCCCGCTGTCTCCTTCTCATTTGGCTTGTTAAAGAGTTTCTCTCTGTTTATGAGGCGGCGCACTGCGACTATCTGTTGTTGCCTGTTCTTAAAATAAGCACCTTGATTCCAAAGCATACCCCTTCGGGCCTAACCTGCTTTCGCTGCTTTGCTCCAGGTAACCTTTCAACACAAATACATTCGATTGATTTTCATATTTAGATTGTTTTCTCAGCTCTGCCCGTGATTAAAACAAAGTAAATAGGGAACAAAGGCTGTGGTAACAAGGGAATCCGGGATTATGAGAAGCAATTTCCACCCCGCAATTCATCACTTGCTCGAGGGAGGAAGGGGATTGTAGTTTAGCAAAATGTATTTCATCGAACTTTATTTCAGCTTCATTATCATTGTTTGCCCTTTTTTTGTTTAGTTTTTTTCCCCTCTCTGCACACGCAGAAACCGGTTTTGTCGATTGGGGTTATATCCCCACCTCCACCACATATGAGGCAATGGCCGAGACCCAAAATCAAATCGACCAATCAGGATCACAGATTGCATAATAATTTGCAAAACAAGTCCTCTCTGCGGCGGCCCGGTGGGCGAATGGTTAGCACGTCAACCTCACAGTGCAGAGGTGCCGAGTTCGATTCCAGCTGCAGCCTTCCTGTGTAGAGTTTGCATATTCTCCCTGGGCCTGCGTGGGTTTTCTCCGGGTACTCCGGTTTCCTCCCACATTCCAAAAACATGAATGGCAGGCTGATTAAACACTCCAAATTGTCCCGAGGTGTAATGTGAGTGTGGATGGTTGTTTGACTCTGTGTGCCCTGCGATTGGCTGGCAGTTGGCGGGGGACACCCTGAACCGGTTGTCAGCCAATCACAGGGCACACAGACAAACGACCATTCACGCACACATTCACACTGAGGTACAATTTGGGGGATTCAATCAGCCATGTTTTTGGAATGCGGGAGGAAACTGGAGTACCCGCAGAAAACCCACGTAGGCCCGGGGAGAACATGCAAACTCTACACAGGAAACCCGGAGCGGGGATCGAACCCACGACCTCTGCACTGTGAGGTCGACGCGCTAACCACTGGACTACCGGGCCGATATAACTTTCCGTTTGTGTAAAAAAAATTTGGGTGACTCACGAAAATATACCCGCTATGCAGCGCTTAGGTCCCATGCACATATGACTACTCTACAACATCGACATTCCTTGTCCCTTAATACTGTCGTGCAGCCCGGGCACAAAACTCCACTGGTTGTTCAGTGCAACAAACTTTTGTTATTTTTTTTTTAAAGCACCGGTTTCAACCCTCCTTGCGGTCTACTACAGTGTCAGCCCTTTCCAAAGCACTTTGAATCAACGCTCTCTCCCAAAGACTGTTAAACAAACCACCTGCCGTGTCGAGAGAAGCGACGCTCCCCTTACGACTCCTACAGGTACGTCGGGGGAAATTGAATCCGCGCTCGTCGCGTCCGTCCGGCGTGAGCCGCTCTGACGTACTTAAGCGCCGCTCGCTGCCGTGTCACATTCATTCAGACAAGGGCGTTGACGTCGCCGCTGTCGCTTCGCCAGGCCCGAGCCGGCTGCCAAAAGCTCGATCCTGCGATGCTTAATTGTTTCTGCCAGCGTCGTGCCTCTCGCTCATTTTCCCCCCCTCTCCTAATCCCAGGGACGGGGAGCTGTTATTTGCATGTCTAATGATACTCCATATCACGGGCCCTCTCAAAGGATGAGGCGCAGATGATTATTAACGGTCGATGGAGCCCGCGTGTGCTGTCGCCCTTTTCTTCTCGGACCTAAGCAAACACCGCCTGAAATCCTCCTTTATTTCCAGTCCACAGAGAGCCCTCTCCGGCTTTGAATGTGAGCGACGCTGCAGCTGAATATTGATGCGGCCAATCGGTTGTATTATCCGTAATGCCAGTAATACTCGTATAATTCTCGTGGGAGGGATACAATTGTGAAACTGTTTAGAAAAAGGGCAAAAACAGACCTGGGAGTCGTTTGGATGACCGTGACTTCATCCAGCGACGATACTGTACATGTGTTTCGATTCGGTTAAACTAGCCTCTTTTCTCCACACACAACACGGCCAGTTCTGCCGCCTCCCCGACTCTCCGTTGACACCTCTTTGCTCTCAGTAACACCGCGCCGAGGTGACTCCATTGAACTCCATGACAAAGAATCAACGGTATCACTCTGTCCTTGTGAAAAATTGAATCCTGTGAAATCATCCCTGTTTTTAATCAATGTATCTCTAATATAATGACCTTTTTCTGTAACTTTAACGTAAAGCAGTTAAATGCAGTATTTATTCAGTATTCTGAATACATAACACTGTATGTAACTAGATAGTCCCTCTATTTAAACAGCGCCAGAAAGAGCAGCTTTAATCTCTGGTCCACACTCAAATTAACTAAACTGTTTTCCGAAATTAGGACATCCGCCTCACAGCGCAGAAGTGTCAAGTTCAATTCCGACTTCCTGTGTGGAGTTTGTATGTTCTGTCTGTGCAGCACCGTGCAAAAGTAGTTCCGGGTACGAACAGCGGCTCTCTTGTGTCTTCCTACATTCCAGGGAGATTACAAAGTGTCCGTTGGGGTTAAGCCATTTATCTATTAGGATGCCTTTATATTTTTCGAATACATTTTCCCACTCCAAATAGGGAAAAATCACACCTGTCAGCTTTACGGGTCCCACGTTGGCTTGTCACCTTATTCGGGTTATAACATCCCCGACCGCTCACATAAGAAAACAAACTGAAGACTCTTGCATAGTGGCACCAACATGCGCTAATTTGTTCCTCAGCTTGACAACGGGAAGGCTCGAACTGGCCGTCCGCGACGCGGCCAAAAATGACCAGCTGCACGGTCACCGTTGCGCTCCACATATCGAACCACGTCACGGGGGAAAAAGAATCGGAGCGACGACGACGGTGATAACAAGGATGTGTATGCGCGTGTGGTTGTCCAGTTGTGTATGTGTATGCGTGTACAGGTCATAGCTGCTTCGTCGAGGTCTGCTTATCATGAAGACAGTCCCGGCTTATCAGTCCATGGCCGAGAAGGAGTGGGGTGGTGGTGGGGGGCCCCTAGACCCCATGTGTACTTCCATCCAGGGGAAAGGCCAGATAGCGTTGTTTGTTTTGGAGGGACGGCCGCCAACAATTCCAGACAGCCTTGAGTCCGTTGTCTGTATTTCTTCACTGGCGCCGATCAGCCCGAATCCGAAAAAACTCTTTCCGCAGCGCGGATTCCAACTTCTCCATGTTGTTGTCGATCGCGCGGAGTCGCTCCAAAACCGCAACAATATTGCGGTTGAGCTCAGTCCCCGCTTGAGTCCGAGTGTTGGACGTTCACGCCAAACCATCCAGAATGACCGGCAGCCTCTTCACTTCCAAATATAATATAAGCCCCAAAGACGTGGCATCCAATTACCGTACAGAGACATGCGCCGGTACTGTACAAGCTGATTGGGGGCTCCGTTGAAAAGAAATGTCCACATGTAGCACAGTGACAGTGTTTTATATTCACCTCAATTAAGTGGTCGTCGCCGACTTCCACTTTTCTCCTGGTTTAGTTTTCGAACATCAAAAAATATTAGATGGATTGCAGGAGGAATGTCACTCTCATTGAAACCCTTAAGGTCATCAAATTAGCCTTTCGGCTTCAAATGAATTGCGGGAGCCACTCGAAAGCTTTTTTTTTTTTTTTTGCTCTCGAGCGTTATTTAACATTTTGCTGAAGGAAGTAATTTATTTTACATTAACACACCACAGTAGAATGAAAACGGGAGGACAGACAGAACTGGTGGACTCATCCGTTGCAGTCTTTTCAAGGTAAAGAGGGATTTGTCACTTTTCAACAGTATACTCAAAATTCAGTAAGTTACATCAGTGAAGAAGTCGTCATGAAATCGGGTTTGTATTTCACTTGATAGATTGCAATACAGAGTTAAAATACATTCATTCATTCATTCATCTTCCGAGCCGCTTGATCCTCACTAGGGTCGCGGGGGGTGCTGGAGCCTATCCCAGCTGTCTTCGGGCAGTAGGCGGGGGACACCCTGAATCGGTTGCCAGTCAATCGCAGGGCACACAGAGACGAACAACCATTTGCACTCACACTCACACCTAGGGACAATTTAGAGTGTTCAATCAGCCTGCCACGCATGTTTTTGGAATGTGGGAGGAAACCGGAGCACCCGGAGAAAACCCACGCAGGCCCGGGCCTGTTGAGTAAAAATACATGTGTCATTCAAATTGCAAAGTGAACATAAGGCTTTTTGATTGGCTCACGAGTCCTGTTGGTTCCGTCAAGCCACAAGTCATTTTGAACTGAAACACCAACACAACCAACGGGGCGGTTATTATACAGCCCTATGAATTCTACCTAGCAACAAGTAGCCACCTACCGGGAACAACACGACCTGACTAATATCTGACAATATTTTTTTTTTAAAGTAAAGTAATAATAACAATTTGTCTTCACTGGAATAGTTTTTTTTTGAGGGGGTGGGTGGATTTATATCATTTTTTTCCTTTTATTTTCCTTTTTATTCCAAACAAGAGAGAAAAAATATATACAGTATATACGTGTATATATACTGTATGTTTAAAAACATTTTTTTGCATGCTGTGGATTAAAAAAAGGCACATTCATTTGCTAGATAAAAAGAAACAAACAATTTGCAGATGCTGATTTTTCATGAGACAGCAAAGGAAGCTCGGCCTCCCCCGCCATCCTCCGTGGAGTTTTACTTCCAAAACGTCTCATTTCAGAATTTCCGAAACCGGCAAATGCAATAACTATTCCAATTTGTTGATGAAGTTTTGTGTCCGTCTCGCATGTCAAACTTGTGTCACACATGCCATTTAACAAGATCGCATTGCCCCCGCAGATGCGGCCGTGACGTTTGTTCCGGCTTTTTGCGAAACCGTGAGATCGAAATGAAGAAGGCGGGAGCAAGCGTGAAATGAGTAAAGATGAATCGCAAAAGCAGAGTGGCTCCATCTGGGCCGAGAAATCTCACTCCGACTTGCTACGTGATCCATCTGCACCCCGTCGGAACAAACACAGCAATACAAAAAAAAAAAAAAACCTTGATTTGACCAATTGGATGCAATTTTTTTGTCTTATGTGTTCTGCTGCATTGAAGGTCTTCCATCCCTCTTCCTTCTCTTGGCATTGAAACTCGCAAGCAGGTAGCTACGGTGGGCAAGGCCTGTTTTGTTTTCAGCACAGCGTGTGTCGTTAGCCCCCGCAGAGCAACTCATTGACACTTTGTCAGAGAACTTCACAGGCACAAACGTGTCCTTCCCCGCTCAAGCAATAAATGATAAACTTTTTGATACTTTTTGAAACTGCACCGCGGCCATTTGCTGATCATTTAAAAATGCGACACAACCTTTACTTTGCCTTTCAGTCTTTTCAACACCACTAATTATTTTGACAGTCATTTGAAAGTGATGACAAATTTTAACTGTTGCTAATGCTAATGCTAATGCTAATGCTAACTATTAAAAAATGGGGGGGATGTATTTCGCAAGCCTTCACTTGGTTGATCTCTTTGGTTCCAGCATACACGGTGCATTAATTAATCAATGCATTGTAATTAATTAATGCAATTAATTATTAATTTGGTCATACAAAGTCATGTGTCAGTCTTGGCGCAGGTCGTCTATCGAGATTTTCGTCCAATTTGATGGGGGCAATGGAGTTGCGCAGACGTGTGGTGGATGTCATCGTATTTGACTCGTAAAAATGACACCAGCGTTCATCAAAACATTTCAAACACCGCATCCAATGGAGTGTTACCAAGCAAATGGTGACCCGGGCTCCTTTGCTATTTTGACTGGAATGACTGTACCTTCACATCATGAGGCTGGCTTCATTTATAAGCCCGACCACAACCCCCCTACCACGCCCCGCATGCAGGTGGTTCGTTACACCATCTCCTTCCCATTGTCTCGGTAATGCAAGCGTGCACCGATAGATGAATTGCAAGCAGTGCAAGAGGCACTCATTGGCCTCCACCAATACTTGGTTTGACCTCCTTGGGCAGCCGTATTGATTATTGTTGCTGTGTCAGAGACGCTACGCAGTCCCCAAAAGATTTCAGTCATCTTTGTGCGAGAGCAGAGCTGACTTGTGCAAATAGGCCATTTGGCAAAGTAATTGAGCCTTTGAAAGCGATACCTCGACATCTTTGGAAATGAGCTGCCCTTTGTGCGTTTATATATATATATATATTCATTCATTCATTCATCTTCTGAACCGCTTAATCCCCACTAGGGTCGCGGGGGGTGCTGGAGCCTATCCCAGCTGTCTACAGGCAGTAGGCGGGGGACAACACCCTGAATAGGTTGCCAGACAATCGCAGGGCACACAGAGACGAACAACCATCCACGCTCACACTCACACCTAGGGACAATTTAGAGTGTCCAATCAGCCTGCCACACATGGTTTTTGGAATGTGGGAGGAAACCGGAGTACCCGGAGAAAACCCACGCAGGCCCGGGGAGAACATGCAAACTCCACACAGGGAGGTCGGAGCTGGAATCGAACCCGATACCTCTGCACTGTGAAGCCGACGTGCTAACCACTGGACTACCGGGCCGCCACATATATATATATATATATATACATATATATATATTTTTTAATCGTCCCGATGGCTGAATCGTTTCGTTCTGTGGAGCACATTTGCAAAAAAAAAAAATTGTTTTAAGTTGATCGTTTTTTTTTTTCTGGCTTGGGTGATTATTCTTGTGACTGCTAGGCTGCAACGTTAAATCACATTTCCGTGGCACTCACCAGAAGCTAACGTTGATCTGTGTGGACAACAACAGTCCCTGGTCTGCTTAGCGTTTGGCTTCCAAGCGATCGATAGTCATGAAGTCTGCTGTGGAGTTTGTATATGACGCATTTCTGTTTTGGTTATCGGAAGCGAACGCTAATCCATATTTACAAAAAAAAACCTGGAGCATTATAGGCTCAAGTGTTTCATTTGGTCCGTTGGATAAAATAAAATGCAGAATCTTCAGCCAGGGAGAGAAATTCTGTGAGGCCTCCCAATAAAGCCAGGCTTAACTTAAGTAGAAAATATACCAAAACCTTAAATATACAGTGACTATAAATACTGTTGCTAGACTGTAAACTAGGACTGGTTTTAAATATTAAAAAAAAAAATCAATTTTAATCAGTTTTCGATTTTCATTTTTGTCAACGAATGAATTATGTTGCAGTTCATACCATTGGGAATGTTTTCAGCCAATTTGAAAAAAAAAAAAAACATAACTTGCCATGACACAAGGGGGGGCGGATAGTGGCGGCGTTTCAGGGTGTGGGCTGAGTTGCCAAAATTAGCAAGGACGATCATCTATCATGCATTGCGCCATCTGCTTGCCGGATTCCAAACGTTATTGCAATATTTAAAGTTACAGATTATTCATGGAGGTGTAATTAACAGAGTCCAAATTCAACAAACGGGATCGGAAAAGCTACGATTCATTTCCAGAGAGGAGGCCTGAAGGGTTGCCCAAGAAATGCAAAGGCGGCACTAATTTTATTGCTTTTTTTTTCGGTCGAGGAATTAGCTGTCGCTTCTCGCATGTACTTTCATCTTTTGGTTTTGCAGCGAGCCCTCGCGATTTGCAAAGGGACTGGGGACTAACCGCCAACGCATATATTTAAAAAAAAAAGAGCAAATAATGGACGCCATCCCCAAAACAAAAAGCCCTTATTAATCATTTCAACCATAAATATGTCCCCGATTAAGATCACAAGACATTTTAATATGATTTGAAACTCATCTTACAACTTCTTTTAAAAAGAAATGGTTTACAAGTTGATTTGGAAAAAAAAGCAGTTGAAGTACAGATGCAGGTTGGCCTCGCATAAATTGTGTGTTATTATTATTATTTTTTACTCTTTCAATGCCAGTCATTGGAAAAAACCTACGAGTGCCAGACAATTTCCAGCTTCATCTTTCAAGGCTCACAGAATTTAAAAAAAAGTAAACACAGTAATAAAATAAAAAGGAAAAACAGAAATTACCAAGTGAAAGATTTGACTCTTCTTTCAACACGCACACAGAAAAGCGTTTTTTTTTCCCACCTTGTTCCATTTTTTTTTTTTTTTTTGTAATTAGCACCAGAATAAAAATCGGTGGGCGGCCCGATAGACCAGTGGTTAGCACGTCGGCTTCACAGTGCGGAGGTACCGGGTTCGATTCCAGCTCCGGCCTCCCTGTGTGGAGTTTGCATGTTCTCCCCGGGCCTGCGTGGGTTTTCTCCGGGTGCTCCGGTTTCCTCCCACATTTCAAAAACATGCGTGGCAGGCTGATTGAACACTCTAAATTGTCCCTAGGTGTGAGTGTGAGTGCGAATGGTTGTTCGTTTCTGTGTGCTCTGCGATTGGCTGGCAACCGATTCAGGGTGTCCCCCGCCTACTGCCCGGAGACAGCTGGGATAGGCTCCAGCACCCCCCGCGACCCTAGTGAGGATCAAGCGGCTCGGAAGATGAATGAATGAATGAATAAAAATCGGTTTCACCCAAATCACCCATTTTGAATTTAAAAAAAAAAAAATACAGATTTCTTTTGTGTGTGTGTGAAAAGCTATGTTCCAGACGCAACTGTGACTTTTATGCTACCGGTAATTATTTTTTGCTTTCGTGACACCTCCAACATCACTGGACCAAAAGAGGTCAACATCTGGCATTCTTCGTGGCGTTACATAAACAACTATACGAACCCACAGCCTTGGGCTTCCTATAGCCTTTACATAACAACAAGTAAACTCCTGCATAGTAAATGCTTAGCATGACATTCGCCCCCCACACCCCCTTACCCCACTCCAACAGCCTGTCTGGTCACAGCCTCGTTTTAACAAGCAGTTTGCGGCACAATCGTGACATTTAGCGACATCACAGCAAGATATCGCACAGTTGTCATCGTCGTCACCCAGGCGCTAATGTGCCGGAGTGTTTATGAATGATTAGGATGCCGTCGCGATTTGCTTTTGCATCCTTCTTTGGAACGGAACGACGTCATTTGATGTCAAAACAGACAAGGGAATTATTTACACCGGTCAACAACAAATTGGATGTGTCTCTAAAAGTATTTTTGACGCTGATTTTTAATCAAGTCTATACTTTTTTATTTCATTACATCGGGTTTTTGAGATATTTTCATTTTTCGCTTTCACCTCGCCCGCCATATCAAAACGTGCAGTATACATATTTTACTATGCATTTACCGTATTTTCACGACTAATTTATAAATGGTAATTTATAGCCATGAGATGACAGACAAAAAAATCCATCTGTTGCTAAGCCTAACCGTAAATTCATAAATATTACAGTATTACATCATATTTATTTTCTCAATATTATTGTCATGAGAACCTGATGAGCGAAGGAAAAAATGAGGGCAGATTGTAAATCACTGCAAACAATTCATCGATGAAATATTAACTCAGCATGACTTAGATTTGTTCTTGATTTTACTGCTTGGTGCTTTCTACCGCCTTTATTACCGATTCGTCTTACTGTTTATTGTGCATGTTAAATCGCTCCATGTACAGCACTTTGTATGCAGCGATGGCTGTTTGAAAGTGCTCTATAAATACTGTTGACTTGACTTGATTAATATTACCAGTGTAAAACAATTATATTTGATAAACTTGGCAAACTCTTTGCACGCTATTTAGTCATAGTAGTAGTAGTAGTAGTATTTTCTAGTGTGTGCGCGTGCATGTCTGTTTGTGTGTGTGTGTGTGTGTGTGTGTGTGTGTGTGTGTGTGTGTGTGTGTGTGTGTGTGTACATCATTGCTTCTACTTCTAAATAATCTACATCATCATATCTGTTGTTTCTGACACACTTTGTAGTAGATTTTGTGTGACAAGTCAGAGTTTGTTTTCTTTTGGGGTTTTTTTTTCCAGTAAAGATCAAAACAGGGTTGGCCAAGACTATTGTTACTGATGGCAAATGACCTGGATGGGGCTTCTTCCGTCATGAAATAATTCATGTATCAATGAAGATTTCCTTACAATCACATTTTCTCGGTCAAGCAGTTCCTTACTTGTGATCATATTTTCTTGTCAAGACCTTCAGTGGTGAGCTTACATTTTCTATAGAAGACAGTTCTTTTTACCAGGACATTCTTCTTTTGTTGGAACAGATCTTTGAGGACACCTTCAATGATGAGGCATCGATTGTTCGGAGCGTTTCATTTTGAGTCCTTGAGGCAGCTGTCGATTGCTAGCAAATTTTTCGTTGACAATATATCCTTGTAGCACAATGTCTTTGTTGAGCTGTTCAATTGTTAGAACCATTTTTTTCCTCCATTGACAGCATTCATTTTTGAGGACCTATCATTGGGAGAACATTTCCTTATTGGGAGAATCATTTGTGTTGAGATGACGTCTTTATGGGAATATTTTGAGAGGTTATTCAATTCGTTAGGTAAGTGCGTTATTGATTGACTTGAGGGTACGTTGCGTTGTGGGAAATTTCCCGTGTGACGCGGCGGCATCGCCCTGTGACACAATTTTCCGTTTCTGGGATACGATCATGCAAGGATGAGCGCATTTTTCTCGCAGGTGTAATATTGGATTGTCGGTATGGTTCCTCCGGAGAACATTGCCATATTAGGACGCTTCCTTCTAAGACCACAGCGGTTACTGAGCCACACGGATGCATTTGAAGTGCGCTTTACTAGCTCAAAAAAAACCCATTTCTGTAGTTGACACCTGTTCCTTTTTCTTCATTCATATATCCATCCATCCATTTTCCGATCCTTCTATCCTCACAAGGGTCGCGGGAAATGCCTATCCGAGCCGTCTTCGGGCAGTAGGCGGGGGACACCCTGAACCTGTTGCCAGCCAATCGCAAGGCACACATAGACGAACAACCATCCGCGTTCATATTCACACCTCGGGACAATTTCGAGTGTTCAATCAGCCTGCCACGCATGTTTTTGGAATGTGGGAGGAAACCGGAGTACCCGGAGAAAACCCACGCAGGCCCGGGGAGAACATGCAAACTCCACACAGGGAAGCCGGAGGGGGAATTGAACCTGATACCTCTGCACTGTGAGGTCGACGCGCTAACCACTGGACCACCGGGCCGCCCTTCATTCATATACTACATTTAAAAAAAAAACAATAGTCAAAACTCTTTGTGCATACGTGTAAAGTGAAACAACAAGGTTATGAACTTGGATTACTTCAAAGAAAACGTCCAGTGTTTGAATATGCTGCTCTGTTTTTTTAATGACGATGACCGATTCGGATGAGGACATCAAAGGCACTTCAGGGCATCGCGCTGCCTTTACCATAGATGTCAGCTCAACCGTTTGGACGATCAGTTTTTTTTTTTTTTTTAAGTAGCCATTGAACATTTATAACACGTTTTGTTTATACTGTGGACCTCAAATAAAAGGTGTGCTCTTTGACCCGGCACAAATGAGATGAAGATTCAACTAGGCAACATGCTTATATGACAGATGACCGCATTTGCATATTTCGTACAGCAACGCGTTTGCCGCTGGTGTTACGAACTCGGGTAAACCGAGTTAGGGAGGGGGATCCAAAAAACGTAGACAAAAACAAGGTCTCCGATGTAAAGACAATTTAATGTCCAAATCGAATCGGAAATAAGCGAGAACATAAAGCGCTGGTCCACAATGAGGACCAGGAGGTAAATCAAAAACGACTAACAAAAGGAGCTTGCCCAAAAGAGCAAGAAAAGGAAAGTAAAGCCACAAACTACGAACGAAAAACTATGTAACACTTTGTACACGCGAGAAAAGCCAGATCATCAAAACAAAATGGTACTTACACACAAACTTGGTACCGAGACTACACGCGAAAACACGACGAGGTCAAAAGCCACTAGTCAATGAGCAACGAGGTAAGCAATGCCATAAACAATACTCCCACAACAGGTGTCGAACGTAGGAGTCCTCAAATAGTGTCTCCATTGATCAATGATTGCCAGCAGGTGTGCCAGAGAGACCGCTCCTGCCACCTGCTGGCCAGACCGAAAAACCGAAATGTGACAGCTGGGAAAAAAAAAATCTGCCATTCGTTACACTTGTTCTTTGACTTCCAACTGTTGATGACACCGCCGCCTCGTGTAATACCTCAATCGCGGTGTAAAAAAAAAAAGACACCCGGCGTGGTGAAACGCTACCTGGGAGGCCCCAAACTCAGGCGATAGCCACCACCAATTTTTATTTGCAAAAACCCCCCCCCCCAAAAAAAAAAAAAAAACGCTGCATGCTAATCATTGAGTGACTCCAACTAGCCAGCTAGCATTGGAGCTTAACGTCCAACGCCGACTGAATTAGTCACCCATGGCATTTCAAGACGAAGAACTAGACCAACGTTGTCACCAGACGCGGGATGTCGGATGCTGCGCCTCAGAGTGCATCAAGCAGACGTTTGCCGACGTGCCGCCACGACGTGTGACAGCGTCTCCGCCCCGGCGTTCCCGGTTTCACGCCGTGCTACATACATGGGAGGCGCACACGTCGGAGCTCGCGTTTAGCCCTGACATAGAGCGCAATCATTAGTTCCCTCTGAGGGTTTATAGTTTAGCGTGAGGAAACGGGGAAATGGGATGGGGGAGTGTGGGTCTTTTTAAAATCTGCAGCGTGATTGTTCGAGTGATTGCAGTAAAAACTCATCTTCGACTGGGACCGACACAATTTTTGGTTCGGCCTCCTCCTGCGCTGACAGGATAAGCAGTAGCATGCGGCGTTGATTGGGAAGAGTGCGTCCGCGTGTGGGTGGTTGGAAATAGATGGAAAACAGATTTTAGTTGGTCTTCCACGAACCCAGCGTGTGTCTTTTTGTTTTTCGAGCGTCAAAGCCGGCTCACACACGCGCACAAAAAAAAAAAAAAAAAAAAAAAGTCGGGCAGCTTTTATTTGTGTGTGAAAATCATTTTCTTTCAACGAACCCGATGCGGCGTTTATAAACATCAAATATTCAAAGTCGGCAGTTTTTTATGAGACGACTTGGTTTTCATGTATTCCCATTTGTAAGCATCAAAGACATGCTCGTCTTTGAAGGACCGTGCCAACTTTTGCATTTCGACATTTTCAACGAACAGGCGCCCAAACTCCGATTTCAATAAAGACGGGACGTAATGTAAACCATCTAAGCAGGCGACGATGATTTGAAAATCACGGTAGTCTGTTTGAATACAAATTCAAGACAATTTAGTCTTGACCGGAACTAATTTTTTGTAAGCAATTTGCTACCGTCAATGAAACCTTGAATGAAGGATTAATCGGGAGAGTGCGCATGTGTGGGTGTGGAAATAGTTTCTTAAAGATAATTTAGATTTTATAAAGTCAAACACGCATTAGCATCAGACACAACTTAGTGTATTAATAAACAAAAAAAAAAAAACTAGTAGATTAGTCTTGAATAAAGTGACACTCACAATTTAGGAGCCTTAAGACGTTTTGTTTAGAAAACGTGCACATTTTCTAAACAATTGACCATAAAAGACGATAGCCAACCTGTTCTTGTACACCGACACATTTTAGAGGCTTCAATTGACGCAGTGTACTCGTTTTTGTGCCAAAGGTTTAAAAACAGCATGTGCTAAAATTGTCAATTGACACTCACCGTGTGGGAACATGCAAGCCGTTTGGCCACCGCTAACTAAGAAAAAAAAAATCCATTCTTCTGTAGTATTTTTTTTTAATGACAGCTTGTCATTAATTTGTGTCCGTTTAAAGACTTTCTCAACACGCTGGATGTGACGAGGCGTTTTTTTTTCCGCTAATGAGCAGTATCGTTCATGTGGAATGATGATGCAATTAGGCAAGCAAAAAGTGCAAGGTGTGACAATTGTCAACGTTGCTTTGTCAGTGTCTGCAAAAAAAAAAAAAAGTCACCTCTGAGGCAAAGCAAATTTCATTGAGCTGGCATGAGAGGTCACCTGTTTATTTATTTATAATTTTTCATTGAAGGGTTGCGCTGTCCTGCAAGCGTGACCGACTCCCCGCAGAAGGGCTGACGTTGATAACGCCGCGGCATGAAATTCAATTAAAGCTGCTGAATGTTGATGATCTAAGGCGTGCCTGCGGGTTTGTGTTCTTTGCCGGCCAGAGGTCGTGGGTTCGATCCCGGGGCTCCGGCCTTCCTGTGCGGAGTTTGCATGTTCTCCCCGGGCTTGCGTGGGTTTTCTCCGGGTACTCCGGTTTCCTCCCACATTCCAAAAACAGTCATGGCAGGTTGATTGGGCACTCCAAATTGTTTGCCAGGGCATGATTCTGAGCACGGATGGTTGTTGGTCTCTGTGTGCCCTGCGATTGGCTGGCAACCGGTTCAGGGTGTCCCCGCCTACTGCCCGAAGAATGGCTCCAGCATGCCCCGCGACCTTTGTGAGGATAAAGCAGATCATAAAAAATGCTAAACCTATTCGCTTTTTTGTCAAATACGATTTAGGCCTCAAATAACCCAATCTTAGCGTGTATTCAAGCACCGAGGACAGTTCAATCTTCAGTGAACCTAACGTATGTGTTTTGTCAGCATCAAGGTCAATTTTATTTTGTTGAACATAACGTTGGGATTTTTGTAAACATCAAAGGCACTCCAAGAGCCCATTTCGTTTCGCCTTTGAGTCTTATTAACATTGCAGGAAGACCCTTCAACGAAGCTCATGTTAGTGTTTGAAGACCGTTTATAGTGTAATTTCTTTCTATTGTGGGAAAAAAAACAAACTGTGAGACTCACGGAGGCAGAAATGCAAACGTGGCTCTCTCGAATAACAATTGTCGGACTGGAAAAAAGTCCTCCCCGGGTTCTATCGCTCTCTTCTGCTCTCTTTGCTTACCTCAAAAGTACGGAAACAAGAGCCAAGGTGCGGTCAAATCCACTTTTGATGTTTATATTGAACTTCCTCATCTTTCAACACCCATCTTCCTCCCTCTGACAGCTCCACACGGACTTGGACGTCAGCGGCAAGCGCATCAAGTACGTTCTGGCCGGCGAAGGGGCCGGTACCATCTTCGCCATCAACGAGCTGACGGGCGACATCCACGCCATGAAGAGGCTGGACCGCGAAGAAAAGGCCGAGTACACGCTCACGGCCCAGGTCATTAACGCGGACACCGACGAGCCGCTGGAGCCGCCGTCCGAGTTCATCATCAAAGTGCAAGACATCAACGACAATCCGCCGCAGTTCATCGAGGGACCTTATCGGGCGGCCGTGGCCGAGATGTCGGCGGTCGGTGAGTCACGAAACGTAGCCTAATGTGCGGCCGCGGCATCAAAATAATGAGCGCGAGGGGGACGGGACCGGGATGTGATTATTTTGTTCAGACAACTGGGGCGAGTAATTATTAAATGAGGACAAAATAAATTAATATAACGAGGCTTCGGGTGCCATCACCAACATGTTTGTGAGGCATGAATTATTAGCAGTTCACTATTCATGAATTCACCTCTTTGCATATTTTTTTTTGGTGGAACATACCTTATTAGCCTGTGAAAAACTCACCTAATTGCTGCGCTCAGTCTATGAGGCGCTACAATGGTGGAATTTGATTCCGGGAAGGAGACTGAGGTGGTACACCTCGACTAAAAATGAGCGTTGATGTCGAGGATTAGTGTGGGTTGTTAGTGGAGAGTCTTGGACACTTGTTCACACACTCTTGTAATCCTCTGTAGGCAGTTTCTTGTTACCGGCAATGTAAATTTAAAATGATATACTGTTTTGGGATCACAGTTTCTCGTAAGTTTTACGAGGCATCGATTCATTATGATAATGAATACGCTATAAACCTTTTTCAGTCTGGCTTTGCTGTATGTTAAAATTTGTTTGTTTTTTTAAGTTACAGTAATAAAGGTTCGACAGCAGCCAAGTGGTTAGCACATTTGCCTCACATTCTGGGTTGTAATCGAAGCACGGGCCTTCATTCTCGCTCGTGTTTGCCTTTTCTGCGTATCATAGTGCCGCGTATCATTTTGCTGCAGTATCATAGTAAAGAAAGTTATTAGTAATATCCACACATTTTTAAGGTATCAGCAAGTACAAGTACAAAAGCTTGGCAAGCAAAAAAAAAAAAAAAAGTGCCAGAATGAGACACTTTTTATTGCATTGTCATGTGTTCATTGAGTCATGTAATATATATGCTGGCGAGCACACTAATTAGATATTTATGGAAGGATGAGAAAGAAAAAAAAAAAGATGCAGGATGTAATGTTTTATGGATGATGAAACTGCATTTCTTTCGCGGGAGCGTTATTGACTTGGCCCATGCAAGAGGAGGCGGGGCCAAAGACGACAGATAGACGACAGACCGTATTGTAAGAGTACCATGGTGTATTGTTTGATGTTTTCATTTTTTAAAAATACTAATAATAGCAATAATAATAAGAAGAAAGATCATCATGAAGTAATGTTCAAAGATGATTAAAATTGTTGTTGCCGTTTTTCTGTTGTTGTAATATGAGTATTAGTTATAAGAATTAGTTGCTACTATGCTACTACTGTATGTTTTTGGGCAAAGAATTAATAGCGATTAACACTCTGGTGTTAGGGTGTCAGAGTGAAAAAAACGCACCCCGTGGTAATAGCAACAAACAAACATGTTGTGGTTTGTTTGGAACTGTCGCTTCTAACTATGGGGGAAACAATCTTTATAGTTTAAAATGACTTACCTGAACTCGAATCCTGCGCCATAGTGTGGCTAAAGGTGGGATCCTGGTTTGTTATTGCGCCTTTTGGTTAAATGGGAAATCCTTGCTGCGCCGGTTGCCGCATGTCAGCGGCGGCAATAATTACGTCACGCATTAGTTGCCGTCACGAGAGTTCATCTTCATCTTCTAGTTCCTCTTCTTCTCTTTCCATTCCTTCTCCCACTTTGTTTTGGCATATACTGTGAGTGCATTAGCGCCCCCTTCTTTTTCACGCTACAAAGAAGGGGCAATGCCAAGAATGTTTGGGTATGAGCGGCACATCTCCCCCCCCTCCCCCCCCCCCCCCCCGTCCCCCTTGAAACGGGTTATTTGCGCTAAGAGCAATGACGGATGCTAATTGCCACAAGCTAACGTTCTCAGAGTGCCGCAAGCTGGGCACGCAATCCTCGTCTCACTCAATGCTAATATATTCATAGATTCATGTTCTCACTCGCGGTCATGCATTCAAAGGCGCCCAAATGCCGTGATCACACAATTCCAATGCAAGTATGAGACTGGCAAAGGCCCCTCGCCAGTGTCTCAGTCTGCTGCCGCACGGACCCCCGGGCGGCAGGGGGTCTCCTTCAGAAGAAGATCAGAGCGTAGTTATACAGCTTTGACACCGGACAAGTCGAGCGAGGACACCGAGTGTCGCATTTCCTTCTTTGAGTCGCCTTGTGTTATGCTGCCTTCCTGAAAACGCTGAATGGCGGAATTTCCTGAACTCCACAAATGAAAAAAAAAAATAGAAGGAAGATGCGGACGTACTACTTGATGTCTTTTCGGACATGCCATCCTGAGAACTTTTTTTTTTGTGTGGGTGTGCTCTTGATGAATTGACATTTGCAAAAGTAACAATGGCTTCAGGGGCAGAATTGTTCAAACATGCTCATCGGGCACATTTTTGAGATTATCTGACTTCCTTTCAGGCATGTCCTCTTGAGACTTTTTGTGGGTGTGGTCTTGATGGACATGAGTACCAAATGGAAAACATGCTTGTCGGGCAAAATTTTGAGTGTGACCGAATTGATGCTAAATTAGCATCAATAATGTCTTCCTGAGACTTTTTGTGGGTCCACTCATCTACCTATTTTCATGTTGATGAATGAAACATCGAAATATGATTGTTGGTGCCATCAAGCAAAACGGCGAAACTGAGGCTTCTTTTTCCTGCCTTGCTTGTTGAGACTTTTTTTTTTGTGAGTCTATTCCCCAAATTTCATCGTTGCTTAGTCAAACTGGCCTCAGGGGCTGAATTTAAAACACATTCCAGTGAGTATGGGGAAAGCTCTCCAAATAGCTAATTAATGTGCATTTAAATGCATAATGTCCCGTATTCATTAACCAAAGCCAACATGGCTACCGCCAACCTCAAAGGCATTCTTCCTTACCTTCGCCCTGGACTTGAATCTATTGTTCCGCAGCAATTAAAATGGCCGCCGCGGCGGGGAAAATGAAAGTCAGAGAAAAGTCACATGTCTTATCCGAGCGCGCCTTTTAGAAGGAAGAACAAAAGGTCTTCCTCCTTCATTTCCCATTAACCCCCATGCTCCTCGGCGTACAGGAAACATGGCCACCTCGCCGGCCTCGTGTCACATATCTCATCCGGCGCCTGGGATGAGCGCTTCTTGCGTAGTTGGGGTGGGGGGGCGAAGACGGGGGGTGGTGACATTCGATGAGGGGTGGGGGGGGGATTTGCTATATAGCTGCAGTGTTCGACAGATAAAAGTAAAGCGCTGTCGTCCGTTTGTCAGCATGGTGGCTGATAGGCGTGATGCCCGGCGAGGCCGCCGCCGCCGTCGCCACGCTGATGAGGTCTGGTGTGGAACTGACAGGTTCTGTGGCGTCGTCATGGAGGTGTGAGAGGCAGTGTTTTTATTTTTTTACGGTCCAGATTAGACGTCTGATTGTTTGACACAGGTGGCGTCGCGCGCAGCAGGGAGCGCGGCATTGTCTGCGATGGCGACGGCATCTCGTTAGCGGACGCGCCATAATTACATTGTAATGCCGCTCGGCATGGAGACCCCGCGGAGATGAGCTCGACTTCATCAGCAGCCACTTTACATGCTTAACATTCTTCCCGTGGACTTTATTAGGCACTTGGTGGCCTTTTTGGAGGGGGGGGGGGGGGGGGGCAGGAACGTCCGCCTGATAAGACGATGTTCTTTTTTTTTCGTTCATGATCTCTGGATGATTTTTCTTTGTGTTGACTCATGATCGATGTGCTGACCAAATGTAATGTTACAAATAATTCCAGGTGGCGCTATTAGGCAGTTTTGATGTTCATGCCTGTGATCCTTTCAAAATGTAAAATTTAACCACACCTGATGCCAAAATGACCAAAAAAAAAAAGATACCTTGCCAGTTTACCTACGTCCATTATTCAGAAATTAAGTCCCTGCGACGCCGATGGGACAACTATAGCGAGTGTTGGCGAAGGTAGCAAAATACGCGTCCACGTCGGGGTTCCTTCACGCTCGCAAACGTTGGCCAAATGTTCTCCTCGTGAACATCGGCTACCTTTGCAAATAATCGCAAACGTTTGCACCTATATTGGATTGAGGCTTACCTTGTTAAATTATTGTTGGTGATTATCGTAAGACGTCAGTCAAAAAAATGAGTGTCTTTGCATTAAAAAAATATATATATTATAATATGAATATATATATATTATATAAAATAAAATATAATAATAAAAAATATATATATAAAAAATATATATATAATAGTTTTATATTATTATTATTTTATATAATATATATTATATATTTTATATAATTTTATATAATTTTGTATAATTAAAAAAAAATATATATATTTTTTTCAATTATTAATCAAAGCGTATTATGAGAAGTAATTGGAACTAATTTGTTATTTCGAACTGGAAACCCTTCACAATAAGCACGACTCAATAACAAGCAAAAATGGTCAGGATTTGTGTTTCATAAATTAGCCAGCAAAAGGAATCGATGGCATTCTGTTGATCGACAAAAAAATTCTAGATACCAACATTTTTAGTTTTTCTAGTCTGCAGTTTAGCAAAAAGTTTTGTTTTGTGTTTCGTGCGTACGCAATGGGCTATTGTTTTTTGTTTTTTTTTTGTTTTTTTTTATCTTCCCACCCAGAGCGTTTGAGGAAAACTTAGCAGGGGCAAAGTCGTCAGTCGGCGAGAAAGAGAGACAGTGAGAGCGCGAGCGAGAGAAGCCTTTCAAGCAAACAACTGAGCCTTCCCAAATGTTTAATTAATCAGCCGTGACAAAAGGGAACAACAGTCAACAAAGAGATGCCGATTTCCATTTCTTATGCATTAGTCCCAAATGGAAAGTGCCGGAGTTGTGTCAAGTACAACTTTGCCTCAAAAAAAAAAAAAAGAAGAAGCCTCAGAGAGCGATACAGACTATCAGTTCACCGATGTTTTGTGTTTACACAGAACAGAGACTCTTTGCTGGCTCTTTTGTTCCTCCGTCTCTGTTGATGCGGAAACTACAAACTGCAGATGGGAACAAGCTTTCGTTCCACACCTGCCCTCACCTACCGTGTCGGGTTTGTGGAAAGCTTTTGGGAAATGCAAAATATTTTCACTGAGAGCATGAAAAAAAAACATACTTAAAATAATATTTTATGTTGCCTAAAGCATAAACATAAACATGGGTGGAAACCTACGGCCCAACATGTTAGTAGAAGAAAAATATTAATTACACTGGTCAATAAGGGCGGCCCGGTAGTCCAGTGGTTAGCACGTCGGCTTCACAGTGCAGAGGTACCGGGTTCGATTCCAGCTCCGGCCTCCCTGTGAGGAGTTTGCATGTTCTCCCTGGGCCTGCGTGGGTTTTCTCTGGGTGCTCCGGTTTCCTCCCACATTCCAAACAACATGCGTGGCAGGCTGATTGAACACTCTAAATTGTCCCTAGGTGTGAGTGTGAGCGCGGATGGTTGTTCGTCTCTGTGTGCCCTGTGATTGGCTGGCAACCGATTCAGGGTGTCCCCCGCGACCCTAGTGAGGATCAAGCGGTTCGGAAGATTCGGACACTGGTCAATAGCAACTTTTATGGCAGCACGGTTGGCACGTCCGCCTCACAGTGCAGCGATGCAGGGTTAGATTCTGGCTCCGGCCTTCCTGTGTGGAGTTTGCATGTTCTCCCCGTGCCTTGTGTGGGTTTTCTCCGGGTCTTCCAGTTTCCTCCCATATTCCAAAAACAGTCATGGCAGGTTGATTAGGTTACCGTACTCCAAATTGTTACTCGGTGTGATTGTGAGCGCAAATTTTTGTTTGTGTGTGTGTGCCCTGCGATTGGCTGGCAACCGGTTCAGGGTGTCGCCCGCCTACTACCCCAAGACAGCTGGAATGGGCTCCAGCACACCCGCACCCCTCGTCAGAATAAAAGGATTCGAAAAATGAGTGGATGAATAGCAACTTTTAATTCGGTTTGACTTTGTGCCCCTCAAATTATTTTGGACGCTGATTTAAAAAAACAAAGAACAGGTTTTCGAGATATTATGATTTTCTTTTAAAAATATGTTTTGAAGTTTGACGGATAAAAGCTTGCGCAATCCAGATTTTACCATGTGCTGGAATTTATATTTTAACAGCAACAAAAATCCACCTGTTGCATTCCCTTCATTCATGAATATACCCTCAATAGATTATCGTGTTACATCTATTATTTTTACAATATTATTAAAATGATGAAAACTTGATGTGCTAAAGTAAAAAAAAAAGATTTATAGTCACTGCAAAAAATTAACATAGACTGTTACCATTCAGTGTAGGACTTCTAATCATTTTTCAACACAGTCGAGTATTGCTAAAACAATTTTGATTCTAAGATTATGTTTTGATTGTGTTTTTTTCACACACGACTGGCTGAGGACAGATCGGTTCAGATAATGGAGTGATGGCTATCTATTTTAAACTAATATTTGTATTTTATGGCATTTGGAATTTGGCTGAATATTCTTTTCTAATTATGTAATTTTTGTATTATAACACATTATCATGTCATTATATGACTAACTTTGCACTGTATCGTGTTTTCCCATATTTTGTCATTTTTAAATGCATTTTTTCCCTAATATTTATGGCTTCATTTTTTTTCCTCATATTACTGTTTTTTTTTCTCAGCATTCTTAGGGGAAATAGTTTGAGCATGATTATGTTGGCTCTCATTCGATTGTGCAAGTGTCCCTAATGGTTTGCCCTGCGCCGCAGCCTCATCATAATCCAAACAATACTGAGACGAGTGTTGATTTTTCTCAAGACAGTGCTGACCAGAGTAACGGCGGCATCGTTGTTCTTCTTTGCAATGAGATGACAGCGCAGGCGTGCTCAGGTCTCGGCCCGAATAAAGAAAGAGCCAAAGTAGCAGAAATGTGTTGTGAGTTAACCTCATGCGGTTGATTTTTGTCATCAGCTGAAAGGAAGACATTCCCTTCTCATAGATGTAGACTAATTATTTAAATCCTCAATTCTCTTTATCCGATGTTTTTTTTTTCTGATTCGGAAGTATTTTTAACACCTCGACAAAGCTCTGTGATATTGTCGCCGAGTTTGTTCATCATTTAATTAAAAGCACTCATTTCGCCGTACTTGCGCGGTCTTAAGAGCAATTAAAACGGGAATCAATTTGCACAGATAGCACCGATCTCACGGGATTAACCCGCCCCGTTCTTTTCTCCTTCTAATGGGGTCTTCGACTTTAAGGCCGTTAACAAGCTGACGAATTTTCCCGCCGCACGCAAGTGTCGCAGCCATATGCCGAACGTCGGCGGGCGCCCAAAGTTCTCCGGCGGCTAACGGTGGTGCAGCGACGGCGCCGAAAACGACAAAGTCGGCCCGAGTTAAGTTTAATCAAGAGGTGGCTCGACCCTTCGTTCCCTCTTGCTCAATGGCCGCGAAAACACACAAAGTTACGGCCTTCGCCCGATGTGAGAGATGGCCCTCAGGTGTGTCATTATCGTGGCGGTTATTAAACGGCCTGTTACGGCCAGATGGGATGGGGGTGGGGGGGTGTGCCACTTGATCACCTGTAAGCACGGGAGCGGCGCCAAAAAATGTGTCCCTCGCAGTTGAGCAATAGATTACCTGGAGCTGATTTGCATTTTCTGACTTGTTACGGAAAGCGTGGCGGGTGGGGAGGGGTGGGGGGTAGCAATGCGGCATAATGATGTTTTTGATTACGCTCCGGCTTGTCACCACGCAAACGAGCAAATTTCATCACGAGCGAGATGCGAAGAAATAAGCGCCCGTGTCCCATTTACGGTTGCAATAAAAGTCTGGCGCAAAACTTGTGTCGCCGTATGAAACAGTCATTAAATGTGAGCTGATGTTAATCTACTGTAAGTCGCAGAAATAGCAGAAATAAGAGTCTGCTTCAATTCGTGCCGTGCAAACATTTGTTTTCATGTTTTTACCGCATTGTAAAAACAACGCGGAGCGAACTCAAAATGTTGACTAAATTGGGCGACTCAACAAAAATATTTGCAGTTTATTTCTTGTTTTGTTGCTCTAACTAACACTGTTGCCATAAATGTCAGTAATGAGTATTTTTTTCCCACATTTTGTGTTCAGACACAAAAATACAAGCCATGTTTTTATTTTTATTTTTTTACAGCGCATACACACCATATAAAAACAAAAGTATGTGTGTGTGAACCGAACCCAAGAGCAAAGCGAAAGTCCAATCAATTGGACGAAAAGCAGTGGCTAAAGCCGATAAGAAACATACACTCCTTGAGAATAATTTATTCTAAAGAACCATAGCTCAATGTAAACCATGCTTCGGACAATGCTATTCATCTTCCTAACGGCTTGATCCTCACTAGGGTCACGGGGGGTGCTGGAGCCTATCCCAGCTGTCTCCGGGCAGTAGGCGGGGGACACCCTGAATCGGTTGCCAGCCAATCGCAGGGCACACAGAGACGAACAACCATCCACGCTCACACTCTCCACGCTCACACTCACACTCACACCTAGGGACAATTTAGTGTTCAATCAGCCTGCCATGCATATTTTTGGAATGTGGGAGGAAACCGCAGCACCCGGAGAAAACCCACGCAGGCCCGGGGAGAACATGCAAACTCCACACAGGGAGGCCGGAGCTGGAATCGAACCCGGTACCTCTGCACTGTGAAGCCGACGTGCTAACCACTGGTCTACCGGGCCGCCTCAGACAATGCTAACTCTCCGAATTATTCCAATGAAAAAGTTGCAGTTTGTATTCAGGAGGTCCTTCAAAGGACACCTGGAAATGGACAAAAATGACAAGAAAATGTTCTCAGAAAACCAACCTGGAAGTCTTTCTGTGCCTTTTAAGAGCGTCTCCTTGAGACTTTATGTGTAAGGAGCAAAAATTGTGGGTCGGTCATTCTTGCACTCCGATGACATGTATCTAATCGCCGGGGCAAACATTTACTGACGTTTTATGCATGGCACGCCCCCCCCCCCCCCCCTTCATTTGGCCTATTTTGGCATTCGTGCCACATTCAAATTGACAACATTGCATTTCTTTCAGTTTGTGACACATCCATTCAGGGCCATAGATTGATTGACCTTGATATCATAATCGGACCGTTTTTGACCAACGCCAGACGGGAGTGCATTGTGTTCATCTCCCACCATCTATTTATCTTTTAGATCCATGCAAAGAGAGAGCAGCCATTTAAAAAGGGCATTTCACGCTCTACTTGGCCCAGATGTTCTTTTGGAAAATATCATCTAACCATGCAGGAAGTGATGATCATATCTCAGGAAGTCGGGGATTATTAAATGCACTTTCATTTATAATGACAATCTCGCAATGTTTCCGGGTCAGGTGCATAAATGGCGAGTTATAAAAAGCAAGCGCGGCTGCCGCTCCCGGACTGTGTTGTGCGGCAGCTTGGCAGATGTGAGTCGGTGGCAGGAGGCCCCTGGCCCTTTAACACAGCGGGCAGCTGGGCAGCGGCACATCTGACCAGCCGGCGGGGTGGAGTGGTGGCTCACATCGGTGGGGTTTAGAGGCTTCGAACCGGGCCAAGAGCTTGGACTTGCTCGGTGGCCTTTGTGTGTGCGTGTCTGTACGAATGCAACTCGGCCAGGCCTCAGAGGTCTTCGGCGGACATGCTGGCGTTTAAATAACCTGCAACTCGGACCCGGTGGTAGAAATGGTTTGAAAGCTGATTGCCACGTCTCCGCATGCATGCATCATCCAAAACAAGATGCAGAAGCGCGAGTTTTCGCGTTTATTCTGAGTACAGTATTTTCCTTCTTGTAAATCACTCCGGAGTAGCCATAAAATGCATCATAAAGAAAAGAAAAAAAAAACATATATAAGTCGCGCTGGAGTATAAGTCACATTTTTTAAGGGAAATTTATTTGATCAAATCCAACACCAAGAACAGACATGTCATCTTAAAAGGCATCATAAAAATTTATAAAATAAAATCGAGAACAACAGGGTGTATAAGTGTACGAAATGCTAATGTCACATGACGCGTAAACAAAGAACTGAGAACGTGCCTGGTTCTGTTCACGTAACAGATTAAGACTTCTTCAGATAACTATAACATAAAGAACATGCGAACAAGTTGACCAAGCCGTCAGCGTCGCTACAAATGACTAAATCCAATGAAATGTTCATCCTCAGCGTCAGTTTTAAACAACTCCGCCAACTCTACGTCGCTTACGTCAGACTCATCGTCAATTTATCAACACAGGCCGAGAGCGCCCTCTTGCGGGTTAATGTGAAAATAACACGTCATAATAACAACACGTTAATAACACATTATAATAATGTCTTAATAATTTCATAACGGCGGCCCGGTAGTCCAGTGGTTAGCACGTTGACTTCACAGTGCAGAGGTACCGGGTTCGATTCCAGCTCCGGCCTCCCTTTGTGGAGTTTGCATGTTCTCCCCGGGCCCGTGTGGGTTTTCTCCGGGTGCTCCGGTTTCCTCCCACATTTCAAAAACATGCGTGGCAGGCTGATTGAACACTCTAAATTGTCCCTAGGTGTGAGTGTGAGTGCGAATGGTTGTTCATTTCTGTGTGCTCTGCGATTGGCTGGCAACCGATTCAGGGTCTCCCCCACCTACTGCCCGAAGACAGCTGGGATAGGCTCCAGCACCCCCCGCGACCCTAGTGGGGATGAAGCGGCTCGGAAGATGAATGAATGAATGAATAATTTCATACATAGCTCCAGAGTATAAATCGCACTCCAGGCCACACTATGAAAAAAAGAACTACGATTTATATTGTAGAAAATATGGTAAGTTTGATTACGGTGGTCCCCCACTATTCACCGGGGGTATTTTTTGTAACATTTTTACTATGACAATTTGTACTTCCTTTCTTCCTAATAGTTGTTTAAGATGCTCCCCATCCAGTTTTTCATCTAGTACAAGATTTTTTTTTTTGTCCAAGCACTTATATTTTCGTAATATTTTGAGCATTATCGCTCGGCTTTTCTTTAAGGTGGATCAAATGTTTTGAGTGATGCCAGCAAATCCCTGACATATTTATTTGCGCTATACCAATGACAAAACCGATAAGGGATCATTTTGCTAACTATAATCGTGACATTTTCAGACCGTTTCATATATCTACTGTCTCAAATGACCGCTGCATCCTGGCGTTTGTGCGTTCCTGCCGCTGCCGTACCCAATTGCGCCATCCACCATACGCGTCACTTGTCAGCAACCCAGCCGCCTGTTTTTATTTTATTTTTTGTTACTTTTCGGCACGGCCATTTGTCTTCGCTGCTCTTGCCTGTAGCTACTGCAGATGAAGTGTCAACGGTCTGATTTGGCACCTTGGCGGAGACTATATTTTATTTATATTTCTCTGGGGTGGGGGAATCCAGTCGAAAGTAGAAATAAAGAAAACAAAAACTATTAAACCGTGGGTCGCACAAGTTCTCGTTTCTGAAAAATATACAGTTTGATGTAAGATCATTTGCACCTTGAGAATGGTTAAAAAAAACCTAACAAAAAAAACATTACTCTGGTTGTGCTGTTAGCCTTCATTCAAAACCAGTAGAGTATGAATGCAAATCCTAAAATTGAATTGCCCAATGTTTTTATACAACTCGTAACAGAATAATTGGAAGAATGTTAACTTTTTTTTATTATACAGAACACATTTAATGACATTTAAAACCAAGTGTGAAAAAAATATCCTGATAACATGATAAGATGTCCACTGTAGTAAACGCTGTACCTGAAGGGGTTAATGAGAATAGATAAATATCGTAACACCTTTATTCTTTTCTTTTTTTAGGGAAGCACAGCGTTTATCTTCTTTTTCAGAAACAGACGATCCGCTTTTTTGGGTGAAAAAAAAATTCCAACGTATTACCAGGTTTGACATTGTACCAAAAGCATATTGCGAGCTCTAACGGACACGAGGCGTTATTATGAGTCGCTCTTGGGTTCAAGGCAGGACACGCCCCACTGCAATATTATGGGATTCATTATTAATGCGTCCACAAGCAAAGGCTTAGCTGGACTGTATTTGTTTCCAAAGTAGATGTGATGCTAGAGGGCAATGACTTCCACTTCCTGCGCGCTTACCCCATGTGTTCTATGTGGGAACGTCTTAAGTGCCTTACATGCATCTTCGAGCACGTTTGCTGTTTTGCGTTAGTTAGCATATGAAGCTACATTTTTCTCCCAGCCGACGCCAATTCTCGCCTTCCCTCGAGGGACAGCAAGAAGTAATGAAGCCCTTCAAAACAATCTGCATAAGATCCTGACCGGGCGCTCCAAACGACGTTATTTTTTCTTACCTTGTCTCGCTTCACTTGGTCAAGACCACAAAGATGGCATTCTTCAAGAAGGTAAATGAGAAGACGGAAAAAAAAGGAACAAATGAGGAGACAAATGCAAATTGGGCAACATACGGGGGAAAAAAAATCCCATTTTTCTCCCTGTTCAAACTGATGCGGTTGCATCTACACTGTTAAAAACAAAACAAAAAAATAAACAAAAAAACTGCATTTGGGGCGACTAAAACAGTCATTTAAGATTGAACAACTTTAAAATATCAATTATTGTCATTTCAGGCAACATTGTTAGTTTTTTTTAATCATATCAAGTTGGGGATGGCCAAAAAAAAAGCAGCAGCAGTCCTATAAATTCTTATTTCTTTCTCGTGAACTGTGAGAAAGCCAATTTTCACCACAGCAGTGCTTAAAATATTTAGTTGAGTTGCCCATAATGAAAATTTAAGCTTTGTCCACTTGAAATTTTGAGTTGGCCCAACAGTTTAGAAAGAAGAGAATTATATTTGTGTTATACTTAAATAATAATAATAATAATAATAATAATACATTTTATTTGTGGGCGCCTTTCTAGAAACTCAAGGAGACCTTACAACAAGCAGTTAAAATCACGAGTACAATGTTAAAAACAACATCAAATAAGATAAGAAAAAATACAACAAAAATAAATAAAATAGAATAAATTTAAGCGGGTATGGTGCACCCAGTTATCCACAAATCCCCCAAATAAATAAATGTCCATAGATATTCATTTATTTTTTTCATGACCAAAAAGCGCACTTAAAAGTCTTACGTTTTCTCCAAAATGGAGAGGGCGCCGAATATCATGAGTATCTTTTGAAAGTGGCAATTATTATATGTTTTTTTTTCTTTCAATCTATTTGATTAGGTAAAGACTGTATTATGTTATAGAGTGTGACTAATTGAAAAGAGAACTTCTGAAGATATGACTATAGTTCACTTCTCCTGCAATAGAATCCACCAATGTCAACAAAGATGGTTGGTTGGGAACAAGTGAGGTGCCTAGCAACAGCCTCTGTGCGTCTTCCCTATACAATTTCTCCTCTTTCCAAGTAAGGAAATGAACTAAAAGGACAACGGTTGTTGTTTTCCAATGTATGTATGTGACTGTGCTATTTCCACAGCGGGTCAGGAGCTTTTTATTCGACAGGAACTTTATCATCTTCATTTTTCGTTTGTGCTTGTGCACGGGTACACTGGAAGGAAGCTCATTTTCACAATGTAACATTCATTAACCACCCCCCAGCCCCCGCCCTCCGACTGCTGTCGAGTGACGCCGTTTGCTATGTGGAGCAGCTTTAAAGTGATTTTCTCCAACTCCAACGAAAACATCCCCGCCACCGCCGCCGCCGCCGCCGCCGCCCTCAAAGATTCTACAAGCCCGCCCGTTGCCACCGCCGCTGCCGCTGCTGCTGCTGCTGGGAAAAGATTACATTTTTATTTCTGATCCCGCCATTAATGATAGAAGCACCTTAACGTGTTTACCTTTTGATGCGGTAGCTCTGGAGAGACTCCATCATGGGTTGCGAGTAAAGTGGAAAGGGGAGCAATTTACGGTGAATGAATAAGGATCGGTTGCTCAGTCAAGAGGCGCTTGGCTTTAAGGGACATTGTGAGAAGCTGCTCGTCGCAAACTGTTGATGCGATTCATGAGTTTCGGTCCTGAGGGGACGAGGTCACTTTAGGGATGTTGCCTAGAACGTTAAATTAGCTTTCCTCCTAATTTTCCGGTGAGGTTGGGCTTTTTAATTCTATTTGTCATTACAATCTGTGCGTGGATAGTTTAGCACATCTACTGTTTTCTGTGAAGCTTGTAACTGATACATGCGCTACTTGCGTAAAGTCAATATCAATTAAAAGCATATTTAGATTCGAAGACTGTTCGAATGGCTTCCTTTGACTCAATGATACGATTCGAAAATACAGCGACTGAACAGAATCATCAAAATGTACTGCACCATGGAGGTAGAACGACGGATTTTGCTGAACACATTCAATAATAATAACAACAACAATAATAATAATGAGGCCAATGTTAACTATTCCCTCCTGTCATTTTGTGTCAATATCCCATCACCGCAAGTTTGAGTTCACGTCCCTCCAAAGTAAACGTAACACGGGACTCGTTCGCGCTTCTGAGCAACTCGCCCGTCACGCTTGAGGTGTTTTTACGGAATTTGAGCAGGATCCCCTTCCCCTCTCATCATCGCACGTCTGCATTATTAATTGTCGGCGTGGCACAGAGCAAAGTGTGGTTCGCTCTCAGGCCTTCGAGCAACCTTACACTGCTGACTGCTGCTCCAAATGAAAAAGCGCTGCTGACACGATTCAAAGTTGGTTCTCCTCACGTAAAAAAAATAAATTTTATATATATATATAGTATATTTCACTACATTAAATTTCACTGTAGTCAAGTCAAGTCAAGTCAACAGTATTTATAGAGCACTTTCAAACAGCCATCGCTGCATACAAAGTGCTGTACATGGAGCGATTTAACATATTACTGATTCGTCTTACTGTTTATTGTATAAGTAATAAGTAATAAGGCGGTAGAAAGCACCAAGCAGTAAAATCAAGAGCAAATCTAAGTCATGCTGAGTCAAACGCCAAAGAATACAATGGAATGGAATACCTTGTAAACATGTATGCTCATGCCTTGTAAAAATAACTGTGTGTTTGTCTGTAAGGGTGCGGAGTGAGGGTGGGGGTGTCCATGGCACACTTGGTCCCGCTCGGGAACATATTAATCATCGGTGCTGTGATGAACTCTTCCTGGCAACAGGTGATGTCAAGTAGCTGTTTTTTTTTTTGAGGGGTGGATTTTTGCCACTGTCATTCACAAGGTGTGTTTTACTCTCTCTTGGCATCGAGTTTGGCAGTCGCATTGCTCCCGACACTGCAGTATGGATTTAGTGAGCCTGTGATTTTACGACACTCACACACACTCACACACACATACACGCACACAGTGTCACGTGGGCACACACAGTCAATCCCACTGCAGGTTAGCGATGTCACACCGGGGGCCACCGTGTAATTGGCCGAACTCCGTCACAGGCACACTGCAAGAATGGCCCTTAAAACAAAAAAACAAAAATCACCTCATCGGTAGGGGATGTAAACACAACCCCGGGGTTAGTGGGGGATTAAAATAAACACACATTATAGATTATTATCTGTCATACAAGTATAAGCAGACGCATCTAAAATAACACCGCGCAGGCATGCGGCAAACGCAATTCCGGCAAACTCGCTGGAGTGCCACGTGGAGAGAATATTTGCTCGCATTTTTCTGTTTAGGAGGACTTCACGCAACAACAGATGGACATTCGAAAGTAAAATATATCTTATGTTGGTCGAGTGGTTAGCGCGTCGATCTCACAGTGCAGAGGCATTGGGTTCGATTCCAGCTCTGCCTTCTTGTGTGGAGTTTGCATGTTCTTCCCGTGCCTGCGTGGGTTTTCTCCGGGTATTCCGGTTTCCTCCCATGTTCCAAATCCATGCATGGCAGGCTGATTGAACGCTCTAAATTGTCCCTAATTGTGAGCGCGGCTCGTTGTTCGTCTCTGTGAGCCCTGCAATTGGCTGCCAACCGGTCTGACACAGCCGCACTTTCCCGCTTCATGCCATTTATGGCCTTCATTTTCACAGAATCCATCGAAGGACTTTTAATGCTTTTTACTGACCCGCGGAAACTGTCGTAGCCAATTAGTATTTTCATTTATTGACATATGAACATACATATGGGTAATGCATGCTTTGTGTATTACATTTTTGATTCCGTGTATTGCTTTGGGGCGGCCCGGTAGTCCAGTGGTTAGCACGTCGGCTTCACAGTGCAGAGGTACCGGATTCCAGCTCCGGCCTCCCTGTGTGGAGTTTACATGTTCTCCCCGGGCCTGCGTGGGTTTTCTCCGGGTGCTCCGGTTTCCTCCCACATTCCAAAAACATGCGTGGCAGGCTGATTGGACGCTATAAATTGTCACTAGGTGGGAGTGTGGTTGAGAATGGTTGTTCGTTGCAATTGGCTGGCAACCGATTCAGGGTGTCCCCCGCCTACTGCCCGAAGACAGCTGGGATAGGCTCCAGCACCCCCCGCGACCCTAGTGAGGATCAAGCGGCTCGAAAGATGAATGAATGAATGTATTGCTTTGTATTTATTTTATTTTTTTGAACACGCTGCAATGTTGTGTTTGAGTAAACATCTTTGCTTTCTATGCTGTTTAAATATTTGTTCCTCATTGAATCGCTTTTTTTATGGTCCATTTTATAAGGATGCGGGGGAGGGGGGGAATAGTGAGCGAGCCTGTTCATCTAGGAAGAAGTTAGCAAATAAAGTTGTCTTTTTTGGAATTGGAAAACGGAACTGAATTGAATGCTCGGTGACGCTCATGTAACTTTTCATACGATTTCCTCGGAAATTCCAACATGCCGGGCCGCCTCGCCCGCGTGCGTGTTCTCCGTGATGGATTAGTTTGTCAGACAGCAGCCCGGCGGAACTCACATCGGCTGACGGACCCATTGAGTCGCCGGTCACGTACGCGTCTCGGCGTCCTTCTCGGGTGGAAAACGCTTTTAACCCGCTCGCGCCGACACGGCTGTCAGGTGACAAGCCTCCGCTGCTTAGGAGCTGCCAAACCTGCTGAATTCAGGAGTGTGGGAGGCAGAAGGACCGCTGTCACATCATGCCGACGACCCTATTGACGGACCCGGAGTGAGCGGTGTCAGCCTCGGGGGCCCTCGGGTTTGGGTTTTGCTTCAAAATGGTTTTGGCCGTGACGAGGATTTTAAAAATGGAAAAATTGACTCAGAACATCTTGCACCGCGCCGCAAGCCGGGGGTGTCGACGCTCAGGCTGAGCGTTTCCCTCCAACGCTGTCCTCTTGTACCTTTGTTGTTTTGCAACACGCGCTTCATCGCAGCTGCCTACGGTCGATGAAAACAAACCAAGAACGAGTGGCACCTATAGAAGGCCCCTGCCGCATGTTTGAATTCGAATCCGTTGCGGCTACAGGTTTTGGGGTGGTGGGGGGGGATTGTAAAAGGATTTTGTTCTGGTGGCCCAATCTGATTATTAGTTTTCACTGATCTCTTGTACGAGCTGAGGTTTGTTGGAGACTTCATCTAAATGAGTCGCATGGTTGCGTGGGCTTTCGACAGTCGTCCCACAAAAGCAAATAAGTCTCAAGTTGAGGGCCTTGAGTTTGTACTTTGCCGTCAGAGTCCTGTTATTCTGCATTCAAGGCTACATAGTCTGCTTTCTCAAAAGTTTCTTATTGGACTATTTATCTGACCTTCAGCCATTGTAGTCTATAAAGCTGAGTATGTTATTTTGTTTTTGATACCCAAGGTTTGCTTTTCTTTTTTTCTTGTGTTTTGTTTTTGTCATAAATGGTGCTGAGAGAGTTCAACAAGCGACAAGTGGCCCATTTTTTGAAAGTTTTGTATAGGAGGTCCCAAATATTTTCCTGGTTGCAAGCCACTGGACATGAGGAAACACACGAAAGAGCCTTGAGTTAATTTGCTCTCAAAATTTGTTTTTCCTATGCTGCATTTTAAGCTGATCATTCCCAAAAGTTTTGTCAGGGCCCCCAACTAGATGCACGTTTGCATGACCTTGAGACTTTGACCTCTACAGATCCAACCGAGAGTCTTAGGTTATTTTCTGCCTGCACAAAATGATATTTCTTATGCTGCACTCATGACTGCTCATTGAAGCCCCCCCGTCCACCTACTTTTTTGTTGTTGTCAGACTGTTTGTATGGCCTCCCACAAAGGCAGTAAGAAGAGCCTTTTATTTTTGCCCTTACGATCCCATTTTTAATGCTACACCCAAGGAGCAGGCCACCGTTTCTACAAATTTTTTTGGAAGTTGCAACAATTTGCACGAGTGCCTACCCTCTAGACCACAGGTGTCAAATTCAAGGCCCAGAGGCCAGATCTGCCCCACCGCATCATTTTACGTGGCCCGCGAAAGAAAATCATCAAATTGTCATGTGCAATAAATTAACATTGAGATTTTGCAATAATTTTGTGATCCTGTTCACCCTCACTCAACCAATAATCAACCAATTTATTATAGTCGATTTGACTGATTTAAAAACTGGTAATCCATCACTTTGTTGTGTATAAGTAATAATGTATAAATATTTATTTAGTTTCACTGTCATAACAGTCCTCCAAGGGAAGACGTAACCCCGAAGTGCCCCGCGACAAAAACACGACTGCTCGAGACATTGAGATCCTTAACCACAACCTTGAGTTTACAGTTCCCATGACTGTATCCTGTGGGATTGCCAGTTACAATTCTGTTTCCGGTGGTCAGAAATGGCCCAATTGCGAGAATGCATTTTGGTCTGTTCTGCTTTTAATGAGCTTGGATAGGAGCTCTTTGCCACTCATGCACATGCGCACAAACAGAAAAAACACGAAACACACAAACTGGGAATTGTCTACCGGCCACAAAGCAGCTTACACGCCTCATTAAAAACACTTTCAGTGACCGCATAGGCATAAGTAATACATTTCTCGTGTTTAGGTGCAGTTTTGATATGGGGTCTCCACTCCCTGGTGGGGAGGCAAGTGCATGGTATTTGACCAAAAAATCCGCACCTTACGACAGCCTTTGCACAATGCAGAATCTTACTTTTTGCTTTCTTTCATCGATGAAATAAGTCATTTTAAAAAGCTGGCCCCGGTGGCAGCTTTCTCAAATTAAGAAACATTTGGCAATTTTACCCATGATGGAGTTGTTCATTAGACAACACGGCTCGGCCGTTAGGCTTTGTTATTACCTCGCCTTGGGAGCAATTAAATATGGCTAAGAGGGGCGACCCCCGATTTGTCTAATTCTATAAATCTGCGCTTAAACTTGTGAACAATTAAGTAGTACTCATGGAATGTACTTCAGTCAGGGGCCGGATAATTTTGTGAAAATAGACTTTGGTAAAAGGAGAAATCCTGATTCAACTATTGTAGTCAACTAAATATAACAACAACAAAAAGTAGAAAGTAAACCGTCATTTATGTACGTACTCATTTTGAGAACTTTGCAATCTAAGAAAATATATTATATATGTGTATATATATATATATATATATATATATATATATATATATATATATATATATATACTAGCTGGTTCGCCGCCCTCCGGGCGGCTCATCAGCTAGTTCCTGCGGAAGGCTGGTAAGATGGGCCTTCGGCCCACAAAAGTGTTGTTGCTTGGTTCAACTTTTTGTTCATCTTCATTGCTTATCGCGAAAATAAAGAGATGTTTAGCTCTACTAAATAACTAACAATTTCATTGCAATGCTTGTGGGTAGACAACATTTTTTCGCTAAGATGTCCGCGCGATCGTAGTGAGCCACTGCCTGAGCGGCGCAGTGGCGGCGCGGTGAAGTAGGTACGTTTTGAAAAGGGACAGATGGAAGGACATAATAAAATATATAGATAGATATAACTTATATTTTGCTTGTATAGGCAAGAATAAGAAAGAAAAGTCATGCTACAGGTTGTTGACTAGCTAGCTAGCATGGCTCACCTTCTATGCTATCAAAACCTACTGTACATGTTCCAAAAGCTTTGCCAATATTGTGAACGTACTAACAACAGTAAAAAAAAATAAATAATAATAATTAGCTAATGATAACAACAAAAATAGTATACCTTACCTGTAGTGAGGGGTTTTTCAAATGAATCAGATAATTTGTTCACACTTGACTTATGACAGCTCATTCAGCACAAAGTGTTTATGTAATGGGCAACATCAAATAATTCAATGAAATCAATTCACGTATGCGGAATATCTTGCTTCTCCGAATCTGTTGCCATGACGGTTAATGCTCCCCGATTCATGTTCCTCCATTTCGCTGCTATCCCCTTTTGAAGCGGTGGTGTGTCAAGGCAACAAAGGACCCACTTAATTATTTTTGTTCCTGCTTTCGTTGACTCCTCCAGAAGAGGATGTCAGAACCAGACAAGGACATGAAAAAGCGGAAACACCGTCACCCCCGCTCTCGTCTTTGTCCTCCTCCTCTTCCTCGCTCTCTGTCTTATATAAAAGACTCGTAATTGCACTACAACAATAACAGTGTCAGTGTTAAGTGTGACGGTCCCTTAACTCTTCACAAGCGTGGCGTCCCTTATCCATCATTGGCTCTGGGGAGCAATTTCTGGGATGCTGACAAGCATGTCTCATCTTAGGAGATGTTTTTTTTTTTTTGGTCTCCAACGGGCCACAATTTTTCTGGCCCATGTCACCGGTGTCAAATTACAACCTTGTGTAAGTATATATAAAATAAAATCACATTCCGGTCTTTCAGCCCGGTTCATTTTCCGTATTTGGCATCGGTGTTGTCATGAAGACTGGTTGAGCAAACTGAGACGGTGGTGGGTATTTATGCCGCCACTCTATGAATATGCTAGCTAAAGGCCTCTGCGCCGATGTTGAACGGGAGTATGAATCTATAGAATGAATGACAATTCATTGGATGGATGGACAGAGATTTTGATTGGCTAGTTCGCTGGATTTACGGATGGCTGATGATGAATGGATGGACAGATAATCTGAATGAATAGGTAGATGGATGGATGGTATGGCTGGATATTTTGATTGGATAGGTAGGTGGATGGATGATGGATGATGGATGAATGGATGGATGGTTGAATGGATATTTCAATTGGGTTGGCACGTGAATGGATGGATGGATATTTTGAATGGGAACGTTGGTGCTTGGATGGATGGATGGATGAAAGATGGATGGGTGGGTGGATGGATATTTAATTTGGTAGGTAGGTGGGTGGATGTATGGATGTATGGATGATGAAGTTTTGGTGGCTAGATATGGATAAATGGGTAGGTAGGTGGATGGAGGGAGGAATGGAGGGAGGAGGGATGGAGGGTTGGATATTTTGATTGGGTAGGTTGGTGGGTGAATGGATGGATGGATGTATGGATTGATGGATGATGAAGGATCGATGGCTAGATATGGATAGATGGGTAGGTAGGTGGATAGAGGGATGGAGGGACGGATGTTAAAATCAGTCATTGACTTTGAGGGGTGTTCGAATGGATGTAAAAAAATTTTTTGGTCATCAATCTGTACAGATGAATGAATGAATGGTGGCTCAATGATTGACATAATAGGCGAAGTAGTTCACATCCTCTTAATTGTTGGCCGTATGGACACATCTTCACAAAATGAATGGACGAATGAGGACGAAAGAAGATATTAGGCTCAGTGCATCACTCCCCATGTGTATTTTAATCAAAATAGGTGTCGTACTCTAAAAATACTCACTGAAAAGATGAAGGCTGTCACTCTCTGTCTGATCAGCTGCAGCATCCTCATCAACCTCCACTGACGGCTGAGAGAAAGCGACACCGTTGTACATGTAATCAACACACAATCAGCTGCTCATCACCACCATACAAGCACTGGCCTGCTGTATTAAAAAAAAAAAAAACGTTTTATTTTTCAACGTATACGGCTTACTTGTTTTCTGTTCTCATTAAAACACCATCGAGATTCTTCAACGGATCTATAGCATACATATTTTCAGCATTTGCAGTCATCATTACCTTTCAGCTTAGTTCTATAGAAACGACCCTATCTATGCCCACACTGAGTGTCATCGCATCCATTATAGTGCTATTAGGTACTCCAGCGATATTTCTGCGCCCCTGGATCACACGTGTCGGGCTAGTTTTTTTTTTTTTTGTTGAATAAAGATATGTGCTGGCCAGTCTGGCTGAGAAATAATAGGCCCCGTGCTTCCTATTTACTCTGCGAGATAGGAAATCAATAGGAATCTTCCTGGAAGCGGCGAGGGGCATGAATCGGTGGACTCGGCCCCCGATGTGACACGCAAAGGCGGTAGAAGCACATCGCAGCTCATTTGGGCCAAAACGCATTAGCGAAAGCTTCATCTGTAACGTCTGATTATTTCCTTCAAGGATGACCGACGGCGCCCAAGGTCCGGAAGTTTCCCCGCTTTTATTCAATCGCACAATTCCTCGGAGACTTGGCTTCTTGTGCTACTCATCAAAAGTAGTTTTTTACCCCATACTTCCAAAAAAAAAAAAAAAATGGCACACACTACACTGACTGGGTTCATATCAACAATACACGAGCGAACGATATTTCTTCAGTCCCTTTGTTTCATAGTTGTCCGCTACCTTGATCGATTGGTCGTAAAGAGCAACTTTTTAGGCAGTGAGAAAACCCTATTGATTTCTGCGAAAGCCATTTATTATTTGCCGGGAGAATATTGACTATCCAGATGTCCCTTTTTTTTTTTAATGACTGCAAAGGACATTTTGTTGTGGATGGAATGCAATGCCATGAAATGTCATCCAAAAAGTTTTTTTTTTTTTGGTGCTTATGAAAATATGTAAGATTCGACTCTAAAGCAGTTTTGACATAAAACCCTTTGCATAATCCACATTTTTACCCCCCCCCCCCCCACCCCCCAAATTCAATATACAAGAGTGTTGACACAAAAAATTCACTTTGTTTCAACCTGGAACACTGCCTAGATAGTACCAAGGCATTGCTGCAACAATAGTTCATGCTATGAATCACGCCGCCAACGCGGTGAAAAGGCCAACTTAAAAACAAAAACAAAAAACAAACAAACATTACCCAACCAAATAACATATGGACATTCATGCGTTGGTACGCTTTTATTTTGAGGTTGTCCCCAGCTGACGACTAATTTTCCAGAATCTGAAAAAATGCCGTTACAAACTGTTGCAACTTGCTCCCGACTTTCACGGCAAAACGCCCTGATGGAATAATTGATTATTATTCCATTTCATATAATTAATTGCGCGAAAAAAATAATTGAACTACGCTGACATTGTATTCTATGGTGCCTGTTGCCAATGTTGCTGGCGAAAGCTGACAGATTACTTAAAGACGCGAATGACTTTGTTGCTGACACATTGTCGTTCCTAATGATCACTTTTTAACTAACCAGGCCGACTCATATGTGCTGTTTTTACATTCATTTTGTTCATGACACCCCATCAACAGCGACACTCAACCGTCATATCTAATCTGTTTCATAAATAATCAAATAATATGTTAGTTAACTCTCGTAGTCCACCGCTTGCTATACATGTAAAATGATGTCTTTGAATCAAAGGCAAAGGCATTCGGAAAAACACGAGAGAGCTGAAACGTATGGGGGGGTTCTAAAATGGCCTACATTTCATGACGTCACCGGCTGATAATTCTCAGGCATTGCAGCAATAATAAAAAAGGTTTTGTTTCCGTAATCTTCACAATTTACATATTTTGCACCATAGAGACCAATTATAATTCATATTTTCGAATGCATCGTAAACCTAATGTGTAAACATGCATTTCACGCAATTTTTACGTCAATCGCTTTGTTTTTGCTTGGACAGACATATGCATGCCACATTGTTGGGTTGAGGTCATTCCAATTGTGCAACTTTTAGGTGGCGCCAGAGAATCGCAAATGAGTTTGCCTTTTTGCAGGAGGCTTCAAACCAATGCATTTTACATGAACACGTCCGGTCGGGATTGTTAGCAGGGCTTAGGTGGGACCTCCAGACACAATTTTTTTTCCCTTTTGCAAAAAAAAAAAAGAATAAAAAATCCCAAAGAACTAATAAAAACTATATATGTATGGATAGCACAGATGCCTCTGAACATTTTGAAAAAAAAAAAAGAATGTTTGTATAACACAAAATACATCATTACAAAAATTGTAAAATGCGTAACTTGGGGTTTTTTTTCATTTGAAGGACCCAAGGGTTAAACATGGTCTAATCATAAGCAACTGATGTACAGCACACGTTCAAATGAAGTAAATGGAAAGGATTTCTTTGCTGTCTCCGCTCACCCTTTCGGCGCGGTGCAAGCGATTGACTCGCTAGCTTGACCAAAACAGTTTGTTTTGAAAATGGAGAGCAGCCAAACATTGTCATGACTGTCCTAGACCTAAATTCACTTACATTTATGGTGGATTATATCATTCTTTTGTTATTTTATGGAAACTCTTTATGTGAAGGAACCTGCCTTGGGACTATGGATGGAAAAATAGCATTTATGTTATATCCGGCGCATTTACACTGTTGTGTTGATTCATGTGCACTGTCCCAATGAAACAAATAAATACATTTGACAATGTTTGCGTTAGTGCCGCAAAGTACTGGTCCAACCTAAGCGTCTTTTGCTAAATTTCGATTTTAAATCACCTGTGACATGGTGTCATCACGTCTTTCTTTGTCCACTCTTCTGTGTGCTTTTCATCCGTTTAAATAGCTTCACTGTAGATAATGCAGAAAATCAACAGACGATTCGACTTGTGGTAACTCATTTGGAACAGAGACACCATTACCCAGCATGCTTTGCCCGACCCGTGTCATCGCAGTCCACCTCGGTAGAAAAACCTAAAACGGGGCGATTGGGTGACAACATGGTGCGGAAGCGTGAAGGGCGGCCGCGCCACATCCATACAGTATGCATGCAGGCACTGAGCCATGCAGAAGGATTTCGCTGAGGCGAGGCCAGGAGGACAAGGGGAGAAGAGAGTGTCATGTCGGGGGGGCTCACGGCGTGCGAGCCCTGCTAAAACAATAGTGTTTATGTCTGACTGGCTGCACGCCCCGGGGGGGGGGGGGGGGGGGGGGGGGTGCACAGAGAGGGCCTGCGCAGGGATGAATAAAGATGGGCAGAAAGTGAGCACGGGCGTCCCAGTTGCTCCGCACGACGGTGTGGCCCACTGAAGCTCAGCTGCACAAAGAGAGAAATATTAAGAGTGTTTACTTTGAGCAGGTAACTCATTTGCATACTTTTGTCACCCAGCTGGCAGCCTGAATTTTTTTATTTTTTTTTTTAAACTGGAAATCCTCCCCTGTGGTGAAAAACGTTGGAGCAGCTGCAGGTTGCCTTGCTGCATTGTCAGATTTTTTTGGTTATTTGTGTGAAGCAACACAACATGAAAATAGCCCTTAATGTTGATTCATTCTGTTTCCTGAATTGATTTATTTATTCAAAGAATAAAATGAAATGAAAGGGGAGGAAAGAAAAAAAAACAAACAATATACCGAAATGACCACTATGGTCGAAGCACACTTACAAACATAACAATTTAACAACGATCTAATAAAATTGATTCAGTCCCCTAATTTCAAATTTAGAATCCAATATTGCTACTGCTAAGTAGCAATATAAAATATAGATTGCTTTTTTTTTTTCATCATCACACCTTGACAGGGTTCGATTCCAGCTCCGGCCTTCTTATGTGGAATTTGCATGTTATCCTCGTGCCTGCGTGGGTTTTCTCCGGGTACTCCGGTTTCCTCCCACATTCCAAAAAACATGCATGGCAGGCTGATTGAACACTCTAAATTGTCCTGAGGTGTGAGTGTGAGCGCAGATGGTTGTTTGTCTCTGTGTGCGCTGTGATTGGCTGGCAACCCGTTCAGGGTGTACCCCGCTTACTGCCCTGAAGACAGCCTGGGATAGGCTCCAGCAACCCTTGCGACCCTTGTCAGAATAAGCGGATTGGAAAATGGATGGATGGATTAAACTGTCAATTCTTCTTCCATTCCGAGCCACTTACTTCCAAAAGTAAAAGTGTTGTCCTTCACTTGACTGGGCGTTTTCGTGTAAGGATGGAAACAAAGCTCGCTACATATTCAGTCCCCTATATCGTATACGTTAGTGTTTATTTACTCACACGCGAGTCATTATGCGCACTCATTCTGGCATATTACATTCTCCACTGTGGGCTTTTAAAATGGATAATCCCCCCCTCCCCTCCACCCGCTTGCCTTCCTGCTTTTTTTTCTTTTGAGGCCTTCTCCACACCGGTAAAAGTTTTAAACCGGCATTGTAATCTCTGTAATGTCAAGGCGGAGAAAATGTTCCTCTTCCAGCGAAGAGCATTCACCAGGGTCCAACATCTGCATGCCGGGATGTTTTGGGAAAGCTAATCTTGCGATTTGAAACGGGACCAAAAAAAAAAAAAAAAAACAATGGCAGTCTAATCCCTCACTTTTTTTAAATCCAAGTGTAGTGTGGTGCAGAAAGAGAGATGGAGCTATTTCATGCCTCGCCGCTTCCACTGTTTTTTATGAACCGCCACACCCTCTGTGTCCCCCTCTTTGGGATTTATAAAGCCAGTTGGCAATACTCAGACACCTTTTAGAAGGACAAAGCTACTTTTCATAATTAGGTCCGTGTGCGTGCGCGTGCGCGCGTGTGTGTGTGCGGCCGCCTTCTCTCGCTCGAGTGGCAGTAATTTAACTTGAGCGAAGATAAGACGTGGCATCTCCGGGAGAAGGTGCAATTTCCTCACCTGTCTTTCCTGTTATTCATTTGACAATTGGCAAACATCACCGGCACACTGGATCTAATTTGTTCCTCCGCACGCTCACACGAGCGGACCGAATTTTTAATGATTGTACAGTACGTGCCGCGCCATCTGCTTACCTGCATTCTGCCCCCCCAAAAAAAAGAACTCGTTTGATATCGTCGTTACGCATCTGACAAGTTTCAGTGAAAGTTTTTGGGCTCATCTCAAAGTTAAACTGTTTTTTTTTTTTTTTTCGTGCAGCTTTGCTGTATGGATCTTCTGTTGATATCTGACGAGGATTTTTGGGGGACTGTTTTGTTGTTGTTTTGTTTTGTTACTGAGTCCAAAAACAATCTAATAAATAATCTTATACAAATACTGGAAAGACCTCATTAAGGTGCGTGAGGTGTCATTTTACAGATTTGTAAAGCTCACAGCCAGGCCTTCAATTTAAGTTGCGACTTGTTGTTTGTGGAAAAAAAAAAACAACTTTGACCTCGTCAGAATAACTGGTGATAACACAAAAACACATTTCTTACCTTCTTTCTTTCTATTTACGTATTTATTTAATTAGTCCACTCCATCAACACACGGGTATACGGGTATGACGATATAAGAAAACCTGTGCTACGTCCATTGATTAGACATCTGGTTCAAATAAAAATAATTTATTGACCTTGTGATATTTTCAACCAAAAATTATTTGGTGATTGTGATTCATTGACATGTATTGGGTAAATTTCCCCAGTGTGGGACGAATAAAGGATATCTTATCTTATTGGTCCTTGTCAGGAGTGAACTCTGACCTTGGGGTATTGCCTTGAAAATCACAATCAAAATTAATCAAAGTCCAAAGTTAATTGCCAGTTTGGAGATTTTTGACTTGGTTTCAATTGAAAGAGAAAGACACACAGCCCAAAATTAGAGTCTTTATCTTTGCTTTACTGTTTATCCACTTTTATGATCACAGGCGTTGTTAAAAGCAAACAGAGGTTTAATTAGTTAGAATGTACACAAACTTTTTTTTTAAATGTTGTGTTATTTGTGTGTGTGTGTGTGTGTGTGTGTGTGTGTGTGTGCTTATGACTCAAACAACAGCTCGTTTCTCTGCAATTTAATCTCCGCGGGAGGCGTAACAGGCGGCGGCAAGTATAAATGTTAGAGACCGTGATTTAGTGGCTCGCCCGTGTCTCAGATGACCACCCTTTCGTTGTGAAATTATAGGCTCAAGACAACGACAATGGCTCTCGGTAGCCACAAAAAGCTGGCTCTTTGTTTTTTTGTTTTTATTTTTATATGTCATATTCTAGACCCTGGATTGGTCGCCTGACACTTCACAGCACAGACATCTGACTGTTTTGCAGGCTTTTTGTATTATGCTACCACATCATGTGCATCATTTTTTTTTTCATGTTACTGGAAGCGTTCAATTGCTGTGGCGATGGCCAAAAAAAAATCTGCCGCTTTGTTCTGCGACATGGGAGCGCTTGGCGTTTGTAGCCGGCCCACCGTTTAAACATCTTTCACAGGAACCATTTCCATTCCTGTCTAATACTTTCAGCCAGCGTTTCTCTGTGTTTTTTTTCTTCCTCTCACTCCTCCACGGACACCTAGGAGGGCTCCACTCTCCAAACGTGAGCCTAAATGAGTTTAATTTCACTAATAACTCCTTAATACTCTGTTTTTCGATAGCTTAATTGAATGGTGACAAACCTATTTGGAAATTTTCCCCAGAGACTGCCGCTACATTGTAGGTGTGAAGGTTGCATTTCAAAGCTGTCTGAATAGCATTTTCACACTCATATTATTTATTCAGCCCAGCCAACATGCGCGCTCAAAGTCGACAGTTATTAAAAACCACAGCCAAAAACAAGCGCAATATGGCTTCCAGTTGACTCATTACATCATCTGCAGTGCGTCTATGAATACTACCTGCAGCCATCAGGTTAAATGAAAGCTAGCAGGAGACGGCTAATCAACGCAGACTGCTCAGTAAAGCTTAACAATCGTCATAAGGAGTCCCAAGTTGGGGCCGTGTCAAGTGTTGTTTACGTGCAGATTTGCCACATCAAATATGGCAGACGCGCTGCTGTGTTACCCCAGCAAGTCTACTCTCACACAAGGCTGTGTTAACGTATACATTTCTAAGCCAAAACATTCACAATGTCATAGTTTTTTAATGGTCCCAAGCCAGTCTACACTGTATTGTCACTAAATCGTCATCTCAACTCATAACTGACATGAAGCACAGTTCATGTTTGATCAGCGCTCTGTTAGCAAAATGGTGGCGTTAAGCTAGCCCATTTGTGGATTTCATGACAGATCAAGTTACAGTTGATGTGGTACTTTTTGTGTTTTTTGACTTCATTTTCTTTTTTCCCCGGTGATATAGAGTATTACCAATAATCTTGGGGGCTTGTATAGTCCTGTATATGTTTTGGTGACTTCTACACAATGGTTTGCCAGGGCTACGCAGCTCACAAAAAATACAAAAAAATGGCAGATTATTTTGAAAATGGCAGCTTTTCAACTATAAACTAAATGATGACATGTAGTTCAAGTTGAAGTCAATTTGAGTTTCTTTCATCGAATGTCAAGTTGAATCCTTCATAAGTTTTCGTAAGATATTTATTATATGCAAGTTTTAAGTTGGTTGTTCAGTGATCTTGTGACATGCCCCCCCTTCCCCTACCTCTGCTTTATGCTCTCAGATTCTCTAATAAAAATACATTTAACACAACATTTTTACAATGCTTATTGATGATACGCTTTATCTTTGCAGGTACCCCGGTGACCCGAGTGACTGCCACCGATGCCGATGACCCGGTATACGGCAACAGCGCCAAACTGGTCTACAGCATCCTGGAGGGGCAACCCTACTTTTCTGTGGATCCCAACTCAGGTGAATTTTCTTGTCCCTGTTCAAGATCACTCACAGTATGCACACACACTGCTAATGTTACGGTAAAAAAAAAAAAAAAAACGGAGGGAGTGAATTCCACGGCAGTGATTCAGATCTTTTAGAGAAGTAAAAAAAATGGTAATAAATCATAGACTAAAATGTATTTACGTTAACTTTGTAAATAATTGCATAAATAGATGCTCAGAAAATGGATTCCATACCTTCCATAGCGCCCAAAGTAAGAAGGCACAAAAATCACGGTACATGTCGCGTGTTGTTTCATAGCTGGCTCGCTTTTATGCTATTACAATGTGTTCCCCGAGCTTTGTTGAGAGCCGATTTACAAAAAGTACTGAATTAGTTGGTGACAACTACTGAACGAATGCGCATCATTTGTATGAGTTGTTGTAGCTTCAGCAGACACATTTTAAACACCAGAAGTAGTGATTTTGGAGCTGACATTGACTGATTCTTTTAAATAAGGCCACAGATATCGGATATTTATTTTACTTTTCAGTCCCCAAGATCAGTCAAGATTTGACATCAGCTCTCTGTTTTTATATATTTGCATATAAAGCAATACACCTATTTTAATGATGTTAGGAGTAAAAAGCGCAGACATCTGTTGTCCTATGTTGGGAGTGAAAGTAAATAGTGGTCAGAAACAAATATTAAAAGTGCAGATACCTGAAAAAATGAAGTATTTATACTAACATCGCAAAAAGTCAAAGGCGCTCGCTTGTGCTAAATGCTAACTAGCATCGAGGCCAATAAAAGGCCCATTTTTGTGCACTTCGCCATTGTTTTGTCACCGATCTGATCTCTCCAAGATGGCTCATTAAATTTAATCGCAGCCGTTAATATGGCGCGCCAAACCTTTTCACAGCTTCCGAGCCGACACGTGTTGAACAAAGCGGTGAGTGAATGAACGGCGCCACGCCCATAATGGGCCACAATGAGAGCGAGATAGGCTTCATCGGGAGGTGCAGATAACATCTTATTGGATTATTTCAATGGGCCAGGAACTCTTTTCGTATTTAAACATTGTTCCTTTTCATTAGCCGCCGACTCTCAGATAAACCGGCTCACAATGTTAGCTGAGGTCAAGTGTGGAAGTATAAATTCTATTTTATATTTCGGGTGAAAGCAGAAGGTCCTCTTATAATCACGGTTTATTACTATTATTCTGAGGAATTAATCCCCTTTTTCGGGGCCTCATCATGCCCGAATAGTCATCCGTTTTGGCCAGCTCCTGTATCACGGTGAAACTGGAAAATCATATAATTCCATCCCCCAACGCCAGTTTCTGAGCCACAGGAAGTAGCTTTTCACTGGAGATGGTCCATGTAAATTTCAAGCTGCCATTTTGAGTGGATGTCAGGGCTAAAACCTTGACGAGCCCCTTTATGGTAAACATTTCAGGTGAACCCAAATCGGAAGCAGATAGGCTAACACGCCAACTTCAAGTCCGTATACGACTGTGTGCTGAAGGTTTGCAAGCGTTAGCCAGGGTAGCGGATTTTTGAGTTTTCATCAGGGTTCGTTGAAACTCGTCAACAGTTTTAATTGTTGGCTGACGCAACTGCGTTAAGTGCTGATATTGTTTGAAAAAAGTGAGTTGGAGACTTGACGTTACGTTACTCTATAAGTACACTCCATGTGCCATTTATCGTTGTGGTCAAATTCCATTTTTCATTTTTTCGGAATATGACGATTTCCACAAAAGCACAATTCGTCCCAAAGTTGAGTTGATTCAGGACTCGCTGTCTGTACGGGAAACGAATAGCGAACCGAGATTCAGGGTAAAAGTCCGAGCTCCGCCGTTGATAATTGGCTTCCCCGCAGCCTGATTCTGACAGCAAATCTTTGACTAAAAATCTGAAAAGGATAATTAGGTTGAGTAAGGAAGAAACATGCGGCGGCCGTGTCAGTGGCTTGAGATGATTTTTAATGAAGCGGCGTTGGCGATCTTCGCAGGGGCTCTTTCGCCCGTGCTTCAAAAGTTAATGACAGCAGAAATGGAAAGTATTATCAGCTTGCCGCACATGTGATTGCAAGCCGCATAATGGCCGCCGCCAGTGAATAGACGAGGACAAAAGGCGGGCGGCCCCGATATCAGCGGGACACATCGGTGCTTTTCTCCGTCCTTGTTTGTGAAGGGATTTAGCCAGGTCAAGCGATCATCTGTGATATATTGCGTGCTTGGACAATGAGCAGCATCAAAGCCCTTATTAAATCTACATAATTGCGAGATTCGTAAGCAAGAGCCTATCTGCCGACTGCCCGTCTTTAATGCAACACGGTCGCATGGTTATGAATGCATATTGATGAGAACGGTAATAATAATCACGTGCCCGTCGTGCGCTCCGGCCGCGTGAGGCAGAAAGACTGGAGCACGAGCATCGAATTATCTCCAAACACATTCCGGCTTCTTGGATCTGTGACCGTCCTGTTATATGTCGTCCGTACCGCAAAAAAATGTCTTTTCTCTTATTTTACTTGATGATTTATTTTTTTGTTTGTTTCAGAGGCTTCTACTTGCTTTTCTGGATGACTTTCTGATACGTGTCTACAAAGTATAAAGGACATGATTACATGAATTACATTAATAACACATGAGACGGGAATCTGTGGCGTCGTAAACAAGTCGGCGGAAAAAAATAGGAAACAAGATAGAGAAGGCGAGGAAGGAGAATATTTATGTGCATAATTAGCCGGAACACTCGGTCCAAAGCGGAGCCGGCCTTGTGCTCGCCACCGCCACGGTCTCTCGCCACACCTGCAGTCGGAAAACGATTGTCCATAATAGCGCGTGGCATTAGCATTCGTCGCTAGCGACGCGCATGTAGATGGCTCGTTCACATACGGCAGATGTTTTAACGAATGTTAATGGATAAAAAAAGAAAACAAAACGGTAAGCGATGATTAAGGAGTGTTTGACACTTAGAAATGAAAAGCTGCGGATGAATAAATCAATAAATAAACATCGCGGCCCACTTTATCACTCAGTTAGGTGGGTAGTGGGGGCGGAGGGTGTTCATCTATGGAAATGAGTGTTTGTCTATCTTCACATTTTTGAGTGATTAGGAATTAATTTGAATAATTAACCGTGATCAACTTCAGAGATGAGGAGCGCACCAATGACTGAAGTGCGTTTGTCTTATTTTTGGATTTGTTTGTTGCTCGTTGCCTGAGTTGGCCTACCTTCAAATCGGATGCTTGCGACACACGTTTCATCACACGCACACACACACACACACACACACACACACACACACACACACACACACACACACACACACACAAGCACGCACGCTGAACTTTCCTCGGGCGGAACAAGGAGTTAACGGTACTTTGGAATATTTGAACAGATATAAAGAGAATATAATGGCTTCTAATGTAATATTCATGGAATATTCAAGTCTTCCCCCTATACACGTTTTGTCCTTCAGACCTCTCGTGCTGCATTACATGTACGGTAGATGGTGGACCTCGTAGCTTACTGTATATCTGCACAGTTTGAAACGTGTGTGTGTGTGTGTGTGTGTCTGTGAAATATATTTACATGAAGCGTGTGATGGGATGAACATTTAAACAGTTTTTGGGGGGAATTGAGTGTGCATACGCGTTTATTTATGCGTTTGTGGAGTCAAAGGTTAACTTTGAGTTGCATTAGTGCATTTGGTCGTACAGATGCTTAAATGTATGTGAATGGAAAAACAGGTGTGTGTAGTATTTGTTAATTCACAAACCGTTATTAATTTCATATGTAAATTCATTCATTCATTCATTCATCTTCCGAGCCGCTTGATCCTCACTAGGGTCGTGGGGGGTGCTGGAGCCTATCCCAGCTGTCTCCGGGCAGTAGGCGGGGGACACCCTGAATCGGTTGCCAGCCAATCGCAGGGCACACAGAAACGAACAACCATTCGCACTCACACTCACACCTAGGGACAATTTAGAGTGTTCAATCAGCCTGCCACGCATGTTTTTGGAATGTGGGAGGAAACCAGAGCACCCGGAGAAAACCCACGCAGGCCGGGGGAGAACATGCAAACTCCTCACAGGGAGGCCGGAGCTGGAATCGAACCCGGTACCTCTGCACTGTGAAGCCGACGTGCTAACCACTGGACTACCGGGCCGCCCCATATGTAAATTGTCAATTAAAAAAGTTAATCAACACATTGCGAGTCGACACCAGACATCCGCAGATGTATTTGAGTAGCAGGGATCCTCATCAGCTCATTCTACACTTATACACGTGTGTTGTTTGTGGCCATACCGGTTAAGCAGAATGATAATGCTCCAGTCCCAGATCGTGTCATCATTTTCCGTATGGAGACGGCGCCATGTGAGATGTGAGTGTACCACATGGAATGGGGAGGAGAAGAGTCGCTTTGATTGGCTGTGAAGAGAGTCAGCTCTGGTCACACCCACAGTGGCGCAAGCAGCCCTTTTATACATGTCCCTGCTTTCACTCTTGTGTTGAATGAACATGGAGACTTTGTTATTCAATGGAGTGCATGTGAACGGACAGACTAATAATAGGGTGGCACGCTGGGCGACTGGTTAGCACACCTCACAGTGCAGACGTGCAGGGTTCGATTCCGGCTTCGGCTTCCTATGTGGAGTTTGCATGTTTGCATGAGTTTGCATGTTTGCATGTTTTCACTGTGCCTGCGTGGGTTTTCTCCGGGTACTCCGGTTTCCTCCCACATTTCAAAAACATGTTTAGCAGGCTAACGGAATTCTCTCAAATTGTCCCGAGGTGTGATTGTGAGTGGGACAAGCAAGACAACCATTGTCTATTTGTGTCCTGTGATTGGCTGGCAACCAGTTCAGAGTGTACCCCGCCTACCACCCGAAGACAGCACACACATGACCCTGGTGAGGATAAGCGGATTGCAAAATGGATGGATGGATGGGCAATGATTATGATGATGATGAAATGTAAAATTTTTTCCAAAAGATATACTCCAGTCTTTTCTTCATTTTTAGTGTTACGGTTAAAGCCAAGGGAAAGGACATCAGTACATTCTTAAAGACGGGATACTGTAGAACATGATGAAAGTCGAGGCGAAGCTCGGCTGACTAAAACAGCGTCGAAGGCAGTGGGAGTTTGTTGTTTTATTCCTGCTTGCAGCCATGAGTCAAGGATCCGCATTCCTGCAGCGAGTCAACACTCTATTCGAGAAAATAAACATCTAGTGGCCAGTACAAAGAAAGAGGTTTGTTTTCACAATGTATCTATATTTTTCATCAATATTAAGAGAAAATAGAATCTTCAGATCGACAGGGGAAGTATGGTTGGACAAACAGTCAAAGTCACGAGACGTGAGGATTGACAGACAGACTTATAATTTGTGTTTAATTGTGTGTCTATGATTGAAAAAAATTGAATTATTTCAAACTGACAGCAAGGAAAATGCACAAATATGAATTAATTATAGGCGGCATGAGATGAAAGTTTAGCACATCCTCCTCACAGTACAGAGGTGCTGGGTTCGATTCTGGGCCCCAGCCTTCCTGCGTGTGTTTAATTTGCATGCCCCCCCCCCCCCCATGCCCGCATGGCTTTTCTCGGGGTATTCCGGTTTCCTCCCAAATTGTCCCTAAGTGTGAGTGTGAGCGCGAATGGCTGTTCGTTTATGTGTGCCCTACGATTGGCTGGCAACCAGTTGAGATAGTTGAGCCCGAAGACAGCTGAGGTTTTGGACTACTTCGGGCAGTAGGCGGGGGACACCCTGAATCGGTTGCCAGCCAATCGCAGGGCACACAGAAACGAACGACCATTCACACTCACACTCACACCTAGGGACAATTTAGAGCGTCCAATCAGCCTGCCATGCATGTTTTTTGGAATGTGGGAGGAAACCGGAGCACCCGGAGAAAACCCACGCAGGCCCGGGGAGAACATGCAAACTCCACACAGGGAGGCCGGAGCTGGAATCGAACCCGGTACCTCTGCACTGTGAAGCCGACGTGCTAACCACTGGGCTACCGGGCCGCGTTATTTCCACTGTATGTGAATAGACAGACATATTGTGTGCACATGAATGGGCCATGTGTACGTGAATGGGATGAACAGACATGTTGTTTACATGATGCGCGTACGTGGTTGCATTCCACACACACGCTTCATCTTGAAGTGACAAGCGCCATTTAATAGGACAAGAATATCAGACGATGAAGGGACGGAACGGTTTGTCGTTCGCTGGCTGCCGGGGGTTGGTTGTCAAGGAAGTTGCTTGCCTGTTCATAAAGCGCAACATTTATTGTTGTTGTTCCGTCTTCCAAGAGCCGCTGGATTAACTCACAGCTCGGCACGTAATTAGATTTTGTCTATTCTGTCATCGGTGCTGCGGGGTTGTGAGGTGGTTGAGGTGGTTGGTGATATATGGCTGAGCTGAAACATCGGCGGTGTACATTTTTTTTTTTTACTTAAGAGGTGGGGGACTCGAGGTGCATGACTTCACTCAGGTCAGATTCACGTCACCAGTTTCAGGACTTTGGGCTTGCTTGGTTAAAACTCATAAAAGATTCAACCTGACCTTGAGACTCAACTTGAATGACTCGAATGATGTGACGTGGCAAATCTTGGACATTTGCATTTCAAACCCTGCGTTTTCAACATCGTCCCATTTTTGAATTTTTTTTTTTTTTTTGGGGGGTCTGTGTGTAGCGTGCACAAACCTGGCAGCTCACCAGTGTGCTATGAAGCCACCTCATGAAGCAAGTATCACGCAGGGAGCTACAACGACGCGTAAATTGAGTTTTAAGGATTATATGTTTGATAAAATAGCGAAAAAGAAGTGACGACATGCACGGTGTGCAACGCAAAGACAGGAGACAACAATTATGATATCGAAATTCAGCTCTCACGATAAAATGCAGAAAGACGGGCAGGCTAAATTTCACAATTTAGCTAACGGATAGCCGGTCTAACATTTACTAAGCCATGAAATTGATTTGGAGACATGAAAAAAAAAAAATAACATCGTAAATGTGTTCTTACAACTGTTGATATAAACCTGATTTTACCTGTTCAGCTGCTTCACCGTGCCGATTGTTGGATCTCTTTGCCTTTTTATGCCGAAGAAGCTTTTGTGTGCAACGTGGGAGTTTGATCTACTCCATCTGTGGTTGTTTATGTTGTGATATTTATTGAAAATACAGCAGGAAAGTGTAACATCCGTCAGGGATACAAAAGAGAGAACATAGTAAACAGGAAAAAAATGCAGTTCATTAGCAGCACAGTATGACTACTATTGCGGAAAATAATGTTTGTTGAGTTAAGTCTGCCAGCCGGTTGAAACTAATATCTGGGTGTGAAATCCAAAAGTGATCTACGTTTTACAGTTTTTCTCATCAAGTTTTTGAGCTACAGGATACACATTTTCTTCAAACATATTGACTAAATGTTTTTGAATGTGGGCGGCCCGGTAGTCCAGTGGTTAGCACGTCGGCTTCACAGTGCAGAGGTACCGGGTTCGATTCCAGCTCCGGCCTCCCTTTGTGGAGTTTGCATGTTCTCCCCGGGCCTGCGTGGGTTTTCTCCGGGTGCTCCGGATTCCTCCCACATTCCAAAAACATGCATGGCAGGCTGATTGGGCGCTCTAAAATTGTCCCTCGGTGCGAGTGTGGGTGTGGATGGTTGTTCGTCTCTGTGTGCCCTGCGATTGGCTGGCAACCGATTCAGGGTGTCCCCCACCTACTGCCCGAAAACGGCTGGGATAGGCTCCAGCACCCCCCGCGACCCTCGTGAGGATCAAGCTGTTTGGAAAATGGATGGATGGATGGTTTTTGAATGTTAATAAAACACTGTGATGGAATACTTGCAAGTTTTAGTTCCTAAAATATATTAATAATAATAATAACTAAACCAGCATAAAATGAAACAGAATTTACAAGGTATCCCCATGGTTTCAAAGTTAGAAGAAAACCCAGCGCTGATCCTCTTAATTCCAACCACGCAAGCGATTTGCTAACAGATTTTGATAGGTGTGACCTATTGGGAGCTGCACGTACCTCTCACCGCCTTGTCTCAGTTGTGACTGCACAAACAAATTGCCACATAGCCGTAATCAACTCTTCTTACTTCAGCTGGAATTCTTTTTTCATCTGCAGGGTAAGCTGGGAAGAAAAAGCTTCGCTTGCTCGAAAAAAAAAATAAAAATGTAAAAGCCTGTTCCCCAGTGTAATGATATACAGGTTCTGATCCGTGGAGGAAATGCAGCGCTCCGCCCTGTAGTAAAGTAACATGAGTAGGTGTGTACGGAGATGATATGGTAAATAAACACCATTACGCATGCATGGTCGACATCGGGTGTCCAGCGTTGGCCTTGCGACCACACTGTGAGGACCCTATTGACAAGACACAACTGATAGCCAAGCCCCCAGGGTGGTCTGCTAGCCGCACCGAAGTACCTTGCCAGCAACCAGAAGCGTGAAAGATACTGACTGCATTAGGGCTAAATGTCTGAATACGTTTCTGTCACTTAGCAAGATTGTACAACTTGCTTATGACTTTCTTCACCGAATGATTATGACTCTACTTGCTTGAAATTTAGCGCTGATTCAACCTGACTTGATTCTTTTTTTTTTTTTTTTCTCCAAAGCAACTTCCTTGAAACTTCAAGGTTAAAACTCACACAAATGCGATTTACTCACACCTCTGTCCGTGACCTCCAAAAGGAAATCTGACCCCCACTGGTGCTCCATTTCTGCGGACAGCAAGCCGCCAGAATAGAAAATGCAAGCCTCACCCTCAATGTGTTTTTTTTGGGGTTTTTTTTGGGCCCATTCTCATTTTGTGGTGCCTGGAACCGAGAGCTTTAGGGGGGTGTCATGCCAAAAAGGCATCCATTTTATATTCATTTGATGATCCAGCGGGTGTCTGTTTCTCTGAGTGGATTATCCAGATATGCCGTCGTTGAGCCCCTTTTTATATTCCACGGTTGTGGCGCAGTCAATAAAGTCCATTTCGCATACAGTATCCCAGATTATACACGACAGACGGCATCATTTGCACTCAATCCGAATACAAATAGCGGCAGACTGTGGAAAACAAGTGATGCACATATTTTTTCTCTACGCTAAGCTAAGCAAAAAAAAAAAATATATATATATATATATATACATGTACCTCCAGGGAATTCTTAACCTCCACGCTTTGCGACAAATCATGGTCCTGAAAATAATGCACGTCAACAAATTGTCAAGTAAGGTGGCTATGAAGGTTAGAGCATTTTGGCAGCATTCTTGCATATGTAGCAATAAACACTTTTTTTCTGTCCCACACTCCCCAGCCGACATTGTGTGTTTGGGCAGACAGAACCTTACATTGGGTCTGGATATGAACAGACACAACATGTTAATGTTGCAACTGTTACCTTGACAAAGTAATCTATTTACTGGTTCAAAAAGTAACTTACCTGACTGATTACTTGACTTTAATAATAGCTACGCTGTATGACTTGTCACTTTATTCGTTACATTCAGCAGCCGCGTAAGACTGCTGAATGTATACATGTATGTGTATATAAATACATGTTAACAGTGGACACAAAAACACATTTGGAGCCCGGTATAAATCGTAGCGTCGCTTAGCATGCTAACTTAACACTTGTAGTGCACCGCTTGCGATAAATGTAAAATGATGTCATTGAATCAAAGGCAAAGGCATTCAGAAAAACACGAGAGAGCTGAAACTTATGGAGGGGTTCTAAAATGGCCTAAATTTCATGACGTCACCGGCTGATAATTCTCAGGCATTGCAGCAATATTAAAAACGTTTTGATACCTTAATCTTCACAATTTACATATTTTGCACCATAGAGACCCATTATAATTCATATTTTTGAATGCATCGTAAACCTAATGTGTAAACATGCATTTCACGCGATTTTTACGTCAATCGCTTTGTTTTCGCTTGGACAGACGTAAGCATGCCTCAATGTTGGGTTGAGGTCATTCCAATTTTGCAACTTTAGGTGGCGTCAGAGGATCGCAAATGAGTTTGCAGGAGGCTTCAAACCAATGCATTTTACATGAACACGTCCCGTCGGGATTGTTAGTAGGGCTTGGTTGGGACCTACAGACACAATTTTTTTTTCCCTTTTGCAAAAAATAAAGAATAAAAAATCCCGAAGAACTAATAAAAACTATATATGTATGGATAGCTCAGATGCCTCTGAACATTTTGAGTGTTTGAAAAAAAAGAATGTTTTTATAACACAAAATACATCATTACAAAAATTGTAAAATGCGTAACTTAAGGCCTTTTTAATTTGGAGCACACAAGGGTTAAGCATGCTAATTTAGCTAACTTAGCATTCTAACTTAGCCATTCGCAAGTTCGACACAGACTTAACGTCCCTAACATTACAATTCTACAGTCGAACACGAACTTCATTTTCAGAACACACATTCTGGGAGAAGATAAAGAAGAGACAAACATTAACAGCATGTGTACAAATGGACGGGCGGATGTTTGTCATGTGTTGATTTATATCGCTGATGATTTTTCCAGCCACCATCAAAATTGCTCTGCACGGGATGGATCGAGAGATGCGAGAGGAGTACCTGGTGGTCATCCAGGCCAAGGACATGGGCGGTCACATGGGAGGCTTGTCGGGCACCACCACCGTCACCATCACGCTCACCGACATCAACGACAACCCGCCCAAGTTCTCGAAAAGTGAGCCTCCCATCAAGTGAAATCCCAGTCCCCAATTGGCATTTAATACCTCCCGTTGTGTTTTTTGCATTTTGAAAGATTTGTATGAGTTTGCCATCCCCGAAAACCTGCCCATTGGGCAGATGGGAGGCAAGGTAAAGGCCAACGACCGGGACGTCGGCGACAATGCCAAGTCCACGTACAACATCATCGAGGGTGACGAGCAAGGTGTGTTCGAGATCGTCACAGACCCGCAGACGCAAGAAGGGATTCTGCGACTCAAAAAGGTAAGTTGCAGCCCAATGTGCTTGCCGCCTAAATGAGTAAAAAAAAAAAAAAAAGTTAAAAAAAAGATGGCCATGGAAAGATATTGTGGAAAAGTCCTCCATTATTCTGGCTTTGTAACACAAGCATAATTGAAATTAGGTGGATGTCATGTCACTAGTTTCCAAGAATGGACTTGAAAAAAATGTCTGCCATTTTGGTTTAAAATAGACATTTACGTTGGAAAGCGGTTCGTTGCAAAATGAATTATGTAAAATTGTGACTTTGAACGGGCGGCCCGGTAGTCCAGTGGTTAGCACGTGGGCTTCACAGTGCAGAGGTACCGGGTTCGATTCCAGCTCCGACCTCCCTGTGTGGAGTTTGCATGTTCTCCCCGGGCCTGCGTGGGTTTTCTCCGGGTGCTCCGGTTTCCTCCCACATTCCAAAAACATGCATGGCAGGCTGATTGGACGCTCTAAATTGTCCCTCGGTGTGAGTGTGAGTGCGGATGGTTGTTCGTTTCTGTGTGCCCTGCGATTGGCTGGCAACCGATTCAGGGCGTCCCCCGCCTACTGCCCGAAGACAGCTGGGATAGGCTCCAGCACCCCCCGCGACCCTCGTGAGGATCAAGCGGCTCGGAAGATGAATGAATGAATGAATGTGACTTTGAACGTTATCGGAGTAGAAACTGTGTAAATGGCGTACATCAAAAAGAGGTTCAACTGTGCTAGTTTATATCACACAGCGTTTTATATGAGTCACACTTACTTAAGCTCGGTTGAGAGTAGTACTGAAGGCTGAAAAGACCGAACAAAGCCCCTTACCATTATATCAAGGATTCGCAGTGAAAAAAACTGTTCTTTACTGCTTGCAGCTTTATATTCCTTCATTCCACAAGTTTCATTATATTTGTTGTGAGGTGAATCCACATTATCCCAAGGATATGTGCTGCCACTGAGTTAAGAGTGTGAACAATGTTGAGCACAACGTGTAGGAGGTGTGCAGTGCGCAAGAACTCAGGCAATCCGCCGGGACAACAAATAACATCAGTCAGAAAAACGACAACTGTTGACAAAGCAAATGTCACAAGTATGTTTGTCTTTTTTTTTTTCTGAGGCAACTCACACTTCCCGTCTGAGTGGGTGTGTTTTCAGAAGTCACTCTTGTCTTGTTTGTCGGGTCGTTTACAAAGCCAAATAGGAAACTTCCTCTCCAAGCTTCAGACTCCAGCCTACGCTGCGGTATAACTCGAAACCTGATAGCTTTTAGACGTTGTGAAGCATCATGGTACTTGTTGTCCGGATAAGTCATGTTTGTGGCCTGAGGAACATGCAAACAATTGTATGTTTGTGATCACGCGGTGGCTCTACTCCAGTGTAACAGTGAGAACAGCTGCCGCGGTAGTCGGAAGACCTTGCGTGTGGGCGGACAATGTGGAGTTTTGAAAATGCAGGCTCCGATGCCAGTGGTAGATAAGTTTAGTTGCCTACAATGGGAGGAAAATGTATGCAAACCCTTTGGAAGAACTTCCAATTCTAGATGAGTTGGGGAGATTTTCATTATACTGCAGTTATTTTTTTTAATCATATTTTGATTGTTTTTTTTAATGTTTAATTAGTTTTATATTTTTAATTGTTAATTGAGTTTTTTTCCCCAAAAAATTCTCAGTTTTAATTTGGTTTTTAGAAAGTATTAGTGGGCGGCCCGGTAGTCCAGTGGTTAGCACGCCGGCTTCACAGTGCAGAGGTACCAGGTTCGATTCCAGCTCCGGCCTCCCTGTGTGGAGTTTGCATGTTCTCCCCGGGCCTGCGTGGGTTTTCTCCGGGTGCTCCGGTTTCCTCCCACATTCCAAAAACATGCATGGTAGGCTGATTGGAGGCTCTAAATTGTCCCTAGGTGTGAATGTGAGCGTGGATGGTTGTTCGTCTCTGTGTGCCCTGCGATTGGCTGGCAACTGATCCAGGGTGTCCCCCGCCTACTCCCCGAAGACGGCTGGGATAGGCTCCAGCACCCCCCGCGACCCTAGTGAGGATTAAGTGGTTCAGAAAATGGATGGATGGATGGATGAAAGTATTAGTTTTAGTTTAAAAAACGTGATTTTTTTGTTTGAGAGAGTAAGAAAAAAATAGTAAATATGGTGTCATCAAAAGTCAACAAAAATATGATTTCAAAAGCATTTTAAAAACAACCATCCACAAATCAATTTCCAGTCCTCCGTAACAGTCTGCAAACTATGAATTGCAAATAACTCTTTCTACAGTTTGATGCATCACAGCGTCTAAACTAGATTGGTCTCACTTGGATTCACTTTTTGACAAGTTGCCAAATTCGAAGGCTTAAATCCTCATTGAGACATATTCAACCCTGTTGTTAATTGTATGATATTATTTCATATAATAGGCAAAAAGAAAATGAAGACTTGTTATCGAACGCGTCACGTTTCCGGCTGAGTGAGACTGTCCCCCGAGGAGCACCGTCATCTGGCGGCGCTGATTTACCGGTTGCCGCCAGATGACGTTGCATCTATGCAGTAAGGACGAACAAATCGTAAACGACTCTGCCACCTTCTCTCTCCCGGCTAACGGCTGTGCTGTTATACCGAAATAAATTTAAGATCAACCCCAAGGCTCATGTATCTGTTACCGATGACGAAAATAAATGACATTTTTCCCATATTTCCTTAGTTTTGATTTGTTATGGAATTTTAAACTGTCGTTTCACCATTTTCGTGAAACCTTTTTTTTTCATTAGTTTTCATGAACTAAATACTGAGATAAGTTGCTCATTAAATGTTTTCTAAATCATGAGAATAAACAAACTTGCCTAAATCGTTACCGGAAAATTATATACTGTCAAATTTTTATTGCTTGAAAAGACGCAGGGTCGATCTGACTTTTAAAGGGACCAAATTAGAGTCAACTTGTCCGAGTGCTACTAAATGGCACCAAATGTGCTCAACAGACGGGCGGTGGTAAAATGCTGTCAAACGAGCCCCCTTAGTCAGTTTCAGCCATGTGTCACGGGTGTGACACCCCAAATTTAGCTCTGTTTTAAAGCTCACCATAAAAAAAAAAGGACAGCCTGTCAAACGCCACAAGGTCCGAGCTTGACCAAATGTCTTGCACCGTATATTGAGCACGGTACTGCACAATACGATGATCCGCCCACCAGGATTAAATCCTTTTGTCTCAACTTGTTCATGGTCTGCGACCACATTGGAACATATCACGCTGCTCTGCAGCGTGAACGCCCCTCGGGGGAGGAAAGGGATGACACTGATGCGAGGGGAAGTCGGCTTCTCCGTGAGCGTACTTCTGCTGGTCCAATGAAGAAGCACGGCGACAGAGCAAAAAGACTCCTGCTGACACTTCCCATCCACAGTCTTTAAAGTGCCTTTTCGCGCTTGTTAAAATCCCAGTTTTGCTGCGAGGTTACCATCGATCAAACTTTTGGGGGTTGGAGGTCTTCGGCCAACTGGTTTGAAGTAGAGTGGTGATTTTGAGAGTGTTATTTGCTTTTTGAGGCTTTCCAAAAAAAGAAAAAACATTTTTTATCGGCCCATGGAGGGATTTTAGTAGGATGCTGGGTTCTTCACTCCATGGAACTTTGAAGTCTCTCCATTCTCTGCCAGTCGATCCAGATGTGATCCCGCGACTAGAAGGGACACATCAGGGTTGGATGTGGGAGTTGGACAATACAAAAAAAAAAAGAAGCCAAAATTCACCTGCTGTTCCATTTTCAGTGAACACATGTTGACTCTTTTAGTTCAAAACCGAGGATAAACAAACACAATGTTACTTCTGGTCTCAAAACACAATACAGGCTCTTTCTCTGGAATCTGCTCATTTATTTTATATGCCACTTTATATACCAAGTGCTACACTATTTACTCCGTTAAAATTATTCACAAAAATTCACTCGTTCAGTAAGACCCTGACCTGTTAATTTTTTTTTTTTTAACCTTAAGTCTTGGAAAAAAAGCTAGGGAAAATATATATGGGCGGCCCGGTAGTCCAGTGGTTAGCACGTCGACTTCACAGTGCAGAGGTACCGGGTTCAATTCCAGCTCCGGCCTCCCTGTGTGGAGTTTGCATGTTCTCCCGGGGCCTGCGTGGGTTTTCTCCGGGTACTCCGGTTTCCTCCCACATTCCAAAAACATGCATGGCAGGCTGATTGAATGCTCTAAATTGTCCTTAGGTGTGAATATGAGCGTGGATGGTTGTTCGTCTCTGTGTGTCCTGTGATTGGCTGCCAACCGTTTCAGGGTGTCCCCCGCCTACTGCCCGAAGACAGCTGGGATAGGCTCCAGCACCCCCCGCGACCCTAGTGAGGATCAAGCGGCTCGGAAAATGGATGGATGTGTATATATATATATATATATAAATGACTTCACAGAGCCAACTGCCTCCGGTAATGACTGTCACGGCTCACCTGTTTGCTGGTTTGGTCATGTGACGTTGGTAAGCCGAGCCCATAGGCAAGCAGGATTTTACTTTTTCCATGAGGTTCATTTGGTTCCAAATCTTGCGCAACTCCAGCACGGTGCCAGGCTGCAACACTTTTGGAGCTTTTAGTATATTTAGCTTCTGGTTGTGACATTTATTATGATACATAACTCATGGAATGAGATCCTCTCGCTTGTCCGTTAGCTGACACCTTTTTGCATTTTGTTGAGAGTAAGTCAATATAACTACTCTATAACTCTGGTGTGTGTGTGTGTGTGTGTGCGTGTGTGCGCGTGTGTGTGATGGTATTGGAATTTACTGCTGAGTACTCTAATGCCTCCACTCGACAGTAGTGAAGGTCAAACCCCTAGAAGAAACCATGCTAATGCTGTCCTTGAGATCCCCTGCTTTAAAAATACAAAACATGATGTGCACTCACGGGTTGGAACAGAGGCTATCACACTTTTATCGCATTAGAGTGGGTTTTATTTTTGCAATAACAAACGACAACAACAGCACCTGTTGCACCCTGAGGGGCATTCCAACAAGTAGGTTACATGAAAACCTGGAGGAGGTTGACCCTGACATGTTAGAAAGTCAGATTGGTCCATTTCAAAGAACCTAAAAGTGTCATTGGGACTCTGTCTCCATGGTAACAGATGCTGTGGACCAAATTCTGCCAAAATCTGACTTTCTTGCAATCTCCTCCCACCTGAAAAAAAACAGGGCTTGTCCCTTCCATCGATATTTAGGCACGATTCATTTAGATGGCTGCGATAGGCTCCGGCATGCCCTCGACACCAGTGAGGACAAGTGGCTTGGATAATGGATGGATGGATGGATGGATGGATGGATGGATGGATGGATGGTAGCCGGGGGACACCCTGAACTGGTACACAGAGGCGAACAACCATCCGCGCTCACACTTAACCCTAGGGACTATTGAGAGTGTTCCATTAACCGACTACGCATGTTTTTGGAGTGTGGGAGGAAACCGGAGTACCCGGAGAAAACCCACGCAGTCAGCGGGTGAACAAATCAAATTCCGTACAGGAAGGCCGGAGCCGGAATTTTTTTTTTTTTACACGGCTGCCTGAATCGCCCATATTTGCATGTATTTTAGCCGCTTGAGACGACATGCTTCCCTATTTAATGCACAGGTACGGCCGACATATGCTTTGATGTTATTTTAATTGTAGTAGTATGGTTTGAAAACAAGGCAGAGTGCCGGTTGCGGCAGGGGCACCATAATTTGGCTCATGGTGGAAGAATGGGCTCACATCAAATAAGACTCAATGTTGGAGCCTGCATAGCGAGCATTAAATACAAAGCGCCAGCAGAAAGTCAGAGGGAGCTTCAAAAAACAAAACAAAACAAAACAAAACAAACTAACATCAACCCCGACAAGGAACCTAGATGGAGAACCTGTTGATGTACGATCAGAGGAGAGTCAAAAAGCAGCTCGCCTGGAAACCTGGGCATAAAAAAGGAGAGAAAAGAGCGCATAATAAAAATCGAGGAAACAAAGCCAAAAGCAACAGCGAAAAATGAGCTGTACCTAATATTGTGAACGGGCGGCCCGGTAGACCAGTGGTTCGCACGTCGGCCTCACAGTGCAGAGGTACCGGGTTCGATTCCAGCTCCGGCCTCCCTGTGTGGAGTTTGCATGTTCTCCCCGGGCCTGCGTGGGTTTTCTCCGGGTGCTCCGGTTTCCTCCCACATTCCAAAAACATGCGTGGCAGGCTGATTGAACACTCTAAATTGTCCCTAGGTTTGAGTGTGAGTGCGAATGGTTGTTTGTTTCTGTGTGCCCTGCGATTGGCTGGCAACCGATTCAGGGTGTCCCCCGCCTACTGCCCGAAGACAGCTGGGATAGGCTCCAGCGGGGATGAAGCGGCTCGGAAGATGAATGAATGAAGGAATGAATAATATTGTGAATCATGACAACTGACACTAATCTAGATGTCGGCGCTCTACCATTATCTCACCATAGTATGGTACAACAGTGACTTTTTTTTTTTTGGTTTTCATATATATTTTAGTCAGGCACCGCAAAGGGTGGAAGCAATATTTGACGCGGTCTCCAAAAGCTCACCTCTGTTGATTTCCATATAATCACTCTGACCATCCATGCACGGTCTCACACAGGCTGCTTTCCTCTCGCTAACCTTTGAATTAAAGTGTTATCCGCTGGCTGGGGGTCTCACTCTCTCTCTCACCACATATGAAGGGTTCAGGGGGGAAAAAGATGAGGAGGAGGAGGAGGAGGAGGAGGATGAAAGTGCTTCAAATAGCTCCTCAAACCGTGGAAGAACCAACCTCCGAGAGGCTTTGGGGGCTCCTGAAAACGTCCCCCGCACAGAGTGCAGCTCGGGTTCCGCCAGCTTGAAACTCCTTTCAACCCCAAAATGCATGCGGGGGCAAGTGAGACTCGCCACCAAAAATCAATATCACCCCGTGCAGGTTGAGTCATAAAAAGCCCAAAAAGTGTTCATGGGTCTTGTGTGAAACTAAAAATGCCAATTCAAAAATAATTAATATAAAAATGAATAAATCATGCGGATTTCCTAACACAAAGAAAACAACTTCTTTTTTTTCTGTTTTAATTTTCAAACAAGGTCGAATTTCACCAGATGATTAAATATAAATGATGGGCCATCTGTAAAGGAATCAGCGCAGGCCACGCCAGGACGGTTGCAAAATCTCAACGACATGACAACGTGCCCCGGACAAAATGTTTTGATCTCCCTTTGGAGAGTTTTCTTGATAACCTCCGCAGAGCGCTTGTCGTTATTGATTTTGTGTTAGCCGGGCGGAGTACACTCCCGCTAATAATGTGATGTCAGCGAGTGCGTAAACAAAGAGATTCGAAGAATAATTGCTCAGCCTGACAAAGAGTTATTTTCTAAAACGTAACATGACGAAGCCTGACGGATGCAAATGTGAATCAATTGTGTTCCTGCTGACAGAGCGATAATCGTTAGCTACTTTTAAGTGACCGTTACCCCAAAAGCAACGTTTGGGCACCACTTTTCGGTAAAAGGTACGACGTCCCATGTGAAAGGTGAATACCTAGGTCACTAATTCGTGTGATAAAGCTCTGACAGGCATCATGTGTTTTTCCACAAAAAACTGCAAAAATCATCCCACTTTGAATAGTGTATGAGGAGTGTAAGTGGAGGAGGTAAAGGATCTCCTGTATTCAATACTGCAGTCCTAATTGACAGCAACGGCCAAAGTTTGTTTGTTTATTCTCATCATTTCTGATTTTGTAGCCGAAAAAATATCAAAACTGACACTTTTATCTAGGAGGAGATCCAGGGCAGTGAGAAATTAGCGGGGATGAGATGATGTGTGTTTGTTTATGTAATTTCCAGACGTGTAAGTTGTGTTTCGAAAAAACGCATGAATCTTCAAAATGCCACATTCAACACATCACATGCAATCGGGTTATGATATGATATGAACGGAAAATTAGTGTCTTCGGTGTTTATTTCTCTCAGACCAGTTTTATCGAAAGAAGCTAAAGCCCGTATGTATCTCAGTGAGTGGCGATTGCTTGCTAGTGTCAGCGATCGTGGCACATGTTGATAAAATTGTCTCTGATTACTTGGTTTGCGGGCGGCCCGGTAGTCCAGTGGTTAGCACGTCGGCTTCACAGTGCAGAGGTACCGGGTTCGATTCCAGCTCCGGCCTCCCTGTGTGGAGTTTGCATGTTCTCCCCGGGCCTGCGTGGGTTTTCTCCGGGTGCTCCGGTTTCCTCCCACATTCCAAAAACATGCGTGGCAGGCTGATTGAACACTCTAAATTGTCCCTAGGTGTGAGTGTGAGTGCGAATAGTTGTTCGTTTCTGTGTGCCCTGCGATTGGCTGGCAACCAATTCAGGGTGTCCCCCGCCTACTGCCCGAAGACAGCTGGGATAGGCTCCAGCACACCCCGCAACCCTAATGAGGATCAAGCGGCTTGGAAGATGAATGAATGAATGAATGAATACTTGGTTTGCGGCCCTTCAGTCGCATAGGACATAATTTTAGTCAATAAGAGACTAAGTGCCATGAGAAAATTAAACTCTTGAGTCAAAGCAGGGACGGCGCTATGCTAACATTAGCTTGTGCGTTTATTTTCATCATTCCTATTTGCGCATCCTAAGTTGTGGGTCAGCTATAAAAAAGTATTGCGGGAAACTGCAAAAATGACGTTGTCTTGAGCCCATCACATTGCGTGACACTTCCTGTTTTGTTTACTCGCAGGCGTTAGACTTTGAAAGCAGGAGGACGTACACACTCAAAGTGGAAGCCGCTAATGTGCAGTCGGACCCCGGCGGGGGCATCGGGGGGCCCTTCAAGGACACGGCCACTGTCAAGATCGTCGTGGAGGACGCCGACGAGCCGCCAGTCTTCTCTAAACCCATCTACACGCTCGAGGTCAATGAGAATGCACCCGTCAACACCGTCATCGGCACGGTTGGCGCCAGGGACCCGGACTCCAGTGGCAGCCAAGTCAGGTAAGACATTGTGCTCTAAGACAGCGGATGAAAGCTAAGTGGAGCAGTTAAGTTCAAAGTTTGTAGTAAAACGTGTCCATTGTTTGGGAAAATTGGACCCTCAGAGGCATGCCTCTAATGCATAGACCCACAAACAAAAGAGTCTCAAGAATTCATGCCAGGGAAGCCACAGGAGGTCTGCCATTTTGGATCGGAGTGGCCATTTTAGGGGCATTTAGATCATTTTCTTCAACAACAAATGTGAAAATCTAGCTTCTGAATGCAGTTTGAGTTGACAACATGGAATTTGGCAGTCATGTCTTTTTTAAGGAGCACCCCCTCCCCCCATCCATAAAAAGCCTGACAATACACAGCAAGTCTACCATTTTGATTTGAAAGGCGCATTTTGAAAATGTAGCCTGCAAAGCTCGTCTCACAAAGCTTTACTTTCAGTCAGAGGTATGATGGATGAAAATTGGCTCCCCAGCACCCCAACAGGGAAATCAACTTGCGACGGTTGATAACTCAAGAAACTCAAAAATGTTGGGGCACTCATAAGTCAAGATATCACCGTATTTTAGTAAATTTCCGAAATTTTATTTCACTGTCTACTTTTCAATGGAGCGACCGAATGACAGCCCCAATTTCCCCATCCCTTATCTTTGCAGTAACTTCCCAGAAGAGACACATTTTTTTTTTCCAGACACCGAGTTGTACTAATAAAATACAGTTTGACACCGAGGCAATTAAACGTCTTCAACCGTGTGACCTTTCAGCAGGTACCACTGAAGAATCGCTCTCCTTTCCACAAATGTAGGGAACGGCGGCAAAAAGTCGATTATGAGTTGAAACTGCCGCAACTTCTCACCCATGACAACGACAAGGGCACCTTGATGATAGCTTATACAGGCAATATCTCCCCCTCTTCCATTGGTCATGGCATTTCATTAATTCTCCTGGCGACTTTCTCCCTGGATGCGACACTCATCAGGTTGGGTGCGCTGTAATTACGTGGCGGGCGGGTGGGCGGGCGGGGCTGCCTTTCATAGATTGGCTGGAAAGAAAACACCATTGGACTTTTTCCTGTTCTGCATGCACGGTGCCATCCTCATGTTTTGTGATGAGACAGCCAAGAGTGGAGGTTGCAGGATGTTACGCCCCTGGTAAAAAAAAAAATAATAATAATAATAAATGAATAAAAATAAACAAATACATAAATAATAGGAAATGGGAAGAAATAAATTACATATAATGGCATGTTTTGGGTCCGTCTGCCTTATTTTGTTGATGGCAGTTGAATGAATTAGAAATTTTCAAATCCAAGCACAAATTTCCATCCAGGAAAAAAAAAATCATCTTATGCCCCCCCCTCCGCCTGATGTTCCCCACTTTGATTCTGGTCCCAATATGTTCTAAACACAAAGGCACTGAAAATTTTAAATTAATAACATAAAAACAGTGCCGAGTCTCATGCTGAGTGGAAAAGCCAAAGAATCAATGTTTTGAGACTAGTTTGAAAGATAAAACCCACAAAGACCTTGGAGTTGCAACAAACGGCGTCAGGAATGGACCGACAGAGTCACCGCATTCTGTAAACACCAAAATTCAAAATGGCCAACATGCCTTGCAGTGTGAACGCAGCCTAATTAAATATTACAATCAGACTGAGTCCTCTATTTGTTTTCCTGGCCTAAAATTGAATCATTAAATTTTTTTTGTGTTTGTTTACAAATCAGTGAACAAAATAATCAGTCACTTTGTCATTTTCCGATTTTTGATTGTTCATTGAAGGAATGGGAATTTGTTTTTTTTTAAAACTTCACAAACAAAGTCTTCTGTGAAGCTATCACGTTGATGTAAACAAACTGAATTCATTTTTCGATAAAGCGAACATACATTTTTGTTAAAACTGGAGACAAATTGTACTCCATTACGTGATGTATTTTCTTTTGGCGCAGTATTACGCCATCCCTCCAATCTCTCAGCATGTTGACTATACTTGATTGACGTGGGGGGTGATTTCACCTGCATGCCATTTTCTACACTGACCCCCTCAAACCCTTCAGAGAGGCTTTCAGTGCTGCGGCACCGAGGGGAAAAGCCACTGGAGGGGACTCTCACACACATGCCCTCAGCCTGGCTTAATGCATCCAAACAACAACGTTTCAGGTGCACTCCATGAAATCCCCCCCCACCCGCCACCCCACCCTTCATCTTCCTCTTCTGCCGCCATGCATCGCCCGCCGCCAAGGATGCGTTATTTCTACCTGAGTGATCACAAATAAGACGCAACGTGACATCTCACCAGCTGCCTGACCCGAATTCGGGGAGGGGGTTGAGCCGTGACTGCGCTCGATTCATAAATACGGCCGCTGTGACAAGCTCTGAAAAGATTTTATTTGACTTGAGAGAATCCTGAATATTTATTTGAGAGTGTGGGTTGACATGCCGCCTTTGGGACCCCCACTGAGTTGAGAAGTTATTACATGGGCGATATCTTTGTGTGATGTTTAAAGTATAACTTAAGAACGAACGGCCCTGGTGTCACACTCGCTTTTGTTGATGTCAACAGAGGCAAAGATAAAGAGATAAAAAACATGAGGGAAAGAGATGTGTTTTTTTTTTTCCACCGGACAGTGACCGATGGTTTTCTGTTTGCATGTTGTCCCCATGCCTGCGTGGGTTTTCTGCGGGTACTCTGATCTGGCCACATTCCAGAGCCATGGATGGTAGGTTAATTGAACACTCCAAATTGTTCCAAGGTGTGATTGTGAGCGTGAATGGTTGTTCGTCTCTGTGTGCCCTGCGATTGGCTGGCAACCCGTTCAGGGTGTACCCCGTCGACACTCATCAGGATAAGTGGCCCAGATAATGGCTGGTTGGATATTTTAGAGAGAGGAAGTGGAAATAAATAACTCGAGATAACATTTTTTTTTTATTTGATATTTTATGAGAACAATAGTAATAGTAATAGTAAAAATATTTTACTATTAATTTATTCATTCATTCATCTTCCGAACCGCTTGATCCTCACTAGGACGCGGGGGGTGCTGGAGCCTATCCCAGTTGTCTCCGGGCAGTAGGCGGGGGACACCCTGAATCGGTTGCCAGCCAATCGCAGGGCACACAGAGACGAACAACCAACCACGCTCACACTCACACCTAGGGACAATTTAAAGTGTTCAATCAGCCTGCCATGCATGTTTTTGGAATGTGGGAGGAAACCGGAGTACCCGGAGAAAACCCACGCAGACCCGGGGAGAACATGCAAACTCCACACAGGGAGGCCGGAGCAGGAATCGAACCCGGCACCTCCGCACCGTGAAGCCGACGTGCTAACCACTGGACTACCGGGCCGCCCACTATTAATTTAATTTAATTTCAAAACTTAAAATAAAAACAGTTGGGCTGTTGGTTTTAATCAAATTTTAAGTCTTTTAATTTGAATAATTAAAGCGAAAGGAAAAGGCATTTTATTTGTATTTTGCTTTCATGATTCTAAACACTAAAAAATGAAAAAGTGCACTTTTTTGGGTTGTTATTGTTTTTGTCATAGTAGTTTTAATTAGATTTTTTTGTAATAGAAAATAAAGTTGTTTTTTTTCTCACAGTGCACAAAGTTTCAAAGTGTTGCAAATGCATCTGTTGTTGTTGAACATTGATCTCGGCTGAAAACCAACGACGACAAAACAAAAGCTTCTTGGCGCAGGTGACAATATACTTCAAGATGCTTTCTGTGCTTTGACTGAAGGCTGATTTGCGAGGCTTATTCACCGCTGAGACTTTTACGGCAACAAGGAGTGAAACGAAACAAACAACATGTAAAATCTGAGTTAGAATGTTCCTTTATATGATGATAAACCGCTAAAAGCGAGGTCATGCTTATATAGTACTGCCAAACGTCATCACGTCATCACACTTTTCGGGAGGGGGGGGGGGGGGGGATGCCAAAGCGGGTTGCGATTTTATTTTTTATTTGCTTTTAATTCTTTCTCACAGCGAGCTGTCAGTTTGAGTGACAGCTGGCAGAAAATTTCAGGCTGTGTGACTCGTCGCTCGGGCGTGAGGCTGTCAAGAAGCTGGAGAAAAGATTCTCCTGCAACTGCTGCGCTCCCAAGTGGTTTGCTGCTGTCGGCCTGTCTTGAAAGTGCTTTTGCAGGGGGCCAGGGAAAGGAAGAGAGGATTGAGGGGGGAGGGGGGGGGGGTTCAGTTTCTTCGAAGGTCCTGGAGGACGTCTCTCCCTGCCTGGCTTCTCCAGGAGTTTCCACAATTTCATCTAAAAAAAAAAAAAAATGGATATGTCACGGCTCGCTACGTCTCTCCAACAATTGGAATCTGGGCCACGACTTTTATTTATTTCATTCTCTTCATTCTCTTTCCAAAGCTGGCTGCCAGGGTTCGGGTTTTAAAATAAGGTTTCAAATTGGGATTTGGAACCACGGTTTGGGTTTCAATTCAAGTCAAGGTTTTAAGTTTAGGTTTAGAGCTTCCTTTATTGGGTTTCAAGCCAATGTTCGGGTTGTTAAATCCAGTTTGGAGCCCGGGTTGAGGTTTTGAGTTGGGTGTCAGTAAAGGAATAGAATTTCTTGCAAATCAAGGCTTTAAATCCCTAAAGCCTGGTTTAGGGTTTCAAAAGAAGGCTTTAATCAAGGCTTTGAGTTGATATTTGTGTTTCAAGTCAAGGTTGAGGTTCCACGTTACAAGGGTTTAAACATTTTTGAAAATAGTTATTTCTTTTTGCAATTAAGAGTTTAAACAAAGTTGTTACTGGTGCAACCTGTTTTTTGACTATTTTGTGTGGATTTTTACAGTGCGGGTCAAAATGACCCACAACATAATCAATGTGATTTTTTTTCAACATAATATGAGGGTTAAGTTGGGACGTTGGGTTTAAAGCCACGGTTAGACTTGCAAGTGAAGGTTGGATTTTACAATTAGAGTTTGAACCAATGTTGTGGTTTCAAAGTAAGGTTTCAATGAAGAGTCGGTGTTTCAAAAAAGCATTTTAGCGTATGGTTTCCAGAAAGTTGGGGCTGCAAATTATTTTAAAATTAGGGTTGTGGTTGTGAACCAGGCTTACTGTTTCAAACTCGTACGCCCATGCTAAAAAAAAAAAAAAACTACATTTTTAGAAATAGAATCTATATATGAAATGGCTAACTTGCTCTTGAGAGAATGATCATCAGTAATGAGCTCACCTGTATGCTAATCTGTTTTATTTCTGTTACTTCTTGGCTTGGAGCGCTTTTAGCTATTTGTGGAGTTTAAACCTGCTCATTCGGTGTCTCCATTGGCCCAATCTAAACTACTAATATGCAAATTAGGAAAAACACATTCTGTATTGTATGTTTCAAGTTTTCATTTTAAATTCAAACACTGCAAACATGTTTTTTTTTTTTTATTAAACTGGTGGACGTATAAACTCAAAACAAGGTTCAAAACAATGCCATTCGATTTGTTTTGTATGAAAAAGTTCAACATAAAATCCCGGTTTTGAGTGCTTCAGTCGGTCGGGCGACCCTTTTTCAGAAAAATGAGGGGGCGTAAAAAAAGAGTGAACTAAACTTTTCCTACAAATGGGAACGCTGTTGTGACATTGGTAGCTTATAACCACTCACTGCATCATTCGCCATTGTCCTGCCCACCATTGTCCGGAGCTATCTGCACAGGAAATGGATGGACCGAGGACAATTACAAGCAGTGTAATTAGCATATTAGTGCTTTTCACATCCTCTCTCGAGTGGGATGTTCGTGTTGGTCATGTAACGGTGAGCGAAACTGAGAAATGACCCATCGTCTTTTTTTTTTTAGCTCTGCGTCTGCGTGTGTTCGCGTGACGTGACACTGACGCTCGTGTGTTTCGCCACGACCAGAGAATTGGTGCCTCGATGGTTTTCCAGCATCCAAAGAAAGCAATTTCACAGAGAAGAGAGGTCAGAGGAAGAAAAAAAAAATTGTGTGCCGGTCCATTTCAGAGCAGAGTGCTGGCGCTGTTGGAAGTTTCTGGATTTTTTTTTATCACTGTTTTGAAGACTTTTCAAAGGTAGTCGGTGACAAGAGTCAACCTCTGAGGGTAATTCACAGGTTAAGGGAGGCTGATTGGCTGGAGAGCCATGGGGATTCTCCCAGACAATCAACAATTTAAAGTTGAGAAAATGAGACAAAAGTGAATTTAAAGCGGACAGGTTGTGTAGTACAAGGGTCTGCTACTTGCCGCTTTTATCCATCTGCCATGGCTCTGTGATTTTGTAAAATCCATACAAAATGATTACGGTTATCCAGACTTAGCCTCACTGGTGCTTAAGGGGGTTGATATACCGACGCTTCTTTTTCCACTACTACAGCTGGATGTCAAGGAGAAGGGCTTAACAGAAAAACTGTTTACTGTACCAAAATCAGTGCCGTAGGGAATTGATGAGTAAACACCCTCAATAGATCTGAATCAGTCGATAAGAGCCTTAGCTTAGCTGTTGCTTAGCTAACGTCCACCTTTTCTTTTGGCTTTGAAGGTAAATCGCCCCTGCCAACATGGCCGCCACACAGGCCGTCCTGGTAACTGGATGCCGTCGGTTCATCTGTGACAAAAGTGGCACAACCCGAAATATACAATATGTGTGCCAGTCTCTGTCTGCTGGTTGCACCGCAGTGCTAGTAAACAACAGCGGCTCATTCTACAGTGCTCTGGTTCCCAAAGTCCGCACTATTTGTCAAGTCAAGTCAAGTCAACAGTATTTATAGAGCACTTTCAAACAGCCATCGCTGCATACAAAGTGCTGTACATGGAGCAATTTAACATGCACAATAAACAGTAAGACAAATTGGTAATAAAAGGCGGTAGAAAGCACCAAACAGTAAAATCAAGAACAAATCTAAGTCATGCTGAGTTGAATGCCAAAGAATACAAGTGAGTTTTGAGCTCACTATTTGTGGGCAATAGTTCCAACTTTCCACCCCAACGGACTTGAACATTCATTCATTCATCTTCCGAGCCGCTTGATCCTCACTAGCGTCGCGGGGGTGCTGGAGCCTATCCCAGCTGTCTTCGGGCAGTAGGCGGGGGACACCCTGAATCGGTTGCCAGCCAATCGCAGGGCACACAGAAACGAACAACCATTCGCACTCACACTCACACCTCGGGACAATTCAGAGTGTTCAATCAGCCTGCCACGCATGTTTTTGGAATGTGGGAGGAAACCGGAGCACCCGGAGAAAACCCACGCAGCCCCAGGGAGAGCATGCAAACTCCACACAGGGAGGCCGGAGCTGGAATCGAACCCGGTACCTCTGCACTGTGAAGCCGATGTGCTAACCACTGGTCTACCAACACTTTGTAACAAAAATTAAAACTTGCCTAAGTTATCACAGTGTCATCTTTTAAAAAAAATGGACATGGAACCCGGAGACGATTTCATCTTCCTGTTATTATAGGACCCAGTTTTGTGTTGAACCATGAAACTGATGTTGAATAAATTGGAATCGGATGAAAAATAACTGCTTAAAGCCAAGTGGGATGAAATGATGAAATGATTCAGTGTCGACTGGTGACACTGGTACAGGGGGCTTTGTCTTTTTTTTTTTCTTGAGAGGCTCTGTTGGAATCATCACATTTTGATTGCATGCTCTCTCTGCCCACATTAGACCTGGGATGGCAAAAAAAAAAAAAAAATCACTCTTCTGTCTAAAACACAAGCATCCACTGTGTGTTCATTTGGAGAAATTCTGGAGGAGACGGTCTGAGTGCGAGACCTGGAATACACCCATCCTGTGTTCTGTTATGATCAACAAGGAATGTGCCACTTTTGACAAAATGGCAAAACTTCTCTTTTGCCGGTGGGACTGGGCGAGTGACATGGGTCTTTCAGACGTCTTGGTGCATCCTGCCAAGCTTCACGTTGATCGATGAAGCCTGTGGCAGGTGTTGTATATTTGTGAGGAGGAGGGCTGCGATTGTTGACAGACCCCCCAAATGAGGTTAACAACACCACATCTCTTTTCCTGACACAGCAAGCGCTAATGGTCTTTTAAATGGGGCGGGGGTGTCGCCTTGATCAGGCTCTGGGTGGGTGTGCTGTTCTCTTGGATCTGAGTAATCTTTAATGTCCCCCGTTGCTTGTGTAATTATTCCTCAGGCGATAATTATTGATTTTCCATGACTTCAGTGGGCATTTGTGTGGAATTCCTTCTTCCAGGCTGCTGGTTTTTCGCTCAACTGTCTTTTATGTTGTTGTTGTTGTTGTTTTTTTTTAAACACAGATACTTTATCGACCGCCATACGGACCTGGAGAGGCAGTTTAACATCAACGTTGACGACGGCAAGATCACGCTGGCCAAACCACTGGACCGAGAGACGGACACGTGGCACAACATCACCGTAACCGCCACCGAAGTCCGTAAGTGGCGTTGTCGAGTATCGTCTCCGGAAGACGCCATTGTTGAATACCTTATCAGCCGCCGCTTGCTCATTTTCTACAGTGGCTATTTATCTTATTGCAACATCTACATGCATCTCACCTTGAGCTTGGTGGAGCTAATATGCTTTCTGCAACACAAAGCCATTCCAAATCAACGCTTAAGTTGGTCCTATGTGGTATTATAATAATTCATTCATTCATTCATCTTCCGAGCCGCTTGATCCTCACGAGGGTCGCGGGGGGTGCTGGAGCCTATCCCAGCCGTCTTCGGGCAGTAGGCGGGGGACACCCTGAATCGGTTGCCAGCCAATCACAGGGCACACAGAAACGAACAACCATCCACGCTCACACTCACACCGAGGGACAATTTAGAGTGTTCAATCAGCCTGCCATGCCATGTTTTTTTGGAATGTGGGAGGAAACCGGAGCACCCGGAGAAAACCCACGCAGGCCCGGGGAGAACATGCAAACTCCACACAGGGAGGCCGGAGCTGGAATCGAACCCGGCACCTCTGCACTGTGAAGCCGACGTGCTAACCACTGGGCTACCGGGCCGCCAGAATAATAATAATAATACATTTTATTTATAAGCGCCTTTCAATACACCCAAGGACACTTTACAATAACAAAAAACACAAAACAATATTGTAAGGATGAGAAAGGTAAGCCGGAAAGAAAGGGCTCAATTGGCGGCGTGGCAGTGATGGATGGATTAAGGGCAGGGACGAACACCATCACTCCCCCCTTGTGACTCCCCTCTCCTCCCCCACAGCAACACTCAGGGAAGAGAATGTGTTTAGTCAGAGGTCACGTGGCCGCAATGTTACGCCCGAAAGGTGAATAAACGGTTACGCCTCAGATGCGCCAATTCACTGGGAACTTTAGCGTTGAAAGGGGCTAATGGCAACCCCACCCCGCAAAAAAAGAGGACATTTGAAATGTATTACGACTACCCAGGTCCCTTCTCCCTTTTCACAAAGAGCTGCCGCATTAATCCCTGCAAACTCTGAATAACATGTCGTTACGAGCCACCGCTATCTGCAACCTGCAGTCACTTAGCTAGCAGGCAGGCTGGAGATGTACGGCCGCCAGACAAGATGTCGACAACGGCGGCGGCTTATCAGAATAAGACGTGCAACTCCTCACGCCGGCGGGACCAAAAATAAATAAATAAATGAAAAACTGTGACAGCTTTCGTTTAGCCCGGCAATTAACGTGCACCTCCTTTGATTAAGCGCGAGAAGGCGGAGACAGACAAGTTACAAGCAGTGTGAATTTCTCTTCCAGTAGCTTTAAGGGCTACATTAAGCTTTATCGCGACATACAGCCCTCCTGAAACAATCTGTATGCAAATAAAAGCCTTACGCACGGGCTAAAGCTGTTTGTAGCTCTGCCGGCAAAGATTTTCCACCTCGTCAGTGAGAGTGTATTATTATTATTTTTTTTGTACTTTGCAGATGTTCTTTAATCTGTAAGGTGTGTCTGTTTTTAAAAAAAAGTGTTTACTCGATACGTGTTCATGTTCTTGTGCAAATTGACTCGTGAGCTGTTTGAATTCAATCAAAACTCAGCAAATGAGTGTGCTTTATTGCCTCCGCGGCTTCAATGCAAAGTATTCTTAGCACAGCGTTCAATGTGGAATTAATACAAAGCACAGGCGTGGAGCACAGTCACTGTCTTTGTTTTAAGTAGTTTTTATTTGCAGCTGTTTTTAGAGTGGCGGCCCGGTAGTCCAGTGGTTAGCACGTCGGCTTCACAGTGCAGAGGTACCGGGTTCGATTCCAGCTCCGGCCTCCCTGTGTGGAGTTTGCATATTCTCCCCGGGCCTGCGTGGGTTTTCTCCGGGTGCTCCGGTTTCCTCCCACATTCCAAAAATATGCGTGGCAGGCTGATTGAACACTCTAAATTGTCCCTAGGTGTGAGTGTGAGCGTGGATGGTTGTTAGTCTATGTGTGCCCTGCGATTGGCTGGCAACCGATTCAGGGTGTCCCCCGCCTACTGCCCGGAGACAGCTGGGATAGGCTCCAGCACCCCCCGCGACCCTTGTGAGGATCAAGCGGTACGGAAGATGAATGAATGAATGAATGTTTTTAGGGTATTGGGAATTATGATAAAGCAGGTTCGGATTTGGTGCAGTGCAGTTCAACTTTCCGGTTTGGTTAAATTCAATCGTAGTGTGGGACTCCTTGTGCTTGAGTCTCAGGGCACCGGAGGTTTAGAATCAGGGTCGGGGTTCGGCTCAGGTTCCAGCAGATGCAAGAACGCAGAATCTCACTTGGACATTTCTTTTCAACAAGAGTGCGGATTTTTCGGCTTTATCATCCTTATTGTCGAAAGTGCGACGCCTCTAAGGAGGCACATCAATCCGCGGCAGCTCTCAACGTCGCAATTTGCACCACTTACCATAGCAAGGACTAATTAGATTGCCTTTTATTGTCTATTCAGACATCAGTTCCTAATGAGTCATTAATATGCTTTTTTTCCCCTCACTTTAACACTCATGTTTTAAACATAGGGCGTTCAAAAACACTTTGAGTTGTGTCTTTTCTCTTTTTGCATCACCAAAAGGTAGATTGATGTGTCTTATCATGCGTCGCTTCCATCAGCTCCGGAAATGAAGGGAGAAATAAAGATGAGAAAAAAAAAAACAAAGGAAATTAAAACTAGGTCATGTAATGTACCTGGGATTTTCATACACCCATCGCCCTGTTTTTTTTTTTTTTGCTGAATGAATTTTCTGTCTTCCATCTATCCCCCCCGTCTCCTAGGTAACCACAGTCAGATCTCCCGGGCGGTGGTGGCCATCCGGGTCATGGACATAAACGACAACGCCCCGGAGTTCGCCACCGAATATGAAGCCTTTTTGTGTGAAAATGGAAAACCCGGACAGGTAATGGAAAAGGCAAAACATTTTTTTATAATTTTTTTTTTTTTAATTAGAGTGGCTACTTGTTCATCAAAGCAGCCATCCGTCACTCTCCTTTCTCCAGCTTTCCACCCCTTTAATGATTGGCCATGGTGAATTATGGCCTTAATTATTTCGCAGAGAAGCCTCGGAGGTCGAGGGTCTGGCGTTGAAAAAAAAAAAAAGTTTGGGGGTGGGAGTTGGGGGGGACTTAGCCGTCAGGATTGATCACGGCACATCGTCCGTTGAGAATGTCTTTCATGTGGCCTCCTCCAGATGGCACGATGCATCACCCTGCCAAAAAAAAGTCTCTGACCGGTTCTTAGCATTCCCCCGACTGCCTTCTCATCAATCGACCTCATTCAAGGCAGCTACATGTGTCGGATGCACTTTTATTGGACGCGGGGAGGTGGGGGGGAGCCAAAACTGTCCCTCAGCCCCCCCCCAAATTCTAATTCCCAATCAATCCGAGCGTGCGATAAGAACACTGATGACAGATTAGCGGATAGAGCTGAGATGCTCAAGGCGGACCGGGCAAAACCTTGATGATAAGGATCCAAATCTCAGCGTGGTGAAGAGCAAATATTCCAGCATGTGCGATGACTATCTCTTTCTTTCTTTCTTTTTTTTTTTTTTTTTTGAAATCCCAACACAGGTGATCCAAACAGTCAGCGCCGTGGACAGAGATGACCCGATCCAGGGCCACTATTTTGAGTACCGCCTGGTGCCTGAGATGCTCAACAATCCCAACTTCACTATTAAGAACAACCAAGGTAGTAGACGATGATTCTTTGAGTTTGAAAGAAAAAATAAATAAAATCATCAACATTGAAGCATTGCCACCTGTCACCAACCAAAAACGCGTAACCGTGTCACGCACTCGCCACACTGCAATAACAAACACAGTGAAGCTCAGCTTCTGGCTCTGTCATGTCATTGCTAGCGATATACTTTTCTCAGGTTGATCTAACTGTTAACATCAAAACCGGCATCCCGGTCTTGCTTGCTTGCTGCGGACCAAATTCTGACACCTCTCGAAGAATCTCACCAGAGAGGCTAAGGGAGCGTGCTCGTTGAAACGCATCCTCCGGTCAGACCACCACCTCCGTCTGCCAAGTCAGAGGCACCGTCCCCAATGTCCACATGATAAGATAAGATAAGATAAGAGGTAGTCCAGTGGTTAGCACGTCGGCTTCACAGAGCAGAGGTAGCGGGTTCGATTCAAGCTCTGGCCTCCCTGTGTGGAGTTTGCATGTTCTCCCCGGGCCTGCGTGGGTTTTCTCCGGGTGCTCCGGTTTCCTCCCACATTCCAAAAAAACATGCATGGCAGGCTGATTGGACACTCTAAATTGTCCCTAGGTGTGAGTGTGAGCGTGGATGGTTGTTCTTCTCTGTGTGCCCTGCGATTGGCTGGCAACCGATTCAGGGTGTCCCCGCCTGCTGCCCGAAGACACCTGGGATAGGCTCCAGCACCCCCCGCGACCCTAGTGAGGATCAAGCGGCTCGGAAGATGAATGAATGAATGAATGAAAGATAAGATAAGATAAGAAAAGATAAGATAAGACATCCTTTATTTGTCCCACACTGGGGAAATTTACAGCCTCCAGCAGCAAGAATGTGGGTAGAAAGAAGAAAAAAACAAACACCGTTCAATTCAATGTACCGGTAAATAAAAAATTGATAAATCGCAGTGCTATTAACAATTGTTTTTCACATCATTTAACTGTTATTATTATTATGATTGTTATTTTTTATTCATCAGCCTGACAGCAGTCGGTAGGAACGAGCGTCGGTATCTCTCCTTCTTGCAGCGCGGGTGTAACAGTCTCTGGCTGAAGGAGCTACCAAGTGCTGTCAGGGCGGGCTGGAGGGGGTGGGAGGGACTGACCATCATAGCTTTTAGCTTAGTTAGCATCCTTCTGTTGCCCACCTCCTCCAGAGTGTCAAGGGAGCAACCCAGGACAGAACTGGCCTTCCTGACCAGTCGCTCCAGTCTCTTTCTGTCCCGGGCCTAGATGCTGCCTGACCAGCAGACAATGCCATAATGGATGGCCGAGGCCACCACCGAGTCATAGAAAGTCTGAAGGAGTGACCCCTGAACCCCAAAAGACCTCAGTTTCCTGAGTAGGAAGAGTCGGCTCTGTCCTTTACTAATCAGGGTATCCGTGTTTGTAGACCAGTCCAGTTTGTTGTTGAGAAGAACACCTGATGATGATGTTGCACAAGGCAGGATAGCTCCACGACGTTCAGACCCTTGAAGAACTCCGAGTGGATCTCATCCACACCTGACGCCGAGGAGCTGTTTGGTGACTTCAAACCCCAGAAATAGGAAAGCCCACCACAGAGTCCCCAGACTCTGCTTCCTCAAAGGAAGGCACGTTGGTGGAACCGAGCAAGCCTTTTGATGAATTCTCCCCACTGACTCACGATGTGCCGAGTGGAAGTCAGCAGACCCACATCCCCCGTTAGCGAACAAAGAGCCGAGGATGAGTTCCGCAGAAAAAAAATGGACGCTATATTCAAGACGGGACGGCGGTTCTCTGTATAGCCGACTCTCATGACATTATCGTATTATTGTCAGTGAAAGGAGGTGATAACGCTGTTATCACACATTGGACGGTAATTCCCACCCCGATGTGCCTCCTACGCCTAAATGTTCCTCGTAAACATTTCAAACAAAAACAGCCCAGCTACAATAAACGAGAAACAATGTACAATGATGCAGCGTCGCAAATCCCTTCCCCAAATCGTTGTTTGAATTCATAATTTGGCAGCAAGGGGGTGTGTTGAAGCGAAGCCCCCAACTTCGCAGATGTTGGACAGGAGCGCACTGTGAGTGAAGATAAACCAATGAGATTCCAAATGGGTTCAACCTGCTAGTTTTGCTGCTCAATGTAGGGTGACGTCCTCGCTACCTCGTGGCTACCAGATGGCACCACGGTTTAGCAACACAATATGCTCATAAGCTTGTTTTTTGTTTTCTTTTTTATTTTTTGGAACATATATATTCTGTTTGTCCAAAGTGGTGATGAACAAGCTGTGTTCACCCTCACGTGTAATGTACTCAGCTCGCGGCAAAAAAAAATCTATTCATATGTTAGCAGCCTTCTGTTTGGACACACAGGCTGGAGGCTAACATACTGCAGCCCGCCTCTGACGGCTCGGAGAGGCCATCAAAACCAGGTCATAGTTGAGGAGAAAAAAAAACACTTTTTTTTTCAGTCTCCATGAAAATAATATTGTTTTTCTTACTTCTGCGCATTACCTGGTGGGTACACAGTGGGAAATGATGGGGTATATGCCATAAATACACCATACCGAATGTATTCCTTTCTTTTCTTTGCAGCTCCTAGTAAAAAAGATAATTGATTTTACATATAGTGTATGGCACCATTATTGTCTATATTTATTTAGTGGAAAGTGATTTATTCTATGATTCTTTGTGTTTTATTTGCTTTAAATTGTATTGACTGTCTACATTATTCACCTATTATGTCTTGAATATATTTTTATTTTAATATTTATCATATTTAGCTAACCCATTATTCTATGAAAAATTTTCAGCTTTTATTTACTACTATTTTTTGTATGGAATGATGGGATTTTTTTTCTGTTACACTTCTATTCTTATTCGACATAGTGATGCATTTTCAAACATTACTATTCTTTATGCATCATGTTTTTTGGGTAACCTTTCATTCAACTTATTTTATTTACATTTTCTATCATTCTAGTATTATTTAGACTTGAATCTTCATTCAAATATTGCTACAGCCAACCGTAATTTTTTTTTTTATTGCGCCTTTTCCCAGAAATGACTTTCTTCAGCCTTATGATGAGTTCAGATGCCCTCATGGTTTTATAGCTGCTTAACCGGAAGAAAAAAAAAGATGTGGTCAAAGCTTAACCTGTACAACACTGGATCAAATGTGAGTCATAAAGGTGCTGCTTTTTTTACAAGCTCCCCCCCTCGTTCCTCAAGGCAACACGTTGGATCAAAACAGCCGCTGTTGTTTTCTTTTTTTCTTTGTATCGCTCCTTCGAGTCGAGGGTGCGTTTGTTCTCCACACACAACGTAACCCTAGAAATCAAAGCAAATGCGTGCTGCCATTCTTCCTCTATATAGCACACGCTGCGCCAGCCACTTGTCTATAGCGCCTAAAAGGAGGGGCGGCATCGCCATTTCAGCGACTATTTGTCAGACGGAGGTGGCGGCAGACACTTGACTGATGAGTGTCAGGCGAGGGCCCCCCCTGCGTGCCGCTTTTCTTTGGCATGATGAGTGTAATCAAGGGAGCGGCCCACACACTAGTGGAAAAAAATGCTCTTCAACGGATTGAACTTTAAGTGTTCACCACTCCCTGGTTGAATCTATCAATAAAATGAAAAAGTTCATATCGCAGCTTTGGGCGTGATTGTAGCTAAAAAGCCTCGAAATGACAACACAATCCGATCCAGGAGATAGTTTGTTCAAAAAAAGTCTACCGCTGAATTTCACTTCTTCCTTTGCTTGTGTCATTGCCGCCACCAAGATCCAATTTACAGTATGTGAGATTTAAGCCCCCAGCAAGCACACGAGCACCCATTGAGTATGTAAATCCCCCGTCCACTAAATCGCCAACTTTGTAGCAAAGGCGACCCATAAATTTCCCGACTTCTGAGATTACAATATTGTAGGTGTTACTTTGTGTGACAACCAATTCCAACAAAAGCCCCCACAAATTGCATCCAAGTCCACGTCACAAGGCGAATGCCCAACACACCAGTAAATTTACAATTAAGTCTAGACACAAATTTCTTATGCACCAAAGTAGCATTATAAGCCTTAACTACGTTTTTGCGATACAGTACACGGCAGCCAAGCCCCACGGAGTGCACCTGAAGCCGCTCAAACCACAGCTCAGCAGCTATAATGAACCTACGGAGCACACCCGAGTCCCCGTGGAGACCTCCCGACCCCCATTGCCCAACCCCACACACACACACACGATCAACAACCTGGCAGCAAAGTGAACCTGTAAATTTCCCAGCTTCCAAGGTAATATTCATGGCTTTATACGGAAGCCAAATGAAAGTAAGCCCCCACAGAGTGCACCATAGCAGATGTAATGACATCATGAAGCGCAACCGAGCCCCATAAAAGAAAAAAAAAAAAAACCTCCCTGTTGGCATCTTGACAGAGAAGGTGAAGCCAATACACCGGCATCTAAATTGTATCGTAACTAGGATTCATATTAAGCGGGTGTCAAGACCCACAATATGCACCTGTGGCCACATAAAGAGTAAATCAACTTTGCGGCAGCGTCAATTTGTAGATTTCCCGGCTTCCGAGCTCACTTCATTAAAGAGTCGATGAGAGCCTATAAAGTGCACCCGAGCCCCCGCCCAAAAAAGGTGAAATCCTAAACTCCACGTTCTGTCTACTGGAGGTTTTCAGAATCAGAATCAGAATCAGAATCATCTTTATTGGCCAAGTATGTAGAACACACATGGAATTTGTCTCCGGTATAACACGCTGCATTAGTATTATCGTAAACAACAAAATCATTAAACCATTTTAGAGTAACCAATAGTTTTGTAGTACCATTTTGTAGTACAAGAGGAGTGACTACGTCAGTGACTGTTTAAGGAGTTAATGGCTAGAGGGAAGAAGCTGTTTAAGTGTCTACTGGATTTGGTGCGCATGGATCTGTTTTCGTGGCAACTCTGGAATTTCCTGGCTTCGAGGTAGCAATTCACGTCAGAATTTTTTTATTTGTATTGCCGTATCGCGTGACATGTGCTACGTCACGTGGATCGGTTCTTCACCAAGATGGTGCCGTTTTACTTATGACGAAACACTGGACGTGGCGCATCCAATCACAGTGTGGCGTACGGTATTTTAAAAAAGTGACTTGACCAAAAGTGGACGTATCGGAACATATACAGAGCGTTTTAAGTCATGCAAGTTGCATGCTACGAAGCTAGGAGCTGATTAGCAAACATGGTGTCAACAAATTCATAAAGTTTTTGTCTTTTTAGAGAAAAATCCATCGTCCAGAAATGGGTCCATATCCTCTTTTGTGTCTTTTCTGAACATAAAAACAATGCACATGCACATAATGCCTCCATCGACATAACTGCAGCTACTTGTCCCGCCCGCTTCTTGGTTTGAATCTTGACGGAAACACACGCTGACTGGGTAGGCTCTGGTCGGATTTGTAGTGTGTCTTATTTCGATTCTTATTCAGTAAACATTCAAGTGTGGATGGTTGTCCTCGATGTGCCCTGTGAATGGCGACCGATCTCGGCTGGAGTCGGCCATTCATTTGGGATGGACTCCGGCGTCCCCACGAGGATTAGCTACATAAAATGGTTGCATCTTTCTGCATCCGAAGCTTTTTCATTGTTGGCCACGTCTTTACTGCTATTTTTATTCTCAAATGGTGCTTAGAAAATGACCCCGTAGCTTGACTACAAAACACGACATCTGTACTTCCCTCGCCGTGAAGTTGCCGAGCAATCCAAATGAGATGGGACATTGCTTTGCTCCGGAAGCTGAGTGTTCTTTGCTCCGCTCCGCCACTTGTGAGACGATAAATGTGAGCATATGTCGGCATCAATTACTCAAATCATCCTGCCCGCCGAGCGTCTTTTTGATCAAGTTTGCATCCGCCGAGCGCTGTGTTGTTTCCGCTTGGCAGCGGGAGAGGCAAAGGTTAGACTTTCACAAGTTTTTTTATAAGTCCAGGCTCGGTGTTTAATAGCGAGAGGCGACTAACGAGCAGGCGGCTTCTGGCGGGCGGCTTCAAAAGAGCAGCCGGCACCTTTCCCATCTTGCCACGCTACCCTTCGGTTTCCCCGCATTGCGCTGTTGAGCAAAAATCGCTGAAATCCATCAGCGGGAGACAAGCGAGACGGCAACTGATGTGAAATTAGTTCTCTCTTCTCATCTTCTCGCACCGCCCTCTGCCGCTTCTTTCGCAGATAACTCCATTAGTGTCCTGGCCAAGCACGACACGTTCCGGCGGCAGAAGCAGGAGATGTACTTCCTGCCCATCGTGGTGACGGACAACGGCGCCCCGCCCATGAGCAGCACCAACACCCTGACCATTCGCGTGTGCGGATGCAGCAAGGACGGTATTGTGCAGTCCTGCAACATTGAGGCCTATGTACTGCCCATCGGCCTCAGCATGGGGGCGCTCATCGCCATCCTGGCCTGCATCATTCTGCTCCTAGGTGAGTTTCGGCTGAGTGGTGCAATAGTTCCTCTGAACACCCATACTTTAGGGCGCATTTATGTGATGAGGGTAAATGTTGTGGGTGGCTCGGTGAGGTGGTCCAGTGGTTAGCTCGTCAACCTCACGGTGCAGAGGTACCGGGTTCGATTCCAGCTCCGGCCTTCCTGTGTGGAGTTTGCATGTTCTCCCCGGGCCCGCATGGCTTTTCTCGGGGTACTCCGGTTTCCTCCCACATTCGAAAAACATGCATGGTAGGCTCATTGAAACAAATTGTCCCTAGGTGTGAGTGTGAGCGCGGTTGGTTGTTTGTCTCTGTGTGCCCGGCGATTGGCTGGCAACCGGTTCAGGGTGTCCTCCGCCTACTGCCCAAAGACAGCTGGGATAGGCTCCAGCAGCCCTCTTGTGACCAACCCAACTCTTGTGAGGATAAGCGGATCGGATAATGGACGCATGAATGGGTAAATGTTGTCTACATGTATGTTTCCGGGCAGCCCGGTAGTCCAGTGGTTAGCACGTCGGCTTCACAGTGCAGAGGTACCGGGTTCGATTCCAGCTCCGGCCTCCCTGTGTGGAGTTTGCATGTTCTCCCCGGGCCTGCGTGGGTTTTCTCCGGGTGCTCCGATTTCCTCCCACATTCCAAAAACATGCGTGGCAGGCTGATTGAACACTCTAAATTGTCCCTAGGTGTGAGTGTTAGCGCGAATGGCTGTTTGTTTCTGTGTGCCCTGCGATTGGCTGACAACCGGTTCAGGGTGTCCCCCGCCTACTGCCCGAAGACAGCTGGCATAGGCTCCAGCACCCCCCGCGACCCTAATGAGGATCAAGCAGCTCGGAAGATGAATGAATGAATGTATGTTTACCCGGATGATACAATTTTCACCTCCATCCAACCACATTTCAAGATGGTTCCCTTGACACAGCAGCTCCACTACGCCGTTCCCAAACATTGATTCTTAGGCACAGGTTAAGAAATTCTGCAACTATTTGACAGGTTGATTGATGGAAGTCATCACAGTCACCCCACCAGAAAAAAGAACAGGGAAGGTTAACTTCCAGACCGTTTTTATGACCAAAATGTAGTTTTGCTCCCTGGGTACTTGTCACTCTTGTCACACAACCTCACACTTTCTTTCTTCGAAAGCGCACTGCACAGATTGTTGCTGAACTCGGCTGACATGTGAACAGCGCAACATAACGGTTGTTTCTTTGGCGCGTTATCCCTGCGCCTAACTCTCCAGGCATGACCAATCAACCCATGCTGAATCAAACTGTTATGCTTCATTCAGACAGAGAGAGACGTTCGCGCCACGCCACGCCTTATCCAAAAAAAAAGACGAAGAACATGGCGAGCAGGTTTGCTCATTGTGATAAAACTTTGGCTAATGCTAAATGCTATATTAATCTTGGTTCACAGTTCAGCAGCTGGAAGCGAATAAACACGCTGACTCGCTTTACCACTCTCCAAGCCTGCTGTCTTTTTGGCTCTGTCTCGAATTGCTGGCTGCATCGTACAACTTCCGATGCTCACAGACTGAAATGTTTGTTTTGTCTGACACAGGATGCCATGTGTGTGTTATTTATTAATTTATTTCTTTTCGGACAGCATGGGTGTCACGTGCCAAATGCAATTTCGATGCCAATTAGCTGTTCCGCACGACGCGATATATGTCCTCCAGTTCCAATTTGCTAACTCGCCGAAGGTGCTAACCCCGACTCGCGTCGCGTCAATCGCGCCACCTGGCACAGATATGCATGTCGGTTGTGACGGCAATGCATGTTTGCAATCCTATTGCAAAACTGTGCTTGTTGGATCTGGATTCGGTAAGTGGCTGTCACTCATTGAAAATTGATTTGTACGCCCGACAAATAAAATCATTCTTGTCTCAACCGTCGCAATTTCAACTTCGCAAGCTTGACCTGGTATCTCCGTTGTGTCTCTCTCTCTTCCCCTTTTGTGCTTCGGTCTTTCTCGCATAGTAATAGTAGTGCTCTTTGTGACTCTGCGGCGACACAAGAACGAGCCGCTCATCATCAAGGACGACGAGGACGTGCGCGAGAACATCATCCGATACGACGACGAGGGCGGTGGCGAGGAGGACACGGAGGCCTTTGACATCGCCACCCTGCAGAACCCGGACGGCGTCAACGGCTACCTGCCGCGCAAGGACATCAAGCCCGACCTGCAGTTCATGCCGCGCGCCGGCCACCACTCGGGCCCCAACGGCGTGGACGTGGACGAGTTCATCAACGTGCGGCTGCACGAGGCCGACAATGACCCCACGGCGCCGCCGTACGACTCCATCCAGATCTACGGCTACGAGGGCCGGGGATCGGTCGCCGGCTCGCTCAGTTCGCTGGAGACCACGTCATCCGACTCGGACCAGAACTATGACTACCTCAGGGAGTGGGGCCCTCGCTTCAGGAGACTTGGCGAACTGTACTCGGTGGGCGAGAACGACCGCGAGACCTGACCTGAAAAAAAAAAAACACAAAATAAGACTTTCTGAATTTTTTTTTCTCTTCTGTCCACCTGTGTATTAAGCGCTAGAGTTCTATCGGCTTTTAGAAACAGAAAAAAAAAATAACAAACAGGCCACTTTTTTTGTTTTGTATTCTTCATAGAGTCGAATTATAGCAGTCATCCACATCGTAATCGTTGAGCCGAAACAAGCCGTCTTTTTACTAGGAGATTCTTGTGGAGTGTAAAAATTAAAAAAAAAAGTTTAGATTCCGTTGTGGAGTGTCTAGCAGTGTTTTGGGTGTTAGTCATTGCTGTGACTTCCAGTAGCAGAGAGCCGGGAGGCCCTGTCCAGTCAGAGAATCTTGAACGGACTTAAAAGCAATACTTGGTCGACCTTACAACAATGAATGTATGCGAGGAGGATTTGAACAACAACAAAAAGACAAAAAAAAAAAAAAAAAAAAGGGTGTTGGCTTTGACAAAAAGTGACTTTGTTATCATTTGATATGTTCTCTCTATGGTGGCCACATTTCTAAACGACGCTTTATACAACTCTTTGTATTTACATGCTACAGGTGGACCGTCACCATCGAGCTAGCCTATAAAAAAAAAAAAAAAAAAAAAAGACGCGAGGACAACAACAATAAATGTAGAAACTCTGAGGCCTTCTTTTTACAGAAGCAAGTTAAATTACCTAATGTTTTTTTTTTTCTTGTGTTGATTCTTCATGACCTTTCATCAGTGTATGTGCATCTTTTTCCTTTCAATGCTGAAAACTCCACAAATAATTGGGCTTTAGCATCTTTCTGCTAACTTGGCATTTGATTCGCCAGAAAAAAAAAAGACAAATCCAGCCCGTGTGCATATTGTAAGTACACTGTATGATATGACGAAAGAAAAAAAAAAGGCTTGTGCTGTACATAGCATTTCTGCTAACGTCATTAGTTTCAGACAAAGGCTGGTTGAGAATTTCAAATTTCTGAAGTGTAACAAAGACAGAAGACTCGATGGTCAGGCGACTAGCGCGTTCTTCCTTCCGCTCACCTTTTCTGCCGTGCGTTCAATGCTTATCGGTGTGTATGTTCAATTATTTACTCCCCTGTATTGTAATCTCTCCAGATTACCTTGTATTGTTTCCTACTTGTTCAAATATATTTTTATAAATAGCGTTGAATGGGTGCCGTCTGCTACTTCAGGAGGTTGCCGGAGACGATCCACTTGGAGAGAAAGCAAACCCGCCCCCGAGATGACCAACGTATTAGCCACGGTTGGACACGGACCTTGATTTTAAGGTCAGAGATGGGTTCGCGTCACATTCGTTCCGTTACGGGAATGGAATACAAATTAAACTGCCTCCATCTTTTCTTTGTAGGAAAACAAGTTTTTGTTTTGTTTTTCAAATAAAGCGTCAGATGTCGACAAGTGCAACTCGCAGGAGATAGTTTTTCATTATTCTGGGAGGGTTGCTCGTGAGGTTGGCCATCCGTTTGTTGTTTTTTTATACTTGTGTCAATTTATTGTCACTTTTAAATCATGTTCAGTATATAAGATGGTGCAGCAATTACAAATGGATTAGCATACGTTCAGGTCCTGTCACGGTCTAACAGTCAGTGTCGGATATTGATTACATGATCCCAGACATGTTAAGAACGGGGCTCGGGTTCTGCTTTTAACGTTTACCATTTTGGACTGAGCAGCCATGACAATCGTGCATCGTATCCAACGTAGCAAGACCATTAGTCTAGAATTCTATTCCAGTTGTCCTGTGTCTGGTAAGCTTTTCGGGTTAGGGTTGGTTGTTATCACTCTTTTCCTCTTCACTAAATGAGACGCCTACAACTAAAAGCGTCCAAGATGTTGCCTTGTATTTCCCATTTAATTTGACGTTTAGAGACATGTACCGGATTTTCCGCACGATAAGGCGCACCGTCAATGAATGGCCTATTTTAAAACTGTTTTCATATATAAGACACATAGAATGGAAGCTACAATAGTGGCTGAGGGTGCGTCATGCATCCACTAGTTGGAGCTACGCTAAAGAGAATACAATACAATCCAATACAGCTTTATTTATATCGCGCTTACACAACTGCTGCAGCTGTAACAAAGCGTTGTACACATTTAACCCTCGTAGTGCACCGCTTGGGATAAATGTAAAATGATGTCTTTGAATCACAGGCAAAGGCTGTCACGTTGTGCCCGAAGCGATAAAATGATTGCTTCGTGCACAACAAGATAATGAGGTGGATCCCCGAAATAGCAGACAGAGAAAAGATGGTCCGAGAACAAATGAGTTTTAATACAAACACAAAATACCCGTCCGGGAGCAACAAACAGAAAACGCTGGTCAAAATCAGGACCAGGAATAAAAGGAAGTAACAGAAAACGCTTGCGAGAAAATGGCAAGGAATATAGTTGGTAACAATAGGAATTGACAATAGTGGATTAAACGACGCGCAATCACAGTCACAAGGCTACACGGCAACGAATAGATTTGGGCAATAATCGAGAGATTTGGCACGGCGTTGAATACTCCGGCAGTAAGTCAACTGCCCGAGCACAAAGATAAAGCCTGTGTAATCAGACCTTGATGGGTGACAGGTGTGTCGGCGGTAGGCAGGAAAAGCCTGCCCCCTGCTGGCAAACACGGGACGTGACAGTACCCCCCCCTCAACGGACGCCTCCCGGCGGCCTACCCGGCTTGGTCGGATGAGCTGCGTGGAAGTCGCGCAGAAGGGACGGATCAAGGATCCAGGAGCGGGGCACCCATTGCCGATCCTCAGGCCCGTAGCCCTCCCAGTCGACCAGATACTGGAACCCCTTACCCCTGCGCCGAGAGTCCAGGATGGTACGAACCGTGTACACCGGGTCACCGTCGACGACCCGCGGAGGGGGGGGCGGAGTGGAAGGTGGAGCCAAGGGACTGGAAACCACTGGTTTGAGCAGGGAAACGTGGAACACGGGATGAACCTTCATGGCGGGCGGCAGCCGGAGCCTGACCGTGACGGGGTTGACGATGGACTCGACCACGAACGGTCCAGTGAATCGGGGCCCCAGTTTCGCGGACGTGCCGGCCAGGCGGAGATCCCTCGTAGCCAGCCACACCTCCTGCCCCACCACGTAAGTAGGTGCCGGGCGCCGACGACGGTCTGCGATCTGCTGGTTCCGGGTCGCCGTGCGGGCCAATGCAGCTCGGGCCTCTTTCCATACGCGGTGGGCTCGCTTGAGGTGATGCTGCACAGACGGGACCTCCACCTGTCCTTCCTGGGACGGGAACAGCGGCGGTTGATACCCGTAGGCCGACATGAAGGGGGACCTACCAGTGGCTGAAGAGACGAGGGTGTTGTGTGCGTACTCCACCCACGGTAGATGGTCGACCCAGGAGGAGGGACTGCGCAGGCATACACAGCGGAGGGCCGCCCCCAGATCCTGGTTGGCACGCTCGGCTTGTCCGTTGGACTGGGGGTGATATCCCGAGGTCAGACTGACCGTGGCCCCGAGGGATCGGCAGAACCGCTTCCATACGCGGGACACGAACTGGGGCCCCCGGTCCGAGACGATGTCCATCGGGATCCCATGGAGACGGAAGACGTGTTGGACTAGGAGGTCGGCGGTCTCCAGTGCAGACGGCAACTTAGACAGCGGAACAAAATGAGCCGCCTTAGAGAACCGGTCCACGATGGTGAGGACGACCGACCGCCCACGGGATGGAGGAAGGCCCGTGACGAAATCCAGGGCGATGTGTGACCAAGGTCGAGGAGGGATGGGCAATGGCTGGAGCAGGCCTGCCGCAGGCCTATGTGAGACCTTGCCGCAGGCGCAGGCGGAGCAGGCATTGATATAGTCCACCACATCCTTCCGAAGCTCCGGCCACCAGAACCGCTGGGTGACGAGATGCACAGTCCGGTTCACCCCAGGATGGCAGGCCACCTTGGACCCGTGCCCCCACTGCAACACCTCCGAGCGCAGAGGTGGGGGTACAAACAACTTCCCTGCGGGGCATCCAGCCGGGACCTGGACACCATCCAGGGCTTCCTGGACCTTCTGTTCGATCTCCCATCTCAACGCCCCCACGATGCACCGGGTCGGGAGGATGGTCTCTGGTGACCGGTCCCTCTCCACGGGGTCGTGGAGACGGGAAAGGGCATCGGGCTTGGTGTTCTTAGAGCCAGGAGAGTATGTGAGGATGAAATTAAACCGGGTTAAGAATAGTGCCCAACGGGCCTGACGGGGGTTGAGTCTTTTAGCAGAGCGGAGATATTCCAAGTTCTTGTGGTCGGTGTAGACCGTGAACGGTTCCTTAGTCCCCTCGAGCCAGTGGCGCCATTCCTGAAGGGCGACGATTACGGCTAGCAGTTCACGATTGCCCACGTCGTAGTTGGACTCTGCTGTACTGAGTCGACGAGAGAAAAAGGCGCAGGGGTGCAATTTCTGGTCGACCGGGGAACGCTGGGACAGAACAGCCCCGACCCCTGAATCCGAGGCGTCCACCTCTACAACGAACGGGAAGTCCGGGTTAGGATGGTGCAACACCGGGGGACTTGTGAATGCGGCCTTTAAGCTAGAAAATGCCGACTCAGCAGCCGAATCCCATTTGAATGGGATTTTTGTGGACGTCAGACGGGTCAACGGGAGTACCTTTTGGCTGTAGCCGCGAATAAAACGACGGTAGAAGTTAGCGAACCCCAAGAAGCGTTGCAACTCCTTCCGGTTAGTCGGTGTTGGCCAGTTCGTCACCGCCTCCGTCTTGGTGGGGTCTGCTCTCAGCTTGCCCTGCTCAATAATAAACCCCAGAAAGGAGATGACAGGCACATGGAATTCACACTTCTCTGCCTTGACGAAGAGCCTGTTCTCTAATAAACGCTGCAATACCAGTCTGACGTGTCGCTTGTGTTCATGAATTGATTGGGAAAAAATTAAAATATCGTCGAGATAGACGAAACAGAAAATGTTCAGCATGTCTCTCAACACGTCGTTGATGAGATTCTGAAAGACGGCGGGAGCATTTGTCAGCCCGAAGGGCATAACCAGATATTCAAAATGGCCGAGCGGGGTCTTAAAAGCAGTCTTCCACTCGTCACCTTTCCGGATGCGAACCAGGTGGTAGGCACTGCGTAAATCTAATTTTGAAAAGATTGTGGCTGACTGTAAAGGGGCGAAGGCGGAGTCTAGCAACGGTAGCGGATACTTATTTTTTACCGTGATGTCGTTCAGACCTCGATAGTCCACACACGGTCGCAGGGATTTGTCCTTCTTTTCAACAAAGAAAAACCCCGCACCTAACGGCGATCGCGATGGTCTAATTAGACCTGCAGCGAGCGAGCTGTTGATGTATTCCGTGAGTGCCTCGCGCTCGGGTTTAGACACCTGATACAGCCGTGAGGTTGGCAACGGAGCGCCCGCCTGCAGGTCTATGGCGCAATCGTAGGGTCGGTGCGGGGGCAACGAGCGTGCGCGATCCTCGCTGAACACCTGTCGCAAGTCATGATAGCAGTCTGGCACTCCGTCAAGGCAGATAGTTTCGGGGATGTCGTCACCGGCACGTTCGTGCTGCCCTACGGCTGATCCTAGACAACGCTCATAACAGTTCCGGCTCCAACTCTCTATTGCCGGACGCTCCCAGGAGATTACGGGGTTGTGAGTCCTGAGCCAGGGCAAGCCGAGAATAACCGGAGCGTTACGACACTGCATTAAATAGAACCGTAAATGCTCAACATGGTTACCGGATAATTTTAGTTTTAGTGGTTCCGTTCTTTGCGTCACGACCCCCAGGAGGCGTCCATCGAGATCACAAACCCGCCTCTTATCGGCCAACTTCTCGACATAACAGCCCAGGTCAGCGGCGAAGTCGGTATCCATAAAACAACCATCAGCCCCCGAGTCTATCAGAGCCCTAACCCGCCGCGACCGGGACCCCTCACATATCTCGCCCTCGAGTTCCAGTCTCCCGGTGTGTCCCGGCCGGGAGTCAGTTCGCCGAGGCGTGGGGGACTCTGCGCGGGGTCGGGACTCACAGTTTTTGGAGGGCGAGGATGGGGAATGTTCCGGTCGGCTGGGAGCAGCATGAGGTCCCCGTTGACAGCTGTCAGACCGAGCCCGATCGTTGAATCGGCGCCGTCTCTGCTCCGGTCCAACGTTTTCGCCACCCAGCTGCATCGGCTCCTCCCCGCAGTACGTGGCACACCGGGACGGAGAACGATCACCTCCCCGCTCCCGGTTTCTCTCTCTCAGGCGGTTGTCCAGTCGCAGGGAGAGCTCGATTAACTCCTCCAGGTTGGAGCTGTGGTCGCGAGTCGCCAGCTCATCCTTGAGCTCGGTGTTTAATCCACGACGAAACAGTCCGCACAGCGCCCGGTCGCCGTAGCCACTCTGGGCGGCCAGAATCTGGAACTCGATGGAGTAGTCCGCAACCGATCGCCTCCCCTGGTGGAGTTCAAGTAGCCGGCCCTCAGCCTCTCTGCCCCGCACGGGATGGTGGAACACCCGGCGAAACGCCGCCACGAAGCCGTGGAATGAAGACCGGAGGCTCGGCTTCGCGTCGCTTGTCGCCATCGCCCATGACGCCGCCGGACCTGTCAACAGGCTCATAATATATGCCACCTTCGCGGCGTCAGTAGCATAGAGGGAGGGTTGCTGGTCGAAAACGAGCGAGCACTGGTGGAGGAAGTACCCACACTGCCCGTGCTCACCCCCGTAACGTGGGGGGTGTGGAAGCGAAGGCTCCCTCATCATTGTGGGAAATGATGCGGGTGCCTCAGGGGTGGCAGGACGAATCACGGAGGGAGGTGCTCTCCGTTCCTCCACCCGTACAAGACGGGGTTCGAAATCATCGAACCTGTGAGCCAGCATGGCAACCGCGCGGCTGATTTCCGCAATGGCTTGGCCCTGCTGACTCAACTGTTGCTCTCGGCAGGGCAGAGCGGAAAAAATCTTTTCTAAGTCTGCGGGATCCATGGTGGCCGGAGTATTCTGTCACGTTGTGCCCGAAGCGATAAAATGATTGCTTCGTGCACAACAAGATAATGAGGTGGATCCCCGAAATAGCAGACAGAGAAAAGATGGTCCGAGAACAAATGAGTTTTAATACAAACACAAAATACCCGTCCGGGAGCAACAAACAGAAAACGCTGGTCAAAATCAGGACCAGGAATAAAAGGAAGTAACAGAAAACGCTTGCGAGAAAATGGCAAGGAATATAGTTGGTAACAATAGGAATTGACAATAGTGGATTAAACGACGCGCAATCACAGTCACAAGGCTACACGGCAACGAATAGATTTGGGCAATAATCGAGAGATTTGGCACGGCGTTGAATACTCCGGCAGTAAGTCAACTGCCCGAGCACAAAGATAAAGCCTGTGTAATCAGACCTTGATGGGTGACAGGTGTGTCGGCGGTAGGCAGGAAAAGCCTGCCCCCTGCTGGCAAACACGGGACGTGACAAAGGCATTCAGAAAAACACGAGAGAGCTGAAACCTATGGAGGGGTTCGAAAATGGCCTACATTTCATGACGTCACCGGCTGATAATTCTCAGGCATTGCAGCAATAATAAAAAAAAACGTTTTGATACCTTAATCTTCACAATTTACATATTTTGCACCAAAGAGACCCATTATAATTAATATTTTTGAATGCATCGTAAACCTAATGTGTAAACATGGATTTCGCGCGATTTTTACGTCAATCACTTTGTTTTCGCTTGGACAGACGTATGCATGCCACATTGTTGAGTTGAGGTCATTCTAATTGTGCAACTTTTAGGTGCCGCCAGAGGATCGCAAATGAGTTTGCCTTTTTGCAGGAGGCTTCAAACCAATGCATTTTACATGAACACGTCTGGTCGGGATTGTTAGTAGGGCTTGGTTGGGTTTTTTTTCCTTTTGCAAAAATAAAGAATAAAAAATCCCAAAGAAGTAATAAAAACTATATATGTATGGATAGCACAGATGCCTCTGAACATTTTGAGTGTTTGAAAAAAAAATGTTTGTATAACACAAAATATATCATTACAAAAATTGTAAAATGCGTAACTTAAGGCCTTTTTAATTTGGAGCACACAAGGGTTAAAATACTATGTCCAAGAAATCTGAAGATGGATCCATATTTAAGGTGCATCGGATTATCAGGCGCACTATCGGCTTGTGAGAAAATTGAATGTGTTTAGATGTGGCTTACAGTGCGGAAAATACGGGAGTTAAAACAAAGGTTGGTGTGAAATGTGAGAAACATCTATCTACCTCTGTTGCCGACCCTTTAGAGAAACACTATCAGTAGTGTACCCCGCTGTTCCAAAGTGATTCTCGTCCTGCGTGATGTTCTCATTTCATCTCATCTTAAAAAAAATGAAAAAAAAAGTGGAAAGAAGAGGACCTCTCCTGTGAGACAGGGGAAGAAGATAAAAAAGAAAGTAAATTGGAACATTTCATCAGAAAATACCATCCAAAGAAAGCCTTGTAACACCCGCACGCTTGTGATTTAAAAGCCGCGAAAGAAACAACAGGGCGGACGCACCGGCCGCGTTGAATCTGTTGTAAGACGGCTGGTGGCAGGTTTATGCATCATCTAACAGCGGGATGAGCGGCCCTGTAGCTTTCCATTTCCTACGCTGCTCTTCACTTACTCACCAACTTTTTTTTTATGCCTTTCTCACTGCTATAAATGTCAGTTTGCTGTCTTTCTGTGTGCTACACAGAGGGAGAAACATGGCTTTTAACACACTTGACTCACTGTGTTATCCTTATCGTTTAGAAATAGAAATAAAACGGAACAGCTACAACTGATCTTTAGAATGGAAAAAAAAGATGTCTCCCGTCCAGTTGCTCATGGCAGACAATAGATAAACACTCTCGCAACAAATTATCCCTAAAGTATTACTATTATCAGTGCTATTGCGATCGCGCGTTTAACACGTTATACGATAACTACAAACCAGACAGAATTTCATCACTTTTTTTTTCTCCATTTTTACTTTTGCAATGTGGAATCATCATATAGTAATTGTAGTGAGTGCTCTCTTGCCATGTTAGTCATTACAACTGCCACCCTGCGCAATCGGAGGAGACAGATGCAAAATAATCCAGACCGTAAATAAAGAACATTAAGCACATGCTCAATGTTCTGTCATAATTGTTGTAATCATAACTCTTGCCCGTCGTTCATGATTATTGGCACCTTTCACAATAGAAATAAACACCAAAACTAGAAACAATTTACAGATTTAAAAAAAAAAGGGTGCTTTGCACCGTTGTGGGCATAAACACCCTCAACTTATTTCAATGCCAAATGAAGGACTACAAAAAAAAAAAAAAAAAACCCAAAAGCAAAAACTTAACTTTTTGCCTCTATTCATTTGCCACATAGGAAAATTGACTTGTTCACCCACTTTACTGCACACATTATTATTACCCCCCCCCCCCGACTACCCCCCCTCCCAAAAAAAAATAGGATTAAAAAAAAAACACATCAGAAACCTTATCAGTACCCATGAGCAATACGAGGAAATGTCGGACACAAAACGAGTCTTTCATGCCTTGAAGTTGTGGATGAGCACGTTTTCGTGTCTTTTTTTTTTTATTTTTATCAGATTGACATTATGAGGTGTTAACAGGAAAATTCAGAGCCTTTCGTGCTGCGCTGCATGAAATGAAGGACCCAAGGTAAGCGTACAAATTTCTCCAATCACATTGGTTTGCATAGGGAAACTTTTTTTTTTCTGTACTTCAACAATGGAAATGATGTTGAAACCTTCATTCACTCCCTAAGTGAGGGTCTGTTGTCACACATAATAAAAAGTATACAAAGTGAAAAACGTCCACGATCACTGATTGAGATGGTCTACAAATAAGTGCTGTGGCCACACATTGAAAAAAAAACAACAACAAAAACCCGAATGCGCGTGCATGGGTAAACCCACTATCGGCACACACACACTTTTTTGTGTCCCACACTCGGTAATGGATAACATCAGAAGCTTTTGTTATTTATGAGAATGCTGAGAATCAGATAAAGGCCGACAAAGTCTAATCTCCTGACAAGATTAGCAGGGAGGCAAGACCGCAAACCATGCTCAGAAATAGAAATTTTTTAAAAATGACAACAAAAAAACAGTAATGTGGGGGAAATTGCATCATATCTAATCTCCTCAGCTCATAGAAAAGTAAATAGGAAGCCTGATGGGTTGTACTGTAACACCATGTTACCATTCTGATTAATTATCAAAAGCTTTTCTAGTCGATGACAAGGATTATAACACAATGAGTTCACCCGTTAATTCTCACTGCGACCAATGCTGTCAATCAGATGGACCTTTCCAACCGAGTGCTCCTGCGTAATTCATTTGTGCATGGTGGCGCTTATCATGAACTGGCAAGAGCAGCCATCACATTAACCCTCGTAGTCCACCGCTTGCGATAAATGTAAAATGATGTCTTTGAATCAAAGGCAAAGGCATTCAGAAAAACACGAGAGAGCTGAAACTTATGGAGGGGTTCGAAAATGGCCTAAATTTCAAGACGTCACCGGCTGATAATTCTCAGGCATTGCAGCAATAATAAAAAAAACGTTTTGATACCTTAATCTTCACAATGTACATATTTTGCACCATAGAGACCCATTATAATTCATATTTTTGAATGCATCGTAAACCTATTGTGTAAACATGCATTTCACGCGATTTTTACGTCAATCGCTTTGTTTTCGCTTGGACAGACGTATGTATGCCACATTGTTGGGTTGAGGTCATTGCAATTGTGCAACTTTTAGGTGGCGCCAGAGGATCGCAAATGAGTTTGCCTTTTTGCAGGAGGCTTCAAACCAATGCATTTTACATGAACACGTCCGGTCCGGATTGTTAGTAGGGCTTGGTTGGGACCTCCAGACACATTTTTTTTTTCCTTTTGCAAAAAATAAAGAATAAAAAATCCCAAAGAACTAATACAAACTATATATGTATGGATAGCACAGATGCCTCTCAACATTTTGAGTGTTTGAAAAAAAAGAATGTTTTTATAACACAAAATACATCATTACAAAAATTGTAAAATGCGTAACTTAAGGCCTTTTTAATTTGGAGCACACAAGGGTTCATGTTACAGCAACAATGCGCAGAAAAATAATCTTTTGATTTTGATTTAAACTCCATTAAATATGTCTAGTTCTATTGTGCAAGATGTCAGATAAACGCTGAAAATTGTGTTGCCTGAAGTGCTGGGCTATGAAATATTTTTCCCATTTTGGTTATTTTTGAGCAGTGTCAAAATGTGTCAATCGAAGATGGGTTGCTTGAGTTATTCAACCGCGAGGTTATGAAATGGTTGACACATTAGCGATTTTGTGTTCTATTTCAGATGAGGTAAAAATTTCTCAATCCAACATGTTTTATTTGAGCTACTCCAACCAGTGGTCATGAAATATTTTATCTGTTAATCAAAATGTTGGGTTGTTTATTTTAACCAAGTGGTATGAAATGTTTTACCCATTTTGGGTTGTTTTGGGGCTCAGTCAACATTACTATTCCAAGATGGGTTGTCGACTATCCACACCTGGCCAGCACAAATTACCACCAGGTAAACTCATCTTCTTGGTCAGGTAAAGTCTTGATTTTTATTTTTTTAACATGACATATATAATCCATATTGTCTGTCTTGCATTACCCACTCAAGTAATATCTTTTTCTTATCGAGGCTCATTGGTAGATAAGGTTGGCTAACAACGCAGCTAGCTGTTAGCTGACATCAAACAAGCACACACTGATAAAGCATTCCTGTTTTATTCACAGCCATTTATTGAATCAATGATTTAATATAAAAAAAAACTCATCGTAATACTTGTGTTTATTTTTTATTTTGAGCTCAGCAGCAAAGCAGCTGGTTTGGTTTGCTAGCTTACCAGCTAATTTGCTAGCTAGTTAGTCTTGTAGTTCGGAAGATAACTGGCCAATCAAGGGTATAATTTATTTATATAAATTAGCACGACTTAGATGTACAGGATGTGTAATGGATGCCAGCTTGGACTGTGTGACTCTACAGTACATTCGTAAAACCTTACAGATGCGAATAATCACATACATGTATTTCGAGCAAATTCATTAAGCCTGTCACAAATAGATTTTGGCACAACACGTGCACGCTTGCTGAGGGATTAAAGTTTTATTTTGGTCGGATACAGACTGACAAAATCCCAAGTGTGCCACTCCATAAGTTTTTGATACCTACTGTATGTGTTGCCACAGATGAAGTTGGGGAAGTCTCACTGAGGCAGCCGCCAGCCTTGCTTCCACCTAAAGTCAATAAAACTGCCTGCAAAATAGATAAAGACACACCGTTCCAGAAGGGAGCCTGGCCTACATCAACAATAGGCATGTAAGTCCTCCAGCGCATCGCTTCTGATTTGCGACATTATTTGGAGTCACGCCTTCAATTTCTATCGACCACGGTTTATTAATGATGTATGACTGGGCTGACGTGAGATTTTTTTTTTTTTTTGGTATGAATTCTGAAAACTGAACAGCATGAGCCAGATAAAAAAGTGAGGAAGCGGGCCGCAACAACTCGGTCCACTCCCTGGAAGCAAACTTTCTTCCTCAACTGGAGCGCACCTGATCCTATTGTTTACCGTGGTATTTCTATTTCTCCTGTGAAGATCAAAGTGGACCAAATTAGACACGCAAACACTGATGAATTCCAACGTGAAGGTTAGCTAACTTGAATAAGTTCAATCGTAATGAGGGATACAGAACAGTCAGGGGCTTTATTTGGGAATTCTGCTGGGATGTTGTTATTGTGAGCAAAAGGTAAGAAAGGTTGTTTTGTTGATGTGAATCAGTACACAGGTTTTTTAAATTTATTACCGAATGGAAGCTAATGAACTTACTTTACTGCGCGCAAATCTTGTAGAACATACCTCCAGTGTTGTGAAGTGTAGGACATTTGTATTTGCAAACAACAATAACGTTTAAAGCCGTAAATCCGGATGAACGGAGCTTCACACTTGCTTTCCCAGCTGTCTTGCGTAACCCGCTTCTGATCGTGGTTCAATTGAACAAATTCCCTTGAAGGAGTTTGTCAAAGTATCATCAGACTTTGCCCCATAATATTCCCACATTAGTTGGTGTCGGCAATGAATAAATAAAATAACCTCGGCCATCTGTTGAGCTTACGTGCTTCGAATGTGTTTGTAGTTCAGGTCCTGCAATATACCGCTAATAACACTTTTTGTATCAATGATATCTGCATTGTGTCTGTCCCACTTTAGCATCGTCAGGAGCCAGAACGAGAGAGAGAAAAAAAAAAGCTCTTAAAATATAAAAAAAAACTGTCTCTTTGCTGGAGGCCAACATGACACATTTAGGCTGTGACTGACATCAAACTATTTCGAGATGTTTGTTTAATGATCGCGTGGCAGACGCATTTGCACGACAGTGGTGAAAGCAAACCAGAGAGAGGTTTTTTTTTTTTTTTTTTGCTGCACTCGACACCTTCAAGAGTCACAAAAAGAACACACACGACAGGAAGAACAGAATGTCGACAAAAGAAGGCCGTGACTTTTTGATTTGATCAGGGGTGGGCAAGGTTCGCCCTGTTTTCTTTAATCTGGCTCACCGAGTATTAACGCTATCAAGAGTCTCATTATATTCCTGGCATTGATTTAGCGGTTTAACCCTTCCATGCAGCCTGTAACCTCATAACATGATAAACTGTCCACTGTAGCGATGTCACTGAAAGGGTTAATGAAATTATTTTTAGATTTTTTTTTCAATTTTTAATTTTTTTTTAAAGAAGTTGCCAGCTGATTCCTTGACAATATTCATCTACTTTGCAGACTGTTCCTTGTTAGAGCATTGTTATCTCATAAAAGTTGGTGGGCGCAAGACTTTGATCGAGGCCCACTTACCCGATGAGGCGAAGACGATCAATACGTAATCATAATTAAGAGGAAGGGATGTCCTCCTTGAGTCTTACTGCGTCGGAAAAGTGCAATTAGATGACTTTTGAAGACGTTTTCAAGGCTAACAGCGGTAGCGACCATATGGACAAGATCACCGATACTTACTGGTGATTTAAACAGGAACAAGAAAAGAGGAGAAAATGATAATGAATTCTTCTCCAATTGTCACATTTAATCATTCCGGCTAATTACTTAAGCGAGAATTAAGGCAAGATGAATCATGTTTCATTATTAAGCGTCGGGGCGGTGACAAGAGTGTTACTAATTACCGTTTTTCTTTTAGGCCGGATTTAATCATTAAAGCTAATTACTTGTGCCACAAAAAGATCTCAGATGGTTTAGACTAATACTCTCATTTATTTAGTAATTAAAATGAAAAACTGAAAATGTAATGGGGACCAAAAAAAGCTTTTCACTTTGAACATAATATCTCATCACATAGATACAAAAGAAAAATGTTGCCCTCCCCCCAAAAAGTTTGAAAAATAATCTTAGAAAGACCTTAAAATGAAGAATAAATAAATAAGAGTAAGGGAGGCAATACAAGTGTATTTATTTTATTTACCTTATACACGTTATTGTATGCTGCTATTTTTCACTTTCTGGCCGTTTTGCCCTGCGGGACTACGGGGGCAGCTGATGGATCGTGGCAGGTCTAGTGGAATGCAAGTTTGGAGACAAAAAAGAGTTCAGTGAGAACATGAAAAAATGATTTCTGAAAAGCAATCCTGGTTCACCATCCTACATCTGGATAGGGAATCCTCCTGAACTCAACTTCGGACGTTTTGAGTCAATGGGGAGAAAACTGCCCACATCCCATGATCTCTTTCATTCCATCGATATGCCTCCGTATGAGGAAGCTGCTTATGAGTCATCCTCTCATGTTCGTCGTCGGTTTCATGAGTCCTGTCAAACGTCACCATCTTTTATTGAAACGCATCTTAAAAGACGCTGCTATTCCCGAGTTGATATATTGCAAGATGGCCACCGGGAGCGGGATCTAAAGGGACACCCGGTGATCCAGCAAATGGCGGAAAGCTGCTGCGCTGCTGCACAGCAGGTGTTCTGGGACCAAACCGGCGGATGAATCTTTTATTCTGTTAAACAGGAAGACAAAACATCGAGGCTGGCTAATGCAGGCAGATGTACGATTCCTCTTTGCTCTGCTTTCATCATGCTTCCCGCGCTTAACGAGGAAATACAAGGGAGCTTTTGACGAGGGTGAATTTGCCTTAAAGCGACCGGTCCCAATCTGTCAGCCGCCATGCCGCACATTCGAACGTGACGCAAAACCGATGACTCGCAGGAAGTGGTGAAGACGTTACACATTCATAGGAGCAGGGAGATTACGGTTGATTTCCAATTATTAGCAGCCTCAAACTTAATGATCTCCCCTTGAGACAGCCGCATTCTTCTCGTTGCCCCTCACCTTATTTTAATTCGACCTTACCCCTCTTGAATTTGCTATGTGCTTTTGCCTTTGTTATTGCTTGGCAACATTTATTTCCTGAGCTCTCGAAGGCTTTTTCATTCAATAAAACTCGGTAAATTTCACAGGCGTCTTCATTCCAATTCAGATTTACATTTTGGAGGGGTTATGAGTGGTTATGATCAAACGTTAGTATCTATAATTTGTAAACAGATGTCTTTCTCCACTTTGATAGATTGGAATAACTTAAGCAATTTTCATTTTTGATGGAAAGATACCAGCTTTGAATGACAGGTTGCATATGTGCGTGAAAGGTCGCACTACATATTCTATAATCTGCTTTATTATTGTCATAAAAATATTAAAGCAATCAGTTGACTTTTTATTTTCAAAAGTTTTAAAAATATTTGATACTTCTTCTTGTTTTACAGCAGTAAGGAACATCGTGGAGGAGTTTTTTTCTACGTATCTATCTATTTCAAACAAGTTTGATGGATCAGGAATTTGTTTTGCTAGGTTACTGCCGATATGACAAAATACTCATTACATTCAGTTGCTATTTCTGCAGTTTTTTCCAGAATAGTATTTTTGCCTTTCATAAAATACTCTGGATAATAATTTTTTTTAGGACTATTTCTGATTACTTGATTAAGTATTTTCCATATTTCTTGTGTGTTACCTTTATTCTGCTCTAATAGTGCATGATAATGATCTTTTTTACTGGTTCTTATAATACTTACCAGTTTATTTTTATAGGTCTTATAATTTTTTTCTGCTTCTTCAGTTCTCAATTTTAAAAACAATTTATATAAATAGTTTTTTTTTTACATGCGTTTTCTATGCCTTTCGTTATCCCTGGCTTACTTGGGTCTTTATACTTTTTGGAGACTTTAGTTAATGGAAAACGTGTATCATATATGGAGATTATGGTGGACTGAAATACTTCAAAGGCTTTATTTGGGTCTTGGTTTGAGTAGACCTCAGTCCAGTTTTGTTTTTCTAGGTCTTGCTGAAAAGCATCGATGGACCTCGCGGTCGCTGGCTTCCCTGCAGTCGTCGCTGGCTTCCTCGCAGTCGTCACTGGCTCCCTCAGGGTCGGTCGTCGCTGGCTCCCTCGCGGTCAGTCGGTCTTGAAAAAGTTATTGTCCAGATCCAAGTTGTTCTCAGGGTCAAATGTCTTGTGGTCAGGAGGGTTGGAAGTCATTAAAGGGTTAAAAGGGTCATCAAAGAGTTCGAAGTCCATGTTTTTTGGTATGTGAATTTCCTGCTTCAGTAGGGTCAGAGTTTTTGTCGTTGAGTGGTGAACAATTCTCAGTATGCTGCTTGATGTGTTGGAGTACTGGTGCGGGGGTGGATGATAAGTTTGTCATGTCTTAAGTAGGCAGTTTCCCCCTGTCACGTGCAGCTTTTCATTTTGGGAGGAGCTCTTTTCTTTTTTGTCGTACGGCATCTGTAGAGTCTTCATTGATGTAGATGTTGGAGACTTTAAGTATTTTGCTTTATGTAGGATCCTTCATCTGTCCTTGTATTTTAGAAATTTCACCACAACTGGCCTCGGTCGAGGTCTTCCAGGTTCTTGTCTTCACAGCTTTCATTTGAATCAGCTGTCAAGAAGCGCAACCCCAAATTTTGTTTTTTTCATAACCTGTGAGCTGAGCACAGCGGCAGAGTATGACAGCATGCAATGATAAAAAAAAGGGCACAAAAAGAAACAGGAAGTCTGGTGTTTTGTAACGACCGTCATTGTTGGTTCTGACTGAACCGAACTCTTGAACTAAGTCATCTTCATGCAAGGCCTCTCATTCAAGCTCATAAAATGTGAAAATGAATTTGCTAGAGAAGACACGGCATTAACTCGAAATGAAAGTCCTGGCCTTAATGGTTGCCGCTTTGTCCGGCAGGCTGACTTTTGTCCAGACATTAATAACGGCAACATAACAGATACGGAGTGCAGTATTTTGTCTTCATAATTACTCCTTTCTTTAACGATGCGGCAGAATATGAGGATCCATCTTGGCGCCGGCTCCTTTTGTGTAATTAAATGCAAGCAAAGCTGGCCCACGTTTCACTTTAGTGTGTTTCAATTTTTGTCAGCAGGTTTGCCGTAATGCGGCGATCTGAATTTCAAATGATGAATGAAAATCCAGTGCTTAGCCGAGCAATTCCATTAAAGAGGCACATTATGGAAATTAAGACAAAAACCGACATTGCGTAATTCAATTTTCTGTGTTTGCCTTCTCATTGGGGCCGCCACGCATGAGGCCATCCTGCCAATTTACTAATATTTAAGTGCCCCCTCTTCCCTGAAAACCGCATTACTCGGCGCATAATCAAACATTTGCATCCGGGCGCTTGCGTGGGAGCGCGGCTGCGTCTCGCAACTCCATTTATTGAACAACTCAACCAACTGTCCTGAATGACATGCGCACGTTTGACCAGATTATGTGCTCGGTAAAACTCTTTATTCCTGTTACGTCTGCCATTTGTGGAGTTCAGTTATTAGCATTTCATGGCAGGTCCATCAAACTGTGCCGTCACGCTCGGACCACGAACAATAATCATAGGCATGGGGAGAAAAACGGTTTTAAACTGGATTAAAAAGTATTTACATGTGGGGCTGACTTCACTTCTTTTGGCAGCCTATTCCATTTGGGTGCATCATAACAGCTAAATGCGGCTTCACCATGTTTATTTTCTTCTCTTTAGTTTATTCTGTTCTAGTCTTTGTTATTTCGAATAGGCGAGAGGTTATCATTTGGAACCAGTTGACCCACCGTGCCAACGCCTGTTTGAAATGTTCTACAAATTTGACAACAGAACGAGTTGGTCATTTTATTTTTATTTTTTTGCATTGTTCACTTTCGTGTACAAGGTTCACATTTGGGAGCAATGGGGCCATTTCTTGAGGACAAGCATCCGCTTGACACTGAGAAAGTGTGCAGAAAAGGCTGAAAGATCCTTTTCAACAAGAAACAGCGACCCCCCCCCCCCCCACCCCTCCCCCCACACCCCCAAGGATGATTGAGTCCTCACAATAGACTTATTTCCTATAAGGACTTGAAGCGCCCCAAAGAATGAGCAACGTTCTCAAAAAGAGACAGAGAGGGAAGAAAGCGCGACCGCGTCGTAACAAATGAATCTTTCGGTGCCGCTGGTTTCCTTTACGGTGACGCGCAATCATGAAATGTCGGTAAAGAGACAAGATTGTTGCGTCGAGGATAACGGAAATATGGAGATGGGATTTCAGAGCTTGTTGACTTTTGAGTGACTTTTGACAGCGGGTCTTGAATTCGATCCTATGCCATGGGCTGTCAAATGTGATGAAAGTGTGATTTGGCTGCATACGGATATTTTCCCCAAAAGCAGGAATGGAAAAAGAAAGAATCACTTTGGTTGACGATCATGAATGCTTTTCAAAGAAGAAATCTCAAATGGCGAAAGAATAGAACGGCAAACGAAATCTGATGAGGTGGAACGTTCCCTCCAAAAATTCCAGCGCAAGTTATTCGAGATCGGTGTTGTATCGCGACTCATCGAACTACGCAGTCACACTTTGTGTGCATGCAATGGCAAAAATGTCATTGTTTGTCAATTTTATGCTTAATTTAGTGTTTAGTGGTTTTAGCACTCTCACAAAATCTTGTCAGTGGCTGGCCAAATATGAAAAAAAAAATCATCAGATTATTTTGATTAATATTGAAATCATGATTCATAAAAAATGATTTGTTGATTTCAAAACTCGGTATTAATTATACTTGAAATATAAATTGAAATAAGGTAGTAACCAATCCAAATAATAACATGTTAAAATAGTAGCAATAAAAAAAGAACACATGAATACTGGCCATTCCTCCTAAAATTAAAAAGTTGAATTGAGCTTTATTATAAGTCTTATGTTCTCACTTTGCTCTGGTCACAAGTAATGGCTTTTAAAAATATATATATTTTATGATTATTTGTTTTTTGGAGGGGCTATGGGGAATTAGCAACTCTCATCTGCCTATTGCAGTTTATATTTGTTTATAATCGGACAAAACCTGTTGGAAAAGTTATTGTTGTAGGACCAGTGAAAATGGCCGCTTCAAACAAAAAAATGGCGGAATCGCTGCACCTTTTTAGTCATTGCTGCTTATAACTTTCATTGTTTTTTTTTTAAAGCGATATAACTTTTGCAACTATTTCACTTTCCACTCTGCTTCCGAGTAAGAAGATGATTTTCAAACCAGGTTGTAGGAATCAAAATATATTTTTTTTTATCCCCACTTTAGAATCAGTGACAGCTGAGCTTTGATACCCGCCAATTATGTTTCCCTAATAAGATGAAACGCCTTGTCAAGGGGGGACAATACGAGCTAACAGGTGAAGGGCGAGAAAAAAAAAGATTAGTCTTGTTTTTCCCTCGGTGATGTGGCATGAATTGAAAGCCCTCTTCTGACGGGGCCAGCCTACGTCCTTCTAAACATAGTCACTCTTGCTGTTGGAGTCTGTCAGTCAGAAGAGGAATGTGGGGGCTTTAAAAACTCCCCTGGCAGACATTTGACTGACGGAGGAGGCGGAAGTCAAGCATCCAACGGAGAGTTTTGAGGAGGCGTTAAAAAGAAGCGGTCGCGGCAACTTGTGTGTGTGATTTCCAACGTCAGCCCCTCCAGATGATTAAACACCTCCTTTAAATAGTTACCGATCCCGGCTGGCGCGCGATAACGGCAGTTATTGCCGCTCAGAGATATTACTAACACCGGCATTAAAGAGTTAACAGTATTGTGCATTGTAACTCCATGTTGATCATGTTATCAGGTTACAGGGTGCATAAAAGGGTTAATTTAGACTTATCATTGACTTGAGAAAAAAAAAGGGAACTGATTATCTTAGTTTTCTGTTGTTCAGTTTGGATATGTTTTGATGATAAACTGCTGGAGTTGCGTGAACGTATATTTCTGTAGGTGGTGTGATGGTGAATTATGTTTGCCTTTTCTGACGAATGCACCATTTTGGTGCGAATAATTTTTGGTTTGTTTGCTTTAAAAACAATGACCTTTTGATCACAATGGAGGATTCTTTCCACGCAAGCGCCGCTGAGCAAACTCTTGATATTTTGCTCTTTGATATTGACCACACGGTCGATAGAGCCTTGCTGTATGCACTGGCTGCTAATATGACTCCATTTTCACCGTTTGGCCATATTAGTCCCAGAGGAAGGAGCGTATTGATCAGGTCGACAAGGTGCAATATTTTGGCCATTGCACCCTTGTGCAAGAACATTCCAGTCCAGTTAGCAGCTGGATATTACATTGACATCTTCACATGTGATGTCATTTGAGAAAAATATATTTAAAGTAGAGATTCTAGAGTGTGATCGAAAACGATCATAACATTTTAATTCCGTGCTATGACCATATGAGGTGGCACAGAGAAAAAGCAATTCGTACCGTTTTTCAAGGCACGGCAGCTTTATTTGTATAACGCATTTCATACACAAGGTAACTCAATGTGCTTCACATCTATGATACCCATTGGGGCTCATTTGAGGAAAAATAAAATAAAGAAAAGAAAACACTTGTAGGAGTTTGACAAAATACGAGCCCTGATATTTACCCCAAAATGAAATGGCCTCTTCATAACCAAAATGTCTGACTTCACTTTTGGCTTTCGTTCCGAGTGAAAATGATGTCTGGGGAATTTAAAAAACAGTGTACCTTATAATCCGATGCACCTTAGATATATAAATCAATATTCTTTCTTGGTTGTAGTATTTTAAATGTCAAGCGCTTTGTTACAGCTGCATCAGTTGTGAAGGCACGATATGAATGAAGCTGTATTGTATTGTATTTCCATTAGCATAGCTCCATCTAGTGGATGCATAACACAGCCTCAGCCACTATTGTCAATTCAATTCTATGCGCCTTATAATGCGGTGTGCCTGATACTGCATATGAAGCCAATTTAAAAATCAGCCAATCAGTGAAGGTGCACCTTTACTCCGAAATGCCTGATAATACGGAAAATACGGTAAGTTGAAGCCAAAATTACAATTGTGGAGGAAAAAAAAACTGTTTTGAATAAAGGCATTAGCTTTCTCTGGGAATGAAGGAAAAAAAATCACGCAAATACAATCACAAACTTTATGGAAAAAAAGCTGAAGCTTATAATGACTGATGATGACAGATTTCGATTAACGTAATGTGAAGACCAAAAGGCAGCTATTAAACATGTTTTGGGGGAGACTGGCTTGTCCAGTACTCATACATTTTTCACAGGGTTCACTGTAGTACGAAATTGCTCAGAGCATGGGTGAAGGCTAAAAAATAAAATGTATCAGGATCCAGGAGTTTATATGCAAAGGGCTACTGATGTCCTCTAAGTACTATGCAAAAACGACTTTACGTGGAACCAACCACCTGATTTAAAAATGCACTTTCACTGCACGTCTTTTGCAAAATGCAAAACAGCCCACAGGTCAAAGCCAAAGGCCCGAAGGTGTCCTATTAGTAAGCGTCCCCGCGAGCCGAGTGTAGTGCATGTTGCGACCTGGCGCTTGTCATTAAGCAGCCGAAAACCAGCACCGACTTTAATCCCAAAATTGCCGATGGCACGGTTACAAACTGTTGCTCCTAAAGGTCGAGGCGGTACCGGGCGACAGCCTGAAAATCATGCACAAACCAAGCCAAGCGTTCCTTAAATTAGGTGCCTTTCACACTACTGTATTATATCGATAGTGTTGGGCAAAAGATTCAGCACATCCCAGCAAGCATATCGACACCGTCTCATCTGCGCCGCTCAAGTCATCCGTCTCTCATTTTGGAGTTTTCTGACAATGTTATCAAGGATTTAATTCAAAGCTCCGACATGGCAGTGGTACACCTGCTCCCGGATAAAACGGCACACGGGCTCTTGGAGAGGGCCAACGCTGATAAATCTTGCACATTTCCTCCATGATATGTGAGAGAGAGCCAGCGGGGGAAGGCACTTCATCACCTGGAAAGGCCCTGAACAGCCGCCTTCATGACTTCCCGGCCTCATACGGGAAGAGGAAATGGCACTCGTAATGTTTCCAGGCATGTTTGGTTCGGGGAAAATGGTTTCATCTATCAGTTTCATGGGAGACGGAGGGGCAAAAGGGGACTGTGGATACGGACATGTGGACTGGATACCATGGAAGAAGTTTCACTTTCTTTTGGTGTTTTTTTTTTTAAAAGATAATTTTGAAGCATTATGTCATTCTCATGACTTATTCATTATTCGTGCTCAAGACCGGTAACAAATGATTTTGCCCAAGGAATGTCATAGTCTAAAGCACAGGTGTCAAATTCAAGGCCTGCGGGTCAGATCCGGCCCGCCACGCCATTTTATGTGGCCCGCGAAAGTAAATCCTATGTGTCAACTTGAATGAGTCTTGCTAAAATGTGCACCCAAATGTCAAATTGTCATCTGTAATAAATAAGAAATGCATTATTTATTTATATTTATATTTAAATGTATTATTTAAATTTTGCAATCATTTTGTGATCCTGTTAATACTCACTTGAACAGTAAGTGAACAAACTATCATAGTTGACTGATTTCAAAACTAGTAATCTATTGATTTGTTGTGTACAAATAATAATGAATAACAATGAGACGATTAAAGATGTTTGTGGTTTCAACTGTCATAGAACGGCCCTCCGAGGGAAGATGTCACTCCAAAGTGGCCCGAGTCAAAAATGAGTTTGACATCCCTGGTTTATAGAGTGATAAGGAGTCCTATATATTACGATTTGACGCAGGGTAAAGAATTACAAAGACAATTGTGACATTTATTCGTGTTGGTGTCAAGCTAGCCTACTGTGCCCCATGCAAACTTCTTTTTCGGAACGAATCCGACAAAACATCTTGCTCATTAGGTGACTGCGCTGCGGCAAACTCCAGCCAAGGGGAAGTCTTTGTCAGGAGTTTTGTTTCTTATTACCCAGAGGGCTTTGCTGCCCGGCTTTCCTCTGCAGCAAGTCCCCAGGCTACTCCGGCGTTATCTCCTCATTGCCTCACCCCTCCCCCTCCCGACCAAAAGGCACCGTTGGCATTGATTAAAGGTGTGCTAAGAACCTGCTTATGTGCTTAAATTATCTGGGCCCGGTGCTCGGGGCCGACTGTTTGCGGCGGTGCCTTTGGGGAGAGCATTATTTCTGTGATGGAAATTCTTTGAGGATCAGAGCTTTGCATCCTATTTGGTTGCACCGCCGCCAGAGACGCCACGGGGGCTCCAAGGTCATTAGGAATGCATTGATTCATTCTTGAGCTCTGATAGATGGGCTGAAGTTAAGAGAGCAAACTGTAAAGTTGCGGAAAAAAGGAAACATTAGTGGGATTTTTTTTATTATTTTGGCGGAGGGGATAATTTCGGTCAAGTTATTTGTTCAGGTCAAGAAAACCTGAGCACCGAGCTGAAATGCATGAGTGGACATTATGGCCACCCACTGATTGCAAATAACAGTCATACATACAGCATTCATCTGGATAAATCCATGCAAAATTCAAACATAGCCGTGTGTACTGCTTACAAGGGTAGACAGGAAATCAGGATGGCGAGACAAATTGCTTCGCCTATTTTTGTCAGTATTTCTTGCTTTCATTTGCTGTTCTGTGCACTCGAGGGTCCATTGATTGCCTTTGAAGAGTGACATGGAGAAAAAAAATAAATAAAAAGACCCCGGAAACGAAAATACTGAGCACCAATCCAATGTCACAGACGTCAGGTTGAGCCCAAGTCAATTGGGAGAGAAGGCATGCAGATCTGCGCTGCTCACTCACGTCATCTGATGTTTACCTTCCAAATAAAACACATCTGCCTTCAAAGATAATACACACCAGTACTGAAAACACCTCTCCACCATTTGTTCTACTGTTTAAAAAATGTATTACTATTATCCTGGTGAGACGGACAGTAAAGCTGACTTGGGGCTTGAGAGGGAAAAAAAAAACATCTATCATGATGATCATGACTAGAATGATCTTAATATCTAAATATCATCACTTTTTTTTCAGCGCAATAAATATAGAATCAACAACCCATTCATCCATCCGCTATCTACCATTTTTAACCGGGGTCAGCAGAGAAGCCCAGACTTCCCTCTTGCCAGCCACTTATTCCGACTCTTCTAGAGGGATCCAAAAGTGTCTCAAGGCCAGCTAGGAGTCTCTCAAGGGTGTCCCGGATCGTTCCTGTGGGCTCCTGCTGGTGGCTCATACCCGGAAGACCTCAGCAGGGAGACCTTCAGGAGGCACTCATACCCGAATCCCAAGCCACCTTATCTGGCTTCTCTCGATGTGGAGGAGCAGCGAGTCCCTTCCAGATGACCGAGCTTCTCACCCTATCTTAAGGGAGCGCTCAGACAGAGGAAACACATTCCAGCCATTTCTATCCAAGATCTTGTTCTTTCAGTCTCATGACCCACAGCCCATGACCAGGGGTGATGGTAGGAACGTAGATCCGCTCCTTCTTCAAACGACCCGGTGTCCGCATCACAGCAGACGCTGCAGCGATCCGCCGGTTGTTCTCACGCTGCCCTCAGTCGTAAACAAGATCCCAAGATACTTAATAACCCTTTCAGGGACAGCGGTTACTACAGTGGACAGCTCACCATGTTATCAGGTTACAGGGTGCATGAAAGGGTTAAACTCCTTCACTTGGGGCAGGATCTCATCTCCGCCATGAGGATTTCATTAACCACCACTTGATTGAGGACCAAGGTCTCAGATTTGGAGGTATCGATTAAAATATTTTTTTTTGTTTTGGACAGAACAAATTTGTAACAGCAACTTACCAAAGTGAATTTTCAAAAACGCGACAACAAACAAGCGATTGAAATATTAAAAAGATTTTGCGGTGACTTTCCAGGCATCTTTTCTCATCTCTCGCCAAGTGTAAACTTCCTGCGCTTTGTCAAGATGCTTGACTTAGCGACCGAGATATTTGCAAACATAATTACGAGAGTGCCACTCAGCTTCATGCAGACCTTGGTGAAAATTAACCGTGCCAATCATGCCCCCCACACCCCCACCCCAGCCCAGGCACCCGACAAGAAACCTGAGCCAGGTATTTGTTTGGGGATATTGTGTTATACACCGCAAAGCTGAACGACAACCAAGGGCACCGGATCCAGACGCTCCGCTTGTTAATTAATTAGCTTACAGGCCATTGAACTCATCTGTTCTTTGAGAAACAGAAGTTGTCGCCGAAAAACACAGCGGATCCCGGGACAGGTTTTTGCCATAATTGTCTTGGTTGATTTGCGCCGGTCCGCACCACCTGAGCCCAAAGCGCCGGAAGGAACCTCCGGACGACCGGACATATGTGGCCCCCCTCCGCGATTCACAATGAAACACCTGTAGCGTCAACACCGCAGCTGTCTGACTCCACGCCGAGGTGCCTTTCGTCATTGACGAGTCTGAAAAGGACAATATTTTCAAGATGAGGAGAAACCCGAGGGACGTGGGCTAAATCAATTAAGCGGCCTTGACTTACTCCTCGCTTATCACATCTGCAGACAAGTGGGGTGAGATAATTCACCCCCTCCCCCTCACTCCAGGGACACGTCTGCCAACACATCGCTGAAAGTACACCGACGAGACGAACAGGCCAAGTCAGGAAACGGCATGCAACTCCTCGTTGTTCTGTCACGAGCCAAACTTTTGGATCCTACGGGAAACTCCGATGCCACGATTCCACCCACATGATCCCTGCCACTGAACTATGTTTGAAGACAACTTTTCAGCTATGAGGGTGACATGTTGCCGGTGAGGTGTCAAGTCGAAGTCCACATCGGTCATCTTAGAGATTGAACAGTTAACAAATTAACTGATTAATTTATTCCATTTTTTTTGTTCAGTGATACATCGTGATACCAATCCAGAGTGTACTCTTTCACTGTACTTTTATCCTCTCTTACTAGAGAAAAAGGATGAATGGATCCAAATTAATGAGAGGAGGCAAATGACAAACAGCAAATCTGCAGCGTTGGACATGTAAATGACAGCTGTGGGCAGTTCATCGATATCGACGGAAGGTCTGTCACTGATGGCCTCACATTTGACGCCGACGGAGTGACAACTGACGGAAACTCTGAAACACTGACGGAATAAGCACAGATGGATGCGATTTTCGGCCGTCAACCCCAACCATCGTTAAGCCGAAACTCAAAGTCCGCCTTAGGCAAATCACGTTTTTTTTCGGAATACGTTGGCACGTTGGTATGGAAGTGTGGAGCTCAGAATGTGTAGTAAACTTTTCTGACTGGCAAATTCGTTAAATTTGCCAATACTTTCGTAAGTAAATATGCGCAAACGTGTTTGTAGGCTACATGCTAAAACAATAGCAATTTGTTTCCAGACCTGGGGCGCTTGTGTTTTTTGCGCCAGTAATGGGCAGCATTTTTCACAACCCCGATTTGTTCAGTGGCTATGTCAGCGCTGTTGGACAGTTGCCGTTGGTGCGGCTGGATGGATGGCCGCTGAAGTTGAGGATGAGGAGAGAGGAGCGTTGGCGAAGAGCGCCGATGCGTATTTGGAACCGTGAGTCACCGCTTGGAATTGAAGTGGATTTCCATGGGACAGGAGAAGTGAACCAATCTCTTTTTTCGTCAATGGATGCTACAGCTTCTTGTTGACTTTGAAACTTAGCTTGTAGCCGACGTGTGCACATTTTGAGCATGACGTCTCTGATCCACTGGTTAAAGGACACTTTGATTCTCTCCTCTTTCATCTCAAACAGCTTCAAACAACAAAGCGTGTGATGGAAAAGTGGTTAGAATTGCATGACTGTCCGTGTTTTATGTTATGTGTTGTGTTTATTATTTTACTTTATGTTAACTGTTTTGTAAAGCGCTTTGTTACAGCTGCCGCTGTTGTGAAAGCGCTATATAAATCAGCATGTATTGTATTGTATTGTATTGTATAATGCCACAGGGTATTTGATCATGTGCATATACGAAATAACAAAATTGTGTGTCGTTACCCCTGTGAACTTTTTTTTTTAGCTGTCCCTAAAATAGCAGTCACGACCAGTCATTTAGCGGTTAAAATAACAATGACGGATTGACAGACAAGGCCTGAAGTAATGACGGACTGATGATGGCTGGCGACTGACAACTGTTTACTGACAAGCCCACCACTGCAAATCTGCAGCATTTTTTTTCGCATCTCATGCAGTAGCTAACCACTGTTTGGTGAAATACGTGCTCAGATAGCGCATTAACATTAGCTACGGCGGCTAACCGGACTATGGTAGGTCTTATTCGCATGTTCCCACTAGGCTTGACAAATCATTACAGCAAAGGGCTGTAACCGCAGGTACTAAACAGATTAAACTATTGACTTCATAATTACAGCTTCTGTTTCGCTTTCTAGCATCTTTCACGCGGCATTTGGCGTTTTGTCTGCGCGTTGTTGCCGGCTAAGTTGTCAAGACAATTGTAAAAGTGATCGACAAACCCTGTTTTCACTACATTTGGTGTTCATATTGTCATGATTCGGTTTGGGACCAACAGGTGGCACTGTAGGGCTCCCCCTACAGCTGCACACCTGTTGGTCATTAGGTAATTAGTATATAAAAGGACTCCTGCCTGAACACTCAGTGTCATTGTTTGCTGTTGGCTTGCTTGTTTCAGGCATGTTTTGGTCATGTTTTAGTTATTGAGAGTTTTTAGTTTACTTTGGATTCACTTTGTTTTCATGACTTTGTTTTGGATTTAGTTTTCTGTTTTTTATCAATACACTTCTTCCAATATACCGTGCTGCTTCCTCCTTTATGCTTTTTGGGGTCCACCACCACCATGCTACGTGACACATACATGCCACTTTATTTTCTTTTCACGTGCGAGTCTGTACAAAACTCAAACTTTTGTTTTTATTCCCTGATTAATAAAAGCCGAGATTGACGTCGCACGGGTCGTGACACTTTGGTTGTGGTTATTTTCTCTGGACGTGAAGTGAACCGAGCGGGAAATGTTTTTTGTTTACAGACGCATAAACACAGGCACGTTCAAACGTAGTTCCCGAATTATTATTTTTATGACATTTCTGTTTAGCAGCATCGTGATAAGACTGACAAAACGTGGTCATGATCATTCAGGCGTTAAATGTTGACATCTTTTTGTCTGTAGCTCAAAGCCACCATGTACTGCTTGTCCCCTTAATTCCACATACGGCATCGAATGTGCACGTACGGTAGTTTGTAGCGTTCCCTTCCTACCCGTGGTGGCGAGACGGAATGAATGTAACACACTCCAGAGTTCTTCATTGGACACCACGATTAAAGAAAATATGCACGTACGTGTTCTGACACATTGTAATTGAAGGTACATAAGATAAAGCAGCCTCAACCTTAGTTGCTGCCAAGGGCGCGCGCCGCCTCTGAAGGCAAATCTTAGGCAATCCTTGAGTCTCATTTGTAACGAGCCAGAAAATAAATGAATAAATAGACCCGCTCGTCTTTTGTTTCTGCCGCGTCGCCTCGATTAATGGGATTTTCGACCTCTCTCGCGCACAAAAACGTAAGTGAAATGTTTAGAAGGCAAAGACGACAAAAGGTGGCTGAGGGTGAGGGGAAGGACGACACATGCATAGGAGGGGAGCTTCATTTGTATGCATGCTGGCCTGCTTTTGTCGATGGAGAATTTGCACATTTTGCCCATGTTAGCGCTCACGCGGACTTCCTTTTGCTTCCGGTGGTGAAGACGGTTAGGCTAGCCCATCGTTTAGATCCAAGGGAGGAAAACCGATTCTTAAAATGACGAGAGCAGTGGCTCATTTACATGGAACATAATTCTCTACTAAAACAAAGTGTGCCTGCACTTCAAAATAGCAACATGTTTAAATTTTAAAATACAATGTATAGTAAATTGAATTTCCCCTCTTGGGGAAAAATTAAAGCTTCTTCCTAGCGTCTAAGCGTCTACTCGCAGACACCGTAGGTAGCCGGGGTCAAAAGTCCTACTGGAAGATGCTTTTGTGGATTGTACAATATTTGCGCTCACCCCCAGTGCACCGCAATGATCTTCATCACTTGGACTTGGACAGGTTGTGCGTGATTAACTCAGCCTATGGTTGACGTTGACGTTTCGGCTCCGGCGCTGAAATATCGACTAATAAGGTTTTTGCATGGAAAATATTCCCAAATAGATTTGGCGTGAAATTAAATCTCAGGAGACTAATTGCCACATGGCAGACCTGAGGCCATGTACAGTCGAACTCCGCTGCTTGCGTCGGGAGGTACGACATAATTAAGCTTTGTAGGCTCCTCTGTGAACATGATTAGAAGTTGAAGAAAGTCCGGGCATCTTTGCGATTTCCTGTCCACCCCTGCTTCCTCGAGCCCCCTTTTTAATAACGTGCTATTTTCGGGCTTCCCAAATGCAATTTGTTTGCACAGCAAAGCAGCGGCCACAAAGTCAAAACAAAACGTGGCCGCTGTGCAAATATTTGTGCACAAAGAAGCGACGCAGATCTGCAGTACCGAGCACGCAATCCCTAAAACCCCGCAGAATAATTAGCTCACCGAGCTGTTTGCCTTTTGATTTATTGCAGGCTCAACGGTACCACCTGTCACATCAGTCGAGGGATGAAACAACCATGAGATGTAAATCCTTGCCCGGGATTTCAATAAGAGATATCAAGCAAGATTTTCAAACCTGCCCCCAAGGATTCCGCCTGGCCCTGCCGGCGCTGTGAATTTCGATGCCCTTTCCAGACAAGACAACCTCGTCATCAAACTGTAGACTTGGGGATAAGGATGCCTCAAAGATGGCCGACACGCAGAACCGGTAAACATGCGCACACTCTGCACATGCACCACAAATCATTTTTGTTGCTGAGAACACACACACAAAAAAATAATAATAATAATAAAAAAAAAAACAATTGCGTCTTCATCAATAATGTATTATTGATCCTCAGCGTCCCTTTTATTTATTTATTTTTTGCTGCCTTTTAAGTCCCCCAAGTCTCCGTCGATCAATATTCAATCAACATCAACCGCAGTTCTCTCGATTTAAATGTTTGTTTTATGTTGCACCTTCATTTGGAGGTAAAAAAAAAAGCTAACAGGCCTTTTTTCGTTTGGCAAGGTAAATAACGGATGCAAATGTACAGAGTAAAAATAATAATTCAACCGATTAAATAAATACCCAAGTGAAGCGCACAATACATATCTGAAATATTGATTTTACTGCCCCAACACACACGCATACACACACCCACACACGCACACAGCTGCCATGCTGACAATATTATAAATAATAAAAATATAAAAGTGACTGAGTGGAAAGAGCACACGAAGTGATCCTATCAACAGGAAAAAAATCTTGTGAAAAGTTCACCAACTCTCCGGGGGAACTTAAAAAGTGAAATCAGAAGCATAAGTGGCCACAGATCCCGAGATAGCTCTTCTTTACTTTGCTGATTGTCACTATTCAGGCTCCATGACCCTCCACGTGATTGGCGCCAAGTACTTGTGGGGGGCGAGCGGGTGTTCGCGGCCATCTCGATTGGCTCCCGGCAAGAGCGGACTTGAGTAGGCCCGCCATTGATTACAATTGTTAATCAAGAATCCGTTCCATACACTCCAAAAAGAGAAGCGGCACTCAAAAAGAAAAGGCAACGCTCCATCACATCCACGTCTCGGTGACGCAAAAGAAGTGCTCACTTATATAAATAACACGTTGTTGCTCATCAGCCTGCTCAACTCGTCCAAAAATCCGACCCATGGTTCAACTTCCTACCTGTGTATACGTATCGCTTTGCCGAAAGAACCTTGAATAAATGTTGAAAAGTAGACCGTTTGCGTCAGAGGCTTTCTATGGACTGTAAGGCTGCTGGGAACAAAATTAACAAGGCAATATTTGATCAGGCGCCCCTTTCATTTTGATTCAACAGATTTTTTTCAGCTTTTACTCTCAAATTCATCCCTTGCAACTGGCATGATTGCGGATGCTCATCTAATGAACCCCTCAAAGGCCAATCATCAAGGATGGATTCAATTCCGTCTTACTTGCCACCAGCGACTGGAAATCAGGACACTTGGAGTAGACTTGTTGGACGCTTTAACCCTTTCATGCACCAAAAATGATAACCTGATAACATGCTAAGCTGTCCACTGTAGTGACCGCTGTTCCTAAAAGGGTTAAATTACTTTTGGCGGACGACCCAGTGACATCATCGTCATGTCAGCCATTGCGCCATGCCTCACTGGCAAAAACAACCTGTTTCAATAAACAAAACTTGAGCATATGACCTTTACCGGCATTTAATTCGTACCTGATCATAAGTGGCTCCTCCAGAGCCTTCATGAATAGTTAAAACATTACCAACATCCCCTTCTGTTCCACAACAACCTGTTTGCTGCCAAACAGCCACAAAATGTTTGGCGCCGTCACTCCTGAATGGACTTGCCTGAATGAAACCTCATTCCCTGTGATCTGAGAGAACCTACGTCTCTGTGTGGTTGTTGGTCTGGCAACGCCGCCGCGCCATTTGTAAGACGTGCATCTTGTGACCCGCAGCGATGGTTCTGTGACAACGAAATGTTACGTTACATGACCAGCAAAAAAGTTCACTTTGGCGGCAACGTGAGCAAATGTTAATTCTGATGTTTCTTTTCATTGACAGTTTATTTTAAATGGTTGCAAAGTGTGATAAGAGAAGCCAATTCTGAAAAATTGACTGTTGGTTGGTTGTATGGAAATTAAATAGCTGGTTTCTTTGGAGTGGCTGCCCACCCATCAGGTACGAAAGAACCAACCAAGCAATCTTTAGTGATCCGTCTTTTTCTGAAAATGTGCCTTGGAGCTAGCCATTCCGCACATCTGCCTTGTTTTTATGTACTAGTGCGACTGATTTACACACATCATCACCATCTCCACATAAGATTCTCTTTCTCTACTCTGATCAACAATGCTTCCAGGGCAAAAGCCACTAATTGGCAGCCGAATTCTTATCATGTCAATGTCGGGCTAAGTTGTCACCGGGACGGGCGGTATGTTTACTTTCAGACGCCATGTGCCAAACCGCGACACGCATCGGCAAGTGGATTCGGGCAGCTTTGTGATGCAATGCCGCCTCCGCCGGTGACTAACTTTCCTGAGAAGCTCGGTGTTACTCTGATTACCTTTGCGTTTGAGACAGTTTCATCCGTCTGTTTGAGACGGTTTCATACATTAATAGGGCTTGGTGGTTACATAATCAAGCATTGTGATGTTGCGGGGACCATTGGCGAGCAATGTGTGTGACAGCAGCCAATCAGAGTCTAGATTTTTCCAGATTTGCAAGTTGGAGACATAAATGAAAAGTAAACATTTTAAAAGTCCTCAATGACGGTGGTTACAACCTGTCACCCTTTTCCTGCTCAATGTGGCTTCCGTGGCTCACTGTGACATAAGCATATGCCCTCAAAAATACATAATAATATAAGTACATCAGTGTTTCATGCTAACTATTTGTTGCCATTGTTTATCCCCCCCACCCCCCCACCCCTTGACCCTCCAATTCCGCATCATAGAATGTGGCAATCTACTGGAGAGTTAAGACTAGTTAGGGAGTATGGGGAACATTGTGGCAGTTTCATAGCATCATAGGGGTGTCGTTGTGGTTGTTGGAGGGGAGACTGGATTCATTACAGACGAGCTAATTCACCCACTCGGGCGTTAAAAACCAGGAACCACCGAGGAAAGGAATTTACATTGTCTGCGAAGTGATTAAAGTGCTTTAATTCCTGATGATTCGGAGAGAGTGCTCTCCGATGGGCTCGGAAGGCAGGTGTGCGCATCCCAGCAGTGCCATATGCTTTTCTTGGCACATGCCTCTCGCTCCTCCGGACGCTCCCAACACGAGCTCGTAAACAAACCCAAAAACCGTTCAAGGTCTCCGAGGAGAGGGGAAGTGGTGAGGAGGGAAGCTGCAAGGCATGCTCAAGCGCACTTAGTCCCCAACATACACACACTCACATTGCACAACCAGTTTAGGAGAGAAGAACCTTTTTTACAGAGCGCAGGTGCGCCTCAAAAAATTCCAGACACCATTAAAGATAGGCTGAGTCAAAGGTGGATCAACGGGGGCAGCGAGGGACAATGATGCAGTGAAAGAGGAGGGGTCACTGGACGGGGGATCGTGTGGCGCGGTCGTTGGTGGGTGCCTTAGACCCTGACACGGCAAAAAGGCCCAACAGGCCGATTGCCGACAGGCTTATTTTGAGACCGTCTGTCGAATTTGTGAAAAGCCCAAAAGATTCAAATGAAAGAAACTCCAGTCAGCTTGAGACTTCTGAGATCCGGACTACAGATGCTAACACTTATGAACAGTTTCAAATAGAGAAGTTCATTCATTCATTCATCTTCCGAACCGCTTGATCCTCACTAGGGTCGCGGGGGGTTATGGAGCCTATCCCAGCTGTCTCCGGGCAGTAGGCGGGGGACACCCTGAATCGGTTGCCAGCCAATCACAGGGCACACAGAGACGAACAACCATCCGCACTCACACTCGCACTTAGGGACAATTCAGAGTGTTCAATCAGCCTGCCACGCACGTTTTTGGAATGTGGGAGGAAACCGGAGCACCCGGAGAAAACCCACGCAGGCCCAGGGAGAACATGCAAACTCCACACAGGGAGGCCGGAGCTGGAATCGAACCCGGTACCTCTGCACTGTGAAGCCGGCGTGCTAACCACTGGACTACCGGGCCGCCAAATAGAGACGTTCTGATCACATATTTTGCACCATAGGCCAAGGCATTTGTTTTTATATAGTATATAGAATATGCCAAAAATCTTCTTCTTACGTGGCTGTATTTCAGCCATGGTTAAAATCAAGTCAACAAATCCAACATCTTATTCTGAGCTTTAAACATTAAGGAAATTCAAAAGGGACATTATTTTTCAGTCAATACCGATCCCCTGAAGTCCAGTCGCGAACATCTAACATGCCAACATACCTCCACAAGTCCGAATTTTTAATTTGTGCCCCAGACTTTTCTTTTTAAATTTGCACAAAACCATGCTGGGCAACATCAAAGTCTACTGTACCAAATCCATGCCGCACAATCATCACAACCTTGCTTTGGTAGCGGATTTGCTTGTATTCGAGCAGTTCTTAACAGTACTTTGTCTTGTTTGGTGGGAGTTGGAGGGGTATGAGAAAATTAGCCCATCCATCACAGCTAATGGAGAGCGTCAGCCAAGTGATGGCTGTGGCAGTGCTAACAAGTGCCAGGCAATTTCAATGGGGAAAAAAAAGTTCCATAATACGGAAATTTGAGAGTTGTGTCTCAAAGGCGGAGCTGTTCTAAATGTCATGTTCTGTCGCTGCGCGTTCGATTCAGGACCATCTGCATTTTGTCTGATGTGGTCCTGCGTACTTTTCTGTTAGTGATTTAAGTAAGGCGGTTATTACCAAATCCTTACAAATTAGGTTTCAGTGAATATTTCATCGTGTTGTTATGTCAATTGAATTAATTGCGTTCCCTTTCTCGTGCACCACCTTGCATTTTTCACTGTACGAGCAAAATGAAACAGACTGCTTTATTCACAAATTATGAACATTGTTATGAGAAGTAATTCCAGCTGATATTGGATCCAAGAACAAAGCCCTCGGGGATCCTAGCAATGGTTCTTTCAGGAATTTATTTCTATTCACCGTGGCGTCAAATGGGGGGAGGGGAGGGGGTGCTGTTCCAGGTTCTTGTTGTGAAACTTAGTTTGAAAGCCTCTGCATCCCGAGACTAATGCATTGCGACGGCATGAGTGACAGTCAGGCAGAGTGCCACGGAAAATAGACACAAGGAGATGAAACCAGGAGTGGGAGGGGGGGGTGACGAAGTGACAAAAGATGGGAAACATCCATAAAGTTGTTCTCAAACTCTTTTATTGAGGTTATATTAGTGCAATCTATCAGAGATGTACTGGAAAATCCATAACCCTCCAGTGGAATCCCCCCTTGAGTGTACTGTTCCCCTTTTTATGAAGTGCGGCCTCACGGCGGGCTGGCATGTGGCGGCCCGGCTCGTTTGTCACGCCGCGTGACATGCATCGGCTGTGTCAGAAACACACAGGGCCCAACCGGACGCTGGGCGACTTGTCGTCACCGCGATGTTTTGATCCATCATGATGTCAGCCGACCAGTGGTGGCCAGTAATTGTACCGTACAGATTTCTGAGAAGCAGGACAAGCCGTTTTAAGTCCTCATAAAGTGAGAAGAAATCTTTTCTAAATTCAACACATCATACAAGAGTGTTGTTGATTTATTTTTTTTAAAAAAAAGGAAAATTGTGAAAAATCATACTATTCTCTATGCTCCCAGATGCTGTGGACGTGTCCATTGAATGCATTCAAACCACGCTCAGCTGTCAACTAACAAATGGAATACCAAAAAAAAAAAATCATCTCGTATCTTACATGTGCCAAAAATTAATATTCTGTATGTGTAATAGGTTTGAGCCGCAATAAAAAAATAAATAAAAATCTGCCTCCAGCCTGTGTCGGCTGGAATACTGTATATACACCGGGTTGCGTGGGGATTTTCCACACCGTGACAACGAGGCACTCTTGGTCTTGCCACAAAACGCCCCTCAGTCAGGTTTGACTTAATTTTTTTTTTTTGGGGGGCGGGGGGGGGGGTTGGTCATTTGCTATCTCTCTGTAATAATGTGCATGCACTCATGGCTGACAATGAGTCACTCTAAAGCAACCACATCAGCGGGCTATCCGAAGTGCATCGCTAGCTACCGAACTGCCCATCACAATTGTGCTAAATAATTGTGCTGAGGCAAATGAAGGTGTGACTCTAAAGTGAGTTAAGGCATAAAATACATTCAGGAAAAATCTAATTTTGAAAATAGTTTTCATGCTATGTATCCACAATAGATGACTACATTTGTCAACTTTGCAAACTTTCTACCTCGGTTATTCAAAGCGCTTGAAACGATTACTTCATTGACTTACTGATGACACGGCATGAGGCGCAACTGCGGGTTCAGTGTCTTGCTCAAGGACACGTCAACATGGTCGCAAGGGCCAGAGATTGAACCTCCAACCTCTGGGTGTTGTATACAATTGTTATTACATCTTCATTATTACTTTTGTTCCTAATTACAATTCAGAGTCTGTACTTTTGTATTTCTACTTAAGTGAAGAAATTGCATCAGTGCCTCTACTTTTACCAGATCTTTTTTTTTTTCCATGTACTCTGTAAGAACAGAATGTGAGTACTTTTGCTCCTTCTGCCTGCGAGATGCTCTGTCTGATTGACGAAGCGCTGTCGCCGGAGGACACCGGCCGTTGCTCGTTATCAAGTGTGTTAGCATGATGCTGTGATTCCCAATATCTTGTAGTCAGCTTGTAGAAAGACGAATGGCAATTAGAGCGCATCTATCTCACAGAGTTAAAGATAAGACAGTTTTGCAGGTGGCTTGTCTGACCAAAGTTTGGTAGCATCAGCGATTTGGAACACAATACATTTGAACATTTTTTAACATCCTACAGGAGATTTCAAATTGTGACACCCCAAACAGCCCCAACACCTTAATTAACAGGAAACTGGCTGAACAATTCTCAATGAGGGGGTGGGTGGGGCGGTGGGGCGGAGCCTATCCCAGCTGACTTTGGGAAGTAGGCGGGGGAAACCCTGAAACGGTTGCCAGCCAATCACAGGGCACATACAGACGAACAACCATCGGCACTCACACTCACACCTAGTGACAATTTTGAAGGTTCCATTAACCTGCCATGCATGTTTTTGGAATGTGGGAGGAAACCGGAACACCCGGAGAAAACCCACGCAGGCACGGGGGGAACATGCAAACTCCACACAGCTTTGCCTTGGATAATACTAAAAAGTTCGGGGTTAGGGTGTTCAGTGCCCCCGCACTCCTCCTTCCAGCTCCGCCAGTGATTGGCTTTGATCAGGAAGTCATGGTATCCGTTTTGGCTTGAAACAGCAAATTCCAGGCCTGATTACTTGCCGAACTCCAACAAACCAATCAGAAGTAGGTAGGCCTCTACTAGATAGATGGGAGATGCTAATGTGGATAAAGCACAGTGCCAAGGTTTGATGAGTTAAAGAATTTGTCATGATAATCATTGCTGCTCAAAGCATTTTTACCAGCGCCGCTTCACGTGGGACGAGCAGGGGCGTCAGATTCGCCATTTTGAGGATTGGCCCTGGAAACAGGCATGCCGGGGCCCGTTCATCACTGCTTGCTGCTTTAATTTTCCTTGTAATTTCTCTTCTTTTCACGCCTTCCCGCTGTTCGCCTTCGAAAGCGAGCGGTGCAGAAGACAAAAAAGAGCTATCAGGAGGACTAATGGCTGTTTGTATGGAGTGTGACTAGCAGAGCTGTCTGGCTCTGCCTTCCAGTGAATCTCGACGCGTCAGAAATCAATTCCCAGAGTCTGCCTCGGGGCTGGGGCGGACTCTCCAGTTATCATCAAGAACTTGCAAGATAAATAGAGCAAATCTTCTGGCGAGCCTGTCGTAATCCCCGACATGATGGCGTTTGCAAACGTTTTGGGTCCAGGGATCCCGTACAATGGGGAGACATCTTGTTCCAAGGCCCTCTCGATAATCCTGACACCACTTTGAATTACCAACTATAGCCCTAAATGTTGTGGGAATCAATAATTAGCCTGTTTTTAAGAGAAACAGATCTTATTCTATGAGAGGGAAAAAAACTGGCATAATATTTAGGGAAAATTAAATTATGTTAATCTGAAAAGATTTGTGCATTTAGGCTCACTGAAAACTCCAAACTGTTTGTTAATGGTCAAAGTAGTTAGGCAGTCTTAAAATACACAAAATAATAATCCCTTACTCTTTAGTTTGATGACCCTCAAACTATGAGTTGAAGACCACTGACTCCCGTTAGATTTAAAAATATATATTTTTTAAAACACATAACGGTTAGTCAGATCTAAATTGAGTCACACGAGCTTCCTTGACAGTGGTCTCGAGACGTATCCCTGAGCCTTCGAGGTGCCGTTAGATCTCCACGTGGCTGAACAGCTGATGGATCACACAGTCTGTTTCATCCTCGCCTGCTTTACATTTTCCCTCAGCCTCATTACCAGCTCCTGCTTGGCAGTGGAACTTGTTTGCAGTACGAGCTCGCCGGCTAAACACTTCAAACAACGTGCAGGTTTAATAAGCAACAAAGCAACAGCACACCTGAGGGGTTTTTTTTTTCCTCTCCTCATTGTCTCCGTGGGAGTCGCTTATCCTCCCCGCTCGGCGCTCTCATGACATTGGACGACTTTGCGTATTTTTGACATTCCCCCCCCCCCCCCCCCCCACACCCCCGTCAACGCCTGAATGCGCTGGCGTTGTGCCCGCTCCACCTTCAAAGCCACTGTAAATAGTAAAACAACAACAACAAAACACAAAAAGCTTCCCTGACAGTGTAATTACCAATTTCAGTGGTGCCGCTGTCACCGGAGAGGAACATTGACAGAAAATTGCACGGTGGATTTACGACAAATGTTTGAATAATTGAATAATTATATACAATCGTCTCTGCTTTGGTTGGAAGGAACATTGGCATGTTTAGCAGCCTTGGAATGCCGATGATCACTGATTTTTTTTTTGTCTTGTTTTGTTTTTAAGGATAATCTCATCTGAATGTTTTTCAAGCTCAGCAACCCCGTTCAAAACCCTCAAGAAGCAGACAAACAGTTTGTTCAGCCCATGTTGATGTAACACTGCAGCGTGTCCAAACTTCAAACAACCCATCCATCCATCATCTACCGCTTATCCGGGGCCGGGTCGCGGGGGCAACAGCTTTAGCAGGGAAGCCCAGACTTCCCTCTCCCTAGCTACTTCTTCCAGCTGTCCCCGGGGGATCCCGAGACGTTCCCAGGCCAGCTAGATGACATAGTCTCTCCAGCGTGTCCTGGGTCTTCCTCGGGGTCTCCTCCCGGTGGGACATGCCCGGAACACCTCACCGGGGAGGCGCTCAGTAGGCATCCGAATCGGATGCCCAAGCCACCTCATCTGGCTCCTCTCGATGTGGAGGAGAAGCGGCTCGACTCTGAGCCCCTCCCGGATGACCGAGCTTCTCACCTTATCTCTAAGGGAGAGCCCGGACACCCTGCGGAGAAAACTCATTTCGGCCGCTTGTATCCGGGCCGCTTGTATTCAAACAACCCCTTTCACAACAAACCAACAACAACTAAAATAATAATATTCTTGTCACTTGCAGTTGAGGAAAATGGCAAACGTTCTCGTTTGGTTTGTTTAATTAACTGCGTCATAAAAAAAAAAAAAGATTAACAAAAACAGTAGAATTTCTATTCTCATATGAATTTCGAGGCGTAACTCTCTGATCGCCCCCTAAAAATTGGACTAATTTACCAGCACAAGCTGTGGCGTGCGATCAGATGGTGAAACTGCATGTGGCTCGTTTGTCCGAGGTTATTTTTGTGCTGAGCCAATCCAAGTATCTGCGCACGGTTCGACGCTGCGGTCACAATCAGGCTTGTGACAGCAGCTGCCGTGTTCAATCGGAAGCCCTTGTGTTTGCTCCTTGCAACCTCGACACTTCTCGAGAAAAACAGGACTTTATTTCTGTGATAGTGCAGCTTTTGTTCGACAAAACGCCGGGCCCCATATGTAGGTATTCACTTTGTTTGAAGTATATAACATCATCCATCCATCCATCCATCCATCTTCTACCGCTTATCCGGGGCCGGGTCGGGGGGGCAACAGCTTTAGCAGGGAAGCCCAGACTTCCCTCTCACTAGCTACTTCTTCCAGCTCTCCCCGGGGGATCCCGAGGCGTTCCCAGGCCAGCTGGGTGACATAGTCTCTCCAGCGTGTCCTGGGTCTTCCTCTGGGTCTCCTCCCGGTGGGACATGCCCGGAACACCTCACCAGGGAGGCGTTCAGGAGGCATCCGAATCAGATGCCCAAGCCACCTCATCTGGCTCCTCTCGATGCGGAGGAGAAGCGGCTCGACTCTGAGCCCCTCCCTGGCTAAAATAATTGCTAATAAATGATATAACATCATTTATTAGCAATTATTTTGCACAACCATAAGCAGCTCCCGAGCAACCCCGGTTTGAGAACAATTGCTTTACATGGCACTGATGTACCAAATAAAGCGTCCTGACAGAGTGTATTATCCGCCTTGTTGGATTTACTGCAATGCTCAAGAAGTTATTTTTACTTTCTAATCATGAGCTCGAAGCCAACGCAGATTGAGTTTGTTGTTTAATTTTTTTCTTTTTTTGTGCAGCGTTTTGTTTCCTCACCAGCCCCAATATTGTCGCGCACTTTGCCAACATGTTACCATCTTGCAAACATAATGACTATCTGTGGCTCATTTAGATTTGGAAAAGAAGGTGAAGCTGCTCAAGTGGATTTAATTACGACCCTTTCCAACACCATATTGCAAGCCAAAAATTGTCACCAGCTCCTACCCGACACCCACCCTACCCAAAAGAAGAGGGCAGGTGCAAAATTCTGACATCATATTGGCCGGGCCGTCGGATCATTTGAGTTTAGTCAGTGGCATTTTCTCATTTTGCGAGCCTTGGTGTGACACTGAGGAAATATTTTCTGATGACGAGGTAACAAATGTATGCACAAACTTTTTAAAGAAATGACTCTGACGGCATATATTTGTTTGGCATTTTTGACCAAAAAAATCTCTCAAGCATATACCACATTATCCTTAGATGGCCTATTAATGAGTGGATTGCTCTTTTTAACTTGTTTTAGGCTATGTCTGAATTATGTTTCACGTGTCTATGGCACGTGTCTCATTTGTCTCATTTTGGTTTGAAAATGCTATAAAAAAGGGAAGTTTTGGAACATGTTTGTGGCCTCAGCAGAGCCACACTGATGTGAGGGTCACATTCAATCGTATGTTTGATAACTTTATGTCAACAGTATCAAAACATGCGAAAGAGCCCGGTCTTTACATACAAACTGTTATTGACAACAACAAAAAAAAAGAAGAAAACAAAGTACGATACAAATGTAAACAGAGTTTATAGACAAGGGAAGCATTTCCTACACTGTTTAAGTAACACACACGCACACACACACACACACACACAGACCCTCTGAAAAAATCCCCACAGACTGCTAAAAAGAAAGAAACAGAATGAAAGAGATCTCATTTGGCAAATACCGTAGCTACTGTATGGTCATTATATGGCATGGATAACAAACCTGGTTTAGTGACGTGCTATTTTGATTACCGTATTTTACGCACGATAAGGCGCTTTGGAGTATAAGGCGCACCTTCAATGAATGGCTTATTTTAAAACTCTTTTCATATATAGGGCATTGTAAGGCGCACAGAATAGAAGCTACAATAGTGGCTGTCGTTCCACTATGCATCCACTAGATGGAGTGAAGGAATACAAGACAATACAAGACTTTGAGAAAATCGAATGCTTTTAAGTGTGCCTTATAGTGCAAAAAATACGGGATACTATGCGGGAAGCCTTTTTCAAACCTTGATCAACCACATATCCTCCTGGATTAACACAGGGTTGATCAACTTTTTCTTTTTCCCCTCGGCGGTAGTTTAAGCACTATGCTAAGGTGACCCCCCCCAAAAAAATTAAATATATATATATATATATATATATATTGTAGATTTTTGTATATGGAATGCACTGGAAGACGTAAGACAGCAGCTACTGACTCCCACTTGCATTAGCGCAATTGTTCATGTTATCCTCAAGTCCAGAAAATGACACGCCAGGTGAAGAAAGGCACTTTGGTAGCCTTGATCTGTTTTTGATACAGACAAATGGAATTGTAAAGCTACCCTTATATTGTCACTATGGCAGGAAACTTTTTCTTTTTTATGCGAGGAGGTAGGGAGGGTTTGATGTGGGGTTAATATTGTCAACCATTGTAATTGCCTCTGGGCTAGAGGCGGGGTCACGACTGCAGGCGAGCCTTTACACGCTCGCAGCACCACACAATATTTCTCGCTCTGAGCAGTCATCCTCTGCGGTCTGAAACGTAACACATCTACTGCGCCACATTATTACTTACAGCATGTGGACATGCGCGCGCGCACACACACACACACACACACACAAAGCCGCATTGCACCAACTGGAGGAAACAGTCATGAAAAGTTGTGTATTGATCCACCAGGGGCCTTGGTTTGCCTTAGAGTTTAGAACAGGTTTCAAACAAGTCTATGTAATTTAAGATATACTCAGCAAAATGGACACCAAATTGATTGGATGAGGATGTACACAAGAGTTTCAAGGACCCCCACAGAGAGAATTGAATAGGAAGTTAGCCTTTGTTGTTCGAAGCGGCCATTTGAAGCAAAATCCAGGCGATTGAATGTCAATGAGGGATTTCACCTCAATGAACCTTGGTCGAAAGCAGGCGTACTGATACAGTGTCACGCAACAGTGAACATCACCTTGCTTTTTATTTTCTCGGGTGATGCGTTCCAAGACGCCCACACAATAGGTGAATTTCCACAAAGCATTATATACTGTATAGATGTTTTTATTTTATTTTTGGCGGGGATTTGCATTTCTACTAAGCCTTACCCCAACATTTCCCACCCTTTTAATATTGTTACATTTAATAAATGAAACTTTTCAAATGCAAAATGTAGACTAGATTCCGAATTGCTGATTGTAGGTGCTAAACTGTAGAATGTTCAGTCTTGTAATCTTTATAAAGCAACCCCCCCCCCCCAAAATATATATATATATATATATATATATATATGAAGGGAAAAATTGCGAGGTGAAACTGCAATATGAAGTGAAGTAGCAAGGGAGCAGTGTTTTAAAAAAAAAGAAAGGTAAAAATAAAATTGTCATTTGCACATGTGCATGTATATTCACCCGCTTTGTTATTGAGGCGCCGACAGAGCTGTGACCCAACCAACTACCTTCAAAAGTTACACCAGTGAAAATAAATAAAATGAAAGAAAAATCTTTGATAATGACCTGGAGGTAGCTTTTTTTTTTCTCACGTAGGCAGAGCAAGGCAAGGCAGCTTTGTTTATACCGCGCACTTTTCACACACAAGGTACTTCAGTCTGCCTAACATAATTAAAAGAAAACAACCTTTCAAAGCATTTACAAATAAAATAATGCAACCATTTAAAGGCAAAGAAAGATTTTTTTCCCCCCAATACTCTAACGTGAGCTGAGGATGGCATCAACATTTGAGGATCCTTTCAAGGATTCACCATCAAAAAGCGAAAGTGTCGTCCCGATCATTGAATTCATTAAAATACTTCAAGGGATTTCATTGCTTGTTTGGGGGCATCAACGTGACTAAAATCTTACCACTATTGGCAAAAGCAACATAACCACCCCCTGCCCAAAGTTCTAAATTGTGAATTTGCCAGAAATGAGCCCCAATCGAAAGCAGGTGCTACATATACTTGACGGAAACGTACCAATTTGATAAGTGCCAAACATTTTAGGGATCCCAAACATGGCCTTGCTCAGGAGCAGAAAGTGAGTAAAAAATTGCTCCTGACAACAGTTTGACAAGAAATTTGATCAACATGCCTATTATAATAGGACAAACAAACGAAACCTTCAAGACCCATGCTTGAAATTCGACACAATATGCCGCTGTGGTTCCGACCAGCCATTTTGGGTGAATTTCAGAGCTAGCACTTTTCAAACTCGCGACAAGGGAAATTTCCTCAAAAATCTCCAATCAATTGTAAGCAGTAAGTGTATACAAATCAAATGGGTGGCATTACATTGCAAAGTTTGCACATTTCTTCCAGAATGTCGTGGCTAACAACGCAAAATTTTACAGGCTCTGCTAACCGTCCATTGTCCAGGTTCTAAGGATGAAATTTCTGCAGGTTTTTTTGCAGCAGACTGGATAGCTGCCGAGTCTGAGGTCACATATGATGGCTTATTAGCCCATGAAAGGGCACAAAAGAGTGCCAGGCAATTGTTTTCCATACCGAGATGAAAGGCTCCCCGGCTAATGAACATCTGCCAGCCGGCATAAGGACCTCGACAGACAGACACACACACAAAAAAGCAAAAAAAAACAAACTCAAGTTGACCATGGCCGGGAGCAGCTGCTCTCATCAGACAGAGCTTGATGTAAATGTAGGCGGAGGGTCTGCCGTACAGCAGCGGTAATAGCACGGGACAGAGTGGGAGGGAGTGCATACGGCAGTGCTCTTAAGTGCATCTCAAACGCCAAAGTTCGTAAGCCTGACCTCTGTCAGACTGCAGAGTGGGAGATAAGAGAGAGATTTTAGAAACATGTATTCACTCTCATCTCTCCGAGAAATCACAAATCATATCAACAGAATGCCAGCAATTATTTCCACTGGAAACGACACTCTTATTATTGGTCGAACCAAGACAAGAGCACAAGATCGAGACAGATAATTCCTTTCTGAATGGTGTGTGAATGCTAACAAACGATGACAGGACGAAAACACTGGTCAGAGCCTATCAAAGAAACTTCTCGATGTTCAGTCTTCAACTACTCGTGAATGTTTTCCGTTGCAGATAACAAAGACGGACTTAAAAACACACCGTATTTTGTTGTAATGTCCTAAGAGTGTGCCCAAATACCCTGTGGAAGGCAAGCTAGTTCGCTTGCTTTAGCGTCCCGCATGCTAGCATCCCACATGCTTTAGCTCATTGGCAAGCTCGGCAGAAGCCTTCTGACAATCCTGATCATTTGATTCTGGTGTGTAATGCTAATAGTGGGCAGTGGGCAACAGGCTAAAAACTAAGATTTTTAAAAGAGACAGCAAACAAAAAAAAATTGTTGCAAAGTTTCACACTTGATGAAGTGGCCAGGCACACCAGAGACTCAGCTTTTTTAATTTTATCTGAGACATTCAAGTCTACATTTTCCACAATAGGTCCTATTTAAAATGTCTCAAGTCGAGTTGAGACCACCCAGTTTGCTCCAAAAACATTTTCAAAAGTTGTGCCTTAGGAGTTAGCGCGGCCTTAGCCCGGCATTTTGGGCACAAGCAGGTTCCTTTTTAAGCAAATGGTTTCAGTTACAGTACGGACAACGGAATAGGTCAAACTTGTGAGCGGTGAATCGGGGAGAGTTTTCACTGTATTACCATCTTCTGCCATCGCCCCGCTGTCGTCAAAACAAAATGTCTCCAATTAAAAGTAAGACAAAATATCCCAACTAACAGCGCTTCCCAGCTGCAAATCCTTGCAGCAAAGGCAATATTATCCACCGCTTAAACCTTAAAAACTCCCCTCGATCACGCTAAGTACAACCGGTTAGGGACATCATTAAGTTATCCGCGGCACGACTCTGAAAGTCATTTACATAATGCAATAAGTCTGAACCCTAAAGTGCAATTACGATGCTCATACCACCATGCGCACGGAAGCGGCTCCCCTAACGACGGTGTCAGAACGCATCACGGAACGTATCAAAGCTGGATGGGAGAGGGGGTGTACAGGGGGATGCGGCAAAAGGCCACAGTCCGGTGTTAATTAGGTTACAATACTTTCCGCTGCACAATTACTCTGTCAGACGAGCTTGAATCGTCTTTAAGATTCAAGCGGCGCGTACTGATTACGCCCATCTAAAAACTTGGACGTATGCTCTATTGACTAATTAGCAAGTGTCTCGACGGTAAGAAGTTACTGGGGGCATGGAGCACTGCAGCAAAGAGGAGACTGCGGAGTATACAGTCAAACCTTTTGACCAAACTGGAACTGTAGTCAAAATTGCACCTGGTTGTTTTTGCACTTCAATAGGAGGCGTTCCTGCACCATGGAAAACTGTCCCTGATCAAAGTACCAAATGTACCTACGTACCTACCGACAGCGTCTACTTCAGCAGTCTCTACCCACCTACTTACCTATACAGTAGTACATACTCACCTTTCTCCGTACTTACTGATCCTACCAGTACGTGCCGGGTCTTCTCCAGGGCTTGCTCCTGGTGGGATGTGCCCCTAAAACCACAGTAGAAAACCATGGAGGAGGTGTCCTAACCAAATGTCCAATCCGCCTCTTGTTGCGGAGGAGCAGTGGCTCTCGTCTAATCTCCACTTGGATGACATGGCTGCTTACTCGCTCCGGACATCCCGCCAAGGCCACGCAATTTTGGTCCCATGATTTTGCGATCATGTTCTCTCGTTTACTATCGCACAGCTCGTAACCACGGGTGAGGGTCGGGACGTTTATAGACTGGTGAATCAAGAGCCCTCTTTACCATGACAGACTATTTATAATACCCCCCAAACGTGCAATTTGAGGTAATTATATTGAAATCCTCCGTTTCGATTACTAATTTGGGAGAAAATTAAAGGGCCGGGGGTTCAAGCGGGGTTGGGTGATTAGAGAGAAGCCCAGCCTGCACTGCCGGGTCACAACTGTTGTAAGCAGATCTTGCGAGTGGTCCAATCAAGGTGGGAATGGTACTGGAGTGGTTGCCAACGAGGGAGTCAACAAGGCCGGGGGATAATTGGCATTAGCTGTGTGGAGCCTCGCCTCTGATTTGGAGGTGATCACCTTTACTTGGAGCTAATCCTCCGTGCCGCAGACCTGAATGAGTCCATTTGTGGGACACTCACTAAACAAGAAGGGGGACACTCTTCCATGAGAGAGACTCAATACACAGATATACACGACATGCCCGCCAGTATGCTCAAACATGACATGCTACATGCTAGCTACCAAACAGATGCCTATGGAATGCATCTGATATAACCACAGAGGACTTTAACCTTAAGGGAAATGGAAATTTGTGTTTTTTGAGCATTTGGAGTTTGAGTTTGTTAAGACGCACAATTTTGACATGACTCCCGGTTATGAAGTATGATGACGATGAGGAACAAAGTTCAAATTGCACCATTTTTGGTCCATTTGGAGTTTGAGTGAACCTTGGCTCAACCCAAATACCAAAAATTTGCCAATAATTGATTGCCCCACTACTTTTCTTTAATATATATTGATAAGTTAAAAAATAAATGTCCAAACCATAGGAGGACTGAGAAAATAATGTAATCATATATTTTACAATATCAAACAAGATGCTAGAGACGCTAAACTTTGGCTGAAACAGATTTCTGACGGAGCTATCGCCTCCCCTAGATACGGTGTAGCGCCATCCTTGTTTCAAACCCTAAATATAGCTCAGATTTGCAACCCAAAACACTTGAATGTTATTGTATCTCATTTTATGATATTGTTGTGAAAAACATTGTTTGCATATGAGTTCATTTTGACAAAATGCGTCGAAAGATCTTGTTTTGCAATCTAGTCTTTCCCGGATTCCATGCGTGTTTGATGGCTTGAAGACAGGAAATTGTCCAGTGTGAAAACTTGTTTTTCTGTGTCTGCTCTGCAGTTGGCTCGTAACCAGTTAACTGCGATGGGCTCCAGCTGACCCATGGCCCTAATGAGCAAATGGATGGAAGGATGGATAAAATGTTACAAAACCCAATGGCAAAGCTCTGTCTATTTCCACTCCGTATCAAAAAAAAAAAGTGAAGTATCAGCCATGGCCCAACGGGACGGGCCAAGTCTAGAAAGGTTACAGGGGTACTCTTTGACCAGTCGGGGCCACATTGCGATGACAAGGACATGCGGTGCGACACATCAATGTGACATTTTTTGGACCGAGAGCACCAAAGCATCTCGGGGTTGCAGCTGCCTATGCCGTCTTCCAGAAAAACTGAGGAGTGGCCGTGAGCTTGGAATGACTTGTTTATCACGCTAGTCCCCCGTGAGCCATGGCTCCTTACAAATGCATGGAAAGGTTCGGGCAATGCATTTGAGATGGCTTACGCCAGTCGCAGCAAAAAGAAAAAAAAGGCTTTGTGGTTGTGGGCAATTTATGGCCCTGTGATTGGGTGTCAGATGAAACGATATGAAAATGTCAAATCGGCAATGATCATGATCAAGAGGACCACCGTTATCGGTTTGATCACAAGTTTGCTAAGAGAGATGGAAATGAGACAAAATCACATTTCCACACAAAACTTGGAATTTTAACTCTTTTGTGCAGCTTGTAACCTGATAACATGACAAGCCGTCCACTGTACTAACCGCTGTACTTCCATCCATCCATTTTCTGATCCGCTTTATCCTCACAAGGGTCACGGGGCGTGCCGGAGCCTATCCCAGCCGTCTTCGGGCAGTAGGCGGGGGACACCTTGAACCGGTTGCCAGCCTAATCGCAGGGCACACAGAGATGAACAACCATCCACGCTTACACCGACGGACAATTTCGAGTTTTCAGTCAGTCTGATATGCACGTTTTTGGAATGTGGGAGGAAACCGGAGCACCCGGAGATAACCCACGCAGGCCCGGGGAGAACATGGCAGACGGCCGGAGCTGGAATGGAACCTCTGGAACCTCTGCACTGTGAGGTCGATGCGCTAACCACTGGGCCCCCGGACCGCCCTGCTGCACGCAATGCACTTATTTTGAAAGGGTTAAATACAAAAAAATATGAAGTCAGCACAACGATGAAGTTTTGAAAAAAGTGATTGACACCCTAACTGACACCCTTCAAACTTTTTTTTTGTTCACCTGCGACGAAAATGCCAAATCGCCTTGGTTTTTAAAAGCGCCAATCACAAATAAAAGTCATCATAATGACAAGTAAAGTGCACCGACTGCACAAAACAACAAACAAATGTACAGAAAGTTTCACGATGCTTCTCATTTTTTTATACCCGCGTGTTGAATTTTCTCCTCCTTTTGCTATTTACTTCAGTGGTCACGCCATATTGTCTTTCCTTTTCCGGAGTCACAGCACGACATGAACTTGAAAAGTTGCCGAGGTGACCAGCCTGTCTATTCTCCACTGTTTACATCCACACCTGCTCGCTCCGGCGTAATTTTACCGGGTTATCAGCCATTTTACATCTCGGCCTTTTTTGTCGACATGCCTTATATATGCTGGCCTTGACCTTCGAACAATTTTCTTTATCTGCTGCACTTTGGAACGTGATGGTTTTTAAATGGCAACATCTCCTAAGCTGGTGTTTTTTTTGTTTTTTTTTGCAGCCCGAGGTGATGGCAGGCTGTGATTGAAAACCCGTCGCTGTTCTTAAGAGGACCGAGGGGTGCAGTATTGTAAATCCATACTAAGCCACCGGCTGATTGATTCCAAATATTACAAATGCCGCGCACCGGGGTCACATTTAATTGATTTGCAAGCCTCCCAAATAAGAAAAACTCAAGGATACAATCTTCACAGATGGCAGTATTTCAGTGCATTATTGCATAGATTAAAAAAAAAAAACAACACTGCTTTTTCAAAAAAATAATGATATATTTAAATGGGCAAGCCGGTGATTCAGTGGTTAGCGCGGCGACCTCACAGTGCAGAGGTCGTGGGTTCCATCCCAGCTTCCTGTGTGGAGTTTGCATGTTCTTCCCGTGTCTGCGTGGCTTTTCTCCGGGTACTCCAGTTTCCTCCCACATTTCAAAAACATGCATGGCAGGCTCATTAAACACACCGAATTGCCCTGTGGCGTGAGTGTGACTGCGGATGGTTGTTTTTTCTATGTGTCCCCAGCGATTGGCTGGCAACTGGTTCAGGGTATCCCCCGCCTATTGCCCGAAGACAGCTGCGATAGGCTCGAGCACACCCCGTGACGCTTGTGAGGATAAAGTGGATCGGAAAAAATGGACATGGATATATTTAAATCCAATACATAGTCAGTCTTTCAATGTGTCCTTATACAATAACAGCAAGTTGCATTTATTCCCAAATGTTTCCAATTCTGCATCTAGTTGAGGCTGCATTTTGACATTTTAATAGCTATTATGGAAACTCTTGGGTCTCTAGAGCTGTGGGTGGGAGTGGGTGGGGGGTTATGCTAATTTACACAATAAGCCCCCCCCCACCGACACGCTAAGTCTCTCCTCCCATGACTTCACAACATGGCCTTGTTATAATTCACAGTTTTCAAGCCATGGCCAGACTATGTGGTCTGAAACGCTTTTCACATCAAGTCAATGTCATTTATGAAGCGCAGATTCACAGAAGATATAAAAAAAAAATAGTCACTCTACACATTCAGAAGGTCAACAACCACACTTCTGATAAAGTACATTGTAAATACAGTACGCGTACGATGCAGAATGTAAGTAAACATGAACACTTTTAGATGGAGTTGAGTTTCCAATCTACGCCGTGTTTCACCTTTTCAGTTCAGGAACCCAAAAAGTCTTTCAAAACAGGGCACCGTGCCTACAAACGCAATGACACCAAAGCATCGTGCTGCCTCAGGTGCGCCTGCCGTGCATCACAATGCCCCATGTACGGTTAATATTTAAATTATATTTGATATTTTTGAACCTTGTCTTTTTTCTTTTTTTTTGTCGCACGGCCCTCTGCACCCTCTCTTTGACAGACACCTGAAACAGTCGTATTTGTAAGCGGGCATCCGTGGGAATAAGCTTTGAAGCGATTACATTTGATGGCAATCTTCAGCGGGACCTTGAATGACAGCTGCGCGTCTGTTTGGAGACAAATGCAAAAACAAAATGCTGCCACTCAACTGTGTTGCTCTCGAACCCCACCACCCCCCCACCCCCCATACACCCCAACACCGCCACCACCACGACTCAAGGCGTTCAGGCTGGTAAAAAAGTTCAGTGGAAAGAAAGCTGCCTGGATTTGCATTAGGATGCTCGATAGTTGGTGGTAAAAACAAATCCTGGTAACCCCCCCCCACCCCCCCCCCTACACACACAATGTAGATTGATGTGACTCTCACATTGTGTAAGGTATTTCATTTTCCTCATTTTCCTCCTTTATATGGTCATGAGGTCATGTTTCATTGTCGAAAAGAAGAGCACAATGTGAGCTGAAATGGGTCCCAAAGTATAAAAAAAAGGAAACTTTAGAGTATTTGAAAACAAAGTGCCATGTTTTGGTTTGTGACCAACAGGTGGCACTGTGGGGCTTTTCCCTGCAGCTGCACACCTGTTGGTCGTTAGGTAATTTGTGAAATCCTGGCCGACTATTTCATTGTCCGGTCATTGTTTGCTCTTTGCTACTGTCATGTTTGTTTGTTGCCTGTTGCTTGCTGCTGTCACGTTTTTGTTCATGTGAGTTTTTTTTGCCACAGCCATGGTTTTGGTTTGTTACTTTGGAATCGTATATTTTCATGACTTTGTTTGTTCTTGCTTTATTTTCTGTGTTTTAGTACAACGCGTCAAGTTCACTCTGCTCCTCCCTCTTGCCTGCTTTTTGGGGTCCACCACTACCTCGGATACCTGACAAAAAGCTTGTTGCAGTGACGCGTTCAATGACACACCCATTTTTTGATCAGCTGTCTTCGGGCAGTAAGCGTGGGACACCCCGAACTGGTTGCCAGCCAATCGCAGGGCACACAGAGACTAACAACCATCCGTGCTCATACTCTTTTTTTTAAGAGTGTTCAGGACATTTTTAGAGTGTTCAATCAGCCTGCCATGCATGTTTTTGGAATGTGGGAGGAAACCGGAGCACCCGGAGAAAAGCCACTAAGGCACAGGAGAACATGCAAATGAAGCACCCGGTCTCCCCTATACAACTGAAGACGGCATATATTTGCTTTGGTGGGGGCGATCTTATTGAGCCATCCCTCACAAAGATTGCGTCACTGTTTTTGATCGCCTTCATTTTATTTTGTCTCGCCATGATGCATTTCAAGGAGGGCCAAGATAGTTGGCTGCCTGGCCAAACGCACTTCGGGAATAAATAAGAATCCAGCCAGGATGGGCGAGCACTCCTCAGAGAGCTTTCTCGCCCACGGCACTAAATCAATGGGCTAGCGCTCGTGCGGGGGGGAACGCGCCGTCGGGCCACCGGCAGCCTCCGCTGATTTGGCAGCTCAAAGGGCTTCTGAGCGCCAGCCAGCAGCCTCCTCGGGGAAGTTGCAGCACCTCTCGGGCCCGCAAAGAATTTTAATGAGGGGCCAGACAGAGTGAGGCTGGTTGACCACGGCGCTAGCACGGTCGCTTGCCCCAAAGCGCGAGCGATGAGTAAAATTCCTCCGACAGTCAAGAGATGAAGGGTTCACAAAGCCTGCTAGCGGAACATTTGAGGATCAGTGTTTATCTTGATGGATGTTAAGAGGTGCGGCAAAATGTCCTTGAGTTTTCTTTTCCCGTGGCGTGTGTGTGTGTGTGTGTGTGTGCATGGACACAATCTATGACTGTTAGTCACAGTAAAACAAAGAGAGCAGACAAAGCCATTGGTGTTCTCATCTCTGTTCGCAGATATCCTCCAGCCTCCATCTCTGGCGGCTCTTCTAAACATCAATTAACGTGTGTAGCGCTTTAAAGTAATCTCTATCATTTAAATGAATCTAAAGCCCCTCGGCACAATGTGGGAAGCCTCATATCATCAGTTGCTACTTTCAAAGTAGCCCCCCACCCACCTTACCCACCACTACATCTCTGGGGCTCTGGTGGCTACTTGGGATATCGATGTAGCGCTAAGTGCCACTTTTGCCTCATAGCGAGAAAAGTCTCAATCTGTCAAGGTGAGGTTTGTTCGGCAGGTCAGGTTTACATGTTTGCATGTCCTTAATGCTGATGAGATTTACCAGCATGACCAACAAAGACAATTATTTACTCGCAAGTCACAGATGCGACGTAGGTTAAAGATTTGTCTTAAAAAAATAAATAAAAATGAGGCTCATACATTCTCCACAAAATGTGTACGTTAAAGTAGTATTACTACTCCAATTCCCCCCCACCTCCAAATGTGTGCAAATTAAAACACGACTATTAAAAATTCCCTAAATGCCAAATTTAGACTGTCTGGTCCGGGCTCTGTTTGTTTACGTGATGGCCCAAGACAGCGTTAATATTGGCCTTGGGCCATCGGGCCACCATTAATGTCGGGCCCAGCATATATTCTCCAAAGTAAAACAAGAATACTGAAAACAATTCTGGAAATTTTTCAGTGTGGAATAAAATGACTTTCAAATCAACGAAAATTGTGCTGGTTTAAAAGTTTTCACAAAAACTCCAAAATATTGCCCAGGTTGAATGAGGACATTGCAAATAAAAACAAATCTATATTTATCAATAAAATTAGAAGAGGGGAAATTCGACTACTACTGTAAAACAGATAACACTACCTTAAATTCCACATAAATTGTAAACCGCCCGCAAGTTAAAGTAGACCACTCGCCCTTTCCTTTAGCCAGAACCGTATCCATCAGTGTCCCGGTGTTGTAATTTCAGCTTTTATGACAGCAGTTGAGCCAAACAATCAGAAGATGTGTAAAATGCTTTAAATGTCATCTTTCCTTGTTCGTGTTCCCAAGACTGATCACTCGCCATTTGACTTTTACGGCGTTTGAATGAGAGAGTCTATAAATATGGCCGCCGGCCTCGCGGATCATATCTCAAGTGGTAAGCAGCGATAAGACTTGAGAAGCTTGCCGTGCAACGTCGCGGACACAAACAAGCGGATGTGTGGCGTTGATGATCGGATGACCACAATGCATTGCTGTCGACAGATAATTGACTTTGCATATTTTCCGATGTTCATGAGGATTTTTTTTTTCCACATTTCAAATGAGGATTTGAAACTCGGGTTTCAGTTAAAGTTTCAATTGAGGGTTTGTAATTCGTTTCAAATTAGGGTTAAGATTTCAAAGTAGGGTTTTGAGGCAGAGTTAGGGTTTCAAATGTGTTTGCATTTTTCAAACTTGGTTTTGAAGTTAGCATTAGCCTTTTGGAATGGGGTTTTAAGAATTTTCTTATTCTTTTTCAATGTTTTCTCTGGATTAGCATGTTCAGAATCAGAATCAGAATCAGAATCATCTTTATTGGTCAAGTATGTAGAACACACAGGGAATTTGTCTCCGGTATAACATACTGCATTAGTATCATTGTGAACAGCAAAGGTTTTCAAACTCAAATTTTCAAACATTTGCTCAAACTCAAAAAAAAAAATCAAATCAAAACTTGGGTTTAAAGCCAGGGTTCGGGTATCATAGTAAAGTACAAACCATGGTTAATATTTTGAATTAAGGTTAGGGTTAAAACTGTCATGATTCGGTTTAGGGACCAACAGGTGGCACTGTAGGGCTCCCCTGGCAGCTGCACACCTGTTGGTCATAGGTAATCAGGCCTTTAAAAGGACTCCCAGCCCGAACACTCAGTCTGGGGTCATTGTTGCGTCTTGCTACTGTCATGTGTGTTGCTGTTTGCTCTTGTTTTCTGTTATGTTTAGTTCATTGTTATGTTTTAGCTTTAGTCATGGTTTTTGTTTGATACTTTGGACTTTTTGTTTTGGATTTAGTTTTCATTGTTTTAAATACAGTTCTTCAAATACAACCTACTCCTCCCTCCTGCCTGCTTTTTGTGGTCCACCACCACCTCGAAACGTGACAAAAACGAGAGCTAAGGGGTAGAGTTCAAAATTATGGTTGAAAGCCAGAGTTCACATTTTCAGACAAGATCGTGGTTTTAAATCATGGTTTCAAACTGGTTTAGGGATTCAAAGAATGAGTTTTATTCAAGCTAAGGTGTGGCTCACACTGCATCCACGTGTGTGTCTCGTTTTACATAGGTGGCAAACTAATAAATGACTAGTTCTCAAGACATGAATTAATCCCTTTGACCCACTTTCAATTCCCAGCACTTTTAGACCACACCTTGTCCTGTAAAGTGCATACATGCCCGTGAGTGTGTGTGCGAGTGTGTGCGTGTTATCCATTACCGCATTGCTATTTTAAATGGTGTACAATCCAGCAGAGGAGAATAAGTGGAGTTGAATTACGATCAATCTTTTTCACTGTCCCGCTAAGTTGATTTTGTATGTGGAAAGCACCTATTGGGTAACAGACGCATTTAGAAAGCCATTTAGTCGAGTATACGCATTCCCGTGCCACGCTGTGATGAAGTGCCTCTTAATTGCGTCGTATCACACAGTTCCCTTCGAGCACTTTCACTGCTTTAAGTGCTGGACACTACACAATGACTTTGGGCAGAAGGATGCTTAAAGGCCCTGTAAAAGCCATCTTGGTGATTTGTTTCTAAGTATGTTAGAACATAAGTTTTGAAAAGATATGCGCTGGAAGAGTACTGTTGTTTCGTCAGTGTCAATCTGCCGCAATTGCGACTTACTTAATATTGACATGGCCCACTTTGACCACAATAGCGTGAAAGTAGATCTCCAGGAAGCTATACTCTAAAAATGAAACTTTCCCGAAGTGTTATTTCTTTGCTGGGCTGCAGTGTGAACCCAAGTGTGGAACAAGGCAGTGGCGAGGTGCTTTGCGAGCCAGCTAGCTTGCCAGTGAAAGCTAGTAGCTAGCCGCTACCTCGAATGGCTTACGGAACAGGTGGTCGTGTCCAATTCGCCAAATCTTTGCTCTGTGCGACATGCGTGGGTCCATGACACATCAGACACACTTCAGGGATTGCTAATTGCGTTCGCCGGTGGCTAGCTCACGGGCTAACAGGCTTCTGTATTGTCCATACTTAATCGCCTCCATACTTTCATTCTATTTATCTTTTTTTTCTGTCATGGTCATGAATTGTCTTTCTCTAACCCAGGGGAGAAATATTATTTAATACAAGCAAATTAGGGTTGTAAGTCAGGTCTATGATATCATACTCGTGTTTTTAAACAAAGACTAAGGGGTTCAAACTAGAGTTTTAAACCAAAGTTAGGGTTTCAAAGAAGGTTTAAGGTTTCATGCTAAGTTTAGAGCTTCAAATGAGTGTTTCAAACAAGAATTAGGGTTTTGAGCCTCAGTTGGGTTTTTTTCAACTTTTTTTAAGGCATAGGTGTCAAACTCAGGTCCTGGAGGGCCGCCGTCCTGCATGTTTTCCTATGTTTTAAGGCTTCAATGCAGGGTTAGAGTTTCAAATTAGTTTTTCAAAATTGACCAATGGTTTAAAATCATGGTTTGAAATTATGGAAGCAGGCCAGGTATAGAGTTTCAAATTAGGGTTTCAAGCCTAAGTTTTCAAACAGTGTTGGGGTTTCAAATGAATGTTATAGACTCTGTATCGGGTTTCAAATCGTGGCCCTTTCAGAAAAAAAAAAGGAGCGGGATTGACAGCCTCCTGCCAAGAGGAAATGCTCTCCATCTTGTGGGGTCCAGTCACACAGAATTTAATTGTAATTACATGCTTAATGAGCCGTGAGATTAATGCAGATGACTTTTTAAGGTAAACATCTATAAATCACGAAAGCCCCTCTCATATTCGAAAGGGCTTAGTGAGAGGCCCCTTAACAAGTGTACGTGCCTCCAGATGACCAAAACCGATTCTGCCCCCCCTGAGGTCTTTACGCCCATCTGGTAAGTAGTGGTTAGCTAAGGTGAGGTGTGGGATGTGATGAGCCGCCTCTGCAAGCTAATGAAATGCACCTAATGTTCTTTCGGCTGGAACATCAACTCGTGGTGGCAGGAAATTCTGGAGCTTGATACCCTGTGTCAAGCTCCACGTGTCTTATATATGTACGGTCGATATGATTATGGTTATTTGCATTATGGATTGAGAAAGTGCCAGAGAACAGGTTTTGTTTCGCTGGAATGTCGATTATACTTTTAAATGAATCAGACAATAAACTGACAATCTGCAAGTACACATGATAATTACTCTTGCAGTTCAATGGCAGGCAAGACAATGGTTATAAATTGTGACTACATAGAAACCTGGTCGTGCATCCTTTTTTGAGGAGGGGGGGGTGCTTGATTCGGTTTTCTTTGTCTTAAGTCATAATGTGCAAAATAATATGCAAAAGTGGCGGGCCGGTAGTCCAGTAGTTAGCATGTCGGCTTCACAGTGCAGAGGTACCGGGTTCGATTCCAGCTCCGGCCTCCCTGTGTGGAGTTTGCATGTTCTCCCCGGGCCTGCGTGGGTTTTCTCTGGGTGCTCCGGTTTCCTCCCACATTCCAAAAACATGCGTGGCAAGCTGATTGAACACTCTAAATTGTCCCTAGGTGTGAGTGTGAGTGCGAATGGTTGTTCGTTTCTGTGTGCCCTGCGATTGGCTGGCAACCGATTCAGGGTGTCCCCCGCCTACTGCCCGGAGACAGCTGGGATAGGCTCCAGCACCCCCCGCGACCCTGGTGAGGATCAAGCGGCTCGGAAGATGAATGAATGAATGAATAATATGCAAAAGTAAAAAATAAAATAATCATCCAATTAGAAAGGTGGCTCGGTACAGTTTATGAAAGAGAGGTTTTGATAGCGAGGTGAAAAGCCGATGAAAACGGGAACAGCAGGTATGCAGGTAGGCGGAGAGGGGGTGTAAGTAGGCGACAATACCAATACAAAACTTCACAGAAGCTCCCACTCTACACCAGAATGCAAACTGTACCATCCTGTCAGGTTGTTTACCAATCCAAACTTGCTGGGGTTTTTTTTTTCTTTTTTTTTTTGACAAGTGTAACACTTGTTGACGGCCCATTTTCTCCCCCCTTCACCTCAAATGTCTTCAGAAAAAGAGAATTGGATGTCAGCTCCCCTGCGGCCCCCGTGCCAAATCTCAAACCAAATCACTGAAGCCCAGCGGTGTTTGACAGTCTGCGAGGGTACTGTATGCTGCGCCTACGCCCATGTGCTACACCCCGCCTCGCCTCCATCTTGAATATGTATTTAGTAATCACTGGCTTGAACCTTATGAATGCACAGATGGGCAAGTAGGTAGAAAAATAAGTCCTATAAGTCGGTAGGTGGGAGGCTTGGATTGGCAGAAGGTAGTTTGGTTTGTACATAGAAGTGGGGTTGGGTTGGGGCTATTTAGCAAGAGGTCGGTAGTTAGAGGTCGGCATTGATGATTGTTGGCCCACCTCTTCCATCCATCCATCCATCCATCCATCCATCCATCCATCCATCCATCCATCCATCCATCCATCCATCATCTACCACTTATCCGGGGCCGGGTCGCGGGGGCAACAGCTTTAGCAGGGAAGCCCAGACTTCCCTCTCCCTAGCTACTTCTTCCAGCTCTCCCCGGGGGATCCCGAGTCGTTCCCAGGCCAGCTGGGTGACATAGTCTCTCCAGCGTGTCCTGGGTCTTCCTCTGGGTCTCCTCCTGGTGGGACATGACCGGAACACCTCACCGGGGAGGCGCTCAGGAGGCATCCCAATCAGATGCCCAAGCCACCTCATCTGGCTCCTCACGATGTGGAGGAGAAGCGGCTCGACTCAGAGCCCCTCCCGGATGACTGAGCTTCTCACCTTATCTCTAAGGGAGAGCCCGGACACCCTGCGGAGAAAACTCATTTCAGCCGCTTGTATCCGGGATCTCGTTCTTTCGGTCACGACCCATACCTCATGACCATAGGTGAGGGATCGACCGGTAAATTGAGAGCTTCGCCCTTTGGCTCAGCTCCTTCTTTACCACGACAGACCGATACAACGTCCGCATCACAGCAGACGCTGCACCGATCCGCCTGTCGATCTCCCGCTTGTTGGCCCACCTCTTCCAAGCATAGATTAATGTTGATTTTTATTTTATTTTTTCCTCAAGGTTTTTTTTTGGGGGGGGGTCTTTGGTTGTTTGTCACCAGTTGTTGACTCTCCGTCTTTGCTGCCGGAGTGGCAGACATGTTCGTCCTCGTGTCCTCCTGCCGCTTCGGGGGACATCAAACACGCCAAACGGCACGAGGAGCAGATGGAGTCGCGCCGTTGCTTGCGGGTTCTCCGCCATGCGCTCCACTCAGCTGTCAAAAGCTGAGTGGCAGAGCATTACATGGATGATTACCAATAATTCCCATGCTGGGAGTCGACTGGAACGCAGACAACAATGTAATTACTGTCCCCCTTTGGCGACCGGCTTTGTGGCGCAACAGAATAATCATATGCTCTTTTGACACCCAAGTAGAGACGGGCCATATCACTCGATAATGGTAAAAAAGAAAAAGTATGTTACATAATCACATCTCCACTCAACGAACTGTCAAAGTGTGTGTTTCCTTTGTCATGTTCTCTTCTGTTCATTTCTTCAGCAGTACGTAAAGTACCACTACTACATGTTTTATTCAATTCATCATTTTGTACCACATAGTGACATGGAGTATTAGTATCTTGTGCTGATGTATGAGGAAACTGTCAACATACAAAATGGAAACACTTGCATGGAGCATAAGGACGATGCGCACACTGATCTGATCGTAAATAGACAACCAGAGCTCACTCGGGAGGCCACATCAAAAGATCAGATTGAACAAAATAAATATTACGAATTGGGCATCCAAGGCTGCATAGTGAACGTATACTTAGATTCATGGAGTGACAGTCCTCATTTAATTTTTCTTATTAATTAATCTTATTATTATAATTATTTTAATGATTTTTTTTCTGACTAATTAACTGTCTGTCAAGGGGACAGAAAAATTCAACATATTTTGAAGGATGTGTATACATTCATTCATTCAGTCATTCATTCATTCATCTTCCTAACAGTTTGATCCTCACTAGGGTTGCGGGGGGTGCTGGAGCCTATCCCAGCTGTCTCCGGGCAGTAGGCGGGGGGACACCCTGAATCGGTTGCCAGCCAATCGCAGGGCACACAGAGACGAACAACCATTCGCATTCACACTCACACCTAGGGACAATTTAGAGTGTTCAATCGGCCTGCCATGCATATTTTTGGAATGTGGGAGGAAACCGGAGCACCCGGAGAAAACCCACGCAGGCCCGGGGAGAACATGCAAACTCCACACAGGGAGGCTGGAGCTGGAATCGAACCCGGTACCTCTGCACTGTGAAGCCGACGTGCTAACCACTGGACTACCGGGCCCGTTTTCAAACATTTCTCAATGAAACCTGAAAATAGCCCTAGGATGGCTGTTTTCAACCACTATGGCCGAGGTCCTGTTTTTTTGGGGGTGGGTTGGCTTCATGAGTATTTAACTTATGATTGCCCCACCTACCAAATTTCGTGGTGCACCACTCATGTGACTTTAGGGGCTGAGCTTTTGTAAGATTGTTCTCAAGAGTCTTTGGAAAGGACCCGGCGATGGCAGTGTCGTATTCTGCCTTGATTTGTGTTTGAGCTCCAGCTGGGGTGAAGGGCGTTCCCCACCTGTGCCTCTTTTCTAATCAAGCCTGGCTGTGTGTGACTTGTGCTACACCTCGTCGGATTGTTGACCTTGCTTGTTGTTGCGCTTCGAGTGTGATTTTTCTAGAGTTCTTGATAGCAATATTTTTAGTGATCTATTATTGCTCTTTTGTCATAGTTTTCGTGTTGTTGGATTTTGGCCGTGTTGTTTGTGGCTCCTTGCGAGTGATTTCAGTTTCTACTTTAGTAGCAGATTTAGTAGATATAAACACATAACGGGGTAGGACTAGATAAGTTTTTTTACTTCATCCTACTCCCTTGAACATAATAACTGTGTTGAATGAAGACTGATTTCTTTCTTTTACTTTTTTATCTACCTTATTTTCTGTCAAATTATTACTGTATATGTTTTATGTTCAATAAACAAACCAAACCAAACCAAAAACTTTGTCGGTGGTATTTTCTTTTGAAAATATTTTTGTCATCACACTTTGTCTGAGCCTGCATCAATAGAATATTCATTCATTCGTTCATTTAGGTCACTAGGGTCGCGGGGGGGTGCTGGGGCCTATCCCAGCTGTCTCCGGGCAGTAGGCGGGGGACACCCTGAATCGGTTGCCAGCCGATCACAGGGCAGACAAAACGAACAACCATTCACACTCACACCTAGGGACAATTTAGAGCGTCCAATCAGTCTGCCACGCATGTTTTTGGAATGTGGGAGGAAACCGGAGCACCCAGAGAAAACCCACGCAGGCCCGGGGAGAACACGCAAACTCCACACAGGGAGGCCGGAGCTGGAATCGAACCCGGTACCTCTGCACTGCGAAACCGACGTGCTAACCACTGGACTACCGGGCCGCCCATCAATAGAATACTGAAACATTATTTGGTTCGATCAGAACCCGACAGGCAGCTTTTAAACAAAATGACAGCTGTTCTGTGCATTTTCTAGGATAGTTTCTTTGGTGTTTCTTGTGAGTGTACTTTTAATTGACCCCGCGAGCACATTTCAGGTTGCTCTGTGATAGTGTTTTTAAAGGACGCTTTGAAATGGCAACTTATCACCTAAATGGCTTCTTGAGCCTTTTATTATTTTGGTAGTGTTTCTGAAGTGCATCCTCCTCGTGTGAAGTGATTGCAATTCTAACATAGTCACGGAACGGCAAAGCCTCGGAACTGCCTCTGCGGACACCGCAGCCACTTACAAGCTCTTTTCCTTTTGCTGTCGTCCATCTGCATCGTTTTGCGGCCGCCCGGGCGGCCGGCAGCCGCCAAATTGTTCACCCAGGTGCCGTCTATTGTGTGCACATAATTGCCCGGCAGTCGAAGCTCATCAAGGGGGGGGGGAAATTGAAATTATTTCCTCGTACTCGGGGACAGTAGAGCGTGGAGCATAAAAGATGATGAATCTCCATATTTCCATGGGGATCCGAGTATGACAGAGGCAGACTTGATTAGGTTGAGCAGCTAACAAAATTGCACTGTTGAAATCTTCAGTGCTGCTTTCGTAGATGTGTGTGTGCATGTGCGTGTATCTATCTATCTATCTCAGAAAGCGGCCCGGTGGTCAAGTGGTTCCCTGTGTGGAGTTTGCATGTTGTCCCCGGGCCTGCATGGGTTTTCTCCGGGTACTCCAGTTTCCTCCCACATTCCAAAAACATACATGGCAGGCTGATTGAACACTCTAAAGTGTCTCGAGGCGTGAGTGTGAGTGTCTCGTTCGTCTCAGTATTCTCTGTGATTGGCCGGCAACCCGTTCAGGGTGGCCCCGCCTACTGCCCGAAGACGGCTGGGATAGGCTCCATCACCCCCCATAAACCCGGTAAGGATAAAGCGGTTTGGAAAATGGATGGATGGATATATCGGAAAAAGAATGTCATTGCTCCTGTTGGCGGGTCTTCGTGATAACCGCTCCCTTTGTACAACAAAATTAAACTGAATGACGGGTGCAAAAACATGGACGGCACACTCAGATGTGCAATAAGCCATTTTTATGCAATTACACCTCTTGCCAAGTTGCCATTTATTTCGGATAGAGTACTTTTCTCGTCACAGTGTAAACAAAATGACTAAAAAGTAATACTCATTGTCAAAAACAAAACAAAAGGGCCATGGGACGCCGGGCTGTGCATGTAATGTACTTGTCTGCAGTTATTCATGCTCGGCGTCACCTTGCGCAAGAGAAGTCGAGAGACGCACTCTCCGCAGTGTGAAAGGGAGGTGTTGACAACATAAAAATTACTAGTTGAAATCTCAGGACAAGATCTACCGATTGCGCTTCGCCTTTGATCCGCACGTGTTTTAGGCTCTACGGGGAGTGGCCCGGTGTATTAAAAGTGAATTAAAATCTCTCCTGGTGTACGCGTGATAAGATCAAGATGCGCCAGGCACTTTTAGCAGGTGTTGCTCCCAGAATGCGGCGAGAGAGAGAGAGAAAGCGGCAGATTAGCCACTCATCAGATTTTTTAATAACGACCACATCAGTGAGAAGTCTCATTTCATGGAATAAGTCCCTAAACTAACTTGGCTTGATTTTCTCCCACAACTGGAATCAATTCAACTTATTTACGATGTGCATCGACTTCTAAATGGAGGCAGCATGTTCCCGCTGTTGTTGTTGGTGGTGTGTGTGTGTGTTTTTTTTTAATGGAACTAATTTGCCTGTAAAACGAGTATGACAGTGAGCACAACGGCGGTTGTAAAGTTGAGTTCATTCGTTAATTCAGTGGCACTCTGCCTGCAGAGTATACAGTCATGCCGTCGCTTACAGTTGCCTTGTCAAAATGTGTTTGAAGGAAGACAAAGTACAATCGAAAACGGATTCGCTGATTCGGATAGATTTGACCTGCCTCAAAACATTGCATTTGAGGAAATTAAGCGCCGCGGCCAAAATGCACAACTCAACCACGGGACACATTTCAATAAAACTCATACACAAGGCAAACAAAGCATACACTTGTCACGTTGTGCCCGAAGCGATAGAAGGATCGCTTCGTGCACAACAAAATAAGGAAGAGGATCCCCGAAACAGCAGACACAGAAAGATGTTTGTCAAAGAACAAAAGGAGTCTTTAATACGAAACACAAAATAATCCGACAGGGAGAATAACAAAAAGCGCTGGTCAAAATAGGGACCAGGGATCAAATAAAAGGACAACAGAAAACGCTTGCGGAAAAAGATAGCAAGGAGGGTCAGATTAGACAAAGATTATAATTTCACTCGTAAGAGGAACAACGACGCGTAATAACAGCCACAAGGCTAAGAGGCAATGAATCAATGTAAGTAGGCGAGAGAAATTTTGGCACGGCGTGGAATTCTCCGGCAGTAAGTCAACTGCCAGAGCGCACAAATAAAGCCAGTGTAATTAGTCCCTAATGGGTGACAGGTGTGTAGGATGGCAACTGGGCCTGCCCCCTGCTGGCAAACACGGGACGTGACAACACTAGATCAGCGATCGTCAACCTTTTTGAAATGTATTCCTACTACACTACCAAATTCAGTGATGTGACCACACGGCCTGAATTTGACCAAAATAAATGAGTAGGATGCATAGCGCACCCAAACAACCCGATCGCACATATTTGGGGTGTGTTTACTCTGCTAATCGCAGTTTTACACAGCATCATCGCAATCATCTCATGACTAGTAAAACGCGACGCAGAGAACGCACCTGTGACTAAACACATGCTAAACACATAAACGTGCTTTTAATTAGCGTTGCTTTTAGTTACGAGGACGACAGTGAAGGCTCATTCACAAGACGTTCCCTTTTTTAAAAGTGAAAAGAGAAGAAACTGCTCCTGCTTGTTTGCTGTGCAGGGAAATGAAAGCGTGCATTGCCTGCGCACAAATGTGATCCAAGCCCCCCCTCCTTCCCCCCCACACACACTCGATTTGCGTTTGTTTTACATTGAAAATCATTTAGCGTTGTTCTGTGTACAAGGTGATGCTTATAATTAATACCTACAGGCGAGAGGAACAATCGCATCAATTATATGCTGATACAATACAGACACGGCCGCCGACGTTTTGAACTTCTTTTCCTTTGTTGCCTTTTTATCGGATGTTTTTTTTTTTTGACATCATTTATGAATGTTGTTGTTTATTAATAACTGGAGAGGTGAGCAATCACCTTAATTAAGGCGCTTCATTACATACCGTTTTTGATCCCGTGGATTATTCGGAGTCATTCAGTTAATTCTCTGTAATAAATGCTGGCGCTTCCCTCTGCCTCGTGCCCTCGATTGAGGCCTTCCCTCACCTGTGGCTCGTTATCCCCAATTACTTACAACCCGTCTTGTCGCCAGTCCATCGTACCTCAACGTCCCATTTCATTTCTTCATGCCGTTGACTCTCATAAGCCTGAACCCTGATGAGTTTTTGACAGTTTTCTCGCCTATTTATTTTTTTTTAATACCGTGGCCTTCATTGATCTCCTGCCCGTGTGCTTTATTGAGCGGTGTGTTTTTGGAGCTCTTAATTACCTTCATTCTTCCATTTGGGTCCTCACTCTCCTAAAGTTAATGACAGCAAGGATGTGATTGAGGGATATGATGATGACATTATTGTCTCCTAGAGTACATTGCAAAAGTGGCAGAATGAATGATCAATGAAATATTACTATATTATTAATATTACTATAGAGGAAAGCACACATTTGGTCAAATTTAAGTGACTGGGCCACAAAGCGTACATTTGACTATTTTAACTCTGCCATATAATACAACACATTTGACTGACAGTATAATCAATCAATAAATCAAATTTTATTTGTCGCACACTTTTCATGTATAAAAATGCAACTCAAAGTGATGTACAATGCTTTAAAGCATTTCAAACTTACATTAAAAAATAAATAAATACACACATACCACATATATAAGATAAGACAAACTTTATTTGTCTCACAATGGAGAAATTCCCAATTTACAGCAGCAAACATACACATATACATATATACAGACAGACACAGATAAATGAAAACAAAAGTATTGAAACGCGTTATTTAAAAGCTTAGCTAAAAAGACATGCCTTATAACACGTCATTACTCATTGCTACGTCATTAGCAACCGTCGTAGCTAATGACGGTTTTGCCAATCATTAGCTACGATAGTAGCCAAGTGACTTATACCTGTTGGCCACTCAGCACAAAGCTACTGTCGTAGCTAATGATTGGAAAAACCGTCACCATGGTCACAATTTATACACGAGGAAAGTAAAAGGAATCGGAAAATGTTTTATTGTGTGTGCATTTCATTTACTGCTGTGTTTTCGAGAGACAATGCAAGTATTTATAATGTGACGCAATCCTCCCAAGTGCTTTTAAGTGGGCCTTTTCACGCCGGCGGCGACGCACGCGTCTTCTTTGGTTGTAAAAAGTCAGCTTGTAAGATACACGCGATGTAAGCGATCGCTGCGGTGTGCGCCAGATCACTCACTGATTGATCACAGGCCATTCACGCGTGTAAATGACCCGCAGTCGTATAGGAGGTTTTTATTGTGCGATTGGAAGCCATTTTGTTGCTTGTTTGGAGAAAATCAGCAGCGGGTGGGGGTGAATAACTACAACAGCGAGCGCTGACACGTGGGTGTAGAAAACACGAAATGATTATTTTAAGCTCCACGGGGGAGATTCTGGAACTACTTTGTGACACTTTCATCATACGCCGCACTTCCTCTACCGAGTGACGCCGTCTACGCTGATCAAAGCATAAACAGGACAGACGTTGACAAACAAGTGTTACACACGCAGCACGACAACAATGACAGCTCTTGAAGAACAACATTAGGAGCAGAAGTAAAGTTTAGCTCAACCAGCGGTATAACATACATTGGACCAGCCACATGTAGGAAACTGGACTGTTTTAATATTTTTATGTTAATAATAATAATAATACTAATAATAATACATTTTATTTATAAGCGCCTTTAATGTTTGAAGCATTGTTCACAAACACCCCCAGAGAATTTATTTTTGTGATTTCCTCGCTGGAATTTCTGTTTTGGTGCGTTTTTTTTTGGTGCATTTTTAGTGCCATTGCAGCTATCATTAATTTACGTTTTTGGAGGCGGTCTTTGAACGCCTCTCGAGCCGAACGTGGAAAAGAAGGTGGTTTGTCGGAGAAAGACGTTTCTATTTGTTTGAGTTATAAAGAAATAATAATTTGTACGTTTAAAAAATCAGCGACTCAGTCACATACTGCCGCACATTTGAGCAGCTGCATGGCATGCATTTCACTCCAAAAAGGATGCGGCCACATAGCATGCAGTGGACCATCCACACACCCAGCACACCCAAAATGTGACAAATCTAATCTTGTCTTTGGTCATGGCGTCCTACTGACTGATGCCAACCATTTAACCCCACTCCCCCAGCATGCTCATCCTCCCTGTCAAGCCCCCCGCAGAGCGAGCCTTTCACTCAAATGTCCTGTTGAGCTTGTTAAGCAAGGATTTTTTTTTTTTTTTGTTTGGAGTCCTTTTTTTATTTTTGATCACTGACAGCTCCGACTGGGGAGCAGACAGACCTCCGTCTCAGCTTCACTCCTACTTGCTTACCGTACTTTTGCCAGAGATTATTTAAAAAGCGATTATTTGCCGCTTCGGGTTCAAACTGTGTTGCTGTGAATGACACATTTTCCTGAATCTTCACACATTTTGGGGGGGTTGCTGAGCCGGTCGCATGTAGCTACAGTGTATAAGGTCACATGATATTCAAAATGGTTCTCAAGATGACACAGTCCTGTGTCCGGCTCATCACGCGGTATAGATAGGCAACCAATTTAAGGCAAAATGTCCACCTATGGAAAGTTGTGAGTCTTCAGTGAAGTTCACATGGTTGCTTTTGAAATAGAAAATCCAAGCAAGCAAATTTGACACAAAACCAAGTGAGAGAAAGAGAGAGAGAGAGAGAGATGCCTTTAGCGTCACTCAAAACTGACATTAGATGGCCCGTCAGCCATTTTTATTGTGATTAACACTTGTTCACTTATTATTACACTTGAACATTACCACAGAGAGCGATATTGAAAGCTGATGGAGCATGTTTGTGTTTATTTATTTTTTTTTTTAAGTTATTGCCGTACTTATCGAGTGTGGGTACAAAGCATGCACTTGTGTGTACTTGCGTCCACGTAGGGGTGGCGTTGGAGGCTGCCACGATCGCACAGTTTGATCTGTCCCGTGGCAAATAACAAGACCTCAATCTGTGCCTATCTCCCCTTTAATCAAATCACAACCTTTTCTTGTGCTTTTTTCCCCCCACCACAAAAGTGTCAGCGGGCTCAGAATAAGGCCCCTTCCTTATCAAAGAGCCACGGGTTCAATTGATTTCCAAGGCCGGGGATTTATTTATATATATATATTTTTTTTTTATTCAGCAACTTTGAAGATCAAAATAAAAGGGGATGGTGGTGGGGGGGGGGGTGGAAAAAACACCTGCCCTCCCCTCATCAGGCAAATTACTTCTGACTTTCAATTTATTTGGGCAGGAAATGGAAAGCTACATCCTAAGCACAGTCAATAGGGGGAGTGGTGGAAGGGGGGGGGGGGGGGCGGCAAGGTGTAATCAGGCGCCTCGCCGACTCCAAGGCCTCGGTGCTGTCACTTTTAATAGCCACTCAGACCACACAATCCGGTTTGGCCGGCATTCCCGCCTCTTCCTACAACCTCCTCCTCCTCCTCCGTGTCCTTCCTAATAACAAGTGAACGTTTCCTGGCGCATCGCATGAATCACGTCCATCTAGTTGCCCTTTTCCCGGCGCTCAAAACCCCGCACGGGGCGAGATTGGGGGATTTTCGTTGGATTGGATTGAAGTGGAGATTGGCTGTTAAGATAACGGCTTGGGTGCGAGGCTATTTTTGAGGCTGTGCTTAGCAGATACAACACATCAAATCTTTTTTTATGCTTTTGTCTACCACCCGATACGTGTCATACATATAATGTTCCCCGCCAGTTATTCACGATGGCTGCTGAGGCTGACTGAGGTGCATGGTTCGATTGTGGGTTTGGCCTCCCTGTATGGACTTTGCATGTTCTCCCCGTGCCTATTTAGGTTTTCTCAGGGTACTCTGGTTTCCTCCCATGTTCCAAAAACCTACAAGGCAGGTTAATGGAACACTCGAAATTGTCCCAAAGCCAGATTGGCTGGCGACCAGTTCAGGGCGTACCGTGCCTACTGCCTGAAGACACCTCGGATAGGCTCCAGTACACTCGCGACCCTCATGAGGATAAACGGAGTAGAAAATGGATGCTTGGATAAATCCTAAAAATGATTTCATTCAAACAATTGCTGTCCTATAAGTTACTTGTGATAACCACGACATTGCCCAATAGAAAACAAACGGAATGACATGCCCTAAAGTTCCTGCAATTAGAATTTTCCTCACATTACAAATGATAACCTCTTGCCGCTTCGAAATAAAAAGACGAGAACAGAGCTCAAAGTAAACACGGTGAAGGTGCATTGAGCTGTTATGCTGCAAACAAATGGAAAAGGCTGCCAACAAAAGTCAAGTCAGGCCCAAGTGTACAAAAAACTTTTAAATCCAGTTGAAACATGTTTCTTTTTCCCATGCCTTTGATTGAGGTCCTTAAAACAATGTTAAATCTTTTTTTCCCCCCTTTTTGGTTAGTTTAGAAACCTACTGGTACTCTTATTCCTTTACTTTTAGATTTTTTACTTTGATTTTTTTACTTTGACTTTTTTTACTTTTAGATTTACTTTTAGACAGACGTGACTTTCTTATTTGTGTGAAGCGCATTGAGTTAACTTTTGTATGAAATGTGTGATATAAATAAAGCTGCCCTGCCTGGCCTTACCTTGAATAATCAATCCATCGATTAACGAAAGTCTGCAGCGTTCTTGGTGATTATTCATATGGTGCTATTAATCAGATTGCTCCCTTCATCAGTTATTCATGACAATCGCCATTCCAAAGACACTCATCTGCATATGCAATTTACTGAAGTTGATGTTGATGGCTCCTCCCACCAGTTAATCACGACAACCAATAGAAATAATCCACAGTCCAAAAAGTTTTTTTAACCTTGTGCATTGGCGTGTCCACATCCGAGCACCCTTTTGTCGTCGCGTTTCAATCAATAGCGTATTTTCTACCAGAAGATCCGCCGCAGCTTTTAAGTGGCTTCCATAGAGAACAGCAACAACAGATCCAATCCCGAGCCGTTGAAAAATGTGTGAACTCATCATTCTGTCAGCGCACCTCCTTTGAATACCGCTGCCTCCAATCGATGGTCCGTGATTCTTGAATTTCATGATGTGGAAGGGACGGAACAAAAAACATCAGACCAGAGGCTGAGAGGGCGATTCACTGAATGATTTCAAAGATGACGTACGAACGCGAACAGTTGTTTTTTCATGTCGAATAAAATTTTTTTTTCTTCATACGGCCTACACATATTTGGAATTGTTTGTAAAATGTGTATCAGAATCATCTTTTTTGGCCAAGTATGTAGAACACAACACGGAATTTATCTCCGGTAGTACAGGGTACTCTAGTATCAGCAATAACAAACAACCACGATAAACAAGGACATGACATATAAGTATGGAAAGACTTTCCGTAATGTAAGGGGACCGTTGTGCAGTCGTGCCACCCAATGACATCTGTGAGACAATGTGCAAAATATCAAGCAGAGAGAGTTTTAAAGTGTCTGTTGCTATGGAATAGCAATCAGTGACGATGCATCAAGTAAGTTCAGCGTTGGAGCAATCATCATTATTGCGGTAATGCTTATTCCACAGGGGTGTACAATTTTGCAAAGAGCCACAATATATATGGGTTGCCGTACAGGGAGTTGATGGCTCGGGGGAGGAATCTGTTTGAATGTCTGCTGGATTTGGTGCACATAGATCAGTTGCGCTTGCTTGAGGGGAGTAGCTGGAAAAGGTGGTGGGCAGGATGTGAGGGGTCCAGTAGGATTTTCCGTGCCCTTGTCTTGGATCTCGCGGTGTGCATGTCCTCAAGAGTGGGCAGGGTGGTGCCAATGATTTTTTTTCCACAGTCCCAACTGTCCGTTGCAGTCGGATTTTGTCCTTTTTTTTTTGTGGCAGCCCCGAACCAAACTGTGATGGAAGGACACAGGATCGATTCGATGATTGCTGTGTGGCAGGCCGTGCTGCCTCAGCAGACTCGGGAAGTACATCCTCTGCTGGGCCTTTTTCATGATGGAGTTGGTTTTGACCTCCCACTTCATGTCCTGTACTGTTTTCATTCATTCATTCATCTCGCGGGGGTGCTGGAGCCTATCCCAGCTGTCTCCGGGCAGTAGGCGGGGGGACACCCTGAATTGATTGCCAGCCAATCACAGGGCACACAGAAACGAACAACCATTCGCACTCACACTCACACCTAGGGACAATTTAGAGTGTTCAAACAGCCTGCCGCGCATATCTTTGGAATGTGGGAGGAAACCGGAGCACCCGGGGAAAACCCACGCAGGCCCGGGGAGAACATGCAAGCTCCACACAGGGAGGCCGGAGCTGGAATCGAACCCAGTACCTCTGCACTGTGAAGCCGACGTGCTAACCACTGGACTACCGGGCCGCCCCCTGTGCTGTATTCCAGGTTCATATTTTGACATGGACAAATTGTTAGAATCCCATTGTGTCTGTCCTCAGTGTTCCACTCTGTGGCCCCGCCCTCCGTTCTGTTTTTGGTTGCCTTTCCCTGAATTCAGTGTGGGCTGGGCATCTATCTCCCCAATCACATGCACCTGTCTCGCCCTGCACACCTGCCAGTCTTCACCTTGTCATTCACATTCTCATCTGTAGCATCAAGGCCAGTCTGATGAACCACCCGTTGCCAGTTACCTTCCCTACCATTGAATGTCTCTCTGCTGCCCCATCGGTCACGCTCAAGCCCTCCAGTACACATTGGTTTGTTTTATCTGAGTGCCTTTGGTTTGCTGCCTCCTTGACCTATCTCTCTGCCCCGACAATAAACCAGTACTGAGTTCATTGTGCCTGCCTGTGGGTCCTGTGCTTGTCTTGAGCTAAGATTAACGGCGTTAATCTTAGCTCAAGTCCATGAGGCCTCATGAGGCGTGTCGACACACTGACACACTGTGTTGATACTGTGCTGATACTGTGTCACTGACCACTGCCACCTGCTCGACCTTCAAGATCCCTGCAGCCAACCCACTTAACAGACTGAACTGACTGATAAATTGTTTTGTATATTGAACATATAAAATATACAATTCGGTAATAAATTGGCAAAAGGTGAAGGTAAGATATAAAAAAAGGAAAAGAAAATAGTCATCATCACAAATATGTGTTCAAAGGAGTAGAAAGAAGCAAAAAACCTACACCGAGTCCTACCCCTTCTTATATATGAATTGATCATTTTTCTAAATAGGAAAGAAAGTCTAACGCAAATGTTCATACTGTATTATGCCTAATATTTGGGAGCCATTTTATTGAAAATGGTGACAACGAGCTACCGTGATAGCGTACAGATTCGCTGTGTCCCCCCGAGGTACGTTGTAACGAGGTTTGACTGTATCATTAAAAAAAAAAAAAAAAAAAAAAAAACGTAACGTGGCATTTTAGGAAATTCATCCTCATTAAAAATGAAATGTAAACTTTAAATGTGCCGTTTCCCAAATTTCAATCGCCGGCTGGCAGGGGATGTGTCATGAATCCGCGAGTCCCCGCACGCAGCCCCGACCCCCGCCTCTAATCTGAACCGTTGTTTGTCTCCACTTTTACACAATTAGACGATGTTTTGATGGCTGCGTTTTGACTTTCATCCTCCGTCACTAATGAGACGCAAACTTGGCGCGGCCCCTGGGGGGGAACGCCTCTTACGGCGCGGGCGGGAAATATCACACCGACCGCACGCAACGCACATGTGGCGAGCGAGTGAAAAGTGACAGCGGAGGGAAAAAAATAAATACTTTACAAGGAGATGATAGGACCCACTGACAGAGGAGCGGGGTGTTATGGGTAGGGGGGGGGGCTTTAAAACCTCGCTTGTGTGTAAAACAAGGTTCCTCTGTCATCTCTCTTCTTTATTATTAATGCACAAAAACACGGCACCCTGTTGGCACCGTGCGGTTAATATGCATAAAGGGTGTTCCGTGTGAACGGATGTTCCCCATACGGGAAAACATTTTCCTTGTGTATGGAGGCTAATTATAGTAATATGGCTGAAAACTGGCGCGTAAACATGGAGTCAGTCGCAGGCGTGAAATGATTACAGCCCATAAGTGGCCAAAAGAGGTGAAAGTTGCGTTGGTTAGTTTCTTTTCGGTAATACAATCTCCAAGGTAGCTGCATTTTTTTTTAAGGCAATTCAATACTTTTCAAGGCTGCTTTGGATCGGCTTCAAGACCTGTCATCCATTAATGTGATCAGTGCTTGTTATAATCTATAACTATAATGGGAAGTTCTGCAAATTTGCAGTTTATTTGCTCATTGTTGAATGAAAACTCACCTACTGTTTTTGTGCGCAGGATTATCTATAGACCATGCCGCACCCCCCGCCTCCAAGCCCCCCCCCCCCCCCAGTTAATTGCATATTGCCGATCATGGCATCAAACTTTAATCTGATTGCATTTTCAGCTCATCTCTTTTGTTCTTTTTTTTTCTCTAAGATGTCAATAGCTTGTCTCCTTGATCTGTTTATATGAAATCTATCTTATCTTTCATCATTGCACACTTGCAGCGGGGTTAATCAGGAGCACTTGGGAAAAAACTTGACTAGTGCACCACTAATTGATATTTTTAAAAAATAGTACTGTGAAATGGGCGGCCCGGTAAGTCCAGTGGTTAGCACGTCGGCTTCACAGTGCAGAGGTACCGGGTTCGATTCCAGCTCCGGCCTCCCTGTGTGGAGTTTCCATGTTCTCCCTGGGCCTGGGTGGGTTTTTTCCGGGTGCTCCGGTTTCCTCCCACATTCCAAAAACATGCGTGGCAGGCTGATTGAACACTCTAAATTGTCCCTAGGTGTGAGTGTGTGTGCGAATGGTTGTTCGTCTCTGTGAGCCCTGCGATTGGCTGGCAACCGATTCAGGGTGTCCCCCGCCTACTGCCCGAAGACAGCTGGGATAGGCTCCAGCACCCCCCGCAACCCTAGTGAGGATCAAGCGGCTCGGAAGATGAATGAATGAATGAATGAGTACTGTGAAATTTGAATTTAGGGCCCTTTTGGAATTAGCATGCCTGAAAATTCACCGATTTTTGCACGTGAGCAAATCCTGGTTAAAAAAAAAAAAGTTGAAGTCTGTTTTTTTTTTTAACTAAATCCCTCCATACATCAATCCATCATCTGAACCACGTTGTCCTCACAAGGGTCACGGGCATATCGTAGCTCAGTAACCTGTTGACAAACTCCACCACTTGTGATCCCACAAATGCTCGAGAGGCTTTTTTCTGTGTGTGTGGTCGATTCCAGCAGGTTATTTCAGTTTCAGGAACACATGAATGGATTCTGGCTGTGTTTCCTAACATTAGGGAATTGGCTCTTAGTCGTCTTCTTTGGAGTGAGGAACAGAACAGCCGCCGTTAGTTTTAGTTGTTCCTACTTAAATCGCGTCCATCTGCTGGCGTACGAGTACATCTGCTCCTCAGTCAGCTCATCAGCTCGCACCCGAGTCTCCTTAAATGTCACGCTCGCACTTTAATGCGAGCCGCTCTTGTTTTATCAGGTGCAGCCACGCCGTTGTTCGCCCTCTTTTAAGCGCACTAGGTTACATCCTGCCTATGAAGATGCGTCAGTCAAACACGCAAGGGCAAAATGAAAAAACTCGCAAAGAGCATGGAGAGGAAGCGAACTGAATTAATAGCGCCACCGCAGCATCTGGCATTATAATAAATTCTTATAAGATTAAAAAAAAATAAACTTTGATGATTGGTGGCAAAATGCAAGCGTAAAAATTCTGTATAATAAAGCTAGTAATGCAAAAAAATAAACCATTTATGGCGTTATCTGTAACATAAGTATAAGGGTTAAGTTAACCTTTGTTTAATATTATGTGTTTACAAACTTTGTGTCTTCTTGGCTCGCCTATTTTTTTTATTTTCTGTTTTCTGCAAACATTATTGCTGTACCTACCACAATGGCAAAATAATGCAGATTTTCCCATCGTGGGCTGAATAAAGGTTATTTAATCGAATAATAAAACGGAGTAAGTCTAAAGGTAAAATCAACCTCTATACCGGTGCATGATATCTTTCATGAAAGTGTAAAAATAAGTTAGCCATGATATAAGGCCATATTTAAAGAAAAAAAAATCCTTAAAAATAACTCCCGTGCCAGTATAAAAAAAATAACCACAATAAAACATTATTCTGTTGATACGTGCCATTACTAACATGACTTTATTATCATTCTTAGTACAAACTTTTGAGGTAGTTGTTTTCCAAGTGATGTGTATATACAGTCCTATAATATTGATGCACATGCGTTTTGTTGATGGGTGTGTACACTGTTGGCAAGTGGCAGAAACAGAATGGGGGCCTTCTTTAACGACAAACATAATGCGGTAAAAGACCCATCTGCCTTGATAAATGTCAGCCGTCACACACACACACACACACACACACACACACTGAAACACAACTTTTCTTTTAAATCTATCTTTGCCATATTTTGTCTTGGAGTTGCCAGCTGCTCACAATTTTTGTAGAAGTTAAACAAAAGGTCCTAGTCAAGAAAGTTTGGGATAGAATTGAAAAAACCCCATAAATGAATAAGGAAATTTGTTTTTTGAAACCAAAATAACTATGATTGATTACCATAGACAGTATTCAGCTTGGCACATTTTCATAACTCCCATAATGTAATTTTATGTGAATATTTTTTTTGGAAAGAAGAAGAAGAAGAAGTCTGACACCGAAATGGCGGCCACCTTGGTAGGGGCAACATTCCTATAAAAGGTAGTATATGCTGATTGGAATTAAATCATAATTTCAAAACCACATTTTATGTGGTTGACATTTTGTGATGATGTCATCAATATAAGCAGACCTTTCAGGTTTCATCAACATTTGGCATGAGAGGTGTATGTGATGTCTGATGTGAGCCTCTGTTGCTCAACGAGCCATTGTTCACCAATAAGAAGCTCCGCACAAGGAGTAGCCTTCTAAGTGGCTACTTTGCTACCTTCAAACCAATATTCAGTAAAGTAACTTAGTTACTTTTAACATCAAATAGTCGTTTAATTAACCGAGTTACTTTTTCAAGGTAACTGTGGATATACTGTTCACAAGGCAGGAGCGTCACGGTCGTTAGCCACTGGCCTGGAAAAGATGCAGCAAGTCAAGCTCGAGACACCTCCAGCAACCCCCAAAGCTCCCCCACCCTCGCCCCCCACACTCCCTGTGTAAGGACAATAAAATGTTATGCACCTGTGAGCAACAGGACTGTATCTCATTTTAAGTACAGCATCACTGCCATCCTGCCCTCCCCCTTTTTATAGGGCACCTTCGCCTGCTTGTCACATGCACACAAAACAGCACAGTGACAATCACAGGATGTGATCATCAGCTTGATTCAAAGTCACTTTTACTCAGAGTGACTTTGTGGAAGGGAGCACGAGTATGAGACGTCACACCTAGTTTGGCTCGGACGACTCCAAATATAGTGTCCAAGAATTACGATGTGTGGTGGCTCTTCGAGCATGTTTGACCAACAATTGTTGGGAAAAAAAAGCCTTATTCACGCTGACATGTACACCACCCTTCTAAGTGGCTATTCCAACTTCGCTACCTTCAAACCAACCCGTTTTGGCGATAGAAAAGGGTTTGAGGAGCAATTATTTATTCACAGAGTGCTCTAAAACTGATTGATAGCACTGAAAATGTATTCCACTTTTATTTTCCTGAGTAAAAAAAAACAATATATATATATATATATATATATATATATATATATATATATATATATATATATTAAAAAAAGCTAACATTTTGTTAGCTTGTTCGGGACATATGGACCGACATGTCAACATAAGTCCTTTAAATGCACTCTTCTCTATGGTCTGTTATTTTCACTTAACTTAACTTAGGCTTAACTTACAATACCTGTTTTTGATTATCAAAGGTAATTTATATTTACTTCCACAATTCTCTTTGAGTGTCACCTTGACTAGCTCCCTAGCTAGCTGGCTCGCTTGCTTGCCAGCTAGCTCCCTAGCTAGCTCGTTCGCTTGCTCGATAGATAGATAGATAGATAGATCTTCATTAAGACAAAATATGAAACCCGCCGCAAGCTCTGATCCCAAATGAATCTTAGTTATGAGCGGTATTATGAACCCTACCCACCCCTTTTGCTTCCGTTAGATGTTTTTTCCCCGCCGCCTAATTAAAGGAAATTGTAGCGGGTGAAGTTATTTCTCCAAGGAAGTCGCCAAACACCGTTGCCTTGATGACACAAATCCTCTGACACGTCACAGAGGGAGGAATTAATTCCTGCTTTTTGTAGAATCAAAGCATTGTGGTATCAGCACCATATTTGTGACAAAAAAGCATTATGAGCACATTACGCTCAACATTTATGGAAAATAAAAACACGTTATTAAAAACTAAGAAGCCATCCCCTCAGGAACAATGCTAGCTTGTATCGCGTTTTAAGCGGCCTGGGGTGATTATTTCAGAGCTCATCAGAGACCATTGTCTGGAATTGAGTGGAATGCTTTTTATTTTCCCACTGCTCATTTGAGAATAAGTTGATATATCCCACTGCGTTGTCACACTGCTTAATCTCGATCAGGGTTTGACACCAAGTGACAGCGTGTATTCAATTTATTTGAGTCATCCAGTGCTTTGATTCGTTAATGGAATGAAAAGAAAAGCATTAATTGTATATCTATTCCCATTGCAGGGTGATGCCCAGTTTTCAAAAATTGACATTTTTGTAAAACGTTAACGCTTTCGAGTCTATGATCTGAAACAATGAGGGTGTTTTTGTAAATATCAAAAACTGTTTACTTTGAGAGGCGGCCCGGTAGTCCAGTGGTTAGCACGTTGACTTCACAGTGTGGAGGTACCAGGTTCAGGTTAGCGTGTCTATCTCACAGGTACCGGGTTCAATTCCGGCTCCGTTCTCCTCGGGCCTGTGTGGGTTTTCTCCGGGTGCTCCGGTTTCCTCCCACATTCCTAAAACATGCATGGCAGGCTGATTGAACACTCTAAATTGTCTCTAGGTGTGAGTGTGAGTGCAAATGGTTGTTCGTTTCTGTGTGCCCTGCGATTGGCTGGCAACCGATTCAGGGTGTCCCCCGCCTACTACCCGGAGACAGCTGGGATAGGCTCCAGCACCCCCCGAGATCCTAGTGAGGATGAAGCGGTTCGGAAAATGAATGAATGAATGAGTTTACTTTGAATATTCCTCCGACATGTTCTTGTGCACATCCGGGACAATTTCGTCTTCAAGCATGTTTTCGTAAACACAGTAGTCAATTTACGATTATCTGCAAATATGTTTTCAGGAACAAGATACAATTTGAAGTTGATTTTAGAGGTTTAAAAAAAAAAGACCCCCGACCCAAAAAAAACACTGTTCAAAACTCAAAACAAATAATGAAAATAAAACGTGAATGTAATTATTGATTTTATATATGTCTATATTTCATTCTTTTTCATTTTCAATCATATATTGACTGTACGAATTATACAACGGCACAGGTTTTTTATGCTAACCCCCCCCCCCCTCCCACCGTGCCCTGCAGCATGAATATTACAACATTATTCTCTGTGCTAGAATACATCCTTCTCTGTAAATCATTTTGTTGCAGGTGTTGTCCTCATGAGGAAAAGTTTGTCGCGCTCCTTGCACAAACTTGCTATATGGGGGCCAAGAAGAGCAGGGCACATAGTTTTTAATGAAGATTAATTGTGGCCACTGAGCTCAGTTGTTCTCGGAGAAGTCAAAGGTTCCACCTGGACCATCCTTCGTCAGTGTCACCCCGGGCCCAGTGAGGTCACCCCCGCCAGGATGCACACCTCACTTCATCCTTGCAGGGTCACCCGGAACGAACCCTTCCAGCTGCATCACTTCCACAATATATATATATAAACTTTTTTCCACTGTGTGCGCTTGGCTGTCTTATTTTGCTTCAAACAGATATGCCACATTCGTCTGCTCGCTCAACATATTCAAATATGCTCGAGCCTGACACGCTTCTACACTCCAGGACTCGTCGTCGTCTTCTGCCACAAAGACAGCTTTTGTGAGATGGGGATAAAAGAATGACACACAGCCAAAAGGAGGAGCACGAATAAAAATAGCGAAAACAGAGTTGCAGGCGCTTCCAACGCCGAGAGTAAGAAGACGTCTTGGATTAAAAGTCTTGTGTAAAACATCGGTGGCGAATCATATTCATTCACTGCTTACTGTGTAAATGAGGACGATGGGGATGTGGTGTTTTCTTTTCATAAACTTCAAAGATGATGAGACGACCGCTGTTTGAAGTTGTAGAAAACACTCACATTCGAAGAGTCTGTAGGGTCTTGGAATGTAACTGTACATGTTTTTCCTCAACATCAAGGACAGTTCAGAGCCTACATTGCGCGTGAGGTAGATATTTTCCCAAACATCAAAAACGTTGGTCAAGTCTTTTCTAAACATCAAAGACACATTAGTCTTTGAATAAAGTCAAGTCAAGTCAACAGTATTTATAGAGCACTTTCAAACAGCCATCGCTGCATACAAAGTGCTGTACATGGAGCGATTTAACATACACAATAAACAGTAAGACGAATCGGTAATAAAGGCGGTAGAAAGCACCAAACAGTAAAATCAAGAACAAATCAAAGTCATGCTGAGTCGAACGCCAAAGAATAAACAAGTGAGTTTTGTACAATATGCAAGATATGTGTTTACCAAACATCAAAGACGATGTGTATTCCAGGAAGGTTCTATCGGCGTTTCTTGAAAATTTTAGTCTTTCAGGACTGCGCCATTCATGTTTTTGTTAACACCGGTGGGAACGGATTCTTCAACAATGTATGTCGTTCTGTTCATTTCAGATTAACTAGTCTTTGGGCGTCATGTGCATTTTGCTAAATATCGAGACAATTAGAATATGTCTTCTTATGCCGCAGTTTTCATGGCACACAAGGACACGCAAGCGCATTCACCGTCTTGGTAACACTGCTGACACAAACGCAATCAAATTGGGACACGTGTACCTGAGGTAAGGCAAGACAGCTTGATAAGTCAAGTCAACAGTATTCATAGAGCACTTTCAATCAGCCATCGCTGCATACAAAGTGCTGTACATGGAGCAATTTAACATGCACTATAAACAGTAAGACAAATCGGCAATAAAGGCGGTAGAAAGCACCAAACAGTAAAACCAAGATTTGTGTAGCACATGTCAACCACAAGATAACTCAATGTGCTTCCCCCAACACAGACAAGCATTTACAATCAGAAGAGTTTCAGACATTCAAAATCAAAGCATAGAAATCCAAGTTTTTGGACTAAAAATAACAAAAACGACACAGAATGTGTCGTGTATAGGGAGCCAGTGAAGGGATGGCAGAGTAGGAGTTTTGTGCTCCCTCTTACGAGTCGCAGTCAGGAGGCGAGCAGCAGCATTCTGGACCAACTGGAGACGCTTCATGGAGGATTGGCTGATTTCATAGTAAAGTGCGTTACAGTAATCCAGCCGGGATGTGACTTCACCATGTTTGCTTCGGACAGACCCCCCTGGCACCAATCCATAAACGTATCTCACAAGGGGGAGCGTAGTCGGAATTCCTGCTACCAGGGTAGATGGAATTCATCAACGACAAGTCACAAGTGTGTCTCCAAGAAAAAAAGTTTTCTTGAAAGTTTTTGTCAGGAACCTTGACAAAATGTTTGTTTCTGAGCATTTTGTCAAGGTTCCTGCGATTGTACTGGACACTTGTACACTGAATATCCGTCATGTGGGCAGGAGAGTCTTTTTTTTACCGCTTGACAGTGCCATCAGTCAGAAGGTGTCGTCCGTGCCACCGAGTCTCCTGAAGAACGTCCGCATAAATGTCAGGAACAGACCACATTATTCCATCTCTGACGCACCGCTGGACGTCTTGTGTGCTCCTGCCAAGACAAATTCACTTTTTCATCTTCTTGAGCTACTTCTCTCTCAAGTGGCTTGTCCTTTTCCTTCCCCGTACTGACTTATCATTTCATTGCCAGCACTTTGACTGCGATGAGAAAAAAAAATAATAATAAATTCGCCATCTTACATCCCATAGTGCATATTGCACTGCATTGCATAACATGGCTTCCTATTAGATCATGATATCATATCGCACGTGACGTCGTATCTTATCGTATCAGACTGCGTCAAACTCGTCAATTTCACACGCCACAAAGAGAAGCACTGTTAATTGTAAGTCCGCTAAATTTGAATAAATATAAAAAAAATAATCACAAAGTGATAAGACTCCAAAATCATTTCGCGATATCGTATTGCAATGTGTCGTATCCTATTGTATCATCTGGGAGCTCATCGCTTCAGCACATTTCGGACGACGTCAGACCACGCCTTAGAGGATCTTGCTGTGTTGTTTCTCGGTGTGTATTGTGTCACATCATGTCGCATCTTTTCATCATATATTGGATCTTGTATTGCATTGAAGTATTCATTTTCATACATCATATTCGTATCGTATCGTGTTTGAACACGTATTGAATTCTCTCATATCATTCGGTATCGCATTTGGAGCGCCCTGTATGGTATATTGCTTTGGACGCTGCCCTCATCTGTCCCCATTTGTCGCCTTCGGTCATGACGTCTGACTCCAAAATAAAATTGGGAATGAAAACAGTGGTGCTCTTCAAGCTGATGAGCAAGAGAACACTGGCCGGGATTGTCAATGGCTTGTTATGACAGATCAGTTAACATATCGTAATGCTTTTAAATGAGTGGACGCATGCCTGGCCAGACTGTTTGATGTGGCGATTTCACCGCGTTTCATAAGCTGCCGTGAAGCCGAGTGAGAAATTGCTTTGGGCTGACATCTTCTTCTTCCCTTCGGCTCATGTTTTCTTCAAGAAGCTCCCCCCTGACCCCCGAAATCCTGTTGTGTCAGCCATCCTCGTTGACTCACCCTATCTCGTCCTCGCTCTCTCTCCCCCCCTCTCTATCTTTGCTTGATGCTTTTGGTGGCTGCTGGGAATGAGCGCGGCTTTTCTCTTCCTCGATGCAACGGGGCCTCCAAACGAGATGCGTCTTCTGCTACCAGCATCCTGGTCATCGCTCTGATTTTTAAACTAGTTCCCTGTGAGTGTTGTATCGCGGCGTAGTGTATCGTACCATAATGCATCACATCATGTCATGTTGTTTTTTTGATTGTATCATCATATCATTCCGGTTTGCAACCTGTATGTATTGTTGCGTGATAATATATTCTCTCACATGATATCAAATGATATCATATCGTATCGTGCTGGAGCCTATGACATCATTCCCATAGAGTGCGATTTTAGCTCAGGAATTACATAATTTTTTCGGAGGAATACAAAGGCTAACTTAAATATGTTTGCACCAGTGTTCAAGTCCTTTTTTTTTTACTTCCACATACATTTGCAAAGAGGCAGGTTGTATCAGATTTAATCATATAGCTTCATACTCTACTACAACGTATCGTGTTGCATCTCGTCTTTATGCATATCAAATCATCTTATTTCGTACGATGTTTTATCACACAGCCCGTGGTACCATATTGCAGCATATTGCATTGTAACAATGTATAATATCGTAAAGTATCTATTGCGTGGAATCACATGGTATCGTGCACGGTATCGGCTCATAGAGGATCATATGGTACAATATATTAGATCCAATTGGATCGTACTGCATCGCATTCTGTTGCTTTATATTGTATCTTATAACTTATTGGATTCCCCTGCATCCAAACGTACCGCCGCATCATATTATACGGTATCATAATCATATCACGAGGTATCGCATTGATCACATCATGTACACCGTGATATTTCATCAGGTTGCATGCCGTCGGCTTACACTGTTTTTGTACTCTTATCGTAGCGCGTGCCATTCTCTTTTCGTCATATCGATTTGTGCACTTTCGTGGCACGCCGGACAGAGTGATGCATGGCGCTCACGAAAGTGACATGCAGGTGACGGCCCCACCGCTAACAGATGCCGAGGTCAAAGGTCCTACATCCCCACAGACACGGGCATACGTGGGGTTAGAAAGGTTGGTGTGAGGATGGAAGAGAGAGAGTGTGTGTGTGTGTGTGTGTGTGTGTGTGTGTATAAGTGCAACTTAGAGCAGATTTCTCCTGCAAAAAAAGCCACCCTCACTCCCCCCCTCACCAATGTTCTCCCTCTGAGGGATGCCGTCGTCAGTTGGCAGCATGCAAAATAGTCCCTGGCTCTGTCTTTCTCCACCCTCCTGAAAATGGGCTGCACGACTTCGCGAACTTTGCAAAAAATAAATAAAAAAATTGAAGCAGTGGCATCTCACAGAATTTGCCGCCTTCCCTATCAGCCTGATGATCTTGAGTGCCAATCAGTGTCAGGGGGGATGGACCTGTCAATCAGGAGATAGCTGGTGAGAGCGCAGCGAAGACGAACTGGACAGCGTGGAAAGTTGCATTCGCTGATGGAAAAATAGTGGGACGAATACCAGACAAAAGTTATTGTGAAGCTAACGCGAGCGGTGTCAAGCACGCTGGCTGGAGTACCAACATACGTGATGGACGCCAAGGATAGACGTATGGATGGGATTAATTTATTCCTGACAGCCTATTATCTTTATTTCATAGTGTCTGCCCTTTGTGTGTGTGTGTGTGTGTGTGTGTACACTCGTTTCCATGTTTTGAGGGGACATCAAATTGGAAACACAGTCACATCTTGGGGACCATTTTCCGTATGAGGACAAAAAAGCAGGTCCCCATAAGAATAACGTATGAATAGCATCAGAGGGTTGCCCTGAATGTGCCTGTGAAGTTTTTAGCAAAAGCCCACAAGTCACCATTTTTACTGATTGTGTGTGTGTACATGGTGCTCAGCAGCCCCCCACATGGTTATTCGGTGCTATTGCACTCACTCCTCCACACACACACTTTGCATATGCCCCGCCCATTTGGTCCCCTAATGGAAGAATTTTTACAAGTGGGAGGGCGAAGGCGTGTGTGTGTGTGTGTGTGTGTGTGTGTGTTAACAAGTCACATCAGCAGTTTGTCTTCTATTCAGGAAAGTGTCACATTAGTAGTTTGTGTTTTGTTTTGGGGTTTTTTTGTTTTTTTATTGTTTCTTTTTTTGGGTGCGACATCAATTTGTCTCTAAGGAAAGTTTCACGTTAACAATTTCTCGTCTTACGGAAGGGGACCATCAGTAGTTGGTCTTTTTCGGAAAGTGTCACAAACGATATGGTTTGCGTCCTTTTTTTGGGAAGTATAATTTCAAAACGGTGTCTTCTTTTTAGGAAACGTTCATGTTAATAGTTTGTCTTCTTTTTCGGTAACTGTAATTATGATCTCGAGAATAATCTGAATACGATCACCTTAGCAACAAAACTCCCGTATCTGCAGATTTCACCTTGACATTTGCTAACTTGTATAATCGCGGCATACATGCAATCTAACTTTTGTCTTTGTTTGTTGAAGCGCTTTTTGATGATTCAGGCGTCTCGCTGCGCCATCCCCGCTAGCTTGGTAGATCCCCCCACTCCATGCATTTTCATGCCGCCGTTTATTGCGGCCCGTCTTATCCGCCACTGATGGAATTGTTAAAGAGCAGATATGAGCGGCGTCTCGGAGGGCCCACCTCTTGTCCGAGCAACGCGTCGCCATCAGATGAGAGCGCCGCTGCGATAAGCATCTGAGCGCCGGCTGCGGGTTGCGTCGCTCCATGCATAACAATCGGCACCCGTGGGGCCATGAGGGGGGAACAAAAAAAAAACAAAAAAACATGTGGAGGTGCTTGTTTTGGTGATAAATATGGATAAGGCGTGTTGGAGCTGCTGTTTGGCAAAGGCAAATAATCAATACGGCACAAGCTCTTTTGTTTCAAACAAAGACATATGCGCTTGTTTGTCCTGTCTGGAGCTATAAACAGATTTGGAGGTCAAACAAGACACAAATGCTCAAAGGATAATACGTATCCAACAATTGACTGAACTTGACGAATAGAGCTTAGAAAGTCACTGCAGTGAGAGTTCACATTGAATGCAATCAGGAAGAGGGCATCAATTAGAAACACTGTCTGGTTACATTTCGAAAGCCGTGTGTGTGTGTGGAGCGCGATCCATCCCATCAGGAAATCTTTGCGGTGATCGGACCATTCTTCACTTCGCTCTGCTCACAAAATAACGGGACTAGTTATAATCAGGGCGGCCCGGTAGTCCAGTGGTTAGCACGTCGGCTTCACAGTGCAGAGGTACCGGGTTCGATTCCAGCTTCGGCCTCCCTGTGTGGAGTTTGCATGTTCTCCCCGGGCCTGCGTGGGTTTTCTCCGGGTGCTCCGGTTCCCTCCCACATTCCAAAAACATGCGTGGCAGGCTGATTGGACGCTCTAAATTGTCCCTAGGTGTGAGTGTGAGTGTGAATGGTTGTTCGTTTCTGTGTGCCCTGCGATTGGATGGCAACCGATTCAGGGTGTCCCCCGCCTACTGCCCGAAGACAGCTGGGATAGGCTCCAGCACCCCCTGCGACCCTAGTGAGGATCAAGGGGTTAGGAAGATGAATGAATGAATAGTTATAATCATCCCCCCCCCCCCATCTCGAGTTTGTCACGCTCTGATTTGGCAGCTCGGCTGGACAAAGTTCTCAAACTAAATAAGTAGTTGGCTCAGATTCGCGTGAGCTTGCAGTGTTGACAGTTTTATTTTCTGAAAACTCTTGCTTTAACCCTTTCCTGCCCCCTGTAACTTGATAACATAATAAGCTGCCCACTGTAGTAACTGCTGTCCCTGAAAGGGTTTGTAACGTCAACGTGGTAGTGGGGGGGGGGGGGGGGGTGTTTCTGTTTGGGGGCGACGTTCTGTGCCGCACTGCGACATTAACATATTCTGCCGGCCCGGTGAGGAAATGTTGTCATGTGATCGTTGTGGTTTGATGCAGATGCAGGTCATATTGAGTCCATTGAAGAAGCCGACTTGAGTTGGGAGCAAATTTGGAGCTAACGAGCCATTATTTGATTTCATTTTAAGTTTGTCTTATGGTTTCATGACTGTTTTTATTTGATGTTCTCTGTACAGCACTTTGTTAACACTGCGGGCGTTAGAAAGCGCAATATAAATTAAGTTCAAGGAGAAGAGGCAGCCGACCTGACAATGAAAATGCAGTCGGATCTCTATGGGTCATCGCTTTTAGTGTTTATGAGGGAGCAATGTGGTTAAATTAGCCAGTAGTCTTCTTTTGAGTGCACAGATTTACATTAGCTGGCAATACTCGCTGTATTTTGGCACTTATTTGATTTCACGGTGATGTCATTTATTTGTTTTTTGACTGAAACGTCATTTTATCATCCTCATGCTCAAGCGTGTTGAAATGGGGAATACGTTAAAAAAAAACAAAGAAGTTTAGACAGCATGCAACTTTTTATCGATCCACACAGATAGACCATAAAGGTCAAAGTATGGGCAACATGGGTAAACAAAAAAGAGAATCTGACAACAACAAAAATAGAAGTCCCAAACTTTGCTGGTTAAAAAGCTAACATGTTTGAGTTGTCCCAAAAATATTTAAAACCGTGTTAGAACCCACCATATATTCCGCTAGCTTTAACTTTGAGCTAGCTTTACTCAAGATCGCTAAATGTTCCTTTGGGGCCCTCAGAAGAAGTGAATTACAACGCAAACATTCCGTGACGGCCATTCGGGATAAACGTCACTTTGAGGAATAAATAGAATTATCAATGATCCTTCGGTTTTGAATAAAACATAATTGTCCTTCTAAAATTGAGCCTTTGGATGGAGGTGAAATAGGAAAGGCCAGTCAATCATAAAGACATAGAAATAATCTGCAAAGTAAAAAAAAAAAAATAATAATAATAATCTGCATCCTCTTCATAGAGAGCTATTGACTATCAATATATGTTCCGTGTCATCCTTTTGATCGCTCCCCTCACCAGTTTATTCACTTCCAACCGCCGTCTGTCACAATGACTTGACTTGACTTGACAATGGAAATTAATAGAACGGCGAGAAATAAAAAGCCACTCGAAAATGAACTCGATGTCGGAAATGGCAAACGGACAACCTTGAATTAAGTTGCTCAGGCAAACGCAGCAGATGGTGATGTTGCCTGCATACAGTTTGACAGCGGACAGCTTGGAGCGCGCCGCTAATGTTGTCCATGCGCTGTATACACACCGGCGGCGTTTTGTCAGCCTGTTTATTCTTCGGCCTTCACAACTTTGCCGCCGCAACATGGCGACTGTTGACACACGCAACACAGGTTCATGTGATACCTAACCGCCCCCACCGCCTCCTCCACGCGCCTACCTTATCAGACATGACGAGGGGGGCAATCTTGGCTGTGGCCACAAAGCTGCTTTCAAGCATGTGTCAATGCCCACCCACACCGGCCCCATTACGGAATAAACGCTTGCCAGTCTGTGTGTGCGTGGACTCTATCCGATGGCAGCGGGAAGATACAAGATATAACACACACAGTGGACAAGGATATTCCGACTGTTCAGCCTTCTTGTTATTGAATGCGGTTGCAAAGAAAACAGCCTTCAAATATACTTTCTCTCTCTTCTCCAGCGGTCGATGAAAAATATCCAAGACTTTTGTTTCGATATTTGCTTTACTTCTGTTGTCTAACGGATTCACCCTACCAACCTATGTACTGTAATTTCTGGACTATAAGACACATATATGCCATATGCCTGTTGGTTGATTAAATACACACAATAAAACAACCATGTTTGGATTACCCAGAAAACATGATATGAGAAAACAAGTTATTTGACCAACCCGCAACCATAACGTGAAGCCTACGAAACAGAGACGGAGAAAGGTATTTGATCCAGAACATCTTTATGTCGACAACTACCAGACACTCCGTGATAAATATTGCAGTCGTCACCGGACGTGCGTCTCCGCCTCCATGCTGGAGTACATATCATTCTCAGCGGGGTAGGTGGGGAACTCCCGTGGCTTCTCCCGCTATCCGCCTCTGTTCTCCCTCCTGCTTCCTAACATGGATCGCTCGGTGGAGTAGGAAGGAAACGCGTCCCTCCGCCAGGCCACCGTTGAATTTATGTGCGTATTCTTCAAAGGTGCTGATCGCGTCGTCGGACAGACAATAACGGAGGGGGTTTTCACTTTAGCGCGATCAGAGTTCGGGTGCTCTGTCTACCCACTGACTTACTGAGGTTATTACCTTAAGCGTATCTACCTAGCTTAACTACTTAATTTGTACTACCTTTGTTTTTTGTTGTTTTTGTCTTTTGTTTTGTCACATTGTATTTACGTCCTCTGGACCAGATGTGGATTGTTTTCAGCGTTTTTTGGCCACGACTTTTGTCAAAGGAGAAGAATCTGTGCTTGGTGGTTACGCCTTCTCGGCAGCACGCGTGGACCAGCACTGATTTTGATAGGAAGGAATGTCGGCGCCTTTTGACTGTCGGAGCTTGACAGTCAATATGGGCGTTTGTGTTTTTTGCGCCTAGAATGGGCAACATCTGTCACATCCCCATTTTGTTCAGTGGAGATGTTGGCGCTGTTGGAAACTGCGTTGGTGCGATGGATGGATGGCTGCTGAAGTTGGGTATGAGGAGAGAGGAGCGTCGACACAGAGTGCCGATGCGTATTTGATGCGTATATAAGCGTCGCCACCCGGAATTGAAGTGGATTTCCATGGGACAGGAGAGGTGAACCAATCTATTTGTCGGTCAATGGACGCGACAGCTTTTTGTGGACTTTCAAATTTATCTTGCAGTCGACGTGTGTGCATTTTGAGCATGTCTACTTACCTTGCCCCCCCCCCCCCACCACACTTTGCTACTGACCCTACCAACCTACCTCCTTAGATACATTTTACCTAGCTATCTTACTTGGCTACCAAAATATTTTATTTCCCTCACCCCCTGCCACTACTTACTTATCCAACCATACCTTACCGCCACTATCATAGTTACCCGCCCATGTCTTCTAATTCCCTCCCCTAGCCGCCTTAGCTTGCCTAACACAGTTCATTTTAGCTTTTCTCCTTCATTTGTTGTCATATAGCTGGAAGCAACCTTCCGAGTGAAGGCGAACACGAAGGCCACGGGTCATATCACCAAGTAATGAGCTGGGTCTCACTGTATGAAACTCATTTAATCACAGCGAAATTGCATATTTTAGTGGCCATAAAAATCAGATCGTCATCATGGAGCCCCGCTATCGATAAAAGCATTATGCGCCTGAGTTGTCTTGAGGGCAATGACCCACTTTAGGTGGCAGGTTTCAAGGCCAAAAAAAGAGTGTTGTGCTCCTTCAAAAAGCTGACGAATGGAATGAAATCACACTTTGTTGAAGTTGTTTTTTTTTTTAAGGCGTTGGGGGGGGGGGGGGGTGGCGGCGGGGGGGATTGGGCGATTATACGAACAGTGTGAGGAGAATAAGTTCCCGGGTCATGTTGGCACGTGATATTTACCTGTAGAAGATAAGTCAAATGTAATTTCCTTGTGCAATACGTGTGAAATTAAATACACACACACACACAACCACACACAAAAAGGGGGGACAGCTTCATGGGCCCCGAGATTTATCGGGGCCCCCCGCCTGTATTTACATCTGTATTTTATTGCATATTCACTCTAAGCGAGAAATATCATAAATGACGTGATGACATTTCATGTCTGGGCGGTTCCGCCTCACTGCGCCAATGCGGCTTGGCAGCGGATGCACGCTAAGTAGTTTTGGATTGGCCGTGATAAAATGGGTAGCTTGCGATCCAAACGGCCCGCAAATCTACTCAAAGTACATTTTTATATAGCAGATCAATTGTAGGCGATAAACTGCTTGGCTGCACTGCATGTAAATCTCATCACAAAGTTTGCCGGGACCTCCTACATGCAAAGAAAGTTGTGATTTGAAGACTTTCTAGGTGCAACTTTAACAACACACGACCTTGAGTTTTTCACCAGCGCAACTGTTGTCAAAGAACTCTCACTCCGTGTGCGGTGTTTGGCAACTACTTTTCACATTCATTGCTCACTATGCACCGTTTGTAACCTCAAACCATTGCATCTTATATATTCATTCATTCATTCATTCATTCATTCATCTTCCGAGCCGCTTGATCCTCACGAGGGTCGCGGGGGGTGCTGGAGCCTATCCCAGCTGTCTTCGGGCAGTAGGCGGGGGACACCCTGAATCGGTTGCCAGCCAATCGCAGGGCACACATAGACGAACAACCATCCGCGCTAACGCTCACACCGAGAGACAATTTAGAGTGTCCAATCAGCCTGCCACGCATGTTTTTTTGGAATGTGGGAGGAAACCGGAGCACCCGGAGAAAACCCACGCAGGCCCGGGGAGAACATGCAAACTCCACACAGGGAGGCCGGAGCTGGAATCGAACCCGGTACCTCTGCACTGTGAAGCCGACGTGCTAACCACTGGACTACCGGGCCGCCCGCATCTTATATATATACAGTATATATATATATATATATATATATATATATATATATATATATTACTACCTGTCTTCTTACCAGTTAAAAATCCCCGCTTTAAAGAGGTCACAATTTCCCCAGAGGAAATCATGTAAATCGAAATAATCGGCGAATCGGTGCACCCACCAATGCTTTGCTTCTCTTTTGGTTTCGGCAAAAGCAATTTGCGCCTTCATGCCCACAAAAGCTGCTGGCCGGCAGGGTCAGAGTGCGCCGCGGAGACGGTGCCGGCCTTTCTGTCTGGCTGCACCTGTTTCACCGCATTAAATGCTTGCCATGCTCCTTGGGGGTGTTGCAGGAGTGAGTTTAACACATCAACACAGACACACACGCAAACGCACTAACATATGGAAGGTCGGGAATAATGAAGGTGATGTATTGTGTTAAAAGGTTATCCTGTCTGCAGGATGCTAATTGTTCTGTCAAAAATATGCAATTAGTGCACCCAAAGGCCACACATCCATTTTGTGTTAGGTGTGTACGTGTGGGTACGTGCGCGTGTGTCCGTATGCCGTCTATCGTATTGATGCCGCATGTTTGCGTTGGCTCCACCGCGTACCAAAATTGTTCGGAAATAGCCGCAACAATGTTTGTACGGGGTGATCAATTTGCACAACGCGAGGACGAGCTGAAGTTGCACTGATGGACGACGTGTTCTCAGTGGGCCGCCGAGCTTGATTTACAAAGCCCGGTGGGTCTCATCAGTACCTGACAGGGCACAATCCAATACAAACACCAGATACGACCTCTTTACTTTGACCTTGACTGGAACTTTCCGTCTTTTATCACTGTGACACGGCTGGTAGGTGACTGGAAGGTATTTTGTCTAAGAGGGTTTTTTTTTTTTTTTTTTTTTTTTTTTTTTGGACAGACAATCGAAAAAAAAAGGACCTGGACAAAAGTTTGACAGATGGACAGAAAATTGGGTGGACATTTCCGTCCTAACAGGGCAGTGAAAAATCTTAAGGACCTTAAGGACTTCCAATTTCAGATGGGCCATGCAAAATTCTTCAGATTTTTTTCTTTTTTTTTTTTTTGCCTATGCTGTCAGACATGGGGGAGAGGACCGTGTCAGAGTTTGATCATTTTAAGGAATCACCATAAAAAAGGGCAGTCAAAAAATGCCCCAACACAATTTTAACTACTTGAAAGGGAGTTCAGTGGACATTTCTACTATGATCGATGTCCAAAATTGGAACAGATGGAATTTCGGGGGGGGTGTTCATGGCTTCTATGTGGGCGGGGCATGGTGTCAAAGTTCAATAATCATTCTCATGTATATTTACCAACTAAAGAAATACCCACGTTACACCAATTTCATGCACATTTCTATTACAAACAAGAGGCAGCAAAAAAAAAAAAAAAAGCGCCTCAAGGACCGATGCTTGAAATAGAACAGGAAGCCATTATGTATGAGTCATTCACTTTGGGGGAAAATTACAGGGCTTAAGAAAGATGGGTGTCGTCAAATAAAAGGGGCTTTTTGCATCGAATGTGGGCAGAGCATGGCAGCAAAGTTTAATGAATAATTGCCATCAAAAAGGGCTGTCCGGTGCTGCAGCTCAGCGATGTAAAGGCAAAAATAATATTGACGTGGATATGCATCCATCCATTTTCAGCACCCGAATCTGGTCAAGGGAGGTTGCCGCAGTTTCTCCCAGCTGACTTTGGGCAAACTGGTCACCAGTCAGTCACAAGGATAGAGACGAACAACCATTCACACCATCACCTAGTGAGAACCGATCCAAAGCTGCCTCGTACGAGTAAATTTTTGACGATCCAGATTAATTTTTCATCATCCATTTTTCTGTGCTTGTGTCAAAGATCTACTAGGGTTTGAAGCAAACAAGAAAATAACCACAACGTGTCATTTTTTTTTCCAGTGCGAAGGGCTCGCTTGAAAAGAATAAAATACATGAAAAAGTAATTGAAATTGAATAATTGAAAAATAAATAAATATAATATAGCTTTCAAGGATGGCACAAAACTGCTGATCAGGAAACCAACATTCAGCACAACAGCTCATTTTTTTCGCAACTCACTCAAAATGTTAATATTGTTGAGGTTTGTCCTGGATATTATTCCAAACCCACAAAAAAAAAATTAATAGGCCTCTGCATGATCCATTATAAGAACTTCAGGACATGTTTGCCATTTAATAGTGATATTATAACTACAGTGATGTTTGCGGCACCCACAAATTTATATATTCTCAGAGTGCGCTGGGCCCGCAGGCAATCGGTTGCCTATCCCTGAGCTCATGTATTCCACGAGCACTTTTAGTTGTCTGTGGTCACATAAAAAAAAATAATAAATAAATAAAAACTCTTCAAATGAGCGACCCAAGGTGCAGCGGGGTTTTGAGTCCTCAATTTGGCTGATGAATTTTGGTGAAGCGGCGGCAATGATGAAAGGCCTCTTCGGTGGTAACAGGGAGCTGGTCCTGTCGCCACAGGCTGGCTTTGCTTTAAGGAGAGTCACTGTGTCAGAGCGGCCGGTAATGAGGGCTGCACTGTGCCGCGAAGCCGCCCGCACTTGCGCTACAGTCTTGAGGTTAAATGATATGACAGGCTCGCCTGCCTTTAAAGGTCAGCGGGATTTTTTTTTATTGCCAGCACTGGGCACAGAGTTTATTGAAATGCTAATGTAATACGGCTGCAGGACAGCTGGAAGTAAACTATCGCCACAATAAAGATTTTTTTCATTTTCTTTGAGCAATAAAATCTAAGAGAAATTTATTGCAAAAAAAGTTGTGGGAAAAAAAAATTTTGATCGAGAAAAAAATAATTGACAAAAATGAATGGTTCGGTTAAATAGAGGGAATGTTTTGAGGAGACAGTCAGTTTTAGGATTTTTTTCTTTTTTTTTTTAAACAATTATTACTTTTCATGAAAAAATATGAAAAGGTTATATTGTTTCATGCATCCGTGCCCCCAAAATCTTATTTTTGGCCAAAAAAAAAAAACCCAAATGCAAAAAAAAAGAAATCATATATTTTTTTAATAATTCTAAGATTTAAAAAAAATTATGTCCAATAAAAATCTAGCTTTTGTCAAAAACTGTCATTTTTTTTCTAATTAGTATTGCTTAGAAAAAAAAGAGAGCAATGTGAACAGTCATATCTTTCGAGAAACAAGTATCACATTTCTTGGAGGAAAAAACGTTTTTTTTTCTTTAGAATACTGTTGAAAATTTAACATTTTGAATCCTCAAGAAAAACTGTTGCATTGTTGCCAAAATAACATTTTTTTAACATAAAATAAATACCAGAATAAATATTTTTTGACAGCAGTAATTTATGTCAGCAAAAAAATATTCACCTCATTTATAGCCTGAATATCTTCACCACCCCACCCCTCCACCCCCCCAGTATTTTACAATTAGTGCCGTTGTTTAGTCTGTCACTTGTTCACTTTTATGGCCTCTTTAGATGATGTTGTCCTTTCAAGCCAAACGTGCATTTATTTTAAAGTTTGTCATGAAGCGTTACGGCTCGACATAATGTCGTCTGGCACGGTGCTCACAGTGAGCGCGTGCGCGATCTGTGGACAAGTGGACATTGGCAACGTGGCCATTCTGTCAATAGGCGGGGAGTCGTTAAGGTTTTATAGCCGCTCTTTAATCCTCTCAAAATGGAAGCTCTTGCCCCCCCCCCCCCTCCACACACACACTCACACACACGTTGTTTTGTCCGGGGTCATCAAGGCATCCTGGGTGCTACCTCGTGGAAGCGTTCCAGGCCGAGCGCTCGCATATGCTCAGTGCTGGGAAACTTGCTGACTGCGGCGTAACAATGCAGAGCCCCGTGGAGCACATCTGTGAAGTTCCGGCCCTGGTCGACACAAACACGCACGCATACACAAACATGCAGAGCAACGAGGGTGGAGTGAAAAGTATATTTTTCATATTTACTACTTTTTTTACTGAGCGTGGTTGGGGGAGGGTGGAGGGCGGCTGTGTGTTTTAATTGCTGCTGCAGGCTGCACTGGTGAATCACCGGTGAGCTTATTCATCATTACGAGTCTCCGATTTCGCTTGCTTTAAGGAATAAATGAACTCTCACACTTTGAAATAGTCAACAACTCCTTTGACATCCATCCTTCCATCCATCCATTTTCCGATCCGCTTCATCCTTACACTCACACCTAGGGACAATTTCGAGTGTTCCATTAACCTGCCATGCATGTTTTAGGAATGCGGGAGGTAACCGAATTACCCGGAGAAAACCCACGCAGGCAAGGGAAAGAACATGCAAACCCCACACAGGAAGGTCGGAACCACAATCGAACCCCCAGAATCTGCACTGTGAGGCCGACCTGTTAATCACTCGAGCCACCGTGCCTCATGATAGACACCCCATCCATCCATTTTCCGATCCGCTTTATCCTCATAAGGGGGGTGCTGGAGCCTATCACAGCTGTCATCGGGCAGTAGGCAGGGAACACCCCGAAACGGTTGCCAGCCAATCGCAGGGCACACATAGACTATTGTCATGCATGTTTTTGGAATGTGGGAAGAAACTTGAATACCCGGAGAAAAACCCACGCGGGCATGGGGAGCACATGCAAACTGCACACAGGAAGGTTGGAGCCAGGATCAAACCCGTAACCTCTGCACCGTGAGGCCTACGTGAAAAACCAGTCGACCCACGTACCTTACGATTGACACTTCAACCAAATTTCTTGTTAACTGGAATAAACTGGTATCAGGGTTTTTTTAGTTTTTTTTTTTTTTTTAATCTTCATAAAGATTCGGTCATTTGACCGAGAAGGTCTACTCAATATTGTGGCTGGTGAGTCATTCCATAGCATACTAATGAGCCTTGGCTCACTGTCTTTTGTTGCAACAATCTTTCTCCCAACACTACGCTTTCAACGATTTCGCTTTAAGAGAACACAAGTGTGTCCTACAAAACGTTCTACATGTTTTAGGTGTCTCTGATGAGTCAATAAGTGTTTTCCAATTCCCGCAGAGCGCCTTTTGCGCTCGCTCGGCTCCACACCGGCGGCTCGCTTGGCCACACGTAAAATGATCGATGTGACAAATAGGGGCAGGTCCGGACAACAAAAGGATTGCACCAAACGAGAACTCAATGAGCCTATTTATAATGGAGGCTTTGTCCATGCGAATAACGATCCCACGGAGCGGGGCCAGTCGGGTTGTTGCTGCAGACAAACGGCAAAATAACCCCTGGGCGGCGGGCATTGTTCTGTTGCAGGTTGTTCAACCACGCCGGTTTGGGTGGGCTGGTCATTTATTGTATTATTTGTGCTGATGAATAAAGGGGTCCGTGCGAGATGGTCTTGGGTACAGCACACGGAGGAAATGTGCAATGCTTTTAATGACGACATGCTAACGTTGAAATCAAGGGAGGACTTCCTGTTCAATTCACTCGATGGTTCCTCTAGATTTTTTTTTTTGTGCCCTGTTTTGATAGATATGTCCACCAAATTTCACATTACAAAATTCATTCATTCATTCATTCATCTTCCGAACCGCTTGATCCTCACTAGGGTTGCGGGGGGTGCTGGAGCCCATCCCAGCTGTCTCCGGGCAGTAGGCGGGGGACACCCTGAATCGGTTGCCAGCCAATTGCAGGGCACACAGAGACGAACAACCATTCACGCTCACACTCACAATTTAGAGTGTCCAATCAGCCTGCCACGCATGTTTTTTTGGAATGTGGGAGGAAACCGGAGCACCCGGAGAAAATCCACGCAGACCCGGGGAGAACATGCAAACTCCACACAGGGAGGCCGGAGCTGGAATCGAACCCGGTACCTCTGCACTGTGAAGCCAACGCGCTAACCACTGGCCTACCGGGCCGCCCATTACAAAATTGGAGAAACATTTTTTTTTTCAGAGAATCGGCCTGTTTACATGGTGCTACGCTCCACACACATGTGAGATAGCATAAAAAGAAAAGCTAAGCGAGTTTAGCGCATCTCTCTTGGATATCTGCTTCGGATTTGGGTCAATTCTGTATTTGCACTGAGTCAAAGTACAAGATCTGGAATGTGTCCAAAACTGCTTGCTCGCAAACAAAATGGCCAACTTTCTCGTAAATTATGCCAAATAGGTTCTGCTGCAAATGGGGCGGCCCGGTAGTCCAGTGGTTAGCACGTCGGCTTCACAGTGCAGAGGTACCGGGTTCGATTCCAGCTCCGGCCTCCCTGTGTGGAGTTTGCATGTTCTCCCCGGGACTGCGTGGGTTTTCTCCGGGTGCTCCGGTTTCCTCCCACATTCCAAAAACATGCGTGGCAGGCTGATTGAACACTCTAAATTGTCCCTAGGTGTGAGTGTGAGTGCGAATGGTTGTTCGTTTCTGTGTGCCCTGCCCTGCGATTGGCTGGCAACCGATTCAGGGTGCCCCCCGCCTACTGCCCGAAGACAGCTGGCATAGGCTCCAGCACCCCCCGTGACCCTAGTGAGGTTCAAGCGGCTTGGAAGATGAATGAATGAATGAAAGGTTCTGCTGCAAATGCACCCAATTTCATGTTGAGCGGTGAAACTGGCCATGTTTTGGAACTTGGTGCCTAAAAACTCCATCTAAAAAAATTATTTCTTCATTTTATTTACTTTTTTAACCCTTTCATGCACCCTGTAACCTAATAATATGGTAAGCTGTCCAGTGTAGTAACCGCTGTCCTTTAAAAGGTTCATCTGTTTTTTTTGTTTAAACCACACACACAAAAACTGAAATAAGAATTATTTCTGTTGCTACTTTTGTTTATTTCCATTGTGTCAAGTCAAGTCAAGTCAAGAGTATTTATAGAGTACTTTCAAACAACCATTGCTGCATACAAAGTGCTGTACATGGAGCGATTTAACATGCACAATAAACAGTAAGACAAATCGGTAATAAAGGCGGTAGAAAGCACCAAACAGTAAAATCAAGAACAAATTTAAGTCATGCTGAGTCGAACGCCAAAGAATACAAGTGAGTTTTGAGGAGGGCTTTGAAGATGGGCAGCGAGGTTGGTTGAATAAACTTCGCTTGACGATTGCCAATTATTGCAAAGACTGCCTTTTACGAATGCTATGGAAAAAAAATGCTTTGTATTGGTGTTCCAGCTGGTTAAAAGAAGAAAAAAAAAACTAAAAAAAAAAATGCAGCCAGTGAAGCGCACTCGTCATCATGTGAGCAAGAGATGACATTCCGAGCCTCATTCCTTCGAGTTACAGGCCAGGCTGCCTCGGACACGTTAGCGCTCCATTGTCGGGTAATTGAGGTCTTATCACTTGGCGAGATGCGGTCACAAGAAAACAGACAATCAGGCCGGCAGAGCTTTTTCTCAAACGAAGAGATTGCCATCGCCACCGCCGTATGATCGATACGGTGACTCAAAATGCATTTTTTTCACAACCTTTTTTTTTCTTTTTTGGGGTCATGTGACCAGCAGAGGAATTGATCACCCTTGCTATTATTCACAAAGAGCGAAAAGGGACAAAGAGTGCAATCCAGCCCCTAAACATTTTTAAAACCCGAACATACCTGAAACTACGACCCCCGTAAAACAGAGCAGAAGTCATGGTTTTCCATTCCGGGTCCCGGCCTTCCTGTGTGGAGTTTGCTTGTTCTCCCAATGCCTGCGTGGCTTTTCTCCGGGTACTCCGGCGGTCGTCGAAAAAAAAAAAAAGTCCACCGTCAATCACGGGCACATGCTGCACAATATTCATGCCCTTCAATTAATTTCATGTCTCTGACAGCACTTGGTAGCTCCTTCAGCCAGAGACTGTTACACCCGCGCTGCAAGAAGGAGAGATACCGACGCTCGTTCCTACCGACTGCTGTCAGGCTGATGAATAAAAAATAACAATCATAATAATAATAATAATTAAATGATGTGAAGGAAAATTGTAAATAGTACTGCGATTTATCCATTTTGTGTTCGTATTGCATTTAATTGAAAGATGTTTGTTGTTTTCTTCTCTTTATTCTTTCTTCTTTCTAAATACATTCTTGCTGCTGGAGGCTGTAAATTTCCCCAGTGTGGGACGAATAAAGGATATCTTATCTTATCTTTCTGCTAGTTGTTCATGCAAACTACCACCTTGTACAATAGAAATAAACACAACTCCTTGAAACTGTCGGAGTGATCACTAATCATAACATAATTAGGCCTGGCCTCTCTCTCTCTCTCTCTCTCTCTCTCTCTCTCTCTCTCTCTCTCTCTCTCTGGCGCTCGCTCCTTTTTTAATAGAAGCCATGGAAATGTAACACGGCCCCGCTAATGTCAATAAGTGTGTCACTGCATCCCACTGCTCTGTCTCGCCCAATTACATTAAATTAATATGGCATAATTACAGCGAGAAGATTGAAGGAGAAATTTAATGTTTCGCAGCGCCAGGGTGATGGTGATGATTGTGGTGGTGGTGGTAGGGGGGGGGGCTGTGGTAGGGTGTGGGGGGTAACATCGGGACTGGATGAGGGATGGCTTCATTTGGCCTCACTTGACTGCGCTGCGTGTGTGTGTGTGCGTACGTACGCTTTGACGTGCCTGAGTGATGCCGCCGCGCTGATAGCTTGTCAACAAAATTCACATCAGGCGGCGTCGGCGTTAATGAGCATTCTGACGATCCACGCTGCTGACTTTTAATTAATTCCAAGACGACACCTCGTATGACTCGCCGACTAAGTGGTAAAACGCACCATCTTACCCGCGTTGTACACGCAACAGCGGCCATATTTGTCGTGGTAGTTTGACGAAGTTGGATCCGCTGTGTCCTACTGGATGTTGCTTCAGGATGTACCGCGAGATAGTACTAATTCTTCCTGCATAGGATGTCAAAAAAAAAAAACAACAACAACTTGGAACCGGCGGCCCGGTAGTCCAGAGGTTAGCACGTCGGCTTCACAGTGCAGAGGTAGCGGGTTCGATTCCAGCTCGGGTCTCCCTGTGTGGAGTTTGCATGTTCTCCCCGGGCCTGCGTGGGTTTTCTCCGGGTGCTCCGGTTTCCTCCCACATTCCAAAGACATGCGTGGCAGGCTGATTGAACACACTAAATTGTCCCTAGGTGTGAGTGTGAGTGCGAATGGTTGTTCGTCTCTGTGTGCCCTGCGATTGGCTGGCAACCGATTCAGGGTGTCCCCCGCCTACTGCCCGAAGACAGCTGGGATAGGCTCCAGCACCCCCCGCGACCCTAGTGAGGATCAAGCGGCTCGGAAGATGAGTGAATGAATGAACTTGGAACCGACTATATTTAGCTATTTCTCATCCAGCTGTGATTATTTTAACAACGTAACGTCATATGACATTGTAATAACAAATAACACATTTGTTAAAATGGGATTAGACTGCATTGAATCACTTTTCAAATGAACAATCCTGAGAGCGGCTTTATATTAATTTATTTATATTGTTACCCAATCAACAAGACATTACAAAAAAAAAAGTGACCCATTTTTCTTCCCTAGGAGACCGTGAGCATAATTAACAAGCAATTTTATTTTATTTTTTTGGTTTGTTTTTTACTCAGACCGTAAAACTTGACGGGCTCGTGAGTTTTCGTCCATCACTGGAATCGTCGTTAACTCGGTCAGTATCGATGGATCTTCTCAGTCAGTCACTGAGGGACTCCCGTTTTGCTGACGACTGACGGAAACGTACCACGTGCACCAAAGCTATAATGCGCTAATCAAAAGATGAAGAAACAGAAGGATAATGAGATAGCTCGCCGGTGATCTGACCACACATGATAGATTTAGCAGAGTGAGGAGCATGCTTAAAATGACAATAAGGAAGAGAGGCTGGCAGACCGCTGAGATTTAACGACGAGCCTAAAATAGTTGTGACGAACTTCTAATTGAGTGATGGCGAAAGCACCGGTAAAATAATGTTGGCGGAGCGACGCGCTGACAATGGCAGTTTGGGTTTGGTTTGAAACAATGATGGACTGACGGTAACGATCAAGTGGCCGAAATTTTTAATAAAGTCACAAATTTCCAAATCGGTCATAATGTTGTCAGAAACACCGATTTTTTTACCTAAAAATTCCCCCTCCAATACCGAAAAAAATCAATAAAACCAACTTGATGGACAATGTCTTTTCAGATCAGGAATTAGCTCGGTTGTAGTTTTCTTTTAGGCCAACAGAAACGCTTGCTTCAAATCCCTCACCGTTGTCACGGCTACGGCTGAGCGCTTCTCCGATGAATCGGAACCAAACTTGAAGCAGACGCACCGAGGCTGACAGCTCCCAGTCCGTGCGTCTTGTAAAGAAGAGTCGCTTCCTCTGATTGACAGGTCAGTTCAGGCAGGTTAGTGGCGGCTGCGCTCTTGCATATACCTGTTCTCGAGCGTGACGCCCTCCGAGGGAATGAGAGGAGACAATAACGCAGAACTTCCCGCAGAGGAAGCAACTAACAATAAAATAAGACTGAGGTGCCGAAGTGGCCAGTTTACCTCATATAGCATCAATAAGCAACCTGGGCACCTGTCCGTCATCGCCAGTCCTTTCATTCATTCATTCATCTTCCTAACCGCTTGATCCTCACAAGGGTCGCGGGGGGTGCTGGAGCCTATCCCAGCTGTCTTCGGGCAGTAGGCGGGGGACACCCTGAATCGGTTGCCAGCCAATCGCAGGGCACACAGAGACAAACAACCATCCACGCTCACACTCACACCTAGGGACAATTTTTAGAGTGTTCAATCAGCCTGCCACGCATATTTTTGGAATGTGGAAGGAAACCGGAGCACCCGGAGAAAACCCACGCAGGCCCGGGGAGAACATGCAAACTCCACACAGGGAGGCCGGAGCTGGAATCGAACCCGGTACCTCTGCACTGTGAAGCCGACGTGCTAACCACTGGGCTACCGGGCCGCCCTCATCGCCAGTCTGTTAATTTTTTTTTTCCCAAGCCAAACCCAACTATAATCATCAGTCGGTCACTCCTTCATGTCATTTTAACCGTACTCCCGACATCGCTTCCGTCATGACATTTCGCCCGTCTTCCAATCCGTCGATCATTAGGTTGTGTTAACTCACGAGAATGCCTCTCTCGTCAAAAATGACTCAAAACTACTTTCGTATACCTCTTTAGCTCATTAATTAGTTGTTCTCTTACCAGTCTGACTGGACTTGACGCATGATTCCAATAACGTTGACATGTTCCTGTTCTTGGCCTGGCCAGCAGGTGGCAGACTGAGCAGACTTTCTGGCTGCACACCTGCTGCCAATCTTTCAATTACTGAACCTTGTATTTAAGAACCAACAATCTGTTTTCTGGTTGTCGGAGTATTGTTTAGGCCTTGCTGTTTCCATGCTCATAGACTATTCTTGCTCTAGATCTCGTCGTGTTTCGCTTTAGAACTCTCGGTACCAATGGTTTGGTAAGTATTGGATTTTATTTTGTGATTTGGCTTTCTCTTGCGTGTATTTTGATACATTTTTTGTGTTTGTTCTCGCGATCCTTAGTTTCCTCCCTTGCCTTTTGAGCAATCGCTTTTTGTTGTTCGTTTTTTTTTGTGCCCTCTGGTCCTTGTTTTGACCAGCGCTTTATGTTATCTCTTAGTCGTGGCGATTTTTGTATTAAAAACATATTTTTGCAACGGAGACCTTGTTGACGTCTACACTTTGGGGGTCCAAACTTAATTCGGCTTGTCCGAAACGTAACAAACGTGCTGTAATGTCTTTTTGGTGAATACCGCCACCTACTGTATATTCATAGTCAATGCAGTATGCTCAAGTACGCTAACGTTATAACTAACACACACTAGACAGGCGGGGGGCGTGTTTCCGTCGGTCGTCAGCGATATGCGCGTCAGACAGCGACGGAAAAAGAGTTCCGTCGCCGCTTGACATTGTTTGGTAAGTTTGTCAGTCATCATTCGTCAGAAAATTGTCAGTGACGGACTGATGGACTGTCCACCTCTTTTGAGATGTGTGCCTTATTGTGAATTCTAGCGGGCATTTGGATGGTGACTCATTCATTCGCATCGTTCCGGGGGAAAGTGAGCTTTAGTACACAACGACGTGCGGCTGTCAAAACTTTGTATGAAAAAGTGCAATAACACACGCCAATAATCTTGTGTTTTATTTAGTTTTAAAATTGTCATTGTGAGTCCAGCTCGATACTTTTTGAGGGCATGACTTGTGCTACTTGTCACACGCGGGAAAATCAAACCTGATTCATTCCTAATTGTATTTTTTAATCAATCCTGCGTGTGGTCGCAGCGTACAACAGAGTGTTTGTTTGTGGCTGAGCTAATGTATCAAACCCCGGGGTAATTCATTACAATTAGGGGCGACTCATTAAGGTAAGTAATGCTACCGCATCAGACCAACGGCAATCTAATCAAAGACACAAGTCGGGCCTTCACTGGGGGAAATTCATAATGGAGAAGGACAACAAAAGCTAAATGTCATTTGAGGGATGTTTGGAAGCACCTTGTTCTGACTAAATTGTCCCGCAGGACTGACACATGGACTGAGACGGAATAACAATGAATACCGCAGTACACCTCAGATGGGAATCGCGTCTCACTGATTAAGGCCACGGCCAAAAAGAAATCATGTCGATGTATTTCTTATTGGTTTAAAAAAAAAAAAAGCCCATTCGCAAGAAATGTGGGTGTCCACACAGACGCTGCAGTATGTATGTCAGGACTGAGGTGGAAAGCTGCCATACGAATTAAACCAAAACAGAGAACAAAAAGACCGGTTGATGTAAACATGGATTAACAACAATGTTGACGGACTCAAAAAGTAAATTGCGTACACTGATGACGAATTTCCGCCAAGGCCACAAATTATTTCTTATTTGTTAGTAAATTAAAACAAAAAAAAATGCCGATTCGTAAGAAATGTGTGTCTACACAGACGCTGAAATGCTGCAGTATGTATGCCAGGCCAGAGGTGGCGCTGAAGAGCTGCTTTATGAAAGCACCGTTTGATGTAAACATTGACTACCTCTATATACGCTGACGACGAACTTCCGCTTTGGAATCCAAGCCCAAATCGCAACCAAGGTAAGTCCAACATGGTGATCCACAAGTGTTATTCACGTCGTTGATCGTTTGACCGCATGGTTGCACAAGAAACATGTCATCGTCTCAGGAACGATATAATTTGCCGGCGTCGAGTGGAAACTTTTCCTCTTCAAAACAATCTCACTTAGGCAAGCAACGCCCTAAGCACTCACATAAACACAAAATGCATGCTTTTTGAATCACGCGTTTCCATTTTCAACCATTATGATCGGTTGGTAATTTGTAAAAATAACGAACTCACAGGAATTGACAAATAGTATTGATTGCTGGCTTCGGCAGTCCAAAGCAATGCAAACATGCTAATCAAGCTGCTTAAATTCAAGATGCTTTCTCGAGATTAAAAAAAAGTTGTAATGACTATTTGACAAGTTGGTCAATACCATTCCAATTTAAACACCGTTTAAAATGTAACATAACAACAAGAAAATAAGTCCCGATTACATTTACGAATATTTGTATATTTTCCAGGGTCAGTCACACTTGTTTCGTGGGCAATATATTTAATATGATATGTACATTCAAGCATAATTCGACATGGCTCTCCTAATTCAAAATTATACTGTATGGACCTTTTTTTTTCGTAGTCAGCCGTGGAACTTTGTGCAATCCCGTATTGTTGGAGGTGCGTGAATGTGAAGCCATATCGGCGTGTTTGTTGTCGTAAGTGCAGAATATCTGACTGTTTTTTTTCCTGCGGTGACACAGGTGTTAACTGCTACTTAAATTTATATCCATTTTTTTCTTTTCATCTCTACTGATGTTTCAAGAAGAGGTGGATCAATGTTCAATCACTACATATACTTTGTCAGCACCTCAAGTGGGGAGAGGGGGACAACTAAACTAGTTTTCTCTCCATCTGTTGACCAACAGAAGAAAAAGCTCTGACTCAGGCATTGTTAAGCTCCATTAACTGAGAAGATGTCCCTAAAATCTGGACCCCAATTAAGAGCCAACGCTAATTAAGATCATTTTAGAGCTTAGAATGTGCTGACTGAGCTTTGTTGTTGCCGTGACCAAACAGGAATGACATGAACGGACAACAAGCGGAGTCCTCCTGAAGCCGTTAACCCTCCTGTTTGTTTCTTTGTCAAAAATGTTCAATGTTTGATAGCCAATCAAGTTAATATCTCAAGTAAATGGTGTTAAAATGATCAAATCCCCCCCCAAAAAATTAAAAAAACATAACATTCAAAGAAGGCAAATTAAAATAATTAAGATGATCAAAATAAGGAGTACAGATAAAATACCTTCAGTTGACTGATGCCATCGAACTCAGATATCATTGTAGACACTGGTTTTCATTTGAAGAACCCTGCCTTTGAGGTAACCTAAGACTTTTGAGCAGTGTTGTGTAATCCAGCCATATTATGGTACGATGTGCTTTTATATCGTGCTTTTTTTTTTTTTTTTCGGCAATAATTTTTATGGGTTTCTACAGTATACAGCGGCAGGGCCAAAGTGGGACTCATTTTCAGCCTCCAGTTTCAGGGCTGAGTCAGACTAGCCCAATTTATTTTACGACATTTTAATGAAGCTATACAATTGTACCCTTATTAGTGTAGCAATCTAAGATAGCTTAACATTCCAGCGAATGATACTCATATCGTATTTGCTCAAAAAAAAGCATGCAGCCATTTTCTGAACCGCTGATCAAAATGACATTTGAATATGCTGACATGATTGTGATCAGTGTTTCTTTGTATGACAACATAAATAGTCCAGTGGGTAAAAAGAAAAAAATGGACCAATAGTTATGTCTGTCTGTGTGTGTGTGTGTATGTGCATGGCGGATGTATTTATCTATTATGTGTGTGTGTGTATATATATATATATATATATATATATATATATATATATATATATAATTAGATTAGAGAACCTTTATTAGTCTCGCAATGGAGAAATTCCCAATTCACAGCAGCAAAGTTATGAAAGGAAGAAGTAGAACAACAAAATATAGGAGCTGCTGGAAAGGCAGCCACTCTCGCGGCGCCATTTTGGAGTCAAAATAACACAACACAACACATAGGACACAGACAGTCGTGCAATCTTTACCAATTTTCTGCATACACTTTGTTGTCTGAAGCAGTTATAGATGAAAGAGGAGAGGATCAGAGACGTCATGCTGAAAATGTGCACACGTCGGCTATAAGCTAAGTTTTGAAAGCAAACACGAAGCTATAGCGTCCATTGACGAAAAGAGATTAGTTCACTTCTCCTGTCCCACGTAATCCGCTTCAAACTCCAAGCTGCGACTCCCAGTTCCAAATCCGCATCGGCGCTCCACGCTAACGCTCCTTTCTTCTCATCGTCGGCTCCTCAAGACTTACATCCATCCAGTCGTGGCCAAAAAATGCTGAAAAAAGTCCACATCAGGTCCACACGACGTAACAACAAACACAAAGTGACAAAACAAACACAAAAACAACAAAGAAAGCAAGGCTCATGAGAGCACTTGCTGACGGCTGCCTACTCGGGCGCCATCTTGACTTCTATATATATATATATATATATATATAGTTATACACGCATACATATACACACACATTTTTGGGGGGCGCCATGGTGGTCAACTGGTTAGCATGTCCTCCTCACAGTGCATAGTTCGATTCCTGCTTATGTGTGTAGTTTGCATGTTCTCCCCGTGCCTCTGTGGGTTTTCAACGGGTACTCCAGTTTCCTCCCACATTCCAAAAACATGCGTGGCAGATGAATTATTGTTTGCCTTTGTATGCCCTGCGATTGGCTGGCGATCAATTCAGGGTGTAGTCCGCCTACAGCCCGAAGATCTCTGACACACCCGCGACACAGGAGAGATGGAGAGAGAGAGAGCGTGAAATCCAGATTACTCACTCCAGACCTGTGCAGGTTTTCCTCGATTTACCATAACGCAACATGGGCTTTGAGAGATGAGCCGTTGTTTGAGTAAATTGAAAAGAATACAAGAATCAAGGACCTTCCAATATTTTAATTAATATTTGTCTCGATTTAATTAATCATTTCAAAATTGGATCACGAACCTCCACAAAAAAGAAATGGACTTGAACAATGACCACAGATATTCTTCTAAATGTCGGAGAGGAAGTGTGTAGCGCCCTCGCAGGTGGTGGAAACTTCGGCAGATGGCATCTGCAGCTGTTCCCAGGTAGACGAGCCGGCAGGAGATTGGCCGGCATTCCCTCCGGAAGCGAGGCCCATCTCTGCGGGAAGTCCCGGATCGCGATATGCCACGCTGACGGGCAACCTCGCCGAAGCAAAGCTTTCATACTACAGCCCCGTTTTCAACCGTGTGCTCGAACCGCCAAGTGAGGCGCGAGAGACGCACTTCTTATTCAATATATTCCGATCGTGACGCACGCTACCTGGCGTAGCGGGGAGTTCAGAAATGACACGGGTGGTGACATTGGAGTCTCAATAATAGAACAGGACGTGACAACTCACGGAAACGAGTGACAACTCAAGGAAACAAGTTTATTGCCATTTGAAATCCCGAGGAGTCAGCAAATCACCTAAGCTAATAATAAAATTAATAAGAGGCGCTTGAGACTTCAAAGGCGGGGGAAAAAAAAATCATAACTTTGTTTTGACACTCCAAAGACAGAAGTTCAACTTTCACACAGACTCTCAAATAACTTTGAGTCCACAATTAGAATGATATTGTCTTTTTATTTATTTATTTATTTTTTTTATGTCACTCTTAATTTGCCCAGATGGTGAGTTTCAATAAAAGTTGGGGGTGGTGGTTTGGAACAGTGATTTTATTTTATTTTATTTTATTTTTTTACAAATATGTAAGATCATGTCGTTCCAAGGAGAATTTTAATGTTCACTAACTCACCCTATGGTGTTAAATTTTAGAATGTCATTTACGAGATTTTTTTTTTTTTGTGGGTGACTTTTTTTTAATGCAACCATCTTAATCATTTCAAATTATGAATTGCTATTTGTTTGTTATATCAGCTATAACACATTTTATACGATCCCTAAACACATTTTTTGTCATGATTTAAAAAAACAAAATGTAATCAATAACATCATTGTGTGACTAAATGTTACGTTTTATTCTAGATTTAAAACATGTATTTTTGTGACTTGGCATTCATGACAAAGTTCGAGAGCCAATACGTCTTTCATTAATTCAGGTTATTGCATAATTAATTTCCTTAATGGTAATGATGCTTGTAGGTCAATGCTTTTATAGTAATAAAGCATGATAAAATGTTACAGCAACGATAAGTTTGAACTTTTTTTTTTTGTTTTCAGCCCATCATGTTTTTCTTTGCAATAAGGTCTAAAATCTATGTCAACTTATTACACCAAATTATACCACATATTAAGTGAGGGCCCAGCAGATCTGCAATTATTTGGTCAATCTTTGGTTATACAATGAACAAAGAAACATTTTGTTCTTCACCCTGCTAGCTGGTTGTAGTTGATTCACAACAAGGTAAAAAAAATAATTGAAAAATTAATAAATCCAAAAATATGATATCGAGTCAAACCTGATGAAATGACTTCTCATATCCGTCAATATTTTTTTCAAGCTCGTACATGTTACAAAAATACAAAAAAAATGTGTACATCTGTAAACTATGTCTTAAAATACCCCACACTCTAACAAGGTTGTCATGGTTACAATTTGCTGTATGTATGCTAAGAAACCTTGGCGGAGGTCTCCACTTTGCCACTGTATTTATCAATACCTTTGTTTGTTTTGCTTTTTTCCATTATTGCGGTTTTGCTCTTAAGTGTGAAAGCAGGCCAGGGACAATGCAAAGTCACGTTTTATCGCTGGGATAATAAAATAAAAATAAAAAACATAAAATGCATAACAAGTGAGCCACGTTTGAAAAGAAACATCAAGGAAGAGTGCATGTCCGATAAACATCAATGTCAAATAGGAGAATTCTGCTGCCTTCCTCATATTTTCTGCTCGATACAAACGAGCGCCAGAGATAAATAAGAGACTCACTTCACTTTGTGTGTGGCGTCGTTAGTTGCGTTGCATTCTGCTCAGATAATTTTGCTCTCATCACATGTTTGGAATTATTCAAAGAAGGCAATTATCTTAGTTATTTTCCGCCACCGTGACTGAAGAGCCCGAGCAGCCAGCCCCCCCCACCCCCCACCCCAAAGTACGATATCATATGTCATAATCACACAATTTACAACATTTGCCCATATGCGTGTTGACGTCTGAGCGTCGCGGTGCGGAAAATTGCAACGGCGTTCTATAATGGCACTGGCAGGGAAAGCAAAAAGAATGAATCGATTAATCAACTGCAACTCACAAGCAAGTAACGTTACAACTGTAATTACCACCAAGGTTCTGTTAAGTATTTTATTTGTTATTTTGCTTTCTGGCTCTCACGGTTTCAAGGCATTGATGGACGCGTCACTCAAATGTGATAAAGTGATCAGAATTGCTTCCTTTCGTAACTCATTTACCACCAGCTCAGTTCAAATGAATCTTTGCGCTCTATAGCCGTCCGTCAATGGCATTGAATCCGCTGACAGTTTTTTTTTTTTAAGACGTTTTGTGTTCATTCATTCATTCATCTTCCGAGCTGCTTGATCCTCACTAGGGTCGCGGGGGGTGCTGGAGCCTATCCCAGCTGTCTTCGGGCAGTAGGCGGGGGACACCCTGAATCGGTTGCCAGCCAATCGCAGGGCACACAGAAACGAACAACCATTCACACTCACACCTAGGGACAATTTAGAGTGTTCAATCAGCCTGCCACGCATGTTTTTGGAATGTGGGAGGAAACCGGAGCACCTGGAGAAAACCCACGCAGGCCCGGGGAGAACATGCAAACTCCACACAGGGAGGCCGGAGCTGGAATCGAACCCGGTACCTCTGCACTGTGAAGCGGACGTGCTAACCATTGGACTACCGGGCCGCAGACGTTTTGTGTTGCTAACAGCAATTCCAACACCTTGTTCCATTGGTTGTTTTGATCGTGAAATGAGATATTGACTCGTAGTCGTAAACCACAATGTGATTGGACATCCCATCTCAGTTCAATGCCCCCGCCCGTCCCTTTGCACGAATGTAAACGTGTTACAATGGCACGAAAAATTCATAGGTTATAGGACCAGGTTGTGCCAGCAGAAATGCGGTAGAGAGGTTACGATTAGCTAAGCAGGTACGCATGTATTCACGTTTGTGCGCCATAAGCAGCTCAGGAGGCAAGTTTATGCACATTTGCAAGAGTAATTTCGAAAACATGAGGAGAAAATGCAATGACTTAAAAAAAAAAAATACAGGGATGGCCCAATTCTTTCTTTTTGCTGTGAAGAGTCCCATCATTTCTTGTTTTTTAATCGGACTGGAACTGTCTGTGGTACCCAAGTCGGACTGGAGCTATCCATGGTAGAAAGAATAGTCTTCATGCGAAACCAGAGTGATTCACGACACCTCATGAAACAGTGGGTGTCAAAAATCACATGACTGAACAAAGTAAGGAATAAAGCTGAAAAATTAGTCTTTAGTGGTTCCGATGATGCTAGACTTGTGGTAGTAATCAGATTTTATGGTTTAGTTTGGTTAAAATTTGGGGGGGTTAAAGGTCACGGCTACATGGCTCTGATCGCTAGCTGCAAGCGACTGCTGATCGCTGTCAACACTGCATATTAAACGTAAGCTCCTTTGACTTTAAAAAAAAATGTGGTTGTGAGACTGGCAAAATGTGCAGCCTGTCGTGTACACCATCAGAAAATCTATAATAATAACACACAAACACACACACAACTTTTTTTGTTTTTCCCCTATAGTCCGGGTGAAGGACTTGGGATTCCATGTTTTTTTTGGGTTTTTTTTGAGAGGTGGTCGGTGTCAGATCGGGGTTAAGGTTATCCTCGCTAGTGGGCAGAGCAATGGCCGGCCGAGTTGTCGGCCAATAGTTCGAGTCCATGATGCTGGGAACTGTTTTGTGAAAGTTCTGATGATCCTTTTTTTTTTTTTTTTGAATTCCGCAAGGTTCTGCATTCCTTTGTGTTGTCCAACAATAAATCGAGTGGCTGCCTGCGGTCTTTTGGGCCCCCGAATATTACTCTGTGCCGTGACGAGCTTCCGCAGCTTCTCCTGTAATTAATCCGGGGTTTTTTTTTCTTTTTTTTTTTGCGGTCCGTCGAGCCTGCTGCTTAAGAAGCGACGGATGCGCCGAAATGACGTCCTCCCTGGTGAAAGTAAAGTGGAGGCAATAAGGCGCGACTAATAGTCGTGACGCATGCCGACGTGACCGCGGATCCCCGTAGACCGGCGGCCCGCTTCGCGGATTTTATTGCCATTGTTTCACTCTCGCTTTTCGTTCAGGTAACATCACCCCACATTTAATGTATCTGGTTTGACGATTTGCCAAGAAGCACACTGATATTTTTTTTTTTTTATTGATTTTTTTTGGGTGGTCCCGCTGATATGTGCTACACGATTGCTAAAATAGCCAAGATTAGAGATCAGATTTTGAGCCTTCCTATGGCAGAATTTAGACTAGATTTGGACTCATTTGTGGTGTAAACACTGTGAAAACCACAGCGCTATCTGGTGGTCGCAACCAAGAATTGAATTTGAAGTTGATTGATCCCACTAGTTGTACTCATGGCATGTGTCACGATTACGGACTCAACATGCTGATAGCAAGTTGTTTGTTTGGTCACTTGACAAGAGACATCAGTCGTTCGCCACATCCTTTTTTTTTTTGACACTCACTTTAAGACGAATGGCCGCAGTGGATGTGCGACCCTCTGGTGTGTTTAATAAATTAGACATTGATGAATTTGTTAGGTCACCATCAACCAATGGCTTCATTAAATGTCAGTCTCGCCGGGCCATCAATTATTCACATTCCACCCCGATGTTGAGCAGTTAAATTGCTCACCAAGTTGACGACAGACTGCAAAGTCCTGATATTAGAAAGTTAAGTGACACATTATACGGTAGAGAAAAAAAAAACAACTAAAAATTATCTTTGCTGTCTGACTTTGGTTTGAGTTACTGAGCATGAGGATGAAAAATCCGTGTCAATTTAAAATCATGTTGCGGTTTAAGCCCCACCCATTTTTGGTTCCCTCCCCCCGATCGTGGTGTTGTCATTCATTCCTAGGAAGTCCAATATCAGAGCACTGAGTATGATGGTGAAAAACAAGCAATTGGCACGCTACACTTGCACCACGTGAATATTTATGTGAGTGCCCAATCCTGGGGAGCCAGGTTGTGTTTTTTTTTTTCATACTTTATGTACAGTATCTGCTGCCTGCTGATATATCTCCCGGCACAACTTTTCCAGATTGCCTCATCTATCATTTGAACTCGCATGTATAAAAATTTGCAATCCCTGCATCGGTCGCACTGTGGCAAGTGCAATCTGGAGGTTTTGTTGTTGGCAGGCTAAGGGAGGCCAAGAGGAGTACGAGGAGCCCCCCCGCTCCCTCAGAAATTTAAGAACAATTTTATTTATTTTTTTATTTCCACATTCACTATGCCAAGTGGACGCGAGTGTAAAAATGAATGCAAATCCTCCCAGCGGTGTGAATGCTAATCTACCGTATAAGTGTCGTCGTATCATCCGTTCATATTAGCATGTAGCGAAGAACCCATTTGTGTGATATTTATTTTAACTTTCTATTCTTGAAGTATTTTGTTGTCACTTATTAACAAAAAAAATGAGAGTCACTCTCCGTTTTTGTGGCTCTATTATGGATCACTTCTTACAAATTATTCCGTTCAACGCTATTTTGAAGGTGGTTGTCGTGATGAATACCTCGTTGGAAAATGGATCACATAAATCATTTTAGAACAGTGGACCTTATTTTTGTTTTGGTTTTTAACAGTTTCTGACTGATTTTTTTTCTTTTTTTTTTTGGTGTTCTGTTTGTGTCTTCCACCTGCTGCCAAGCAATTTAGTGTTTGATATTTCGGCTCTAAGTAAATCAGGCACTTCGAGCCGGATACGGGCGATATCACCTTGGAGACCATGAAACAACTCTTTGTGCACTCCATCCTTTGAGCTACTTGGGGCATGTTGACCAAAAACATTTTACCTTTCATCTTTTCCTGCCTGGCCATTATTTTATCCCATAAGGTGGCCCCAACAGCCCATTAAAAAGAAGTAAGAAAACCTTTATTTGTCTCACAATGGAGAAATTCTGAATTTACAGCAGCAAAATTGTGTTAGGGATAAAGTAGAAGACAAAAAGGATAAAAATAAAATAATTTAAGCATATATAAAATATAAATATATATATCAGCATATATACAAATGACTATATTTGAATTAGTTTTTTTTCTAAATAAACTGCCATTTCATTTGGTGTCAATCTTGGAATTGTTTGGTTGGTGGACTGAAAAGAAAATTACAAAAAAACCCCCAAACATTTTCAATTTTATGTAAATCTTTGTAATTATTTCCCCCCCTTTAATTGTTATTCCCATCCGGAATGAATAATCAAACAGTCATTGTTGTCCTATAAGATTAACCTTCTGTGTGTACATATAAGTATGTGAAATGAAATAATGGTCCAGCATGTCAATCGTCCGCGGAAGTGCAAATCAGGACCACTCCAAAGGTTGATAAACAAACTCAACTCGTCGGCAGCCGTCCTTTTCTCTTTCTCTCTCTTTTGTGAATTTTATGACATTGTGCCAAACACTTCTCTAATTGATTGAAGAATATTTAAATCAATCAGAGCACCGCGATTGAGTTACTTTCAAGGACATGTGGTCAGCAACGGAACAACAATCAACACCGACGATTATTGTTATTGTTGTGACGTGTCGGATCCTTTTACCACCCGTGCTTGTTTATTATCTCCTCTTCAGAACGAAGGGGATTTCTAATTAGCTGAGATGATGGAAGCAGCATGAGGTCAAACAAACGCTTGTCTTTTCAGAGTCGCCGTGGCAAGAATCCTTTGATTTTGAAGGGTACAGCCGAGTTGAGTGGATCAAAACTCAAGCCGTAGTACAAACTGTCAGACTACGCTCAATGAATGCTTACTTTGAGGACTGCACGGTATGGGCATGTTCATCCCTGGTGACAATTTCCGCCGCCTGGAATTAAAAAAAAAAAAGATTAATAAAGTAACCGGGTTCGATTCCAGCTCCGGCCTCCCTGTGTGGAGTTTGCATGTTCTCCCCGGGCCTGCGTGGGTTTTCTCCGGGTGCTCCGGTTTCCTCCCACATTCCAAAAACATGCGTGGCAGGCTGATTGAACACTCTAAATTGTCCCTAGGTGTGAGTGTGAGTGCGAATGGTTGTTTGTTTCTGTGTGCCCTGCGATTGGCTGGCAACCGATTGAGGGTGTCCCCCGCCTACTGCCTGGAGACAGCTGGGATAGGATCGAGCACCCCCGCGACCCTAGTGAGGATCAAGCGGCTCGGAAGATGAATGAATGAATTAATAAAGTAAAAATCTGATCCTGACATCGGTTTTACTTGGCGACATGAAGTAATTCCCAAAAAGGTCTCGCCCAGAAAAGGGCTCATGACACATTGCCAAGGTCTTGAAATATCCACATCCCAAGCCAGTTCCACTTGGCAACCCCCCAGCATCATGAGTAGACCCACAAAAAACTCCCGAGAACCCATTTTTTAAAAGTCTCCCGAGTCTCTTGTCTGTTGTTTGTTGTACGCTAACCAGATGCTAACCACATTTCGAAAAACCTGTTTAAGCTTGACCAAACATCTTGAAAATTCAGTCTTCAACTTTGCTAGTCATTTCAATGATACTTCTCAAGACGCCAGGGTGCAAAACAGACTCATTTGGTTTCAAGTTGCCCGTTTAGGATGCTTTTGGAGTCCTTTGAATACATATAACTACAAAATTGAACACACGTGTACGAGACTTACGGCTGATGACAATGAATTTTTATCAGAGTGTATGGGCTTAGCATGGCCTGCTATTTTGATGACTCGCCATTAAAACGCAAAACCGGCCAAACGGAGCATTTCAGCAAATGAGAACCCGACTGATTTTTAATGCGGCCCTTAAATACCGGATGAGCCTCGCGTGTTAATTCTGCGTTCAAAGCGGTCTCGGCGGAAAGCGCGTGAAAGCAACAGCAGCAGCTGCGGCGGCGATGCGGCCCGTCGCCCGCCGCTGAGGAGGGAGGTCATCTGGCAACGCTTGAATCAACATCCCAAACGCAGCAGCTCCATCAAGCACATTAAAGTTGCCTTTCTTTGGCTTCTCCCGCAGGCTTTGCCGGGGGGGGGAAACGGCGCACTCGCATGCGGGAGCCGCAAACGTTACACAGGTGAGCTCATGCTAATGATGCTTTCATTAAGATGAGATTTTATCACACCGGCAGGACTTCAAGCGGCTTTTATGTGTAGAATATCTGCGGAAACAAAAATGTCGGGTTCCTCATTTTAGTGGTAGCAGTCCACCAGTGGCCTCTGGAGGTTTTCCGATCATTGCTAATTGCCAGCTTTGGCTAGCACGGAGTAGGCCCATGAAATAGTCGAAGCCACTGTTCAAAAAGACACAGGAAGTCTGGCATTTTGGTCGGAAGTGGACATTTTCGGGTCATTTCAGTTATACGGGATTTTGTGGATGGCGAACGAATTGGAACCACAATTACGAGGAAGACGGATGACACAAAAATAGCAATGTTTTAGTTTACATCAAGGCATCTTCATTGTGTCTTTTAGGGGGTAATTGTGTTTTTTTCCCCCTCTGGGCTATTCCCATCCATCCATCCATTTTCTGAACCGCTTAATCCTCACTAGGGTCACGGGGGGTGCTGGAGCCTATCCCAGCCGTCTTCGGGCAGTAGGCGGGGGACACCCTGGATCAGTTGCCAGCCAATCGCAGGGCACACAGAGACGAACAACCATCCACGCTCACATTCACACCTAGGGACAATTCAGAGCGTCCAATCGGCCTACCATGCATGTTTTTGGAATGTGGGAGGAAACCGGAGCACCCGGAGAAAACCCACGCAGGCCCGGGGAGAACATGCAAACTCCACACAGGGAGGCCGGAGCTGGAATCGAACCCGGTACCTCTGCACTGTGAAGCCGACGTGCTAACCACTGGACTACCGGGCCGCCTGGGCTATTCCCAATCTTCTCTATTATCGGACAGGCGTCAAACATGTCAACTCGTTTAAAGTGTGAATCCTCGCTCAGCACCAAAAAGATGGCGCAGACGCAAGAACAAACATCATTTAGCGACTTTCGGGGTTGAGTGACCGCTGGCGCGTCTGGCTGCCTCTGCTCAACCCGTTCTGTGTTTTATTGTTTTTGTTCCTGATTGTAAAGTGTCCTTGGGTGTCTTGAAAGGCGCTTATAAATAAAATGTATTATTATTATTTATTGATACCAAATTCAAACTGTGCGTGTCCGCATCATCTGCTTAACTCGAAAGAAGACAAACCAAAGTTTTTGCAACAGATTTTTCGAAATGAACAAATGAAAATTGCTTAGTTAGTAATTGACAAAATCTGTTCTCATTTACACAAAAGATAAAGCTACTTACTGAACCGAACGCTATAGTTTAAAACCAAAGTAAGCTCCCAAACGGTGATTTTTTTTGCAACGCTGTTCCATCCCTGGTGTATTTCAATCCCCACGTTGTCGGCGCGTCTGCGGCGTACGTGAACGAGCGCGCAGACGGCGACAGCTCGGCGAGGACGCCATCAAGGCAATTAAGGTGCAACTCGTCACCGAGCGCTTCCTCGCTGTCAGGGAGCCCGACTGCGCGGCCCGCATGTTTAATTCATGTCCAAATAAAAGCTTTCAAAACAAAGACAAATTTGTGTGGCTTGGCTTGCCGCTGGAGTAAAAAAAAAAAAACGCAAAAAAATGAAATAAAATAACGATTGACACTTTGAGTGCGGCGACGTCCCTCACCGGCGTGCTTCTTTTCCGACAAACTTTCTCCCGCCTCTCCAATTAGAATGACTTTTAGATGGGTGTCAAGCGGCATCTCGTTTCCAGGGAGAGAGAGCTGCTGGAAAATAAAGCTTGTTGTTACTCCCTTTGCCGCGCAATTATAGCCATTTTTTCGTCACTCCCCTTACAAGATTATTAGCGCACTAAATGTATTTTTAAGACCGTGAGCTTTTTTGCTGGAATGACTCTCAAAACTCCTCAAAGTGAAACCCTCTCCAATTACGCGGTTTCATTTCACCTCCTCGACTGCTTTCGCTTCACCATTTTTTTTTTTAAATCTCGACTTTCTGCAGTCACTTTACAAAGCTGAATAACTCGATAAACTTAAGCATTGAAATTCTGCAGATGACGCAAGCTAAATGCCAGGAAACCAAACCAACAAACCCCAAAATAGCAGTGAAAGCACACAAAGTTTGGGAGTGTTCACAGCCTCGAAACATTTCGCTTCATTTAATGAATTGTACATTTTTCAGAGCCGCGGCCAAGAGACTGATGAGGTATTGGCAGTTGCTGAAGAAGAAGTCATCCGATATGTGTTCAAGCTATTGAAACCAGGTCCAAAATGCATTTTCAAGAATATTTGGTGACACGCTCCGTCAATCCGCAATGACGAAAAATAAAACGAATTATTGATTGATTTTAGTATCGGCTATCTGTCTTTTATATGTGGATCAAATATAGGAGCAATTTGAAAAAGAAATCTCTTTGTCAAGTTCTGCTTTGAGAGGCAACCTGGAAATGGTTGAAATGACTCACAAATTGGTTTTTGGGCATTTTTTGGAGGGTGACTTTTTGGATCAGAGAACTCATGATGGTCAACACGACCACATTTTGCAGAGTGAAACAATTTTCAAAGGATGAATTAAAAAAAAATTCGACTGACCAATTTAGGCGGATATCAAACTAAAATGGCAGACTTCCTGTGTGTGTGCTTTTTTTTCCCGGCTTTTTCATAGGTCTACTCATGACTTGGAACCAACATCCATCCATTTTTTTTTCCGGTATATGAAGTAAAAAAAAATTATACGGAGCCAATTTAGGCGGATATCAAACTAAAATGGCAGACTTCCTGTGTGTGTGCTTTTTCATAGGTCTACTCATGACTTGGAACCAACATCCATCCATTTTTTTTTTCCGGTACTGCTTCGCTTCTCTAACATCGTGGGTGTGCTGGGGCCTCACCCGGCTGACTTTCCGCGAGCTATGCTACACCCTGAACTGGCCCGCCAGCCAATCGCTAGGCCTATATCGCCAATCAAGTCAAGTCAAGAGTATTTCTAGAGCACTTTCAAACAGCCATCGCTGCATACAAAGTGCTGTACATGGAGCGATTTAACATACACAATAAAAACAGTAAGACGAATCGGTAATAAAGGCGGTAGAAAGCACCAAGCAGTAAAATCAAGAACAAATCTAAGTCAAGTCAAGTCAAAGAGTATTTCTCGAGCACTTTCAAACAGCCATCGCTGCATACAAAGTGCTGTACATGGAGCGATTTAACATACACAATAAACAGTAAGACGAATCGGTAATAAAGGCGGTAGAAAGCACCAAGCAGTAAAATCAAGAACAAATCTAAGTCAAGTCAAGAGTATTTCTCGAGCACTTTCAAACAGCCATCGCTGCATACAAAGTGCTGTACATGGAGCGATTTAACATACACAATAAACAGTAAGACGAATCGGTAATAAAGGCGATAGAAAGCACCAAGCAGTAAAATCAAGAACAAATCTAAGTCAACTCAAGTCAAGTCAAGAGTATTTCTAGAGCACTTTCAAACAGCCATCGCTGCATACAAAGTGCTGTACATGGAGCGATTTAACATACACAATAAACAGTTAGACGAATCGGTAATAAAGGCGGTAGAAAGCACCAAGCAGTAAAATCAAGAACAAAATCAACCAATTCACACACACAGCCGCCGACCATTTAGAGTTTTCATTTAAACGCGACTTCTGAACTATGAAGCGGATGGACTAACCGGTCCACTAGCATGCTGCGACACGCAACAAGCATCAGAGAATGACAGTTTCGACTGAGCAAACATGATGAACCCGGTAACTACTAACGAGGCCTTCTGACAAAAAGGGCAGCTGCTGTCACCCCAACATGGGCTGCCTCGAGACCGGAAATTTCAAATTGATGATAGGATCACATGGAGCAGTCTGCTCTGGTCGGTTCCCGTGATCGGCATTTTGGACTGCCGTGTTTAATGGATGCTCATTTAAAGCGTTTTAAGCGGTGGAGGTTCTGCCCGTGTTCCTCAAACGTTATCATCATCATCATCATCATCCGCTCTCCTCTCGCGTCAGATATGTGCGCAGAGGCCAACCACCCGACAGCTTCGCGCGTTCATTAACACGTTTTTCTGACTCGCGGCGCTGAGACGACGACGATTAGCGATCTGCTGATTCGGCGCTTTGCGGCGATCCGGACGGAGAAGCCCCTGCGCCCCTCTGCCTCGCTGGTAATCTCCCGCCGCGTTTACATGACTCGGACAGCCAGTCGACAGCGGTTGATTTCAAGCCGCAAATGCACTCGGGCTAATTAGCAGCGCTGTTGTCGTATTTGACCATTCATCACGCTGTGTTCGGCAAGGCTTTCGGGCCTTTCGGTGATTAGTTGTTGTTGTTAAAACTTGTGCACGCAAGTGGGGTAAAGTATTAGGATGGGAATGTAAAGGCGGTGTATTATGCCCCCCCCCCCACCTCCCGTCCGGCCCCCCAAACAGTGGCTTTTTAAATGATTGTCTGCAAATAGTTGGGTCTCTTGAGTGACGACACACCCCTTACAGTGTGAAATTAAACAAATGCATCTTTTCACGAAAATGTAAGGTCAGAAAATGTGTCTGAAAGCAAATAAGATGGATCAGATGGTCGAGCATAAACTCGACCATCTGTGTGAGACTTCAGCCAATCTCGTGAGAAATCGGCGAAACTTAAGAAACTTCAAAATAATGTATTTTGCTCGAGACAATTATTACATTTCAAAACACTTGGTTGATGTTACTTATAATATTAGAAAGAAAAATTATTTAAAAAAATACATTAAAAAAAATTAAAAAATAAATAATAAATTTTCACCAAAATCTATTTGAACATCTCTACTTATGCTCTAAAAATGTCACTATAAGCGGAAATTAGATTTTTTTTTCTTTTTCTTTTATTTTTCATGCTGCCTGTTTAAAAAAACAAAATTGTAATAAAACAAAGTCATAAAGGTGTTTAATTTTGAGCCAAGACACCCAAGGACGCTAAGCTCCACCTACACAAGGACCGGAGTATCGCACTGATGTGCCTACACCGCAGTGCTTGTTGGCCATCCAAAGTCATAGGAATGTCACGGGGGGGGGGGCGCCAGCCCAGATGTCAGCCATTTACGGCACGAAATACGGGGCTGTGGGTAGTGTCAACTACAACTCCTGCCGGGCTCGCAGAGGATTAGACAAAACATTTGATGTCAAAAAAGCTAACCGCTAAAATCCGGAAAACTACGACCATCACTCCAATATGTTGCACAGCCAAAGACCGCACGCGTCATATCTCCTCATGTTCATATCTATACGTGTCATGCAATCACATCAACAAAACCAACAAAACTGTGATGCGGTTTTAGTTGGGACTCTTAAAAGCAGATGCACATCATTTCGCAACTTTGTGACATTCGGTGCATTGTGAAGTTGGTCTCGCGTTTTATTTCACATGGAATTAAAAGTCATAAAAAGTCTTCAACTGAATTTGCCTCAAGCTGTCATGCGTAAGGTGAGGTTCACTTTCAATGTTTTAAATGCGATAAAAATAAAAATGCTTGCTTCCTTTTTTTTTTGTGCCGGATGATGTTTACCTCCCTAAAAGTTTGCCGCCTAGTGGCTGGCGCGCCTCCATTCTGGACCTGAAAATAAATTGTACTTTGAATGTGTTGTGACTTATATTGTGTTCATGCAAGTGTGTGTCTGTGTGTGTGCGGGCGTGCGCCGCCGCACTGGCTTCATTTCCAGTCAGTAATGGAAAGCCAAGCTAATGAATACGAATTGAAACATCTGCAAGTGCATCCCTGCCTCATATTCTCTCTCTCTCTCTTTTTCTTGCCTGTTGTCTGGCATGACGACATTTCCCCAAGCTCTTGGGTTCCCGCCATCAGCACGTCCGTGTGTGTGTGTGTGCCAGCGAGAAGGTCACGTCTCTTGGTGAGCGCCTTCATTGTCCTTCAGCTGCCCCTCTGACACTAATCTAGATGCATCAATTTTAGCTGCATTGCAACGGCACGTGCCGGGGGATCAATCAATTGGTTGTGTAATTTCATCAGGCACCCCACTCGGACGCCTCACCTTTTAAAACGCCGCCTTCTTCCCAGCGCTGAGGCAACCCAGGCGCGACACGGCCCATTTGTCAATGTTCCCATTGAGAATGGGTGTTTAAAATTTGTTTTTAGAACGCGGCGGCTAAGGGTGGGGGTCTCACGTGACACTGCTTTAGTCGATGGATTTATGATGAAGGCGAGTAGAGACGGGGGTCGTAAATTTCACTCTGGCGTGCTTTGTGATTCTTTTAAGGCGGTCGATCGAATAAATCAAAGAGTGAGGGCTCAAATTGCAGAGCTTTGAGCCAAGTTGTTCGACGTAAAAATGCAAAAATGCCCAACATATTCCAATTTAGTGCGTAAGGAACACAGCTCATTTTCAATGCTGACTGATGGCTCGAGGAAGACTCGCTGGACCTGCACAGCCTCCAATGGCCACTAGAGGCATCATGCCATAATTTACAAGAATGAAAATAACAATATCACGACAGCGATGGTAGAGAATCGTGTCAATTGTTGAGATTTACAAATTTATGAGCCAAACAGAATGACATTAAATTACCAGTCAGACATTTTAAATGCTTGCCAGAGATGGGCACTTTACTCCATTTTGTGAAGGTTATGGACCAGTCTGGAACAGGAACGGATCCCACAAACAAGATCAAGTACAAAAGGTTTATTTTCAATTTAAAATCGCAAGACTGACAAAGTACAAAATAAATCGCTGGGAGCAAGCTAGGGCAGGGGTGGACAATTATTTTTTGCATCGGGCCACATGAGAACCAGAAAATATTATGGAGGGCCGGATCAAAAGGGTGAACTAAATTCGACATATTAATTGGATTTCTTGATTTAAAAAGCAGTACTTTCCATTATTGGGCACGTTTTTCAGACTTTAAGAGTACATTATTCCGTCGTATCGAACAGGATTTGCTTGACTTGGCGCAACTGCGGGCTTCCGTATTGTTTCCCCCTTCCTCCCTATGCTCTGCAACTTCAAGTAACTGTGCCACCTGGCATTGAAATGTCTGTCATTGCAAGTCCAAATGAAATGAATGCAGTCGTTGACATCGAACCTTAATTGTTACCAACCTTCGGCGGGACGGATTAAAAAGACCAACGGGTCGGATTTGGCCCGCGGGCCGTAGTTTGGCCACCTCTGAGCTAGGGTAAAATGACACTACGAGCGAAACAAGCTTGCAAAAGGCAAGAGAAATAAATAACGCTAAAACTTCTCCAAAAACGACATGGCATAGCCAATCAAAAAATAAAACTAAAAACGCACTGAGGATAGCAGTATCAAAAACAAAAGAAGAAAACATGAAAAACAAAACGGACTACAACAGGACCAGGAACGAGATACAGAGTGACGAATGTCTCGAAATAAACACTCGCACGTGAGACAAGAGCAAGGCGAATTATCTGACAACCGGTGACGGCTTGACAGTCTCTAAAAACAGGTACATGACATGATGAGGAAAAGGTGCAGAACTGGAGGAAGAGCCCGCCGCTGCCATCTGCTGGAGACAATACAAAACAGACCCACGTCATATTTTGTTCTCCATTCCCTTCCGTTTACGTCTACTCCAGCCCCAGTACTTTGCTCCATACATCGAGCAGTGCCGATCACATCTTGAATGGCGCCTTTTGCGACAACCCTAAGCAGGCAAACCCTTATTTATCGTGCGAGTTACGTTCCGAAAATAACCTGTGATATCGAAATCACGAAATTCACGAAATCCGTGATGTAGTCTGTGTAGCCTAGTTTCCAAAGACCTGACCAGTCGTCCGATGTTCCTTTCGTCCCACAAAGTCACTTGGGTAAGCGACGTGGCTGCATAGAAGAGCGCGCACACACGTGACCCGTGAGACCTTTTACGCCCCCTTGTGTGCGACTGCCACATTCACTCTCAAGGAGGCCGCCTGCCACGGTGTGCAAGGGGGAATTCTGTCTGCCTCACCTCTACAGCTGCATGCGATCAGAATAATAATGGTGAACAATTCTCTGCCCGGGGCGGCCCGGTAGTCCAGTGGTTAGCACGTCGGCTTCACAGTGCAGAGGTACCGGGTTCGATTCCAGCTCCGGCCTCCCTGTGTGGAGTTTGCATGTTCTCCCCGGGCCTGTGTGGGTTTTCTCCGGGTGCTCCGGTTTCCTCCCACATTCCAAAAATATGCGTGGCAGGCTGATTGAACACTCTAAATTGTCCCTAGGTGTGAGTGTGAGTGCGAATGGTTGTTCGTCTCTGTGTGCCCTGCGATTGGCTGGCAACCGATTCAGGGTGTCCCCTGCCTACTGCCCGAAGACAGCTGGGATAGGCTCCAGCACCCCCCGCGACCCTAGTGAGGATCAAGCGGCTTGGAAGATGAATGAATGAATGAATGAATGAATTCTCTGCCCTCAACAAACGCTTTTGGTCATATATCACATTTTCAGAGCAAATAAAATAGCTTCAGCAATAACTCTTAAAAAAACCACATTGTTAACTCAGGATAGTCTGGAAGCATTGTCTCGAATTCTTGCCTCAGCCTTGATTTAAATATGACTTGAAATTAGAATCCAGCAAATTATTTTTTCTTCACATATAAACGTAAAATGATACGATTTTCTTTCCATGGTGTACATTTTCCAGGTAGGGCTTAATACACCTTTGTGGTACGATGGTGTAAATGTGCACTGTAATTACCTTGATCTTTTGTTTTATGACATTTTTTTTGTGGGAGGTAGTTGTGGGGGGGTCACTATAATAAATATAATCCATTAATATAATGACTTTTTGATCGATTTAAATTTGATTTGACTTCTTGAGTGGTTTACCTCCCTTTATAAATGGCACATGTTAAAAGTGGCATCGAAACGTCACATTAACATCCAGTTACGTGACATTATTAATTAATATTGCTGCTTTTTTGTCTCTCCCAGAGCAAGTCCGAACTGTAGAAAAAAAACCACACCAAAACATTACTCAGCCTTTTAGTAAACGTCACATTATGCAAATGGCCTTTTTTTTTTTTGTCCTTGCCGCCGTGGATGAATCCCCTTTGCCGCCGCCTGTTTTCCATCAACATGACACGACGGCACTTTTTACGGCCGCCGCTTCCGCCCTCGCACGCATTTGCTCATCTTTGCACCCACCCTCAGCCACTTTGACAATTTGTTATACTTACGTCTTCGAGCACCCCCCCTGCACTCACACTTTATCTTCAGCCAAATCTCTGGATCTCGCCATAGATAATACATGAGTGCAAAATGGACTCCACAACAACAACAAAAAAAAAAACAGGCATCTGCTAAATCCTGTGAATAAGACACGGAGTTACCCGTGGAAGATTGTGTTTGTTAAAAGAGGACTTACCGTTAATAAAGTGATCTATTTTATAATAGCTCCAGCGCTGATTCTTCCAGAAAAAAATAAACAAATACAACCTCCATCCGGTAAAGCCTGAAGGGATTTGTCTCTAATTGTTGCCCAAACATTTATTTAAACGCGGCCCGAAATTAGACTCTGCCGAAGTGTAGCTCGACGGCATCCGGACATCATCTTTTCAACGCCTCGTTAACGCGCGGCCAATAATGGAATGCTGAACACCCTTGAAAGAATTCTTTTCTTTATGCTCACATTTGCTTGTCTGCTCTCAGCCCAGGAAGCATTAGTGTGTGATGGATGATTCTTTTATAGGGATTTTTGGTGATTAATTGATCAAATCCGCCAAGGCCGTTTGCGGCTCACCGCTATGTCAAGTAATTGCTTCTTTTTCAGACGGCTCAAGGTACAATGACTCGCATATTTTCCAACTTCACTGTTCGGCTCAAATGAAGACATCCGGGCCGTCATGTGGCTCTTTTACCATCCGTCACTCCTCGGATGTAAATCCTCGCTTTATTAACTCACTGTCAAAGGATGCGCTTGCCCCTGTAATGAGAATTGATAAAATTGCTAACGCGATAACATATGGGAAAATAACAGCTTTAATCAAGAAAGCGCTAAGGCCGAAAAAAAAAAAGTACATATACTGGTATATTAAAATATTTTGTGATGGTTTCTTTAATCAATGTATATCTTCTCAGTGAAAAACTCTTGAACCTGCTTTGAGATGATTGCATGACTTGGTAACTTGCTTGCCTAAGCAACTTCAGAGATGGACTCTTGAGCCTGCTTTGACGACTTCGTCTGCTTTGCTTGAATGGTCGAAACTTGATTGTGATCAATGCCACTTGGTTACACAACAAACAGTGTGGCGTAGGGAGAGATGAGAATGGCCACTCACCCCTCCCGATGCACACACTTTAGAGGATAAAAGGCGGGGAGCGATGCTCCTCAGTAGAGTCTGCTGTGGGTAGCGTACGGACGCCCAGCGAGTATCGAAGCTCACTCTGCTGAGGATGTTGGCTCTCCATCCTACTGGCATACGGTAAGAGTATATCATCTTTAGCTTCATACAACGTGTTTGAACCGTGTTATCATTTCTGTGTGGGACCAATAAAGTGCCTATTGTTGGTAGCCAGAAGTGTCTTGTCGTTATTTCTGAGTGCCTATCTCCGACGATCCTTTATAAAACTTGATATTCATTCAAATTGAGTATCAGAAGTGTTTCAAAACAGTCACGTTGCGCTAGAATTGGCATTGTGGGATGAATGTTCAAAGAATTCCAGGCAGTACCAAGGAATTTGTTTGGTGGTTGACACCAAGTCAACTATTGTCGGTGTAATGATCCAAAAGGACCCAAAGATGACCGCTTCTGATGAAAACTGCTGACTTCTTGTATGACTTAAGACGTTCATTCATTCATTCATTCATCTTCCTAACCGCTTGATCCTCACTAGGGTCGCGGGGGGTGCTGGAGCCTATCCCAGCTGTCTCCGGGCAGTAGGCGGGGGACACCCTGAAACGGTTGCCAGCCAATCGCAGGGCACACAGAGACGAACAACCATTCGCACTCACACTCACACTTAGGGACAATTTAGAGTGTTCAATCAGCCTGCCGTGCATATTTTTGGAATGTGGGAGGGAGGAAACCGCAGCACCCGGAGAAAACCCACGCAGGCCCGGGGAGAACATGCAAACTCCACACAGGGAGGCCGGAGCTGGAATCGAACCCGGTACCTCTGCACTGTGAATCCGACGTGCTAACCACTGGACCACCGGGCCGCCCGACTTAAGACGTGGCTTTTTGAAACTTGTTTGTACACACATTGTACTAAATATTATACCTCAAAGTGATTGCCTTCGGGGGAGGAGGGGGGGGGGCTGGATATGGGACCTTTTACGCAGCAAAATGGCACCAAGCAACATTTGCTGTATGTCTTTATCTCGTAACATTTTCAAGCTACATCTTTTTGAAATAGAGGTATCAAAACTGAATATTTTATTGGGAATTAAAAAAAAAACAGATTACGCCTAAAAAGTCAAATCATGTGACTTTGCTTGGGCCTTAAAAAGAGCTTATAAGCTGTTGCTCCGACATTTGTATTCCTTCTAAATCAAGTATTTGCATCCATTTTCGGCAAGTATGCAGCCTAACTGAAGTGGTAAGGCTCAACTCTCTATTGAGTGTCACATTATAAAAATCCACCTATTCATGCTTTGGAATTAGTCGCAGTTCCAAGTGTCCACCCCCGCCCCACATAAAGGTGATTTGACGTTTAATTTGGAATGTTTTAGTGGTTCATTAACCATAAGGAGACCCATAGGAAGAAGGCTTGACTATAGTCTTTGACAGTTTTACGACAATTTCGTTATTAAATGAAAAGTCACTTTCATGTTTTTTTTTTGGGGGGGGGAAGCATTAAATGTATATTAAACTGGCAGAGCTTCGGTACTGAGTCAAGAAAACACCTGCTGCTTCTAATGGCGGCTGGTCCTTGGCACGAGTAAGCCATAAATGGCAAGCTGCTGTTTGTCGTTAGCGGTCATCAGACACGACAATAAAGTATTTCGTGCCCAGCATAAAGGAAAAGGATATTGACTGTGAGTAACGATATGTAACTCGACATGCTTTTTATTAACAAAGTATACCGAGAATTTTGTTTTAAAGTGGCACACTGTTGAGAATTTTGTGAAGAAAACAAGACAAGCATAACAGGATGAAACGTGGCGCATGTTGTTTCATCCCGTATTAAAAACCCTCACTATTTTTTGGATTTTAAAATAAATAGCCACGCCTTGTCATTTTGGTGTTGTACCATTCAAGGACCCGTCTGATGTCTATTCGTTTTGGCAGGGAGTTGCCTCGTGGATATGAACACGTCAAACATTTGTGGCCCATTAATGCCGCCATAAATGCTCCAAGAGACTGACAAACGGCTCAGCCCCCCTGGCTAGAGCTTGTATAATCCAAGCGAAATGCATGTAGCATTAGCGTATTGCCTCTCTGTTGCCAATGTATGTCTAAACGACTATCCTTACACTCAAACTTTTTGGACTCTGCTTAAATCCGAATGCCAAAACAGAGCCTAGGTGCCCCGAAATGCCACATGAATTAAAAGTTTCCTGTTGGATAACCACTGGGTGTTGTGCATGTATTGCCGCTATGCGTTGCCGCTATGCGTTGCCGCTATGCGTTGCGCTTGTGTTGAATGAGCGTGTTGATGCAGCGCAGTGACAGAGGCCGCTTGCAGCGGGGAGATGAAAGAAGTTGTTTTCTATACGCTCGGCTGGTGGACGGATGTCTCACTTATCTCAAGGCCGACATATGGGAAGAGAGTCATGGGGGCGCCATCAATCTCCATCACACATGACTTTGTGTGTGTGTGTGTGTGTGTGTGTGTGTGTGTGTGTGTGTGTGCGTGTGTGTAAAAGAGGCCGCATCAGACAGTTTGTCAGCCTGAATGATAGACAAATACAGTACAACCGATATCGTAGTACATGATACCTTCCACAGCCTGAATGATAGAAGAATACAGTATAACCGATAACATCGTACATGATACCTTCCACAGTGTTGGGACATTTTTTCCGCGTAGGAAACAGTGAAAATGGAAATTAAAAACAATTTCGGGGTCAAACTATCAAACTGTCGGGGTCAATTTGAAAGGGATAAAATGACAATAACATGAAAATGAAATACCGTTTATTGCTCTTGGGCATGAGGCAGGCTACAATTACACTGAAGGACATAATGCCCAATTAGTATGTGAAATCCGAACTTTATACATACTCGTTCACATGATGTAACAAATGCCACCTCTAATTTGAAATGTAACACATTTATGATATGAAACGCATACAAAGTGCCGTGCACAAAAAATAAATAAAGACGTGTGTTTTTTACAGAAGTAAATTTGTGCTAATTTTATCTCATATCGTCAAAGTAGCTAGGTGGGAAGAGGTAGAAATATTTTGAGGATATGAGACAAAGCTAGGGCGGCCCCTGTAGTCCAGTGGTTAGCACGTCGGCTTCACAGTGCAGAGGTACCGGGTTCGATTCCAGCTCTGGCCTCCCTGTGTGGAGTTTGCATATTCTCCCCGGGCCTGCGTGGGTTTTCTCCGGGTGCTCCGGTTTCCCCCCACATTCCAAAAACATACGCGGCAGGGTGATTGAACACTCTAAACTATCCCTAGGTGTGAGTGTGAGTGCGAATGGTTTTTTCGTCTCTGTGTGCCCTGTGATTGGCTGGCAACCGATTCAGGGTGTCCCCCGCCTACTGCCCGATGACTGCTGGGATAGAATCCAGCACCCCCCGCAACCCTAGTGAGGATCAAGCGGTTCGGAAGATGGATGGATGGATGGATGGATGATGGAGACAAAGCTATTCCTTCTCTTCATTGAATAAAGACATCTACGAAAGGTGATAGGTCACAATATTGCTATAATGTAAACTCTCGGCATGGCTGGAGCACTCCTTTCACTACAAATGTCCACTTTCCGATTCATACTTCAAGTGGGATTCAATTAAAATCAAATATGAAAACAACAACTGTGACTCAAAACAGCTTTTCACTTTCACCGATGATATAAATCGTCTCTTGAGCACTCCCCCCTGCCCAAATTGGGCTTTTGAAGATGTATCGGTCAGATGTGTGCGGATGAGTGTTTATACGACAGATGCATACCAAACTTGTGCGATTTTATAGCCACATATGAAAGAGTCCCACGTCGGATTAAAATAAATAAATAAATAAATAAATAAAAATAAGAACGAAGTCGTTCCAACCCTCACCTATGGTCACGAGCTATGGGTCGTGACCGAAAGAACGAGATCCCGGATACAAGGGGCCGAAATGAGTTTTCTCCGCAGGGTGTCCGGGCTCTCCCTTAGAGATAAGGTGAAAAGCTCGGTCATCCGGGAGGGGCTCCGAGTCGAGCCGCTTCTCCTCCACATCGAGAGGAGCCAGATGAGGTGGCTTGGGCATCTGATTCGGATGCCTCCTGAACGCCTCCCTGGTGAGGTGTTCCGGGCATGTCCCACTGGGAGGAGACCCCGAGGAAGACCCAGGACACGCTGGAGAGACTATGTCACCCAGCTGGCCTGGGAACGCCTCGGGATCCCCCGGGGAGAGCTGGAAGAAGTAGCTAGGGAGAGGGAAGTCTGGGCTTCCTTGCTAAAGCTGTTGCCCCCGCGACCCTGCCCCGGATAAGCGATAGAAGATGGTTGGATGGATGGAACGAAGTCTACTGTTCACACTGCATGAAAAAAATTCGGAATTGAGCTACACTGTCAACATGCAATCGCAGTTAACAATAATAAGGTAACGTTTTTTTGACACAACACTCTATATGCACACAATTCTATGGGTGCTAGCATTAATTTACATCATTAATGCTATCCCATTATGCCGGCAGTCTTTTTGACGCAGCTAATTGCAACACTGCATTGTACAGTTTCCTTTTTCTTTCATATGACGCCTACAAAGGCCCCTTCACACCCTATAGGCCGGATTTACAAAAGACATCAATAGACAGCGCGCTGATCTAATGGGGATCTAATGGGACTGGTGATCATGTAATGGAATACATTTTGGCCTGAAGTGAAGATGAAAGGCACAACATGAAACACTGCTTCAGAGCCGTCGCAGAGAGAGGAAGTCTCTCTGGCCACACAGCATCACACCGCATGCCGCCATGCCGCACAACGTTACGCAACACGGGCCGACCCGGTGAGCCGACCTGCATGTACGTTGATCAAACACAAAATGAAATAGGATGATTAAAGCTGCAAGCAGAGATTGCGCGTCCTTCTTTTTTCCATGTTCACCTTATTCAGGTTAGATTTTTAAAATTCAACAAATTCTACGAATTTCCGTGTGACAAAAATGTATCCTTTTTTTCATTCTGAATTTTCCATTTCTCAAAAGTCGCCACTGATTCTAAATGACACATTCAACGTAATGGATCAGCACATTATTGCCATTTGCAAATCTAAGGGGTTTGATATTCGTCGACAGCACATGGGCTCTCAGCCATTTAAACGTAGACGCATTTTGATTCCGGTGGTCCGGTGGTTAGCTCGTCGACCTCACATGGAGAATATTAAAATCTTAACTGAGTGGATTTTAGTGGAAAGATGTACAAAGTCAGTTCGTGGACGCAATGTCGGTTTCTTGTTTAGCAGTTTTGTCCCACCCTTGAATGCAAGCTTCAGATGTGACCGTGAATTGTTGTTTGTCAAAGTGTGACCCTGTGATTGGCTGGCAACCAGCCCCTACACACCTGCCCGGCGCCTCAGGTCTGTGGACCAGTCTTTGCTAGACGTACCAAGAACTAAACTGAGGCTCAGAGGGGATCGAGCCTTTTCTGTTGCTGGTCCATCTCTCTGGAATGACCTCCCACTGAACATTCGGCAAGCCTCCTCGCTGCCCATCTTCAAAGCCCTCCTCAAAACTCACTTGTATTCTTTGGCGTTCGACTCAGCATGACTTGTTCTTGGTTTTACTGTTTGGTGCTTTCTACCGCCTTTATTACCGATTTGTTTTACTGTTTATTGTGTATGTTAAATCGCTCCATGTACAGCACTTTGTATGCAGCGATGGCTGTTTAAAAGTGCTCTATAAATACTGTTGACTTGACTTGACTACTGCCCAATGACAGCTGGGATAGGCTCCTGTGACCCTGAAGAGCAGGTCCATGCCCCCCCCCCCCCCCCAACAGCACTGATGAAAAATTTCGAGCCCTTCCACTAATTACAGAAGTTGTTTACCCGTCAAATATTTCCAACCCTAACCTTAACCCCAAACACTAACCATAACTTGTCTTCCCTCACCCTGAACCAAATTCTAAACCACAAGACTCTCATCCTATCTTCCATATGCATAACGGCTTGTCTTACATCTTTGAATTGCTCCCCAAGCAGGGAAAACGCACCTCTGAGAACAACCCGCGCACATCCGTGTGGTCCGCAAGAGCCAATCACACAGCATTATGTCAGATAATCACATGAAACGGAATGCTACAAGTCGACTGTGGAGGTCAAGGCTCGCTTAGATCTTTTGAACATGTACAATCTGGGCAGGTAGCTGGTGAGCATGAATAATTCTGCATAATCGACACCAGGAGCCCCTTCATTCTTATCTCGCATGCACTCAACAGGCTCCCGGAAAAAAAGAAGGCGCCTTGGTGAGTCTTTGCCAAGGATCATCATTGAGTATCTTTTCCAAGGGGGTGGAGGGAGGCAAAGAGACGACACGGCTCTTTGGCACACGATAAGAGCGGAGGCTCATCACGCTGGAGCTGTTTCAGTCCACTTTTTACACAGGGTGGCTGTTTTACATTTAACACCGTCTCCTCCAGTGAAGAAGCTTGTCACTATGTCCTTCTTTGAAACGGGACTTCAAAAGTAGATTCAGTACAGTCGGTGAACTCGCTCGGTTGAGGGACCAAGCCCAAACTCGCTTACTTTGTTGGGCTCACAATGTTGCCCTAAATGTCAATCATTCATATTTTAAAGTTGTTAAATGACTGTCATAGCTCCCCCAAATACAAATCGTGTTTTTCCTCCACTGAATAAAAGTATGCTTTTAGTCTCGATACTTCGGAGATATTGGCAGAATTACCGGCACGTTGCCAACTTGTTCAAAATGCTTCGGCAACTGTTTTCAGAATCAGAATCAGAATCAGAATCATCTTTATTGGCCAAGTATGTAGAACACACAAGGAATTTGTCTCCGGTATAACACGCTGCCCTAGTATCATCGTAAACAACAAAATCATTGAACCATTTTAGAGTATACCAGTAGTTTTGTAGTACCATTTTGTGGTGCAAGAAGAGTGACTATGTCAGTGACTGTTTCAGGAGTTAATGGCTAGAGGGAAGAAGCTGTTTAAGTGTCTACTCGATTTGGTGCGCATGGATCTGTAGCGTCTGCCTGAGGGGAGTGGCTGAAAAAGGTGGTGGGCAGGGTGCGGGGGATCCAGGAGGATTTTCCGTGCCCTTCAACTATTTAAAAGGCAAAACAAATCATTTGAACACACAGAAAGAAACACTTGCATTTAATAAATGTGTAATAAATGCAAAAATGTATTTATTACACGAGTAACTCAACAAATCGGTTGTCAATACTTTTCAATTAGTCTTTAGTTGGATTCTAACCTCTGACATTTCGTATGTGTTCCAATCGAGTCTTTGCTTGTACAACCGGGCCACAGTCTAATGAGCTACTTATTGCTCATTACAGCATAAATAGCCCACTAATTGTTGTCATTGTGCAGCATTTTGCGGCACCGCAGATAAAACCTGCTCCGCGAGCGTCACAGACAGAGCTCGGCCCTCTTAATCGCATCGGTTATTTCGGGAGGCCTTAATTTATGCGACACCCTCATTTGGCCCCTCCGAGGGGCGGCGTGACATAACTCCGTAAGTCACCACTGACGCTAACAACAGCCACGGGCCGCTGGTCAGCTCTGTTTTTAGACGACTGCGGAAAGGCTGCAGAGAGGGGGGGAAGGAAAAAAGATGTCACTTGTTTGCTATTAAGCGCTTTGTTTACGGCCTGAGGGCGGGCAGCGGCTCGCCAAGATAAATAAGCTTCTCGGGACGTCGCCGCTTTAAGATTGCGTTGCAATGATGGAGGTGATTTTTTTTTTTAATACACAGCCTCATAAATATGCTGTCACTGCAGCACATTTAATTGCTTGTGTCATTTTAAAAGGACTTAGCTGGTGTATGGTTTCCATTCCAAATTTTCCTCACATATTTTTTTTGGGTGGGGGGCTCATACTGGTGGGTGCTGTCTTTGTCCCCTTTGGATTGGTCTCAAACAAATGTTGAGAGCCGATTGTGCTTCAAATTGCAAAATGAGCATTCAATATTTACAATTGCTGACATCGGTCTTCAAGCCTCCAATTAAATTCAAAAATCGTTAAAATGTGGATGGTGTCTGCCACAAAATAAGATCAACACCAAGGTAATTAGAACATTTCAACAATATTTTTCCAAATTTAAGGCATTGCTCTTCTATATCAAAGAAGAAAGAACCACTTTCAACTGTGTCTGATCCATAATAACGTGACAAGTTAGCACCTCCTCATTTTGAGCGCCTAGCCACAATATCCAGTTTTAGTCTCGTCCAGAGCAAGGTTGTTATAGCTAACAAGAACAAATCAAATGACTAAAACTCAAATTGGTAAATCATCAAAAGCGCTTTAAAAAAATCTTGAAACTGAAACTAACCGGAAACACAAACCCGATTCCTAAAATAATAAAAACAAAGAAGAACGTAGTGTCTGAAAATAAAACTACCGTATTTTCCCCACTAAAAGGCGCACCTAAAGGCCTTCCATTTTCTTAAAAGCTCACAGTTCTTAAAATCTGATGCGCCTTGTGTATGGTCATTACGGTAATATCTCAGTCCATAAATGGCTCCTTGCTAGTGACATGCTTACAATGGAGAGTTCAAACTGAATGCGATCGGTTTCGGTTGAACACGGAATTAAAGCAACGGCAAGAGAGTTCAACGTTAGTCAATGTTGCAACTTGCTGTTGGGTGAGTGAACTGTGTCGCTGCTTTATTAAATATGTTTTACTGACATCTGGTCGTCCCTATATAAATCAGGGTGTCATGTAGTGTGTGTTCTGTTGGCATTTCCTTGAGCGTAGCTCCTTCTAGTGGATGCATTGTAGATTGCGTCTTATAATGCGGTGCGTCCAATATATGAAAAAAATGACAAAATAGGTAATTCATTGAAGGTGCGCCTCATAATCCAGTGCCCCTTTTAGCGTGGAAAATACGGTAAATAAAAGCTCTGTAAAATGCTAATCTCTTATAACCATGTTCCAGAAAAAGAAGAAGTAGTGGCTTTGGAGTTTACCCTGTTAGGGCTCGCGCAGTATGTTTGGCATAGTTTTAACTCTGCCAAATATATTTAGTTTAAGGGTCGTGCTTAAGGACCCAATTGGATTTTACCGTTCACCCTAATTGTGCCCTGGTCCCCAGTAAGTGGTATTACCCTCTGACCCATCGAGCCGCCTCATCTATTCCAGAGCAAGAATTTGACATATTTTGACTGATGTACAATGCTAGATGTCAAAGGTAGCGTTGGCGACAAAGTCAGTCGTCATTTCCTTAAAATTATGTTATATAAAATATATACCATTATTCTTCTGATTTTTAATTATATTCAAGAACAAATTTGTGTGGTAGCTGGGTTCTAAAGTCAAGTATGTCATGAATTTTGTTGTAATGCTTGAGCCTTGGTGCTTGGTGTGGCTGGGCTCATGCGCGGCTATGCTAGTTCAGAGTTAAATGAAGAGAAGGGTGCACTTCTTTGGCCCGGCGCAAAGAAGATTAGAGGCTAATTAGGCCACAAGTTGAGGGAATAGGGCTTTGGGATGTCATAAAAGGAGGCTGTCAGTCAAGGCGGCGGAATTCAAGTCATTGTGTGGAGTACAAAGAGATGGTTGGAAATTGGCTGTGATGTCATTTCAGTCGAAAGTTTGCCCAAGCGGGCCTCAAGAAAGATAGGCCCGAATCAAGATTCAAAGAGGTGCTGACACTGAGGCATCGTCTTTCATCCATCTATTTAGTCAAATTAGTAAGTGTCTGAACTCAGGAGAGAAAATCTAAAGAAAAGCGGAAATGACTGAGCCAGGAGGAGTGGCCGAGATAGTTAAAAGTATTTTAAAAGAGTGTTAACCGTTTGTTTGTTTTTGTTTTTTTTCATTTGTTTTCACAATGAGGTCTTGATTTTGACATTTGAGGTCTGCACAATAAATGGTCTAAACATTACATTATGGTAGATCTTTTTTTTTTAATCAATTTAGCTTTGCTTCTAAATAAGAAAATATGTTTGCTGCTAGACACAATATCACTTTGTGAAAATGTTATTGCTGATAAAACTCTTGCTTTGGGTCCCTGCAATTACTGGTAACCTGAAAAGTTGCTCATCAAATCAGAATCAGAATCATCTTTATTGGCCAAGTATGTAGAACACACAAGGAATTTGTCTCCGGTATAACACTCTTCACTAGTATCATCGTAAACAACAAAATCATTGAACCTCAACATCAAGTAAACATCAAGTCATTGATCTCCCCAAAAATATTTCAAGGCTTGATTTGTGTCATAATATTGATATGATCACACCCATCATCAGTTTTACATGACAACCACCACCTTGCATTATAAAAATACACAGAACCACTTGATATACTCGACAAAATCAAGAAATTGGCTGTCATTCTTTTCAGTGTACTGTCCTCCACCAGCTCAATCCGACTGGAGCCTCTCTTTGTTTCTGTTCCGCTTACTAACATGCAAATGACCCGGCACGTAACGCACGATGAGTGAACTTTAGTTTCCCAGTGTGAAGAAAAAAAATTATCCCCCCCCCCCACCCACCAAAAAAATGACTCACACGACTGTGTGCATCGGCCTCCATCAACAAGCGTTCCCCTCTGCGGCTTCCTATGGAAAATCCAATTTTACACACCACGGCCTTTTGGAGATGACTTTCCACGCCGTGCGCGCTGCTTTTATGAAGACATTGCAATTTTATTAAGCAGTAAATACAGTTCTGTGTCACATACTATGCATAGACACACATACAGGGTTCCGCAGGGCTATTAAATAGTAGCCCACCCGTCGCGGATGGAGAGCAACTCCGAGTTGTTGCTATAAGTGCCCGACATTCACGATACAAAATGTCCACCCCACGATCCGTGCAAGCCATTATTTCCCTCCTGCTTTGATTTAATGTATGTTTTGCCAGGTAATTGTCACAGAGAAATGTTCCGAATCTTGTCATAAAGAGTGCGAATGATACTTTTTTCAACTCTGTTTCGTAAACATGCCGGTGAGGTAACCCTGTGGTGGAGCACCGATTTCATTTTATTGTAGTTTTTTTTTTTTTTTTCTGAACAAATCAAACACGCCCAGCGTCATTTCATCGATGACGCTGTCCTCGGCCCTTGGAAGTCTTTTGTACTTTCATTCCTCACTTTTTCCTTATCGCATGGCTCCCGTTCATTTTTATTGGTTTGAGTTTTCACAGCAGCAGTTATGAAAGGAATAAGTAGAACAAAATATAGGAGCTGCTGGAAAGGCAGCCAGTCTCGCGGGATCATCTTGAAGTCAAAAATAACAAAATAACACAACACAACCCATGAGACAGTCGTGCAAAATCTTAATCATTATCATCAATCAGATTCATGCCCATTCAAAAAATATTCGGCTCTGTTTATGCAGTGCATGTGTGGTAATCCATCACGGAACAGCCGAAATAACACAGGATGACTCGGAATAATCCCCAGTGTCAGAAAATTACGTCATGTAATGTCCACGTCCGATACTATCATCTCGCCAATTATTGACAATATCTATCACTTTATGTAGTCGAAATGAATAATAATAATAAAAACATCTGGTTGTGATTGGTTGTTTCATTACATTTTGTTCACTAACTTCTATACAAATTATATATATGTCTATATATATATATATATATGGGTGGCCCGGTAGTCCAGTGGTTAGCACGTCGGCTTCACAGTGCAGAGGTACCGGGTTCGATTCCAGCTCCGGCCTCCCTGTGTGGAGTTTGCATGTTCTCCCCGGGCCTGCGTAGGTTTTCTCCGGGTGCTCCGGTTTCCTCCCACATTCCAAAAATATGCATGGCAGGCTGATTGAATACTCTAAATTGTCCCTAGGTGTGAGTGTGAGCGTGGATGGTTGTTCGTCTATGTGTGCCCTGTGATTGGTTGGCAACCGATTCAGGGTGTCCCCCGCCTACTGCCAGGAGACGGCTGGGATGGGCTCCAGCACCCCCCGCGACCCTAGTGAGGATCAAGCGGTACGGAAGATGAATGAATATATATATATATATTTTTTTTACAGTATATATATATATATATATATATATATATATACTGTATTTTATGTATATGTACTGTATTTTTAACCTCATTTGGTTTTAAGACACACGTATTCTAAATGAGGTAGTTGCAAACTAACGCGCATTCATCTCCCGGTAATTTGCGCGGGGACACGTCCGCGCACAGTCACACATTTGCTCGTGTTTGCTAAATACTCATCAGGCAGTGATGTGGATGAACATAACTGACGTTTTACTTACGTGAAAATGTAAAACGTGTCTCGTATTGTAGGTTTTTTTTTGTGGTTTTGTTTTGTTTTGTTTTGTTTTTCTCCAAGTGGCAGTGGATAGAACAATCCGGCTGTGAGATAATGAGCTAGACTGCTGACTTTGGAAAAAAGAATGGATGAATAGATAACAAAATTACCTGAAATATTTATAACCTCTGCCTCTTTCATCGTCTGCGTTCCTCATAAGGATTTAAAGGGCCCTTGTGGGACCTCTTAATTGAGTTCCCTCTCACAAAAGAATATGAAAGGCTTCATTTTTGTAACCGGTCCAACACTCCTACATTCTCTATACCTCTTTTCATCTGAAGAATGGACTGATTAAAACAGGGAAAGTTGGAGCGCATCATAATGAGCGATTATCAGGCCCTGGTTTTATGCGGCAGGTGAAGTATTTCGTGGGGACGTTGGTTGACTCTGAATTTTGGGGATTTGGAAGTGAATTGTATCCAACTCTTCCTCAAGTGAATCCGAAATAGACAGACAGGCATTGAGTTAAGTTGGGGGAGAGATCTAAATAAAGCTAATTCTGTCACTTTCTGTCTGCTCAGGCCCCCCCAAAAGTCAGAGTGCAGTAAATTACTACCAGAGACAACTAATTGGATACATGTAACATTATACCGATAGATATATGACTTGGGATATTTTTCAAGAAAACCATAAAAAAAAAACCCTCGTTATTTTGTTCCCTGAGCAAAGTGAAAACTTTCACAATACCCAGACACAAAAACATGACTCACATGTGAAGCCAGCGTGTTAATCCTAATATATCTAGAACAAAACAACAAAAAAAGTCAGTGACTGATGGTGCTTTATGCGGAACAAATGCATCCATCCATCCACTTGGGTGGACGTGTCCGAGGACAAGCCCACAGCGGATTTGCGTGGCGAGGCAAAGGAGCGACAGAACGAGAGACCCAACTCTCCACAGATCTCATTATAACGGTCATAACATGGCAACAAGAGAGGAAGGAATATTCATCGCCCCCCCCCCCCCTTGCCCCCCTACTCACAGCCTCCGCGTCAGCTCTTGTGTACCACCAAGCCGCCGTCTTGGGTATTCACCAAGCGTCCGTCGTCAGAGCAGTGTTGAATATTCCGCATGGGTGCAGTGTGTGATGTGAATTAAACTACCGCTCATGAACTATCGCGAGCCAAAAATGTATTTATAAAGCATTTCTTCACGTTGTCGTTTAGAATGACCAAAATGACATTTATAACTAACAAAACTCAGGTTCTCCTGTCTATACCTAACAAAATTACAGTACCTAGTTGTAAATTCCATCGACTTGTATATTTTGGGGGTCCCATCTTCCTTTTAATAACATAAAAATACTGCTTTGATGCCATTTTGGGGCATTTGGTGCCAAGGAACTGAGTTGAGGTGGTGGGAGGAGCTTCATTTATACATAATATGAAAGTATTTTGCCACCATCTTGTGGCATCTAAAGGTAACTTTTGAGGTGGCACTTACAAGCTGGCACTTGAGTTGCACGTTATGTGGAGTGCGTTTTTGTGTGAAAATGAAGCGTTTTCAATCACGGATTTCAGGGGTTTTGGGGAAAGGGGGTGGGACGGATGAAATTGCATTCCCATTCATTTCAATGGACAACGATGTTGTAAGATATAATTGTTTTGAGGCATGCGTGTGGTCAGGAAATAAATTAAAACTGTATCACAGGGCATCATCGCGTTACTTTCCTGTCATCTGAAACAAACAAAATAGCAACTCATATATTTATTCATTCATTCATTCATCTTCCGGACCGCTTGATCCTCACTAGGGTGGTGGGGGGTGCTGGAGCCTATCCCAGCTATCTTCGGGCAGTAGGCGCGGGACACCCTGAATCGGTTGCCAGCCAATCACAGGGCACACAGAGACGGACAACCATCCACGCTCACACTCACACCTAGGGACAATTTAAAGTGTTTAATCAGCCTGCCACGCGTGTTTTTGGAATGTGGGAGGAAACCGGAGCACCCGGAGAAAACCCACGCAGGCCCGGGGAGAACATGCAAACTCCACACAGGGAGGCCGGAGCTGGAATCGAACCCGGTACATCTGCACTGTGAAGCCCACGTGCTAACCACTGGACTACCGGGCCACCCATCTGATATATTTAACGAGTAAAAATAAAGCGCTAGTGCATGTTGTATAATATACAACATGGAGGTACTGCTTCAAACAAAATTGAGGTTTCTACCAATTCTATGCCTTTCTGTTATTTTTAGTCTTTCCAAAGTGAAGGCAAGTTGTCTTGCTTCTCGTCCTCTGATGTTCTCATTTTCTAAATGTAATTTCTCACACTTTTTGGACATATCACTTTTTTTTTTTTACTAGGTCGCGTTGGCCTTTGCCTCAGTTAGCATTCAGGTTGCTTAAAGAAACGAAAACATGAATTTTCAATGTCGTTATCTTCGAAATGTTTGCGCTTTCATAACGTTGTGATTCTGCCATCATTCCAACACAACGCGCCACCCCATGAGGACTCTTAATAGCTTTAAACTCACAAACTCTCTGTTGTTGTTTCTGATGTTACATGAATGTGAATGATATGCTAATCAGGGACCACGCGTCGTACTTTCATTTGGATTAAAGCATCAAAAAGGAATTGCGCTATACAAAAAGAAAGAACTATCCGTTCCCGTCACATGAATGTTGACAATTTCAACACAAGCCCGTGATGTGTATCTATATTTCAATTCGCGGTTCATAATTACACTGCCATTGTCTGCCGGCTTGTGTTTGTAATAAATGCAGAGCCACGATAATCTGTCTTGCCGTGATAGCTAGCCTCATTAACATGGGCGCAACATTTTCGCAGAGTGTTTTCATGTAACTGTCCTGCAATCGGCTCGCTGACTTTTTTTTTTTTCTTTGAGCAATGTCTTCCTTGCAAGCCAGAATGAGAAGCGCACATGAAACGCAGTTTGGATAATCACAGATAGGCCTTTTCTGACAAAAAAAAAATAATAAATGCAGAGAATTGTGGGCGACGAAAAACTATCAGAGTTTCTCTTTGTTGGATTCTTAAGTCAAAAAGCAAAATGGAGGAGTACTCTGGACCTGTACATGTGTGGGCGGGGCGAATTTGGGGAAGTCCTTTGGGGGAGGTCTTGTCTTGTGGGGGGTACTTCGGAAGTCTGGAGTACCAGACCCTCTAATATGGGCTGTTTTGTTCAAGTATCTTCGTTCCCACCCTCACCTTTGGCTGTGCGTCAAGGTGCATATAAGTTGCCAAAAAGAGTTAACTTGGCTGGGTGAGATTACCCCCGGACTTCTCCCTGGTTTGGCTTTCCAGACTAAACTCAATCTCGTCTGATCTTGGAAAGTACTGCAAAAACTCTGGTCCAACTCTGGTTCACGAGGGCCGCTATGAAGTCAGTTTTAAATGTCTCCCTCCTCCAACATCGATGCTTCAAATGATAGTCGAGTGGTTAGCGCATTGACCTCACAATACAGAGGTCGTGGAGTTTGTATGTTCTCCCCGGGCCTGCGTGGGTTTTCCCCGGGTACTCCGGTTTCCTCCCACATTCCAAAAACACAGCTGATTGAACACTCTAAATTGTACCTCGGTGTGAACGTGCGCGTGAATGGTCGTTCGTCTCTGTGTGCCCTGCGATTGGCTGGCAACCGGTTCGGCTGCGTGCTGGCTTACTGATCTTTATTAAAAACTTTTTTTTTTTTTTTCTGGCGCTTTTCCTTTTCATTTTAATGACAGAAGAGACTTTCAACCTATTTAAGTTTTCAATTTCATTTTTTTCTCCCAATAAAATGGGCTAAATTCAATGTGATACGACTTGACGTGCATTCTTCCAACTTTCAATTTAAAAATCGAGAAATAGATAAACAAATGATTGAGAATTTGAAAGATATTTTTGTAGCGATATTTTTGAAGGTTAAAAAAATATTATTACTAATATTGATGAGAAAGTTTCCCCAGTGTGGGACAAATAAAGGATATATTATCTTATCTTAAAGGGCATTCTCATGAAGAAAAAAAATGAATGTTTTGAAATAAAAGTAAATATTACATGTTCTTGCCCGTCGCGTTCACAATAATGCCAAATAAGCTTATCATGACTTATCTGTTCTAAAATGTGTATTTTCTGAGAAAAAGATTCTATGTTTATTTAATTTAATTTATTATTAAAAATAGATAGCGGTTGGCGACATTTTTTTTTTATTGCAGCATTAAAAGAAATTGTCCTGTATGTCTGTCTCTTCCAGTGTATTGCCATTTGTTTTATGCTATCAAAATTGTACTATTGAATCACAGCCCTGATGTTTACACCTTAGTCCCATGACACACCATCAGCACAAACTATACTTACTTGTAAAATTGAAATAAATGGTATTATTTTGTAGCTTAGCAGCAAAAACAAAGGACAAATCTCATTATTTGTTTTTAGGGTATTTTTGTTTCATTGTATGTCCGGTTTCAAAGCCTACCTAAAGATCAGGCAAGGTGCTTTTCATCTGTCAGAAACTTCTTTTGACACACCAAGTTCACCGGCGGGGTCAAGCCGAGCAGGCGAAACCACTTGACACCAAAACATAAGCTTTTTCTGCCTTTTTGTTGGCTCGGATTTATTAAAACAGCCAGCGTCTGACAATTCTCTTTAGAAGCCAGTGACTCCGTTTTTTTTTTTTTTTCTTCGTGTGTGCAATGACCCTCTGGAGACTTTCAAGCGGCTCCACATGACTGACAGGTGGACTGATAACCGAAAGCAACCAGAGTTGAGGGACGTCTCAATACCAAGGAGTATTAAGAGCTGAAAAATGGAACTTCGTTCTCATGAGATGATATTTTTTCTTACTTTAGTTTTTTTTTCTAAAATGAATGACTCATGGACCGAAATGTGTACGTCCATTTTTTATTTATTGATGTATTTTTAGATTGAGGGCTATTTCTGAATGTCAGGTGCTCACAAATCGATACATAATTCTGAAATAACAATTTTGCTAACATTAAGGGTAAATCAAATCAACATCATTCTATAGCTTTTCTCCACGAATGCACAGAGATGAACAACCATTTACGCTCACACTCACACCAAGGGACAATTTGTTCCATTAACCTCCGTGCATGTTTTTGGAATGTGGGAGGAAACCGGAGTACCCAGAGAAAACCCACGCAGGTAAGGGAGAACATGGAAACTGCATACAGGAAGGCCGGAGCCGGAATCGACCGCTGTACCTCGACGCGCTAACATGTAGACCATTGCAGTGCCGGTTTTAGGTTTATCTCAATGAAAATCTCGAGTTTGAGAGACCCCATTGTGGCTGAGGTAGTTGAAAAGTCACTTTCCAGTAATTTGTATGATAAAATAAGAATCCTATTTTTACTGTCGTTGTGTTTTGCGCTGAGGGAAACCCAAATCTCATTGAAAAGTTGTCGACTGCGTGGATATTTCATTCATTCATTCATCTTCCGAACCGCTTTATCCTCACTAGAGTCGCCGGGGGTGCTGGAGCCCATCCCAGCTGTCTTCGGGCAGTAGGCGGGGGACACCCTGAATCGGTTGCCAGCCAATCACAGGGCACACAGAGACGAACAACCATCCACGCTCACACTCACACCTAGGGACAATTTGGAGTGTTCAATCAGCCTGCCACGCATGTTTTTGGAATGTGGGAGGAAACCGGAGCACCCGGAGAAAACCCACACAGACCCGGGGAGAACATGCAAACTCCACACAGGGAGGCCGGAGCTGGAATCGAACCCGGTACCCCTGCACTGTGAAGCCGACGTGCTAACCACTGGACTACCAGGCCGCTGCATGGATATTTAATTATGTATTTTTTTGTCCCAGATGAGTCTTCTCGAAACGCGTTCACCATATAGCATCATGACTTAAGCATCATTTTGTTGATGGTAATGAGTCCGGAATTAGACCGTTGGCCCGCTGAACTCACTGTACAATTGCTCACCCACGAAATACTCCATTGGCATGTATGTAATTCCTCTTATCCTTCCAGCCTACTTTGGAGATAAGTGCTGAAAGTCCGTGCCGGTCATGCTCATGAAATGCTTGTGATTATGCAAATGAATGTAAAAGAAAAATATTCCCCCTTTTTGGTGGATAACACCCACAATTTTCCATGGTCCTCCGCAGATGGTGTGCATGATCCCAAAAATGTAATAAAATGGAACCGCCGTGACTATCTCGCATCCTCATCAACATTTAGAGTGGCAGGTCAAGCCTCTCATCACAGATTGCCTCCACCGTGGTCAAGTATCAACACAGGAAAGGGGTTGGCTGCCTGCAAGTTCTTTTTCTTCTTTTTTTCTGTTCTTTTATTTGGGGAAGAAAAAAAATGAGTCACAAGCACAAAGATTTTATCCAATGACCTCTAAATTGAATTGATATATATATAGTCAACACTACCGTCAGTTGCAAAATGGTTATACTTTTGTCATTGTGTGTGGGCAGAACATATTTGCAAAGTTTGATGAGCTTTCCATCAATAACGAACCTCAACTTTTTTAACTATTTGATGAAAATTAATTTATGATTTTGGAAAATCCGCTCATTACACCGCAGACACACGTCGACCGCTCTTGCTTGCTGTCTCACTCGTGCGAGTGGCCACAAGTGTGCACAAAGATATTGTAAATTGTATGTTTTACTTTTTATGGTCAATGCGAGAGCTAGTTGGTGACTTTGAGTGGGTTAGATATGACCCCCAGGTCGTTCTTTGCCTAGTTCTTGTTTAGCCTCATTTTAAAAGTTTTCTTGAGATTTTCTCTCAATATGAACCAATATTAAATAGATGGATGGCATTATGTTTCTTAGTTTTTGTTGTTGTTCTTTTTTTTTTTTCTTGTGGGGAGAGCATGCTAGCAAAGTTTGACGGTTCGATCAGAAAAAAAAAACTCAGCCCCACATGGGCATAACCAGACCAAACGTGGCGATACGGAATTTGATTGTCTATTTTGTGTTGATTCCTAAAAAAAATAAATTAAAAAAATCTCAAGAACCAATTCCCGAAGACACCGACAATCTCTGCTGTTTCTATCGAAAATCGACATTTTAAATTCCTTTGGGCTATTTTCACTGATCCTTCAAAGACTCGCCCGAGAGATTTGGTCCAAAGTCTATCAAATTTGAACTTCGTATACCCGACAGATGGGCGATGCGCAATTTGTCAGCGTGTTTGCATGCGCCATCGAATGCAGGCGAGCGGGGTGTCAAAGTTGGATGATCATGTCAAGGATTCGCCACGAATGGGCTTGTTTTGCCACTGCGCACGGCTTTAATTTACATGAAATCAGCATCGTTCTAGTTTTATGAATAATTGAGCAGCCTGATTTTGACCTGCGTGCATCAATCAGCAAAAGTTTACCATCACTATCTTACAACGCGACACTCTGGTCTCCCTCTCTTGCAGTTCCTTCGTATATCATCCAGATGTTTGGAGATCAATACTGTGCCTCACATGTGGGGCGCTTACATACGTATCTGCCCCTCCCTGCTAAGGTTTCTTTAATTTAAAGAAAAAGATGAACCTATGGTCCATGCATAATGCATGTTCAGGTGACATCACAGCCGCTGTCAATGATAATCAGATGACACCCATAAGATAATTTGGGCACTTCCGAAGAGAATCATCATACTTTCAAATGTCTCCCCCCATCATGCAGCGCCGATTATAGTGCCATCAATCTGCAGCATTCCATATTTGCGATGCACAATAACGCCAGCAAAACAAGTGTTGCTAATATTTCACACTGAGGAGGTAAATCTGTGACACAATCGAACCGTGATCGGCATAATTTCATTTTATGGTGATGCCCCAATTTGCTTTTTTTTCCATTTGTCCCGTGACATGTCACGAAATGTGAAAGAAAAGTGCGACCCTGAAAACAAACTTTAAAACACAAGAGAAAGGAGGTCGAGCAGAGTTGTCTTTAACTTGTGCACAAGGAGAGTGAATGAGTATCCTCCATGACAATCTCCAAAGAGCTCTGGAAAACATTCTGCCCCTTACTTCATTCATTCGTTCATCTTCCGAGCCCCTTGATCCTCACTAGGGTCGCGGGGGGTGCTGGAGCCTATCCCAGCTGTCTTCGGGCAGTAGGCGGGGGACACCCTGAATCGGTTGCCAGCCAATCGCAGGGCACACAGAAACGAACAACCATTCGCACTCACACTCACACTCACACCTAGGGACAATTTAGAGCGTCCAATCAGCCTGCCACACATGTTTTGGAATGTGGGAGGAAACCGGAGCACCCGGAGAAAACCCACGCAGGCCCGGGGAGAACATGCAAACTCCACACAGGGAGGCCGGAGCTGGAATCGAACCCGGTACCTCCGTACTGTGAAGCCGACGTGCTAACCACTGGACTACCAGGCCGCCCCCCTTACTTCATATATTCCTCAATAATGGGATGGAAATAAGATCAATCAATGAATGAAAATATAACGAGTGAAAAAGTCAAAAATTTCCAAGAAAGCATGGTTCAAAATTTGAACAAAAATCTGGAACCTGTATGATGAAACCACCTTCAGTGACTAATAATCCACAAGTCTGCACATTTCCACATTTTTCGGCAGTTTGCGTAGTATTTTTTTTCAAAACCATAAACAATATAGATTAAAAAAACTGCTTTGTATTATGTTTAAACATAACTTTTGTAGTACCGCATTTTTCTCACTAAAAGGCGCACCTAAAATCCTTCCATTGTCTTAAAACCTCACAGCGCGCCTTAAAATCCGATGCGCCTTATGTATGGTCATTACGGTAATATGTCAACCCCAAATGGCTTCTTGCTCGAGACATGCTGACAACGCAGCCATAACTGCTCCAGAATCTGAAGACCTTGTTTTCGCGAAACATTTTGTGACATAAGCTACTCACCAAAATAAATGTACTTGGTCGTGTAATTTCACACTTGATGGGTGGGCAGGCACTCCAGAGACCCATTTCAATGTCTCTCCAACATCCTTCATTGCATTTATTGCAGACCATTTATTTGCCGTCATACAAACCACATTTCAAAAGCATTATTTGTGCAGTTTTCACTGCAAAGTACAAAATGGCCTCCAGCTGATGCAGGAGATTGTTTTATAGTTGTACTTGTCACTTTTTATTAACTAGTGTTTATGGAACATGACGTTGAATGGCCATAAATAGTCAGATGAGCACACGGCGAGACTTTAAATCTCTGAACGTGCATCTTGAGAGAAGTCTGCAGTGCAAAGATGAAAAAGAAAAAAAAAAGAACGCAAAGACGACGTGATGTGCTTCAAGGACGCCATCTCATTGCTTTATTTGTTTGCCTTCTCCGACTTCAACAAGCAACCTCTGGAGGCGGCGGGGCCATGTTTTTTTTGTGGATGGATGAAGTCCTCACAGGGGCTGCCCGGAGAACGCTCCAGGCGAGTGTCACTCCCCATCGGACGCCGCCCTTGTAAAAGCGCCGTTTCAAAATAAACAAGTCATGGGCTGGCGTCTCCAGACACTGTCACAGATTCCCCCCATTTCAACTCTCTTGACTTTGACAAACTCCGAAGAGCTTCTGGAGATTTGTCTGCTTGTGATTGGCGTGCACAAACAAAGCAAGTGTTGTAATCGGGTGGGTTCCATTATACGTATCATTTAATTTAGATTTTTGCGGAGGGGGGGATTGTTTTGTTTTTTTATCCAATAAGTTTGGATGTGTTTTTAGAACATGCTTGTTATTTTTTGTTTGTTTAATACTTTGTTTTAGTGTAGTATTTATGTGATTTAGTTTTAGTTTTAGTTTATTTTATATATTTTTTAATGCTTTGTTTTAGTGCCGTATTTATTAGATTGAGTATTAGTTTTATTTTATTTTTTGTCTTTATTTTTTATTTTTTTTAGTATATGGTGTTTGCCAATGCAAGATTAAAAAAAAAAAAACGAGGTCACGAAGTATTGTGGAATAAAATATGATTCAAATTGACAGCAGTAGAATGAACCCAGAAAGCTCATGTATAATAGTAATTGGCCAAGATGAAAATGAAGGACATACTGTATTTGCAAATATTTTTTGCAGTCAGCATTAGTTTATTGATGTTATTAGATTTAGTGAGTTAGTTTTTACTTTAAAAATCATTTTCTGTTCTTTATTCATTTCACTAAGAATGTTTTAGTTTTTGTTATCTTGTTAGTTTGCTTTAATAAGAATGTTTTAGTTTTTGTTATCTCGTTAGTTTGCTTTCACTATAATTAACCTTGTGACTGGCTAGTGCGAAGACACTTGCAGTGAGAAACTACAAGACTTACAGCTAAATACACTCAGAGGCCAAAATATTTAATAACAAACTAATTGCACTAAACTTTACGCTCATCATAGAAAAATGGGCTATTCAGTCGTTCATAGTTTCATTATGTGTGACGGCATGCAGCATATATTAGATTTTTGTTGATTATGCCTTTGTTGTATCAATAATACACACTATTTTTTTTTTTTTTTAAATACGATTGAGGCGGCCCGGTAGTCAAGTGGTTAGCACGTCGGCTTCTCAGTGCAGAGGTACCGGGTTCGATTGCAGCTCCAGCCTCCCTGTGTGGAGTTTGCATGTTCTCCCCGGGCCTGTGTGGGTTTTCTCCGGGTGCTCCGGTTTCCTCCCACATTCCAAAAACATGCGTGGCAGGCTGATTGAACACTCTAAATTGTCCCTAGGTGTGAGTGTGAGCATGGATGGTTGTTCGTCTCTGTGTGCCCTGTGATTGGCTGGCAACCGATTCAGGGTGTCCCCCGCCTACTGCCCGAAGACGGCTGGGATAGGCTCCAGCACCCCCCGCGACCCTAGTGAGGATCAAGCGGCTCGGAAGATGAATGAATTAATGAATAAATACGATTGACTAATCAGGTGGGATTTGCACCCCGTATACTTATATTGTCCCTCCCGGCATGGCGTAAATAAACACCAGGCGCTTACATATCGTGTATATACAGCACACATCACAAATACCAAGTGGGAAAAAAGCGCTTTTATTTCAGGGCAAAAGGAAAACAAAAGAAAAAACAAACAAACACAGCACTGGGAGTGAAGTTTTGCGTTGCTGCGATCTCCCCCGCTGCAAACTTCTGAGACGCGCACCACCCCCACTCCCCCAACCCTCCTACCCCTACCACCGTCTGCGTAATTGCACTTCACTCTCAGATGCCTCGCAACATGTTTGATACATGGGCGAATACCCTGCCTCTAAGTTTGCCACTCTCATCACGAGTATTCCCTGGAAAGTCACAACACGAGCTCAGTCGAGCATCGATTGCGATGTATTCCAGCATCTCGCATCGGAGAATGACATCATGGGTTTGGGGACGGGGGGCCTCTTGATGTCTCTTTTGGGTGGGGGGGAGACTCAACACCGGATGTGATCCAGTGCCGGAGTCGTATCCAACAATACCAAAGCAATCACGCTACGAGTGCACCTATTGTAGCTTTTCGGGACTGGAGTTGTGTTTCGTTGATTTACTGCGCAGTTAAAAGTAGCTTTAAATATGATTTGTCGCATCGCAAGTCACGTCCGCCAGCTGGGGAAATCTCACACGGCAACATTGTTCCCTCTCCATCATGTGTCATAAAATGGACTCGCGACAGAATATGTGTGAATTATTCAGATTGACGGTATTTATATTTCATGTCAGATTTTTGTTTGGAGCGATTGCATAATTCAGATTGAGGAGAAAGCTTTCCGTTGCTCAAAGAAAGAACAATGCTCCGTTCGGAGTTTGATCCCTGTCTGGTTACATTCGGAGCATGTTCCAACAAAGTGAATCAAGTGACATCTCAGTTTAGGGTCCTCCAACATGAAATAATCATAATAATTAAAGCTGAAAGCAATGATGAATGGGTGTTCACATGCTCAGCTGCATGGCGAATGTTTGAAATAACCATCAAACTTTAATGGCATATGTGGAGCTCGCGTTTAGCTTAACGATTTAGCCTCACGCAGCTACCGAGTTTACCTGATTCCAATCCGGGGCTCGCTGGGGTGAATTCCCTTCCAACAGGTTGGTCTCGATTCCTGAAACTCGCCAGACCCATGACACTATTCATTCATTCATTCATCTTCCGAGCCGCTTGATCCTCATGAGGGCCGCGGGGGGTGCTGGAGCCTATCCCAGCTGTCTCCGGGCAGTAGGCGGGAGACACCCTGGACCGGTTGCCAGCCAATCGCAGGGCACACAGAAACGAACAACCATCCGCACTCACATTCACACCTAGGGACAATTTAGAGCGTCCAATCAGCCTGCCATGCATGTTTTTGGAATGTGGGAGGAAACCGGAGCACCCGGAGAAAACCCACGCAGGCCCGAGGAGAACATGCAAACTCCACACAGGGAGGCCAGAGCTGGAATCGAACCCGGTACCTCTGCACTGTGAAGCCGACGTGCTAACCACTGGACTACCGGGCCACCCCCCCATGACACTACTTTAATGAAATTCGATGGCTGAGGTTTCACTGAACAAAAAGATGTAGACCGTTCTGCATTGTCTTCTAAAGGCAGCTTCAGAGCACGGAAACATTTTTTGAATTTATTTTAAAGCATAAAAACCCAATCCGTTGTTTGCTTTTAGCGCCCGGAATGCTTTTACACCTACGGTTTGTTTTCAAGCTTTCCCTCTGGATTAATAGAGCCCGAGCCGTCCACTCATCTCTGCCTGTGTTTTGGCCATTAGCCACGCCGGCATTAGCGCCAATCAGTATTCAAGGGGGCAAGCGGCGGTGTCACACAAGCCATCAGGGAAATTTGCTGAGATACAAGAAACTCTCAAGAGCCATTAAAGCGTGACGTTTCTCCGACGAGTCGATATGTGACAGATTGATAAATGAACAAATTATCTGCGCGGCACTGTGGTCGTAGCTGAGCGTCAAAAATCCCAACATATCAGTTTTTTTTTTTCCCTCTGACTCTGGCAGCTGTCTGCGGCGTCAGAAAGAGATTGTTAAAGGATGCTGACGCAAGGCTGCGGATTAATCACTAGTCTATTGTGTCGGCCGGCCACTCCAAGATGGAGAACCAACAAGCTTTGAATGGAACGTTGGCCATATATTGCCATTTGTCCCGAGTGTTGTGAGAGTGTGATGGCGTTGGGGGTGCAGGGGGGACTTGGGAGCCTTTGGACTACTAAAAGACCTCAGAGCACCAGCAGCTGATTGTCTTAAGAGAAAAAAAGGAAGCGCTCACATCGTGACACATGAACGTGAGCAGATGCACACGATTGTCTTTTTTAATTTCCATGAATCAGTAATTTAGGCTGGGCGGCCCGGTAGTCCAGTGGTTAGCACGTGGGCTTCACAGTGCAGAGGTACCGGGTTCGATTCCGGCTCCGGCCTCCCTGTGTGGAGTTTGCATGTTCTCCCCGGGCCTGCGTGGGTTTTCTCCGGGTGCTCCGGTTTCCTCCCACATTCCAAAAATATGCGTGGCAGGCTGATTGAACACTCTAAATTGTCCCTAGGTGTGAGTGTGAATGCGGATGGTTGTTCGTTTCTGTGTGCCCTGCGATTGGCTGGCAACCGATTCAGGGTGTCCCCCGCCTACTGCCCGGAGACAGCTGGGATAGGCTCCAGCGCCCCCCGCGACCCTAGTGAGGATCAAGCGGTACGGAAGATGAGATGATGAAGTAATTTAGGCTATGAAAAAAAATCAAACAATTTTGAACGGTGTTCTTTCATGTAACGGCCAGTCGACTGTAAATCCTCTTCTTTCTCAAGAGCATTTTGAAACAGTCATTAATGCCTTCGTCACATCCCGGCTGGATTTACTGTAACGCACTTTACTTAGCAGTCAGACGATCCTCCATGAAGTGTCTCCAGTTGGTCCACAATTCCGCTGCTCGCCTCTTGACTGGTACTCGTAAAAGGGAGCACATCATTCCTACTCTGGCATTCTGTCACTGGCTCCCTAAACGTACATTTTAGACTTCTTTTTAAGTTCCTATAATTTGTTCTCAGATCTCAGACACTAGTTTGCATGTTCTCCCCAGGCCTGCGTGGGTTTTCTCCGGGTGCTCCGGTTTCCTCCCACATTCCAAAAATATGCATGGCAGGCTGATTGAACACTCTAAATTGTCCCTAGGTGTGAGTGTGAGTGCGAATGGTTGTTCGTCTCTGTGTGCCCTGCGATTGGCTGGCAACCGATTCAGGGTGTCCCCTGCCTACTGCCCGGAGACAGCTGGGATAGGCTCCAGCACCCCCCGCGACCCTAGTGAGGATCAAGCGGTTAGGAAGATGAATGAATGAATGATTGAATGAATGAATGAATGAATCTCAGACACTATTTAAGGTACCGAGAACTAAGCGGAGGCTCAGAGGGGATCGAGTCTTTTCCAGTGCCAGTCCCTCTCTTTGGAATCACCTCCCACTGAACGATCGGCAAGCCCCCTTGCTGCCCATCTTTAAAACTCACCTTCAAACTCAATTTTATTCTCTGGCTTTGGACTTGATTTTTAGTTTCAATGCTTCTGTGCTCTATTGTGTCTTTGTAAGCCATTTGTTTTATTGTTTGCTGTTGGATAAAATCTTTTTTTTGCACCATGTACCGCACTTTGTATTCAACGGTGGTTGTTTTCAAGTGCACTATAAAAACAGTTGAGTTGACTTAATGGGAGTCTCCTTGCCCAAACGAGCCCGAATTAATAATGGAAAACAACGAGTTGTCTCCCTCAATATTTTCCCAAGGTTTTCGTACTAACACAGAAGCTGTTGTTCCACTAAAGTTACCTTTGCCCTGTGATTCCAAACCCTATTCGTGTTCACAGATACTAGGAAAGAGAGCCATTCATGTATGAGTGAAGCGTGAGTGCCACACCGCCTGAATAATAGCAACCACTGGAAGTTTTGGGGTCCTTCGCGTTTACCAGAACAGGTTGTTTTTTTTTTTCCTGTAGACACAGTAAGAGATTGTGGGTCTCGGTTATTTCAGAACATCCCCTTCCAAGTAACTGTAAACATTCAGATTTGTGTGATCATGAAGCGGCTTGATTTTCAGTGGCCCAGCAGAGCTTGTGTGTTGGATTCCATGAAGTGCTTTGTGCAAGTTCACCTCTTACCTTCATGAAATTAGAATGTTCTTGGTGTTTCCTTACGACAAACAAACAAACAAAAAGTTGTATTTTCCAGCATGTCTTTGGATTCTTCACAAACAAGCCTCAAGCTAAGAAGCGCTTTGGCATGGCGGCCACGTCGTGTCTAGACCCCCACACCCTTGTACTCATTCTTGCAACTGATTTGATAACGTGAAAAAAAAAAATATATATATATATATATAATAAGTGTCATGCCCATGATGCAACGTCAAGCAAATCTGCTCATTTGTCTGTCTCGCCGAGAAATCTCAGCCATACAAGTTTTGACATGTTTGTCATAAATATTTTATGAGTGAGCCCGCAGGATCCTGCCGTCTGAAAGCTTGGATTTTTTTTCATATATTTATTTTCCACCCTCTCCAAACCACAAGGTCAACCTGCGCTCACCCGTATCAAGGATCTCCGCAGACAGACAAAACGGAACCAGCGGCCGCCGCAATGAAATCTGACATATAAAGGAAACGTATTCAGCTGGCGGTAGTGTGGGGGGGGTGGAAAAGGTGCACGTAACCACAAGTGCACTTGTTTATTTGCAGGTCAATGCGCTTGGCCTACGCTGCTGCCGCCGCCAGCTTCTCTCGCAGCTCCTCGGTTATTCTGAGCAAGTCTTTCCCAGTCTCGTTACGCAACGGTGGCGCTTCATGTGAATAATTCAAGTGCACATTGTTGCCTATTGATATGGTCGGAATGAATGGCTTTTTTTTTGTGTATGCTTTTTTGGTTTATCCAGTGAGATAACTGAAATCAAACTGATCATCTTGAAGATTTCCCATGAGTCCAAGGTCGATATCGTGAGGTGAAATTACTCTCTTAGCTGGTGTCATTGCTGTTTGCGTATTGGGTACGAACAGTCCGTCACATTCCTGGGAAGGTTTGAACAAGCTCCAACCAGATGATACACTCAAATGGGCCCCAATTGGAAGTAAAAATCGTAGATAATTGGGTGACGAGAATTGACAAAGTGTTTTTTTGTTTGTTTGTTTACACAAGCTAATGTGAGTCAGGCTTGGCATCAAAGTCGAACGACCCTGAAAATGATTCCCCCAAATGTCCCTCTGTAGCATCCCCTTGGAAAGTTCCAACAAAAATAGTCCAGTCACAGATGAAAACTAATTTGATCCCGAACGTGACCCCACAAAATGTGCTTGGTAGTGACCCCGTGGAAAGTTAAGAACAATAAGCCCCGAACCACCAGTCTCACCGATCTACAAAAGTGGCATATCGTATCACAAAACCTCACAAGTACACATGGCCAAAATAAAACAGGAGTCCATTAGGCGCAAATTCCAAGACTCATTCTTGACCACCTCCTACTTGGAGATTCATCCAGATGAGCCCCCGGTCACAATTAGGTCTCCCAGACGCTAAATGATTCCAGCTTGAATTCATGCTTTATACTCGTCTGACTTTCTGCCATTAGCATCCTTCAACGCCTTAACGCAGGGTACTCCAATTCACCCTTTGACCTGTTCAAGTACGGGAAAGGTTTAGAATATTGTGCTCCAATATAACATATCCCGCGTCCTTATGCAGCCGTAACTGTGTGGGCTGACATAAGCAGACTCTTTGCAACTACTTGAGATATAAATAGACCAGAGTCCCGTCCGCCACCATATGTGCCGTACACGCTGAAAGATTTGTATTCCATAAGCTGTTAATAAAGCCGTTCTGTTGGGCATGATAATGAGATTCATATATTCACCCGTTGACCTTCTTCCGCTCTGCTCGCAGGGCTGCGTGTTGATGTGCGATGGCCGTAATTCAAGGTCTGGCAGGGATCTTGGTGTCATGGCGATTATCATGTACAGATCACATTATTATACATTTATTGCCCTCACTGTACAGATGGACAGGGTACGTGCCGCTGGAAATCACCAGCTCTGGTCACACCGGAGTGGAATGTTATGCTGTTAAATGGCGATTCTGTCAGGATGAAATATTGACCACAGTCAGCATTTTTTTCGGTCAATTACAACCTCAGAGATTGATTGATAGAATCCAATTATGATCTTGAATCCAGATTGGGCTTGGTGCGTGGGAATCACCCGTTGTGATGAATCCGTATTTTTAGTAGGACTCCTGGTCCTTTTCAACTTCCCAAGGAACGTTTTTTTTTTGTTTTTGTTTTTTTTACAAATTTTGCTTGCTCCTGGGTTTCATTTTAGCGGTAACATATCACCTCATCGAGAAGCGCGCCTAGCCCTGCATCACAAGTGACATACTGTCGACGGATGTAGCAGAGAATCCGGTAATTTTTCAAAATAAAATTTCAGATTACGAAATGAATAAAACGGAAGTAATGTCAGTTATTTATTCGTCCTGTGCGGCCCTGTAACAAATGACCAACGGAGCAGTACCGGTCCACGGACCACAGGTTGAGGACCACTGAGTTAACACACGTTTCACACCGAAAAATCTCGACACAACCACTGTCCCACCCTTAATATGCATTATTTCAAGAAATACATTTTCAATTGGATGGGAGTTACTATCAATCGTCCATCAGTGATCCAAGCCTCTGTTTTACAAGTTAGCATACAGCGTAATGCTTACTTTAACTGCAAAGAAAACAAAATGGCATGCACACTCAGCTCCCTATAGTTAAAAGTTCCCAGTAAGTATTGTCCGAAAATGTACTGGCCTGTTGTAAAAATCAAGTGTACTGAAGCAGAACACCTTCAGGGTACCGCCCCATTGACAAGCCATGTCTACATAAAAGTACAATAATATTCTTTTTTTTTTTTTTCCCCGAGATGATGGACACAAAAGTTCACATGACAGCTTGCCAAAGCTGCTCTGAACCTCGGATAATCATTTCCGTTCTCCTCCTCGATCCGGTGTTGGCGAGAGATGAGCGCCGCTAGCTGGCACGGAAAAGACAGTCATGGAAATGAAGCCAAGCAACTGACTTCTATTGGCATAGGAGAAGAAGCAACAGTTCAGAAAGGGAACATGACGTGCCCCGCAAAAAAAAACAACAAAAAAAAAACAGTAAGACAACAACAAAAAACAATTAAAATCTACTGCAAACAGAAGACGTGTCACAGTTGGCAAGTTGAAGCTCTAATAACTAAAAGTTCAGTCTGTTCATAAATATCAAATATACAAAGTTGCACAGCAAGCCACTAAAACACAACCTCTCAGTAGTGCCCATTGGAAAGTTAAAAGAAACAAAATTATTCTGACCAGGTTTTCTGCTCATCACAGAATTCAGTTCGTGTAACTCTTACAGACAGAGAAGTCTCAAGCACCCATGCAAGAAGAGGATTTTAGTTTCCAATTTTCTTTGTACCACCACGGCGACACTGTGGTTGACTGGTTTGTACGTCGGCCAGACAGTGCAAAGGTTCCAGGTTCGATTCCGGCTCTGGCCTTCCTGTGTGGAGTTTGCATGTACTACCCGTGCCTGCGTGGCTTTTCTTCGGGTACTCCGGTTTCCTCCCGCATTCCTAAAACATGCGTGGCAGGTTCATGGTACACTCTAAATTGTCCCGAGGTGTGAGTGTGGATGATTGTTCATCATTTAAATAACCTCTACCAGATTTGGTTTTACTCGCAGACTTTTCCCGTACCGTCCCCCGGTTTTGTCCGCACCCCTAGCCCTGATGGTCGCACCCCTAAACCGCAGTTGGCAATACAAGTTCTTCGTTTTCAGAACAGACTCCAGTCTGAACTCGGTTAGACCTCAGCGAAGGTATCATTCGCGTAGATATCAGGGATGTCTCTGACTGCTCATTATTCTCATCCGATTGAAAGGGCTTATGCCCTCGCGCGTCCGGCGGCCATTCCCCCTGAGAGCAGACCTTAATCCTTCCTCTCGCCATACAATTCCCCCTTTGCACCGCACGGTTGTTCAACTCTGTTTCCCAAGCAACTCTCTGGGACTATTCCAAAAGCAAATGACGGCAAAACGTTTCTGTCTAAAGTGTTTCTCGGGTCTGCTTATCACTTGGATTTGGCCTCCCTTTGACTTGCTTATAGCCGTCTTAAACGAGACGGCGCTGAGAATGTGCCATCATCGCAGATGAACAGCATTCATCTTCTCTATCGCACCCCGCGGCCCGTCGCAGGTTTATTAACTTCGTTGTTTTGAGGACACTAGTTGGCATATTCATCTTCTTTTTTTTTTTCATGCCACCATTCGTAATTATTGTACACTCCTCCCCACTTTTTTTTTGGGGGGGGGAAATTAACTTTTATTCATACCGTCAATTAAGATTGTGTGCCGTTTGTCTTGGCCAACCGGGAACACAGCAACCTGAGGAATCATTCCGCTAATGATGACCTGTCAAACGTGCAGCTGTCTGGGACAAATCATCATTGTCGTCGCCGTCTCGTATACAGAGACTCACCAAACACGCGGGAAAAGCTCTGACAAATATTCAGGGGGGGTGGGGGGGGGGTTAGAAACCTCAAACTTTGTGGTGTCAACTCTGTGAAACTCGACACATCCAGTCATTAGACTGAATCGGGATGCCGCTATGAATAAACACTCATAATCATAAATACGGTATTTCAAAAGCAAAAGAGTCATTTGCCAATATTCATTCATTCATTCATTCATTCATACATCTTCCGTACCGCTTGATCCTCACTAGGGTCGCGGGGGGTGCTGGAGCCCATCCCAGCCGTCTCCGGGCAGTAGGCGGGGGACACCCTGAATCGGTTGCCAGCCAATCGCAGGGCACACATAGACGAACAACCATCCACGCTCACACTCACACCTACGGACAATTTAGAGTGTTCAATCAGCCTGCCACGCATATTTTTGGAATGTGGGAGGAAACCGGAGCACCCGGAGAAAACCCACGCAGGCCCGGGGAGAACATGCAAACTCCACACAGGGAGGCCGGAGCTGGAATCGAACCCGGTACCTCTGCACTGTGAAGCCGAGGTGCTAACCACTGGACTACCGGGCCGCCCCATTTGCCAATATAATTTTTGTTTTTCTTTTACAATAAGTCGCTTGCAAACACTTTGCTCTCATATACGACAGGACCGTCAAACTCATTTTTGTCATGAGCCACTTTTGAATTACAGCTTCCCTCGGAGGGCCGTCACGACATTGAAACCACAAAAATGTTCAATCGCATTGTCACATTCTTACTTTTACGGGAAACAAAATTACCGCAAAATCTCAGCGTCATATTTTATACATGACAGTTTGACATTTCGGTACATTTTTTTTTTAGCAAGGATCATGCAAGTTGACATACATGATTTTCTTTTGGTGGGGGTCACATAAAATGATTTGGTGGGCCGGATTTGGCCCCCGGGCCTTGAGTTCGACACCTTTGATATACGGTGTATATATTTTTCAACATGTACAACTAAAGAGGCATGCTTAGCAATGCTAATTTGAGGTAGGCCATACCCTATAATTGGGGTAGCAATACATGCTGGGGTTTACAGAAATCTCAAACACACTCAGCCCCCCCCCACCCCCCCTCTGTAAAGCAAACCTGACAACACGTAGCTGATAATGTTCCAACCCGCCAACAGGCCCAAAAGTGAGAGTGATAGGCTCCTGGGGAACGGTCCTCAAATCCTGCGGCTACAGCAGCTGGTCATTTGTTTAAATCACCAAAAAAAAAAAAAAAAAAAAGTGCATCTGGTTCCGGAAAAAGAAAAATAGAGCAATGTGGATGAGGAAAAAAAAAGAAAGAAAACCAAGCAGATGCAGCAATGTTGTGACTCTGAATGTTTCAGGGCTATGAGAAAGTGGATGTTGGAAACTAATGTTGGCCAGCAGAGGCCTCTCCTCAAAGCATCTTAACAACCTTCGTTTTGCATCCCATCATCATTTTTGGTTGGGACTTGCGTCATACTTAAAAAGTATAAATAGTTGGGTTTTTACACCAGCACTCAACCTCCAGCGGGCCTATCTAGCCTGTTGTGTGCGTGAACTGATGAAGCCTGCTCAGATGAGATGCGAAGTGTTGTCCAACTGTGCCGGAACATTTCCATTTCGTGAAAATTTGATTATTTGGCTGAATGAGAATGTAATAATAATGACATAAAAAATATAAATGTAGATTGCCTTCATTTTTGCAGCATTTGTCTGCTCTTGTTTACTAGATTAAAAAAAAAAAGTAACAATTTGTGACATTAATATTACTTTTTTTTTTTCATACTGTGTTTTCAGTTTGACTTGACTGTAGTAATTGTTGCATTATTCTGATCATTCAAAAATCAAAATGTATCAAAATGATACTCATTTCCCATCTGTAGAAATTGTTACGATTTTTTGTATGGTGCAATATTTTTTTTATTTATTTTTTAACATCACGGTTTCCCTTCTTCTACGACTATGACTTTTTTCTCATCTATATTTATTAGGAATGTGTGAGCACACCAACTCATGGTTTCACATTTGTGTCAAAGGCTTCTACAATTTCGTCCCATCAGAGGTGTTTTTTTTTTTTTTTGGAGGCTGACAAGCGGCGCCATCCATCTCGTGCTCGTCTCCACTACCGTCGCCGTCTGATTAGTCCAATTTCAAATGTTTAATATCCCGAGATGGATCCTAATGTTGATTTGTCACATTCAATTCCGCCGATCGTATTTAACCTTCAGCCCCGTGACTTGCTCACTCGCGCCAGTCCATCATTATTTGTTCAGCCAACTTTTAGACAAGTCTCCATGAACTTTAACCGCGTCTTTGTCGACTTGCTAACTTGATGCTGAGCTTTCGGCAAAGGGGGTGGGGGGGCGGGGCGTATCGCAGTAGAAGATATTTTGGCAAATATGTGTTTTGTTTTTTTCTACTGCTGTTTGATGAAATACTTTTTGTAATGGTGTGCTGGATTTTGCATATTTTTAATTCAGCCCTTGTAGCCAATTTTACTTGGCAACATAAAATGTGGTTGGCGTGTATATCACGAGTAGACACACACAAAAGTTTCAAGTCGTCCACCGATTGGGCTTGAAAACCGCCGTTTGAGGCTCATTTTAGTTATTTTCAAGGAAGCATTTCAAGAGGAAATCCTATTAGCGATTTTGTCCAATTGCTAGCAAATTTTGTGTTCTGCGCAAAAACAAAATACTTTGAAAAACTTGGCTCCCGCTTGAAATCTTTGATGATTCACGCCAGAGAGCCAATTTCACCATGCAATACATATTTTGGTAGACTTCTCAGTCCTGAATAAACCCACAAAAATCTCTCAAAAAGCTTTGGCCCGAAAGACTTTTTGGCAAATTTTAGCCATTTTCAGGATGGTGTTGAGTTTTTGTTGGATTTCCTGTTAACGCAAAGTTGACAGATGGGCAACGCCAAGCATTTGAGTTTATGTCTTCAGGGGTGGGTGAAGCATGACGATTCACTCTGATGAATTGGCATAAAACACAAGAGCGAGCCCACCTTGAGTTTTTGTCCAATTGCTAGCAAATTTGGGGTTTTGCGCGAAAACAAAATACTTTGAAAAACTTGGCTTCCGCTTGAAATCTTTAATGATTCACGCCACAGAGCCAATTTCACCATACAATACATATTTTGGTAGACTTCTCAGTCCTGAATAAACCCAAAAAAATCTCTCAAAAATCTTTGGCCCAAAAGACTTTTTGGCGAATTTTAGCCATTTTCAGGATGGTGTTGAGTTTTTATTGGAATTCCTGTTAACGCAAAGTTGACAGATGGGCAACGCCAAGCATTTGAGTTTTTGTCTTCAGGGGTGGGTGAAGCATGACGATTCACTCTGATGAATTGGCATAAACCACAAGAGCGAGCCCACCTTGAGTCCAATGAAGGTCTCCATCTGGAGACTTTCCCTACTGCCAGAAATGAATTGACGCAAGAGTAGATTGAGTCAAGTGTTATTGTCGTGTGAATAAGTCTTAGTTAAGAGTTGCGGCAGCTGCTTGAGTCGGCATCGCAGCGGAGGGATGTCGGAATTTACGGTCGGAAGGAGCTCAGGGGGCTGAAGGCAATTGAACATCTGCAATGGGAGGTGCGCACTTTACAACCTCCTGCGTTAAACCTCCCCACAACCGCACAAACCGCGACCACCCCATTGTCTCGATCACAAAAGCCGTGTTGTTTAGCTGTGGGCGTGCGTGCGGCGCAACAAAGCTGTGATCCTCGCACGCAATCTGTCATCTTGAACCATGGCGAGGCATTGTGTCATGATTGCGAAATGTGACGCCTGCAAGTGTAAGACGGTGTCAGTGACAGGAATGTCATCTTCACATTGGCCGTGAAAAGTCAGGCTGGTGCTTTGGCTCGGTTTGGAGGATCTGGCATGCTGCATTCTGTGTGTCCGCTCTGTAAAATCTCCTCTTTCTTGTAAAACAACAATTATTGGTTTCTAGTGCAATTGTGTGTTTGGAATACAAAAGCAGCTCCGACTTTGTGTTAATGTGACAGCAGCGGCCAGTTAGATGAACTTGTCTACTACGTTCCATGCCAAGCCTACTTCCTTTTCATGCATAAAGAGTCATACGTTTGTGTTTTAGAGTTTAGCTTAACAAATGTTTGTTAGTAAACCAGAGATGGCACCCGTGTACTTGTAATTACACTATTACCGCTATATTACCGCTATATTACCGCTATATTACCGCTATAAACCGCTATTAAACTAACGTTAGTGTAATAGCGACTACCATGTTAGCCAGGCGACCTTGTGTACTGCATTGCATGCGTCCACTCCGTACGACCCCTCCTCTTCTCTCCTTGCTTCCCAGTAAAATTGTACATTTATGACCCCAAAGTGGCTCAAATGTGATGCATGATGAATAATCTGCCTCGATAACCCTGCCCCCCCCCCTTCCTTCCCAGGAATAAACTAGAAAGGCAGTGTTACTCACTGTCAAGCAAATATTTTCAGCGCTCCGCCAACACAATTGGCCATTTGGAGGCATTAAATTCACTCACGTTCACTCAGTGAGGTTGACGCACAAGGCTAACGTTAACGGGTTTGCGAGGGTCCGCCGGGTTTGCTATATAAGTAGAGTCATAGGTTAAGCCTGTGTGGGGCTTAAGGAAACCTTTTTCTCTTATCTGCCTTGGTCACGAACCGGCAGCAATAACATTATCAAGGCTCTCTTGTAAGTGCACGGGAGCGGAATTACAGCCAGTGAGGAGATGTGAAACGGCACACGTCGTTGTCCAATCCCGCTCTAATCGGGCCATTGTTGGGTTGTCTTATCGGCGCAGCGTGCCATGAACAAAGAATAGCTTCGGCCCGTCCATATATAATAACTACAAAGGCGCCGCCGTTGTGTGTTGTAGTTGCGCTGCCTTCCACTCCCTGTTCCGGTTTAAGAGTCCCTGCCAGTCACGGCTGGAGCAACAAGTCCCCCACTCCTCCTTTCGCTGACTGACCTCATTTACGAATATGTAAAAGGCCGTGCGATGCCACAACGTGGCTTTTTAAACATGCGCATTGGAACTTGCCATTTCTACATTGGCCAAAAAGCTTGAAGTACGGTGGTCCAAAAGTCAAGTCAAGTCAAGTCAACAGTATTTATAGAGCACTTTCAAACAGCCATCGCTGCATACAAAGTGCTGTACATGGAGCGATTTAACATATACAATAAACAGTAAGACGAATCAGTAATAAGTAATAAGTAATAAGGCGGTAGAAAGCACCAAGCAGTAAAACCAATAGCAAATCTAAGTCATGCTGAGTCAAACGCCAAAGAATACAAGTGAGTTTTGAGGAGGGCTTTAAAGATGGGCAGCGAGGAGGCTTGCCGAATGTTCAGTGGGAGGTCATTCCAGAGAGATGGACCAGCAACAGAAAAGGCTCGATCCCCTCTGAGCCTCAGTTTAGTTCTTGGTACTTCTAGCAAAAAAAGCAAAAAAAGGTCCAATAAAGGGCTGTTACGGGAGACCCGTACTTCAATTTCACGGGTTATTTTGTCTTGAGAAAAAAAAAACAAAAAAACAAGCAAGGTTATCGTCAATAACTGTCGAAAAGGAGCGATTTGCTCGACTGCAATTTGCAATCCGTGTGCCGTAGGCCTTCGTTACGCCCGTGCCGCACCATCAAATCTATGTTTAGCTATGGATATATGTACAGGATGTGTTACACTGCCCCTAGTGGCCAAGACACATACACCAGAAGGAGGAGCAGAGCATACGTGAAAAAAAAAATAAGCAAGGTTATCGTCAATAACTGTCGAAAAGGAGCAATTTTCAAAACTGCAATTTGCAATCTGTGTTCCGTAGGCCTTCGTTACGCCCGTGCCGCACCATCAAATCTATGTTTAGCTATGGATATATGTACAGGATGTGTTACACTGCCCCTAGTGGCCAAGACACATACACCAGAAGGAGGAGCAGAGCATACGTGAAAAAAAAATAAGCAAGGTTATCGTCAATAATTGTCGAAAAGGAGCAATTTTCAAAACTGCAATTTGCAATCTGTGTTCCGTAGGCCTTCATTACGCCCGTGACGCACCATCAAATCTATATTTAGCTTTGGATATATGTCCAGGATGTGTTACACTACCCCTAGTGGCCAAGACACATACACCAGAAGGAGTAGCACAGCGTTACGTTCAATTCACGCCTGAAATCAAGATGCGAAAACCGTGTCATTCTTTCCATTCTATTTCAGTGTAAATGCAATTGAAGAGGGGGGAAAGAAAAAAAAAAGTTTCTCTACTTTTGAAATGTTGCCTGTCCTCTTTACATTGCCCCTGAAACAAGATCAAGGCGTCTGGAATTTTTTTTTTTTTTTTTTTTTTGAAAGGCTGCTGTCCCTGTAGAGCTTCCTCGTCAGGTCATCAATGTGCACGTCTACGTTAATGTCGAGTGTGTGTGTGTGTGTGTGTGTGTTTGTGTGTGTGTGTGATGTGTGTATGTTTGATTGACACAAGACCGTCCAGTGAGAAATCACAGCGCTGTTTCCTGAGAGCAGACAAGGTGATAAAATCTGCTATTCCTGTCAGCTATGCACCGGTGAATTGTTCATCAGTTCACCACCTTTTTTCCTCTGAGACTTTCCCCCCTCTTTCCCCCCCCCCCCACCTACCCCCTTCTCCCCTCCCTCCCCGCTCAAAAGCCGAGTTTGAAAAGGGGTGGAAGCTTTGGTGTGAGCAGAGAGGCCACGGGGGAGTGAATCCCAGCAGAAAAGCACACCGGGGGGAAAAAAGAACAGCTTCAAACGGGCCGGGGTTGAATTGTAGAGGGGTTAGAAAATTGCAATGATTAAAAGTGAAATGTTTGTTTGAAGATAATGTTATTTCTGAAGAGGATTTGGAGCAAGAGACGCAATTGTGGGAGAGCAACTCGGAGGCATTTCCCACAATTATACGGACGTGTTTGCAAAGACAAATCGTCCAGTTCTGCTTTTTTTTTTTCCTTTTTCTGCTCCACATCATACTGATATCGGGAAAAAAAGGAATAAATAACTGTGCTCACTATGTATATGTGTGTGCCTTTAAGAGGCGGGGCCTGGTGGGGCTGTATGTGACATCAATTAGTCTGTGTGTAAGTTTCAGAGCGTGAGCTGTGGCCAACAGCAGTTCCTGCATAAGTGTTTGTTGTTTTTCTTTTACTGGACTCATTGGAAAGCCGAGCCAAGGTGCTTTTGGTATGAAACCTCACGTCAATTTAACCTTAAAATATTCATTCATCTTCCGTACCGCTTGACGGGTCGCGGGGGGTGCTGGAGCCCATTCCAGCTGTCTCCGGGCAGTAGGCGGGGAACACCCTGAATCTCGGTTGCCAGCCAATCGCAGGGCACACAGAGACGAACAACCATCCACGCTCACACTCACACCTAGGGACAATTTAGAGTGTTCAATCAGCCTGCCATGCATATTTTTGGAATGTGGGAGGAAACCGGAGCACCCGGAGAAAAGCCACGCAGGCCCGGGGAGAACATGCAAACTCCACACAGGGAGGCCGGAGCTGGAATCGAACCCGGTACCTCCGCACTGTGAAGCCAACGTGCTAACCACTGGGCTACCGGGCCGCCCAACCTTAAAATATCTTGTCTTTAATATATTCAATGGAATCTTGCTTAAAAAAAATTTGCCCAATCATTGCATTCTGCTTTCATTTTACGCAACATCCCAACTGGGTTATATGTAAGTTAGGTCTGTACGTCACGGTCACAATTGAATATTTTATGGCTACAATAGTTTTTTTTTTCTCCTCCTTTTTTGTAATGTCTGGGGCTCCGTCATCCTGCGCAAAGATGCCGTGATTGCGCCCAGCAGGGATGCAGCGGCAGCGGGTTAAAGAGGGCAGACTGCTCCGGTGTGAGCGGATAACAAGACGTCTATTTATTTAGGCGGCGGAGACACCGCAGGTGCACATTAGCATGCGCCGTCAAACGCCGCCGGGCCGGGCCGGGTCAGCCAGCGCCACATCTGGATCTCTGCTTTAACCCCCACAAAAAAACGGCTTAACACAGAATGTGGGTGTGTGTACGTGTTCATATTTTAATTTAATTTTTTTTTACTAGAGTGCTTGGTGCTCAAGCGCTCCAAAATATGACCCAACATTCGACAATCTCTTGCAAAGCAACGGGTGAGTGAACTATCTTCATTTAATCCGAGCACACTGCAGGATGGTTTGATTGGAAAGCAAATATAATTTTGGCCCGATTTTCAGCAAGTTTATTTTTGGGCTCTCATGTCCCACTTCTTGACTTCTTGGATAGGCACCAGCTCAGTGTGGTGGTGTGGGGGGGGGGGATATTTAATTCAAAGATGCAGTTTTCTGAAAACAAAGTCCAACACACAAAAAAAGTGATCCTAAATTGAAGAGTTTGGTTGACACATGTTTAAGCGGCCATCCCTGAATAGCATCAGTCCGAGAGGAGCGGACGGATTTCTGCGACACTAATTCTTCTACCTTCCTATGTCTTTGAGTTCCCTTCCGCTTGCACGGTTTTACATAAGCAACCCCTCATTGAATATTAATGTGCCCGCTCGATGCTTTTTGATGATCCGTTTCTCATTTGGATGAAGATTTACGCAAGCCTCGTTTTCACGCCGCCTGGCGGCCCCCGCCCGTCTAAAAAAAGTCAAATGCCAACCAGCTTTTCGGACGCCATCGAGCGCGACTTCCTTTCTTTAATCTCTCAAATTCAGGATTAGTTTCACATTTTCGGGAAGACGCTCCCGTTGGGTTTGCGCGGCAGTTTCCCGGGAATGCCGGCGTCTTTTGTTTCGACCACTGCGTGGAGACAACTGATGGAAAAAGCTTCATTCCGCTTTTGTTGTTATTTCCTGGAGTGGTGCAGAGCATTGTTCGGCCTCCCATTCAGGCAGGGAAAAACCTGCCTGTTAAGGTCCTTGTTCAGTCACTGCGGAATTAAATGGAAGCCCTGAAAACATCATTGCCAAGTTTGGTATCCCTCAGGGAGGTGAAAAAGGTTTTGGTTGTTTTATCCGTCGTTTTTACCAGGCTTCCTATTAAGGCAGGAAGACTTGATGAAGTCCAGAGAGCCATTAAGTGCCTGCGGAGTAAAATTAGTGAATCTGAAATGGCCAAGTACGGTGGCTATTAGGGGTCAAAAAATGCCATTCCGCTTTTTGCATATTTTTTCCAGGCAATGTCAGGTTTCTCTTCAAGGCTGGTAGGCGAGAGGAACCCATCCAAAAGAGATGATGAAGACTTTAAAGTCCATTCAGTCACCTCACAGTAAAAATGGTAAACATGAAAAGGCACCAAATAGGATCCGAGTCGAGACTGAGTATCCTGTCTGGCTGGCGGGCAACAGCTTTATCATCAGCGCCATTTAGAGTAATCCGGGATGGCTGCGAGGGGGCTACCTCGCCTCGGGCTGCTTCCCCGCAAACCCCCGCCCGTTAGCCGCGGCGGTGACATGTGAGTACACTGAGATACGAAAGGAGAGAACAAATAACTGGAACGGGCCTCGATCATCACGTAATATACATTTATATGGTCACGATAACTCAGCCGAAGGGCGTCGTACTCGGTGGCGGATTCATACGTCATGGTTAATAGTCTGCCCGCAACCAGAGGAAACATTTATTTGGAATGATTTACCCTTTGGATTTACCCTTCGGAAACTCTTGTCAGGGCCACTCCTCCACAAGTTCTCCATTTGAAAACGACCCTGAGAGTTTGAAATGTGGAGTGGTAAGTCATATTGATGCCCGCTGTCCCTCACAGGCTTCAAGCACTGCAACGGATCAATTTGGAGGAAGAATCTGCTCCCATCGCTCGTCTTTCAGGCACTCTTTCCCTGAATTAATTGGGAAAATGCTTGTAAAGTTCATTCATGTTCCCAACCGCTTGATCCTCACTTAGGGTCACGGGGGGTGCTGGAGCCTATCCCAGCTGTCTCTGGGCAGTAGGCGGGGGACACCCTGAATCGGTTGCCAGCCAATCGCAGGGGACACAGAGACGAACAACCATCCACGCTCACACTCACACCTAGGGACAATTTAGTGTTCAATCAGCCTGGTACCCATGTTTTTGGAATGTGGGAGGAAACCGGAGCACCCGGAGAAAACCCACGCAGGCCCGGGGAGAACATGCAAACTCCACACAGGGAGGCCGGAGCTGGAATCGAACCCGGTACCTCTGCACTGTGAAGCCGACGTGCTAACCACTGGTTACCGGGCCGCCCTTAAATTTCAAATGTTATATATTCATTCATTCATTCATCTTCCGAGCCGCTTGATCCTCACTAGGGTCGCGGGGGGTGCTGGAGCCTTTCCCAGCTGTCTCCGGGCAGTAGGCAGGGGACACCCTGAATCGGTTGCCAGCCAATCGCAGGGCAGCTTGTATAGTTAACAAATGTTTTAAAAATGACACGAATAACATCAAACGAGCCTTCATCCGGTCCAGTCCTTTTTATGTCCTGCTGTACTGAGCTATGAACATGTTTTAGATTGTGGTCACAGAAATCCAAAGTCATCGAGTTGCCAATAGCAAGGTTTGAGCAACCAGAAGCCAGAAGACAGTTTTCTTGTTTTGTTTTGTTTTTTTTAGGAGAAATGTGTGATATTATAATGAGGTATTTCCCAACAACTGGAGCCTGTCACATTAGTATGCCGAAGCAGATTTCCTATTTCTCTACACCGCTATATAGTGTGTGTCAAAGATGGGATTAAAACCATCGCAAGAGGAAAGGTCACGGCAATACACTTGCCCAGCTCAAGTCGCCAATTTGACGACATGGTGGTCAACTAGTTAGTACGTCGGCCTCCCGGTGCACAGGTGCAGGGTTCAATACCGGCTCTGGTATATTAAGATATTTTGTGATGTTTTCTTTAACCAATGTATATCTTCTCAGAGGTAAACTCTTGAACCTGCTTTGGAATGATTGCAAGTAAGATAAACCCTTTGGAATGCTTTTAAATGATTACAAGTGAGATAAACTCTTGAACCTGCTTTGGAATAATCGCAAGTAAATGATTACTAGGCCGTGCCACTTGGTTACACAACAAACAGTGTGGCGTAGGGAGGGATGAGAATGGCCACTCACCCCTCCCGATGCACACACTTTAGAGGATAAAAGGAGGGGAGCGATGCTACTTCAGCAGAGTCCGCTATGGGTTACCGTACGAACGCCTAGCTCGTATTGAAGCTCACTCTGCTGAGGGTGTTGGCTCTCCACCCTACTGGCACACGGTAAGGGTTCTTTAGCTTCATACAACTTGTTTGAACTGTGTTATCATTTCTGTGTTCGACCAATAAAGTACCTATTGTTGGTAGCCAGAAGTGTTTTGTCGTTATTTCTGAGTGCCTATCTCCGACGATCCTTTATAAAACTTGATATTCATTCAAATTGAGTATCAGAAGTGTTTCAAAACAGGCTCCGGCCTTCCTGTGTATCCACGACCCTTGTGAGGATAAAGCGGATTGTAAAATGAATGGATGGAAGTCACCTATGTAATTTTTAGTGCCGCAGAAACCGAAATGTAACAATGTCATGCAAATCATGAGGTCATGCGTACTGTACATGCACACGATGGTACCGTTCAAACAGTGAGCCCGTGTGTATGTGACCTCTTGCTGACTGTGAGCTCATGCAAAAGCCTCATGTGGCTAAATGTGCAAAGAAGAACTCAAGCTTTACATCATGCCAAGTAATCAAGACAAAAATCAACCCCCTAAAGTAAGGGCAATAGCAGCTGTGGTGCGGCAGAAAAAGGAAGCGAGGGCAAGTTCAAGGAGTTGATTCCTTCTCAAAACTCCCGGAGAGGTTAGACTGTGAATCCCAATGTTCAGATGTCTTATTTCATATTCTCTCCCTCTCTCTCTCTCTTTCTGTGTCTCTCTCTTTTTAAACTAATAATTCCACAGGCTTTTCTTGTGAAAGTCCTTAATGTCAAATAAAGAAACTAAATGATAAAATTGAATGAGGCATTAAATAGAGTCTGGAGCTGCAGGAGCACACTGGCCCGACATGATTTCTGGGGTGCATTCTAATAAGAAATAGATCCCGGGAAGGCTTGCTGTGTGCGAGGGAGAGAAAGAGAAGGAGAGAAAAGGAACTTGGGGAGTTCACTGGCTGTGTGAAAGTGTTATGAATGTTTGTTTTTTTTTTTAAAATAGTGCACATGACTTTTTGCTCCAATGCTAAATCTGCTTTTTGAAGGGTCCTGGAGAGCGGAAGTCAAAAATATTGACGCAGTTACAGCAACTACTCCTGCATTGTGAGGATGCTGTTCATTTCAACTTGCAAACCAATGTCAGAATGGGGAGTCGCACACATTTCTGCCACGTCGGATGGCGTGAATATGCTCACAGCATGCCGCATGGTCGCGTAATATCACGACTCTTGTTCAAATCATCACCCGGCCCCATTTATATTGCCCTTTGGAAGGTAATCAACGGCTGGGTGGCGTTGGAGGGGTTCGTGTGTAAAGACTGACGCCCAGCCAAAAAATTAAATAAATAAAATAAGATCATGGTCTCCTTCCGTGCGGCCCGGTACCGGACCGCAGAACGATGGTTGTGGACTCCTCGTGGTCTAGAGTGGCAAATTATTTTTAATTCAATTATTTTCACGTGTACGTGTCAATGTTTGTAATTTGACCGTTAATCCAAACGAATCAACCGAAGCGGCATCAACTTCATTAGTACATCCTGAGCTGTTGCTCCAGTAGAAGGGGCGGGGGTGGGGGTGGTAAAAAAAACACAACCTAATTGCGCTCGATAGCAGTGACATAAAATGAAATCAACATGGCACACGAAAATAAATAAAAATTGAGCACGTTTCTGCCGGGTATTAATGTTGACAAGAAGTAACCCCCAGGGGAATATATCGTCTCTCTGAAATCATCCCCCAGTAGCCAGATAATTAAATCTACAGCCAGCTCGTGGCCTCACTTCGTCGACGTTCAACAGGCAGCGTGTTTTCTCTTGCGGCGCAGCGTGAAAGGACAACAAAGCAAGGAGGCTGCATGCAGTTCCTCCTTGATATATTTATTTCATTTATTTTGAGCAACTACAAGAAAAAAAAACATGCAAAAAAATGTTCTTTGTTGTACTCCATCCATCCATCCATCCATTTTCTGAACCGCTTAATCCTCACTAGGGTCGCGGGGGGTGCTGGAGCCTATCCCATCCGTCTTCGGGCAGTAGGCGGGGGACACCCTGAATCGGTTGCCAGCCAATCGCAGGGCACACATAGACGAACAACCATCCACGCTCACATTCACACCTAGGGACAATTTAGAGCGTCCAATCAGCCTGCCATGCATGTTTTTGGAATGTGGGAGGAAACCGGAGCACCCAGAGAAAACCCACGCAGGCCCGGGGAGAACATGCAAACTCCACACAGGGAGGTCGAAGCTGGAATCGAACTATCGTCAGTATCGTTTTCGGTCTATTAATCTTACGCGACAGTACGCGTTTGTCACCTTTGTGACAAATAGTCACTTTTGTCACAACAAAATAACAAGGTGGATCCCCAGGTAAAGCAGACACGAAAAGATTTTGTATGAACAGAAAAGGTCTTTAATAACGAACAGAAAGAGCTCGACAGGGAAACAGTAACAAAAAACGCTGGTCAAATAAGGACCAGGGAAGAAATAAGGAAACAACCGAAAACGCTCGCTGAAAAAAAAACAAGATGCGAGGAAGTACTGAATAGGCAATATGGATGTATACAAATTTAGTGACTAACGCGAATAGCACGAGTAATGGCCGCAAGGCAAGAAGGCAACGAGTAATCTACAATAGAGGATTTAGCACGAGAGAACAATGGCACGGCGTGGAATTCTCCGGCAGTGAGTGGACTGCCGGAGCCTCTTAATAAAGGAGGATAATCAGCCCGAAATTACGGACAGGTGTGCAGTTGGCGGAGGGAAAAGCCCGCCACCTGCTGGCGGGTACGTGACGTGACAGCGTTAAGGTGTAGTTTGCATGGACTGATGGTTCGCATGATCTCATGTTTAGCAAGACCTCAGAGTTGGCATGGTCGGCCATCATGTATCATCTCGCACTTTGTTTGATCTTATTGTATGCATGTGCTCCAAGTTCCAAAAATCATCTCTATCCACCTATTGAAGTTCGAGCTTTACTTTAGACATGTTTCCATCCAAAAGGTTTCTCTGAGAGAAATACGATATGGATACTACGTGTTCTGCTAATTGCCATATTACTGGCCCTGCAGCGGGAACATTTTATTTCAATTTATTTTATTTTTTTTGTTTGCAGCTGCCGCAGAAGGTGTTCGTCATCCTGTGGCTTAAACAAAGCCCATCTGCCATCGACTGCAATTGCCGTTGTTTTGTTTTGGGTTTTTTTTTTTTTTGCCTTGGGTTATTTTTGTGGGGCCCATGCCAAAATAAAGACGCCATGAGATAACAATGGCCGTGGCTAGCAGCTGTGCAGTGAGCCGCCTGTGATGAAAATGCATGTTTTTCATTTTGTTCTTGTGTTACGCTTGTCTTAATAACGTATCTGTGACAGTCTTTCATCACAGTACAAAGTGTTTTACGACAATTGAAAGTTATATATATGGGGGCGGATGGTATTTGCAATTTCCTGTACGTGCAGTGTACATTCTCACACACACACACACACACACGCAGGCACATAACCCTTGTGAGAGTAAGCGGTTCAGGAAACATAATAAATGTAAATATAATTTTTTTAATTATTATATTTGCGGCTTTCCCGTTGATACGGCTTATCGGAGACGGCGTGGATACGCCCTGCACTTCTTGCCTGCGTCCGTCTTCTTACCACTTAATTGCGCTTAATTAGACATCAGTATTAGAAAATATTGCCACAAGACAAAATGAAAATGTCGACAATGCGGGGACTCATTAGCAGTACTCATCCGGGGATCTAGCTTTGATTAGATTTTTCGTTTCTTCAAGGCAAATCCAGTCATACAAAGGCCGCCTGCAGCAGCCAATCTCACGGTGGCGTAAGACATGCGATAAAGCTGGCAGTTTTTCCTGTAGTCATTTTTTTTGGACTCCACTGTACAAGGAACATTGCTTTAATGGACTAGTGGTGGTGGTGGTGGTGATGGCGAGGGGGGAGGGGGGTCTATTAATGCCATTTTACGGTTGTATTGAAGCACTTATTTTTGTGTGAGCACATAACTCCTACTCTGGCTCCCGATAAATTTTAGAGTTCTTTTTAAGATCCTATTATTTGTTTTGAAATGTTTCAATGGCCTGGCCCGACCTTACCTCTTTGAGGTCCTCCGCCCCGACACACCTGCCCAGTGCCTCAGGTCTGCGGACTAAGACACTATTAGAGGTACTGAGAACCAAACGGAGGCTCAGAAGGGATCAAGCCTTTTCCATTGCTGGTCCCTCTCTGAAGAATGACCTCCCACTGAACGTTTGGCAAGCTCCCTCACTGCCCATCTTTAAAACCTGTCCAAACCTCATTTTTATTCTTTGGCTTTTGACTCAGGATAAGACTTGATTTTTAGTTTAACTGTTTTTGTGCTTTATACTGTCTTTATGATTACTTTATTGTTTGTTGTTGTATGAATAATTTTTGCTCCATGTACAGCACTTTGTATGCAGCGGGCGTTGTTTTTAAAGTACTCCCGAAAAACTGTTGAGTACAAAGGGACCAAAGTTGAACTTTTTGTGAGGTGTATGTCTTGTTACATCTGGCGCAAATGTACTTTGTAACACAGCATTTAAGAAGAATACCACACCATGAATCAGACATTGGTTGGGTTGGTGTGATGATCTGGGGCCGCTTTGCTTATCAGGACCTGGACGATTTGCTCTGATTGACAAAACCATCAATTCTGCTCTTCCCAGAAAATCCTGAGGGAGAAAGTTTTTAGAACCTCAAGATCAAGCACTTGGCATAATTGATATCGCATGACTCTCTCTCGGGATTGGCTCTAAGCGGTCCGCCCTAAAACCATTCTAAAAATGAGATCACAGCAACACGTAATGTCGGTGTCACAGAAGTTCGTAGAATCCACTCAGCATCCAATCAAATTGCTTTTATACTTCTTCCACACACAAATATACTGAGAAACCAAATAACCAGCTTTTTCTAGTAAAGGAGATTGTGTTAAAAAAAAATGAGTTGTAGTACCATGGCAAGGCCATAGCACTTTGTAAATCGTTTGGGATTGCCTTGCTGTGCTGAGATACATTAACATTGCTTTTACAGTTGTTATCACTTATTTTGCTTCGGTTAATGGGATTTGTCAGTCAGTTTTAGCATATCTCCTGTCGGCATGTTTGGGTGTCATTTTTATTCTGCAAATCGAATGTGACGAGACCAGAACAGTCAAAAGAGGGACACACAGATGACCCAACAATGAGTCAATTATAGGAGATGGCTGTGTTGACAGTTTAAATGAACACGTATAACTTCATAATTACGGAACGAGCCAGGCAAAGATGAATAGCTCGGGGAGCTTTTAAAGGCGGCGTATGAATCAACACTTCCCAGCGCAATTACTCTGAGAGTAATTGTGAAAGTGATGACAAGTCGAAGGGAGGCAAAGTAACACCATCTTAGAAATGCCTCTCTATGCCCCTATGGGTACAATCTTTGCGCGCTATGCAAGCCTCCACAATCGTCTCGATCCTTGGGACGCGCAACTCCATTTCGCCTGGGTAAAAAGTCATCGCTCAGACTGCCAGCAATGAGCCAAATGGTGACGAATATGTTGGCCGTGAATAGGAAATGATTGTGTAATTAAAGCTACCTTGAAAAAGTATTTCACCTGTGGAAAAGATTGGGGTCTGCAGTCCATTAGGATGAGGAGGTGAAGGATGAAGCCGGGCCGGCGAAGTGGGTTGAGTGATGGCTGCTATCTGAGACTGTCACTGGGCCGCAGAATGTGACGTTTGATTAAGGCTGACCCAGAAAACGCAGACGTAGGAAGTTATCTTCTCCCCTTAGCCGAGTATTCAGTCAAAAAATGAACTCGTCTGGCTTTGACAACAACTACGTGTTGATTTACAAAACTGAAGGGTTAGTCCATTTAAATTTGAACGCAGTTGAATTGTCATTTATAAACTGAAGATTCAGTCCATTTGCTATTCACACCATTGTGTCTTCTGCACTTTGCTCTAAGATGGCAACACTTGTGGTAAATTGACTGTGAAAGATGTTTGGCAACTGTTCTGACACTTGCACAACACTTATTTTTGGTGGGATGGAAGGATTTTTCCTTGTATTCATTCATTTATCTTCCGAGCCGCTTGATCCTCACTAGGGTCGCGGGGGATGCTGGAGCCTATCCCAGCTGTTTCGGGCAGTAGGCGGGGGACACCCTGAATCGGTTTCCAGCCAATCGCAGGGCACACAGAAACGAACAACCACTCACACTCACACTCACACCTAGGGACAATTTAGAGTGTTCAATCAGCCTGCCACGCATGTTTTTGGAATGCGGGAGGAAACCGGAGCACCCGGAGAAAACCCACGCAGGCCCGGGGAGAACATGCAAACTCCACACAGGGAGGCCGGAGCTGGAATCGAACCCGGTACCTCTGCACTCTGAAGCCGACGTGCTAATCACTGGACTACCGGGCCGCCCCTCCTTGTATTCATTTGTTCCAAAATTCTAATCATCAATAACATCCTGCACAGAAAGCAGGATTAACCAATGTGAGCGTCGATAAAGACGATCACATGCCAGTGGGTGCACTTGCACATCATAGAAAGTTCCATCCTTTAAAATTAGCAAGCCTTTTTTTCTGGTGCAAGACATCCAATGTACTTGAGTAGTTTTAGCTGCTGTTAGCCCATTTATCAAAATGCTCACATTATGTTACTAATGTGAGGCCTCGTCACCATTCATTGTCAAAGTCTCGTTACCAGGAACACACTTCCTGACTACCTGAGACTTGAGGGTTCCATGGATCCTTTTTTTGAGGAAAGACCAACACAGCCATTTTTGTAAATAAGTAAGCTAAACCAATTGCTAATAAGCCATATCGCTCAGCCTACATTTAAATGTCCAAGTGGGACATTCATTAGGAATCATGGAAAAAAAAAACTCTTGGGAGAGCCACCATCTCTTGACATGAATGGCAGGTCCTTATGCCCTCATTTGGAGTACCTCAAGTTTCCCCTCTGGGTCCCTGTGAAGTTTAACCTTGTGTGGATGTGTGCATGCATTTATGAAGGACTTCAAGCTGATGACGTTTCTTTAGGAAAAGCCATGTATTGTGATTGAATAATGGGCGCTTCGTAATTGACTTGTCATGCACAATTATGTCAAGCTGTAACCTTTAATTAAGCGCCCGTCAATTATTTTTCCTCGCATTTTGTTAAAAGCGAATGGATATGCTATAAATGCTCAAAGTGAAAAAGCGACTGGACACATTTTCAGGGCATTCATTGACTTTCTGATGTCTTTTCATTTGGCGCCCCAGCCAAGTCTAAATGTAATTGCCAATCCTTTGTTGATGCTTAACTGCTGTCTGGGTGCTATGAGATTGATCTTCAAAATTTGAATACTGTTAAGTTGTCAATTTCTACATTTTCCAATTGTTTTTTTTGTGCACACTATGACCTTCGCGGAGGACGAGGGACATGCCGCGAAGAGTGAAAATCTACATTTGACACAGGAAGATTTATACACAAGATGGCACGTTTCCTTGCTAAACAATGGCCGACGAATTCCAAAAACCAGTGAATAGGCATAACTGCGAACGCCAAACCGTGAATATGCTCATTTGCGTAGAATGATGTGACATCTTTTTCCTTCCGAGTACTCCACAGCTGAAGCCTTGCTACCTTTTCACATCTGTGCCCTCGTGCATCATTTCAAAGGGGAAAATCACATGAAAGATGTTCTCACAGCGGCAAATATTGATAAACGGAGCAGCTGGCCCTGCCTTCGGGTGCCGCGCTCGCGTTGTCTTTCGCAAACCTCTTTTTCAGACCGAGCCAGGAGGGTTGCCCGAGCAGAATGTGGGTCATTGTTGTCGTCGACGTCTAGGGAGCCCCGACGTGCATCTTGTGCAGGTTCTGAAAGGACGCAATAATCCAGCCCCAATATGTGCCAACACGTTTTATTCATCCGGTCCCTCCAGAGTTGCGCTTCTGCTCACGTTTGACATGATGGAGAGCTGTCATTGTGTGCTTCCAGTCTGTTATCTCATCCGCTTAATTCAGGCCATGTTAATCATTGGGGGAGGGGGGAGGGGCTATTGGAAGGACCATTTATGAGCCTGTGTGATCTTGGCTAAAGGACGGCACAAGGCCATCGGAGTGTGAAGTAACAAAGTACAAGTACTGTGCTGTAGCATCGGCTTGACAATGGCTTGATCGACTTTCCTTTTTATTCCTTTCATGCCGTATCAACCTCTCACACCGTAAGAGCTAGAATGAAAAACAAATATGGCGCCATGAGTCACACTTATCTATGTACATATAACTTCTAACCACAAGCATCAGTTTATAAAAATTCATTCATTCATTCATTCATTCATCTTCCGAGCCGCTTGATCCTCACTAGGGTCGCGGGGGGTGCTGGAGCCTATCCCAGCCGTCTTCGGGCAGTAGGCGGGGAACACCCTGAATCGGTTGCCAGCCAATCGCAGGGCACACAGAAACGAACAACCATGCGCACTCACACTCACACCTAGGGACAATTTAGAGTGTTCAATCAGCCTGCCACACATGTTTTTGGAATGTGGGAGGAAACCGGAGCACCCAGAGAAAACCCACGCAGGCCCGGGGAGAACATGCAAACTCCACACAGGGAGGCCGGAGCTGGAATCGAACCCGGTACCTCTGCACTGTGAAGCCGACGTGCTAACCACTGGACTACCGGGCCGCCCCTGTACATTGTATGTGTCATATAATTTATGCAATGGCTCCTTTAGCGAGTTATTCATCGTGGTAATATCCAATTCGCACAATGGAAATAAACGGAACGGAACAACTCAAATCCGTACCTCCAATCCAATCCCAGCCAAACTGGAATGGCTTCGTGTGAGTTGGCCCGAAATGAATCACCGACATTGCGATTCAGTCCCATGCCTCACAACAGTTGTCTGCCCTCCTCCCCCTCATAAAATGCAAGTAGTATTTATGATGGTGTGGCTTTCTTTTTTTTGTGTGTGTGTGTGTGTGTGGGGGGCGGGCGGTGGAGTGGCGGGTGCTGTCACTCCAGCCGCCTGTTCCCGGGATTTTTCCTCTCTTGATGAATCTCAATTATGCCAAGGTCACCTTTCATTGTGCTGATCTCTGGGCTGCGTTATTAGAACTGGCGGCGTTTCCGCACCGTCGTGGCCGCGCATATTGACAGCCGGCGCCCGGCCTGCAAAAAAAAAAACAAATAAATAAATAAACAGAACACTAACGGCTAAATGAATAAATAAAATGAAAGAGAGTAAAAAAATGCTTGCGTTCTTTCTAATCACGGCACGTCTTTTGACTTGATGGTGTGTCATCATTTTGTCAGCTGGAATGTTTGGAATGTGAGATCACAATGCCTCGTTATTGTTTTTATTTTTCTCGACCCATCTGTTGAGGTTGAGGCTTGGGCTTCTTTTGCAGTAAGTGTTAAAAAAAAAAAATGAGTTCATGAAGCTGCCTGAATTGAGGTCCTAGAGAAGCTGAGTTTGTGAATGACACCATGGTGATGGTTTTCCAAAATTCCAAAAACATTTTTCACTTTTTTTTTTTATTCCAGACAAGACACGCTAGCGGCATGCGTAATTGCTTACCCCCCACCCTCCCTCCCTGTTGTGGCATCTGCAGAGGAGGTGGGAAAAGAGACGCTTTGCCACACAATTGACGCGTTGACAGGCGGCGGTTAGCTGAAACGATAGGGCCACGACGGCTCCCTGATATCACTTGTTAAACAAGCGGCAGACAGTTTACGTTCGGCGAGGTGTCTTATTTGTACCGCCGTCCGCACATTCCTCGCTCGGTTGAATCTCTTTGCCAGACAGAAGATTCCCGGCGAAGATCCAAACGGCAGCAAGGAAACCAAATTGTTGTTGGGTAACTTGGGAGTTTTGCCAACGCAACAGTAGCAAAAAAATAACGTCATCCTGTCAAGATGAAGATGCACGCCGGATTTTGTGGTATTAATATTTTCAAAAGTTGGAGTCGGTTCTCAGGCCTTACCGTCTACAAGAGTTGTCAATCAGACGAATGAATTCATCACGAAGGCTGAAAACTGATGTGAGGACTGCAATAGAGCGAGAGCACGAATCAGTATCCGAATATGTTTTGATTGTTCCAACGATGCGGAGGAGAAAGAATGCGTACCATGCCGTGTTTTGCTCAAAAAGTTCTAAGGATTACCTCCTCCAAGGAAAGCTGTTATCAGGATCCATTCAGCCTCCATCGTTATTTTGGTTGATGTTTAAATTGACCCACACAAAAAGGCTACAAAACCTTTTCAGGGTCTCGATATGCCGGAAACCGTTGTGATTTTTGGTAATAACGTGTATTGTGCTGAAAATGGATGTATTTTGTACGTACAGTAATCGCTGGTTTATAGTGGTTAATGGGGACCAAAACCACCCGCGATAAACAAAAATCCACGAAGTAGCGACCCCTCCTTCCCACGTATAGGTACATGTACATGTGTATGAGTATAAAATATATTTATAAGGCCAAATTGAATGGTATACATGCATGTAGAAGTACATTTTGTAGTAATTAACATTACTTAATGCTGTATACTAATAGATTTAACCCTTGGGTCCTTCAAATGAAAAAAAAACCCCAAAGTTACGCATTTTACCATTTTTGTAATGATGTATTTTATGTTATACAAACATTCTTTTTTTTTCAAACATTCAAAATTTTCAGAGGCATCTGTGCTATCCATACATGTATAGTTTTTATTGGTTCTTTGGGATTTTTCATTCTTTATTTTTTGCAAAAGGAAAAAAAAATGTGTCTGGAGGTCCCAACCAAGCCCTACTAACAATCCCGACCGGACGTGTTCATGTAAAATGCATTGGTTTGAAGCCTCCTGCAAAAAGGCAAACTCATTTGCGATCCTCTGGCGCCACCTAAAAGTTGCACAATTGCAATGACCTCAACCCAACAATGTGGCATGCATACGTCTGTCCAAGCGAAAACAAAGCGATTGAAGTAAAAATCGCATGAAATGCATGTTTACACATTAGGTTTACGATGCATTCAAAAATATGAATTATAATGGGTCTCTATGGTGCAAAATATGTAAATTGTGAAGATTGAGGTATCAAAACGTTTTTTTATTATTGCTGCAATGCCTGAGAATTATCATCCGGTGACGTCATGAAATGTAGGCCATTTTCGAACCCCTCCATAAGTTTCAGCTCTCTCGTGCTTTTCTGACTGCCTTTGCCTTTGATTCAAAGACATCATTTTACATTTATCGCAAGCGGTGGACTACGAGGGTTAAACATGTATAAGTTAGGTTAGGTTAGTGTATGAATAACAAAATACAGTAAACATATAAATGTAGTACTGTATATGTTGCTCTATGTGACTCGCTGTTAGTGGAAAGGTTTGTGGAATTTTTTTTTAATATGTTTGAAAAAATCCGTGATGCACTGAAGCCGCGATAAACAAACCGCGAAATAGTAGGGATCACTGTATATCCAAAAAAAAAATGTCAGTAGTGCCTTAGGGCAAGTAAGAAAATGAATGATCTCTGAGACTAGTTTCACAGATTCATACAAAATTTGGTTTCTGAACACGATGCATGAAAATGTCCCAAGAACTCATGCCCAAGGTTTGGGAGAAAACGTACAACCTGCTACTACATCATTTTTTTGCCAAGATCATGTACAAGTATCGTAGATGCAATCTCTTTTGTGATTGTTCCTGAAACTTTTAAATTTGACCCACAACATAAACGGAGGGTCAATTTGCCCGCGTCTCGCAGAAGTTTATCGTGAAGCACTTGAACGAGTTTAGTCCGGAAAATGGCGGGTGTGAGGTGGAGGACATACATTTCCACGGTTGAGTGGTGTAATCTTCATGAAATAGCGGTAAATAGGCAGAGGAAGCCTAGCGGAGCCGTCGATTAATGCTGCTATCAAATGGTCTGGGACAAAGAAGGGGACGGCTAATGAGCTGGAAAAAGCAGGGCTGTTCACGGCATTAAATGATAGGAGTCGCCCCCCCAAGTTCGTCCACCATGTGGACGCATAGCGGCAAAGGCGAGACAAATATTGGGAGAAGTCACTTTTAGCGGGGAGCTCTGTCTTGACGTGTTTTCGATGGCTCAAGGCGTGCTGCTGTCCAATTTATCTCGTTCCCTTCGACTCCCTCCCCGCCCAATTTCTGGGAGGTCATTTACTGGCAACTTATTTTTTTATTTTACATCCCAGAAATTGCTTGTACATTTGCTCCGCTCGCTCTCTCGCTGTCTCACTCTTGATCTTTATTCCCGTAAGTCCCATTTCATTCTACTCTCTTCCCATCAGTGTATCTCTCGCTCGCCCCTCGCTAGCATAACCATTAAAAAGAATGGGGGGGGATTTTTGCCAGAGCTGTGATGTCATCAAAACAGGGCGTGTCTTGTCCTCATGGTCCCCCGCAAACCCTTTCCACCCCTTCGTAGGACTGTCCTCGAGGTGTCAGGATGGACGAGATGAACTCAACTCGATACGATAGAGAACTCGATAGAGGCCGGTATCAATTTTTGATGACCGGCGGCCCGGCGCACACCTTTTGCTCGCAGTGTCTCATGTTTAATTAATCCAAAGTTCAAACTGTAGGACACCACTGCCAAAAGGAATTGAACGAGAAAAAAAAATCAAACAGAAGGGTGGTAGGAGCAGAAGAAGGTGCAAAGACGAGGAATTTTCCCGTCGTCCTGTCATACCTCTCTGGGGAATAAAGGACATCATTGGGGTATCATGCGCCATGTTTGGCTCAAAATTGGCTCGCTTAAATGGAAATGGACCATTGACTACTATATATACTATATATATAGTATTGGCATACTTCAAACCAAAATGATGTGTTCAGACTCAAGGGCTGAATTTTACCCACAAAATTTTCAGGGGACCCTCAAATGTCCTCCTCCAACCTTCCAATTTTTTTTATCGCGCATGGGTTCTTTGCAGGGCTTTTCCAGATAGACATGCAATACAATTCAATACATGCTGATTTATATAGCGCTTTCACAACAGCGGCAGCTTGTAACAAAGCGCTTTACAAAACAGTTAACATAAAGTAAAATAATAAACACAACACATAACATAAAACAGTCGAGCAGTCCTAACCACTTTTCCGTCACACGCTTTGTTGTTTGAAGCAGTTTGAGATGAAAGAGGAGAGAATCAAAGTGTCCTTTAACCAGTGGATCAGAGACGTCATGCTCAAAATGTGCACACGTCGGCTACAAGCTAAGTTTCAAAGTCAACAAGAAGCTGTAGCATCCATTGACGAAAAAAGAGATTGGTTCACTTCTCCTGTCCCATGGAAATCCATTTCAATTCCAAGCGGCGACTCACGGTTCCAAATGCGCATCGGCGCTCTTCGCCAACGCTCCTCTCTCCTCATCCTCAACTTCAGCGGCCATCCATCCAGCCGCACCAACGCCGACTGTCCAACAGCGCTGACATAGCCACTGAACAAATCGGGGTTGTGAAAAATGCTGCCCATTACTGGCGCAAAAAACACAAGCTCCCCAGGTCTGTCCAGCACCGACAGTCAATGGCGCCGACATTCCTCCCAATCAACATCTGTGCTGGTAGAGGCGTGCTGCCGAGAAGGCGCAACCACCAAGCACAGATACTGCTCCTTTGACGAATGTCGTGGCCAAAAAGCGCTGAAAACAGTCCATATCAGGTCCACACGATGAAACAACAAACAACATGTGACAAAACAAAAGACAAAAACAACAAAAAAGAACAAAAAAGCAAGGCTCTTGAAGAGCACTTGCCGAAGGCTGCCTACTCGGCCGCCATCTTGGAAAAAAAAAATGCATGTCAAATTTAATGTTGCCATGTAAAATAAATAAATAAATGGCCTTGGAGGCTAAATGTTCAAAAACAAATGGGGGTGAGGATAAGCGGTTCAGAAGATGGATGGGTGGATGGGTTGTGTGATTTCTGGTTTAGACACAAATTGATTCTGACTGGATCTATCAGCTATGTCTTCTGACAACAAATATGGCATTGGCGTCTTTACTTGACTTTTCTAAAGAAAAAAAATAGAAAGCCAACATAAAAAAAAAAGCAAGAAAGCTGTTACCACTGCAAGCGTGGACATATTTATCTTACTTGAGCGGAGTGACAGTTGTCTGCGTGGCCATTTCATTTTTACACGCCAACACTGCCGCAGGAACGCCCAAGAAAAAAAAAAAAGTGAATTAATCAAATGCAGAGTGGAAGGCAAGGGTTGAGAAGAGAGGGTAAGGAAGAGGGGTGTCACCGCTGCATATCCCCCGGTGATGCCAGGAATCTGAAGGGACAGCTAAATAAATAAATGTGTTATGTATGACCGAACGGGCCCCGGCGGAGGTTCCGCCGGGCGACTAGTTCGGTCTGAGCCGGGAAGATGCACAAAGACAAGTGCATAAATCAGCACGCAATTAGGACGTCGTGATTTCATTTATGGTACCTGCGAGCGGCCCCCGTGGCACATGCTGGCAGATGTCATTCCTAGCCAATTGATTTTTGCAGCCGATCCCTAGGCCCCTAGCCATCGACCCCCCCACCCCCACCCCCTCCTCATTCCGCCTCGCAAATAGATGACAAAAGCACGAGCCAAATGGCCGCCCGGGTAATTCCTGCATGATAGCCGTCAAATAATGCAAGCGTAAAATCTGACATGGCAGGGGGGGCAAGGACAAGGGAAGGTGCAACCCCAAGAGCTATAAACACCGTTTGTTTGTTTTTGTCTGAAATGAAGCGTGTACAAACGTTCCTGAAAGGTGCCTCCTATGAATCAATCGTGCTGAATATTGACCAGCATGCCACACTCTCTATCTATCTATCTATCTATCTATCTATCTATCTATCTATCTATCTATCTATCTATCTATCTATCTATCTATCTATCTATCTATCTATCTATCTATCTATCTATCTATCTATCTATCTATCTATCTATCTATCTATCTATCTATCTATCTATCTATCTATCTATCTATCTATCTATCTATCTATCTATCTATCTATCTATCTATCTACAAATACATTTTTCCCCCGAATCCGTTTACAGTCATACCTCGGTTTTCGATTTTAATCCGTTCCAGAAGGCTGTTAGAAAACCGGTTTGTTTCGAAAACAGAACCCACGCTCTTTAAAAAAAAAAAAAAATCTTTATTGAGCGGCCCGGTAGTCCAGTGGTTAGCACGTCGGCTTCTCAGTGCAGAGGTACCGGGTTTGATTCCAGCTCCGGCCTCCCTGTGTGGAGTTTGCATGTTCTCCCCTGGCCTGCGTGGGTTTTCTCCGGGTGCTCCGGTTTCCTCCCACATTCCAAAAAACATGCGTGGCAGGCTGATTGAACACACTAAATTGTCCCTAGGTGTGAGTGTGAGTGCGAATGGTTGTTCGTTTCTGTGTGCCCTGCGATTGGCTGGCAACCGATTCAGGGTGTCCCCCGCCTACTGCCCGGAGACAGCTGGGATTGGGAATTGAGCTGAACTGGAACTGAGTTTGAGACCCCTGATTTAGATTGTTCAATGTATCTACCATGCATGTTTTAGGAATGTGGGAGGAAAGCGGAGTACCCAGAGAAAACCCAGGCAGCCACGGGGAGAACATGCAAACTCCACACAGGAAGGCCAGGGCATGGGATCGACGTGCTAACCAGTCGACTACCATGCTCTCTCTCTCTCTCTCTCTCTCTCTCTCTCTCTCTCTCTCTCTCTCTCTATCTACATATAATTTTGAATGTACAAGCACATTATGTCATCGGAAGGTGCTTTACCCACGAATGACAAAGCCACATAAACAATGACACTGATAACATACAAAAGAGATGGACGTGTCTGGTTTTCCATAGCAGGTTGGAGGAACATTTGTCCAGTGACAAAAAGCCTCTCTTTTCCGAACAGTTTCTATTTACTTTTCATCCCAAAACTTCCGTCTGGAAAGTATTGCTCCCCTTCACGCTTAAACAATTTAATTAGTTCTTCTAACTTCGGCGGAACCGTTTGACTCAATCACAAGACACAAAGGATTTGCTGGGAGAAATAGTGTACCTTCAATTCCATGGATGGATTATTGAGTTAATAATATTTATTCTCGATGGCGTTTGAAGCAAATAGGAGGGGCTCTTTGAGAGCAACGCGATCCTTCACGTTACCTGAAAATTGCTTTCAAATTGGAAACCTTATTTCAAGCACTTTGTTTCCGCAAAGTGCTTCGCGAGTTGATATTGCGCGTACGTGGACGTACTGTGTCGTTTGTGCGTGACAAAAACACGATCTGTCGCACATGAGCTCGGAAGAGCGCAGATATACCTTCTAGCTTTGTTGATATCCTTTCATTATGTCACCATTTACGTGTGTTATTTAGCCGTAGTGTACTGAGAAGCCATGACACACAGACGTGTGATACAAGGTGAATGTGTCGCAAGTAGCGGACATTTCCTGTTCTTCTTTATTATAGATCCATATTGGGCTGAGTAGCTTAGGGCATGCCAGATGCGTATCTTTTCACGATGTTCTTGCTACACTGAAAACTTCCATTTCCTTACCTTTTTCCTTCTTCCATTGACACATCGACTGTTGCTATGCTATATGTAAGTACGTAACTAGCATCTTCTTCTTTGATGATTTAGCGAAACAGGATGTGAGAGAAGTGTACGGGTTTCTACCTGTCACGTTGTGCCCGAAGCGATAGAATGATCGCTTTGTGCACAACAAAATAAGGAAGTGGATCCCCGAAATAGCAGACACAGAAAAGGTTTGTCAGAGAACAAACGAGGTTTAATACAAAAACACAAAATACCCATCCGGGAGAAACAACAAAAAGCGCTGGTCAAAAATAAGGACCAGGAATAAATTAAGGAGGTAACAGAAAACGCTTGCGGGAAAAATAGCAAGGAGAATGAATTGGCAACTATAGAAATACACACGAGCGGATATAAAGACGCGCAATTACAGCCACAAGACTTAAGGCAACGAATGGAATTAGTAGTAAGCGAGAGAATTGGCACGGCGTGGAATACTCCGGCAGTATGTCAACTGCCAGAGCGCACAAATAAAGCCCGTGTAATTAGTCCCCAATGGGTGACAGGTGTGTAGGTGGCAACAGGGCCTGCCCCCTGCTGGCAAACACGGGACGTGACACTACCGTTACGTCGCTAAAGCTACGCTTACGTTACACGATGTTCTTGGCAGCTACGGCAGCCCCATTTCTCGAAATGTAGTGCACTGTGGGAATTTTATTATTTTTTTCCTCAGTGTATCGAAGTCTTGCTACATTTTCAGAGTATCCACGATGGGCTAATCAGGGAATGAGAAGACCAAGTCCTGCAAACAGCGCTCATAGTTTAGCATCCCAGTCGGTCACTGATGGCGTCCATCTCAATTTTCGTGTTCTATAAAGCCTTTTTACTGATCAATATTTCTCCCCTTTTTTTTCGGACATGTTTGAATCCAACAGTATTCCAAAGAGTGTTGGAGCCCACATTTGAATCCTCTGAGGAAACCTTTTTGCACTTCTCACTTCCATCTCTCCTTCTGTCTTCTGGAAATTCAAGCCTGATATTTACGGCCTCATTAGAAGAAAATCACAATGTGTGCTTCTCTTCTCTCTTCGCTGTGTACAGGTGAATGTGTATGTTGTGTTAATGGACCTGAGTGCAATCAATCCCCCCCCCCCCCCCCCCATGTATCCATTATTGCTGGTGAAACAACACACATTCCCCCCCATTGGACGAATAAAGGTGATCTGATCTGATTTGTGATACGTAAGAATGCCTTGGCAGGCATTGCCAAAGAAGCCACAAAAAACGACGACAGCCTTTTTCTTGACTGGCAAATGCTTTGTAGGTTTGCACAACAGTCACTTTCTGTCGTCGTTTGGTCGTACATATTTTGTTTGCCTTTCCGACTCCTTAAAAAATGTTGTCGTTGTACTAAGTGTAGAAAAGCCTTTGTCTTTGAAGTTTCGGCTGTTTGCTCAGAATGACGTTCAAACACCGCCGTCAATCGCAATTTGTTATGAAAAACAGAAGCAAAGTTTGTTTGTTTATTTATTTATTTAGTTATGCGGCTGCTATTAAAAACGAATATGGTCGTGTGTACGAATGATGCATGTGTTAATCCAAATTATTGTTGCAAATCAGTCAGAATGTGTGATAAGGCTCAAGCAAATGCCAACAACAAAAAAAAACAATTTCACAGAGGTTGAACTAAACCAACATTAAAAAAGAGGGCAAACGTTTGAAAGCCAGACCTGTTATTATTGTTGTACTCTCTAAAGAAGATTACTTTTGCTGGACATGCATGAGAAAGGAAAAACAAAATGCCAGTGGAGCTATAGATGTCAGCGTGTTTTTGTTGTTTTTTTTTGGGGGGTGGGGGGGACAAGCAGAAAAGTAGTAGAAAGTAAATCAGTCTATCCATATCCAGATACACACACACACTAATTGGACATCAGTCATCAGTCATCTTCCTGACCGCTTGATCCTCACTAGGGTCGCGGGGGGTGCCGGAGCCTATCCCAGCTGTCTCCGGGCAGTAGGCGGGGGACACCCTGAATCGGTTGCCAGCCAATCGCAGGGCACACAGAGACGGACAACCATCCACGCTCACACTCGCACCTAGGGACAATTTAGAGTGTTCAATCAGCCTGCCATGCATATTTTTGGAATGTGGGAGGAAACCGGAGCACCCGGAGAAAACCCACGCAGGCCCGGGGAGAACATGCAAACTCCACACAGGGAGGCCGGAGCTGGAATCGAACCCGGTACCTCTGCACTGTGAAGCCGACGTGCTAACCACTGGACTGGACGCCTCTAGTTGGACATCTGTCATTCTATTCATTGACATGTACTGACACCTAAAATTTCATGCAAGGTTTGAGCACTGCACGAACAACGCCCTTCAAGTTAGGGTTACACCCTCCAACATTACATTTAAAAAAGTGGGAAACCCATGAGAAATGAAGAGAACAAAATGGCAGCCGGGCTAAAGACGACAGTGTGTATTTTGAGCCGAATGAAAAGAAAAAGAAAAAAAATGGCCATTTGAACTGTCTTTTGTTGTTGGTATTGTTGTATTTCAAAAGCTGAGCCAAGCGTTTTTTTTTTCTTTTTAGCTGTGCATCGACGTTGTTCTTTCAAGCCATATATTTGGAGTCCCCTCCGAGACCTTTTTCAACACCACATGCAAGTAGAGTGATATTGCACAGTAAGTAAAAAAAAGAACACACACACACACTGAGGCTAGTGCATTACAAAGAACCAAACAGGCAGCGAAATAGCAGAATAAAAGAATAAAAGCGATGAGATTGATAAAGCGGTGAGGATGATGGGGGAGTAGGAAGAGGTGCCCTCCGCCCCCCGCGGAGTATGGATCCACCAAGAGAGGAAGAATGGGAGGCCATTGCTCTGACTTTAATAATGTACACAGGGCGGCCTTAGTGGTCAGCCATAGGGGGTGACATTTAGAGTCGGGGAATAGAGTAGATGAGGTTAAGCACCTGCAGTGGACTGGTCACAGTTGGGAGGTGGAGTGGGAGGGTGGGTGATACAAGGATGTCGATTCATATTGGCTGGATTAAAAAGCAGCCATTCAATATGTCTGTGGTCGCATCATAAAAGACTTCATGCAAGCGAGTGTAGAAGAATGCTCGCTCTATGGCTAGAGACACGCAAACAAAAAACAAAACTAACAAGTGCTTGGCCGTGGATTTCACAATGCTAATGCGTACCACCGGGCATCGCCGATATTTTCACGCAGCCTCACTTATGAGATTTGATAACACTAATGAAGTCTAATTTTAGTCGTTCTGTGTTACTTTATATTGTTTGAAATTGGTGATATTGTTGATGTTTGAAATGAATTGGTAAACTCTATAACAGTGGTCACCAACATGGTGCCCGTGGGCACCAGGTAGCCCGTGAAGACCACTTGAGTAGCCCGCCAGTGCCTGGACATTGTGATTTGCTAGTAGAAATTATGATTTAAAAATGCAAACATTGGCAGTACTGTGAGACATTTCGAAACACGATCAAAGTCTGACAATTTAAATCATCAAGTATTAAAAATAACCCATCCTCATATTATTGAAGGTATTTTGGACAAATATGTTATTTCAGACGTGTATCAATTTGGTAGCCCTTCACACAATCGGTACACATGAAGTTGCTCTCACCCTCAAAAATGTTGGTGACACCTGCTCTATAATTACCTTTCTTGTCCGTCGCAATGCTTCAGAAGCAATGGATTTTATTCATTCTTTCATTCATCTTCCGTTGTATTTATTTATTTATTTTTGTGGTCAACCCCACGACTGGTCCATCGAAAAAACAAATCACGTACTTGTCAAAACAGGCCCATGACACACAAAAAATAATAATGATAATACATTTTAAAAATGGAAAAAGGTTGGGGGGGGGGGGGCACGGCTAGGGACTTTAAAACGCAAAATGTGAAATCATCCTTGGAACTTATCACGTGATATGATGAATCGCTGGCGTCAGGCGTAATCCTTCTTCCTCCACGATTACGACTTTTCAGGACACACCAAAAATTCAACTCAACTTTAGTACGATAGCACTTGAAAAGTCCCGTTGCTTCATACAAAGTGCTTGTATGTAGAGTAAAGATCAATCAATCCATTAATCGCACGCTCGCATGCGCACAACTTTTGACACAAAATGTTCTGTGCAGTCCTAAATAACAGCTTTATGTTCTCAACGGAAACTAGCACAACAATGTCATTGTGGCTGTTTCCAAAGCTAAACAACCTTTGATGAATTTCCTCCCCAGCATGCAGCCGCAATCTCCCGTCCTATTGAATATGTGACCGAAAAACAGATGGATTCTTTGACCTTCAAAGCAAATCAACAACACGGTGATGATGATGATGAACCCGGTGTGCGGTTGTTCATCATCGACCGCTCGGGTTTTCCTTCTCCAAAATAGTCCCGACAGTGAGCAAGGTCTGGACGACTGCTTGTAACAAAGCTCGCAAACTTTCACCATTAATTCTGCCAACGGTAGAGGTCAAAGCGAGGCAATACAGACTCAAGGAAATGTTTTGTTCATTTGCCCTTTCACATATCAATAATAAATGAAAACACTCCGCTTTTCACTGGGGATGGGGATCTAAGATCGCCTATTTTCAAACATAATTCTTATTTTATTTTTTAATTTGTGTCCCCAAAAAGGCCCTAACCGCCTAAAAAAGAAAATGGGAATTGTAGTTTGCTTTACTCTAATACTTTTTCTTTTTATCTTGCACCCGGAAAAAAAAAACCTACCATGAAAAAAACTAAAACTAAAACTAATAAACACTCAACTAAAATGAAGCATGTTTGACAGCATTTTAAAAACTAACAAACTTTAAATTAAAATGAGCTGAATTCAAAAAGCAATAGTCAAAACGAATTAAAAACAATGTCAATGAAAAATCCCAAACTATTAATAATAACCCTTTTGCACATTGTTCATTCATTCAAACACAGAGAGCGGTGAACAAATTGACAAATGAGTGTTATCCCGCTCACAATCAAACATGTTCAACCCTCTCAGTGCAGTCTAGCGCGCTTACTCAAAGATAACTCCTTTATTAGGCCTTGTTTTCAAAGGCTTCCTTTTAGGGGGGGGGGGGGGTGTTATCGCGATCATGTTCATTCCGTACGCCGACCAGGCAGTCAGAGCCCTACTCGATTCACTGTAAGCGTGCACTTGCGCATCGCAGTTTTTTTTGTACGGCGTGGCAGATTTACTCCTGCCGCCTTTCCGAGTAGCACGGGATTTCCGCTGCGGCCTCCGGGAGCACTATTTCACTCCACGGATGACATTTGCCCAATTATTAGGTCCTCTAAGCAACCTCAGAGGCTTCCCGGCCCGGCCGTGTCTCATCGTAAATGAGCCGCCATGCCGATACTCTGCCGGATGATCAATGGTTGACTCCCTGAAGGACGATAACAATGCCACATTTTTAAGTATACTTTGATTACTACTGTCGCACGCACACATACACACACACAAACACACCATTGGGCAAAGAATGATGTGTTGTAATCTGAGCATCACAATATATCTACCCATTCACACACATAATGAAAAGAGCTGATTGCGAATCCAGCTTGGAGGTGGTCTAAGTTGTGGCGCAGGTGATGTAACGGGATTTAGGTGGATTTTATCAAGGAGGCTTATTTGCGAAAGACATCTTACCCCATTGTGGCTACAAGTCAAGTCAAGTCAAGAGTATTTATAGAGCACTTTCAAACAGCCATCGCTGCATACAAAATGCTGTACATGGAGCGATTTAACATGCAGAATAAACAGTACGACGAAATGGTAATAAATAAGGCGGTAGAAAGCACCAAGCGGTAGAATCATGCTGAGTCGAATGCCAAAGAATACAAGTGAGTTTTGAGGAGGGCTTTAAAGATGGGCAGCGAGGAGGCTTGCCGAATGTTCAGTGGGAGGTCATTCCAGAGAGAGGGACCAGCAACAGAAAAGGCTCCATCCCCTCTGAGCCTCAGTTTAGTTCTTCGTACTTCTAACAAAGACTGGTCCGGAAACCTGAGGCGCCGGGCAGGTGTGTAGGGGCGGATGAGCTCAGAGAGGTAAAGTGGCGCGATATTATTTAGAGATTTGAAAACAAAGAGGAGGATCTTGAAAATACTGTAACTCTAAAATGAATGGGGAGCCATTGAAGGGATGCCAGAGTAGGAGTTATATGCTCCCTCTTACGAGTACCAGTCAAGAGGCGAGCAGCGGCATTCTGGACCAGCTGAAGGCGCTTAATGGAGGACTGGCTGACTCCAAAGTACAGGGCATTACAGTAATCGAGCCGGGATGTGACAAAGGCATGGATTACTGTCTCAAAGTGTTCATGTGAGAGGAAAGGTTTTATTACTACAGTTACATTAACCTCCATTAGCTGTTCATACAAAGTGTAGCGAACAAATTCTGTCGTGGAATGCGCGCATTACGGGTGGTCAACCGGTGTCGGCTCCTTTTTGCCGCAGAATATAAGATATAAGATATCCTTTATCAGAATCAGAATCATCTTTATTGGCCAAGTATGTAGAACACACAAGGAATTTGTCTCCGGTATAACACGCTGCACTAGTATCATCGTAAACAACAAAATCATTGAACCTTAAATGAACCATTTTAGAGTAACCAGTAGTTTTGTAGTACCATTTTGTGGTGCAAGAAGAGTGACTATGTCAGTGACTGTTTAAGGAGTTAATGGCTAGAGGGAAGAAGCTGTTTAAGTGTCTACTGGATTTGGTGCGCATGGATCTGTAGCGTCTGCCTGAGGGGAGTGGCTGAAAAAGGTGGTGGGCAGGGTGCGGGGGATCCAGGAGGATTTTCCGTGCCCTTGTCTTGATTCTTGCAGTGTGCAAGTCCTCAAGAGTGGGAAGGGCGGTGCCAACGATTTTTTCTGCCGTCCTAACTGTCCGTTGAAGTCGGACAGTTAGTCCCACACTGGGGAAATTTACGTATGTTATATGTTTTACCTGATTGTGATGGCCTGGCAGGCGGCCCTGTGATCGAGTGGTTAGCGCATCGACCTCACGGTGCAGAGGTCGTGGGTTCGTTCCCAGCTTCCGGGCCTCCTGCGTGGAGTGTGCATGTTCTCCCCGGGCCTGCGTCGGTTTTCTCCGGGTACTCCGGGATCCTCCCACATTCCAAAACCATGCGTCTTTCGGCATGCGTACGCCACACGAACACGCGCGTGTTTCTTCGCTGTTTCAAGCGGCTTCTTCTCCGAGATGACCTCTCGGCGACTTGGCTGCGTTCTAAACATGCTTTTTGTGCTCAGCATTCCCTCTTCCGTGCTTGGATCTGTGACACAAACCTAATGCCATCCTGAAGCCTCTGCCTACAGCACGCAGAATGCAAGGGTCGGGGTTTTTCTTCCTGATTTTTCTTATACCGAACAACTCATGCTACCAAATTGGTCTTGAAAGTGATCGCCTGTTTATAGTGATAGATTGACGCAGAATCTTCGCCCAACGCTGCATACAGTGAAGTTCTCCATCCCTACACGTTTCTACAGTGTGTATCTCTCAAAGACAAAAATGCCCTTATATTATGCGTTGGAGATGGTGGAAGTTGAACGCCCTGCGTGTGAATATCGAGTGACGGGCCATGCTCGAACGGATATCGCGTCGGAGAGTATCGCCATCGGAGCATCTTAAGAAGACATTTAGGTCACAGCTAATCAGCTGTCTTTCTCCTGGCTCATTACTGTACACCGCCAGCTCATAAACAAAAGGCCGCATACACGCTCACCTGTTAGCGCCCGTCCCCCCCACCTCACTTACCCACCCAGCCTCCATTAGGTCTGCATAATGCCTGCTAATTATGTTTGCTCATCTATAAGCCTTCATTATGCTCCGAGCTGATAATTAGCTGGGTGAGAATTCACATTCCCCGTTAACTTGGCCGCGAAAAGTGCCTACTCTCGTCCCCTCAGGAGCCGCCTGGCATTATCTAGCTTTAAGAGCATGCGTACCAAATAGAACAACTGGAGAAAAGGAGACCAAGGTAAATCGAAAATAATCCAAGATAATCTGTGAAGGTGCCGGCAACACGACGGAGATATTATGCACAACGCTGAAATTGGTATTAGGCTCAATTGTGTGCAAATATGTTCCTTGACATGTGGCCATTTTGGGGTCTTTTTGTGCAGAACGAGAGATCTGGATTTTTAAAATCCAAAATTTTCAAATCAAATGTAGTTTGTTGTTTCTTCAACCTGCAAAACTACGATCACTTTGCAACTTTAAATGTAGCACTTATGTCGACACTGAAAACTAAAATATATGCTGCATTCATTTCATTGGATTTCATTTTCAGAAATAAAATCATCAGAAACATTTTTTTAAGTATATAAAAATATTAAAATACATACATAAATCCAGATGATTCTATTGTGTGCAGCGACTTGACAAATTAAAAAGGACGAAATTCAGCACAAATCGTTTTCGGTGCATCATGAAATTGATCTCAAAAACGCATGTTGGCAAAAAAAAAAGCAGTTAGCCTTCAGTGTTGGTTTGAAGCAACCACCAAGGCTCACTTGGCCCCGTTTCCAGGTGTCCTTCTAACTTGTTTTCGAGCTTTTAGATTTTATTTATTTATCTATTTTTAAATCCATACATCAAGTCGGTGCTGGTGTCGCGGTACATTTACCTGCAGACATGGGTTCAGTTCCCACTCAGTGATCGTGAATATCAATTCCAGGAAGCATAATACACAAACCTCGGAATGGGAGATTTTTGCGATCCACGGATGCCAGACTTTAGGAGTTTCATCCACGCTTAAAACCAAATCCTTCTGGAGCTCACCGTATGCAGCAAGGCATGGTCAAAGTTGAGTGCGAGTTTCAGTCAACGACGAAACCCAAATTCAGGGATGAAACGTTCAACTTCCACAGAAGTGGACACAAATAAAAGGTCGTCGTGTTCATTGTTGCATCAGTGCACAAGTGTACCGGTCTGCATCACGAAGGAGACTCCGGCAATGTGTCTTTTTGTTCCCGTGGGACGTCACAGCTGAGTGAAACCGAGCGGATTCTTGAGGGGACTGCACCCTTTTCCGGGCCATCAATAATGCATTACACACATATGTGAACACAAATGTGAGGTTTCAATATGGCCGTCTGCTGAGTGGCATTTCCTCCCATGCCTGGCAACGGCGGGCGGGCCTCTTCTCGGGGTCAGGACCCCAGGGACGGGGGGCCCTGTTTGCTGGCCAGGAGAGAGGTCATTTATGGAGGCGTGGTTGAAGTTGGAAAAAAAAAAGGCGCCGGCGCAAATGCCAACAGATGAGTGAAATGTCATCCACAGATGGTCGCGCGATGGATGGTCTCGCAGTGGCGTTATTGTAAAATGAGCAGGAATAGCACCTGTTCGTGCCATTTTTGATGGCCTTGTAACACGCAGATCCAAAAATTGAGAAAGAAAAAAAAACACAAGAAAATATGAAACAAGAACACGCAAGATGCAACATTTATTCAGGTCAAGCGTCACATGGGAGCGACGGTGCATCCCAGTTGACTTTATGCAGACTTATAAAGCCATTCACACGAGCAATCTGCGTGTGTCTTGTCACGGTGGTTTGCAGCGTTTGTTGGGCACCCCCATTTCATGATGCTAAGGGGCAAAATTGAAAAAGTAGCATCATTTTGCAGATTTATGTGTATGAAGAAAGCCCTCAAAAAATATAATTTGACTGGAAAACAATGAAGACAAAAAAAAAGCAATTTCATTTCTCATCACAGCCATGCTCCCAGCACATGCAAATACAAAAACTTGATTTTTTTTTGTGGTAAATTTGTGTTGTCTGTCGATTACTAAGTGGTTCAAAATCAGTAGAAGTTGCACAAAATCTCCACGTTTGTCATAGAAGGACACATCTAAAAAAGGCCACAATAACCCTAAAATACCAAAACGGCTTTCCAGCCATTATGATATTATATTGATATGATAGATATTATAGCTCATCTATGGTCACGAGCTATGGGTCGTGACCGAAAGAACGAGATCCCGGATACAAGCGGCCGAAATGAGTTTTCTCCGCAGGGTGTCCGGGCTCTCCCTTAGAGATAAGGTGAGAAGCTCGGTCATCCGGGAGGGACTCCGAGTCGAGCCGCTTCTCCTCCACATCGAGAGGAGCCAGATGAGGTGGCTTGGGCATCTGATTCGGATGCCTCCTGAACGCCTCCCTGGTGAGGTGTTCCGGGCATGTCCCACCGGGAGGAGACCCAGAGGAAGACCCAGGACACGCTGGAGAGACTATGTCACCCAGCTGGCCTGGGAACGCCTCGGGATCCCCCGGGGAGAGCAGGAAGAAGTAGCTCGGGAGAGGGAAGTCTGGGCTTCCCTGCTAAAGCTGTTGCCCCCGCGACCCTGCCCCGGATAAGCGGTAGAAGATGGATGGATGGATGGATGGATGGATGGATGGCTTTCCAGCCATGGGTCCTTAAGACTATTTTTGTAGATCCACTTTCCAAGTGAAACTGATTCCTTGCGCGGAATTTTCAAAACAAAAATTCAATTCAATTATTTTATTTTATTTTTTATTTTTTGTGGGTTCACTGATGATAAACAGACCTGCCAAATGTCATGGTACTCACCGAAACTGGCTTTCCAAAAGCATCTGAATCTCTTGGACACCTTTATCTTTGAGGACCATCTCAGTTCAAAACTTGAGCCCTGGAAATCTCTTCAATCTCTGACTGCTTCCCTTACCTCTATGCTTTTTCAAACCAGCAGTCTGGAAAACAAAAAAAAAAAACTAGTGAAATTTACATTTGCATTCCAATAATCCTAAGTGTGATACAAGAGAAGTCACTTTTGGAAAATAACGCGATTGTTGTGTTGTTGTGTTCAAATAGCTACGAACAAGAAGGAGGGAGAGAGTGAAAGGAAGAAAGAAAGAGCCGTTGGCCTTGCAGAAACGCAACAAGGAGGCTACACGCTTTGCATCACTGGCTCGCGTCTTTTATGAGCTTATGACTTCACACTGTGTGGGAAAAAAAAATCCCACCCGGCTGTCAAGGATTTTTTTGCTTATCAGGATGTCACATTGAATCGCGTTCCCCTTAGGTGATGTGATTCTCGTCGATCAGAGATGCCGCAACTTTGGTTGAGCGGCGCAAGAAGGCTTGCGGGGGCTTTACTTGTCCGGGGTCAGGCGTGAGGTCCGACTACAGCAGGGGTGAAATGGTTTGATTCATGTGAGGCAGGAAAAGGTATAAGGATGCTTGGAAACCTGAAGTCAGAACAATCGGTTGAATCTAAACATGTTCAACAGTGGGCGGCCCGGTAGTCCAGTGGTTAGCGCGTCGGCTTCACCGTGCAGAGGTTCCAGCTCCGGCCTCCCTGTGTGGAGTTTGCATGTTCTCCCCGGGCCTGCGTGGGTTTTCTCCGGGTGCTCCGGTTTCCTCCCACATTCCAAAAACATGCGTGGCAGGCTGATTGAACACTCTAAATTGTCCCTAGGTGTGAGTGTGAGTGCGAATGGTTGTTCGTTTCTGTGTGCCCTGTGATTGGCTGGCAACCGATTCAGGGTGTCCCCCGCCTACTGCCCGGAGACAGCTGGGATAGGCTCCAGCACCCCCCGCGACCCTAGTGAGGATCAAGCGGCTCGGAAGATGAATGAATGAATGAATGTTCAACAGTGTATAATGCAGATGCTGGGAAAACGAGTAGCCGGATAACTGAAGTCCCCCCAAGTAAGGAAAACAGGTTCGTGGTAGTATTAGAACATGACAATATGGCTCAACTATCGTCTCGTTACTGTCAGAAAATATGAATGTCGTGTTTCCTTGACGGATGTGCGTCGACATTATTTTGGCTGACTCTATATTAAAATACAAAGTCGTTTATTAAATACAGTCGAAATTTATTACGGCGTACCCCGAGGGACGTAACGAATCTGTACGTTAAAACGCTAGTAAGTTGTAACCATTTGCAATAAAATGGCCGCCAACTATGATACGGTTTGAACATTTATGGACGTATGAACATGTAATCCGGTATAGATATGTCAAGTAAAATTACGTGTATATGAGGTATAAATGGGCGGCCCGGTAGTCCAGTGATTAGCACGTCAGCTTCACAGTGCAGAGGTACCGGGTTCGATTCCAGCTCCGGCCTCCCTGTGTGGAGTTTGCATGTTCTCCCCGGGTCTGCGTGGGTTTTCTCCGGGTGCTCCGGTTTTCTCCCACGTTCCAAAAACATGCATGGCAGGCTAATTGAACACTCTAAATTGTCCCTAGTTGTGAGTGTGAGTGCGAATGGTTGTTCGTCTCTGTGTGCCCTGTGATTGGCTGGCAACCGATTCAGGGTGTCCCCCGCCTACTGCCCGAAGACGGCTGGGATAGGCTCCAGCACCCCCCGCGACCCTAGTGAGGATCAAGCGGCTCAGAAGATGAATGAATGAATGAATGAGGTAAAAATGATTTTATTAGACATGAAACAACTGTAGCATTCCTACTCCATCTCTGAAAACATTCAGTCTGCAAATGTTACCTGCCATACGCAACTGCCAGTGCCGCCGACGTCTGGCAGACTCCCTTTCGAAAGTGAGAGACAATTTCAGACTTTACCGACAGCGAGATTTGCTTCTGTTTACCAGATATGTATTCAGATCTTGTGCTCATAACCGTGCCGTGCCTCCGTGAGCTACGGCAGGAAGGACACTTCGGGTAATGTACCGCGTCGATCGGTATCTTTGCTAAGCAACGGAAGAGAATCCCGCGCTGTACATTTTGTTCATAAGCAAAGTCACGGCGGCAGTTAGCTTCCCGCCGTTCGTTGTAAGGAAGACATTTTCACTATTTTGTGAGAAAAATCCGGTCGTTATTATCAAGTTTACATTATAAAAATGTTCGATGTAAGCAAATTCGGCTATTGGAAATTGAATGACCTTAAATCGGGACTTTGAAATGTGAACGTTATGGGGATACAAATGTTGTTAACGGGGCATGTTAAAACGAGGTTCGACTGGAGCATTTTAGGCCATGTCGAAAAATTCCAACCATTTTTTTGGTGTTTTTTTTCGTAGCGGAAACAGCAATTTGATGAAGAACAAATCTAAATGCTGTCAAAAAAAAGCTTCCAGGAAGCAAAGGCAATGCTTTCTAGCTAGCTCGTAGCATCGGCATCAGTCGGGTGCATGACTTGGTTGTGACTGTCATTTTCTTTAATTTACTGATACAATTACTCCAACTTCTAACGTCAATGACCGCGTGTCAAAGCGTTCTCAATGTAATTTGCTGCATTCATTCTTGAGTTATTCGGCTGAGCTTACAGATGACTGACGGAAAAATCAACATCATAAAAAGCGGAAACGATGCCTGAAAAACTAATGCCATTCAGTCTGTTAACGCATTTAAATTAGGGACCATAATAAGATGCATAAGGAATACATAAACCCACTCACACTTAGAGTACACAAATCCAGTCGCTTTTGTTTGGCAGTGTACACTTGAGGAGCAAATAAGGCTTAGCCTTTGTTGGCGCAATCTGGTTAAGAGTTTATGCAGAATTCACAGCAAGTGTGCAAAGTCAAACAGTGTCAAATTTATGCTAAGTGCGCACATGCCATTGTGTACGAAAGGATTTAAATTCTATCCGCCCGGGCGAACAAAGACACAATGCCTCAGGTTCTTGGAGGAAACAAAAAAATAGAAATCAATAAAATAAATACAATTAAACACTGTTCGTAATTAGTAAGCCAAGGGGAAGATGCTGTCCGGCGACATCATCGTCACGCGGGGCCGCAGCGTAAGGGACAATTTGAGGCAAAGTGGGATGTTTTTTAGTTCAACAAATGTCCCTCAGAGGCAGAGTTGCACCAGAGGCGATAATCATCTGCTTTGAGTCAAATCTCAACAGGCAGAGCCCAAGAAGACGAGTTTTCTGCTTTAGTGAATTTGGCGAGAGCCTCGCAAAACGCTGGAAAGGAACTGAGAGGAAGGCCTGCCGAGACAAATTGAAATTTCAACAAGTCTTATCATCCTCTTGCTTCTTCCATCCGCGGTCAACCACTTCTGCCACTGCATCCTGTTTATCAAACCATCAATGCATCTTCATTTGTATGGCACTTTTCAAACAGGATAGGCAACTCAAAGTGCTTTACGTGAGTTAAAAACAACCCGACAACCCCCCCACCCCGACACCAAATTAACCCCTCGACAATCAAGATTCACAGACACATACACCCACATTGACCATTACTGACATTACTGAGTTTTACGATCATTTTGGCCATTAAAAGACCTCTAAAGACAAACTTGCCCTAGAGATTCATTCATTCATTCATCTTCTGAGCCGCTTGATCCTCACTAGGGTCGCTGGAGCCAATCCCAGCTGTCTTCGGGCAGTAGGTGGGGGACACCCAGAATCGGTTGCCAGCCAATCGCAGGGCACACAGAAACGAACAACCACTCACACTCACACCTAGGGACAATTTAGAGTGTTCAATCAGCCAGCCACGCATGTTTTTGGAATGTGGGAGGAAACCGGAGCACCCGGAGAAAACCCACGCAGGCCCGGGGAGAACATGCAAACTCCACACAGGGAGGCCGGAGCTGCAATCGAACCCGGTACCTGTGCACTGTGAAGCCGACGTGCTAACCACTGGACTACCGGGCTGCCCTTGTCCTAGAGATCCAGAATTTATTATTATTTTTATTTTTTTATTTTTTACAACGACATATAGTGTGTATAAAGGGCTTAAAAAACACATGCCTGAAAAGACACAGTTAGTCTGCCGTTCTGTCTCGGCAATTGGCCATTTCTGTTATCTTATGCGAGCCATTTTGACCAATTGCTCCCAAATTTGAACCTCCTGAACCAGATAAACGGGTGATGGGCTGTTGTGAAGGATCAAAGTATTCGTCATTCCGTCAGGGGGGAGAGTCAAGTCAAGTCAAGTCAAGTCAACAGTATTTATAGAGCACTTTCAAACAGCCATCGCTGCATACAAAGTGCTGTACATGGAGCAATTTAACATGCACAATAAACAGTAAGACAAAGTCGGTAATAAAGGCGGTAGAAAGCACCAAACATTAAAATCAAGAACAAATCTAAGTCATGCTGAGTCGAACGCCAAAGAATACAAGTGAGTGTTGGGGACGTTTCCAGACTTGCCATAAAACACCATCCATCCATCCATTTTCTGTTGCGGGGGCGTGCTGGAGCGCATCGCAGCTGTCATTGGACAGTAGCAGCAGGGGACACCCTGAACCTGTTGCCAGCCAATCGCAGGGCACACATAGACGAACAACCATCCGCGCTCACACCCACACCTCGGGACTATTTATAGTGTTCCATTAACCGGCCATGCATGTTTTTAGAACATGGTAGGAAACCAGATTACCCGGAGAAAACCCATGCAGGCACGGCGAGAACATACAAAGGAAAGCCCGAGCCGCAATCGAACCCTACACCTCTGAGTTGTGAGACCGACGTGCTAGCCAGACGACCACCGGGCCATAAAGCACGAAACTCAAAATTCTTTAGCACCATCAAGTCCAATCCGCAGTAAATGTCTTGTGTTTGCGATATGTGAATCCACTACTGCCAGCTGGTGGCAGAAATGTGTAGACACGTCTCACACGTTCGATAACCCACCTCGTGATACTCTCCTTCCAACTCTGTGTACTGGCACCAAAGCTTCCAATCCCCCTCGCCACTTTAATCTTCTATAGAATTCCGAGATGGGAGGCGTTTTCTTGTGTCGAATCGGAACGGTGAATGGGCTCTTTTTACAGTAGCGCCGAGCTCGCGCAAGCGCAACCACAGTCTAATCTCTGGAGACAAAGAGGAGCAACAAAGCATGAGGTCGCCGTGAAATGAATAAGCTTTTAACACCGCTGTTGATAGAACGGCTTTTCGGAGTTCTTGATACACTCTTACCTGCATAAGTGGGTCAGCTCGGAGGTGTTTTCGAAGCAGATATGAGATCTGGGCTCCGGCGATTGTGACTTGATGGGTTCAATCACTTACTGAGTGATGCTCATCCATAGCAGGAGGGAGATGGAAGGCAAAAGGGGAAGCAGATAGCAAGTAGCCGCGTCCTTCACTTGAAGATATGAAATAGAGTGGAAGTTTTAGGGTCTCAATGCAGGATTAGGGCTTCAAGGTGGGGTTTCAAAGCAGCGTTATGGGTTGAAGTTAGTGCTTCAGGCGAGGTTTAGGGTTTTAAATTGGACTTTCAAGGCAAGTGAAGGGTTTTAAAGGGAGATTAGTGTTTTAGCATTTAAGCTAGGTGAGAGGGTTTCATATTCAGGCCTCAATCCCAGGTTGTGGCGGCAAATGTGTGGTTCAGGACAAAAGTTAGGGTTTTATATCAGGTTTCAGGGTTTCGGTTATGTTTTTTGTTGAGGTTACATTTGGTTTGGTGCCCTCGTGTGTCCTTTTTGTCTCCACCTGTTCTCGTCATCCGTGTCCCTTGTGTTTAACCAAACGGTTCCCTCGACCCTTGGTGTCTTGTCCAGGTGTTTCTTGTTGTCTCGACACTTTGTTTGGATTTAGTTGCCTGGATTCTGTCAGTCTTTCGTTGGATCGTTGTGAGCTATTAGTGTCAGTGTGCTCCTGCCACAGTTTTTTGTTTGTTGATACTTTGGTTCCTTGTGATTTTCAGGACTTTGTTCTAGTAATTCAGTTGTTTTTGTTTTTTTGTTTTTTCAAGGGTACCCCTGTTTGCATTTTTGTTGAATACATCTTGGTCAATCCACCCCCGCTCCTCCCTGCCTCCCTGATTTTTGGGGTCTTCCCACTACCACCTCGCAAAACTTGACAGTTTCACTTCTATTTCTTCATAAATTGCTCCCGATGCCCTTTCGCCAAAATGCTGATGCTATGAATGAGAAGAAGCATTTATTCGAACTTGGCTGTGTTGAATTCAATTATGTCACTTAATAGGTCAACTCATTCTTCTTTTTTTTTTTTAACCCCCCCAGCCCATGGGGGAAATCTTTTTTTATTTATTTTTTGTTGTTATTTTTAAACAAATCAAATTCTACTTTGGGTCTCCAAAGTCTCTTTTATGACTTCTCACTTGTGTTTGGTGCAGAGTCAACATGACACCTCTGCTGATTTCTGCTGCATGCGACATCACAACAAATCAGCCTCAACGTCGTCTCGTCAATATTTCCATTACCAGTCAGACAGCAGCCTCTTGTCAGACATGTTTTTCTACTTGTACTTTCTCATCTTTTCTGCTTTGTTTCACGTTGTGATCACATTTTCTGATGAAGTTGCTTCAGTACTGTCAACGTCCCAAAGGGAGGTGGAATAAATGCAATTTATAACGCGGCTTGTTTTCCAATCGTCTCTCTTCTCGCGTTCAATCGCGAGCCAACACTGAGCCGGCGCTAAATAAACACTAGCAGCGGAGATAACTCGGGCTGAAGAGCAAATACGCCCTACCGAGAGAGTTCATGCAGGATTTATAGCGTTCTGTTGAACGTTAGGGTTAGCATTTCAAGTTGATCGATTCTCTGAGTTCAAATTGTAATCAAAGGTTTTAAAGTAGTTTCATGGACAAGAGCTAAATTCATTTTTTTTAAAAATGCTATTTTGATTGATGCTTGGACCAAACTCACACAACCGTTAATCCAAGGCACACCCCGAATCTTTTCTCTAAAGTCTGCTCTCGAATCCAGTTGGGTTCTTTCCCCTTACGATAAATTGTAACAACAACAAGACGGTCATTGGAGTACCAGTCCCAGGGAGGAGATGAAGCAACTCAGGTCAGTCCCTCTTTCGGAGGTCAATAGGTACGATCGCTTCAGCCTGGCGGAACCTCTATCAGGGGGTTGGCAATCAATGCAAATTGACCATTGGAAGTCGAACTTTGAGTTCAAAACATTTCGAATGGACATTTTCCGGGTGTTAGTTTTTCTTCCATTCAAAACATGCAGACAAATTTAAAGTGAGATGAGGAAAAAAAGTTGATTGTTTCAAATGATCTCATTGACTCATTCATTCATACATTCATCTTCCAAGCCGCTTGATCCTCACTAGGGTCGCGGGGGGTGCTGGAGCCTATCCCAGCTGTCTTCGGGCAGTAGGCGGGGGACACCCTGAATCAGTTGCCAGCCAATCGCAGGGCACACAGAGACGAACAACCATCCACACCCACACTCACACCTAGGGACAATTTAGAGTGATCAATCAGCCTGCCATGCATGTTTTTGGAATGTGGGAGGAAACCGGAGCACCCGGAGAAAACCCACAAAGGCCGGGGGAGAACATGCAAACTCCACACAGGGAGGCCGGAGCTGGAATCGAACCCGGTACCTCTGCACTGTGAAGCCGACGTGCTAACCACTGGACTACTCATGTTATTTTTATTCAAGAAGGATGAAATATTATCTCGATAAATTAAGATGGGTTTTTTTCAACAAAAGAAGACCAATTTGTGAAAGCGTTTGGAGGGGGGGGTGTATTTAATGAGAAGGAATGTGATTAGTTTTAATTGAAAAAAATGTAAGTAATTTTGAGCAAACAAAAAGCAAGCTTTCAGATTTTTTTTGTAAAAAGTCACAATAAAATTATTATTAATATTTTAAGGAGAAAAAAATGTTAATCCTAGTCACTCAACTCATAAAGTTGAATTGAAAATGAATTTTTAAATTTTCAAGAAAAATGTCACATATGTAAGAGTTGTTAAATATTTGTCTCTTTGGTCTGATTTCTTTTAATCGTCGGCGTAGTATTTGGTGCAATCTGTCCTTTCCATGTTCTTATTAGCTGCTAAAGCGGAACAATGAATTGCCCTTTAAGTCCCCCTTTTTATTTTTATTGTTTGACTTTATCTTTCACAAGGCATTCAGTTGTTCATTGTCTGCTGTTATCGCAGGTAATTTGTGCTTGTTTTTGTTGTGGCGTGACATTTTTAGACTGAGGCTGGCGGTGGCGCAAAGACGGCACTTCCTGTCAGTCCCACGGGATCTTTACATGAAGACTCGGGGCGATGATAAAAAGGTCAGTTGTGGCCCGACAAAGGCAAAAAAGGGTGAGAGGGGACATAGCATGTGTTAAATTAAAAAAAAAAAAACATAACAGGAAGCAGGCGGCAAACAGAGATTTAATAGCAGTCCAGTGGGTGTAAAGGCAGCATGGCCGTGGGGGATATAGAGGAAGCAGGAACATCACAATAATAACCCCAAACCAGTTCGGGGCTGTTTTTCAGTTAAGGGAAGATGGTAACGTGTCAGCACAAAGCTCTTACCCGCCACCGGGCTTTGATTTTGGCCACCAGCAAATAAAAGACATTGTGAGCTTGGCAGAGGTCATTGAGATTGATGGGAAATAAGGTTGGATATTTTTGAGGGGGGGGCGGGGTGGGGGTGTCAATTAGGAAATATATATATTTTTTTAAGTCAACTTAAAGAGATTTTTTTCTTTCTTAAGCCTGTCATGCAGCCTGTAACCCGATAACATAATAAGCTGTCCACTGGAATAACCGCTGTCCCTGAAAGGGTTAAGTTAAACTCTTCCAGAAAAAAACAAAAAAATTGCAAGAATAGTCATCTATTTTTTTTTAATAAAAGAAAAACAATAATAATTTTTCACGATACATTATAAACTCATGACAATTTGGTTACATGTGTTAGAAGAAAATGTGAGTGTTGCTTGCCACTGCCCAAATGTAAAAAAAAGAAACAACTCTGCATGTCCATTTTAAAAATAAAGTCTGATTTAATTCCAGAAAAAAAAGTTGTAAATTAAAAAAAAGGTTTTGGAAAAAGGAATTACAAGGGAAAAATAGAAAAAGTGCAAATGTTTCGAAAACAAAATGTTCTTTTTCCAAGATTAAAAGGATCATGATTTTTTTCTCTTCAAAAATGTCGAATCTCATGGCAATAAAGTCACATTTGAGATCATAATATGAGGTAAGAAAATTCCTTTACGATCTCTCTGTATCATGTGTGTCACTTATACAGAGCCCTGTTCCGCTGTGATTGGTGACCCATCAGATAAAGTTCCACCGCCGCCACCAAAAAAAAGTCATCATAATTTGAACTCGCACGCTTGACATGCATTCAATGATTTCCTTTGAGTTTTTTTTTTTTCCAGCACATATTTAGAAAAAAAAAAACAACTTTTTGGGATGTTAGCGGTTGCTGATAGCAACACAACACCTGTGCCCAAGTCCTGTAAGTTGGCGCAAACGTGCGCTAATTGCTAATTTGGGTGACCTACTTTAGCCTAATGACGGATGACTTAATTGACTAATTAAGTAGCTAACAGGTGTGTGTAATTGCCAGGCGCTCCAGAGACTTGAAAGGGGGGACGGTGGCCATCTATAGCTTGATGGGGGGAACATGTTGGTGATTAACACTCTCCACTGTGCAGTCTACCTTTTTGCTTTTTAATTTCATGGAACAACACCATGCCGATGCTCCCATTAGGGCTGTTGAGTTGGGGTGTTGGCTTGAGTTGGAACTAATTACAACTAATCAGAAGCAAATTAACAACAGCCATGTTGGTTTGAAGCGGACTTTTTTTTTTGTTGCACCAAATCGGGTCACATTGAAAAGAAAAAATTTACTGCAGAATAAAGTTTGAGAAGAACGTCATCCAGTAGATTAGCCTTTTAATACTTGAGCTGAGGTACAAGCTTGTTTTTGCTCAACTTTCAAAGCCCTTACTGTTGTCAAACAAAGCTGCCCAACATGAACCCAAACCTAAACCCCAGCAACGAATGTAATCCCCTAACATCACCACAACACCATCTTAAAGATGCTGTGAGCATTTTCACGACCTCAGATTGGGTCACAGCTACTTGTATGGGATTTCCCTATGTCAGTCATTCCCAACTTTTATTGAGCCGAGGCACATATCTATCCATCCATCCACCCATTTTACGATCTGCTTCATCCTCACAAGGGTCGCTCACCAATTAAGTTATTCATTCATTCATTCATTCATCTTCCGTACCGCTTGATCCTCACTAGGGTCGCGGGGGGTGCTGGAGCCCATCCCAGCCGTCTCCGGGCAGTAGGCGGGGGACACCCTGAATCGGTTGCCAGCCAATCGCAGGGCACACATAGACGAACAACCATCCACGCTCACAATCACACCTAGCGACAATTTAGAGTGTTCAATCAGCCTGCCATGCATATTTTTGGAATGTGGGAGGAAACCGGAGCACCCGGAGAAAACCCACGCAGGCCCGGGGAGAACATGCAAACTCCACACAGGGAGGCCGGAGCTGGAATCGAACCCGGTACCTCTGCACTGTGAAGCCGACGTGCTAACCACTGGACTACCGGGCCGCCCTCCAATTAAGTTAAACTAAGTAAAATTTCCCGCACACTGGTTGGGAATCACTGCCCTACGTTACACAAAGCCGGTGACGAACATGACGGACATGATTTAAAAATATATTTTTTAAGGCAGACTTCAATTTTTTTTTTTTGAATAAACACTGATCTTTATTTCCCTGTAGCTGTCACTCACACTTTAACCTTAAGGTCCCGAACACTCGTCCTAAACCCAACTCCCCCAGATCCAACCCCTAAACCTCATCTTAACCACTGTAAGGCACAATCGACTGTCGCCCCCTCCACCGTATGAAACTAAAGAGAGATTTCACGTCGCCTCCTAATTCGCGCGCAGATAATCAACGCGTGAAATTACATCACCTCGTTCAAAACACACGCGCCGCAGATGGGCTCGGCGTGGAGCACTCGCATACACGCTGCGAGAAAAGCAATCAGCGGCGACACACATCCAAAGGCAGCTGTCAGAAAAAAAAGAAATAAAATACACAATGCTGATTGCAAACAATCTGCCTTTGTTCTTCATCAAAACTTTGCGAAGGAAAATGTACTTCGCTCCATGTGCTAATGTGACATCACATGACCGGTCGGGTAAAAAAATTACGATAGACTTGTTTGATCAAAAATTCTACATCCAAGATTGCGGGGGTTATGGCTGTAAATTTTGTGTAGCCATAATGTTGAACCACCTCCACATTTTACATACACAGCGTGCAACAAATAGATGGATGACTATTTTTTTACATCTGTAGTGAAGAATAATGGATTGCTCAAACATTAAAATTATGACATTATTTAAGACAATTTGGACTTTAGCAAGCATCATGGAAGTTAACGTGCTTGAATTGCTTACGCGGGCCACATAAAATGATATGGTGGGCCAGATCTGGCCCCCGGGCCTTGACTTTGACACATATGTTTTAATATTAACACATTTATTACATTATATTAAGGGGGCGTGTGGCTGATTCCAAATCTGCCCTCCCTTTTTTTTTTTGTCAATAGCACATCAGATTTTCATCCACACATAATATTCACGTCAACAATAATATAATATAATTTGCAATGATTAATATAAATCAAGATTGAGGTTGAGCGACAGGTGGAATTTTTCTCTGAAATGTCATCGCTGTAAATTACAAGACATGGAAAAATCCATAATGCACAAGGTGTTATATAACTATCTAACAAAAAAAAAAAGAAACATCTCAGCTGAATTCCTTATCGAAACATTACAACTTTTTTCCAAAAAAATAAAAATAAGAGAGCAGCTTAGCATTTAGTGCTGCGTGCGGTGGTTATGTTTAATTGGCAAAAAGATGATGATTGACATTGATGCCCTTGTGCAATTATATCAAAAGCAACCAAGCGGGTACATAAATGGGAAAACAAAAATTGAACACGCTCAGAAATCGCACGTTTCATTTTGCAAATGAACTTTTTGTAGCGTGGACTCCCAATTGATTTCTCCACTAGGCCGCGTAATGGCACACACAGCGCCCTCTAGTGTTGCCACCAAACAGGAGCGCTTCAACCAAATCTTTTCAAGATAACATTCCAAGCATTGAATACTGTACTACAACGTTCTGCTTTTCTTCCCCGGGAGTTTTAGGAGCCGACACAGGGGAATGAGGAAATGTTTTTTTTTTTTTTTCCCAGCTATGCCAAGCTCACTGACTCACTGCTGTATTCTTTCCATTGTTAAGATGCAACAAAGATGAGATTTCGAATAGGGAATCAACACACGTGCTCATGGGATTAAATGCCTGCCTTGATGTGAAGAGAAAAAATGTAACACATGGCAGGGATGTGTCAAACTCCTGGGATTTTATTTTTGTAATGATTATTTTCAAGCAATTTTGAATGCATGGAGGTCAAATTTGCATGGCATCACAATTCATTGAATCAAGCAAGTCAAAAATTCTCTTGACAAGAATATGTTCTGTGTCCGCCCCAAAGCGCCCCCCCCCCCAAGCCCCCACCAGTCTAAACAGGGCATTCTCATTAATACTGTATTTGCGGAATAAGAATTAAGCAGCCAAATACGCTCATTTTTAGCCCTCTCAGTGAGCGGCCATTTTGCCACTTGCCGTCGACTGAAAATGACATCATAGTGCCTTAAGTGGACATTACATAAACAAACAGAAAATAGGTGAGGCTTTTTTGCCATTTATTTATTTGTTTGTTTGTTTGTTTATTTATTTATTTGTTTATTTAATAGCACAACTAGTAGTGCCCTCTAGTGGACAAATAGAACATTAATAAATCCAAAGCCGGTCGTCCACAGTGATATATTAAAACTGATCTCTTTCACTTCTTAAACCAAGATAATACATGTTATTATTGCTGATTTTAAATGTGACACGTTTTTTATGACAAAGAAAACTGAAATTGGGTAAACATACTGGCCTAGAATTCCCCAAAATATAAATCATATTTGTTATATATATATATTTGTTATATATATATTTGTTATATATATATATATATATATATATATATATATATATATATATATATATATATATATATATATATATATATATATATATATATATATATATATTAAACAGTGCGGTGCGGTGGATGACTGGTTAGAATGTCTGCCTCACCGTGCAGAGGTGCAGGGTTCGATTCCGGCTCTGAGTGGCATGTTGTCACCGTGCCTGCAGGGATTTTCTCCGGGTACGCCAGTTTCTTCCCACATTCCAAAAACATGCATGGCAGGCTAGTGGTTTACTCTAAATTGTCCCAAAATGTGAGTGTGAGCGTGGATGGTTGTTGGTCTATGTGTGTTCTACGAATGGACGGCAACTGTTTCAGGGTGTCCCCGGCCGATTGTCCTAAGAGAGCTGGGATAGGCTCCAACAAGCCTTGGGAGGATAAAGCGGATTGTAAAATGGATGGATGGATGGGTTCATACTGTCATGGGTTTGGATCCATCTTTTGTTTTTGTTCCAGCACTAGCTGGGGTGGAGGCCGTTCCTCTTCAGTTTTCCAATCAAGCCTTGCCAAGTATTGAAGGACTACCAAGCTGCCTAGTCACTGTCAGATTATTGACCTTGCTTGCTGTTTTGCTTGAGCGATATGTTCTAGTCCTAGTCATAGTGGCTCATTTTCCTATTAGTTCATTGTTTTGGTTCTATTGTTCTTGTCTGATTTATGTTTCGCGATTCAGGCTTTTTCCTTTGTGTGTGTGTGTGTGTATTCTCTCAAATTTATCTTGCAAGGATTTAATGTTCTTACTTGGTTTTCCTGGTTCTTTGTCTTCAACGATTTCTGTTTACAATTTCTTGGCCCTTCTTTTTTTACTGTAACTAAATATTTTTGAAACGTAGTTCGTCCGAGTGTGTGTTTACAGGATATGCACTCCATCTGGTTTGTTTCGGACCCTTTACCCCTGAATTCAAGAAGGGTTAGCTTCTGTTTTTAAGCTTTCCAGTGTCCAGTATTTGACCAAAAATAACAATTCTCATAGCCCAAAATATCGCCCCGCCCCACCACCCCACCTCGCAAATCCTTTACCCTCAAATGGCAAATCGGAAAATTAATTCAGGCATTCATTGACAATTCTACCATTCTAATCTGGCGTTGTGAAGCCATAAAAGAAAAGTGAGAGGGAGTGGGGAGCAAATCTCAGGTGTAATATAAAACCAATGCGTTAGCTGACAGGGCATTGATGAATGTCAAATCCATCACGCGGTGCGAAGCTGGGGGGAATTGATCTTTTATTTTTTTCCATTTGGCACATTTTTTTCCCCCCTCGCTCAGGCTCCCTCCATTACAAATGCATCAGTGTGCGCCATAATACGCGTGTCCGCTTCTCCCCGAATGCAAGCTCCCCAAAGTCAACTGAAGGTTGTCTGCAGCTCATGTAAATGAAGCTTGATTGGGAGAGTTTTTTTTTTTTTGTGTGGCTCATTGTTGGCCCAAAACACCCCCGCCCCAACTTGCCCCCCTCCACCCCTTACTGCCCATCATCGGGCTCCACAATAAAAACTTGTGTCAGTGCTCAAATTAGCCCAAACGACTTATTGCTTCCGCCTTTGCCGGCGTGCTGTCACGACTTGCGCCGTTTGTTAATGAACCTGGAAGGTTCCCAGATGTGAAAATTAACTGACAGCCTCGCTCGCGGCTTCGCCGCGCCCGCCAAAAAGCAATATGGCGACCCGGAAGAGCGGCGGTTTTCCATTCCAGTCTCGTTGCTTCACTTTCTCAGCATGTTCGGCAATGCAAAGTTGTTCTTATCATAGGGACCAGGAGCTTTTATTTAACCGGTGGGGAGGGCGATAAACTCTCACTAGCGTCCAGGGAAATGGTATGCCCTTTAGAAAATTACAATATCAGTGGTGTGTCTTCCTCTCGGAGAGTTCAACATTGTTAGTTTGTCATTTTTATTATTTTTTTTTTAGACGAGTGTTATGTCAATAATTTGTCTACTTTTGAGGATAGAGCAATATCAATGTTTTTTTTTTTCTCCATGTCGCAGAGTGCAATATAAATAGTTTCATTTTTAGGGCTGTGCTACACCAACAATATGTCTTTTAAATAGGAAAGTGTCATCTAATTAGATGTCTTTTTTGTGTGAAGTGCAACACAGTAAGCTGTTTTTATGGGGTCTCCAAACTCACGTATTTTCCGCACTAGTAGGAGCACCGAAAAGCCTTCCATTTTCTTAAAAGCTACAAAAAATACGGAAATAGAGCAGCGGCAAGAGAGTTCAACATTAACTAGTCAATATTCTAACTTGCTGTTGGTTAAGTGAACTGTGTCGCTGCTTTATTAAATAGGTTTTACTGACATCTGATCGTTCTGTTTGCATTTCATTAAGCGTAGCTCCATCTAGTGGATGTATTGTAGATTGCGTCTTATAACACAGTGCGCCCAATGTATGAAAAAAAAAAGATAAAATAGGCCATTCATTGAAGGTGCGCCTCATAATCCAGTGCACCTTTTAGTGCAAATACGGTCCTTTAAAAGTCAAAATCAAAACTCGGGCCTGGGTAATGTCAGGAATACAAAGAAATTTGGACTCGGTCAAGTCGAAAAAAATATGGCACAGTCCAAGACAAGTCCGAATCATACGCCAAGGAGTCTGAGTCCAGTCCGAGAACACACAAAAAAAACCCAACAAAAACAAAAAACATTTTATCAAGTCCAAACTCGAGTCTACAGCCCTGCCGTTGTCACGACGCCTGGCAATTTTTTTTTAAATTGTAGAAAATTGCATAATCATTCATTTTCTTGACTGATGAATAGAGTGACAGGTTAAGTGGAGCCTTTTAAAGCTGAATTTGGTTGAGCGACGGGCGTATCCCCTGGACTGGTAATCACTCCGTCGCAAGGCCCATAAAAACAAACCTGCTTCAATTCTCAAACAACGCCTGAAGTGCAATTTCTAGCCCATCAAATCCAACGCAATGCTCATCAAATAGCAAGCGGCGGAATGCGGGCGGTGGAATGCGACCACGCGGCAGTTTTACGTGATTGAGTTATACGGGAGAGCGCCGTTAATCTTTACGACCTTTTTGAAAACCAATGCGGCATTCTCCATTGGCCGCCGCCGCCGCCGCCGCCCGCCCGCACGGCCCGTGTAGCCGTTTTCCGCCTGGACGCCCTTACGGCTTGACGCTGTCCGTCCGCTTGGCGTAGACGCTCGCAGACAGACGCGGAGGCGGACTGTTCCCAAGGCGGCCACTGTAGCCGACATACTGTATTGACATTTCTGAGACCGCTTCAACTTTGACAGTATATAGACTGAATAAAAGCAATGGAGATATTTTATGTTACAGTCACATTGCAGAATGAATTAGATTGATTTTTTTTCCCACCCCTTCAACTCTTATCCGACTTTTGGAACTGTTTTTACAAAAACATACAGTATATGGAAATCAAAATCAAAAGTCCCCTCCCTGCAGCATTTCTGAGGTCTCTCCGAGGCCCTTCTCCCAGTTGGGCAAGATCAGAATGCTCTCACCAGGGAGGTAGATTTTTTTTTTTGGGGGGGGGGGGGGAATTTCACTCCACTCCTTATGATAAACATTCACAATTTTGCATCGCCTATCTTTCTTACATTTTTGGTGTGATCTGTTTGAGAAATTGCGGCCCGGTAGTCCAGTGGTTAGCATGTCGGCTTCTCAGTGCAGAGGTACCGGGTTCGATTCCAGCTCCGGCCTCCCTGTGTGGAGTTTGCATGTTCTCCCCGGGCCTGCGTGGGTTTTCTCCGGGTGCTCCGGTTTCCTCCCACATTCCAAAAACATGCGTGGCAGGCTGATTGAACACTCTAAATTATCCCTAGGTGTGAGTGTGAGTGTGAATGGTTGTTCGTTTCTGTGTGCCCTGCGATTGGCTGGCAACCAATTCAGGGTGTCCCCCGCCTACTGCCCAGAGACAGCTGGGATAGGCTCCAGCACCCCCTGCGACCCTAGTGAGGATCAAGCGGCTCGGAAGATGAGTGAATGAATGAATGAATGAATGAATGAATGTTTGAGAAATTAATTGTACCCGGAGAAGGCCAAAATCCCTCCAAAAACAGCAACTTCAACTACTCCACCTGTGCACGCAACGGCATTAGCTTGGGCACACAATTGAACTTGTGAGTGCCACACTTCACAAAAAATTTGGATCAACTTGCGCCTGGACACAAAATAGATTGTGTGAGTTGCTTCGTAGGAGTTTGCTCGGCTACCACCACTGAAAACGGCCTGAAATACGGCACCCTCAAATCAAAATGGCCTCCACGTTTCACAGCATGTTTTGTTGTTGTTGGCTATTGTCCTACCTGTCATGCTAAACATGTAACCATTGGTGGCGATGTTGACCAGCGTTCAGGCATTCGCTACATTTGGTGGATTTTAGAGCATGTTAAAGTACCCCCCCCCTCACCCCCTTCCTCCATTTAGTTGCAATAACTGAAGCCGTACTCATGTTAACACCAAAATCCAACCAAATTAATGTTAATGACTCTTTGAAGAGAACCATTCATTCATTCATTCATCTTCCGGGCAGCTTGATCCTCACTTGGGTCGCGGGGGGTGCTGGAGCCTATCCCAGCTGTCTTCGGGCAGTAGGCGGGGGACACCCTGAATCGGTTCAGAGAAATCTCTGGGCTCCAACCAACATTATTTCCCAACCAAGACCAATTAGTTTCGTTATGATAACGACGTCATCTTGTCACCAATTCTACATATTCATTGGAATCAGCCAACTGTCCATACACGTCACATATCAGCAACCCTGCAAAATGAACACTTTTCCTCCCCGTTTCCCTTTTCGACTGCTCATCTGGACACTCTGAAGTCTCATAACCCCTCGAGGGGGGGTTAGCGTGGCCGTCATGGGATTATACAAGTTTAGGGAATAGCCCCCTTTCTCCCACCCACCCTTATCTCCAGCAGGCCTTTTGGCAGAAGCTCCTCTTGGGGCCCTTTCACTTCCAAGCCCTGCGCTCGGGATTGATCCATCAATGGAGATCCCTCCCTTGCCATTACGCACCCCCTTCACCTCGCCCCCTCCGCCTTGCCGAGTGCCCTTTCTTGCTGATAATGCCTCATTGTGGAAGCCATAAAGAGAAGTTATCTCATTTTCACCTGAGGTCATTTTTTTGTGGGGGAGGTTGTGGGGCTGAGGGGGAGGGGGGTGCTCTTTTCAGTTCCATTTCTTCCCCTAATGGCTCTCAACTTTGCAAGTCATTGTAGAATGCCGGGATAATAGGCTAGAGCCGTGGCGCTCTGGCGGCTCTAATTTGACTCTGAGTCACCATACATTAGTTACTGCATATGCGGGGAGATTGTCCATCCGGTGTCAAGTGAAGTTAATTGTCCGTCGACTTCTTCACCTCCTCCGTGCGCTTATTAGTACCTCAAAGGCAACAGGGATTAATTTTCGCCGGCCTTAATGTCAAGAAGAAGGGAGGGAGGGAGTTTTGAATTATTTAATTGGACATTGACATTTTTAGGCTCTATTTGTATAATTAGTGCACATGTTTGCGACGGGACCGCTTTGTATTGATTTATAAAACAAAAACCCTCCCAAATGTGTGCAATTTAAATGCAAATGAGCCATCATTTATTCTCCCGCTGGATGGCCAATCACATGAAAAGAATAAAGGCGACCTTTCGCTTTGTCTAACGTGTCAATTTGAATGTTGGTCAAATTAAATGAGGAGCCATTTGCTTTCAACCACTTACTGTATTAGCATACGAGTGAACCTCTGCTATTAGCCGCGCGTGTTTTGCTGTGTGCTGAAGCATTTTCAATAAACTCAAATCACACTCATATGATTTTTGTGATAATAATAATAATAATAATAATAATAATAATAATAATAATAATAATAATAGGCGGCCCGGTAGTCCAGTGGTTAGCGCGTCGGCTTCACAGTGCAGAGGTACCGGGTTCGATTCCAGCTCCGGCCTCCCTGTGTGGAGTTTGCATGTTCTCCCCGGGCCTGCGTGGGTTTTCTCCGGGTGCTCCGGTTTCCTCCCACATTCCAAAAACATGCATGGCAGGCCGATTGGACGCTCTAAATTGTCCCTAGGTGTGAGTGTGAGTGCGAATGGTTGTTCGTCTCTGTGTGCCCTGCGATTGGCTGGCAACTGATTCAGGGTGTCCTCTGCCTACTGCCCGAAGACGGCTGGGATAGGCTCCAGCACCCCCCGCGACCCTAGTGAGGATCAAGCGGCTCGGAAGATGAATGAATGAATAATAGTAATAAAAATAATAATGAAAGTGATCACTTTTCATAGCTAATCATTTAAATTAAGATGATACTTTGACGCCATGTTCCACTCAAAGTACAGATTTGTTTTTTCACCAAGTGATAGCACAAAATATATATTTTTAAGTATAGGTACAGTATAGGAATCTACTTTATACTATTTTATTTTGTGCAAGTTGAATACATTAAAACAGTAAATTCACCCATTTTTTTTTCAGTGTACCAGTTGTTAGCACACACCGCATGTATGCTAACAACATCCATATTGTTCGGGCCCATTGTGAATTCCACAGCGATCCATTTGGAAACGGTGCCTCCCAGATACACGCCTCCAACTGAATCACCGCTCTGTATGAAATATAAAATCCATATTCTTTCTCTTGAAAACGGAGGAGAGGATAGCACCCTCTGGTGGAACTATCAGTGCACTGCCGCTGGCACTCTGAAGCAGAATCCCCGCCAAACCGGATGACATTTGCACGCTTCCAGCGCCACGCACTCAAAGTCGGCGTAGCGCTTGACATTTGATGTGTGTACTTTCACCATCGGTGCCGCCATTGTACCTGTGCACACCTGCTCCTGCCTGTGCCGCCTTTATTACTCCTATTATTAATGCAGAGCAGGGCCTCGCTTGGCATTTTTATTGAATTATTTACAAGGTGGAATAATGACAGCGGTGCTCCCTGGCGCCAAACAAATAAATAAATCCCCGTCTCTAATCAAATCGGGCGGATGATGTATGCGGCGCGGGATGTTATTAGGTGACTGGATCGGTGTCACGGTGCCAGCCGGCATAAGTATAACTTTATTTCCAAGAAATATTTTTGTGTCCTTTTCAGGTTTGTTTGTTTTTTTTTGCCACGGACGACCAAGACACACCTTCAAGACATCTTTAATATGTGCTATGGCTGTACTCTTTTCTTAGCTTTTGGTTGTTAACCTTTATAGTAAATCAACAGTTAGATAGATCGAGCCCTAACAACTCGATTCGTGAAAATTATAGTGAGCCGCCATAATTTGGCTGATTTGTGTGTGTGTGTGTGTGTGTGTGCGTGTGTGTGTGTGTGTGTGTGTGTGTGTGTGTGTGTATGGTGGGGTCAAGGTGATCTATCCTCCATTATTTGCTCAAAACTCACTTTGCTGTTTTTGTGCTGATACCCTTTCGTGACATCTTGATGCCAAAAAACTGTTGAAGTGATTTGAGGAACTTTCATTTTGACAAACTAGTTATTTTCCGCTTTTCATAAGGAGGCAACTCATTCGGTGTCATCCATTTACTGATCCTTTTTTAACCTATCATGAGAAAAAAATTAAAATGCATAAAAATGTACCTGGGGTTGACTGCTTGGATTCTTAAAAAGAACAAACAAAAAAAAACATGACAAAAAACGTCCTTGGCACTGAATGGATTTTGATTCATTCATTCATCTTCCTAACCGCTTGATCCTCACTAGGGTCGCGGGGGGTGCTGGAGCCTATCCCAGCTGTCTCCGGGCAGTAGGCGGGGGACACCCTGAATCGGTTGCCAGCCAATCGCAGGGCACACAGAGACGAACAACCATCCATGCTCACACTCACACCTAGGGACAATTTAGAGTGTTCAATCAGCCTGCCACGCATGTTTTTGGAATGTGGGAGGAAACCAGAGCACCCGGAGAAAACCCACGCAGGCCCGGGGAGAACATGCAAACTCCACACAGGGAGGCCGGAGTTGGAATCGAACCCGGTACCTCTGCACTGTGAAGCCGACGTGCTAACCACTGGACTCCCGGGCCGCCCTGAATGGATTTTAAAATACCAATTTCAGTTATCAATGATATGGCTCAGTTCCTATCTTTAATCGATTGTGGGGGTTCACTCTACTTGTTTTGTAATCATTTCATCATCATTTAATCCATGTTAGCAAACAGCTAACACCTGAAATTTCTCAGCTCTGTTGCGCCGTCTTCCCCCTCGCAACAAAAACGGGACAAAAACGCTCCACCCCTTGAAGCCTGCTTCTCCGCGGCAAACCCACAAACTGATTCGAAGGATGTTGGAACGCTTCACGTTGCCAAAGACATCATGAAATATAAATGTAGCGCGCAACGGGGAGCGCATCGGACAAACGGTGTTATTCCAGAAGCAGCTGTAGAGTTAATTGGCGAGGCGTGTAGGCTTTCTCGACACTCTGTATGAAGGCAAGACTGCTTTGCTTTTTACAGAGTTATATTTCTGATTTATTCTGCCACCAAGGGGAGAGATTACATGCGGGAATGCGGTACACGAGGTCCTCTGACCAGTTGCAGCCGAGAGACGCCTCATGATCATAATTTTTTTTTTTTTAATTGACAGCACAGTTTCTCCATTTTTTTTTTCCCAAGGGCACTCTCATTATCCTAACCCAATTAAACATAACTACCAGTCTACCATGTGCACCGGCAAATACCATGGGATTTAATTTTTTCAATATTCATCGAAAGGAACATAACCGATTTCATTCATTCATCTTCTTCTTCCGTACTGCTTGATCCTCACTAGGGTCGCGGGGGGTGCTGGAGCCCATCCCAGCCGTCTTCGGGCATTAGGCGGGGGACACCCTGAATCGGTTGCCAGCCAATCGCAGGGCACACAGAGACGAACAACCATCCACACCCACACTCACACCTAGGGACAATTTAGAGTGGTCAATCAGCCTGCCGTGCATATTTTTGGAATGTGGGAGGAAACCGGAGCACCCGGAGAAAACCCACGCAGGCCCGGGGAGAACATGCAAACTCCTACACAGGGAGGCCGGAGCTGGAATCGAACCCGGTACCTCTGCACTGTGAAGCCGACGTGCTAACCACTGGAATACCGGGCCGCCCTAACCGATTTCAATTGAATTCAATTCGGTATTTAGCCATTGTCCCTGCTGAGGTGCGTTGCTTCCACTAACAAATTGGCTGCGAACAGATAGGAGTGAGTTTACAAAAGCACAGTCAGTGTTCAGCGGTTTGGTTGCTCTGTTTCGAGTCAAAGTGTTTTTCCCAAAAAGTAACAACTGACATTAATTCCATCCATCCATCCAAGAAAAAAGACAACAATGCGCGCAGTCATTTGCACACTACCCAATGTGACAGTGTGCCACATGCTGCTTCACCAAAACATTATTATCCGATCCCAACGATGCCACAGCCTACGCTGGTAAAATTGTCACCGCCATTTTTCGACTCGTTGCAAACCTGTGTTCTGACCTCAAAACCAGAAACCAGTTTTGAGGTCAGTGTTGGAATTGTGCGTGCGGCTGCGTGCTCGTGAGATGTCATGAGTTTCGTGCAGCCCTGGTGCAAATGTTACCTGAGCTGATCGATACTCTGTCGCACACATACACGCATAGAAATGTGCAAACGAAGGACAGCTCAGTGTAAGTGTTAAGACACGGTGGCGGTGTGCTGCATTAAAAGCTTGAAAAAGAAGCATCTAAAGTGACAGTGTTAACAAAGTGTTGTACACATAAGCCTGAAAAAGAAGCATATACTGAGAAGGTAACAAAGCATGACAGCGTTCTGCTCCCAAAAAAAGAAGCACGGAGTGTGAGTATGTAGGCAGCATTTTCACAAAAGCCTGAGAAATGAGCACGGCTAGCATGTGCCGCACAAAGGTTTGAAAAAGATGCACAAGGCAAGAGAGCCTGACAGCTGTGTGCTTGCGCCAAAGCCTGAAAAAGAAGCACATTGCGAGAACGCTGATCTTAAAGTTTGCAATGTTAAAAAAATCAGCACATTAGCATCCTAAAAGATGTGCGCGAAACCTGTGCAAATGTCTGATTAAAAGTAGCGTTTGAGCCAAAATGGGAAAAATGGCGACAACAACTCAGTTTCTCTCCTGCAGCGCTAATTTGCATCCGCTTGCTCTCTTTTTCAAACCGCGCTGTTTTCCGCTCGAATTGCGGGTGGTGGCAATCTCCAAATCAGATCTTCAACGATCACCCGGCGTCCCCCCCACCCGCCTTCCCCGCCGCCAAATGATAAATCGCCTGTCTCGGCCAAGGAATCCCAAACACGGAGCATTTTCATTCCAATCCATAAAGCCACGCTCAGGATTTGTCGTCTCTTTAGCCTCCAATCATCTTTGGCTCTATGTGAGAGCGCTATTCTGCCGTCATATTCTTCACATCTTTTACTCCGTGCTCCTTTTTCAGCCTTTTGTGTGTCACTTTCCCTTTCAAAAAGACAGAAAAAGAAGCACCGAGTGAAATAAGTCAATCATTTGACAGGAATGCGCTACACGTAATCAACCTGTAGCTGGCGCCAGTATTGAGTCAATTGGTTGCCATGACAACTAAAATATAATTTATCTAGGCTTGTTGTTTTGTAAAAGTGTTTTACGTTTCCATGTGAACCTTCATATTTATGTTTTTCTTGAAATCCTTTCAAGACGTTATTTGGACTGTTTTGTTGAGGATCGCTTCCGGTTTAGGGTCACGTGTCGCGGATGGCGAGGAAATAGGCAGAATGGTCGAGAAAGATTGCGAGATGAAACGATACTGTCCGGTCAACTTCATTTGAGATTATCTACTTTGCATTAACAAGGTGCACACGGTATGTTATATATATATATATTTTTTTTTTGCTTATTCACGTCTAATCAAAGAGATAAGATAAGATAAGATAAGATAAGATAAGATAAGATAAGATATCCTTTATTTGTCCCACACTGGGGAAATTTACAATTATTATTTTAATTAGTAATTATTATATATAATATATATAGATGGGGCGGCCCGGTAGTCCAGTGGTTAGCACGTCGGCTTCACAGTGCAGAGGTACTGGGTTCGATTCCAGCTCCGGCCTCCCTGTGTGGAGTTTGCATGTTCTCCCCGGGCCTGCGTGGGTTTTCTCCGGGTGCTCCGGTTTCCTCCCACATTCCAAAAATATGCATGGCAGGCTGATTGAACATTCTAAATTGTCCCTAGGTGTGAGTGTGAGTGCGAATGGTTGTTCGTCTCTGTGTGCCCTGCGATTGGCTGGCAACCGATTCAGGGTATCCCCCGCCTACTGCCCGGAGACAGCTGGGATAGGCTCCAGCACCCCCCGCGACCCTAGTGAGGATCAAGCGGTTCGGAAGATGAATGAATGAATATATATAGATATATATATTATATGGTAATTAATTAGTAATTAATTCGTGATTACAGTAATGTTGATTCTTGTTTGAAATGTGTTTTAGTTTCCACAGTTCGAGGGGCCGTCCTTGACCGGGGTATGTACAGAACCTGTAAAAGAAGCACTCTGTAGCACCATTATTCTGTGTTTTTGCACTTATCTCACGCTATGCTTGTTTTTAAGGCTTTTGAAGTCAAAGTGCAATAGCAGTGGAAAATTCTGAAAAAGAAGCACAAACATTTGGGTGGCACTCATGCTTTGATTTCAAACCCTGACAAAGAAGCACAGCGCGAGAGACGTCAGCAATTCTCCATCCGAATTTGTCCCAATGAAAGGGTGACGGTAGTATGCTACACGGGAGCCCTGAAAAAGAAGCACTCATTTCTACCTAAAAAGGAAACACAGAAAGAGAGAAGTGAACAATATTCAAGCAGAATTTTAGCAAGTTGTTGGGCAACTTCTTAATCTTTTTTTTTTTGTGTGTAGCACACTTCTTTCATCGAAAAAAAATCACAGCAGTGCTGTGGTGGTTCAACTTGAAAAAAAGCCTGGCTATGAAGCACATCTCGCTGCTATGTGGCTATTATGAACTCAAAGCCTGATCACACACGTGTGAAAAAGCAGAGTGTGTTGCCCGCATCTCACTAGTCTGATATATTTTTAAAATTGTTCACGTTACTTACGCTGTGCTTCTTTTTCAGGCTTTTCTGTGGCACAGTGTAGCGTTTCCCCCCAAAATGTCACCACAATTCTACTATAAATTACTTCATCATCTCACATTGAGATTCACTGCTTACTCATCTCACTTTGTGTTTCATTTTCAAACTTTTAAAGTCAAAACTTGACAGCAGTGTGCTTCATGACTCTTTTTGTTTGTCGCGGAAACAGTCGGTAAAATTTCTGTTATTTCCAGTGGGAAAATGTTTATTTTGACCAATGTTCTTTGCCGCCAGAAAAGCACAGCTCACAAGAAAGGTGCATTTGTCCACCACCCGCTATGAGTGCAAATAGGCAAAATACAATAATGTTTTCTCACTGCATTACCTTCCAGTTGCCTGTTCATAATCTTTCTTTCCCCACTGCCTCAACCGGAGCCGACCGGGCTGTCCACGGGGAATCATCCACCCTCTCCCGGCGTAACTAAAGGTCACACAGCGAACAGCAGAGGTACGGCTTTTAAATGCACCGCTGCCCTTTAACGGCATCTGAGGCGGGACGCCAGTGCATTCTCCTCACACATGAACCTCACGCAGATGAGGAGAATACCACTGACAGCAGTTCAAAAGGGCAATCGGACAGATAATTCCGTCCAAATGCAAGCTCTTCATTGAGATTAATGACTCCAGCACCTCTCATATTTGATCAATGTTGTCACATGTTTCACTTGGGAAGTTTTGGCACTTCATGCTAAATTAATGCTAACTTGCTTATGTGAAGTTTTGAATGAGTTGAATGACGGGATGTGGGAGTTTTGCTTCATTACTTTGGAGCGGCAGTGGACTCTCACCATTTGCCTGGCTATGTCCATTGTGCGGAACAGGGTGATTTAGCCTCACAAATTTAAAGTTTACTCTTGTAGACATTGTGATTCATCAGCATCTTTTACCTTGACACTATTCATCGCTCGCTTCAGTCGGCAAGTGTTCTTCCACGACCGGTGCTTTGTGTCTCGCTGCACTTTTGTTTTTCGACTTTTTGGAGTCACTGTTTACTCAGTCAGTCGTTTCATCTGAAGAAGCAAAATCACTCCCAGTGCTAGCCAAGTGTGTTATTTGAAACCATTCGATTCTGTCATTTAGTAGTTAGCTTGTAGGGAGGTTGCTGAATTCCAACATGCTCATTTGAAGTTCTAAATAAGGTGAACAATGAGACCAGTTCAAGTGTGTTATTTGAAACCATTCGATTCTGTCATTTAGTAGTTAGCTTGTAGGGAGGTTGCTAAATGTCAACATGCTAATTTGAAGTTCTAAATAAGGTGAACAATGAGACCTGTTCAAGTGTGTTATTTGAAACCATTTGGTTCTGTCATTTAGTAGTTAGCTTGTAGGGAGGTTGCTGAATTCCAACATGCTCATTTGAAGTTCTAAATAAGGTGAACAATGAGACCTGTTCAAGTGTGTTATTTGCAACCATTCAATTCTGTCATTTAGTAGTTAGCTTGTAGCAATGTTGCTAAATGTCAACATGCTAATTTGAAGTTCGAAATAAGGTGAACAATGAGACCAGTTCAAGTGTGTTGATTTGAAACCATTCGGTTCTGTCATTTAGTACTTAGCTTGTAGCAATGTTGCTAAATGTCAACATGCTAATTTGAAGTTCTAAATAAGGTGAACAATGAGACCAGTTCAAGTGTGTTATTTGAAACCATTCGGTTCTGTCATTTAGTAGTTAGCTTGTAGCAATGTTGCTAAATGTCAACATGCTAATTTGAAGTTCTAAATAAGGTGAACAATGAGACCAGTTCAAGTGTGTTGATTTGAAACCATTCGGTTCTGTCATTTAGTAGTTAGCTTGTAGCAAGGTTGCTAAATGTCAACATGCTAAGTTGAAGTTCTAAATAGGGTGAACAATGAGACCAGTTCAAGTGTGTTATTTGAAACCATTCGATTCTGTCATTCAGTAGTTAAGCTTGTAGCAAGGTTGCAAGATGTCAACATGCTAATTTGAAGTTCTAAATAAGGTGAACAATGAGACCAGGTCAGTTATCCTCGTACTTTCCATATCCATGAGTAGCAGAAGTGACCAGACATCCTTTTTTTCCCCTAGACATGTCCAAAATAATATCTTCCAAAAGCCACACACCTCACCTTTGTTCACAAGCGCCATTCCCAAACATGGCTATTCATAATCTCAAAATGCGTACTCCCAATACATAGTCGCTGAAAATGCGCTATTGATCCTAAATTTGCATTGCTCTGTAAACAAGCCATTGTTAGCTGTGGCTGCTATGTTCATCTTAACCCTACGTAGCTGATCAATACTTACCAGTAGTGGTGCATGTAAAAATAACAACAGTTGGTTGACAAATGCGTCACGTGCGATGAGCAAAAAGCAAAGAAAATATCGAGGCATAATAAGAACATTACAACACGATTATGCCCAGCAATTACTTTAATTCACTCAAAACAACATTCGAATAAACTCCTACTTGATGTGCAGCCTGTCCAGTCCAAAACACTGTAATGAAACAGAACCTTCAAAGTTGTTCTGAAGTCATAAATTCAGAAAGTTAATCGCACAGTTGGACTTCATCAACTTTGCATAATAAGATATTAGGCCAATGTGACACAGATGTTGCCTTTAGTCACACTCGATTCTGTAAATGTCAGCGACTCATCACAAACGACAGTCCAGATGCTCTTCCATGGCGCCATTATCATCAGCGTCTACACCATCAATGCACAAATAATCATTAAAGCAGCAAGCAGCAATGGAGCCCTTTCACCCTTGTTTACAGAGCAAAGCCATCAAAATTATCAAACTTTGACCCCCCCCCAAAAAAAATTAAAACACCCTCTTTTCTGATAGACAAGTACCACCAATTTGGTGTTGATTGGTGAAACGGGTATTTAACTTTCAGAGTCTGTGATTGAGTTTTCCATTGCTGTCCTTGGGACCCTAAAATTCTGTTCATATGCCTCTCAAGCGGACCCCAAAGGCCGAGTTCATCAGTCTCACCGCCATTTTATGGCTCACCCTCAAAATGACAATCAAACGTTGACGCCATGCTCTGTCCACATTTGACAGTGAAATCGATCATATTAGTTATGATTAATTGTGATGAACTGGATGTACAATAAATACTTTGGAAATGAAATGTCTGAATTATGATATAATATTTAAAATACACTGCTGTGGCTTTTGCAATGACCTAGTCCAACTAAGTTACTTCAGTTACGTTCAGTTGAGCTCAACTGAACGTCATTGTGTTCAGCTGTTTTCGTATCAGATGGAAAATAATACGTCAACTGACTGGGACATGATTTAACATTGTTGATTTGTAATGTACTTTTGTGTGTGTGTGTGTTATATAGACTGCACGGAGATGCAAGAAGAAGAAGAAGAAGAAGAAGAAGAGGTCCTGCTGCAGTCAGGGAAAACATCTGCTCTTCATCAGGACCGATGAGCCAGTGAGGCCGCAAGCGAGCTGGCACAGATGGCGCTGAGGTCTCCGCACAATAGGCCTTGCCAACCATCGGCAGCGACGGCAGCCACCCGTACGCCCACAAGCGCGTGCGTACACTCAGGCACACACACGACTGCCCCTCGACACACACACACACACACCCATGTTGATATTTGGAAAGCTGAGAATTTAATGGGGAGTGGCATAAACTCTCTTACACAACTTGTGATCACACTGGATTCATCATAGTGGAATGCAGTGAGGCAGCATCAATTTTTTTTGCTGTTTCCTTCTAAAGTTACAAGAAATATTTGTTTTTGGTCCTCCGGCCTTCCGTCTACCATTTTCAGAGTGGCTCTGGGTATCTGGCCTATTCCAGCTGTCTTCGGACAGCGGGGGGACACCCTGAACTGGTTGCCATCCAATCGCAGGTCACATATAGACGAACAACCATCCGTGCTCACACTCATGCCTAGGGACAGTTTAGAGTGTTTCATTGATCTGCCACGTATGTTTTTGGAAATATGGGAGGAAACCGGAGTACCCAGAGAAAACCCGCGCCGACACTGTAGCTCACATGAAGCAACTGCTAACATCAGGGTTGATATTGGAGTGCCTCTAAAACATCAACAGCATACTAAGAAGCCTCATGAAGAACTCCATGAATCTTTGAAAGACAACGCCGATGCCAGTTGCACCGGTGAACATCAAATGTGACATAGTTCACGGAGCCGCTTTGTCCCTGCTGCACTTCTGCATAGGCCCGAAGCCCCTCAGCGACACCGGAACACAGAGCGGCTTCGGGTATCTGTTCAGAAGTGGAACAATCGCCCACCTCCACAACACGGGATGACATCGAGCCATTTGCAATCTCGACCAGAGGGAAGAAGATCAAAACGAAAGGGATTGACACTACCTGAAGGCCACATAACAGATGTGCACAACAGCGAGCAACACCTTGGAATACCACAGGCAAATGGCAACCATCAGGAGGCAAAGGTCAGCCGCAGCTAAATAGCGAGAGGCGGCTCCTGAGGAGTCGGCTGAATGGCAAGAACAAAATCCAGACTAATAACACCTTTACTGTACCAATAATTACTGGAGATTGCATGTTCTCCCCGTACCTGCGTGGGTTTTCTCCGGGTATTCCGGTTTCCTCCCATATTCCAAAAAAACCTGCACGGTACGTTAATTGAAGACTTTGGATTGTTCCTAGGTGTGATTGTGAGAACGGCTGTTGTCTGTGTGAGCCCTGCGAATGACTGACAGCCAACCCCGTACCTGCGTGGGTTTTCTCCGGGTATTCCGGTTTCCTCCCACATTCCAAAAAAACTGCACGGTACGTTAATTGAAGACTTTGGATTGTTCCTAGGTGTGATTGTGAGAACGGCTGTTGTCTGTGTGAGCCCTGCGAATGACTGACATCCATCCCCGTACCTGCGTGGGTATTCCCCGGGTATTCCGATTTCCTCCCACATTCCAAAAAACCTGCATGGTACATTAATTGAAGACTTTGGATTGTTCCTAGGTGTGATTGTGAGAACGGCTGTTGTCTGTGTGAGCCCTGCGAATGACTGACAGCCATCCCCGTACCTGCATGGGTTTTCTCCGGATATTCCGGTTTCCTCCCATATTCCAAAAAAACCTGCACGGTACATTAATTGAAGACTTTGGATTGTTCCTAGGTGTGATTGTGAGAACGGCTGTTGTCTGTGTGAGCCCTGCGAATGACTGACAGGCATCCCCGTACCTGCGTGGGTTTTCTCCGGGTATTCCGGTTTCCTCCCACATTCCAAAAAAACTGCACGGTACATTAATTGAAGACTTTGGATTGTTCCTAGGTGTGAGTGTGAGAACGGCTGTTGTCTGTGTGAGCCCTGCGAATGACTGACAGCCATCCCCGTACCTGCGTGGGTTTTCTCCGGGTATTCCGTTTTCCTCCCACATTCCAAAAAACTGCACGGTACGTTAATTGAAGACTTTGGATTGTTCCTAGGTGTGATTGTGAGAACGGCTGTTGTCTGTGTGAGCCCCGCGAATGACTGACAGCCATCCCCGTACCTGCGTGGGTTTTCCCCGGGTATTCCGATTTCCTCCCACATTCCAAAAAACCTGCATGGTACGTTAATTGAAGACTTTGGATTGTTCCTAGGTGTGATTGTGAGAACGGCTGTTGTCTGTGTGAGCCCTGCGAATGACTGACAGCCATCCCCGTACCTGTGTGGGTTTTCTCCGGGTATTCCGGTTTCCTCCCACATTCCAAAGAACCGGCACGGTACGTTAATAGACGACTTTGGATTGTTCCTAGGTGTGATTGTGAGAACGGCTGTTGTCTGTGTGAGCCCCGCGAATGACTGACAGCCAGTTCAGGGTGGTGTAGGCTCCATCAAACCCGTGACGCTGACGAGGAGAAATGGCTCAGATAATGGATGGATGGATGGCTTTATATATACATGTCTATTTTTAAAAGTATATGTCTTCTGTGTAAATTCAAACTCATACAAACAGCGAATACGAGCGAAGCCGGGAGGATAGAGTCCAGGCGGGATTTGCGCCAAAGCCGCCGCAGCCAAAGCACTGGAAAAGTTCCTGAATGACGGCACAAATCCGTACGATGACAAATAACCGCTTTGAAGTCCCACCGCGGCGAATAGGATCCCATTTGGCTATTTTGAAATAAGACGAGGGGAGCTTAAAACTAAACGAAAAATCACAGAGCCCTCCACTGTGTCACCGTTCTGGTTTTAGTCGTGTTGAAGCTGCGAGCAAAAGAGGCGGACGTATGCTTATCTAAATAAGAGGGTCACGCCTGTTAATTTTGATACTTTCCTGCAACAATACCGGCCTTGACAAGCCGTCCGAGGGACTAATGCGAACAATAACGCCAGCTTCCCTCCCATCATGCATCGCTATTCTGCCCGCGTGCAGGTGCAGGCATAAACTTAGCAAGGCGCCGCGGCAGCCTCAAATTGAAATGGACTTGCAGAGAAATGAGCAATTTCCCAGTGGAAGGATTGCAAAGTTGGCGAGGCCGTCGCCGCCTGACCTGTCATCAATCACCTTGCGGTGCGCCCCGAAAGCCGCAAAGGCTGCCGGGAGGCGCAGTCGCACTCGGGAGACACAACCACCTGAACGCTCACATGGCTCAATAGTTGCATTTCATTTGTTCTTTCACCTGAATCACTTTGCTTTGGTAATCACTCTGTACTTAAAAATGCATCATGTGGCTGACAGAGACGTGTGAAAAAAAATTATGCAGAACACGATAAACATCAGTCAAAAAAGAGAATGTTTGGCCGTTATTTATTTATTTTGACAAAAGAAGGTTACACCATTTCATTTTGACTGTGGTAAGCAAGTGCCATTGACTGGGTAAAAAAAAATAGCTGAAGGACTTTTCATTTGAAATTATGTAAAAGTCACAAAATTTGGAGAAACAATACTAAAAAATCATACCATAGCAACAAAAGACAAAGCAAAAAAAAAAAACAATAATCATAAAGAAAATTATTTTTTATTGTTTGTTTTTAAGAGACATTAAAGATAATAATGGGCGGCCCGGTAGTCCAGTGGTTAGCACGTCGGCTTCACAGTGCAGAGGTACCGGGTTCGATTCCAGCTCCGGCCTCCCTGTGTGAAGTTTGCATGTTCTCCCCGGGCCTGCGTGGGTTTTCTCCGGGTGCTCCGGTTTCCTCCCACTTTCCAAAAACATGCGTGGCAGGCTGATTGAACTAAATTGTCCCTACGTGTGAGTGTGAGTGCGCATGGTTGTTCGTTTCTGTGTGCCCTGCGATTGGCTGGCAACCGATTCAGGGTGTCCCCCGCCTGCTGCCCGAAGACAGCTGGGATAGGCTCCAGCACCCCCCCCCCCCCCCCGACCCTAGTGAGGATCAAGCGGCTCGGAAGATGAATGAATGAATGAATAAAGATAATAATTGTACCGCAACTAGATATTAAAATTGACTCGAGGGATCGTTTTATTTTCTGTGAAAAAGGAAAAGATAGATGAAAAATTTCTCACAGATGTTTAATATACAAAAAGATTTGAAGATCCACCAAAAACACCAAACACAACACAAAAAAAAACAATTTCACGCAAGCATTTTTCTTGTTTTTAAGTCAGACACAAAATTTTGATTTTAAACAAATCAAATAATTCACTGTTTGTTATTGTATTTAACTTTGGTTAAATGAAATGTATAATACATCAATTAAAATCGACTTGTGATGATGAACAGTAGAAATCGTTTGCATGCAACAAAATAACTTTGATGATATTTCATGATTTTGGATATAAAGTAAAAAAAAACAACAACTAAACTTGTTTTTGGATAACATTAAAATAACACAAAAACACCTCCAAAAGAGTGTATCATCAATTAATGTTCTATACACAAGATTTCAATTGAAGAGCAAACATATGCACTTTAACAACCTTAAACACGTTTTTACAGGGGATGCAATGGAAAAAAATACTTTCTTTCTTTTTTTTTTCCGGTGTGTGAAAAGAGATTTGCGTGCTACATCAGCATCGGAAACCACAACCACACAGTGGCAATGAATTCGCTTTACCAGTGCCAAGACAACTTGAACTGTAAATTCATTGTTGAGTCTCCCCAGGTAGCATTAAAGCTATTGTACATGGGAGGCTAAGTTGCCGATTCCGCTTCCTGAACCAGAGCCCGAGTCTTGAAATGAACCTCACTTGGCAGCTTTTTTCTTCTTCTTCTTCTGAACCACGCTAGTGGTGCCAAATCTCTTTCTGACAGCCTGCCAGCGTAGTTCATGTCATTCACATCCAGACGCCCGCAAGCCGGGAAAGCACTGAGAGTCGAGAAGCCGCAATTTCACGGAGCGTAGAGGAGATTTTAAAGCGGCAAACTGGACTTTGTGTCGTGTTTTTTTTTTTTTTTTAACTGTATGAGAATATCGTGTCTCATTGCAGCCGTCATGAAACTGATATGTGTACCTTAAGTGGTCCGACAAAAAAACATTTAAGAAATAATGCCTGCCAGGAAGTCTGCTATTTTGAAGCGGCCATTTTTGGGTCATTTTGCCAATTTTGTTCAAAAGGTTCCCCACTGTTTTTTTTTTTGTTGTTTTTTTTTTTCAGTTGCACTTATAGCAAGTTGAAATTGGGTTAATGAGTTTATACTAAATAGACTCACAAAAAAGTCTCAGGAACCTGTCATATGGATTTAAAGTGTGCAATTTTAAGTTAGATTTGGCTATTTTTTTCAAACAATATATTCTGTAACAGTTTTTAGGAAAGTTGGTTTCACTTGGCAGCATATTTGATAGCCAGATCTTTAATAAATACACCCAGGAATAAGTGTAAAAGAAAAAAAAAATCAAATAAAAAAGTGAAAGGAAGTGGCCATTTTAAATGCAAAAATGCAAAGCTTGTTTTGAAAAATGAGCCCACAAAGCATTTTTACCTCACAAGTTTTTTTTTTTTTAATTTGGAAGGTGCCTTTTCATGAATAGAGTGATAAAAAGCCATGCTTGATAAGACAAAGGAACTCCACCATTTCCGTTTTAAGACAAGATAAGATAAGATAATCTTTATTTGTCCCACACTGGGGAAAATTTGCAGTCTACAGTTTTAAGTGACTGATTTAGAGCAAAAGTTCAAGTGGTGACTCGATACACCCTGTGCGATAACCAAAAGCCACATCATGATATACCCTTACAAAAGTGGACTGAAGTGAACTGCTGAAATATGACGATTGATGCAGGAGGGAGACAAACAAAAACCCACCAGCTCACGCAGGGGAGTGGTCCTGTGACAAGTAGTACGTTACCCTCGTGACATTTTGCCAGCCAAACCAAACGTGGAGCTTTATTCTGAATTTTTCAAGCTGCAGTTGGAGGTTTTATGACTTATTGTTGGCATTTGGAACTCCAAGTTGAAAAGGACAGGAGAGAAAATTGCGAGCAATACATCATTGCCAAACGTCACGAGTGAACCTTTTCGTTTTTTTTTATCCATGAAACGCGGCGTAGTGTAGTTCTGATAGCAAACTGCTGTGTTGGCTCGTGTTATTTAATGGATGACTCCATGTCCTACTTTCCCAGTCTTGATGAACAGGGACGTTGTGTCGGTCGACAACAACAACTACACAATGCCCGTGTTGGGATCCCACAGGGCATTTGTCTGAATTAATGTGTTTGACTCACACAGTGTTCCTGACCTCAGAGGAGGAACAAGCACTTTTTTTTTTTAACTTGTACTAATGGTGACTTTGCAGCACTGGCTGACAATTCTTTTCGCTTTACGATTTATCATGTGGCAAGAACAAACACCAAGAGAAGCGATTGTGTGACCAAACTTTGAATGGATTTAGCGTAAATCATTTCTTGGCCTGGAGCGCTCTGTTGAGCTTGTTCCGGTCATGGGCATCAACCCCAAAATTTGGTTCAGTAGTGCCCCCTGGGATTTGGTGTGAAAATTCAGCCTCTGAAGCAAGTTTGACTGAACTACTATATGTAAAATTTGGTGGAAATATAACACAGGAAGTGTTCCGTTTTGACGCAAAGTAGCCATGTAATGGTACCGTAATTTTGGTCATTCTATTTCACAGAAATCACCTCTGAGATTTTTCAAAATAGAGCCGTGACGCTATTTTCCATCCATCCATTAATCCATCATCTACCGCTTATCCGGGGCCGGGTCACGGGGGCAACAACTTAAGCAGGGAAGCCCAGACTTCCCTCTCCCTAGCTACTTCTTCCAGCTCTCCCCGGGGGATCCCGAGTCGTTCCCAGGCAAGCTGGGTGACATAGTCTCTCCAGCGTGTCCTAGGTCTTCCTCGGGGTCTCCTCCCGGTGGGACATGACCGGAACACCTCACCAGGAAGGCGCTCAGGAGGCATCCGAATCAGATGCCCAAGCCACCTCATCTGGCTCCTCTCGATGTGGAGGAGAAGCGGCTCGACTCGGAGCCCCTCCCGGATGACTGAGCTTCTCACCTTATCTCTAAGGGAGAGCCCGGACACCCTGCGGAGAAAACTCATTTCAGCCGGGATCCGGGATCTCGTTCTTTCGGTCACGACCCATAGCACGCTATTTTCATTTACCGAAATTTGCTAGGCATCACTATCATAGCAGACCCACAAAAAAGTCTCAAGAAGCCATTCCTGAAAAGACACGTGGAGTTTGCTATTTTGATATGAAGCAAACATTTGAGGTCCCTTTCGACCTTTTTATTGAACAATTCAGTCCCCAGTGTCAGTTTTGACTTTGCAACATGAAATTTGGAAGGCATGGCTGTCTTGAATAGACCCACACAAAATGATGAAAAAGCCGTGCCTGTAAAGACGTCACCAGTTTGTTTTCGAGAAGCCAATTTCGGGAAATTATCACCATTTCATTTCATTCATAATATGTCTTTACAACATCACATCCTTGAAGTCTGTTAATTTTGCAACATAACATTTCACCTGCTTGTCTATCATAAATGTACCACCATATCATTTGACGGAAAACTCCCGTCCTGAAATGAGTTTCCCGAAGCAACCTGAACCATCTATCAGGCCCTCAAAAAGCCTCAAAATAAATAATTGAAATTTAAAGTGGACATTTAAGTGATTTGGCTCCAAACTCTGCACTAAAATTCTTGAAAAAAATTCAGCCCCCAAAGCCAGTTTCAATTAGCAACATAAGGATTGTTTGTAATGTCTTCATATGAAGCAGCCATTTTAGATTTGTTTTGGCCATTTTTTAAGGCAATATTCACGGTGCAACATGAAATTCGACCCGCATTAAAATCTTAAGGACCCACTTCTGAAAAGCAACAAGGAGTAATTTTCGGACCTTTTTCGTTCCTCCGTCATTTTGGATTTGATGCCAGGAATTCTCAGCCACCCTGACAAATTAAAGTCGCCACTGATTTTCCCTGAGCAGAGGTGTGCTCTGTTGCGAATGCATCTCATCAACCGCAGACCTCCTCGTTATTCGGCCGGCGTCTTCCCATCTGGCAGTCATTCAGCTCACTTCGGAGCTCAATCGTGTTAAAAAGGGCAGAAGGCGGTGCAGGAGGTGAGCAGTGACTTTGACAAAGACGCGCGCCAGCTCACGGTTGCACCCCCCTCTACCCCCCCAGCACTGATCCGCACTCGATTGGGCACTTCGCATACCGCCGCCGGCCGGCCGTTAAATACACGCCACGTTCAGCTGACATTTCCTCAAGGTTGCTCTCTGATCGCTGGCATACTTGGGGAATCGTTGTGGACCCGTCGCGCGATGGCGATTTGCGGCCTGATTGGTCGCCTATGATGCAATTCAAATGTCTTGGCTTTGTACAAATGGAAAGCGGGCGGGTGACCTTGACTGGACTTTTCTCCTGAGGCTCCTTTTTTTTCTTTTTTAAAACAAGTCGCCTTGACTTGATTAGTCGCATTTTTTTCGGGAACGTGAGGGTTCAAGGTTATTGTCCCATTTGGACTTTGGCCAGATTTGTAGTTCATTCATTCATTCATTCATTCATTCATTCATTCATCTTCCGTACCGCTTGATCCTCACTAGGGTCGCGGGGGGTGCCGGAGCCCATCCCAGCCGTCTCCGGGCAGTAGGCGGGGGACACCCTGAATCGGTTGCCAGCCAATCGCAGGGCACACAGAAACAAACAACCATTCGCACTCACACTCATACCTAGGCACAATTTAGAGTGTTCAATCAGCCTGCCACGCATGTTTTTGGAATGTGGGAGGAAACCGGAGCACCCGGAGAAAACCCACGCAGGCCCGGGGAGAACATGCAAACTCCACACAGGGAGGCCGGAGCTGGAATCGAACCCGGTACCTCTGCACTGTGAAGCCGACGTGCTAACCACTGGACTACCGGGCCGTCCCAGATTTGTAGTAATTTGTCAAATTATTCCATACAATAGTGAATCCTCGCTTTTGGACGAGGCCCTCACAGAGGTTGAGAAAAAATTTTTTTTTAAAAACTGGTTTGTTCAACCCTGGTCACAGGTCCCTTAAAAAAAACGTGTTTAAAAAAAGAGGCCATCGGCTGGGGTTTGCAGCAACTATTTATTTTGGTTTTTGTACTTTTTAGTTGGTGCCTCCGAGTTTTTTTGGACCCCGACCTGAAATCATAACCCTTTTTTGAGAACACAACCCTGGCTTGAAACAGTAACTCACGTTTAAAATCCTGAGCCTGTCTTGAAATCTTATTTTAAAACATAACCCCATTTGAAATGGTACTCTTGAAAATTGGACTTCAAACTTTACCCTTTTTTGGGAACCCTATTTTGAAACCATACCCCTGAGCTGAAACCAAGACCGTGTCTTGAATAGCTTGCTTAAAACCCAACCCTCTATCAAACTTTTGAATCTTAAATATTTCAAAATAATGTTGGAAATGCTGACATTCACTTGAAACCCTACTTTAAAACCCTACCCCTATCTTGAGGCACTACTTTCAACCTTAACCCTGTCTTGGAAGGCCTTGTTTGAAACCCCAAACATGTCAAGTCAAGACAACAGTATTTATAGAGTACTTCCAAACAGCCATTGCTGTACATGGAGCAATTTAACATACACAATAAACAGTAAAACAAATAATAAAGGCGGTAGAAAGCACCAAACAGTAAAATCAAGAACAAATCTAAGTCATGCTGAGTCGAATGCCAAAGAATACAAGTGAGTTTTGAGGAGGGCTTTGAAGAAGTCCCGAAAGCCTCCATTGAAACCAAAACCTCAGTTTGGAGCCATGCAACTTGAAATCAGAACTTTAATGCTTCCTTGATAGCGACTTGAAAATCATAACCCTGGTTTCGAAACTCTAACCCTATCTTCCATATCCTTCCATATCCTTCTTTGAAACCCTAAACCCGACTTGTTGGTCCGCGCCTCTAGCTCTGAACTGGAATTTGAAACTCCAGCCATAATATAAAATCCGACTAGGACATCCGAAGCGTCGTTTGAAACCCTAACTCTCAAAATTCTGAACAAAATTCTCTTGTACAACCATAACCTTCGCTGAACACAAATCACACGCAATTGCTCGGAAATACTTGAAACCTTCCAACTATCAAGCATGAAACAACAGACAAAGACTTCAAGCTCTTTCCGTCTTTGTTGCCCAAGAAAGGTAAGCGCTCATCCTGCGGCTGCATCATTCTTTTTCTTGATATGAATTATAAAGACGCCGGAGCTCATCTTTCTTCTTCTTTCGTTCTCCTTCAATGCACTTGAACGCTTTGGGGGGGCCGGTCGGCTCGCTATTTGTCGTTCTGTCTGTCAGGCGCTCTTCTACCTTTGTTGTGGTCCCTGTCTTCTGTGCGGGAGACAGCCACGGCGGTCCTCCTGTCCTCCTGCCCACCCCCCTCCCCCCGCCCCAGGTCCCACCTCCACCTGCTATCTACTACTTAAGGGCATCCACAAAGTACCCTGCGGCTGCCGGCATTGACAGGCGGCGATAAGAAAAGCGACAGGCTCAGAGGCGTATTTTTTTTCCCCTTCTTGTGTTTACAACGCGCGGCCTTTTCTCTTCTCGGGTGATGTCGAGACAAGCCGGCGAATGCGAGCCGTTAATAATAAATGGCGGCGAGTTGCGGCTCTCGAGGCAACAGGACATCGGGGCGGCTTTGAGAGCCTACGCAACCGAATCGTCACCGCCACCAACGCGCCGTAGCCTGCAACTCGCTCACCTCTGCACCTCCTGTCGAGGAAACCAAAGAGACAAAAGTGGGAATATTTCGACTACCCGCGTTTCGTTTGACCCCGCCGGCTTGAACCCAAACATTAGAAGCACCAAGCCGTGTTTCAAACTCCCACCAGGAGGTCGTGTTTAAAATAATTCATCAGTCTTCAAATTCAAACCAGAACGCGGGCATGAAAACCAATTTGAAAGCAAACTCTCTTCTCGAAACACAACTTTTAAAGCCCAAACTCTGTCTTGACGCCCTACTTTCAAACACATGCCCTTGTTTGGAACCATATCTTAATTTCTAGGGGGCTTGAAGGTCCGATTTGAAACCCAAAGACTGACTCATTCATTGCTGATACTTTTGAACTTGAAAACCTGACGCATGATAAACTATCCATGGTTTGAAATTCTAAATCCAAAACCCGAGTTCGAAATTTACTTTGAATTTGTCATGTTCCTGTCCTTGGCCTGGCCACCAGGTGGCAGACTGAGCAGACTTTCTGGCTGCACACCTGCTGCCAATCTCTCAAAAAATTAAGGACCTGTGTATTTAAGGACCAACAATCTGTCTTCTGGTTGTCGGAATATTGTTTATGCCTCGTCATGTTTCGCTTTTGAACTCTCGGTACCAATGGCTTTGTAAGTATTGGATTTTTTTTTTGTGAATTGTCTTTCTCTTGCGTTTATTTTGATTCATTGTTTTTGTTTGTCTTCGCAATCCTTATTTTCCTCCCTTGGCTTTTGTGCAAGCGCTTTTTGTTGTTCGTTTTTTGTGCCCTCTGGTCCTTGTTTTGACCAGCGCTTTGTTACTACTTTGTTGATGCGAATTTTTGTACATTAAATATTTTTTGCTTCGGAGAGCCTGTCTGGCGTCTACGCTTTTGGGTTCTAAACCTTGATGCGGTTAGACCGAATCGTGACAGAATCACCAAACCCTTGTATCAAAATTGCCCTTGAAAGTCTACTTTGGGCACCTCACACTCCGCCATCACCTCCCGTGTGGCCCTTTCACTCCCCTCCCGACCCAAAGTTTGTTTGCTCGTTACTTCTTCGTCTTTATTAGCTCGCCTTTTATGCGCCGCCGACATTTTTCATTACACCGCCTCCGATGCAGCAGCCTGGCACGAGCCTCCTGAGTTGTTTCAATATGGATAATGTTCCTCTGGGGTTCCCCGGTATCGACGCCGACTGTTAGGATGAATCGGCGTCGAGCTAATAGACTTGAGGAGTTTACACGCCGCTCCGTCCTGTTGTTATTGAGCGTTTGATATTGGCGGGAGAGTAAAAGTGCTGCAGGAAGTAATAGAGTGTGCTCGCGATGGCTCCCCGGGGCCGTGGGAGGCAATCATCTGGCTAAATGAGAGCGAGAGCGGGAGACAATTGACGGCTGACAAATGGCCGATTTTCAAAGTGTTCTTCCAACACTTCTTCTTTTATTGAGTCACTTTTTGTTTCTTTTGTGCTTTCTTTTGTTTTTTTTTGTCCATTAAATCTGCCCACCTCTCTGACCTGAAAGAATTAATAAACCCGAACAACCGAAATAATGGAATCTAATCCTGACCCTGAATTTGACTTTGAAACCCAAACTCTTGTTTGGACCCACGAGCCTGTCTTGAAAGTTTCCTCGCAAAGCCCAACATGTCTTTAAATTCAAAGTGTTGAGCCACTGTTTCAATCAAAATTGACAACAGGTTCTTTGACCGAACCAAAACACAACTGAGGTCATTGTTTTTGGCAATAAAGAATTTGGATGTTGCTGTTACTAAACACATGGGCGGCCCGGTAGTCCAGTGGTTAGCACGTCGGCTTCACAGTGCGGAGGTACCGGGTTCGATTCTAGCTCCGGCCTCCCTGTGTGGAGTTTGCATGTTCTCCCCGGGCCTGCGTGGGTTTTCTCCGGGTGTTCCGGTTTCCTCCCACATTCCAAAAACATGGCAAGCTGATTGGATGCTCTAAATTGTCTAAGTTGTGAATGTGAGTGTGGATGGTTGTTCGTCTCTGTGTGCCCTGTGATTGGCTGGCAACTGATTCAGGGTTTCCCCCGCCTACTGCCTGAAGACGGCTGGGATAGGCTCCAGCACCCCCCCCCCCCCCGCGACCCTAGTGAGGATTAAGCGGTTCAGAAAATGGATGGATGGATGGATGGAAAACACTTTTTAAAAACCAAAGACCAAGTCCCAAAATCTTGTCCCCAAATTACCGATGGACACACATAAATGGAAATTGAATTCCAGGTTGCACTAATGTTAACTAATTTTAATTTTTTTAATGCAGATTATATTTGTCCCCCACATGTCTTTTACAAAATTTCTCACTTGACACGAATCATTCCGATAATTCGTACTAATTACGTACTACGTACTAATAATTACTTCCGTAATTTCCTACTTGCCTTTTTTTCTTTAGGCTTTGGTACCTTTGTGTGGCTTTTTCCAGCACTGGATTAGAAAAAATAAAAATTCAACAAGTGAGGTTCGCCGAATGACCAAGGTCAACTTTCACAGGGAAAATAAAAATACAACTATGTGGAGGTTGGCTGTACACTCAAATACCGTCAAAGAAATATGATGGATGACACATTTACTTGCACAATTATTATGCATGAGTTGACCGAAAGGGAAAAATTAAGTGCACTTTCTAACGACATCATTTCGTGGGTCAGCCAATCCATCCTCGACCCGCGTTCTACCCACCTGTGTGACAAACGCGTCCGCTTGCGAGCACTCCGTGACACGGATGTCCGTCATAAACTTTGAAACCGGTCTCCCGTCTGATTTATGACGCCGGAGAGCACTTTGAAAAAGTCAAACGCGGCCCCACAAATGAATATCACCCAGACCCATTTATTACCCTTCCTGGCCTTTCAATCTCATCTATTATTCATTATACAATCATTTAACCAGGCGCTGTGATGACTTCAATGTTTAATGCGGGGCCGTAATCAATACGGTCCGAAGCCCTCTTGAGTGGATGGGGGGTCAATTGCGTGCGGTTACAGTAAATGATGGTCTAAGTTTAAATAGTCCCACTTTTTGGAAACAAAAAAATAACTAATAAAATAACCAAACCACATATCACTGATGTAGTCGGGGTTTCAAATTTTGTTCGTAACAAATGGAAAAGGGACACGGAAATGTGTTTATTCATTTTTTTATTCATTCATCTTTGAAGTCAAGATGGCGCCCGAGTAGGCAGCCGTCAGCAAGTGCTCTCATGAGCCTTGCTTTTTTTGTTGTTCTTGTGTTTCTTTTGTCACTTTGTGTTTGTTGTTACGTCGTGTGGACTTGATGTGGACCTTTTTCAGCATTTTTTGGCCACGACATTCATCAAGGAGGAGACTCTGTGCTTGGTGGTTGCGCCTTCTCGGCAGGATGGGTATACCAGCACTGTTTTTGACTGGAGGAATGTCGGCGCCATTTGACTGTCGTTGCTGGACAGTCCCGGGGCGCTTGTGTCTTGCGCCTGTAATGGGCAGCATTTTTCACAGCCCCGCTTTGTTCAGCGGAGAGATCGGTGCTGTTGAACGGTCTACGGCTGGATGGATGGAGGTCTTGAGGAGCCGACGATGAGAAGAAAGGAGCGTTGGCGCGGAGTGCCGATGCGGATCTGGAGCTGGGAGTCGCGGGTTGGAGTTTGAAGCGGATTATGTGGGACAGGAGAAGTGAACTAATCTCTTTTCGTCAATGGACGCTACAGCTTTGTGTTTGCTTTCAAAACTTTGCTTGTAGCAGACATGTGCACATTTTCAAGATGATGTCTCTGATCCACTGGTGAAAGGACACTTTGATCCTCTCCTCTTTCATCTATAACTGCTTCAGACAACAAAGTGTATGCAGAAAAGTGGTGAAGATTGCACGACTGTCTCTGTCCTATGTGTTGTCTTGTGTTATTTTTGTTATTTTGACTTAAAAATGGCGCCGCGAGAGTGGCTGCCTTTCCAGCAGCTCCTATTTTTTTGTTGTTCTACTTCTTCCTTTCATAACTTTGCTGCTGTGAATCTGGAATTTCTCCATTGCGAGACTAATAAAGGTTTTCTTAATTTTTCCCGGTCAAATCCGATGTTTGTCAAGTCATCTGCGGCTTGGCGGTTTGCCACCAGGGTGAAGCAATATCAAAACCTGAACTGTGCAAAATAATACTGGAGCCAAGTCAGAACGCAGACGGCAAACTGCTTACAAACAAACTAGCAAGAGGAACAAAAATCAGACACAACCTCACAGTTTGAAACGCTAATCCTGGCTTCAAACGCTAATCCCGTTTTTAAATCCTACTTTTGACACAGGAACACTGTCTTGCCATGCTAATCTTTGGTAAAGACCCCAAATGATGGCCTCAAACCTGAACTTGAAACCCTAACCCTGAGCTAAAATTGAAAGCCTTCCGTCGGCTTCCATCTTTGAATCCCTACTCCCGCATTCAAAGCCCAACATCAATCCCTTACCCTGACTTCTTCTCTCTTCTTTCGGACCTTATCACCTTCTTTTAACATCTTTCCTTGTTTCGCCGTAATTAACGCTTTGACATCGTTACTGCTTGAGCCTTTTAAGACCAAGTCACTGGACCGAGGATGCCCCGCCCCCTTCTTTCGCCTCATGTCTGATCCGCTTGACCACAATTATCAACGCTGCCGGAGGCGAGTTCACACGTGAATTTTAATGACGAGAGCCCCGCCGACGGCACACGTCGGCAATTACGGTTCCCCAACACACACATACACACACACACACACACACACACACACACTCACCAATGTCCAGCCTTCATTAGAAGATGGGTGTGTGTGTGTGTATATATATATATATATATATATATATATAGATAGATAGATAGATAGATAGATAGATAGATAGATAGATAGATAGATAGATAGATAGATAGATAGATAGATAGATAGATAGATAGATAGATAGATAGATAGATAGATAGATAGATAGATAGATAGATAGATAGATACATACAGTATATGTATGCGTGCGTGTGTGTGTGTGTCCGCATGAGTTTGGTCCGAATGAGTCTCTGGCGGGCGAGCGTGTAAACACTGGAGGAGTGTGAACTCTGGCAGCCGTCGTTCCCATTTGGCTCAATTAGAGACTCGAAAGTGAGGCAATCAATGGCATTGCCCCCCTCCCCACCAAAACAGCCGGCTGTTGGTCGGTACTCACGAAAAAAACAAAAAAAAACACAAATTGGAAATAATCAAAGTCAGTAATTAGATGGTGGCCATCGGACGTTGTACAGCCTCAAGGTAAAAAAAAAAAAAAACACAAAAAAAAATAAACGATCAACTTTTTGTAGTATGCGCTTTTGTAGTGTTGCAACGCTCGCGCAACAACTAAATGAATGGTCCAGGGAATGTCCGGAGTTTTGATCAGCATGCTCGAGGAATGATGTAAAGCAGACAAGATGTTTTGTTGTTGTTGTTGTTTTTGTTTGAGAGTTGAGAGAGGGCAGCCCTTTAAAGTATGCGGGAAAGTCGGGGAAAAAGGCCCGCACTCTCCAAGGGCATTGGAAAAAAAAGGTTCAATCTGACACTGGAGAATTGGCAGCAGTCAGTCGCATGCCGTTTTTTTTTGGGGGGGGGGGGGCGGGGAGGGGCGTTGGTTTCAAGCCAATTATAGGGCCTGTTTTGAACCACAACCCCGTCTTGAAGCCCCAAACCTGTCTCGACACCCGACTTTGAAAGCTTTAACTTTGCTTGAATCTAGTTTTGGGAAGGAAAACCACACACACACACACACACACACACACACACACAGCCCGACTGCTGGGATTTCACCATCGTCAGATTTAACCTTGACTCGAGCAACACAATGAAGCGATGACCTACTTTTCCTTGCCTAATTCAATTCATCCCAAATTTACCTTGAGGGTAACAAAAGGAAGTGATGGGAAATAAAGGGGAAAGGCGGGGGTGGGGTCTCACGAGAGGAAGCGTAGGGGGTGAACGCTGGCGTCGGTCCACAGAGAGAGAAACAAGAAAAACACAAGTGGGGCGGCAGGTAGAGGCGACGGTGCACTTTATTGCGGCGTTCATCAAACATTAACAATGAGGACAAATGCCGTGGAGGGTAGAAAAAAAATGGCGCTGATGAAAAGCCCCCAAATGCGTCTGACAAGGAGTAAATATTGAATTGAAAGATAAACAAGGTGCGCGTCCTTTATTATTCATGCCAACGGGGGTACAATAGCATGGAGAACAACATCCTTTTATCTGTCTGCACTCGGAGAGGTTGAGGTCAGGTGCGCAGCCTCGCTGGGTTTGTTTGCGGTCCGGCGTGATATCACATTATCGGACGGTGAAATGACGGCGCGGGCGCTCCTTCGTGTTCTGCGTTCAGCGGCTCCATTATTCACACACAAAAGCAACTCAAGGGGCAAGGCCGCACTGTTCTATAGATGCGCTTTGTGCATTTTTATTTTTTTTTTGGTGTGTGTGGGTGTTCCTCCATGCACACATTGTCTGCTGTCTCTCCAAAACAGGGAAATTACATCAGAACAAGCAGCGACTTTGTCGAATTCTGTTGTTGCAGTTTCAAGTTTTATTCGCAACATGTCGCCATCGTGCAAGGGCCAAAATGTTAGAAAAAAATTAGCTTCCCTCCCCGCGCCATCTCTCTTCGGGCCGCAAATTGGCCATCTAAACGGCAATCTTCAACAGGTCATGCCGATACACAGAAATGCATGTCAGGGAGAAATGTTATTGTGGCGACACATGTCACTAATGTCAAAATCCGCTAGATGCGTACTAGACGTGGTTCCCATCATTTCATGATAGGGGGAAGCGGGTTCCAATAGGGTGAAGCGGGTTCCAATGTGGTCGTAATCAAAGAAAATCTTGCGGTGAAGTCCATCTTTGAAGAACAGCATGGAAGTTTTCCCTTTTAACCCTCGTAGTCCACCGTTTGTGATAAATGGCAAAATTATGTCTTTGAATCAAAGGCAAAGGCATTCGGAAAAACACGAGAGAGCTGAAATGTATAGGTGGGGTTCTAAAATGGCTGAAATTTCATGACGTCACCGGCTGATAATTCTCAGGCATTGCAGCAATAATAAAAAAGGTTTTGATTCCATAATCTTCGCAATTTACATATTTTGCACCATAGAGACCCATTATTATGCATAACTTAGGGTTTTTTTGTTTCGAAGGACCTAAGGGTTAAACTAAAAACGGCTGATTTCCTTGATGATCCTTGACAAGGGTTCTTCACAATCTTGCTCTGACTTGTCTTTGTTCATTTACAGCAGCACATAAAGGGCAGATGAGGCGTTAGCTTTGCGTCAGCTACCTGCTAAGACTCAATACAGATGGATTTAATGGACCAAAGAGAAAAAAACACCCTGGATTCTACCACTGGAGATGGTATGACAAGAGATCCTGGAAGTTGAAGTAAGTTATTTTCAACTAAAAAGGAAAATATTTCCGTAGTGAATGAATGAGGCTTTGTAAAGAGCATAGGGTGCAGACAAAGCGTGACATAAGTCCACTCCTTTTACCGTTTTTGATTCTATCCATCCATCCATCCATCATCTACCGCTTATCCGGGGCCGGGTCGCGGGGGCAACAGCTTTAGCAGGGAAGCCCAGACTTCCCTCTCCCTAGCTACTTCTTCCAGCTCTCCCCGGGGGATCCCGAGTCGTTCCCAGGCAAGCTGGGTGACATAGTCTCTCCAGCGTGTCCTGGGTCTTCCTCGGGGTCTTCCTCGGGGGTGGGACATGACCGGAACACCTCACCGGGGAGGCTCAGGAGGCATCCAAATCAGATGCCCAAGCCACCTCATCTGGCTCCTCTCGATGTGGAGGAGAAGCGGCTCGACTCTGAGCCCCTCCCGGATGATCATTTTTTATTCTAATTGGGGGTTTTATTTGTTGTACTGGTGAAAAATACCATAAGTAACCAATTTGAATAGCTTCGGTCCCTTCCCCAAGTTTTTATCATTTATATTTGCATGTTTAACTGGCACCAAACAAAAGCATCCACAGAGCTCAGAGCCTCCAACTTGGCACGCCAGCGTTCCTCCTTTTCATTAGGCCGGCCGCCGTGTGCGCGGAGGCCAGCCGCGGCGTGACCTCGGCGTACGCCAGCTTCACCTTCCCGACTCACGTCATTCTGGGCCATTGTTTATATTTAGCTCACACTGACTTCAACGTCCTGGCAAGCTTTTCACCCTCTGTCAGGTACAGCGGCCAAGTTCAACTCCAAGCTGGACGTTGAAAAAAAATAATAAAAATAAGGGAGGAAAAAAAAAAGACACGTCGGCAAAACACTTCATCCACTCCGTTTTATTTACATGGTCCACAGAGCTTTAATGTGTCATTTTGATTTCAAGCAAGTTTATATTTCATTGCTCCACAGAGATTTGGTATTTCACGTTGATTTAAACAACTCATTTGCGGGCGAGCAATCGATTAGTTTCTTTTTAAGCACTTTCACTTATTATTCCGTCTATTGGCTGCCAATTGGTCGTAAAACGCTCCACTTGATTTGTGACGCGTTTTTACACGCAGTTTATGCTCAAGCCTTCGAGATAATAAAACCGATTTTTTGTTTTCTGTCCAGTGAAAACATCACTCATTGCCTGCTTTGTCTTTGAAGACGATGCCCACTTTATAGGTTGTACGTTTTGCACTCCCCAGCTTGTTTTTCTTACTTCTTTTTATGGAACGTGGTAGCATATTTGGTTCTAGAATGCCTTGATTGTCTCCACACCTTCACTGACCGCAGGATAAAAAATGGCCTGGGGGTATATTTTGGCCCACCTGCATCTTTTTTTAATCTCTTTTCACGAGACGACCCATTTTGCCTTGAGAGTCAGATTTCATCGCGCCTTGTACGTTTAGTAGCGTGTTGAGAGTAATGGACCCTAACCACATTCTATTTTATTCACTCTTTCTTACTTAAAGTTGCGGTTCATTTTGTGCTCAATAAACAAATGTGAGTTGAGCATCTGAAAAAGTATATTTACCTGCGTGCGCGGTAAAACCGGGAAGATCTCATCATATTAGATCTTGATGCTTTGATTGCTTTGCAGACACAGATATCTGGAGCGATCACAAAGGTAATATGTCACTTAAGGTAACGTGAAGTCAGTCCAGCAGACAGCGACTCTAATTTGAAGAGTTTGATGCCGTCATTGTTAAGATAAGATAAGATATCCTTTATTCGTCCCACACTGGGGAAATTTACATCCTCCAGCAGCAAGAATGTATGTAGAAAGAAGAAAGAAGAAAGAGAAAAAAAACAACAAACATCTTTCAATTAAATGCAATATGAACACAAAATGGATAAATCGCAGTACTATTTACAATTTTCCTTCACATCATTTAATTATTATTATTATTATTATGATTGTTATTTTTTATTCAGTTCGGTAGGAACGAGCGTCGGTATCTCTCCTTGCAGCGCGGGTGTAACAGTCTCTGGCTGAAGGAGCTACCAAGTGCTGTCAGGGTGGGCTGGAGGGGGTGGGAGGGACTGGCCATCATAGCTTTTAGCTTAGTTAGCATCCTTCTGTTGCCCACCTCCTCCAGAGTGTCAAGGGAGCAACCCAGGACAGAACTGGCCTTCCTGACCAGTCGCTACAGTCTCTTTCTGTCCCGGGCTGAGATGCTGCCTGACCAGCAGACAATGCCATAATGGATGGCCGAGGCCACCACCGAGTTATAGAACGTCTTAAGGAGTGACCCCTGAACCCCAAAAGACCTCAATTTCCAGAGTAGGAAGAGTCGGCTCTGTCCTTTCCTAATCAGGGTGTCCGTGTTGGTAGACCAGTCCAGTTTGTCGTTCAGAAGAACACCTAGGTACTTGTAGGAGGTCACCCTCTCTATGTCCATACCCTGGATGTCCATCGGTGCTGGTGAGGACTTTTTCCTGCAGAAATCCACAACCAACTCCTTAGTTTTCCTGGGGTTGATCTGAAGGAGATTCTGCTGGCACCAGTCCACAAAGTCCTTTGTCAGTCCCCTGTACTCCCGACCGTCCCCTTCTGTAATGAGGTGTCGCTGTGTGTTAGCCTAGCGACCAGAAGTTAGCAAAGAGTCCATTCGTCTGTCTGAAAACTCACATTTGACCCAAACTGATATCCAACTTGCTGACACCGGGAAGCACATTTTGCTTCTGATTTGCAGCTATTGTGGCTTGGAATGGGCCGGCCATTTGGGAGTTTTCATGACATCCATTGCTGGGTGTAGCAAAGCAACCCCACGAATCATGAAAACAAGATTTCTGATTCTGGGTTCTACATTTAATTCTTCTTTGATATTCTTTGGATTTTTCTGTACACTGCACAAACGAAAGACACTCTTTGCCGGAAGCAGCATATTTTGCTTCATCATTCATTAGCGAACTGCTGCTCTTGTCTCAAATTTGATGGATGCCTTTGTCCAGACCACAGTTTCATCTTTGTTTTGGGCTGTGTGCAGCAAATGTGGATTTTTTTTTTCCCCCCCGCCAGAAAGTTCTTCTCACTTTACATTTGGTTTGACCAATTTCTACCAAGTTTCTGAATAATTTGTTGAAAGAAGAACCCCCCCCCCCCCCCCGCTCCTGTTCCCTCGAATAGAAAAACAAAGAGGCATGTTTGCATGCTAAGGCCCAGCATCGGAGGAATGGTTCTGAAAAAAATTAATAAAATAAAAATAGAGTAGGAATGTGTTAAAATGTCTTGTTAAAAAGCGTGAGCGACCCAGCATGACAGCCAAAACCGCATCTGACAAGGCGATGTGAAAAAGTCAACCAGCGGAGTCGGATCGCTTTTGAAAAATCCCGAGGAATAATTTAGCAAGCGGGCTCGTCACACACGCCGCAGCTCAACAAGCATGAATGCGTTCTGCATCCTTAAGCGAAACCCCCCAAATAAATATATAAATTGCAAAAAAGACAAAAGTTGAAGACAGCCGCTAATGATATTCATATTGAATACTCAAGTTGTCGAAATATTCCTCAGCAAATATACTTTGAAAACAAGCGGAGCAGCATGCAGACTGAAAATGCTGTAGCAAAAATGTTCGTGCTCGTCATGTCGTTTTGTTTTTGCAAGAATATTATTTTTTATTATTATTATATTTTTTTCTTATTTTCATGTAATTGTAGTCCAGTGGTTAGCACGTCGGCTTCACAGTGCAGAGGTACCAGGTTCGATTCCAGCTCCGGCCTCCCTGTGTGGAGTTTGCATGTTCTCCCCGGGCCTGCGTGGGTTTTCTCCGGGTGCTCCGGTTTCCTCCCACATTCCAAAAATATGCATGGCAGGCTGATTGAACACTCTAAATTGTCCCTAGGTGTGAGTGTGAGCGTGGATGGTTGTTCGTCTCTGTGTGCCCTGCGATTGGCTGGCAACTGATCCAGGGTGTCCCCCGCCTACTGCCCGAAGACAGCAGGGATAGGCTCAAGTACCCCCCGCGACCCTAGTGAGGATCAAGCGGTTAGGAAGATGAATGAATGAATGTGTGCGCAAAGATATTTTTCTTATTTTTCATATTTATTTCTTATTTTCTCATTTTCATATAAATGTGTGTATTTTATTTCATCTATTGGATGCGTTTCGAGTCAGATAACTTTTAATGGTTTCAATGCATTATATTAATTATTTTATTTTGGTTCATTCCATATAATTTTAATTGCTTAATGTATTCATTTGCGTGATTCAAATGATTCTGTTTGTATTATTTTAGGTTGAATCATGTTTTGGATCATTTTTTGAACATTTGTATACATTTTAATGTGATTAGAATTCATTCTTTTTAGTTTTATGTAGGGCGGCCCGGTATGTCCAGTGGTTAGCACGTGGGCTTCACAGTGCAGAGGTACCGGGTTCGATTCCAGCTCCAGCCTCCCTGTGTGGAGTTTGCATGTTCTCCCCGGGCTTGCATGGGTTTTCTCCGGGTGCTCCGGTTTCCTCCCACATTCCAAAAACATGCATGGCAGGCTGATTGAACACTCTAAATTGTCCCTAGGTGTGAATGTGAGCGTGGATGGTTGTTCGTCTCTGTGTGCCCTGCGATTGGCTGGCAACTGATTCAGGGTGTCCCCCGCCTACTGCCGGAAGACGGCTGGGATAGGCTCCAGCACCCCCCGCGACCTTAGTGAGGATTAAGCGGTTCAGAAAATGGATGGATGGATGGATAGTTTTATGTGATGAATTGTATTTCTTTTATCATTTTATTTGTGTTTTCTGTGTTTATTTTGCTTTATATTCAATGTTTTCAAAGATTTTTTTTAATAACGTATTCAATGTTGTTGTGTAGTTTAGTGGAACTATTATTTATTTTTTCATTTACTTTGATGTACTCATGATTGTTAATATATCCTCGCCGTCCTGTGAAAAACACATATGTTCATTTTTGTCATTTATAAAAACGTGTCTGCGTTAGTTCAAACATTCAAAACGCGGACACCCCATTAATATTTTTTTTGTGGCCGTCAGTGTTTTTCGCAAGACGGCGACGAGACATTGCGATGATAGCTTCCTGACAGCGACATTGATTACAACCCTGAGCATTTTTTCCTTCTTTAATCATGTAAATATGCTGTGGATGCGGCATCATATCTTCCTGTAAGCGGTGCCAAGGCGCTTGTCATTATCAGCGGATTTACACGGCCAAACACCAATTTTCTCCTGCCCTCTTTTCGCTCACTTCTCTTTCCAACGTGACTGAGGAGAAGCAGAATGGACTGTGACAGCCAGCCGAGGTCGAGCCCACCCGCCATCCGCCCATTCCGACGAATGGGCATGACTTATTTGCAGGACTTGGCTGGGAGCCGTGAGGTGGTGGTGGTGGTGGGTGTGGGGGGGGAAGCAGGATATTGACAGGATCATTTGCATGTCTGCCAAGTAGCAGGCAGGAGAGCGGCTTAAAGTGAAGTAAAATGCGATGCGATTGCTCCGATAATTCCCATTTGCTCGGGAGGTGCGGCGAGGAAACGGTTGCCGCCTGGCCGACGTCTCGCGCCAGTCTTGTCTCGCACCTCCTGTGTTGTTGAGTAGCACTTCACGCTGTTTAAAAAAAAAAAAAAAAAAAAACAGGGAGACTCAGACTAATGTAAGAATTCTCACCTCTTCTCGCACACTGAACAAAGCAAATGGCTCCGGAATTCCTTTGTGGATCGATCGTTTGGCTCCAAATTGAATAATAACACGCCTGGAACTTTTCTGACACGGCAGGCACGAAGGAAAAGTCAGCTTTGATTTGTTTGTAGTTGCACGAAAGCACGACACAGATTCCAAAGCTAAGCGGATGTCCGACGGTGCTGAATGCAACTCAATCAATTCTATGATTTGGCTGTTGGGTCAGAGCAGAATTTCATCTTTGCATTAGTCCTTCTGGGCGGCCTGGTAGTCCAGTGGTTAGCACGTCGGCTTCACAGTGCAGAGGTACCGGGTTCGATTCCAGCTCCGGCCTCCCTGTGTGGAGTTTGCATGTTCTCCCCGGGCCTGCGTGGGTTTTCTCCGGGTGCTCCGGTTTCCTCCCACATTCCAAAAATATGCGTGGCTGGCTGATTGAACACTCTAAATTGTCCCTAGGTGTGAGTGTGAGCGTGGATGGTTGTTCGTCTATGTGTGCCCTGCGATTGGCTGGCAACCGATTCAGGGTGTCCCCCGCCTACTGCCCGAAGACAGCTGGGATAGGCTCCAGCACCCCCCGCGACTCTAGTGAGGATCAAGCGGTACGGAAGATGAATGAATGAATGAATTAGTCCTTCTCCGATGATGAGAGCTCCACATTTATCCAGATGCTCACCACAATTTAATGACTTCTGCTTTGGTTGCATGTGCCACATGTGTTGATGTTTATGATGTCATCAGACCAGCCTTAAAACGACACATGACCACACGCGCGTCACGTCTTAGACGTGACGACTGGAGCAACGTGCTTTATTTTTATTTTTATTTTTTTTATACGGCCGCTGTAAAGTTGGCAAGCTCCCGTTTGCTTTATCGCTTTTGCAAGCTTTCTCAGAAAAGTACGGCCGAGTATAAACGTAAACGACTTTGTGCCTTTATTGCTTTGCAAAGTCGTTTGGGTTTTTTTTACATGAGGTGCAGTAATCCAGCTATTGACCCCCGCCAGTCGATACCATCATATTTCAATTAAGGCAGTTGGCAGCAGTTTGCCATGGCTGGGGGGGAATCTGCATTCACATGCCGCATAGTTGAGCTGATGAGAGTAATGCGCACACATTATGTGGGTTGGCAACACTTTGCCAGTGTTGTATTTTTGCGTGATTACGGAAGCAAAAAAAAAAAAAAAGGCCGCAGAAACACTTTGGGAAGAGTTCAGGATATGATGAACAATTCATCCAGTATAGTTTATATATGGCATACAATTTTTTTTATATGTAAAGATTACACTTGTTAACAAATTCTTTTTTTTTTTTTTAATCAGCGACGCAAGTAAACTTTTCCGGGTGAATTGTTTATGCTGTTTCGGAATCTGCCCTCGTTTTCATACTACGACTACTATTACGGCGACTACTACTAATAATAATAAGATAAGATCGTTTATTTACAGAAATTTACAGCCTCTAGCAACAAGAATAATATAATAATAATATAATAATAACAATAATAATAAATATAAATATTCATTCATCTTCCGAACCGCTTGATCCTCACTAGGGTCGCGGGGGGTGCTGGAGCCTATCCCAGCTGTCTCCGGGCAGTAGGCGGGGGACACCCTGAATCGGTTGCCAGCCAATCGCAGGGCACACAGAAACGAACAACCATTCGCACTCACACTCACACCTAGGGACAATTTGGAGTGTTCAATCAGCCTGCCATGTATGTTTTTTGGAATGTGGGAGGAAACCGGAGCACCCAGAGAAAACCCACGCAGGCCCGGGGAGAACATGCAAACTCCACACAGGGAGGCCGGAGCCGGAATCGAACCCGGTACCTCTGCACTGTGAAGCCGACGTGCTAACCACTGGACTACCGGGCCACCCTAAATATAAATATTAATAATAATAATGTTATATTTATGCAGTTATGAATTAAGGATTAGGTTCAGCAAAAGGTGCAATTTTTTTTCAACGTCATAGCTATAAATTAATATTAATAATAATTAATTAATAAGTTATATAAAACCACATTGGGTAAAATACATATTGTGCATGCGTGAAAAACAAAAATGAAGAGTTTTCTTCATCTGTGTCAAAAATATATTCATGGACATGAAAAGCTATCTCTGATTAGAATGTGCTGTTGACCAATGTAATTTGAAATGAATGAAATGCAAAATCTTTTTTTTATTTTGTTGTTGTAGAAGCAAGAGGGAGAATTCTTCCGCCGATTGGTCGATTGCTGCGAGCGCTCTGAAGTCACTCCGCCAGCAACTGTTGTATTGGACGCGCCAGGTGATGTCGCCTCAATACGGCTCTCAAAAGTGCACGCCATCCTCGCGCGATGCAGCGTGACGTGAGTGACGTGAGTCCCTCCTTGAGCCTTCTTCTCACATAGAACGGGCTTGGCCATGGCTAGCCGCGCGTTGCTAAGTGCGGTCAGAAAAGGCCGTAAAACCGAGGAAACACGCAAATCTTCAGCAACTGAATTGATTTAATGAGGGCGCGAGATTTAAAAATAAGTTATTGCAATGTAACAAATAAAAATTACACTACACTACCCTTTTTGCAATCTGCAGTTCATAATTCGAACAGATGAATTATCATAAGGATATTCTTAGCTCGAGGCAAAATTAGCATGCATGGAATATTAGCAGCACGTAAGGAATGACTGCGAGAGGAACGTGACTTCTTCCTGTGTGATTGACATTCAGAAACTGCAGATGGCGCCCCCCGCAGGCTCAGCAAAATAAACAACAAAAGGTGAATGCGCCTCTTTGTGCTTTCTGGCCTTTTGCACACATCGGGACCCTCCGAGGCGGTCCAGCTTTTCTTTTTAATGGTTTATCGATGCAGCCTGGAGCCCCCGACTGTGTGTGAATGTGAGTGGATATGAGCAGAAAATAACGTGTGTGTGTGTGTGTGTGTGTGTGTGTGTGTGTTTTTGACGAGGCCGACAAAAGAGCCATGTGGAGAATGAGGAAGAGCCCAAAGGAAATAAAACCACATAAAGACGACATGATCAGCTCATCTTACAATAAGACGTGTGTGTGCGCGCGAGTGTGTGTGTGCACGCGTGACAGCAGTTTCACTGCCACTATCTCATGCAGCCTCTCGCTTGTTTTTTTTTCTTCAAAAGAGTCAAAGTGCGAAACCATTGGCAAGATTCTTGTGGCTATTTGAGTGGATTCATCTGAAGCAGAGCTGGTCAAACTTTGAGGGGTTCGACACAGTATTTGACTTTTAAAATAACGGTCCTGCCGCATTATTAGTAGAACAGTTTGAGAAAAAAACATTACAAAAATAAATGATAAAAAAATTCTGTCTTACTTAAGGTTAAGACTGTTGTTTTTAGAATTAAATTGTAATTATTTTAATCATTTTTATCTTTTTACTTTTTTTATTTGATTTTATTATTTAAAAATAGTTCAATAATTTAAGGACATTATGTTAATTAAGGGCGGCATGGTGGGCCAGTGGTTAGCACGTTGGCCTCACAGTGCAGAAGTGAAGGGTTCAATTCCAGCTGCGACTTTCCTATGTGGCGTTTGCAGTTTCTCCCCGTGCCTATGTGGCTTTTCTCCGGGTACTCCGATTTCCTCCCACATTCCAAAAACATGAACGGCAGGCTGATGGAACACTCAAAAATGTCTCTCGGTGTAAGTGTGAGCTGGAATGGTTGATTGTCTCTGTGTGCTCTGCGATTGGCAGGTAACCGGTTCAGGGTGTCCCCCGCCTACTGTCCGAAGACAGCTGGTCTTGTAAGGCATGTTAATTTTTAAAAAAAGTAACTTTGGCCTTAAAGCCTAACCCTTGTTTGAATGTTGCGCTGAAGCTCTAATCTTGGCTTCTCACCCTAATTTGTAGAATTTAACTCAGGCTTCAGTACCTAATTGGAAACCCGAACCCTGGCTTGAAGTTCAAAATAGAAATGCTTGCCCAAACACCAATTTGAGAACTCAAGGCTTCAAACTCCTACGATAAAACATTAACCCTCACTTAACATTAAGCCTGACCATGTCCTCAAACCTCATTTTTAATGCTAACCTGTCTCGAAGTATTCAATTTTTTCCCGGGAGACTCTTCCCTTCTACCCCGTCACTTTCTCTCCTTACATTTCACCGTCAGCGCATCCGCGGGAAAAGAAAAAGACTCAATGGACTTGTAATTTCCATTCACGCTTTAAAAGGGATTAGCCTCTTTCTCAAGGAATCGTTTGTTTTCCTCCTTTACAACAGCATCCCCCCCCCCCCCGCAGCTTTTTACTCTGGCTTTCCGGTATATTTGTCCTGTCCCCACCCCCCAGGACCGCACCCCCTAAAACGAGCATCACAAAAAAGACACAAAAAAAACAATAATATAGTTATAATATAGTAATAATATAGTAATATAAAACAAACACACAATGACAGCACAGGAAAGCGCGACGCCGATGACATGTTTGCGACCCATTCAAATGGATAAGAGCTCGTATTGCGGTGGGGGCGGGGGGGGTGAGTGGGATGGGGGTGCTGCTATCAGTGTGCCGTACCTCCACACAAAGATGAGTGAAACATGAGAAGCGGTACACTGCCATCTGGTGAGTGGAAAGCAAGGTGCTGCACGCACTTCAGAGTGTGTGTGTGTGTGTGTGGGGGGGGGTTATACGTGCAGTAACGGTCGATTCTGGAAGGTTGGTTGGCTAGACCGGTCGATTTTTGGTCAAAAAAATGTTGGGCCCCCATGGGTTACTTATTTGAACATGAAAGACATGCAGAATTGCCTTTTCAGGGGACCTCAACAAACCCGAAAAACTCATCCATTTATATATTTTATCGCTCCCAAACATGTAAAGTGAGAAGAAATACATTCCAATGAGCAACAATTGGAAGCAGCTTTAAGTAATTTTTATTCTTTTTGCCAATGCCATCCCACACAAGTAACACACGGGATCCAAATTTTCATGTGTTTTTGAGGTCATCCAACTGGAGCGACTCCACTCACCCTCACGAGTGGCCAACAAACAAAATCGTTCAAATTTTGCACACACGTCAGCTTGAATGGCAGCGTACAAAGCTGAGTTGACTGGAGTGCAACCCCGCTCCGCCTGCTAAATCAACCCAACATGTTAATTTCACACAATCCAATCACGGGGGGGGGGGGGGGGGGGGTGATTGATGCGCGGGTTGACGTGCTTCCCTGGGCCTCCTAAGTCCGACCTTGCCGACGGCGCGTTGGCATGTCGGGCTGCTGAACATTTGAGGAGGTAGCAAGTCATAAATAAGTCTCAAGTCTTAACCTTCAAGTTTCTAGCAACTCCCGAGATGATGTGGCACGTGCAATTTTTTTTTTTTTGGGGGGGTGGGAGTGTTTCAGTGAGATTTCTTCCACAGGTGTTGTCACATGACTCTTTTGCACCAATCCTAAATAACCACTGGCGGCATCCGACCAATCAAATACGAGTCATGTAGTCACATGACAGCGGACGAAAGAGCTCTATTTTGGTAGATAGCGCTTGTTTGCCAGTTTTGGCAGACCGCTTTGCTCCACGCTGGGCATTCCATCTTTTCGAGGGTAAGGTCTTGAAGATACGCCCGGCGGGATATCAATTTGCTGGCAGAAAGTCGGCCTAAAGGATACGCCTGCTTGATCCACATCTAAATATTGCCGCAGGTAGCCTGAGATTTTACAGGAGATGATCTCGGCGCGCCGGCAAACAGATTCCGAGCTCCACGGATATGTGCATGGATGGCAGATGCGTTTCATCCATAAAAATGACAACTGCGGGCATCGAACCCCCCCCGCCCCCCCTTTGAATCATTGTGGAAATCAATTCCTGAGCCCTGCGGGCACATTAAAGTCATCAGTGGTTATCACCGGGTCATTCTGGATTTATTCTCGCTTACGTTGTCTGTTGCCAAACCAGCTAAGAGCAAGAAAAATGCCCCGGTCACCCACGGATCACTGCTTCCTTTTCCGCTGAGAGATGTGTCCCGGCAAGATGTGAGTGCGCCACATTTAAAGGGAACGAGAGGAGCCGCTTTGATTGGCTGCAAATGAGTCTGTGTTCACGCCCACAACAGCGCAAACAGCCTATTTTAAAATACGCTTTCCTTCGCCCTGTGAGATTAGCAACATCTCCGTACAGATTTATGCTGTGTGCCAGGCTGGATTTGCGTCAATTGTGCAAATAAAACTCAAAAGTTTCAGTGGCTCAACATAGAAGCATGGCAGAAAAAAATGTGTAAACAAAGGAGTGCAACTTACAATAAGTGGCATGACCTCCAATTTGCAGTTTTCTGTGCAATCTCTTCCCAACGGGACAATTGTGCTGTTTCACATGTGAAACAAAACTTTGATCAGGAAGTAAGTCCAGGTCAACTGCACTCTCATGAGTACTTAATCCAAGTCAAATCTTTCGTAAATTTCAGCCAAAGTCAAGTCATGTGACTCAACGCTAATGTCCGTCATCAATGCCTCGTTATCAGCCTCTGCCACGGCAGCGGATGACAACGACGACGGCTGACTTATGCGAGAGGCGAGGGGGCGATCTGCTGGCATAGTGGGAGACAGGTAACATTTAACACCATCCAGACGCCCCCCCACCCCCACCCCCAACCCCCCAGGCTTTCTCTTTATGACTGCAGAATGCGGCCACATTACGAGCCAAAGAGAAGCGATTGGATCACAAATTAAAACCCTTTCAACCCAAGCAGATGGCACTGGGGGGGTTAGGGGGGTTGATAGGGATGCTGGGAAAATGAAGAACACAAGAGAGCATTGTTGCATTGGCGTGCTGGTGTCAAGCCAACGACAGCTACACGGTAGCGAGACAAGGTCACGAAAGAAAGATAGAGGCCGCCGATATGCTCGCTCGCACACTCGGGTTTGATGGCTCTTCACTTTGTGAGCCTCCGTTTTGTTATCTGTAATTATTGCAGCGGCTTGGTCATTACAGTTTGCTGGGAAAAAAAAAGTCCTTTGAATTTCCTCATTTGAAAATTCACATCGACTGCGCATAATTCAAATGCGTTTCTCTAATACCGTATTTTCCGCACTAAAAGGCGCCCCAAAAAAGCCTTCCATTTTCTTCAAAGCTCACAGCGCACCTTAAAATTCGATGCGCCTTGTGTATGTTCATTACGGGAATATTTCGATCCCAAAACGGCTCCTCGCTCGAGACACGCTGACAACGCAGCGATCAAACTTAAGGCAATCGGTTGGTTGCGCTGTTGAACACGGAAATAGAGCAGCGGCAAGAGAGTTCAGCGTTAACGAGTCAATGTTATCACTTGCTGTTGGTTAAGTGAACTGTGTCGCTCCTTTATTAAATAAGTTTTACTGGCATCTGATCGTTCTGTTGGCATTTCATTGAGCGTAGCTCCATCTAGTGGATGCATTGTAGATTGCGTCTTATAGGCCATTCATTGAAGGTGCACCTCATAATCCAGTGCGCCTTTTAGTGTGGAAAATACGGTATATATATTTTTTACTTATAGAAAAGGCGAAATATACATCAGATTAACACAATTTGTTACATCTGTCTATCTGTACTCGAAATTAAGTACAGACCGTAAGTACTTTGGACACTGCCATTGATTGAGGGACTCAATTATGAAGTCGGTGGCGGCTACGTGATGGATTGAAGCGTTCCCGATGAATTGGAACACGCACACAAATAAGATGAACAAAAGGTTTCGACGTACATAAAGTCGTTCCTCCGGGTATCGCTATTAGGGGGGGGGGGGGGGGGGGGCTGAGAACACCGGCGAGATAATGAAAAGAATATTGATTGAATGATTTGCTGCAGCTGGAATACATGTACATGTACCACCAGCGGCGGCGTGTCGGCTGATATCATTATTACACATCAATGCTCATCACGATTGCGCCTGAATATTAACGATTATATAAGTCACGTCATCTGCATGGGCCTTCTGACCTCGTCCACAACGCTTTTTGTATTGTATAAATACAGTTCGGAAAATGAATTTTAGTGACCATAATTGAATTTTTAAAAAATGGATTTTAAAGCTCATCCATGCGTCCATGATGGTATTGATTAATTAGCAATAATGTCACCATTATAAACTCAGTGGTGGTCTTCTTATTTATTTATGTATGTATTTATTTATTTATTTGTTCATTCATCTTCCGAGCCGCTTGATCCTCACTAGGGTCGCGGGGGGTGCTGGAGCCTATCCCAGCTGTCTTCTGGCAGTAGGCGGGGGACACCCTGAATTAGTTGCCAGCCAATCGCAGGGCACACAGAGACGAACAACCATCCACGCTCACATTCACACCTAGGGACAATTTAGAGCGTCCAATCAGCCTGCCACGCATGTTTTTGGAATGTGGGAGGAAACCGAAGCACCCGGAGAAAACCCACGCAGGCCCGGGAAGAACATGCAAACTTCGCACAGGGAGGCCGGAGCTGGAATCGAACCCGGCACCTCTGCACTGTGAAGCCGACGTGCTAACCACTGGACTACCGGGCCGCCCTATTTATTTATTTATTCATTCATTCATTCATCTTCCGTACCGCTTGATCCTCACTAGGGTTGCGGGGGGTGCCGGAGCCCATCCCAGCCGTCTCCGGGCAGTAGGCGGGGGACACCCTGAATCGGTTGCCAGCCAATCGCAGGGCACACAGAAACGAACAACCATTCGCACTCACACTCACACCTAGGGACAATTTAGAGCGTCCAATCAGCCTGCCACGCATGTTTTTGGAATGTGGGAGGAAACCGGAGCACCCGGAGAAAACCCACGCAGGCCCGGGGAGAACATGCAAACTCCACACAGGGAGGCCGTAGCTGGAATCGAACCCGGCACCTCTGCACTGTGAAGCCGACGTGCTAACCACTGGACTACCGGGCCGCCCTATTTATTTATTTATTTATTTGTTTATTTATTTATTTTTTTAATTATTTTACTTTTTACTTATTTATTTATTTTTATGTTTTTGTTTTTGTTTTTGGTTTTTGACACTGCAGGGCAACTTCCGGGCTTGAGTCAGGACTTGACGGTGCTTGACTTGAAATAGGTGGTGACTTGACTGCGCCCGAGGCAAAATGACTTGCTCGATACTTGAAGGTGACGACTTGAAAATGGCACATGTGATCTGACCTCCATCTCGCCGCAGGAGTTCCTGAGACCTTTTTGCGGTTGGAATCATGACAGACACGTTGACCAATTACATGCTACTAAAAGAAACCGGCTTGGATTGGCAAAAGATTCCCTGTGGGGTGGGGGGGGGGGTACTGGATCATTATTTTAAGGTAGCAGGCAAACTGAAAAGTGTTTCAGTGGAATGCAAGCAGACTTTTGTGCATTAGCATGCGTGCGTCCCTGAAGAACGTGCGCCTGATTGGAGAAATAAATCAGTCTCACTTTACTTAGTGCTGTCTAATGCGTGTAACGATATTAATATTTGATATCAAAGAGGAGATTTGATTTAATCTCTTGCACACAGGAAGTTTTTTTTTTTTTTGCTTTTACTTCAGAGGCTTTGGGAGATCTGACGCTCTTTTCCTCTGTCACCGCGGTTATAGTGTCTCTATTTTTTTTTTTTTTTTACAAAAATCAAACGCAGAGGCAAAAGAGACATGAGGGGCGTTTGAGAAGGAAGTGTGCAGCCGCAGTGGCACCAATGTGAAAAGATCCCAAGCTAACTTTGACATGAATCATTTGTTCAAAGGGCCTTTCTACCAACTGATCCGACAAACTGTTTCCAAACTTTAATTAAAGCTGAAGGCGGTAACGAGCGGGTTTTTTTTTTTTAAATACACGTTTCTAAAATTGATCAACAAACTTGCTGAGCCCACATTTAATGGCGCACACCAAAACCAGGAAGGAACTTGTCAAAGTATGAGCCCTGTCACCTGCACAAAATGGCGGCTTCTCCATTTTGGGCATGAGTTCTTGCCACTTGTTCTCGTGTCCTGTTATGATGGAAACGTCCACTCGATTTCGCATCAATGCTCGTCAGGTGTCACGAGGGAAACGACAGAATTAATTTTTTTTATCGGTACAATACATTCATTGTCACTTTATGAACTGGCAAGCAAAAACAAGCACAGGTTCACTTCTGGAGCACAAAAAAAAAAAAAAAAATCAAATGTGAAAACATTGTTGTGCTTGTAAATTGCAGCCTTTGTGAATCATTTTGTTTCATGTTCATGGGAGATAAGTGGCGCGCGGCATGACATCAAAAGAGACCCCCGCTCATAAAATGCGCGCTAGCTAAAGGGCGCCAAAGACGAAGCCGCTGTTTTAGATGGCGGAATAGTTTCCCTTTTACAATATATTTGAATTTGAGCATTTGAGACGATAGTGCGGCCTGGACTAAAAACAACTTTCCAGGGGCAGCTGGAGGTAAAGAGCTCACGGTGATATCCAAATCAAGTGCAACAAAACTGGGTCACAGATAAAGGCACTTGATTTCTCAATGCAAGGTAGTGAGTCAAAAGATGGCAAGCTGGGCTCCGAATGATCGCGCAACCTCATTAGCGCGTTCACGGCGCCGTGCCAAAATATGCTGCTTTCCGTGTGCTAACCCTCATATTATGTTGAAAAAAAATCACATTGATTATGTTGTGGGTCATTTTGACCCGCACTGTAAAAATCCAAGGGCGGCCCGGTAGTCCAGTGGTTAGCACGTCGGCTTCACAGTGCAGAGGTACCGGGTTCGATTCCAGCTCCGGCCTCCCTGTGTGGAGTTTGCATGTTCTCCTTGCGTGGGTTTTCTCCGGGTGCTCCGGTCTCCTCCCACATTCCAAAAACATGCGTGGCAGGCTGATTGAACACTCTAAATTGTCCCTAGGTGTGAGTGTGAGTGCGAATGGTTGTTCGTTTCTGTGTGCCCTGCGATTGGCTGGCAACCGATTCAGGGTGTCCCCCGCCTCCTGCCCGAAGACAGCTGGGATAGGCTCCAGCACCCCCCGCGACCCTAGTGAGGATCAAGCGGCTCGGAAGATGAATGAATGAATGAATGAATGTAAAAATCCACACAAAATAGTCAAAAAAAAGGTTACACCAGTAACAACTTTGTTTAAAGGGAAGTCGCCTTAAAAAGAATAAAATAAATAAGCAGCCATTTAAAAGCATCTGCTGTCATTTAATGTAACTTCATTAGTGTTATATTTTGCATTTTTGTATGCCGCAATAATTTTATGGTGAATGTTGGTCATTCATTTTGATTGTACATGACTGCAATTTGGATTACAGTGCACATTCGTGGGATGACTGTACATTATAGAGCCAGTTCAAAATTGTTTCTCCACAGAGCATTCAATTCTGCTACTTTTTATTTCCATTCAGTCAAAAAAAATAAAAATCATCTTTATGATTAGGAAAACAGTACATTAATGTCGGGCGGCCCGGTAGTCCAGTGGTTAGCACGTGGGCTTCACAGTGCAGAGGTACCGGGTTCGATTCCAGCTCCGGCCTCCCTGTGTGGAGTTTGCATGTTCTCCCCGGGCCTGCGTGGGTTTTCTCCGGGTGCTCCGGTTTCCTCTCACATTCAAAAAACATGCATGGCAAGCTGATTGGTTGCTCTAAATTGTCCCTAGGTGTGAGTGTGAGTGCGAATGGTTGTTCGTTTCTGTGTGCCCTGCGATTGGCTGGCAACCGATTCAGGGTGTCCCCCGCCTACTGCCCGGAGACAGCTGGGATAGGCTCCAGCACCCCCCGCGACCCTAGTGAGGATCAAGCGGCTCGGACGGACATTAATGTCGTGTGTATAAAATTTGGCCTCGGGGGGGTTGGGGTGACTTCAGTGTCGTGTCCAAGGATACCACAGCTGTGGGCCTGTTGGATGGTTCATTGCGACATCCGCTCAAGCCCCCGTCCAGACTTGAAGTATGACAATTAAACTTTTCGTTAACTTTGGCTTGACTTTTCATGTATGTTACATACGAGTCGTGTCTTTTCTATTTTCCATCCATCCATTTTCCGATCCACGAATCCTCGCAAGGGCCGCAGGGGGTTGCTGGACACCTCGGTGATGAGATTCAGATTTTACGGGACAATTTTTGGAGGGTGAAATATGGCATGGCATGAATATTAATAGATGTTTTTAAACTCGAAAATTGAACCACCTCACTGGCAAAGACACTTTGGGGTTAGGGAGGAATGCATGTGTGTGTGTGTGTGTGGGTGTGTGGGGAGGAAGGCGGGGATGATGGCGGGGCCACCCTTGAATAAAACTTGTAAATCGCGTGCTCGTCAGCCATTACAGTTTAACAATAGCAAAGTTAACGACACCGTCAATATAATCTCTTAACCCGTCGTTTTGTCAAGAGCCTTATTAAGCAGACTTGTAAAAAAAAAAAAAAAAAAAACGAGTGGCCAACCAGCCCGCTACCATCAGGCACAAAATGGCTGCCGTGAATGTTGGTCACCCGCTTTTAGGGCTGCCGGTGTGATTGGGACAAATAAAGTTTTTTAAAGCACTTGGCCTCATCTTCATAAAAGAAGAATTAAAAGCGTTTTTGTTGTTGTTGTTTACAGCCGCAGCTCAAGGGCAACCCCTGCAGGCGTGATGCTAAAGGAGCTGACAAGTCGTCAAATGATTCTCCAAATTCCTCCTCGCTTCTGATCGCGTAAATCAGCACCACTATTTGCGTCGACGCTGGCGGCTCTTTAATCGCAGCTGATATGTGCGCACGCGTCTCGTCAGCCTTGTTTTTTTTTTGTCATACAGTCATCGCCCAGAGTCATGTGCAAAAAAAAAAAAATGTTTTAACTGAAAACATAGCCCTCAAGCACTGTGCCACACTTCACAAGCCAATTTATTTTTGTAAGCATTTGTGTGTGTGTTTGGTTGTTTTTTTTTTTTTTTTGCACAATTGGGCACATTGATCCAATAAGAAAACCGTATCCTCATCTGAAAGTCCTGTTTTAAAACTACCATCCATCCTTCCATTATCCAAACCAAAACCCTTCAATCTGGTTTAAAATTGTAACCCTGGATTGAAACCTGTCACGTCCCGTGCCCGCCAGCAGGTGGCGGGCTTTTCCCTCCGCCAACTGCACACCTGTCCGTTATTTCGGGTTGATTATCTGCCTTTATTAAGAGGCTCTGGCAGTCCACTCACTGCCGGAGAATTCCACGCCGTGCCATTGTTCTCTTGTGCTAATTCCTCTATTGTAGACTACTCGTTGCCTTCTTGCCTTGCGGCCATTACTCTTGCTATTCGCGTTAGTCACTAAATTGTATACATATATATTGCCTAGGCCGGCCCGGTAGTCCAGTGGTTAGCACGTCGGCTTCACAGTGCAGAGGTACCGGGTTCGATTCCAGCTCCGGCCTCCCTGTGTGGAGTTTGCATGTTCTCCCCGGGCCTGCGTGGGTTTTCTCCGGGTGCTCCGGTTTCCTCCCACATTCCAAAAATATGCATGGCAGGCTGATTGAACACTCTAAATTGTCCCTAGGTGTGAGTGTGAATGGTTGTTTGTCTCTGTGTGCCCTGCGATTGGCTGGCAACCGATTCAGGGTGTCCCCCGCCTGCTGCCCGGAGACAGCTGGGATAGGCTCCAGCACCCCCCCGCGACCCTAGTGAGGATCAAGCGGCTCGGAAGATGAATGAATGAATGAATATATTGCCTAATCAGAACTTCCTCGCACTTTGTTTTTTCAGCGAGCGTTTTCGGTTGTTTCCTTATTTCCTGGTCCTTAATTGACCAGCGCTTTTTGTTACCGTTTCCCTGTCGGGCTCTTTCTGTTAGTCATTAAAGACTCTTTTGTTTTTCTGACAAGATCTTTCCGTGTCTGCTTTACTGGGAATCCACCCCTTTATTTTGTTCTGTACGAGGCGATCTGTTCATCGCCTCGGGCAGAACGTGACAAACCCCCAGAATCTGATTCGGAACATTTACCTTAACTAGACTGAAAGCATACTTTGAAACCCTAACCCTGCCTTGAAACACTAATTTGAATCCCTACCCATGGCTGAGACCACAACCTGCAACCCCAAACCTGATTGGAAAACTTAACTTGACCAAACATCTACTTTGAAAGCCTAACTCTTGTGTTAATCCAATTTGAATGCCCAAAATCTGTCTTGAAATCCAAATCTGAAACTGTTAATCTACCGTAGTTTGAAACCCTGACCAGTGATTAAAACCCAATCAATCACAAGTCTAATTTTAGCTTGAGAATCTATTGAAAACCCTTAACCTTGAACCCCAATTTGAAGTACCAAGCCTGACTTTAAAATTTGGCCACTATTCTCATAGACAGCACGCACAAGCAATCGGGTGTGCTTTAGTAGATTCCAAGTACCCACTTCACCGCAAACCAATTTAAGAAAGACCCCAATGTGACATCTGAAAAAGCTTTGTTGCCTTCACTCCACCACGTCGACGCTTTGAACGTGTAAATAGTTGTGATCACTCTCACAAAAGCGCCACTTTTGTAGAGAGCAACCTCTATTAAAACCCCTGGGCCCAGCCAGGCCCCCCTCAGTGAAATTGATCTAGAACCGCCCCTGAAAAATGCAGATCTCCCTTGTCTCAGGGCCGCAGGCCTGCAAAATGACCAACGCCAGGTCTAAACTCCAGTTCACAAATATCTAACCCCTTAAATGCAACATTTTGAGGCCCTTACCTTGGTGTAAAACCTTTGCTATTAAAAAAAATCATGAATGTATGAAGAATATTCATTCATTCATTCATCTTCCTAACCGCTTGATCCTCACTAGGGTCGCGGGGGGTGCTGGAGCCTATCCCAGCCGTCTCCGGGCAGTAGGCGGGGGACACCCTGAATCGGTTGCCAGCCAATCGCAGGGCACACGGAGACGAACAACCATTCGCACTCACACTCACATCTAGGGACAATTTAGAGTGTTCAATCAGCCTGCCATGCATATTTTTGGAATGTGGGAGGAAACCGGAGCACCCGGAGAAAACCCACGCAGGCCCGGGGAGAACATGCAAACTCCACACAGGGAGGCCGGAGCTGGAATCGAACCCGGTACCTCTGCACTGTGAAGCCGACGTGCTAGCCACTGGACTACCGGGCCGCCCTGTATGAAGAACAGTCAAATAAAAACACATTGTTGTAGTTTGCAGTACAAACATTGACAAAATGTCAATTTGTCAAAAACGAAGAAACGTGACCACGAGCAGGACTGGAAAAGGCTGCATTTAGAATATTGAGCACCCCCCCCCCCCCCCATCTCCCGACACCTCCCCATGCATTAATTCGCTTCCTTTGTGGGAGCTCAGGTGCGCTCGGCGGTGGCTTGGCTACGACCCTGTTTAAACGCATCCACGGGTTCTTGAATGCTCCGCTTTATGTCTCCCCGCCGCCTCATTTGGCTGCAAGGCGGCAGCTCGCTTGTTGCCCTTCGCTATCGCCGGTGTCCAATTCCATCGCTGGCAGCATCACAACGACTTTTTTTTTTTAATGGCGTTTCTCCCTTAAATCTTACGCCCACCCCCCCTCCTCAACCTCCCCGTCCCCCGACTGCTTCTCTCCAGATGGCTGGTGACGGCTGTAAAAGCTCGTCGCAAGGCTTTGACCCACCCTATGCCAACCCCTCGCCACCGCCCCCCTGCACCCCCCCCCCCCCCCCGCAACCCACTGCCTTCTTCTTGGCCTTCCGACAGGCCCGCGTTTCGCCGCTCTCCACGGCTGATGTGGGCCAGCTGATAACAGTTCCTTTTATGTGTCGCTTAGCAGCACAAAGGGAGGCGCCCCAGTGATCAAATACCAGAAGCTCAACAGGCTGCTTAGCTTTTTTTTTCCCCCCCACGACAGCACCAGCCGAGGGAACACATGGAAGAAGGGGGTAGGACGATTGAAGTACCAGGCTTCGACTGACACTTTGTTTCCATGCTGAAAAGAGCTGGAAAACATTGCTGTCTGGAGCTCACAAAGCGTGTGAGTGTGTGTTTGTGTGTGTTTGCGTCAGGCGTGTCAGCGGCACGGAGGAAGATGGTATACACTTAGCAGCCAGTAGGGGGCCTAAAAGTCAAGTGGGTCCTGAAAGCCTCGTTTTAAAATGTAACCCTTGTTTGAAACCCATAAAGGCCCTAATCCTAGATTAGGGCCAATGAAGAAAGAAAAAATAAGGTTGGCAAGATTCTGACTTTGTCAAAAACGAAGAAACGTGACCACGAGCAGGACTGGAAAACGCTGCATTTAGAATGTTGAGCACCCCCCCCCCCCCCCCCCCACTCCTCACCCCCCGACACCTCCCCATGCATTAATTCACTTCCTTTGTGGGAGCTCAGGTGCGCTCGGCGGTGGCTTGGCTTCGACCCTGTTTAAACGCATCCACAAACCCAAATTTGTAACCCTGACCCTGGCTTGAAACCCTAATCTGAAAACCTAACCTTTGTTTCAAACCAAAACGTGAAATGCAGTTTGGCCAAAATGCTCGGTCACGATGGAAATCCTCCATGCAAATACATGTTAAGGGGGCACCCGCAGATTGCCGACAGAATCCCCCCCCCACCCCCCCCCCACCATGTTTCAGTCACCGAACTTGTATTTGATGTTCAGCCATCCTGAAGGTAACCTTCCATGTTGTCTCTCCTGCTTCTTTTAAGTGAGAATTCTGACTTTAAAGTGAGAAATTCTGAGATTAAAGTCAGAATTCTCACTTTAAAGTCAGAATTCTGAGATTAAAGTCAGAATTCTGAGATTAAAGTCAGAATCTTGCCAACCTTATTTTTTCTTTCTTCATTGGCCCTAATCCTCTTCCGTAGATTGGAACTCTTGAACCAGTTTCAAAACAAGACTTTACGTTGATGTCATCGGCGGACATTTTGCATTTACATGCAAAATCGGCGATTGGTTGTAATGTCATCATTTGGCGAGTGATCGAAACCGCAAAATTAAACATCAGTCTTGTTCACTGTGGAGAAGTTCTGTGTGGTCATCATTGGCCGGGCATCTCCGATTTTTTTTTTCCTGATTAGTTTTTTTTTTGGGTGGGGTGGGGGGTTGTATTGAATGTCTATCAGTATTTTTGTTTTTTATTGGTACACGCAAAGGACAAAAGAAAAAAATACTTGGCATATTTTTTTTTTCAAACATCAGATGTCACCACAAACCATGGCAACAGAGCCACCTGCGAATAAATCGATACAAAAGGTGAGAGATGCTTACCACAAGCAGAGCTGAACAAAATGGCATCAGTGAGTGACCGCAAAAAAAAAAAAATAGATATCCAATTAATCTATTTATATTATATTTATATTTATACTATATAAGAATTTTTGGAGCTAGAATCCCCCCCCCCTCCTGCCCCCCGCAATGCATATCGGTGGATCACAGTTGGCCAACTGGACAGTGAATGAACGGGTTGGTTAAATGGATTGGATATATTAGTCCATCTTCTGATCACATTGCTGAAGAGTTATTGTTTTATTTTTAACTAATCGATTGATGACACATATCCTAAGCGTGTAGAGCCTATTTAAAATCCTTTTTTTTTGAAACGGCACCGCAAATCCCTGCTTGTCAACACACAATCGGCTTGAAACCCAAATTTGTAACCCTGACCCTGGCTTGAAACCCTAATCTGAAAACCTAACCTTTGTTTCAAACCAAAACGTGAAATGCAGTTTGGCCAAAATGCTCGGTCACGATGGAAATCCTCCATGCAAATACATGTTAAGGGGGCACCCGCAGATTGCCGACAGAATCCCCCCCCCCCCCCCCCCCCACCATGTTTCAGTCACCGAACTTGTATTTGATGTTCAGCCATCCTGAAGGTAACCTTCCATGTTGTCTCTCCTGCTTCTCGCCATTTTGGTGGCAACAGTCCCTCGTCGCCACGCCTCTGCCGCTGCGCCTCGGCTCACCCGGGCTGTCACCTGTCAATCAAACCTCAGCAGCGCCCGTGACCCTCCTTGTCCTTGGACTTGACGAGCAGGATGGAAGTTTTCCAGCACAGTTGATTTGTTTTCACCTGAAGCAGCAGCACAAATGCTTCCCCCTCACTCATCTCTCTCTCTCTGTTGATGTTATGGAAAAAAAGCAGGACAAAAATAACACAAGGGCGCGCGTGTGCCCACATCTAGCATCGCTAATTCCCCAGTATTGGCGGTACTTCTGGGCCTTCGAGCAAGAGCCTCTTCTGGGCTCATTGGTGGACGTTCAAGGAGGCTCTTCAGCCTTTGAATGCTCCACACAGGTGCAAAGACAAAGACCGAGAGCTATGTACAGACGCGCTTTAGTGGAGACGAGGGCTGTGTGAATTTGCGGAAAGCCTTGCTTCATTTCTCAGCATCCTTTTGTCAACGTAACATTTTTTGTTAACAGTAGGAAATCACACTTCGGATGTAACTCTTGTGATGACAATTACAAAAACCTCATTTGGAAGCCTCGCCCCGGCTGAACGCTCCGATTCGTAACCCCAACCGTGGTTTTAAACACTTTAGGGCCGTTCACACGGCACACATTTGCTCCGGTGCTGCACCGAGATAGTTTGTTGCGGGATATTTTGCACCCCAGCAAATTGTGTGGAGCGTTCACACGTACAAAGCCGCTGAGCGGGGTAGCCCCGGTACAGTCTCGGGGCTGCCCGACTTGCGTTCATACGGCAGTTTCTGCAGCGGAGCAAAACGACAGAAAACAAACCAGCTGTCATGTTGGTTCTTTTTAAAACGTACTGTATATACACAACTCAAGCGACGACTGGACCGGCACGTCCTTCTCCTTCTCGGTTTCCGTGCCTTCTGCTAGAGAGTGACCGCCCAAGAAAACGTAAATGAACGATGACTTCAATGACACTCAGAAAAGCAAACCTCCGTGAGGTGGGTCAAATTTGGTCCGGTATAAGCTCTTTTCCGGGGCTACCCCGGAGCTAAATTGCACGTGTGAACGCTCTACTGGGGCAGCCCCGGTGCAGCACCGGACCAAATCTTGCCGTGTGAACAGCCCTATTGACTTTGACAAGTTGATTTTGCTCCGTGAAAACGACGTCACTCATTTTATTCATATCAAATAAATGTTCCCCACGGAATTTAAGTGAAATGCCATAAATCTGTTGCACCGCAATATTTTATTTCACGACATCGTTATAAAATGGCACTGTTATTGCAGTTTACTATGCGTCGTACTTAACAGACCTACACCAAATAGTGAGACGGGAAGAGAAGTATCTGTCTCCGCAGCTCAACATTGCTTTACGGAGCCTTAATTCCCCCTTCGTCCCCCCTAGAAGTCCCAAGATAGCCCCTTTGCTGGACACAACCCAGTCAGCAAAGGCATCTGGCCCAGATTCGGCATGAAGCTGGCGCAGCTGGCCTTGAGTCGGCAATGGCATAATGCATGTGGGCCGAACACGGCCCAGGAGTGGCAAAGGGGAGGCACTGGCTTGACTCTGGCAAACCAGATGTGGGCCAGTTGTGGAATGAAGTATTTGGGCCAGAAATCAATTTACAATTCCGGCTCGTATATGGGCCACCCTTAAATGCAGTTTCAGATTTATTTTTTCAACACACAGCCTTGTTTTACAACCGATGCGGAATTCCATTCATCACACACACACAAACACACACACACACACACACACGCACGCACGCACGTACGCGAGGTTCAATCAGGCCCGCAGGATAATTTAAAAATGAAAAAAAATGCATAAAAGACACCCAAAAAAAATCATTTTAATTAAAGTGCAATTCGTTGAGTATCCGCTAGGGGACACTGTTTTGACCCGAGAAGAAGACAACAGCAGCCTCAGTCCGTCGCTGAGACAGACCCATGACAGGAGACGCTATCAATAGCACTCTCACATTTGCACATTTAATAGCACTCTCCTTAGTTTTTAAGGTGCAGGCAGGGATTACATTTAGATTTTATATATTTTATATTTTATTATTTATCCGGGTTTTCTGAACGCAACATACGTGTAGCTGCTCTACCATTGGCTATTACCGAGCATCATCCTGGCATCCCATTGGCTAAGAGGGACTTCCACCATATGTGTCTACGTGTGTAGATAGATAAATAGAGTGGTACCTCTATTTACGAAATTAATTGTTTCTGGTAGAAATTTATTCACTTGAAAAGTTTGTAAGTAGGGACACATTTTATATGTTAATGGCCTAATCCGTTCCAAGCCTCCCTAAAATTCAGACATAAATATTTTCTAGTTCAGAAATTTCTTCCAGGACAAATAATTTCGTAAATAGAGTTACGTACCACTGTACTTTGAAAGCCAAATGCTGACGTGAAATCCTAAATTTAAAATGTATGTAGTGTAATCCCTTTATCGGAATGCGAGAGAAAGTAGAACATCAAAAACATGGGCGACTGTCATGTTTGCATTTTCCCTCACAAGCTGATCAATGTGCGGTCAGAAAAAAAAAAAGTTATTTTAGTGTCTAATTTTCATAAAATCACACTGAAGTTGCCAACCAGATGGGACGCAGGCGTTGAGATGTGCTCTTCAGGCCGCGGCATGACATGACATGCATAGCATCTCATTAGACGTGACCGCTTCAGTGAGCGACAAGCGTGACATGAGTTTATCCGCGGGCGCTCAAGGACTCAACCAAACGATGTTAGATTGTTTTCGTTCGAGATTTCGGCCCGAGCGTATTCCTGCTTGCGACACAGCGTGTGTTGGCGCTAATCAGAACCAAGTAGGACTTTGATATTTCCCGAAACGTGTGTCTACGTTTACTCCGCGTTACTTGCACTCGCTGATTTTGATTGCATTGCCGCAATGTTGACGCGCGCAGTTTGGAAAGAGGCTCATCGGCCGTTCAAGCAACAACCAGCGGCCTATTCATAATGAGCTCATCGTTAGCGGTAAACAAAACACCGCGGTCACTAAACAAAACACTGTCTTAACTTAGGGTAAAACCAAATGATGCTCTGGAATATAAAACACACACATAACTGTTAACACACTACAGGGAAAAACAAACGCCTACAGTATCATGAACGATAAAATAAGTAATTAGCTGAGACTGTTTACGATCGCCGCAAAGCATTGGCGGAATCTCATTTCTTAGTGCTTCTTTCCAGAACGAAAAGTCCTGCTCTGTTTGTGCTCCTGTCACCACTCATTCCTTTTGCCCAAACTCCTAAAACCTTCACTATCCCATCACACTCCAGCGTTATGTTTGCGTGTGGAATGAAACCTCATTAGATTGCGCACGTGTACATAATATTGCGGTCAGTGAGTCGTAAACTAAGGCTCTGTTCGCACTAGAGATCGATTCCAATTGTTCACCTATTTGCAACACGTAACTCATTTTTATTCATCCATCCATCCAATTTCCAAACCGCTTGATCCTCACTAGGGTCCGCGGGGGGTGCTGGAGCCTATCACAGCTGACTTTGGGAAGTAGGCGGGGGAAACCCTGAATTGGTTGCCAGCCAATCGCAGGGCACACAGAAACGAACAACCAACCACGCCCACATTCACACCTAGGGACAATTTAGAGTGTTCAATCAGCCTGGTACGCATGTTTTTGGAATGTGGGAGGAAACCGGAACACCCGGAGAAAACCCACGCAGGCCCGGGGAGAACATGCAAACTCCATACAGGGAGGCCGCAGCTGGAATCGAACCCGGTACCTCTGCACTGTGATGCCGACGTGCTAACCACTGGACTACCGAAAAAATCTTCCAGATCCGACCCGGGCCTCTTTCATATGCGGGTATAAATCGGATATGTAAGCAATGCGTCTGCAGTATGAATGTTCATCCACGCAATCTCGTCAAAAGCTACTTTTACTTCTACTTTCTCCCGCCTCGCACCCCTCCCGATATGCAATAACAAAATGAGCCCCAACACAAGCGCCCGTATTTACTTCTGTAAAGAACTGCGCCAATTGTCGTCCTGCTTTGTGCGCATGCGCGTCACATCACAGACGCGTTTCATTCACATTAGAAGTTCATTCATTCATCTTCCGAGCCGCTTGATCCTCACTAGGGTCGCGGGGGTGCTGGAGCCTATCCCAGCTGTCTTCGGGCAGTAGGCGGGGGATACCCTGAGTCGGTTGCCAGCCAATTGCAGGGCACACAGAAACGAACAACCATTCACACTCACACCTAGGGACAATTTAGAGTGCTCAATCAGCCTGCCACGCATGTTTTTAGAATGTGGGAGGAAACCGGAGCACCCGGAGAAAACCCACGCAGGCCCGGGGAGAACATGCAAACTCCACAAAGGGAGGCCGGAGCTGGAATCGAACCCGGTACCTCTGCACTGTGAAGCCGACGCGCTAACCACTGGACTACCGGGCCGCCCTTCATTCACATTAGAAGTCACATTTGTTTTCGTGACGCGAACGACCACATAAAATTATTGGATTTACCAAAACATCCGAATTGGTCATTGTGCCTTGTAGTTTGCGATTACAATTAAAAGAGAAGTCACTTTAATCTGCAGGCATTTTTGACGGGGGGAGAAAATGAACAAAGCCAGCTCGTGACGTTTGACACAGTGTGCATTCAAACCAGCCGACTAACAAATCGTCCTCAATCAGCTAATTTGAAGGATTCTATCAAATCTCTCAAAGAAGCGCAGTGGGGCCGGAGCTGCGGAATGTGTTTCCTGTGCACAATCAGCACGCAGAGAGCGGCGGTAATTAAGGAGCAGTGCCCTACATGGATCCCATCCGGCAAAGCAGGATTTTAATTCCCAGCTAATTGAGGCTATGACAGCGCTGACGCTGGGAGGGACCCGGAAGTCCTGCCGCTCGAGAGACCGCCGGACGGGGTGATTTGTTAAAGCTTTCGCGAAGGTAACCTAGGAATCTGAAACCGACCAGACTCACACCTGAGCCCCGTCTGTGTCGCCATCCCACAGCTCACCGAAGGAAGTCGGGCAAACATTCCGGTTTTAGCTCGTCTTTAATGGCAGCTGTCGGCGGGTGGCGGAGGAAGAGAGTTGTTTGATTGATTTGCTTCATTTGAATTCGGATCTCGCCTGTGATCGGCGTCGACAGGTTCACACACGCCCGCAAAGAGAATAAAAGACGCAAAGGGAGAGAGAGACAGAGAAGTATATTTAGAATTTTCCGGGCTTCTGTCTGTGCTGAAGTCTAATCAAGGCAGACGTTTGTTAAAAAGGTCTTTTCTTCATCCTCATCATCATCATCATCATCACAATGATATTACAGTCGCTTCTTCTCATTCAGCGTGATCGAGCTGCTGCTCGAAAATGATTGCGTAGGATGACTTGGCATCACCCACTCGTGCGCAACTTCGTCGGTATCCTGCAAACTGTAATGAAGTCATGTAAGGGTTCAGGGTAGGGTTCAGGTCAACTTCAAGGATTCGGGGTTCGTATCATGGTTGGGCTTAGCGTTTGGACTGGCAGAGGTAAATAATGGTTTCGGAAATGTGAGGTTTTTTTTTTTTAAGTGCTTTTGAGGACTGTTGTTGTCGGCGAGAGCCCGTGTGACATTCACTACAAGCTGTCAGAGTTAACCGAGGTGAAAGGTACTTTGAGATCTGTATTATTCTTATCCGTTCATCTCTTGTCTTTTCTTTTGAATCCACAAGAGGCGAGAACAAACGCAAACTGACCGCTGCGCGTGGAATTCTGCAAAGCAGCCGCTGTTAAGGCCGCAGCAGCTTTGACGCTCTTTGAGGTAAGAGCCATCAAGCCGCATATTTATGTGCATACATCTACTGTCTTTGTTGTGAGAGTGCGATCTAACATCTATTGTGTTGGGATTGTGTCGTTCTGGCGCTTGCGTTGGAGGCCAGAGGAGAAAAAGCGCCTTTAAAAAAAAAAAAAAAAAAAAGGGGAGGATCACATGTGTGAACAGTGCCCCCTAGTGGATGTGTAATGAATGTAATCAGATCGGTCTTGCATAGTTTTGGCGGTTTAAGGCACGTCATGTCATTTCAAAGGCGGACTCAGCCCACGCGTGTGTGTCTGTGTGTGCCGACGTGAATAAATTGATGGCGTGCAAAAGCTCCCAGGAAGAGGAGCAGGAGGGTAGGACAAAACATCGACACGGGAGGACAGATGAAGCGTATCGGCGTTACTCTCATTAATTCACCAACAACAAGAGCGAGGATGGGTAAGACTCAAAGACGAACGAGGACAGGGCGGGGGGGGAGTCTGGGGGAATATCGGTCCCTTCCTTGTTGCAAACTGCTTGGCTGCCGTTTCCTCAAGGTCGCCGGGTTAACAGGCAGCCGGGCGGCATTGCAGCTGCTGTCTGCCAGCCGGTGGCCCGGAGGAGCCCCCAATCAATGCTCACATTTCAGGGCTGAAAATGATGAGAAGCAAGCAGGCCTCTCAGAGCAAGATGGATGAGGGAGAGCGTCGCAGCAAAACATTACGGATCAATAATATTCGCAGCCTCCAGGAGAGAATACGCTAAAGAGATGCGTTTTAATTTCGTTTTGGCTTTTTTATATATATATATATCAGAAATCAGCTCAGAAATACAGCTGGCCCGTTCACCTTTATGCTCCAGGGAGCAAGAAATAGTTTGGAATGAGCAATTCTCCTCTGTCGTGGTGCTGAAATTGTACTTTCTCATTGACGAGAGAGGTAGGAAATACATTCATTCATTCATTCATCTTCCAAGCCGCTTGATCCTCACTAGGGTCGCGGGGGGTGCTGGAGCCTATCTCAGCTGTCTCCGGGCAGTAGGCGGGGGACACCCTGAATCGGTTGCCAGCCAATCGCAGGGCACACAGAAACGAACAACCATTCGCACTCACACCTAGGGACAATTTAGAGTGTTCAATCAGCCTGCCATGCATATTTTTGGAATGTGGGAGGAAACCGGAGCACCCGGAGAAAACCCACGCAGGCCCGGGGAGAACATGTAAACTCCACACAGGGAGGCCGGAGCTGGAATCGAACCCGGTACCTCTGCACTGTGAAGCCGACGTGCTAACCACTGGACTACCGGGCCGCCGTGGGAAATACAATGTCATGCAAGTCAGTGTTGAGTTACGCAACCAATGTAGTGACCAAACACTGTTTTTCATTTAGTGTGAGGAACGGTTAGGTTGAGTATAACGTTTGTGTGTTTTGATAGGGTTAGCGTCCGGCGTACTTTTAAGTGTTGGGTAGAAGCCGGGGTTTAGGTCACAGTAGTGTTATGGGAGGATCAGATTCGAGTTTGTGTGTAAGGTGAGGTCAGGGTTTAGGTCAGGGTTTAGATAAGGGGTAAGGTTTTGGTTCGGGTCGGGTTAGGTGTTGCTTCGGATTTCAAGCCGTGCTCTGGTAGGATCAGGTTGGGCTTTTCGGTCAGGTTACAATAGGTTTGGGGTAGGGCTCGATCAACATCTGGTGCAAAAAAAAGAATTACGGCAGTGCCTTGAGATACGAGTTTGCTTCCATGCATGACCACGGCAGTAAATTTAAAACACTTGGATCATAGAACGTCTTTCCCCATTGAAATGAACAGAAATGACATGAATACGTTCAGGTACAGTATACCCCTGAAAAAAAATCAACGGCAAAAATTTTGGTCATGTGTGTTTTAATTTAATTTTAAAAATAGCCCTCTCTAATACTGCACACAGTCATGGTGTAATGCAAAGAATGAAAATGTTTTCAACAAACGTGGCCACATTTCTTTGCTTCAAATCAACACACATTGTGCTGCTCCTTCTGGTGGGAAAGCTTTGGCCACGCAGTGCTAGCATAAGAACATATGGAGACAGTCTCAATAAAATAAGCATTGTCAGTTAAGTTGGGTCGCTCGCTTCCTTCAAAAGACTTGGTTAGAATGCAAAAATTGGGACCGTATGTTCCTTATTACATCTACCAAGGCGCGCGTCTCCGTTTGCAACATGAGCTATGGAAGAAACCGTCCCGATGTTGATGCATGAAACCGTATATCACGAGTGAAAGACTTTCTCCCGGACACATTTCCAACCCATCAGGTGGAAACTTTTCCAAGTTTACAAAAGGCCAACAAAGGTAATGAGACAGACAAGGTTACGGGGAAGGTGGGGGAGGACGAGACGCTGTAACAAACAGGTAGATCGATAGGAGAGAAGAGGCTAATGGGCTATAGGCTTCGCCCGGCTTGGCTGATATCCACAGGTCTTCTTTTTACTGCAGCCTTTTTAAATCATTCCGGCGGTGACACGGGCACAAAGACCCGCCACAGCGCCGGGAGCGGTCGCTTGTCGTTTGAGCCGTTAATCATGCCGGATCTGCCGCGGGGGAGTGGGGGGGGGGACCTCATCTTCCTCTTCACGTCCGAAAGCTCCGTCGGCGCGCTTTGAATGAACAAGTGTCCTCTGTTGCGGTGCTGGAATCGTACTTTCTCAATGAAGAGCGAAGGGGAAAATGTACCTTGAACTGGTTGCCAGTCAATCGCAGGACACACAGAGACAAAAAAACCACCCGTGCCCACACTCACACCTAAAGGAGTAAGAGAAAAGGAAGGACATATAGCGACAACTGTTGTTATGGTTAGACCCAATAATGGGGCAATCTTTACGAGATATTGCGTAAAGTAGGGCTAATAGGCGCCAATAAGGCTGCATCGGTGCTAGCTAGAATGCTAACTCTGTAAACGGCGCCCTCTATTTGAGATACTCTTAAGTACACCTAAAGGAGTAAGAAAAAAGGAAGGACATTTAGGGACAACTGTTGTTATGGTTAGACCCAATAATGGGGCAATCTTTACGAGATATTGCGTAAAGTAGGGCTAATAGGCGCCAATAAGGCTGCATCGGTGCTAGCTAGAATGCTAACTCTGTAAACGGCGCCCTCTATTTGAGATACTCTTAAGTACACCTAAAGGAGTAAGAAAAAAGGAAGGACATATAGCGACAACTGTTGTTATGGTTAGACCCAATAATGTGGCAATCTTTACGAGATATTGCGTAAAGTAGGGCTAATAGGCGCCAATAAGGCTGCATCGGTGCTAGCTAGAATGCTAACTCTGTAAACGGCGCCCTCTATTTGAGATACTCTGAAGTACACCTAAAGGAGTAAGAAAAAAGGAAGGACATTTAGGGACAACTGTTGTTATGGTTAGACCCAATAATGGGGCAATCTTTACGAGATATTGCGTAAAGTAGGGCTAATAGGCGCCAATAAGGCTGCATCGGTGCTAGCTAGAATGCTAACTCTGTAAACGGCGCCCTCTATTTGAGATACTCTTAAGTACACCTAAAGGAGTAAGAAAAAAGGAAGGACATATAGGGAGAACTGTTGTTATGGTTAGACCCAATAATGTGGCAATCTTTACGAGATATTGCGTAAAGTAGGGCTAATAGGCGCCAATAAGGCTGCATCGGTGCTAGCTAGAATGCTAACTCTGTAAACGGCGCCCTCTATTTGAGATACTCTGGAGTACACCTAAAGGAGTAAGAAAAAAGGAAGGACATATAGGGACAACTGTTGTTATGGTTAGACCCAATAATGGGGCAATCTTTACGAGATATTGCGTAAAGTAGGGCTAATAGGCGCCAATAAGGCTGCGTCGGTGCTAGCTAGAATGCTAACTCTGTAAACGGCGCTCTCTATTTGAGATACTCTTAAGTACACCTAAAGGAGTAAGAAAAAAGGAAGGACATATAGGGACAACTGTTGTTATGGTTAGACCCAATAATGGGGCAATCTTTACGAGATATTGCGTAAAGTAGGGCTAATAGGCGCCAATAAGGCTGCATCGGTGCTAGCTAGAATGCTAACTCTGTAAACGGCGCCCTCTATTTGAGATACTCTTAAGTACACCTAAAGGAGTAAGAAAAAAGGAAGGACATATAGGGACAACTGTTGTTATGGTTAGACCCAGTAATGGGAAAATCTTTACGAGATATTGCGTAAAGTAGGGCTAATAGGCGCCAATAAGGCTGCATCGGTGCTAGCTAGAATGCTAACTCTGTAAACGGCGTCCTCTGTTTGAGATACTCTTAAGTCCGCTTATTGGGCCGAGGTTAGGGTACAGTTTTGATCTATGCTACGACGTTATGATCCACGTGTGGTGTTAGAAAAGGCCAAAGGATGTTGCCTTCCCGCAGGTGCTCAGTGAACACCAGCGCTGAAATATGATAGCTTGCGCAGTAAAGCCTTTTGGAGAAATAGAGAGATGGATATTTTAAAGGCAGGATGATGGGACTCTCTTAAGATGTGATAAGGTCCACTGACAGTGGTTGAGGGGCTCCTCTCAGGGTTCACTGCGCACACAAACGAGCGCCTTTGGCTAGGGGGTCTGGGGGGGGGGGGGGGCTGCTTGACAGGCTGAAGGTGGGAAAATAACAACCGGGCCCTTAGATGGAGCGAGTGAAAATGTGAAAATACAAGGCAAGAAATAGCTGCATCGATCAGCCGAGGTGGAGGGGATTAAGGGCGACAGGCTCCATTTTGGATTGGATAGATTGGACAGAGGCGGTGTGGACATGGTGCTCCGTGTTCCACACTTGATTTCTGTCCATGCAAACTGACAGCAGCGATTAGTCTTCTTCGCCGTTAGCATCGAGCGCACGCCCGCCGTTGGTCATTGCGAACGCCGATGTCATTTGAAAGTTTACGCACAAACAAATTGCGTTTGTGTCTATGGCGCAAGGTGGCGGTCAGCATCGACGGGCGAGAACAGAATGAACATGACTTGCATGACGCATACATTTGTAACCGCGGATGACGATCTTTATTATTCTTATTTTTTTTTATAATCTTCAGTTAACCGAATAAAACCCATCGAGATCAAGATCTCTTTCACAAGGCAACGTTGACAAGAGATTAGCATTTCACGTCATGAAAATCACTGAAAAGTGAAAGTATACAAAAAGTGCCGCGTGAGCTAGTAATCGTCTTTTCTTTTGTGTATGTTAGCGTTATACCATTTTTTAAAAAAATCTCTCGAGAAGAGCAATCATGTTAATGACACTATTTTTTTTTTTTTAAATGTTTACTGGATTCTTTTCATCAGAAATGCAAGTATACATTTCTAGATTTTTTTTTCCATGGAAATCTGCCCTTGTTTTTTTTTTTTTTTAATCCAGCACATCATGTTTTAGTCCTCATAATAAAATCATACCAAATGGAATAAAGGAGTATTTTTTTTTCCAATTAAGGCTTAAGTTAAGCAACAGTTGGAAATTCTGACTTCACAAACGCTAAGAGGTGCCGGTCAGAGATTTTCAAAGGCTGGATGAAGCCCAGAGCTACACAACAAACGATTTTGCCAAAAACAACAACAACAACAAAAAATCACGCTAAAAAACAGACTAAGGCTAACATAAACAAACGCCTTTATGGGGAACCCGGTTGACATCGTGGCAACTAGAAACCATGTGATGTGGAAGACATGTCCGGACTTTGGATATTTTGGGACCGCTTCAATTTGCTTTCATATTTTCACACTTGAAAGAAATGAAAACCAACAGAGGTTGCTTCTCATCAAGCTGTATTATTGTCGTAGCGATACAGGAGAGCCACACACACACACACACAAAAAAAAAGCATCCTTTCCACCGTGTCAACACGAATGGAAGGTCTGGTGGTGCATCAGCAGCAAGAAGCAGAAAAAGAGGGACCGGGGCCGAGTGCACCAAATGCTAATAATGCTTCATTCGGAAAAAAAAAAAAATAATAATACAAAATGTCATTATGTGGAGAACGTCCATAGTGGGTGAGTTACACGTCACAGGTCCACTGCACAACATAATGTCACATCATGAGCAATAAGTTAAATAAAGGCATCGGATCCTTAAAATACACGCACGATACAGGCGAGCTAAGAACAACAAAGGTGGAGGAGCTCCAAATATCCCGCAGAAAATCCAAAGTTACTTTTCCAGTTGGTTGATCGTCTCTTCTTACTTCTTCACTCAGTTCATTCGTCAAGTACTCCAGGAAGGACAAACACATTCCGTGAGGTGCAGTTCTGTGTTCTGAGAGTTGTTCAAAAGGCCCGCCCGCCCCCGCAGGGAGGGGGTGCGGGTCCTTTTCCTTCTTCACTAGAGCCTCCTGCCCGTGCAGGATCGGCAGCACTGATCCCCGTAGAACTTGTGGCCGCAGACGCCGTGCTGCGGGACCAGGTGGCACCAGCTGAAGCGGTCAACGCAGGGTGGCTCGCCTGCGGAGAGACATTTGAAGGGTTTGACACAATCATTTCTTTGACAACTTTTTTTTTTCTCGTATGAATTTATCACGACACTACGACTTTACTTCACAAAAAAAAACAAAAAGAACCCCCCAAAATATATATATAAGGATAGACCAATGATCAAGCCCGGTGGATTATTTTTGCCCATATTCAGCATTTTGAAGAATCTTTTTCATTCAACTTTATAAGAGATGTGACTGACCTTGGTAACGCTCTGCACTTTTGTGTTTGTTTGAAATAAAAACAAAGTTAAGTGGACATTGACCATTTCAGTGATTTTTTTTTTTTAACTTTTGGAAAACGTCATTTATGGCAAACAACTATCGGGAGCTAGTTATTTGTTTAAGTTTGAATTTTTAATCAAAGATGTCTATTTCCTAAGATGTGGAAAAAAAATCCAGCAACGGTTTGCACATCTGAAAAGTTCAATAAACATATGTTTAAAGACAACGTGAAGAGTTGGAAATTTTAACGTCCACTGAAAACGAATATCGGCTCCATATATCAGTTTACTTCCAGATTACTAAAAGCACAATTTTTTTTAAATTTTTTTTTTATGTGATGAGACACTGCAGGCATTCAATGGACTGCCCCACTCAGGAAGTCCAAATATGGGCGTAGTTTACAAGCCGCTTAAATGAGGTTCTTTCATTCATTCATTCATCTTCCGTACCGCTTGATCCTCACTAGGGTCGCGGGGGGTGCTGGAGCCCATCCCAGCTGTCTCCGGGCAGTAGGCGGGGGACACCCTGAATCGGTTGCCAGCCAATCGCAGGGCACACATAGACGAACAACCATCCACGCTCACACTCACACCTCGGGACAATTTAGAGCGTCCAATCAGCCTGCCATGCATATTTTTGGAATGTGGGAGGAAACCGGAGCACCCGGAGAAAACCCACGCAGGCCCGGGGAGAACATGCAAACTCCACACAGGGAGGCCGGAGCTGGAATCGAACCTGGTACCTCTGCACTGTGAAGCCGACGTGCTAACCACTGGACTACCGGGCCGCCTTAAATGAGGTTCTTTCGCTCTCTTTTTTGGAGGTCAGGTGACTAGAAATCTGTATTTTCTTCAATGACGTGTTTTCCATTCATTTATGAGTGGATATTGATAAAAGTCACAAACTAGGGCTGATTTTTTTTCCTGTTTCCAATCTGTCTTCAATGTTATGTTCTATTTTGAAATACATGGTGGTTTACATTTTTTTTTGTTATGATCTCACATTGTGGACAGACGTGATACTGTTTTGGCTGCCGTGTACATATCTGATATTGCTCACCTCAGGGAATTTTTGTGAACTCACAGACGCAAGGAAAATTAGAGGGGACATTGTTACGGAACCCAAAAAGTTTGAGAAAGCGCGATGTAGACACAGGAACACCTTGACTTGGAAGCACTTTACCTCTTAGCGTGGTCCCGACGGCTGTGACGCGGTTGTGGTGGTGTTGCGGCGGCGGGGCGGCACGGGGGCAGAACTGAGTGTTGCAGGCCCGCGTGGCGACCGGTCGCTGGTGGGCCAGGCAGCCGCTCGCCGGACGACCTTGATACACACACTGGACGCCGCGGGTCTGGACGCCCCCGCCGCAGGACACCGAGCACTCAAGGAAGAAGAAGAAGAAGCCATGAAGAAAACAAACAGAAGGCCCTCCAGACAGACGTGGGCAAGCATCTCCTCTGGTGGAAACAGGCGGCGATCATACACTGGCATCGAACTATCAGAGGTTGCCCTAAAGCAGGGGTGTCCAAACTTTTTGCCAAGGGGGCCAGATTTTATGTGGTAAAATGTCGGGGGGCCGACCTTGGCTGACATTCTTTACATTGAACAACAATATTGTTCAACAAATTTTAGTAAGCCAGTCTGTTTCACATTTCCATTTTTATTTTAATTTCAACAATCTTAAGAATTTCTTTTGGTTCATTTGAAACAGGTATATCACATGCAACTGCTTATTCACTTGACTTTTTCTTAAACAGAAGTCTCCTGAGTGCAAATTGATTGATTTGAAACATAAAATGTATCACCATGACTTTTCAATAGTCACAAAACCTTTGACTCGAATAACGGATAAATGAACAAGCAACTGCAAGGATCATTTGAAATATGACATATCAGTCAATATAAACACGGAGTGATGTCTTGTTAACTCGTGAGTGATGCCCTCTAGTGTCTAAATGCTATTACTCATTTAGTGAATGCTATTACTCATTTAGCCACTAGAGGGAAGCAGTACTCTGAAACATCACTCACCAGTCTACGAGACCTCAGTCAATGCAACACGTGTTCCATTGCGCCCAACCTGCGGGCCAGACGGCACTGATTTTATGACAGGGGCCGAGGGCCGGATGAAATTCGACCGCGGGCCGTATTTGGCCCCCGGGCTGGACTTTGGACATAAAGACTTGATGCATAATAGATGAGGGCCGACAAGACGCAACAAGCTGCCCGCAGTTTTGCCCACGCGTCGTGTTGACTTGCTGACGACAGAGCAGTGCAAAGAGAGCAAACTCGGAACAAAGGCCACATGGGTTGCTCACATGGAGACACATCGCAAGATTTCCCCCCCCCCCCCCCCCCTGGAATTGTTTTGCGGTTTCTTCGAGAAAATTCAATTGACTGATTTCCATTCTGATGAGACCCTTTTTTTTCCAGAAATATTTGAAAAACTGCTCTTGTTTTGTTTTGTTTTTTTAAAGGGAAGCCTTCCGAAAGCATGTTTTTCCCCTCAAAACGATGAATGCATTTTCATCAAATAAAGGAAAAGTTATTCTTGTAAATGTTTCTGAAGGTCTTTTATGCTCTTTTTTTTCCAAAGCAAAATTAACGGAATTATTCTCAAAGGACTACATAACGTTTTCTCAAACATTTATGAGCATTCTGGAAAAAAAAACGTTGCTTTCCTGAATTATAACTCTTATTTCCTTTAACGCATAAGTCAAATCCGAAATTCTCTTTTGTGTCCTCACTCGTCTACGCAGAATATTTTGGATAATATTATATTTGTGTAATATGAATGACGCTGGCGGCCCGGTAGTCCAGTGGTTGGCACGTCGGCTTCACAGTGCAGAGGTACCGGGTTCGATTCCGGCTCTGGCCTCCCTGTGTGGAGTTTGCATGTTCTCCCCGGGCCGGCGTGGGTTTTCTCCGGGTGCTCCGGTTTCCTCCCACATTCCAAAAACATGCGTGGCAGGCTGATTGGACGCTCTGAATTGTCCCTAGGTGTGAGTGTGAGCGTGGATGGTTGTTCGTCTCTGTGTGCCCTGTGATTGGCTGGCAACCGATTCAGGGTGTCCCCCGCTTACTGCCCGGAGACAGCTGGGATAGGCTCCAGCACCCACCGCGACCCTAGTGAGGATCAAGCGGTTAGGATAATGGATGGATGGATGAATGAAGCTAAAAAATCCACTCCGTTTTTATCCACCTCAGGGGGCTGACACTTTGTGCTATACTGCCCCCTGCTGGTGACTGAAAGTGATGTCACCGTGCCCACAGGCTTGCGAATGTCACAGCTGCCCTGTTTTCTTGGTTCATGTGTGTGTGTGTGTCACATTGATGATGGGTACCTGTTGCCATGGAGAAGAATACCAGCTTGACACCACAGCGCCAGTATTGCCCGCCAGGACCCGGGCCAGCTCGGGGCACGGACCTCGGTCGCAAGCCTGCTGGAGATCGGTCGAGGGTTTGGCGAGGTTCCTGCACCTCCTCATAGGAAACTCCACAATCCTGTAAAGGGACGGCACGCGACTGAAGAGGAATGTTGCGGATAAATATGATATTCTTGCAAAAAGTTCCTACCGTCCCTGGAAGTCTTTCTCCCCGCAGCGGAGTTCTCGCTTCTGCAGGCCAGGGCCGCACGACCTGGAGCACTAAAACACAAGAGTTGTAAAATTTCCTCATCTCTGTGTTTGCGAGGATTTTTTTGGTTTTTTTTGGCTTTTTACCCATTGTCTATACTAACGCATTATTGCCACTGACAGCTATTAACGTCAAAGATGGCTTTTTAACTGGGCTGGCAGTGTGCGTTAACTGATTAAATCATAATTTAGCCACAAATTATGATTACTTAACAGTTACATATCATTTCAAATTCATCTCGCAAAATTACAAACTCGTCTCTCAGTCCTAAAATATTACGCCACCATAGTTCCTTGACACCAATTTATTGTCCTACTTTCCTATTTATACACGACGTTGGCAGCATCTTGTGGCTTCTTACACCGGAAAAAAAATTATTTTTGAAAAATTTTTCAAAATTTCAAAATTGTGAAATTTTTTTCAAAATTGTGAAATTTTTTTCAAATTTTCAAAATTGTGAAATTTCAAATTTCACAATTTTATTTCATCAACTGGCTGCACAAAATAAAATCCAGATCCAGTTTTTAACCCTTTGAGTGACAGCGGTTACTACGGTGGACAACAGTTTAGCATGCTATCAGTTTGCAGGGTATATGAAACGGTTAAGTAGATGCACTTAATAAAATGACATGGATCCATTTTTTTTTGGGTGTGCAACCACTTGATGAAAGAAAATTGAGTAAATTCTTCCAAAGTGAAACGTATGTTTGTATACATCCATGATGGAGAAGTTCCGTCGAGGCCACCGCCTCCATATTTGAAGTGGGTCACCATCAAAATCCGCATCCTTACCTCTCCCCAGGAAGTCACCGTCCACTGCAGCTTGTCGTTCTTTGGGCAGCGGCGCAGGACGCAGCTCTCCTGGGCTTTGGGTCGCTGGTTCTGTCTGCACATGCTGTCGGGCACCACCGCGCCGGGGTCTGCGCTTTGGCAGAACACGCTTCGCTTCCTCAGTCCGCGGCCGCAACTCTTGGAGCACTGCCGGCAGAGGACACAATGCGGAGACGCGGTGAGACGCAGGTGGGGCGTCCCCTCTGGAGGGTTCGTGAAGCGTATAAGTGGATCCCATGACACTACTTTTTTAACCTAGCTTGGAATCCTCAAAGGCTGGGTTTAAAATAAATATACGCGCCACCTTTTTGGGACGACTTCCAAGCAACCCAAATAAAATAGGGCAGTGTTTGCCATAAATGTGTTCTTGTAAAAGTACAACTTTTGTCTGCCAAACATGAAACCTTCCAATGCCATTTTTTTCCCCGAGTCAGAGGTTCTGCTACTGGTCAAGTCAAGTCAAGAGTATTTCTAGAGCACTTTCAAACAGCCATCGCTGCATACAAAGTGCTGTACATGGAGCGATTTAACATGCACAATAAACAGTAAATCGGTAATAAAGGCGGTAGAAAGCACCAAACAGTAAAATCAAGAACAAAATAAAAAAAAAAGAACAATACAGATCGTGCACCTTTGGGTGTTTGGAAAACTCGCATGTTCGTACTATCGCCAAGTGAGGACCCCACCACCCCCACCCCACCCCCCACCCTTTCCCTTCTTGTCGTTTCGATTGATGTTTTTGGTGTTCATCTTGTTCTCTTTCTGCGGTTACTCAAACCCCATTTTAACGATTTCATTATGCCATTAAATGATTTAGAGCATGGATGTTTCTATTTCGTTAGTAAGCCCATGCACAATAAACAGTAAGACAAATCGGTAATAAAGGCGGTAGAAAGCACAGACAGTAAAATCAAGAACAAATCTAAGTCATGCTGAGTCGAACACCATAGAATACAAGTGAGTTTTGAGGAGGGCTTTAAAAATGGGCAGCGAGGAGGCTTGCCGAATGTTCAGTGGGAGGTCATTCCAGAGAGAGGGACCAGCAACAGAAAAGGCTCGATCCCCTCTTAGCATCAGTTTAGTTCTTGGTACTACTAATAATTTCTGGTCCACAGACCTGAGGCGCCGGGCAGGTGTGTAGGGGCGAATGAGAGGTAAGGTGGCGCGAGATTATTCAGAGATTTGAAAACAAAGAGGAGGATCTTGAAAATTACTCTAAAATGTATGGGGAGCCAGTGAAGGGATGCCAGAGTAGGAGTTATGTGCTCCCTCTTACGAGTACCAGTCAAGAGGCGAGCAGCGGCATTCTGGACCAGCTGGAGGCGCTTAATGGAGGACTGGCTGACTCCAAAGTAAAGGGCATTGCAGTAATCGAGCCGGGATGTGACAAAGGCATGAATTACTGTCTCAAAGGGTTCATGTGAGAGGAGAGGTATAATTTTGGGAACGGTTTGGGTCAAAGTCAACAAATGTTGTCACATCTTCACAAGGAATACATACAAATCACAACTCTCGTGAGTTTTCCCATAGTACAGTCTGTCAGACTACTACTACAAAAAAAAGTGCATTGTTTTGCGTTCCACCTGCGTATTTTACACAATAACGTTTTTCCTTTCTGAATTCTGATTGTAATTTCCCCATTGCGGGACAAATGAAGGATATCTTATCTTATTGGCAGTAAAAGAAGTAAGTGCATTGATAATTCAACACACGCTTGACTAGCAACGCGGAGGTCGCCGCTTGGCTGAAGCTCCATTAAGGACCCAAACATTAAACCCAATAACGCCATCGCTCGCAAATGAATGTGACCTCCAACGGTCCGGGCAACACAACAACGCAGTAAACTTCAGATGGGGAGGAGGGTGGGGGGTGGGGGGGGGGAGCACCACTGCTCATCAGGGACACCAGGGCGCTTTATGTGACTGCGCTGGCTTCCCAACACACACACAGTGACAAGCTGCCGCATCCCAGCAGTGCTTTTAACATTGTAGGCTTCCATTGGTCTTTTTAAAAATGCTTTTGACCGCCATCTGAACTCCCCAAACAGTCGCACGACTCTCAGAGATTGACAACTGTATGATGGCTGAGTGACAGCAATCTCTTGCGAGAAAGGGTTCTCTCTCTCTCTCTCTCTCTCTCTTTTTTAACAGAAGAAGAATATGCATGGACTGCATAAAGTTTGAACAACACATCAGATTCCCATGCGAGGTGGGGTAGAAAACTGAATGTGTGAAATCCTGCATGGAACGCGCTAAATGATCCCACGGTGTGATTGGGAGTGTGAATGGGTTTTTGTCTATATGTGTCCTGCAATTGGCTGGCAAGCGCGCCAATTGCAAAGGTGCACCGCGCCGACTGCTCGAAGACGCCTGGGATAGCTCCACCACGTACCGCGACTCTTGAAGGCAATTCAGATAATGTGGGGGAGGGATGGATATGTTTTGGTCAAAATATATGCACTGGTTTTCTCAACAACATGATAGCTTTTGGGAGAAAAATCAGGCTTTGACTTTTTTTTTCACCCCAATATGTTTTTTTCATCTTAAAACTAAAACTCATTTTGTCTAAAAAAATGCAATGACAAATATGTTTTTTATTCATGACAATAGTTTTTCTTTCAAGTGTTATTTCTTGAGAAATATATTACTTTTTTGATGGGAAAAACATATTTTGAATTTGTTTTCAACCAAAAATATACATCAACAACAAAAATGGATACGCTTGTTTTTGTAAGAAAAGGAGTGTTTTCATCCAAAATAAAATCTCAAAAAACTCCCTTTATATGAAGTGAAAAGAAGAATTCTTACAACAATTCTTAAAATACACATAATTCAAATGTGATCTTGTTTTCATATAATTGAATAACAACAATAATTAATAATAATAATAATAATAATAATCTTCATAATGCTCAAAGAAAGCTCAGGATTATTGTGAGGTAATAGTTGGAATTTGATTTTGTTTACTAATACATAGTAACTGTTTAATTTGGTGTTCATCAAATACAGCAATACACGAACAAAAATCCAACCAATATTTTCAGTCTTTTTTTTTAATTTGTCAGATGACCTACCGTCCAGCAGAGGGCAGCAGAGCGTTGAAGATGACCGAGTCGTGTTTGTACGCAATCGCCGTGTGCGCGCGTGTGTTTATTTCTTCTTTTAAAGCCTTTAATTATGAAAACATCTTCAAAACATGTCACCGTGTTTTAATTTAAGGCCACAAAGGCTACATTTACATGTCCACAAATGTAAAAAGATGATCTTTTTACATTTTTGCTGACAGGAAGTGGAGACGACTAAAACATCGAGGAAAAAGAAACACAAATAAAAATGGTGGCGGAGTATTCTTAAATTGACAGCAAGTTAGTTTGGTTCAATTAGGCCTAAAGAATGCTCGCTCTTTCCTCTTCCAAACCTATTCAAGCACTTATAATTAGCATAACAACACGGCTGTACTCATGATTGCCAGAGAGAACACCGGCCTTCAACATAAAGATGCACATTTGACATTTGACAGGAGTTCGGAGAGTCAAGAGGTCATTCATAGTCGGCTGTTCAACATCCCAAGCTAGCAAGTTCTCATTCATGTGCTACAAACCAAAAACTATGGTAAAAATACAGATAATATAATATAGAAGAAGGTCTCTTGACCAAAATAAAGATGGATTTCTTGTGAAGCTGCTTTTTATGTACTGTAAATTCCCATTATTAATACGTAACTTTTTATTTTACAACGATGGCTAAAAAGTATAAATATTTTTCATATTTTACATATATGTATGGAATTTATGCGCAAACGTCACAAAGTGTAATTCGTTTTTATGGGTAACATTCTCACGATAAATTAGTTTCCAATACTGATCATTTCAGTCGCGAGCCACCCTTAAGTGAAAAGCATCAAAAGTTGCGAGATGTTCCGGCACGCTTTGAATGACACAAGGGAGTACCTGCGACCAGGCTCCAGTGTTCCACCCGGGCGGGCAGGCCTGCGTGTTGCAGGGGCGCAGCTGTGCCGGCGAGACGACAGGGCAGAGGGAGTGCGCCGCCGCCTCCTCACGCTGGTAGGTCACCTTCCTCATGCAGCGCAGCGTCCTGGCCTGCTGGCCCCCGCCGCACGAACGACTGCACGCCGCCCAGTCTCCTGTCCACCAGCTGAAAAGGAGAACGCAGAGAAGATTGGGAATGATGGTTCATTGAAATTGGAAAAAACATCCAGTTTGCTGGAAAGTTCATGTTTGACACTTTTTTTCCTGCTGTCTTGAGTTTACAATTGAACAGGTCATACGTATTCTGATTAAAAAATGTTTTTCTTCTTCAAGGAATTTTCATGAAGAAAATAAGATTCTTGTTTCTTTTGAAATGAACCAGAGTTTACAGAAAATTACAACCTTTTTAACAACAACTAATTCAGATTTTTTTCTGTTTGCTAATAACAAGCGATTTTTTAAAAAATGTGCTGTTTTTTTTATAAAGAAACTTTATACTCTTGAAGTGAAGCTTTTATATATATAATATATACAACTAGAAAAAAAGAACTTTTTTATTGATCATGTAACTTGTTGCAAATACGATTACATCTTTCATTTCTAATATATAATGAAAATAATAAGACTTTTTTTCAAAAATACAACTTTGCCCTCCAAGAAAAAAAAGTGTTATTTTTCTCCAAAATATCACTTTTACAGAAAATAATTAGGCTTTTTTTTATGTTGCTCTTTATCTTTTTTATTTTTTTCTGAAATGGAAGACTTTTATTTCAATTTTTTTTTCTAAAGCAAAAAAGTTTCATTTTTCATTCAAGCATTTTTTTCACATATATTGAGTGTTATTATAAGAATGAGATTTTATGAATGACTAGCTGGTTCGCCGCCCTCCGGGCGGCTCATCAGCTAGTTCCTGCGGAAGGCTGGTAAGGTGGGCCTTTGGCCCACAAAAGTGTTGTTGCTTGGTTCAACTTTTTGTTCATCTTCATTGCTTATCGTGAAAATAAAGAGATGTTTAGCTCTACTCAATAACTAACAATTTCATTGCAATGCTTGTGGGTAGACAAAATTTTTTCGCTAAGATGCCCGCGCGATCGTAGTGAGCCACTGCCTGAGCGGCGCAGTGGCGGCGCGCAGTGGCGGCGCGCAGCGGCGGCGCGCAGCGGCGGCGCGCAGCGGCGCGGTGAAGTAGGTACGTTTTGAAAAGGGACAGACGGAAGGACAGACCGCGTGCGGGACGACGCGCAATATATATATATAGATATACAACTAGAAAAAAAAACTTTTTTATTGATCATGTAACTTGTTGCAGATACGATTACATCTTTCATTTCTAATATATAATGAAAATTAGTTTTTCCCCAGTGTGGGACAAATAAAGGATATCTTATCTTAAATAATGAGATTTTTTTTCAAAAATACAACTTTGCCCTCCAAGAAAAAAAAGTGTTATTTTTCTCCAAAATGTCACTTTTACAGAAAATAATGTGGCTTTTTTTATGTTGCTCTTTATCATTTTTAATTTTTTTTTCTGAAATGGAAGATTTTTATTTAAAATTTTTTTTCTAAAACAGCAGCAGTTTCTTTATTCGTCTTTTTTCTTCCACATATATTGAGCGTTATTATCAGAATGAGATTTTATGAATGATACCCAAAAACGAATCCTTGTTTCGCAGTAGCCCTTCACGTAGATTTAGACCTTAAGCTGTTCCTCGGTGTCAGAGAATTCTTATCTCTGCAATGTTGATTTCGGACATAGTCAAACGCCGTGAAACAGCTCAGGAGCTAAGATTAAACACGTTAAATCCCAAACGCCCCCTTACTAGTTGTCTTTTAGCACAAACTAACAAAATCCATTTTCAAGACGATCAGATCTTTTTGAGTCCTCCACGTCTTTGCTCCAAAATAGCCGCCGTCTTGGCACCGCAGCTCAAGGGGGAGATTACTGCAAACGAGTGGTCTGACCACCGCCGGATTTTAGGCGGGAGAGAGATGGCGAGTCATGCAGATGGCTCAGGATGCTGCAAAAATAAAAACGACCTCGGGGCACGGAGGCACTTTGCCTTCTCTTTAGAATTCCGCAGACAAAATTTTGGTGGGGAAAGAGTTGCTTTAAGGACCGGTTCTTTTCTCCCTTTGCGTTTTCTCCCAGATTATAAATAACAAGAGATCACTGCGGCTCAGCTCACCCTAATTTGCATCTCGCAGATGCTCCGTATGGAGATACCCGACCAGGCGACTATTTTGGTGGTGTTACGCCTTTCTTAAGTTAGTATTGATTTTGATGGGAAACCAACGAGTATCTTTCAGGAATGTATTTTTTTTTTGCCTCTGATTTTGGTCGAATGAAATGCTTAAACCCCAGAACTCATCCAAACAACGTCAGAAATAGATCAAATGTTCAATTCGCAACATGGAAAGAAAAAGCCTTCCCTTGAAAGTGCACAGAAAATCTGCAATTTTTGGATGCAAGTAAAATTTCATAAAATTTCATGTGGGTTGCTTCCGGCAGTCCTTCAAAGATTAACTCATCCTTTTGTCTGATTGACTGAATTCACGTCCGCATACAGTCTACCAAACAGAGAGACGACACAAAATTTAGTTTTTGGAATTTTCAAGACTTGTGGCACGGCGGCTAAGTTTGATGACTTGCCATCAAAACACAAAACTCAACTATAAAAAAATCAGCACCTAAGCTAGTTTCACTGAGTAATATGAAATTTGGTTGGCAAATCTGTCACGAGCAGACCCATTAAAAATACAAAATTCTGAAAATACCAAATCTGTCAATTTGGTTTGAAGTCATCAGAAAGACAAACTCGTCATCCAGATTTTGTACGATGACGACTAAATTGGAATTGTATTTACCAGACAAAAAGATGACGGGCACTGTCAAGAATTTGAATTTTTTTCATTTTCGAACCTGGCGGGCCAACCCATTCTTGAACATTTGTGGGCGGTACATGGACGGCAAAATCGATGATAAAATACTAAATTCAAATAACCCCACATGAAAATTCAGTCCCCAAAATTTTGGCCGATGGCTCCCAAATTTGAAACCATACTCCGCAGATGAGTTTTCCGAAACGTTTGAGTTTTTTCTCATTTTGTGTGGGCCAAGTTTGACGGCTTGCCAAGAACACAAAACTCAAAAACTCAACCTTATTCTAATCTCAACCAAACTCTTGAAGGCCTTCAGGTGCCTCTGAACCTTCACAACTATCTTGTAAAACTGGCACTTCATCATCAATCATACACAATCCCCCATTTCCATTTTGACGATGAGGAATTTTGTGCAGAACCGCAGTCACCACTCTTTTCCCTGATGGCCAAACAGCAGTGTGTGTGTGTGTGTGGGTGGGGGGAGGCGGGGGGGTCTTAAAGTGTAAAGCAGGTCTGTGTGTCTCATGGAGGGCTGGTCTGACCTGGCCTGGAGAGACAGGCCGGTGGCCCCCTGGGAATCACAACACCATAAAACATGCCAGCAGACAAAAATGCAAGAGTGAGAAGCAAGTCATCCACATTAAGCGTAGAAAAATAAAACAAAACACTTTATAGAAGACATATGAATGAGGGGGAAAATATACATAATTACTACTTTACAGGGCGAAATTGACACACTTAAAGAAGGCCTTCATGAGAAAAAGGAATTGAAGAGGAAAGCCACACACCTCACACTGAAGCACTTCTTTGACTGGACTGTATTATTTCTAGCCGTTACGTTTATTTCTAGTGAGCAATGTGGCGATTAGCAGTAGTAAGTGGTGAGAAGAGCGATCCTGTATATTCAATGACACGTATATTATGCATACATGTGCCCATGTGTAAAAGACTGGACTATTTCAGAATAGTCCAAGTTGATGTTTGAAGAATTATTTCTTTGTTGTGTGTTCACAAACACCCGCATAGAATTTATTTCGTGATTTCGAGGGTTATTATTATTTTCTATTTTCTTAGTGCAATTGAAGCTATCTTTAATTTCCGTTTTTCTCGGGCGGTCTTTGAACGCCTCTCGAGCCATATGCGGAAAAGAAGGTGCTTTGTAGGAGAGAGAGCCTTCTGTTTTTGTTGGAGAGTTTTAAAGAACTACTAAAGTGAACGTTTGAAAAAAAACACTCTGAAACTCTTTTTTGTCTGACTGTGCGTCAGGCGAGTCACTTTGAGGGAACAGTGCTTGAAGTGGAAACAAATAAGTGCCCGTACTCCCCCCTTAGTTGTCTGTTGCTAGGTAAATTAGGCAGTGGGCAACAACAGAGCCGATTCACTCTACAGGCTGAATTCATTGAAAAAGAAGAAGCGAAAGCAAAGCGACGCAACAGCCGACAGATGCTGTTGTCCAGGCGGACACTCGCTGCTAGCCGAGGACTTGTGTCGTGCCATACGATGAACGCGTAGGAATTAGCTAGCTGTGTCCTAGCATCTTTCATTAGCGTTGTGTTGCTGTTGGTAGCAACTCTGGAATGACAATTTTAAAAAAACGGGATAATCCAAGCCAAAATGTCGAGAACGTAAACCAATGTTTAAAACTTCAGCATTTTAAAGCCGAGCAGAAGAGCAAAAACATGCAATACTACATGTATTAGCTTGAGCTCAATTTTTACTTTTCTATTCGTCTTCGTTGCCATCATGTAGTTATAAATACAGCTCCAATCCACCCAAAGAGCCATGAATTGGCGACTTTCTCAGCGAGTCTAAATATGCAAATAGAGAATGGCTTGTGTAGAACTCTCATCCCCTGGCAAACAAAGGGGCTGTGTTTGGACGTGCATTGGGGCACTTTAATACCTTTAGCTGAGATAAGAGAAATGCAATGCCTGAGATTAGTGGCAGGAAATGGTGTCTCAAGTGTTGGGAACAGAGGCCGTGTGTTGGCGGCGTCAGCGCTCAGCCCGGACTTGTCGCGGCAGCCCCAGCCAAGCGGCAACGTCCCCGAGCATCCGACGCATGCTTTGCATGTCTATTTTTTGGCCTCGCGGCTTGGACGCGCAACACATAATTGCAGCATTAGTGGAAGTGCTCGCGCTGTCCCTGACCCCAAAACGCCGTGCCTTGCCTCTTCGGTGCGGCGCACATGTAAATCACTTGCTGCGGAGGAAAGGCCTTTGGTTGGGGTGCTGCTTCGACTTGAAACGCCACCGCAGCGCTCGAGCCTGCGTGTGCGCACGCCCTCCTTTTTGGAAGCCAACGCAATTTGACATACCAGGTCTAGACATTGGGTGGGCTGATCATCCCTGAAGGTTTTGCTGAAATCAGAAGTTGTTTTTCAAACTAAAATAAAATGCTTCCAGGAAGGATGATGGACACGTGGTTCGCACATCTGCTTCACAGCTCTCAAGTTCAGGTTTTGAATCTTAACGTTCCGAACAATTCAAACACACCCATGTCAAGTGAGCGGTTATTTCTCTGATTGGCAAGCAACCAGTCCAACGTGAACCGCCCCTGGCAAAGTCCATTATGATGGGCTCCAACCCAATATTCAGTATATGATGGGAAAAGTCACCTGAATACTTTTAAAATTAGATTTGTGGTACATTTATATTCAAGTACCGGTATGTTAAAAAGTGTCCGTTGTGTTCAGGAAAAAGTTTTGCTCACAGATATCAACACGGTCATGTCAATCGCATCAATCCAGACCTGAAAAAACGTCTGAAAACACTAATGTGCATTCCAGGCCAGTGGTAGCGATGTCATTTTGTGGAGAAAGTGACTTTATTTCACTCTGTATGGAGAACGCTGTCAAATTGCTTCGCCTTGTTATCAATAAAACAGTGTACTGCGGAGGGTTGATTGATGTAAACTGTGGCTAACGTTTTTAGGACTTTTTTTTTTATATTACAGGCTGCAATTTAGTGTTTGTGGATGGTTGACTGCAAGAGACTGGAGGGAGAAAAATATATATAAGTAGAAATGCAAAAACTGCTGTAGGAATTACAGTCCCGCTGATGCGCCTGGCTATCGGGTGACAAATTTTCATCCACATCACAACGAATACATTCTCTGGCGGCAATCGGCTCAACACGCCGCCTGTGATCAACATGATGCGCGATGGGAGGCGCCCATTGATCTGTTAAGTAGAGACCTGAGCCGCAAAACCTTTTCGGTGAGTTTCTCAAAAAAAAGGAACCGAGGAGAGATTAAAGAGTGGGCATAGGAGGAAGGCAACGAGACCACGAACAAAGTGCAGACTCCCCTCAACCGCAATGCGTGAGGGTGCCCGAGCCTGTAATAAAACCAGCGCAACATTTGGCGACATGGAAGCACGCGCCGCAAACGCACACACGCGCGCACACTTACTATGCAGGGCAGGGCTGCGTATTGCAGAGGTGTGATCCCAGCGTAGGTTTTGTGAGCGGATTGCACATGGTGGCGTTGACGTGAACTTTCTGGTCCTGCAGGCAAATGGCCTTGGTGGAAATGCGACCTGAAGGGATGGAAACAGGAAGTTTTTCAGTATCGTATGGATGTTCTCAGAGATCCTACGTTGACTTAATCACTTCAAAATGTTGTATTTATTGAATGGAAATATTGTGTCTTTGTCAATCTATGCCAGCAATGTACAGTGACATGCGGTACGATAACCGTATTTTACACACTATAAGGCACACTATAAAAGCATTCGATTGTCTCAAAAGCCAATAGTGCGCCTTATAATTCGATGTGCCTTATATACGGATCATTATTCTGATTTCTTGGAGGTAGTATTTAAAATGTTCTGTAAAGCACTTTGTTAGAGCTGCGGTGGTCGTGAAAGCTCCATATAAATAAAGCTGTATTGTATTGTAATGTATTCCCTTTAGCATAGCTCCATCTAGTGGATGTATAATGTTCCGAACATCTTAACGAGAATTGTGGCTTCTATTCTCTGCGACTTATAATGCGGTGCATCCTACAAATGCAAACAGTTTGAAAATAGGCCATTCATTGAAGGTGCGCCTGATAATCCGAAGTGCCTTATAGTGCAGAAAATACGGTAAACAATCCTCCAATAAATGGCATAAATTCAGATTGCCATTCAGAAAAAAATAGCCTTGCGTTCAAAAAAAGCGGGCCCAGATTTCACACCAAATCCAATTTGTGAGACAATTGAAACAAGATCATCATTATTTCATGGTGGCATTTTAGCTTGGTGGCGTGCCGTGGCGTTTTTTTACGAGAGCCTCAGCTCAATAACGGTCTGGAAGCATTGTACCGATCAATCCAAGAGTCTAGCAGAATATCTGGGTGTGGGTGTGGGGGGGCTGAGGGAGGGGGGGGGATTGTCACAAAAATAATTAAAGGTCATGAACATTTATTGTGATGAATTCTGATTTAGCGATTTGATTAGAAGGGGAAAAAAACTGCCGCATAAAAGAAACAAACCATGAAATTCCTGTTTAGATTACTACCACGTGAAAGAAAAAAAAAAAACAATAGCATACATTCAAGGACCACAGCGTCGAATGAAATCCAAGTATCGAGTGTGTATGAAAGGAAACTTCATTGTTGAACACGCTGCAAGTAAATAATGCTGGGAAGCATTTGAGGGAAGCATCCAAGTATTTCTCTTTGGGAAAATGTATCCACACACATTATTTGCATTCAAGGGGGTGCTCAATAGACGTCTGTTCTCCCGAGTGCACTTTTTGTTTGTAATTGTAGCTGTCAGATGTGATTACGTGGGATCGAAAATCCTCCTTCAAGATCACATTGTAAATGGCGATGGACAGTTGGATAACATTGGAACATTGAAGTTACCAAAAAAAAAACCCTACGAGACTGTAAAGTTCAGGTTGAACAGATAGCGCCATGAATCCAAATTGTTAAGATGTGTTAGCCAATTGGACGCCTTTCTGGATAAAGTGCAACAAAACTGGAAACGTCAAATGTGTTTTTGGCATTCTTGTCACTGTGGCTCTCGGGCAGTTTGGGCGTGTCCGCTCAAAAACGCGTCCCGCTCAACTTCCAACTGTCAATCAAATACATTCACACATCTAGCATCTACACATCCTTATTAATGTTTGAGTCGCGAAAATATACCCGCTTAAAGCCACCGAGACATCATCATTTTACTCTTCAATTTCGCCAAATTGCTGCTTATTTTGAAGCGAATTGAATTTGAGCGCACTGCCACCATAGCATTAATATCCTGGGTTTGTGCTTTCAAGTCAAGGCAAAAATCGCCTGAACGACAGCTGGAACCTCCAAAAATGTCTCAGTCAGGTCAAAGTACATAACCCTTGAGAATTTTTCAAAAAAATCACACCGAGCTGTACTGTAAATTGTGTCGTCCGGTGAAGATGACGTTTTCAAGCTGTTAGCATAGGCTAGCTAGCTTGCTAGCAAGCACTCTGTGGTTGAAATGGGGCAAGTCATTATAACTAAATAACTCACAATTACACGATAGCAACTGATGGGGAGAAAAAGACGCTCATTCGGGCTATAATGAGAGCGGGGCGGTGAAGATGACGTTTTCAAGCCGTTAGCATAGGCTAGCTAGCTAGCTAGCATACACGCTGTGGTTGAAATGGGGCAAGTCATTATAACTAAATAACTCACAATTACACGATACCAACTGATGGTGAGAAAAAGACGCTCATTCAGGCTATAATGAGAGCGGGGCAACTCAAACTGGATGTCCAGGTGAGTCCCGAGGTGCCCTTTTAGCGACGCCCCCACAAAAAATTTGGGAAAGCTGAAAAGTTGGGAAGCAGTTAAATGGTCTATCTCTGCAATTGATTATTAAACAGCACCTTTTGCACATTTTCAGCATTTATCTCCAAATCACTTCACTTAACACGGCATACATTGTTCTAATGTGATATGTGTTTAACTTTCCCTTTAGGGAGCGATTAAAAAAAAAAGCGGGCCCCCAAGCCACACTTTGGGATGGTGGGGCAGGAAATTTATATTTTCATTGAATTGTTTTCTTTCTCTTCCCTTCTTCCCCTCCAACCCTTAGGGTGTGTATTTATTATTTTTGCCAACCGGTTTTGCCATTTGTGCTCCATCTTCCACTTGCAGTCATTCATAACAGAAATACTCGAGGCACGCATGGCCAAGACCCATCCAACCTGACCGCCGCTCGTAGCCGCGAACGAAGGCCAATCCTGAAAGACAAACGCGTTAAGCCGACATCCAAACTCATCCAAGTCACCTCCGGCGCAGGGAGCTGAACAGTCGGAGCGCACCACGCCCCAGCTGTAATCTGGCTTCCTCTCGGTGCGAGGCAACGTGTACTCCCAAACCACTCCGGGATTCTTGCCTTGCAGGAGGATCTAAAAAGAGGAAGAGGAAGAAGGAGTCTCTTATTATTTGAAAGCGAGACAGGAAGTCAGGCACTGGTCACTTTTGCGCCGAAATATTGTTCTGTGGGCAAAGACCCCAGAGTATCAATCTCCATCCATGTGTCCATTTTCTACCACGCTTATTCATATTCGGATCATGCGTGAGCTCCTTGGACTAGTGCCACTTGGAAAGCACCAATAGATTTATGGACTATTGTGAGTTTTCACAGAGCCTAACATGCAGGTTTTTGGATTATGGGAGTAAGTCATCGTAAAGGGTTGTCCAAACTTTTTTCGTTTGGGGACAGAAAAACGGAGGGATGAAAGAGCCACTTTTAAATTCGTAATTTTTTTTAAATGCACCCAAAAAAGAACAAACTTTAGTAATGTGATCATTTTTCAAACAGTTTCTGGACGATCATTAATGTGCCGTCTTCATAAATCACCCGCAGAGTACCAATTGGAAAAAAATATTTTTGCCTCAAATTGAATCTTTATTCACTACAGTTTTGTGAAGATAAATATTATTTTCTTCATAAATAGTTTATTTGAAGCTTCAAATATAGAAAAAAGTTCTACAGTATATCAAATGTCATTTTTAGTTGGGTCTTTGTTTTTCAATTTTTTTGTGGTCATATTGCGAGCCTCGGAAAAATGGATGGTGGGCTGCAATTGGCCCTCATCCAGTAGTTTGGACACCACTGCCATCGTTCCTGGCAAGGCAAATTTATTTATAGAGCGCAGTTCATGAACAAGGCAACTCAATGTGTTTCTCACAACAAAAAGCATAACACCAAAAAGCATTTACAAACCGAACAACTGAAGACATTCACAAAGCAATAGAACAAAAGTACTTATGATCAGAAAATTACTTATTTTCGGTCAACTGATTTAATAAATGCCAGGAAGACACATCAAGACATGGCCGTGGAGCCTTTTCCTTCCCGATGCAGAAGATCTCATCTGTCCGAAATGGTTCCTCCTTTTCAAACTCTCCGAGCCCCGCCCCGCCCCACCCTCTCCTGCCCACCCCCCACGCAGGAGGCCAGCTCTGCCTTGCCCATGTGACCATGTGTGACTCCGCTGGTCTTAAGCGGTTCAGACTAGACATGTGTGTCAGGGTGCAGATAGATAGGAAGATGCTAAGACAGGAGAAAAGGTCACAATGGCAGAAGAGATTAAATTTACACAATTAAAATTGTTTTATGTGCCAAAGAACCACTGATACCTTAACATACAAGTATGAGTCAGACGTGTTAGCAATTAGGTGTCCCTGCTGCCTGGTGTCAAATTCATGAACTGTCAAACCACGTCATTTTTTTATTCAAAGTGAAGATAAAATTGGTTTGACAAAAGGTGGTAGACTTTACGCCCTCGTGGTTTGCCCACCTGCCTCGCAGTTCTGAGATTACGCGTTGGAATCTGGGCCGCGGAGGAGTTTTAATGTTCTCCGTGTGCTTTGCATGAATTTTTCCCAAGTACTGCGGCTTCTGCCCACATTCCAAAAAACGTGAATGTTAGGAATGGCCGTGTGTCAATATGTGCCGTGAGACTGACCGGTGACCAGTCTAGGGCGTGTCCCGATCTCCTCCAAAGTCAGCTGGCAGAGGCTCCGGCCCCACACATGACCCTAATAAGACTTAGTGGGATGGAAAACAGTGGAGATGGCTGGATGGACTACAAGGGCAACAAATGCCTGGGTGAAAGTCTTCACAACCCTATGCTTTGGTCGCTATACCAACCAGGAGTGTAACGGTATGCCAAAAATCACAAAACTGCACTGGAGGTCTGAGTGGTGGACCAAGAGGAAAGTCGATAACGGACGTTGCTTTCAACCGCGTCCGGAAATCTTAGCCTTGGGCTCCGAGCGAAATCATTCTTCCTGCACGGACATTCTTGTGGTGTGCCAGGCCTGGGCCTGCAGTGTAATTTCGCTCCAGTTCTTTGAGCTTGATGAGTGGCGCGGTGGAGATGCGGAAAATCTGTGGTCTGTTGTCTCTGATGCGACCATGTTTTGTACTTGTCAAACATGACAAGGATCGTACACTGTCTGCACCTTAAATGTGTCTATTTCCAACACGTGACAGCCGGCCCGTCAGTCATCCTAGTTATTTTCGTCTGAACTGTCATCCCACCGCTGCTAATTTGACGGAATATGCAGATTAGGATGTTGATGGTTGTGGAAGAATGTTTATCTTTGCTGGTGTTTGGCTTGGACACTTATATTTGGCTTTGTCCAAAACAATTATTTGAAAAGTTGTGTGGTGTTTATCCTGGCATGCTATGTGAGCGCATATTGTGTGTCTTTTGACACAGGGGAAGTTGTTGCACAGATGGAAAACTGTAAAATACACAATTGTGTCCGCATTGTATTGTTTCCGCAGCTGTTTGCGAAGGATTTTGGACACCGCTACATTTTAATCTCATTAAATCGCCACAGATTGTGTACCAAGTCCTGTGGGATGTTGTGTAAGTTTGCAAAGTACCTCTTTTTTTAAGTGTTGTTTGTGCATATGCTTCAGTACAATGGTAAGAAACAATAGCGGATTTAGGACAGAGCCCTGGGGAGCACTGTCGAATGATGACTTGCTAATTTTATAACTCTAACATCTGAAAATGGGTTTCTGTCTGAAGGCTAAAAAGAATCATCTGTGAGAACGAGCCGCAAGTGATAAAAACTCATAAAAATCTCTAAATACAACGTTTTTGTTAAAACAAAACAAACCCCAAATTGGCACATTGTTTGACATTTCTTTGCAGTCCAAAGAGCCACATGTACTGCACAGATTCTCTAAATTTGGTTTATTTTGTTTTATTTGAAAAATGTGACCCAAAAAAAAATGACGAACGGACAGACCAACAAAAAATATTTTCAATAATTATTCAAACACCCATGATTTCAAAATTGTATAGAAAATTTAACAAAACTTTTACGGAATCAACAACTATAGCTTTATTTCAGAAAAACGACGCCCCCTCCACCTCCTGCCAAACAACCTTTTTTTGTTTTTAATTAAAATGAACTTTAAAATATGTTTGTTGCTTCCATCTAAATGTTAAAACAATTGCATTTTTGTGAAATCGACCGTGAAAACGACCGGTCAGTGTAACCTCGCACGGTTACAACTCCAACTAAAACGTCAATGGGCAATCAATTGTACTGTTTGCGTTTGTCTGCCAAATTCTGAACTGATGCATCGGTCACGGGACCCAGCGTGCACTTGCAGGCGTAAAGTGATTGTTTCAGTGTGCGGTTTTCCACCTGAGGGGGTTCTCGAACACGGATCTGACCCGGGAGGCGCTCGGCTTTCGCTCTTGTGTAAACTGTGCTCCAGGCCAAAGTAAATTGGTGATATTGAAAGGAACGTCATTAAAGTTGATGCTTAAACTCAAAAAAAATCAAGCGGGGGGATCGTAATCTTTTTTGCTTTTCGGCAGTTAATCCAAAGGCCTCGAATGTAGTGATTGCCGAAATGAAGCACCTGGAGGTCTGCGAGTCATATTATTCTTGCAAACGTTGCAAGATATTTTCTTGAAAAATGTGACTTTTTTTCTCCACAAAAAAAATTGTTGTCATGTAACTTATTTCTCAAAAATAGAAGTGTATTTAGGAGTGCTCAAAGTTCTTAGGTTTGATTGTCGCTTATGAGGTGATCCTTGAAAAAAAAATTTTTATAATAGACCCCATGAGGCAAAAAGTTTGCGTTCTCTCATGATCACATTTGCTGCTTCTCATCCGTGAGTCTGGGCTCAAATTAGACGTCCAAATAAATGGCCCTCCGAGGTAACCAGGAATCAATGGTCAGTTGGGAAAGAAAAGGATGTGGCGGAGGTACGCTGGGAAATGAGCAGCGCGCTGTCCAAATAAAGAGCCAGCATGGGCCGAGAGAGGAAGTTATCTTCCCCTCTCACCAGGCTTATGGCCAAATTCAATGATAGCAGTGTGTCGGAAGAATCACGCCACGTTGTCTCGGGACTCCACACACATATACATATCTATATATATATACAGTGCGCATATTTTGAAACGACAATAAATCTCGAGTACAGTATCCAGTTCCACGTTGCATTTTATCTAAAGAAACTAGACTAGGGCACAGGTGTCACACTAAAGGCCCGGGGGCCAGATCTGGCCCGCCAGATCATTTCATGTGGCCCGCGAAAGCCACATGAAAATGCCGTCTCATTCAACATGTCAAGGTCTACCTTGATTGCTAAAATCTGGACCAAAATTTCAACTTCTCGTACGTAATAAATAAGAGAGATATTGTAAGCATTTTCTTGTTACCAAACCCCTCATTAAAGTAACTTAAACAATCATTGAATCAATCATTATTCTTGACTTCTTGAAATGCCTTCAGAATCATAACGGCCCCCCCAAGGAAAAAGGTCACTTCAACGCGTCCCTCTGCAAATATGACTTTGACACCCCCTGGACTAGGGGATCTTTGCAAGGAATATTACAGTGTACAATGTTAAATATTTAGATTATTTACCAAAGGAACGCAGGCGCGTATGCAGTAGTTAGCATTGGCGGTGTAACAGTACAATGGATGTGAAGATTTGTTACGTAACAGACCATATCAGGTAAAAGACAGGAAGTCTTGCTAAGAAACAAACAGATTAGCGCAGCTTTTGGCTAGCAGATAGCATGGCTAGCCACATGTTTCCGATGGAGACTTTAAAGCAATTAGAAAATGAGATCAGCATTCAGACTCACGAGCTGTAATGTATTAAAGGTGCTTTATATTTACTTTAATAATTATTAACGTTGCCCTGAGGTTGGCTGGCAACCAGTTGAGGGTGTCCCCCCCCCCCCCCCCCCCCCCCCGGCCTACTGCCCAAAGACAGCTGGGTACCAGGCTACTACAGTACAGTATGTTGATCATCGTTTGGATATGGAAGAAAAACAAAAAAGGTGCCGTTAAAAGAAAATTGTGGATTACCACAAAATGGCGTTTATCGTGTCAAGCTTAACGACATTACACTAAATTGAACAGCAGCATTCAGCGTCAACGATGGCGATAAAAATCAGCAGAAGGAAGAGATTTCGTGCTCCCTTCTCGCCTGACCTTAAATCATCACATTCAAAGAGCTCAGTTGCAATATTCTTAATCTTTTAATCTAGCCGCCATCGCCACTGCTGCCGCACTCTCAAGATCCTCTACCATTTTTTTTTTTGTAATTATAGGACATACTTAGAGAGATTACAGCGGTGACATCTGCAGATCAGTATGAACAGGCAAGACTGACTGTGTATTAATCATCCCTTTCTTTAAAGGACAGCTTCGGGTTGTTCAAACGTTAATCCTCCTTTCATATTTCGGCGACGTCTCGATCAGTTATAATCATGTGAAGCAAACGTGAAGCCCAAAAGGGGACAAAAGAGAAGAGCAGACACAAAGCTACTAAATGTTGCTGGAAAATGATTTGGGTTAACTTTTTGTAGTACCCACAAAAATTGAAACCATTAAAAAGGCATTTTTTAAAAATTCACATTTACATAAATTTGGACAATCCTTGATGTCAACACTCGCATAGATTCAAAGATTTAATCCACAATTTAGCCCAGCTAAGTTCGTTTCGCAGCTCACGAAACGGCAGTTGTCAAATCAAAACATGATCTCAGTTGTTTGTCAGTTCAAGCTCTTTAATAGCCATGCGGCAGAGAATAAAAAACAAACACAGGCATGTGGCTAAAACTCTGTGGTTGCCACTAGCTACCCAGGCTAAACTTAGCTCCTCCCTGACAAACAAAAAAGTTAGAATACATACTAAAAGTCAGGACTTTGGCAGCATTTAAATTATTCATTCATTCATTCATCTTCCATACCGCTTGATCCTCACTAGGGTCGCGGGGGGTGCTGGAGCCCATCCCAGCCGTCTCCGGGCAGTAGGCGGGGGACACCCTGAATCGGTTGCCAGCCAATCGCAGGGCACACATAGACGAACACCCATCCACGCTCACACTCACTCCTAGGGACAATTTAGAGTGTTCAATCAGCCTGCCATGCATATTTTTGGAATGTGGGAGGAAACCGGAGCACCCGGAGAAAACCCACGCAGAACCCGGGGAGAACATGCAAACTCCACACAGGGAGGCCGGAGCTGGAATCGAACCCGGTACCTCTGCACTGTGAAGCCGACGTGCTAACCACCGGACTACCGGGCCGCCCTCATTTAAATTATATTATTTGATTTTTGAGAAGTGAACTCTATTCCCTTTTTTTGTGGCCAACATATATTAGAGTTTATCAGCATTTTAAAAATATATATTGATGCGATTTGGGATCAAAGTTTGGGGTGCAGTAGTTGAAACCAAACGATGTTAAACATGACTGCCCGCCTCTCTGGAATGCGGCGGCGCAAGGACAGCGGCATTGTTTCGCCTTGATCTAAATGCAGCAGAATATGTTTCCCTACTCTGGATGCTCTCGTCGTATAAAAGCAAAGAACAGCAAGCACTCGACAAAGCCCGGCCACAAGTCAAACTCTCTTTTCTGAAATAGCTGCAAAAACATACAAACGTGGATGGCCCGGTGACCAGCGAGTGGCGCAACTTTTGGGAGGTGTTACTCTCGAAAGATTGTTCACTCTTGAATGAACAAGTGTCCTCACGCTCACCTGGTTTAAACTTCTGGTTTCTACAGCCAGAGTTCAGAGTTCAAGAGAAAATAAAAGCTTGCGCTGACACAGTTATGTGCCGAGAGCAGCCCCCGTGATGCCTGCCGCTTCGGGGCAAGGTAAAAAGGCTCACCGTCCTGCTTTATCGTCTTTCGCCCTCGATGCAGTTTTCCTTCCGTTTTCTCGCTCCGCTAACCTCCAATCACGTTTGCAACAAAGGCACTATTGAGGTCAGCGGCCGCGGGGGCCGCGGGGGCCACACGGCCGTGGCTTTGGACGCTTATGGAAACGCGTGACTGCCTCTTTTACATTGAATGTGCCAAAGCTCAGAGACAGCACCACTGATGTACAATGTTGACGCACAGTTGAGGTGTGTGTGTGTGTGTGTGTGGGGGGGGGGGGGCCCTGTGGGTTTTTTTTTGACCCCCTCAAGATGTGAAATTCAAAATGCATTCTAAATGACTAAAGATATTTCATTCATTCATTCATTCATCTTCCGAGCCGCTTGATCCTCACTAGGGTCGCGGGGGGTGCTGGAGCCTATCCCAGCTGTCTTCGGGCAGAAGGCGGGGGACACTCTGAATCGGTTGCCAGCCAATCGCAGGGCACACAGAAACGAACCATTCGCACTCACACTCACACCTAGGGACAATTTAGAGTGTTCAATCAGCCTGCCACGCATGTTTTTTTGGAATGTGGGAGGAAACCGCAGCACCCGGAGAAAACCCACGCAGGCCCGGGGAGAACATGCAAACTCCCCACAGGGAGGCCGGAGCTGGAATCGAACCCGGTACCTCTGTACTGTGAAGCCGACGTGCTAAGCACTGGACTACCGGGTAAAGATAGTTCATAATTTTTTTTAAAAAATGGAAACAGAAAATTCCAGTCTGAACTTGTGTCACTTCATGAATTCTCACAAGAGCTCAGCACACATTGTGAAGCCAGAAATGTAGACTTTTTATGACAAAAAATGTCATTTTATAAAAAAAATGATAGAGATGTCTCTGTCTTGGCTCCTCAGTACAAAATAGGATGTCGATACATCTGATTTGATGCAAATATTGGATATCAGCCTTACCTCAAACACCAGCGTCTCATTGGTGGGTCCGGCGGCGTACAGGCTCTCGGGCTTGCTGAAGGAGCGCTGGTAGCTGAACGTGGCCCCTCCGAAGTGGAACTTGCCCGGCCAGTCCACTGTCCAGTCCCCCGTCAGGTAGTACTTCCTCTTCAGGGAACGCACTGCCAGATAGCTGGTAGACACCGCCATCTCTTCCACTCGAATGCTCTGGGCACCTGCTGGGATGGTTACCATGGAGTAATACTCTGGGTAAAAAAGAAAAATAGGCAGGATGAGACGTGTGATGCTTTTTGTGCTGACATCTCGGGCGAAAAGTGGGACAAACTTACCATTGGCTCTGTGCTGAAGTGTGTACATGCCTTTGTAAAATTTGCATGTAGAGTTGCTTCCCTTGCATATGCCGCACGCATCCAGAGAGGCCTTGGATCCTAAAATCTGATCGCAACCAACTGCCTGCACACAAAAACAAAAGGGGGGGGGGGTGCAGAAAAATCCATAAAAGTGGCAGGGGCTGTGGGTGCATGCATGGGTGGAAGATAAGATAAGATAAGATAAGATAAGATAAGATAAGATAAGATAAGATATCCTTTATTCGTCCCACACTGGGGAAATTTGCAGCCTCCAGCAGCAAGAATGTATGTAGAAAGAAGAAAGAAGAGAAAAAAAACAACAAACATCTTTCAATTAAATGCAATATGAACACAAAATGGATAAATCGCAATACTATTTACAATTTTCCTTCACATCATTTAATTATTATTATTATTATGATTGTTATTTTTTATTCATCATGCATCAAGCATGTGACACGTACAGTAAAACTGTTGAACACACCGTATTATTTTTTTTCGGTCAAAATTTATGAAAATGGCCAAAGATCGTGAAAATGTCGGGGGGGGGGGGGGAGAAAGAAAGTGAAAATTATCCACAAAAAGAGTCCAAATTTACCCAAAGAAATTAATGAAATGGTTCAAGATAGAATAAAAATACCAAATTCTCAAAATTGACAAACATTAAATAGTGGTTGAAACATGAATAAATCTGCAAGAGTAATCATTATATTTAAAAACAAATCAGCAAAAAAACATCAACAACAACATTATATTTAAAAATAAATCAGCAAAAAAACATCAACAACAACAACTTGTATATAAGTGAATATAAATATAAGTGAAATTGTAAAAATACATAAAAGAGTAAAAATTACCACCAAAAAATCATTTAAATTTCAAAAGTCAAAATAGTTTTGAATAAAAGTGACATTTTGACCTAACATGTTGATTTCATTTTGAGTTGAAAACTCGTTCAAAATAAATAAATACATACATACATAAATGTCCGAATGGTTTCAGGATTTAAAGTAGCCTAGCTGGAACAGCAAAAATTGCTAAAAATATATATAAAAGTGGAAAATCATAGAAAAAGAGCGACATAAATGTCAAAAATAAGGGAAGAATCATAAAAATAAAATAAATGAAGAATCTATTCCAAAACATCGGGGAAAAAAAATAAAAATAAAAATAATTGCTTTCGAAAAACAGTACAAATACATTCTCACAAGTGAGCGCTTTAAGTGTTGAGCAACAAGGCCACACAAATTGTATGGCGCAAATTCAGGATTGCAGATTACAGTGCATTCCACCCTGGCTGTTTTTAATGCCCTTTGAATACACCCCCGCCCCCCCCCCCAAAAAAAAACAATTAGATGACATCGTGCGGAATGGGCCGTAAACTGACACCGATCTTGCAACCCGTTCGAATGCTCAAATCCAATCACTCTCCTTTAAAATTTCTCAGTGGAAACTGACACAAAGCTGTAATTATTTTACTACGATGATGCTAATTCACATGCGCCTCGTCCAAATTGGGAGATCGCATTGCCACATACGGTTCAGAAAAGGCACGCCACACTGTCTATAAATACGCTGAACTTCACATGCAATTCAAGTCGGTGCCAATTAAAGCCGATGCTTGGTGGCCCACCAAAAGCAACACCGCCTGTGCATACGGGACAAAATAAGTGTCAACGCGTCGGTTTGGGTTGGACCGCAAGACAATTGGGTTAAGATCATGGTCAGAGTTTTCAAATGATTGTTTGGAAATGCGCTCTTGACGGCTGCTGAGAGGTGACACTTGAGGTCTACCCAAGTCGGTGAAAGAGACGACGTTTTAGTCCAAGCGGGACAAAAGGGATTGAACGGCGGTCACTCTGTGGACTGGCCTGCAACAGAATTTGTGTTTTTTTTCTCTTTTTTAAAGGGAATCATGACATTATGAATCACGGATTTTTGTACCTCACAAACGCCATCGATACAGATAACACCAATCAGAATTAAAATGATAAATTCTAAACATTAAATATAATGATAAATCAGAACTAAGTTGATAAATAGAGAAAGGTATTGCAATATCCATTATGAATACAAGAGAAAATTGACACAAGAGTGCCAGGGTGAGGATGTATATAATCCCGATACAAACCAAAAGTTGTGAAAATATCACGGTTAAGGGTAAAGTATGAGCCTTAATGGAGACTTCTTCTTACTTTTTCTTTTCTGATTGATATAAAAATGATTTAGTAGATATAAACACATAACGGGGTAGGACTAGATAAGTTTTTTTACTTCATCCTACTCCCTTGAACATAATAACTGTGTTGAATGAAGACTGATTTCTTTCTTTTACTTTTTTATCTACCTTATTTTCTGTCAAATTATTACTGTATATGTTTTATATTCAATAAACAAACAAACCAAAAAACCAAACCAAAACCATTTCACCCTTGTGCTTGTACGCCTCGTAAGTCAACTAAAATGACTGCGAGAAGTCAAAAATTTGTGCTAAATTGGCTAACAAAAAAAAAAACAAAAAAACAACCACAGTCGAAGTTGTCAGAAATGGTTAAAGTTCTTTCCCAAATAGTCATAAAACAATGACAAAAATTTTGTAACACGCTCTTGGAAATCAGAAAAATAACACTCATGAGTACTTCATAAAAAAATGCATCTAGTCATAATTAAATATTCATTCATTCAATCATTCATTCATCTTCTGAGCCGCTTGATCCTCACTAGGGTCGCGGGGGGTTCTGGAGCCTATCCCAGCTGTCTTCGGGCAGTAGGCGGGGGACACCCTGAATCGGTTGCCAGCCAATCGCAGGGCACACAGAAACGAACAACCATTCGCACTCACGCTCACACCAGCACTGTAAAGCCGACGTGCTAACCACTGGACTACCGGGCCGCCCATAATTAAATAGAAGGTAAAAAATTAACTAGCTTATTTATCATGATTAATTCATTATGCGCCTCCATATGGTTGATGCGCTGTAGCCACAAGGGGGTAGTGTAGTGCAAACGTACAAAGTACACAAAGAAGAGTTTCACAACGAAGTGACCGTGAATACTGCTGCAATATATTCATCGCCTTCGCAGAGTATAAACAATATATGACCAAGAGCCGATTTATATTGCCCTTCTACATGTGTTGCGGCATTGTTTGTGTTCAGATATTCGCTGTCTAAAGTCATTCAGTGTTATTCAATAACCCATTTATGGCATTTTATGTTAACATGAAGTTAAACGTATTGCGCAATTCTCTTTGTTTTATGTTTAGTTTGACCGTGAACTTCAACAAATGAATGACTTCAAGCAAGCACTTGAACTCGTTTTTGAAAATTCGCTGCCACGATACAGAGCTTGCATTTAAATTTTTTGCTTGCAAGTCAAAAAGTTGAATTGGTCACTCAAAAGGTAACGCTGTATTTTAGGGGAGTGGGGGGGGGGGTTCTTCTTCTTTTCATCATGCTGAATTTTAAAGGTCATCAAAGCATTCGGAATCATTGATAGAATCTTTCGTACCTCACACACGCCGTCGATACAAACATCGCCTTTGTGGTCAGAGCAGGAGGTGCCGTCTTTGACCTTGCTGGACATGGCGAAGAAGAAGTCAAAGTCCTCGGCCGTGCAGTACAATTTACAGACGTCTTCGTCTGCAGAGAAAAATCCCTCAATTAGGCTGGAAAACAGTCAAACAAACCTCCCAATGCAGAACATTTTCTGAAACTGGTTCCTTGATTCGATAAAAAATGAAAGAATAAAGTTTGGTAAAAATGTATAAAAATGTGTAAAAATATACTGTGCGTCCGTGCGCGTCTGTGCGAGTGTATACTGTACTTATATGCATGCATGCACAGTGTAGTGGTCAGGATTCAGTCGTCTGTAAAGTTTGCATGTTTTTCCCACGTGCCTGCGTGGGTTTTCTCTGGGTACTCTGGTTTCTTCCCACATCCCAAAAACATGCATGGGAGGTTTATCGATCACTCGAAATTGTCCCTGGGTGTGGTTGTCAGTGTGAATGACTGCTAAGAGGAGGACCCCGCCTACTGCACAAAGTCAGCCGGCGACCCTCGTGAGGATAAAGTGGTTTAGATTCCTTGCAATCATAAGTTGAAGAACACCGTCCCGAAACTGTTAGACTATTTTCTCACGCAGTTGTTCACAAAGAGGTGAAGCTCCCTCCATCTTTAATCGTCACTGACTGAGCAATTCAGGGGACTTTTTTTCTACCCAATCATGGCACCCACCTGTTCTCAGTTATCTATGGGATGTTCCAAACAGGTGTTTGATTCCTCAACTTTCGCAGTCTTTTTTGGCACCTGTCCCAGCTTGTTTTTTTTTTTGGAAACACATTTCAGCCATTCATTCATTCATTCATTCATTCATTCATTCATTCATTCATTCATTCATTCATCTTCCGAGCCGCTTGATCCTCACTAGGGTCGCGGGGGGTGCTGGAGCCTATCCTAGCTGTCTTCGGGCAGTTCGGCAGAGGACAACCTGAACCGTGCCAGCCAATCGGAGGGCACACAGAGACAAACAACCAACCGCGCTCACACTCACACCTAGGGACAATTTAGAGTGTTCAATTAGCCTGCCACGCATGTTTTTGGAATGTGTGAGGAAACCGGAGCACCCGGAGAAAACCCACGCAGGCCCGGGGAGAACATGCAAACTCCACACAGGGAGGCCGGAGCTGGAATCGAACCCGGTACCTCTGCACTGTGAAGCCGACGTGCTAACCACTGGACTACCGGGCCGCCCACATTGCAGCCATAAAATTGCAAATTAATGATTATTTGCTCTGAAAAAAAAAGTGAAAACATGAAATACCTTGTCTTTGTCAGGTATTTAATACGGTATTTGTGATATTGTAACGAATAATAAGTAAAAGATTTAAAAAAAAACATTTGTGAAAACCACCAACAAAGTCTTGTGAAAAATGGTCAAAAATGAGGCAATGAGGACAACCAAATATGAGATCTACGTGTGTGTGTGTGTGTGTGTATGTGTGTGATTAGTGGTGTTCCAACTTCAAGTGAGGTCTGAGCGGGAAAACACTGACGGTGAAGTCTTTCGGGGGATTTCTAACATGGCTTGAAGCAGAGTCTTTTCGACAAGTCTCAGCAGATGGCAGCGAAGGTGACTTGGCCCTCAGTTCCCGAGGCAGTTTACAATCTTCCTCCCTCCGTAACCTCCCATTCATCAAGAGCTTAAACAGGGCCCGGGACGGCGGCCAAACAGATCGCTGTCCTTCAGCCCACGACGCCCCTCCCCCTCCCCCTTCCCCTTTTCCTTCCCTCTCCTCTTTTCCAATCTTTTCCCAGTATGTCAAAGGCTTGCAAGTGGCTGCATGCCTCCCGTCGGAGGTGGCAAGAGTTCTCACGTTTCAGATACTTGTGTCAAAACAGACTCGGGGGGGAGAAAAAATGGAAGTACCGCTTCAATTGATTTGATTGAGGAAAAGTTAGAAGCAGGTTGAAAAAAGTAACATTCTGACAAAACAATAAGTATATCAATGTAAAGATATCTGTTTTTTGAATGTAGGGTGTAAATCTACAAAGTCTGTCAAATAAATACTCAAGTAGAGTACTAATACCAGAAAAAAAGAACCTATGCAAGGACACCACTGGCTGCCATGCATATCACATCGAGTGATCCTTTGCCCAAAGCTTTTTGGGCCACGGCCGCAGTCAATGGAGCTTTCGGCGCGGCAGGAAAAAAAAAAAATCTCATTAAAGGGATTTGGGCTGGAATACGGAAGATCAAGTGAATTAAGACCAGACAAAGCTCATCGGCAGCAATACGCGCTCCTTTGTGTGTTTAAGACGAGCCGCGCCGGCCAATGGGATTGCAGCTCTTTGCGCTTTATGTCGAAAATATTCCCAAGGATTCAATTACGGGGAACTAATTAAGAAAGTACTTAAAGTTGGACAGACCAACCGTGACGGGACTGAATACACTCTAGTGGGTCTGCTCAAAATTACTTTTGTAGAGAACCTGGGATTTATTTCATTTATTTATGACATTGAAGACAAATTTTGCTCACTTTTTACTTTTTTTTCTCATGACACCAAACAAGATTTGAAAACGTTTTTTATTTTTTATTTTTTGGTCTTGTTTTGGGTTTTTTTTTTTGCCAGCAAGTTTTTTTGTCAAATAAAATTTTACTTATTCACTCGGACCATAAAGCCATTATTTTTTATTTTTGTTGTATTTTTTCTTATCTTATTTGATGTTGTTTTTAACATTGTACTCGTGATTTTAACTGCTTGTTGTAAGGTGTCCTTGAGTTTTTAGAAAGGCGCCCACAAATAAAATGTATTATTATTATTATTACTTGTTTGACAAGTTTACATTAGAACGCTATGAACTTCTGGAAACTATTGGCAGCTTGAAAACACATACTTTCGGTCAAAAGTTTCCGACATGTACAAATGTCTTATACAAAGAATAAATTGGCACAATTGGCTTTGGTAATATTGGCCTCTTCCTTGCCTCTTTTCTGGTCATATTTTAAAAAGGTGAAAATGAATAAGCTGTCTGTCCTTCGCAGGAATTCAAGCGACACGTTGACTGGCTTGTTTTGGAGCAAAAGTATTGACACTGAAAAAAATCCATTTTATTTCGTCAAGTGGCTGCACAAAATAAAATCCTCTGGATCCAGGTACGTTCGTTAGGTCGAATTATAGTCTACTTAAAAAATGTATCTGGACCCAGAGGACCTTATTCCATGCAACCCCTTCGTGAAATAAAATGGAGTAAATTCAACCAAAACCTTTTTTTTCCCCAGTGAACGGGGACGCAAACGTTACCGTCCACTTTGGTGTACGGCTTCCACTTGTAGTACCAGCCCCTGAAGGGTTTGCTGTTGTGCTCGGCACACTGCTGCGTCCGGAAATCCACGCTGTTGGGCGGGCACGGGCGAGTGTTGCACAGCTGGTTGTGGCGGCCGGGGCCGTAGCAGAATTTGCCGTTATGCTGCGGCCTGGAAGACATGATTGTCGGAATTGATTGAAAAATCGTCAAAAACACAGAAATTTTTTTGAGAATACATGCAAACAAGGGCGGCCCGGTAGTCCAGTGGTTAGCACGTCAGATTCCCAGTGCAGAGGTACCGGGTTCGATTCCAGCTCCGGCCTCCCTGTGTGGAGTTTGCATGTTCTCCCTGGGCCTGCGTGGGTTTTCTCCGGGTGCTCCCGTTTCCTCCCACATTCCAAAAACATGCGTGGCAGGCTGATTGAACACTAAATTGTCCCTAGGTGTGAGTGTGAGTGTGAGCGTGGAGAGTGTGAGCGTGGATGGTTGTTCGTCTCTGTGTGCCCTGTGATTGGCTGGCAACCAATTCAGGGTGTCCCCCGCCTACTGCCCGAAGACAGCTGGGATAGGCTCCAGCACCCCCGCGACCCTAGTAAGGATCAAGCGGCTCGGAAGATGAATGAATGAAATGCAAACAAAACAAAAGAACAAAACATTATCCCATTCCTCACCACGTGTTGGACAAAACTTGATGATTTTTAGCAAGCTTCGGGTTTCCCACAGCCTTTAATTCAAACATTCCGGTAGGACCGCCGGTTGAGAAAATTGACTTTAGCTATTTACGCTAGTCACCAACAAGTTTCTGACTAGCGCGCACCCGGAAGACTCCTGCCGATCTCATAAAAACAGTTGCTCAACTTGGCGAGGATACTAAATGCTGACTAGAAACAGAAACCCAACGGGAGGACAGGAATATCGAGGAAACATTGTGTGTGTGTGTAGGTGTTAGGGGTCCGGGGGTGGGGAGAAGCAATATCATCCTGGATTCCATTTAACGGAGGAGTGATGGAACGATGTTCCGAGTGTGTTCTATTGGGGGTGAAAGGGAGTTTGTGGGGATCGCCATAGTCACAATCTTCATCTTATTACTGCAGATAATCACAAATGAGCGGCCATATGCTTACACGGCATACTCAAGTGCAGTTTGCCTCAAGGAATTCCGCCGTGATCATTTGATAGCATGTGTCATCATCGTGCTTCCCAAAACAAGACATGAGCCAGATTGTTTGCTTGGACTGACAAACCTCCCTTCCGCATCGACACCCCTACGCTAAAGCAGCCCTGCTCCAAAACTCACGGTGTGGTCATCAGCAGACCCTGACCTCAACCCTACTGGGAATGCGTGTTGCATCCTCGAAATCATGAAATGAAATCTATGACTTGATATGAATGATTTCAAGATGGCCCCGCGAGATTGGCTGCCTTTACAGCAGCTCCTGTATTTTCTGTTCATCTACATTTTTTCTTTCATTACTCAGCTGCTGTAAATTGGGAATTTCTCCATTGTGAGATGAATAAAGGTTTCTAAACTACACTGCAACCTCGATTTAAAGGACTGACTGAATGAAGGGGTCATTCGTTACAGACGATTATCCCTTACACACCATGTACTTTTTTCTTAGTTTAGCTTAAAAACCATCCCATGGGATGACATTTATTTTGACTAGGTGGTGGAGCTCAAAACCATTCATTCATTCATTCATCTTCCGAGCCGCTTGATCCTCACTAGGGTCGCGGGGGGTGCTGGAGCCTATCCCAGCTGTCTTCGGGCAGTAGGCGGGGGACACCCTGAATCGGTTGCCAGCCAATCGCAGGGCACACAGAAACGAACAACCATTCAAACTCACAATCACACCGAGGAACAATTTGGAGTACCCGAATCAACCTGCCATGCATGTTTATGGAATGTGGGAGGAAACCGGAGTACCCGGAGAAAACCCATGCAGCCACAGGGAGAACATTCAAACTCCACACAGGGAGGCCGGAGCTGGAATCGAACCCGGTACCTCTGCACTGTGAAGCCGACGTGCTATCCACTGGACTACCGGGCCGCCAGCTCAAAACCAGTAACCAGGAATTAAATTCTCATGTCACTGAGGAGGAAGTCAAAAGGGCAATTGAAAAAGTTCAGAGTCAAGAAAGCCCCTGACGATTTCGAATTCTTTAAATGGACCTCCTGATAGTAAATGTTAACTTTCCAAAAAAACGCTGTGAACCAAGACAGACTCTCTTGAGTGCAGGTAAACATTCAAAGAACACATTTGCAGCACCACTTGGTTTAAAACAGAGTTCTTCTCCACCTTTTCCAAACGATCTAACCTGCTTTACGTGAGTCCCAGTTGAGTAAACCGTAACGCTTATACGATTTTGTTTGCTGTGTTAACACTTAACATACAAGTGAAGAGTGAACCATACAAGAGTTCCATTAAAATGGACTGAAGCATGAAAGCTCCACTTAAATCTGCCTAGCAACAGGAGGAGCTAATGTCTGGTCTTCACCTGGAGGACCTTCCTGAAGGAGAGTCTGGGGCGCCAAATGAAGCACTACTCAGCCTCTTTACATCGAGTGTGTGACAAAATGTGCACGGTCAGGTCAAGATTGTGACCCTAATCTCTCGGGCTTGTTGGCTGGGATTAGGGTAGACCGCGTTTGATCTGGCAGGTGCTACGTGGAGTAGGGGGAGGCAGGTGGAGGACGTGGGGGAAGCAAAATTCATTTTCCACCTTTGGAGCAGCTACTACAAGGGCTTTAATCTGCCGAATTCACAGTAGAAGACGCTCGATGAAAATAACTTTGGCCGCGGCACTGAGGCAAAAAGTCTTCAGGGTGTCAAGTTCAAAGATAATTCAAAAGTGGTTCGATGAAGATGAAGAGAACACAATAATTAGGCAGACTCGACAAAGACTTTGCCCTTCATGTTGCGACAAGAATTCTCAATTCGGCGCAGACACCCGCAGCGGCTCCTCTTGTTTTATGTTGAGAGGGAAGAAATTTCATCTGTGCTGTAATGGCTTCACAGTGCAGAGGTACCAGGTTCAATTCCAGCTCCGGCCTCCCTGTGTGGAGTTTGCATGTTCTCCCCGGGCCTGCGTGGGTTTTCTCCGGGTGCTCCGGTTTCCTCCCACATTCCAAAAATATGCACGGCAGGCTGATTGAACACTCTAAATTGTCCCTAGGTGTGAGTGTGAGTGTGAATGGTTGTTCGTTTCTGTGTGCCCTGCGATTGGCTGGCAACCGATTCAGGGTGTGCCCCGCCTACTGCCCGGAGACGGCTGGGATGGGCTCCAGCACCCCCCGCGACCCTAGTGAGGATCAAGCGGTACGGAAGATGAATGAATGAATGAATGAATGAATGTATACATACAGCACATTTGACAATAAAGTTGTATTCAATTCAATTAAAACATACAGTTTTGCATATGGCTTTGTTGTTAGCATTGCTTTTAGCATTAGCATTCCTCATTCCACCAATAGCCGAAATGACATCTTGATTTCCAGTGCTGAAGACGTCCGATAGCAAGGCATTTGTGGTGTCCGCCTAGCAAAGAGGTGCGTTGCCTGCGCTGTTCCCAAAAAACGTCAACCCTTCTTGTCTGTTTTTGTTGTTGTAAGCGGATGCATGTTGAGTCGATGGAATCGTGCCGATACATTTACAGACTTTGTGCTGGTTTTCGTGTCATTTTGATAGGACACGCAAAGCTGACAATTTGAAGCAGCATATGGGGTGTGAATGACATTGGCGAGAGGCAAATAGATTCGGGCTAATCCATCTGGTTGTGGTCTGATTAGGAGGAGAGGGGCGCTGCCAAATTAATCACTGAGATTAACAGCGGGACAATCACACACAGATGCAAACACAGTTGAATGAGTTCGCCACAGCACAGTGACTCACTGAGATCAACATTTAAGGTTTTTGAAATATGGGAGAAATGCCACCCAAAGATGATTTCCACATATCGTCTATTCAGAAATAGAATTTTGCAGCTTCTGAATGACCTGAGGGCTGACTTTAAGCACGATTAAAATCCCTTTCAACTCTGCACTTCTGTGCATCTGGGTCATTCCAGCGCACTGTGGCAATTGATGCTGGATGCTTCCAGACGGATCCAGGTTTTGAACGCAAAGTTATGCGGGGGGGAGGGGGGGAATACCGCTACATCCAGTCGAGTTACATCCAACATGGCATACCTTCCATGTATGTTGTAGTAACGTGTTTGAACGTGTACATACGCACATCGCTGCTCACTGTGATCGTCCTGAAAAATTATCCTGATCATTCAACTTACCCAGGAACTGTTTTGCATTGTGAACAAAGAACAAAATCTAAAATGAAGTATGTTCCCTTTAAAGTTCGGACACCTTACCTCCAATGTCCCACTGACGCCATAACATTCATAGCTGCAGAAGCTATTACAAGCCTCTCTCTCAGCCACAAGAATGCTAAACGAACCAGACAGCTAACCGGCTTGCGAAGGGCCTCCTCTGTAGGCCCTTCTTGCTCAGCCGAACGTGGCGTATGGGTAACGTGTATCATATGAGCAGAAAACATCTTTGATCCCCCGGCGGGAGGGATTAGGAAACGGGCCGGGTGCGCCCGTGTCTGCCTGGCTGTTAAACAAGCGCTGATGAGCCCAGTGAAGTGAACGGTCCAAATATTTAAACTGACCTCGTTGTGTGTTTGTAAAGGAGAAGGGCGCCTGATGAAACCTTTGTGATGTATTAGAAAAGAAAAACCAAAACTGTTCATTAGCCAATTAAGACACTCTTGTGCTCAGATCTTTTTGTCGGGACATCTTTATCTTCTACTTTTACTTTTTTGTTTATGGAATAGATTTGTAATTCTTTTACTTACTTCTCAACGTTGCTATTATGTAAATGCTTTTCAATGTTAAATGTTAAAACTATGCCTTTTCCTGCATCTATGATTAAGGCCTTTTAAAGCATTTCTGAATGCTACATTTTTAACTATGTGAAGCACATTGAACTACCTTGTGTATGAAATGCGCTATATAATAAAAGGTGTGTTGCTTTATCTAGCTATCTAGCTTTCTAGCTAGCTGTCTGTCTGTCTCTCAAGCTAGCTCGCTAGCCATCTGTCTGTCTAGCTAGCAAGCGCTCTCTCTCTCTCTCTCTCTCTCTCTCTCTCTCTCTCTCTCTCTTTCTGTCTCTCTCTCTTTCTGTCTCTCTCTCTCTCTCTCATACATACATATATAAATACTGTATATATATCAAGTCAAAACAAATCCAACAGAAATATTGCGACCCTAAAGCGATCATTACCGGCCATACTTAACCTTAAGCCCATCTGCCAACTGTTTCAATTTAAAAAAAAAACAAACTGTATTTGCTTGACGAAACACAAATGCAAGAGAAAAAAAAAACAAGAAAAGTGCTGCCAGCCATAAAATTTGTCTTGACTGTTGCTTCATGTTCATCGGCCAAGAGCCCAACGAGCAAACCCCGGCAATTAATTCCACCATCTATCTATCTATCCCCCACGGTTGTACAACACGGAGTAAATCAGTCGTATAAGCAAGCAGGCATGACTCCTGTAAATTGGCTCGGTAGGACTGCCTGCAATTTTTTTTTTTAAATTCGGACCCCAGAAGCTAAGCGAATCATGAAATTTGGGAGGCATCGCTCTCATGAGTTGACCCCAAAAAAATTCTCAGGAGAATTTGCCGTAAACCAAATCGCAAGTCTCCCATTTTGGTTTGAGCCAGCCCTTGCTTGCTCATCTTTCATCATTTCCATGGATCTTTTAAAGACAAAGTAGTCTGAAAAAAAACTATGTCTCATTGGTACCAAAATGTAAGCACATAATTGACTTACAGTGTGGGTGATGCTATATATTAAAGCCTTTTGGTTTTTGGCATTGCATGTGGCCGTAGCTTGGCGGTGAAATATGATGACTCACTTTCAAACACAAAATTCGGATAAGTCAAGTTTGCAAGGCTCCAATGTCCTTGGAAAGGAGTAAACAGTGCGTTACAAAATGACTGCTTCCCCCGTGCGAGTTAAGAGGGACTTACAGAGATGTCGGGCACTGTGGGATGTGCGGCATTACGTTTGTGCGAGCGAGCAGCCATGCGGGACATTGGCAGCTCTCGACGCAAAAAGCTCACTTTTGAAGAGGTTTTGCCCCACCCTTGTCTGGAGCATGGGGAGAGATTTTCTTGCTGTCTGGACTGTCAGCTGACTATGTGTGTGTGTGTGTGTGCGTGTGTGTGTGTGTGTGTTGACAGCTACCTGGCAGTCCCTAGATTAAGGTGTTCTAAAAATGGATGAAAAATAAAATAAAATAAAAGCTGTTCTATTTTACATGTTTTTTTTGTTGGGGGGGGGGGGGTTCTTATATGTGGGAGCAGCCACGTTTGCAGGGGTGACAACACAATGACTGCCGTCTATAGTGTGTCTGTATGCATCCGTGCTTACCGTGGACTGGTGCAGGAGCGTTCCCTGTACATGACCCCACCGCCGCATGTTCTTGAACATTCCGACCACTGGGACCAAGGAGACCACTGGCCGTGGACCGCCTTGGGACCGTGCTCCCCATATTTGACACACTGGCCGCGCCAACACCACTAACAGAAGACAATACAAATCAATCAATTTTCTCTTCCTTCAGCCTGTGTATAAAAAAATGAGACTTCAAGGGGTGTCAATTAAATTTCCCCTTATGGGATTATAATGAATGAAATGATTAAAATTCAATCAAATAAATACATTTTCCCAGGCAGTCTATCTGGTGTTAATTATGGAGCGCATCTACTCACCATGTCGGGGCCGCAGCTGGTGCCCTCGGCGGCAGGCATGAACTTGGTCTCACATCGATGGCCCGTGCGGTGACACCACAAAGACTTGCAGATGTCCTGCCAGATGAGACACACAAACACAACAGAGGACTGGATGCGGTGAAATCTAGTCCACCATGACTATTGGTTCTTTTCCCTGAGTGGCAGAGGTGGAAACTACGAAATCTGAAATGTACTTAGGTGCAAAGGAAAAATGAATTATGAATATTAATTATGCCCATTTGGACCCCATAAAAATCTGTTTTTCAAGTCTCAAGATCTCATTCTGTTTTCAAATGTAGGGATTGAAAATTCAGAATCATCCGAAGAATCGATACTCAAAGAAGGAACAGAAATATCTCATTTACTACAGTAAAAAATGTATTTGTACTTCTTTACTTGCCATCACTGCTGAGTGAGCGTCAGCTGCTCCTCGCCAGCCTCAGAAGGGAGGCTCATTGTCGGGCCCGTGGTGGACCCCTGCACCATAAGCCCGACAATGAGCCTCCCCTAAAAAAAGCCTGCACGTCAAACCTAATCAGTGCGCTTCTTTAATGAAACGGCCTATAATTGTGTGTGTCATCTGACCCAATAATACAGAAACGGAGCGAGTGAGTGAGCACAGAGGGTGAGCCTCGCATCGGGAGACAGGCTGCCGGCGCTGGCAGCCAGCCCGTGTAAGCGGCCGGGACGGAGGGCCGGGGTGAATGAGCCTTCCAGAATGGGTTAGGGCTTCAAATTAGGGTTTTGAGCCAGGGTTGTATTTTCAAACAAAGTTTAGGGCCTCGAATTAGGGTTCTAGGCATGGGTTTGGCTTTCAAGCAAGGCTTAGAGCTTTAACTAGGATTATCTTTGAAGTTTTAATTCATAGACCTTTTAAATTAAAGGTTTGGGTTCAAAATTAGGTTATCAAGATAGGATAAGGGTTTCGAATTAGCGTTTGACGTTAAAAGTCTCACTCCACATTGTAAAGTAAATGTTTGGGTTTCAAATCAGGTTTATGTTTCAAGCCAGGGTTGGCGTTCCATAAGCGGGTTACGGTTTTAAACGCAGTTTGGGATTTTAATTTGGGTTTCGAGCAAGGGGAAGGTCTTCAGACAAGGCTATCAAGCATGGCTTAGCGTTTGAAAAATAAGGGTTTGAAGAGGAGGGACATTCATCGGTTCAGAGGACGGATGAATGGATGGTTTCAAACCTGTGTTAGGGTTTCTAGCAATGGTCGTTCAAGCTTGGGTTTGGGTTTGACGCCAAGTTTAGGGTTCCAAGCCTACCAAAAATCGGGTTTAAAATGATCTCAATCCAATACGTTGGTGTTCCAAATTCGATTTTCCAAATTTGTGTTTATAGGCAAAGGTTCAGCCTTCAAATTACGTTTTGAAATAAAGGTTTTAAATACGGATTAGGGCTTCCAATCAGTGTCTCGAGCCAGGGTTGGGGTTTCAAATCAAGGTTGAGGGTCTAAAGTTAGGGTGAGGGTTTGAAGCCATTTTTGCTTTCAAGCGAGGGTTAGCCTCAAAGTCGCTGTGCATTACACAAAAGGCAAACCGTTTTTATGGTTTTGCCACCCTCATTTTCAATGAAGAAACCCTCTTCTAACAGGTCACGAACTCAACAACACCATGTAAAACGGCTCCAAAAGCCCTACTGAAGCGTTGAGCGTTAATCCGCTAGTTATAGCATTTGTCTGAGTCTATTTCCCAGCGGAAGAGACCCAAGCAGCATTTCCATGTGAATAACAGCGAACAAAGACTTCACCTCACCCACAGTGCTCGACTGGCGTCGAAGGGCTCTGCCCATTGAGGGAATTTAAACCAGGAGTAAAACACAGGGGGGTTTCCTGAGCCATTTGACAAAGATCAGGGCAATTAATAAAGTGCTCATTTAGTAGGATATCACTGATGCTGTGAGGACAACAGTACTTGGATCCTTTATGACAGGGGTGTTCATTATTGGGATTTCTTGTTGATGTGGGACAGTTCTGGTCCGTAAGAAGTCCAGGACTATTGTTTTTCACGCAATGCAAAGAGTGAGGCGAGTGTGGGAAAGGCTTGAGGTGAAGTTCAAAAGATTTGTCTCAGGGAATAGAAGAAGAGAGCCTAGAATCTTACTCCAGACCCGAAGTCCATCAAACAGTATTGAGTTAGTACAGAGATAAGTTCAACTTTACATGAGGTGATATTCAGAAAAATCTTGACCTTGGTTTCAGAGAATTCCTTTTCTGGACTGGAGAGGAAAAGGTTGACGGTCTGGATTTAGTTTTAAGGAATTTGGTCGGGGACTAGCCAGAATTCTGCTTCTGGCCCACAATTTTAAAAGCAGAGGAACCACTAAAGTACCAAGACTCAAAGAGGTGAAGATGAGACAAAGCACTAATGAACCAAAACACTGCAAAGAAAAGTGCTTCATTAAAACCAAACCAAAGATTCCAAGAACAGAAGAGCCACTAACAGATGAAAATTTGAAACTTTGCATGTGTTGCTGGAGATATGAAAATACTGCCACCAAACCCCATGTGAAGGGTCTGTAAAAGGCATATGAAGTTCAGGAAGGTCTGCATTTGGATCTAACCCTTTCAGGGACAGCGCGGCTACTACAGTGGACAGCCCTATCATAGTATAAGGCTACAGGTTATCATTATTGGTCGAAAGAAAGGGTTAAGGACCCCCCCCCCCCCCCCCCCAGTAAAGACGAGTTCATTCTGTAGACAAAAACAATCAGAGGCTTTAAGCTAAGAAGACTTGTCGGAATGACCAATGATCCATGGCTAATGACTAATGAAGTTCACTAAGGTAGTAAGAAGAAGTTTAGCAATGCCTGGATGGAAGTGATTGTCAGGAGTTCATTCGGGGAACGAAAGCGCTAAAGAGGTATAAAATCCCACAGCAGACCAAAGACTCAAATATGGTAGCACATGAACCCTTAAAAGACTCAAATATGAAAATTTGAGACTGGTTAGAATGCTTCGTTCACTGATGAGATGCCTTCGATAAAAAAACCACCAAGCGCCTTTTCAAAGGTTGAGTAGAGAAATGACTAGAAGTCCACAAAAGTTGAAAAAGATTTTTACGAGCTTACCTTAACAAAGTCAAGGCGGCATAACTTTGCCTTGGAGCCAAATTGCCACTTGCACTGCGTGTCAGCATCATACAGCTGCCCGGGAAGCTTCTCGGGATATTTGTATTGACCGATCTGCTTGGGCTCGTCCACCAGACAGGACGCCTGAGTGGTTCTGGATTGACGCGCCATCGGGCATCACAATTACAATCGACAAAACCATCCAAGCAAATGGTGGGATCGCAACGATGCTTACCCAAGAAACCGGTTGAGGTACTGGCGGCTGCAGATGGACCAAGAGAAGACTCCGTTGTTACCGGCGAGGGTGGGGGACATGATGTTGCCCTCGGTTTTGCGACAGGGGTTGCCCTCGCCATCATGTATCATGCCGAAACTGAAGCAAAAAAAAAACAAACAAAAAACAAACAACGGGTATCAAGATCGAGTTTGCTGTTAGGGTTTAAGAGTTTCAAATTCGGGATTCAAATTAGGGTTTCAAGTTAGGGTACAGATTTCAAATGACAGTTCCAGAGTTTTGGAGTTTTGGAGACAGGGTTAGGTTTTAAAACAATGGATGATCTTTGATACTACAGTTTGAAGCAAATTTTTAAAATTACAAATGTAAGTTTGGATGTGCATTAGATTTTCAAGACAAATTTGGGTTTCAAATGAGGGCTTTAAACTAGGGATAGGGTGTGAAGTCTGAGTATGGGTTTTCAATTTGGCTTTTGATATGGATGACCTGTTAAGTCCTAATTGCCCCACGGGGATAAATAAAGTTTTCTGAATCTGAATCTGAATCTGGACAAATGAGATTCATTTCACTTTTTTTTCGGGTTTCCACCTCCTAATGTAGGCAATACAAAAATGAGGGGTGGGCTTCCGCTAAATGCTTTTCACAGCTGGTCTTGATACCCTACCCTTACAAATTGTGAGGCTTCGCTCTATTCGTTGCATTACAATATTGTGTTTCTGCCCCAATTGATCTCATGACTCAACATGCTTTCATGCTCTTTTTGACACTGAAGCAGCCTGGTGATGAACAGGAGAAAACACGTTCAAGGTTTGTGTTGGGCGAGTGCCAGGCAAGCAGATGCGTTTAACCGTATAAAATAAAATAAAAACTAAAAAAAAAAAAAACAATGTCAATTCAACCAATCAAACATATGTCTCGATGGAAACACAAACACAAACAGAGCGGCGTCCGCCTTGGGCTATTCTCTCCAGCAGTCGAATTTGGACATAATGTTGGCAGGTCAAAGCGCGTTTGTGTCTCCGCATATGACGTTTGAGGCCCCTCTCGGTCGATAACCTCCGTGTTCATCTGCTTCCAGTTTACGATTGCAATTTCTGCCACTTGGTTGCTTCAACATCGTGACTGTGAGGCACGACGGACGTACTTGTGTCCGGACTCGTGAGCGATGGTGAACGCCAAGCCCAGTCCCGTGTCCTCGTTGATGGTGCAGCTCCTGTACTTGCTGCACATGCCGCTGATTGGAGCAAAACCTGAGGACAGAAGAATGACTCGGAATGAAGACGAAGCAAAAGGAGTATCGATTTCTGATTTGCTTTTCAAATAACAAAAAAAAAAAAACCAAAAAATTTAATGTTCATGCCATTTTCCATCCATGTAAATAGCGTACACACCCCCAAGTTTTGCAATTTAGCGTAGACCATCTGCCTCGGGAACCTGCTTATGATAGGGGCTCATCTGGACAAAAATTCCCTGGTAGGTGTTCGTCAAAGGTGTCCCGAAAGTCACTCCAAATGGTTGTTAGGGAGTTTTTCATAGTCCTGGAATTCTACCATGGCTGCTTCATAGGAAAATTGATGTTTTCCTGTTCAAGTTTAGGCATAGGTCCTTCAGACTTTTTGTGGTGCCAGTTAGGATAGACATGCCCACTAAAATTCATGTTGATTGGTCAAGCTGGGGCGGCCCGGTAGCCCAGTGGTTAGCACGTCGGCTTCACAGTGCAGAGGTACCGGGTTTGATTCCAGCTCCGGCCTCCCTGTGTGGAGTTTGCATGTTCTCCCCGGGCCTGCGTGGGTTTTCTCCGGGTGCTCCGGTTTCCTCCCACATTCCATAAACATGTATGGCAGGCTGATTGAACACTCTAAATTGTCCCTAGGTGTGAGTGTGAGTGCGAATGGTTGTTCGTCTCTGTGTGCCCTGCGATTGGCTGGCAACCGATTCAGGGTGTCCCCCGCCTACTGCCCGGAGACAGCTGGGATAGGCTCCAGCGCCCCCCGCGACCCTAGTGAGGATCAAGCGGTTAGGAAGACGAATGAATGAATGAATGAATGGTCAAGCTGGTCCTGGGATCAATATTTTCCAGAAGATACCGTAGCAGCTCTTCTTCACGGTGAAACAATCATCACATTTGACACCTGCACAGGAAAAAAAAAGCTTCTCAATTGAGCATCTTCCAGCTGGCTTGAATTCTTACTTTCGAATTGGGCCAAATTTTGGGCAAGTTCCCTCGTTTGTGTCACATTTCGGTTTTTCGGTCTGGCCAGCAGGTGGCAGGAGCGGTCTCTCTAGCACACCTGCTGGCAATCATTAATCAATAGAGACACTATTTAAGGACTCCTACGTTCGACACCTGTTGTGGGAGTATTGTTTATGGCATTGCTTACCTCGTTGCTCATTGACTAGTGGCTTTTGACCTCGTCGTGTTTTCGCGTGTAGTCTCGGTACCAAGTTTGTGTGTAAGTACCATTTTGTTTTGATGATCTGGCTTTTCTCGCGTGTACAAAGTGTTACATAGTTTTTCGTTCGTAGTTTGTGGCTTTACTTTCCTTTTCTTGCTCTTTTGTGCAAGCTCCTTTTGTTAGTCGTTTTTGATTTACCTCCTGGTCCTCATTGTGGACCAGCGCTTTATGTTCTCGCTTATTTCCGATTCGATTCGGACATTAAATTGTCTTTACATCGGAGACCTTGTTTTTGTCTACGTTTTTTGGATCCCCCTCCCTAACTCGGTTTACCCGAGTTCGTAACAGTTTGAGTTCATCACAGCCCTGAAATTCCCCAGATTTGCTGGTTGAAAAGGTTTTCAAGCACGGGTCCTTGTATTTTTTTGGTTCTTCCCAATATATTGTCATAGATTTGTCTGCCAAACTTTGTGTTGATCTGTTAAGCTGGTGTTGGTTAAACTTTACTGTTTAGAATGTTTTCTAAGCCTTCTTTATAAAACAGGCATCGGTGGCATGCGTGTTCTTCAAGGGGTACTTCTACATCCACCTTGCTTAGTCAGTGGAGACGTTTTAGTTTAATCCAAACCAAAATAACAGGAATGAAAATGTGCTTCGGACCGCAGTCTGAACCCAAATGACTTCCAAGCAGACATGGGAGACTCCCTGGGTCGGACGGTTCAGACTTTCCAGCAATTACCCGAGGTCACTCCATTCGTCCATCCATCCGTCTCTGGGGGGTAGCCATGGAAAAGGCAAAAAAAGGGACTAAATCCTGGTCTGGTGCCGACTGAGTGGCACTTGATGCCATGCCAGATTTGTGAAGCGATACTCTACTAAGGCCCTATAAGAGGTGGTACATTAAATAAAGGTGCAACAAGCACATAGAGCAGTGATGCATTTTTTTTTCTGTTATTCATTTTTTTTCCAAGCTTGAACCTAATTTGAAACCATAACCCTGACTTGAAAACCTAACCCCGGCTTGAAAGTCCAAACCGAGAGGCAAGTTGAACAACTTGAAACCCGAACTGCTGTGATTGGCTGGCATCCAATTCAGGGTGCACCCCGCCACCTCACCCAAAGTCAACTGGGAAAGGTTCCAGTACAACCACGACCCTGATCAAGAAAAAAAAGTAGCGGAGGAAACGGAAGGATGGAAACCCTAAAACTGTGACTGGAAATGCTAATTCTGGCTTGAAAGCCGAAAAACCCTAACACTGTCTTCAAACCCTAACTTTGGCTGTAAAATCTCGCTTTAAACCCTAGCCTTCGATTGATACATTGACTCAAAACCCTAACCGTGGCTTGAAGACCAAATTTGAAAATCGTCTTTTAGCTTGAAACACCAATTTGATTCCCTAACCTTGGCGTGAAAACATTACTTAAAGGCAAAGCAATGACAACAAAGGTATCTTCCTAAAATTAGTAAAAGCATGCACATTGACACAATTGAAATGTATTTACAAGCAAAATATTAAAAGACCGTAGTCATGTATGGTAGGAGCAAGAATTTTTTTTTTTTTTTTTTTAATGTCGATTGAAAAGCATTTACATTTGGAGCTGACTTCATCTCTGTTTCGTGTATGGAAAAAGTATGTAATTTAAACGCCGAGCACATCTCAACTCTTGAACGTGCGATATTTCAAAGTCAAATTTTAAGAGTGTGAAGCACCTGTAGGAATCCTACTATCCGCGCATCAACAGGAGCGAGTCAGGAACTCGCTTGTGGTAGCTAAACCTAACAACCTTGTGTTTGCAGAGCAGCAGAAGGTGGTTGAGACTTTCAAGGGTAAAAACAAACGAAGAACGGGAAGTTGGTCTTGGCCGGCTGCCTTACCCAGGGTGTCGCAGGGCTCGTTCTTCCAGGAGCAGATGTCCAGCCCGGTGAGGAGGACGGCGTGGTCGTGCCGCTTACCGCTCTTGCCCACCAGGCCTGACTGCCACTGGCAGAAGCTGTTGAGTGACTGGTCAGCGTGGTGATTAATGGTCAGGCCAAACTGTGGTTGAGCAGAAATACATGAGTTGAATCTCGTAAAAAAAAAAAAAAGTTTAAAAAAAGAATAATAATGATAAATAATCACATCTTAAAAAATAGTTTGATCCCCTGAATAATTGCCATTCACCCAAAAAAAAACTTATTTGTAATTATTTTTTTCTATGTATTATTCTGATCATTTGAATTTGGTGTGTTGAAGGGAAACATTAAAAAAAATTTTAATTAATTAATTAATTTGGAAAAAAAGAAGCGTTAACGGAGCAAAAAAAAGTTATTTTATCTATCTACTCAATGTTCTTGTTAGTTTGTTTGTTTTTTAATTAGTCACCTGATCAATCGTTTGTCGGAAATGTATTTTGACAAATATCAGACTCAGCATCAGGTTAAGGAAAATCCATACCAGTAGGGCTGTGGTTATAATTATACTATAATTAGCAATTAGTTGTGTTCATTTAAGTGAAGACACTGATCATGTTAATGATTTTTAATCATAATTAGGAAACGGATGCATATCGATTTGCAGCATTGTACTTGGATAAATATCTGCCAATGTTCACCAAATAACTACTACTACAGCATTCTTGTAAATCACAATTGTCCCATCACCGGTGAGCTATATATATATTTTTTTAACAGGCCAACGGGCTACTAATGTGGCCCTTGGGGGCTACCTGGTGCCTGCGAGCACCCTTATTTGAGCCATTCACAGCAGCTTTTCGTCCCTAGCCCACAATTACTGTATATTTGCAGAGTGACACTACCAGCAAGTTCACTCACCGGGTCCTGTTCCAGTAGCAATAAGCTAACTACCACAATGTTGATGTCTGTCCCGATGGTGCCGTCTTTGAAAAGACTGGAAACCTGAAGGGGGGGAAAAAAAGAGCACTAAAAGTGGCTGTTAACTCAACAAATGAGCCAACTCTAAAATCAGTTACCACCCTGTGTGTGCCTGGTTGCATGTCGTCACGGCCCAATACACACAGCACGAACCATAGACGAAAATGTGGAAAGTCTTTGTCATTGATGCACTCATGGTATGGAACGAGTACTGCATTTAGGAGAACGGTAAGAAGCCACCGGCGCCACTGAAAACGCTGCGAAACCACATTTTTTGAACACGTAAGGCAGAGCTTGAGAATGGGTACGGTCCAACCCGTAGGGGAGTAACGGTTGGCATTCTCTTGGTCTGATCCTACTGTAAGATGAAATTATGTTCTGTCGGTGGTTAAATTCACCAAAGCCGATGGTCCTATGACTAAGAGACAGACGAAATGTTAACAAAGTACTTGGTCATGGTGCCGCTTGTTTGTCCATCTTAGCCAGACAGGCCAATGGAAAAAAAAAATAGCCGTTTCATTTCCACCAAGCGGTATTGTTTGGCTCGGTTTGGTAAGATCCGCATTTCTCTGCATTTCCAATGTAAATGGTCCCAAAATATCCGATTTGCATCTGTAAGTAGGTAGGGAGGTAGTTTGCAGGTAGGCAGGCAGGCAAGCAGAGTAAATTAAGAGCGGTTGGTCGCAATGTCGTAAGGGAGTCAGGAAGAGTGAGTTGCGGGAAAGCCGTGTCACGTAAGATTAGCTTGGAAGGTAGATTGTTAGTTTCCATGGTTAATGGACTTAAATTATCTAACTTGTACCATCTCCTATTAGGATACCAGTTGATCTAACCCTTTTGGGGACAGCGGTTACTACAGTAGACTTATCAGGTTACAGGGTGCATGAAAGGGTTAACACAGTCCAGTCTTTATTATTTAGTCGAAACATGACAAATGATGCTTAAGGCCCTCAACTGCCTTCCCTTTTTGACACTGACCATGTTCATGACGGTGAGGACGTAGGTGGTGACGTTTTCCCGGCCGTGTTTCTCCAGCATCTTCCGGTCCGCCACCACCAGGGTCTCCACATTCAGACCTCCGACCCGGTTGGAGTCAATCGGAGACCGCCTTGGCCTTCCTGGGCCCTCATCGTAGGGCATGTCAAACTCATCTGGCATCAGGAAAGGGTCCTCAGTGGGAGGCTTGGGAGTGTCTGTGAATATGAGAAGCATTGTGGTCCAGTCAGCCAGAAGAGTATTTGGGGTCCCCCATGTTCGTTGTAGGTGTTATTCTACACTAAGCATGCCTTCATGGACCATGCAGCGTTATTGTCTTTCCATTTTCAGGCTAATTTAATATGTATAATGAGGGTCAATTGTATTTCTATACGGTTCAACAAGGCAACAGTGGCCTGACAAAGCATTGAACAGTATATGGGTCAGTGGGTAGGTAGGTTGAACGAACCCTAAACCAAACCCACTGTGACCTGACCTAAAAGCCCAACCTGATCCTACCAGAACACTGTCGGCAAGGCAGCGTAGGAATTGAGGGTATGGGAAGGAAAGCGAAGGCAAAGTTGGTCAGTAAAATTCAAAGTTCAAAGCAAGCACGGTGAATCAGCATTTAGTTGTTATGCTGCAGGCAAATGGTACAAGATGTCAACAGAACTTACACTCGCCCAACGTGTCAATACTTTTGAATCCAGGTTGGAAACAAAGCTCTCCCATAACTATGTTTCAGGTCTTCAAGGCATTTCTATCATTTTTTTTTCAAAATCCTGTTCTTGCGCTGTAAGTTGTTTTAGTCATTACTAATTTTAGTCAGCTTTTCACAAAATCTAATATAAATACATATCTTTCATTATTCTGATTTGTAAATGCCTTTGAATGTTGACAATTTAACTGTGTGAAGCACATTGAGCGCCCTTGTACATGAAATGCGCGAAATAAATAAAGCTGCTTTTCCTTATCTTACGGCAGGTATAAAAAGTCGACAACCCCCTGTTAGAATCCTTGCTGTACATCAATGAGACCAAAATATTATATTACAATTTACAGGTAGAAGGAAATGAAGTTCCCTTACATACATTGCTTGCGGCGCCCACAGAAATGCTGCCTTTCTGTGTGCCCGTTTTGGTCGTCCTGGTGTTGAGGATGGTCCTGGTGCGGTCGTTGGACCTGGCGTTGCGTAGATGTTCCGAGACCCGACGGTTCGCCGGCTTGTTGGCGGACCACGTGTTCGGCGGAGCGTTTGTAGACGACGTGCGGCTGGTGACCGTCGGGTGCACTGTAGTTGTGATGTTGAGCCAGATGCTGAGGCAAAGGCGAGATCAAGTACTCGTGCTCAGACACGCGGATCAAACCTGACTGGGAGACAGACACAATGCGCACTATCAGGATTTTAAAACCCAGTAAGAAACAGATAACTTGAGGGGAATCCATCCATCTATCTATTTTCTGATCGGCTAATCCTCACAAGGGTCACGGGGCATGCTGGAGCTTATCTCAGCTGTTTTCGGGCAGTGGGCGGGGTACCCCTGAACTGGTTGTGAGCCAATCGCAGTGCACACATAGACGAACAACCATCGGCGCTCACAATCACACCTGGGATCAATTTAGAGTGTTCCATTAACCTGCCATGCATGTTTTTGGAATATGGGAGGAAACCGGAATACCCGGAGAAAACCCACACGGCGGAGAAAATGCATACTCCACACAGGAAGGCCGGAGACGGAATCAAACCCTGCACCTTTGCACTGTGAGGCTAACACCGTTTTTTAATTCTTGGGAAAAATGTGTTTTCAAAGCCATAGCGCCTAGTCCAGCACGTTGTTTTGCGCTTCTGCTTTTGGCAGAGGTAATTAGTTAAATTTAGGGTTACTGGGTCAGCAATTCATTGTCTATAGCCACTAATTCCCATCAGAATTGCCAACACACACTGTAAGACGTAAACACACACACCAACCCACTGACCCACTGGCCTTTGGCCTTGGTGTGAGTGAGCGTGTTTGGGTATCTAAGGGTGTGTGTGTGTGTGTATGTGTGTGTGTATTGTGTGTGTGTGTGTGCGAGAGACCCAGTCGACTAGCAGGTTGCAAAATAAACAGACGACCGACAAAAGAGAAGCTGGTGTTGTCAAAACACGACTGGGCTCGCTGTGGAGCTGACGCTTTGAGCCTGAGTCGTTCTAATTTGTGTGGAACGTAAACTTCCTCTAGCCTACATTTCACGCGGACGCATTACACGCTCTGGTTTGACAGCACAGCGGCGCGTACGGACACACACACACAGACACACACACACACACATGAATGACCAAGGTTCTTTTCCAGACAGTCAGCCATGAGCGATTTATTCACAAAAGAGGAAATAGACGATGCTCAGGCATGTGAAATATATGACAATATATCCGAAGAGAAAGTGTATATAGCATCAAGTCCTTCACTAGTCAAGAGCATAGTGAACATGAATTCAACAGTCGACATCCAATCAATGCGGCGCAGTCTTAAAATAGGAATCAAAGCTGAACGGTAAGGACAGAGAGGAGAGGTCAGGACGCTTTTTATCAGTCACATTCGCTTTGCTCATCTCTCCATCCCCATCCGGAGTTTTTACGACGACGTCAAGCGATATCGCTGTCATCGTTGCTCGGAAAGTTTCCCTTGCCCTCGAGCGGTGCTATGTGACTTTTCTTCAAAAGGATTAGCCGTTTGAAGCCTAATATATCACACGCCGTATCGGCCGTCTTTGCTGTGCCTCGCGTTTCGTTTCATTTGCCAACGTACAAAGGTGAAATGAGTGACTTTCAACCGGGAAGACTGTCAGTTAAAACGTAAAAAGTTAGTGGTTAAACTTTTTAGCTCTCTTTCTTCTACACATCAAAGGGTCTTTGAGTGAATGAGTCTGGACTAGATGTGACGATTCGGTCATCAGTAAGGCAAGGGAAAATTGCATTCGAAAATTATTGACGAGATGATGAATGCGCATCAACCTGCCTGGTCAATAATGTCGTCTTGTTCATGCACAAGCCAGCTCACGGAATATCCTAAACTGGTCTCTTTATAAACTCCTTTTATGGTTTCCGTACCATGACATTATGACGCAAATGACTAAGTGCTTACATGCCATAAAGACAAGGGGGGGAGGGCGGGGGCAAAGGGGGAACCCAGTGGCCAGAAGCCCCAAACCTGTGATTACTGCACATCTGCGGGGAGTCATGTGACCAGAAGAATTATGGGTCTTGTAAGGGGAAGAAGCACAAGGTGGTAATATTATATTTAGAAGAGCAAGGAGACCGGCAGCGGTGCGCGAGTATGTTGACAGAAAATAATCAAATAAATGCAATACCATCCAATGAAACCAAATTAGAGTTTTCTTTGTGGCCAAAATGCCAAAATGTATGCTTGGCACAAACGTAACACATCATTTATTATAGACATCAAACCTACAATAAAGCATAATACTGTACGTATTAGTCAACAATAATTACAGGTTACGAATAATAGTTAATGAAGAGAGGTTTAAGTCGTCAACATTTCAAGATGTATAAATTAATAAAAATTACCGAAATTGATTAAAGTTACGTAATGTCTGTAATGTGTTGTTTTTCCAACCCCGTTCAATTTACTGAGCGGCATTGCGAATCTAATTGTCGTTAGCGTGACTCTGTGACATCATCAGCATCACAATTGCAACGTTACTTCCAGTTCTGCGTGTAAAACTGGAACAGTCAGAGTGCATTGATAGTCATTTCCATATGTATGGACCCTTAAGGTTTAGGCCATTGTGGCCCAAAATAGGATAATGAGGTGGGGGCGACAGAGGGTGTGTTGACGCTCCTCTCTGTGGGTGACAATGCCATCTCAGTGGGACCCTCATCGCGAGTAGAGTGAACCACTCTTTATCCAGACCAACCAATTTGGGATATAGTGAGAGGAAAAAGAATCAATATTAATGAATAATAATTTATAATAATTAGTTTTATTAGACCATATTTATGCCCCAAATTGTGGGACCAGAACACTTTCAATAGTGATGGGAAAATGAAGCTTTAAAATGATTCATGAACCAGTTATTTTTTTTATTGAGCCTTCGAGATGGCATTCGGTGTTCAACATGGGGCTGAAAGCACATTTCTTACAACACTTTCTTGAAGTCACCATTGCCATTTAGAGGAGTAAAAACAAAAAATACAACTGGTTCATGAAGCAATTTTGAAGCTTTATTTCCTTATCACGACTTTTAATGTCATTTTAAAATCATCTTTCAACACAACCCTTAAAAATGACTGCCTTATAAATGATTTTCTGATCAAACGTTGACTTCCGCCCTTGCTAATCGTGATCCAGACTTTCCTCTGCATCAACTTGATCAGTTATTCAAATTTTTTTTTTTTTTCTTAGTTTTGCTTGAGCAAACGCCACAAGGAGATTTCTGAGACTGTGGAATACCGCAACAGGCTAAAATAATGTTAGCATTTAAGTTTTTGAGTGACTATTGCCGCCCTTGTAACTTTGGAGCATCTCCTGAATGGGTACTACAAAAGGCACATGCTTTTGCCAGAGGAAAATGTTTGTCGAGTAAAAAAAAAAGAAGTTGTTGCACTTTGCAGTTGATGTGAAGGCAACACCAGTGAGTCGGATTTTGATGTATGGCTTCAGTTTGCATCCATTTGAAGTCCTCCACACCGCCCATTAGTCTCATGTGAGAAAGATGACAAAGGACACACACAAACACACAGCATCCCTCAGCCATTCGAGAAACCCAACCACGCACTCCCCTTCTCCATCTTCCTCCTCTCAAGCTGGCATCTAACAGTGGGCACTACATCACTGTCAGAATGCGGACCACCAGGGAGTGGCTCCGGTCCTGAGAGAAGGGGGACGGTCCAATTTGTTGGCCTCTACATAAAGTGGACAGATACAAATGGGCCGAATGCTGGCCGGAGATCATTCACTTCATCATTCATTGCTGCATTCAAGGTTAAAAGTTGAGCCTGAATTTAGGGTCCACTTCAATTGCCGACAGCAGCGCAAAAGGGGCTTTTAAACATTGACGGATGTGGGCTGTAAATCTAGGATGTTACACACAGGAGACATTCTGCATCCGACACGACTTCGGAAGATGGCGGAACGAGCCATGACAAAGTTGAACACCTGACAATCAGTGCCCGCACATCTATGTCAAAGCCAATTGTTGCAAGCCCTTTCGCGCCGGCTTCCCGGTACAGCCGAGGCCTGACAGTAGAGACAATTTCCCAGAAAGGCACTGTGAAACCTGCTTGACTATTAGGCTTTGAAAGCAGATTATATGTATGGACGAACACTAAAAAAAAAAAAAAAAATGATGGCTTGGATGGTCATATAGCTATGCACAAGTGACAATGTCTCACAGTTACAACAAATAATTGTTGTTGGCAGAGGCATTGATTTGCTGTATGTGACGATCACAAAAAAATTGAAAAAAAATCTCAGATCGTTAGTATGCAAGGGCCTCGTCTTATAATGTGCGCAGCCTCAACAGCTAGTTCGCGTATGGCAATATCTCGCTTTGGAGACTTTTATCTAAAAGGGACTGCAGGAATAATTGGGAAGAAAAATGAATTTGTCATTATTCTGGGAAGGTAGTATGAAGCGCGTTTCTTGTTTTGGGATTGGCGTATGTATTAATATGTATACAGGAAGGACGAACACTGTAATTCTACTACATGTCGAAATACGGTTAAAAATAGTCGGGGGCGGTGGGAAAAAGCCGCAGCACACCACAGGGAGTCAGGTGCGTGTTAAGGGCAGACGTAATTCTAAAGTTCGCGTCTGTGATCTTGCAAAGTAAAAGAATGCCCAGCGGAAGTTGCGACTTGCGGCACCGTGTCAACGACGGGAGCAGGGGAATGTGGTGGTGGAACAAAGGACATTGAGGGCAGAGGTTGGATTCACACTGCAATGCCATACCAATTGGCATCACCTTTCATTGAAGCATTTAAACAGTTTCGTGTCAAATAAGCACTTAAATTGGGTGAAATGTAAAGTTCTTTTGGGCATGTTTTTTGGGGATACTTTTCAAAATGTGTACGCCGCGAGGTTGTAGAATGTGCCTTCTGTTAATATATATATATATATATATATATATATATATATATATATATATATATATATATATATATATAGGCGGCCCGGTGGTCCAGTGGTTAGCGCGTTGACCTCACAGTGCAGAGGTCGTGGGTTCGATTCCGGCTCCGGCCTCCCTGTGTGGAGTTTGCATGTTCTCCCCGGGCCTGCGTGGGTTTTCTCCGGGCACTCCGGTTTCCTCCCACATTCCAAAGACATGCATGGTAGGCTGATTGGACGCTCTAAATTGTCCCTAGGTGTGAGTGTGAGCGCGAATGGTTGTTCGTCTCTGTGTGCCCTGCGATTGGCTGGCAACCAGTTCAGGGTGTCCCCCGCCTACTGCCCGAAGACAGCTGGGATAGGCTCCAGCACCCCCGCGACCCTAGTGAGGATAAAAGCGGTTCGGAAAATGAATGAATGAATGAATATATATATATATATATATATATATATTTTATTATTATTTTTTTTTTTTAGAATTTCCGAACAAATCGTTGAAACAATACGTTGGATTTGAGCAATCAAACGCATAAACACCAAACCAGGAACTTCAATTATGGCCATTATGCAACACAGTCCCCTAAGCGTTGATGACGATTTGGGGTTCAAACGGTTCAGTTACCCGGACATGAGAAAACCTCTTTTGCCCAACATGCGAGCCGCGTTGAGTAATCGTCATTTTTTTTATTCCGTGCAAGCGCCCTAATGACAAGTTCACTTCACTCAAGTACCGAGCCTTTAAGGACACGCAGAAAGTAATTAAGATATATGCACAATTCACAAGGCTCTGCGGGATGAAATCCCTCATCATCTAGTGCTGCTCTTAATACCGTCTCATTTGCTACACTTCCATCTGTTTGACCCCCGACCCGGAATGCTCCAGCATTGGTTCAAGTCCAGAAGCCCCAGCTGACTTCCCCTCTTTAAGAGACAACAACATGAAGGACGTGAGGCTCTTATTCTTCCTTTCTCCTCTCTGTTTGCTCTCACCCCATTTCGCTCTCCCAAAGGCCCTTTGACATGAACAGTCCATCTTTCAAAAGACACGATACGACCTCCCTGGGAGCTTCCAAGGCTGGACAATGGCTCCACATTATCCCGGCACAACATTTTCTCTCACTCGTACTCTCTCACTCGCCATTCATGATGTCACCCTCTTTTCTTCCCTCTCATGTGTCTTTCTTCCTTTGCCGCATTGTTTGTACTCCCACCTTAATCCCCCCTCCCTTAGCAGCCTTCAATGCAGTCGCTCCTTATTTTGTACTTAACCCAAAGATTCTTGGCAGGAGAGCTGCATAAAAGCACGGGTGAGATGGACTCTCACGAAACACACACACAGACCATAGTCCTTGGATAAAGAGATGGAGTGAGATGTCAATATTCATTCAACTTTTGTCTTTGTGATGCCCTTCGAAAGTACTGACGAGTCCTCTGGCATTCAATAGGGGCGGGCCACATATGGGCTGCTAGCCATTTATTTGTTGACCCCCAAACTGTTCGCCAACTACTCTCGGCACTTTCCTATTACAAGTTCCAGAACGGCTCGGCCCCGGGCTCTGCCTCGGTCTCGCGTGACCTGGCCTCTATTGCTTCTCCATTACAGCAGGTACGAAATAACTGGGGCGGGTTTTGCAACTCAGAGATAAAACCCGCAAAGTCAGGTAAGCTACATTACAATACAATACAATACAATACATGCTGATTTATATAGCGCTTTCACAACAGCGGCAGCTGTAACAAAGCGCTTTGCAAAACAGTTAACATAAAGTAAAATAATAAACACAACACATAACATAAAACACAGACAGTCGTGCAGTCCTAACCACTTTTCCGTCACACGCTTTGTTGTTTGAAGCGGTTTGAGATGAAAGAGGAGAGAATCAAAGTGTCCTTTAACCAGTGGATCAGAGACGTCATGCTCAAAATGGGCACACGTCGGCTACAAGCTAAGTTTCATAGTCAACAAGAAGCTGTAGCATCCATTGCCCAAAATCCAAAAAATCCAAAGCCCAAACGAACATCTTCCAAGTGGAACAGCCCTCTCAAGAAGGAACTGGGTGACATTGAATAGAGCTAGAACCAGAGTAGGCAAGACTCGGAACAACACCTATAAATGGGGACTCTCACTCAGCAGTGAATGTCCGTGTGGCCACCCAATACAAACAATGGAGCACATTCTTCGGGACTGTGAACTGGGGCCCACCTGCACAGATCAAGACCTCTTAGACACTAGTGATGCTGCCAAGCAATGGATCCAGTACTGGCGCGACAAGATATGATGATGATCCATTGATGAAAAAAGAGATTGGTTCACTTCTCCTGTCCCATGGAAATCCATTTCAATTCCAAGCGGCGACTCACGGTTCCAAATACGCATCGGCGCTCTTCGCCAACGCTCCTCTCTCCTCATCCTCAACTTCAGCGGCCATCCATCCAGCCGCACCAACGCCAACTGTCCAACAGCGCTGACATAGCCACTGAACAAATCGGGGTTGTGAAAAATGCATTGACCAAACACTTTAGCTAACCAACAACTGGTCAAACATGAGCAAATCTTAAAGTCGGTTATGTGTTTGTGAGAACGATAAAGTAATAGACGGTACAGTGACTCGTTTGGAACCAAGATGATGCCATTGTGAATGTGTTTGTAAAGCTAACTATTGCAGTTTCTGAAAGTGGCTAATGTGTGAATTTGTGACGATGGCATAACTTGACTGATGACACGCTTATCCGATGTCATGACCTAACTCGACTTGTGTCTCAATTTGATGCGCTTGATTTTTTTCTTTTTTTGCCACAATAACTTGACATGACTGACTGAAGACTCGAGACTTAATGACTTGCACGACCACCTCTGTTGCATTGCACATGCCAGGCTACGAGCTGGCAGCGTAACTCGAAATGCCACAGAGCAACAAGGACTTCCAGTCCTATGAAGCGTCAGGAAACGGTTAATTAATATTACAACATGAGCAGACTTACCAGCCCCGAGCACGTCGATATGGCCGCCGAGGAGGACGACAAGTCCCGGACAAATCCCTGATAGAAACAGTCATGAAACCCTTCGCTTCTGGTGACTGTGGCGATGCCATCCGAGCCAAGCGTCTGTACTGTGAAGCCCGGGCCAACCACTGAGGACGGCTGCAGCTCCAGGTGCAGGTCTTGGCCAAAGACAGAGAGGCGGTAGTGCACAGACGCGGACCGCGACGCAGACCTCCTGCTGCGACGGCCCCGCCAGCCCACATCATGGCTCAGGTATTGTCCCTGAGCGTCTACCTCCACTGGGGTGGCAAAGGCGTAGTCTGAGAGAAGACAGAGGACCGGAGGTCATATACAATGTCTTTGTGTTTTCGAGGGCCAAAACCAAGAGGTGTGTTCCTAAATTGGTCAAAGTCAAGGACACAAAAACAAAACTCATGAGAATGCCATACTACTGACAAAGGTACAAGGTCCTAGTTCTTGAGTGTTTATTTTGACGTAACTGCTATTTGTATTTATTTTTTTTTCCCCAAGATGGCGCCCGAGTAGGCAGCCTTCGGCAAGTGCTCTTCAAGAGCCTTGCTTTTTTGTTCTTTTTTGCTGTTTTTGTCTTTTGTTTTGTCACATGTTGTTTGTTGTTTCATTGTGTGGACCCGATATGGACTGTTTTCAGCGCTTTTTGGCCACGACATTCGTCAAAGGAGCAGTATCTGTGCTTGGTGGTTGCGCCTTCTCGGCAGCACGCCTGTACCAGCACAGATTTTGATTGGGAGGAATGTCGGCGCCATTGACTGTCGGTGCTGGACAGACCTGGGGTGCTTGTGTTTTTTGCGCCAGTAATGGGCAGCATTTTTCACAACCCCGATTTGTTCAGTGGCTATGTCAGCGCTGTTGGACAGTCGACGTTGGTGCGGCTGGATGGATGGCCGCTGAAGTTGAGGAGGAGGAGAGAGGAGCGTTGGCGAAGAGCGCCGATGCGTATTTGGAACCGTGAGTCGCCGCTTGGAATTGAAATGGATTTCCATGGGAAAGGAGAAGTGAACCAATGTCTTTTTTCGTCAATGGATGCTACAGCTTCTTGTTGACTTTGAAACTTAGCTTGTAGCCGACGTGTGCACATTTTGAGCATGACGTCTCTGATCCACTGGTTAAAGGACACTTTGATTCTCTCCTCTTTCATCTCAAACCGCTTCAAACAACAAAGCGTGTGACGGAAAAGTGGTTAGGACTGCACGACTGTCCGTGTTTTATGTTATGTGTTGTGTTTATTATTTTACTTTATGTTAACTGTTTTGTAAAGCGCTTTGTTACAGCTGCCGCTGTTGTGAAAGCGCTATATAAATCAGCATGTATTGTATTGTATTGTATTGTATTGTACCTTAAAGCCCCCCCAAAAAGTTTAGAAAGCACCAAACAGCCTCTTCTGAAGAAGCAGACAGAGACAGCAGGTCCCAAAGGACTATTTGGAACTGCAAAAAAAGATGTGTTCCCACTATTTGTGTCAAGAACCTCAACGCAGAATCCATAAAGCAATCCAATCCAAGTGACAGGACATTGTACCCCTTAAAAGTTCAATAAAGATCTCTGAGAATGCCTGCGGTCCTTGTCTTTGAGGACGTTTTGCACCTGGGTGCTATTTGTCCCTAGTTGCTGACACTTCTGTGTGTCCTGTGATTGACTAGCGATCAATCTAACGTGGGTTTTTTTTTCTCATTTGCCTGATATCCGCAGGGAGAGACTCCAACTCCTTCTGACCTTCAACTAATGAAGCCTTGGCTACTGAACAATGGCTCATCATGAGCCATTAAATGAGTCATTCAAGATTGAAAAAAAACAAAAACAAAAACAATTTTTTCCCAAAATTAGGGTTTTAGGACTCCCAGTTTACAAAATACTTCCTGGATATTGTCAATTTGTTCTTGAGCAACGGCATGACTGCAACCCGCAAACAGTTCAGGGGAGAGACTTTTGAAATATTGTGAAGTATTTTTTTGTTAATTGGTGAATTGGAATTTTGTGTCACTGAGATGTACTGAATGTAAAAAAAAATGTTATAAAATTACCTTCCGCTTAAGGATTACAGTAATCCCCGCGAAGAGCAAAACGTGCATAGCAAAAAATAAATAAATAAAAACGTAATTGATGAACCACCAAAGTGTTCATATTTGCCGATATTAAAGTTTTGAAATCCAAATATACCACAAACGAATCATAAATCATTACTCGGTATGGGAGAGTCCCAATACCAATCTCATTTAAAGGTATTGGTTATTCGTGAAGGTTTTCTCCGGGTACTCCGGTTTCCTCCCACATTCCCAAAAACATGCATGGCAGGTTAATGGAATACTCTAAATTGTGAGCATGGGTGGTTGTTTGGGCCAGAAGATTGGCTGGCAACCAGTTCAGGGTGTCCCCTACTGCCTACTGCCCGAAGACAGCTGAGATAGGCTCCAGCACGCCCGCGACTCTCGGGGGATAAATGGATTAGAAAATGGATTAGAAAATGGATGGATGGGTGAATCCTGGAGGCTGCCGATACCAGCCAGCAATACTTAGTGTCAGGGGGAAAAAAAAAATCTGACATCAATAAAGTCCTCCTCAACAGTAGATGACACTATTGACATACTTCCTTGGCACCAATGATTATTTAGAGAGAACTTTGGCAGCATTTTGTGGCATTCTCAAAGCATTTCAGACAGAGTGCATGAAAAAAAAGGGAATCTATGAGTTTGACAAAAAAAAAACAAGGTGGCTTGATCAATTACTTTAATACAGTTATACCAGGGATACAACAGTCCCTCAACTCAAAATTAGATTTTTCATTCCAAAATGTTCCCACACAAAGAACATATCGGGTAAAGGACAGGAAATGTAATTCCCGTAAACAAATACAGTGAAACTGAGCCTCAGGCTGTCAGATGTTATGATAATAAATCAGACTGATGTATTTCCCAAAAAGAAATAAATGTAAGCTGTGGTATCATACGACTAACTCATCGGACATACAGCACATAACGCGTGCTGTATGTCACATACAGTTCCAAACAGGAGAAGGCAGAAAACAAATATTTCATGGCTTCAATTACAATCCCTGTCAGTGCAAATAAATTCATGGTTTCCTCTCACACTTCAATACTGGGAAAAGACCACCTCATTTTCAGACAGTCGGCAATAAATTAAAGTTCATAAAAAGTCCCTACAGGGCACATTTTTTTTAACCTCACGACCTGCTTGACCCCAACACTGCCACAGTGCCAATTTCTGAAGTATTTCAAAGCATTTCCGTACTTAAGCCATCGCAAAGATGACCTATATTTACGTTGGAATTTCTAAAAATCAAGTGCAGTTCATACTGGATGTTTTTTTTTTCAAAATTAAATAATGGAAACCCCAAATCTGTCGCTGTGCTAAAACCATTATCAACTGTATCATGTGTTAAAGTAATAATATAATCCCTGCAGAAGTAAGACACAAGCTCGGTGCCACTTATACCGCGTCAGCGAGCTAGCAACAGGCTTCGGCTGGCTAGCTAGTGCGGTTAACCAAATTGCTCGAAAGTCAGTCATCATTTGCCACCATAGTGGCGATTAAGCTCCACTTCTGATCAGTATCGTTCTCACCAAGGCATTATGAGAAAGGATAAGATAAGATAAGATATCTTTTATTTGTCCCACACTGGGGAAATTTACAGCCTCCAGCAGCAAGAATGTAGGTAGAAAGAAGAAAGAAGAAAAAAAACAACAAACACCGTTCAATTAAGTGCAATATAAACACAAAATAGATAAATCGCAGTGCTATTTACAATTGTCTTTCACATCATTTAATTATTCATTCATTCATTCATCTTCCGAGCCGCTTGATCCTCACTAGGGTCGCGGGGGGTGCTGGAGCCTATCCCAGCTGTCTTCGGGCAGTAGGCGGGGGACACCCTGAATCGGTTGCCAGCCAATCACAGGGCACACATAGACGAACAACCATCCACGCTCACACTCACACCTAGGGACAATTTAGAGTGTTCAATCAGCCTGCCACGCATGTTTTTGGAATGTGGGAGGAAACCGGAGCACCCGGAGAAAACCCACGCAGGAAAGCATGCAAACTCCACACAGGGAGGCCGGAGCTGGAATCGAACCCGGTACCTCTGCACTGTGAAGCCGACGTGCTAACCAGTGGACTATCGGGCCGCCCATTTAATTATTATTATTATTATTATTGTTGTTATTTTTTTTCAGCAGCCTGACAGCAGTTGGTAGGAACCCGTGCTAATTGCTAAGCTAACCTAAAACTGACACGCAATCACTTAACGCCGGAATTAAATGCTTGGGTTATTGAGTAAACTTTTCACACAAGTCTGAGTGGAACCATGTTCAAGTAGACCATATTTGAATTTGAACCTCAAAATAGCAAGCAAATTAATACTTGTCTGGTCACTGGAGAGAAAATTATACCCTACTCAATGAGAGCTAAACAGACCAGCAATAAATTATGTTCACTTTCGGCCACCGCCATCCAGAAAGATTGGCCCGATACGTGTAAAAGTATATGAATACAGTCTAAAATATTTACAATATCAGTTATGTTATTTACTGCTGAGGATGTCTGGAACTTTAAATCACTACTCCGGTCTGGAAACCTTAAATCATTACCAGAGTGAACACTGTTTCTTTTTATATGTTTTTGTGATGAAAAAGCCTGCAGTGAGGCAAATTGAAACACGAATGCATGCACATCCGAGGCTAAATTTCCTCCATATTTACATTGGGTGGCCTATTTGTCATCGTAAGGTTGTAGCCAGCCAAACCAGCTGGACAACCCCAGCAAGTGGAGCACTCACCGTGATTTAACCCGTGGCTGGTGGAGGAAGAAGAAGCAGAGGAAGAGAAGTAGTTGGCTGACACAGTGTGGATGGAGGCGTGTGTGCAGCATATGTGCAGTGTCTGCACACAAAAATAAAAATGCACAGAAACAGAAAAGTATAGTAACAGGTGATGCATAAATGACATAAGTCAAACTGGGGAGATGGATGCGCTTTTATGTTGAATTGTCAGTATTTTATAAGGGGGTCCTTGGAAAGAACTGCTCCCTGAAGGGGTTCCCCTCTGAGAACTTTTGACATATATGACATCAATCGCATGTGAATCCAATACCTTGATGAGGCTCCAGGTCAGCAAAGTGGAGAGCAGCCGCACTGGAGCGCAGCCGACCAGCGGCATGGGGAGAGTCCAAATGATCAGAAGCAGACAGTCCATGGTGGTGGTCTTGATGGTGGTGGTGGTGATGGGTTCAGGGCGAGCTCACACCTCCCCGCGGCTCCTAAAAGTGCGCACGAGATGCAAAAGCGCGCCAAATATTGCCATCGTCGCGCAGTGCGCGTGCATCGTGGACCCCCCTCAGGTGAGGTCCACTCGTGTGAGTGTGAGGCAGGTAGTCCGACTCTCACTGAATGAGTGAGCGAGTCCGGGTGGGAGAGCCGGTCGTGCGCTTTTGGCACCAATGAGCGCTCAGCATCTCGAGAGCACGCGTGGAAAGACGTGGGAAGAGAGGTGCGCGCGACTCGGAACGCCCACACTCGGTCGTGCGCGCACGTCGACGCACCCGCCCGAGTTGTCACGTGCGCGTGGACGTCCGTGAGAGCGGTTTACGTGACACGCCTCGAGTGTCTTATATGCTCCGTGTTCGAAATGGTTGAACGCTTTGGGCGTAAAGTGCTCTGCATTTGCAGTGAGACCACAGCCAATCCAAAAGGCAACAGTGGCAATGCTGACATGCACGTATCAGTCAGTATGTACGGTACATGAATCCTGGTTTGCATATGCATTCAAGCATGCATAGTCGTGTTGCTTTTTGAAAATGGCATTCACAGCATTGCATTTGAAGGTATGTGCATGCTGAGACAAGCATTGCCGAAGAATGCAGTATCCAATAACAAACTTGTTTTTGTTTTAATTACGGTACCTAAATTAAGGAAGGAAGCAAAAGAGCAAGAAGAAAGGATTGGAGGAAGGAAGGAAGGGAGGAGGGAAGGAAGGATAGATGTATGGAAAGATGGAAATAAAAACAGATGCAGGGGTAAAGGGAGAAGGCAAGGAAAGGGGTCGGTGTGTTGGTATGAAAAGGAAGAAAGAAAGAAAAGCTGTATGAAATAATGGAAGGAAGAAAGGAAGGGATGGAGAAAAGGATGTGTGAAAGAATGGAAGGAAGGAATGGGGGAAAGGAAGGAAGGAGGGTGGTATGAAAGGGATGGTTAAAGAAAGGAAGGAAGGAAGGGAGGAAGAAGGAAGGAAGGAAGAAGGAAATGAAGAAAGGCAGGAAGAAGGAAAGGAAGGAAGGAAGAAAGAGAGTGGAAAGGGGAAAGAAGGGATGGAGGAAAGTGAGAGAAAGGATATGTGGAAGGAAGGAAGGAAGGGATGGAGAAAAGGATGCATGAAAGAATGGAAGGAAGCAAGGAAGGAAAGGGGGAAAGTGGGAGGAAGGAAGGAAGGAGGGGTGGTATGAAAGGGATGGTTAAAGAAAGGATAGGAAGAAGGAGGAAAGGCAGGAAGAAGGAAAGGAAGGAAGGAAGGAAGGAAGGCAGGAAGAAGGAAAGGAAGAAAGGCAGGAAGAAGGAAAGGAAGGAAGGAAGGAAGGAAGGAAGGAAGGAAGGAAGGAAGGAAGGAAGGAAGGAAGGAAGGAAGGAAGGAAGGAAGGAAGGAAGGAAGAAGAATGGAAGGGGGAAAGAAGGAATGGAGGAAAGTGAGAGAAAGGATATGTGGAAGGAAGGAAGGGATGGAGAAAAGGATGCATGAAAGAATGGAAGGAAGCGAGGAAGGAAATGGAGAAAGCGGGAGAAAAGAAGGAAGGAGGGGTGGTATGAAAGGGATGGTTAAAGAAAGGAAAGGAGGAAGGGAGGAAGGCAGGAAGAAGGAAGGAAGGAAGGAAGGAAGAATGGAAGGGGGAAAGAAGGGATGGAGGAAAGTGAGAGAAAGGATATGTGGAAAGAAGGAAGGGATGGAGAAAAGGATGCAAGAAAGAATGGAAGGAAGCAAGGAAGGAAATGGGGAAAGTGGGAGGAAGGAAGGAAGGAAGGAGGGGTGGTATGATAGGGACAATGGAAGAAAGGAATGAAGGAAGAAGTCCAGAGGGAAATAGAAGTTTAAGGAAGGAAGGAAGGAAGGAAGGAAGGAAGAAAGATTGGAAGGGGGAAAGAAGGGATGGAGGAAAGTGAGAGAAAGGATATGTGGAAGGAAGGAAGGGATGGAGAAAAGGATGCAAGAAAGAATGGAAGGAAGCAAGGAAGGAAAGGGGGAAAGTGGGAGTAAGGAAGGAAAGAGGGGTGGTATGATCGGGACAATGGAAGAAAGGAATGAAGGAAGAAGTCACGTATGCAAGGAGGATGGGGAGGGGGATGGAATGAAAGATGGAAGGAAGTCCAGAGGGAAATAGAAGTTTAAGGAAGGAAGGAAGGAAGGGACTCTGACTTAAGTCACCACACACAGTTTTAAATTAAACTGATGCATCATGACAACTTGACAACATTTCATTTGTCACCGCAACCAGTGTGGGTGCAAAGTTCCACGGGTTTTCGTGCATCTTTTGGCTCTCCAAAAAGTGATTGTTTTGCCAGAATGAAATTCATCAAGTCGCTGCCTGGGCCCGAAATATGAAGAAATTCAATCCCGAGTGACATACTTTTCAGCATTTCAACAGCTGGAAACATTGTCGGTTGGCGCTTTGTGTTGAAAGGTGTGTCATGTCAACGATCCATGAAGAGAGTTTTCATTTCTTTCACTTGATCCTGCCAGGACTATTTTCTGTAGCGGAAGACGTGTAAGCCTTCCAACACATCTTTCCATCAATTTGAGCATATGATATCAGAGGATATGATATCACGTTACGCTTCAGTGGTACTGGCAGGCGGGGCAAATTCTTTGTGGTTTGCCGGCGTCTTGCGGCAGGTGTTGCTGTGAGCGGCTGAAAATATGAGTTGCGCTGCGGTTGTTGGACATGACGGGTGCGGTAACGCGATAATGCAAAATGAAAACAAATCTGCAACGGAAATGCTACAACGGACATGCTTGCAAATCTCAAACTCAGACTGAATTTATTCCTTTGTGTGAATTGTGACTGCTTTTTCCATAACTTTTACCACAAAGGAAACTGGCCCTGTAATCACACCACACCTCCAAATTGTCGTTTCTCACCTCCTCTCCGTGTGTGTGTGTGTGTACGTGTGTGTGTGTTTGGGATTCCCCCACTTAGGGTCTTTGAAGTCGAAGAGGGAGTGATCATGTCATCAGTTACCAGTCAGGTGACAGGTTCCTGTACCCGTCGACACATTTTGATGATGTCACAGCAGAGGTGAGAAGCAGGATGTTTGATGTGTGCTTGTTGCCGGGCAGAACATCTATTAAAAAAGCAACAACAACAACAATTTTAAAAAAGCTTGACAAAAACACTTTGAAAATACATGCCACTTACAAAGGTGAACTATCAGAATAAATCTAAATTGCACTCTATCCTTGAACGGTGAACTTAATTGATGTTTGATGTGTGCTTGTTGCCGGGCAGAACATCTATTAAAAAAGCAACAACAACAACAATTTTAAAAAAGCTTGACAAAAACACTTTGAAAATACATGCCACTTACAAAGGTGAACTATCAGAATAAATCTAAATTGCACTCTATCCTTGAACGGTGAACTTAATTGATGTTTGATGTGTGCCTGTTGCCGGGCAGAAAATCTATTAAAAAGCAACAACAACAACAATTTTTAAAAAGCTTGACAAAAACACTTTGAAAATACATGCCACTTACAAAGGTGAACTATCAGAATGAACCTAAATTGCACTCTATCCTTGAACGGTGAACTTAATTGGACCTCTCTTAAATTTTTTAAGAGGTTTCAGTACTTTTTGGCTACAGTGCCTTTTGATGTCATCCCAAAATTTGACTCAAAACTGTTTGGGTATAGTAAATATAATTACAAGTGCTATGTTAATGGTGAAATGTGAAGAATTTGAATTGTTTTTCATAAAATTGCATACTTCTGAGTTTTTGCGTTTAAAAATAGAGCATGAGGTTGTGCAAAACATGAGCTTCTCAACAGCGGTTCGTTTGGTGTAAACAAAACAACAATTGTGTTGCTGGAATGAAACGCTCGGGTTGGCAAAAAGCAACAAGTTTGATTGACAGGTGGTTTCTTCTTCAGTGTAAAAAAAAAAAAGACGGAGTGAGAGCAGTGATGTGCTGCCCCCTACACTCAGAAGGCAGAATTTCATTTAAAAATACGCAATCATCACAATTTTTGACACATTCAGGCGAATGACCCATCAGTTATCATACTGTTCCACATAAAAATCTGCGATATATATGGGGAACACTAGAGTACCTTTATGATGACAGTCACTTGTCGGCATGTAAAGGGAGCAGCTTGACCCCTGCTGAAGGTGGGGAGTACCAACTACAGAATAACAGGGATGGTTTGTTTTATGTTAGTTTGACGGCTGCACTCTGAAGGGCTACAGGCATCAGGTATCAAGTGATAAAAACGAGGCTCCATGTCTTATTAGTCAGCACTTTTGCATTGACATACAGGAGCTCTGGCGTCTACAAAGGACTCCTGCTTTGTATCTGCACTATTAGCCAGCCAGGTCAACTGTTGACAGCGGAAGACATCATTCTGCAACATGACAAAGAGAATGTGTGAGAAAGCAACCGCCAGGGAAGGTCAAAATGAAGCAACAAAGGTTGAGTCGGCTTCGGTAGGAGATGAAGTTTGTCGTTTCAATTTGTGGAATGAGGAATTACGTCATTCAAGAAAATTGTAGAATTATGGATTTACCCGTGGGTTGACCAATGATGAGTCATGGTTTTGGCTGACGGTATTTCTTGGGATGAATGGTGGGGCCCTATTTTCGTGCCCAGCGCAACTCTAGCACAAAGTGAAGTCTTAACTGTGCGCATGGGCGGAGTTTTCTTACTTTTGGTATTTTCGTAGACAATTTGCGTTTGCGGCGTTGTGGGAGTGAACAAAGTCGACTTGCTTCTTGGCCAATGAAAGTGGCGCCACTGATTCCTCTAAATTCAGCACAGGAGAGGCGCACAAATAGTTTTTGACATTGCGGAAGCAGAAGTCGAGAGTCTGTACAGAAGATTGAAGCGCGCAAAGTATGTTTACAAGGAGCTCCATTAGCAGATGATGTAAAGCTTTCCAGGGCTAATACAGATCACCACTGTGAAGTTTCCACCCGAGCCAGGTTTTTTGTTTTTTAATATACTAACGATGATGATGATGATAATGCTAATGGTTCAAGGAATTTATTTCTTCAAGGACTCCATGATGTGGATGCATGAATGAAATATGATGACATCCACTGCACAAATCCATCACCAAACATTAAATCCGCTAAAATCCAATTAAATCATCTGCACCGCAACTTAGACCTGCTTTTAGATGGTCTAAAGTCTAGTCTACTCTATGCCACCAAATTGTCAGGTGCGCAGAAAATAAAACACCCTTGGTAAGGCACAACGCCCAACATGGCGCAGCACAGTCTGCCAAGTTCCTAGACACTCTAGAAGATGCACAAGTTTTTACCCCAAGGGCACATGTGCCTGTTTCTGGAGAGAGAAAAAAATGGCCTGGGATGCTTGGCATGTTAACCGGCTGTGAATCCCGGGTTGACCTTTGGTATTTGGTGGGGTTGTATTCTTTGGCATGATTTAGATTTGTTCTTGATTTTACTGTTCGGTGCTTTCTACCGCCTTTATTACCGATTTGTCTTACTGTTTATTGTGTATGTTAAATCGCTCCATGTACAGCACTTTGTATGCAGCGATGGCTGTTTGAAAGTGCTCTATAAATACTCTTGACTTGACTTGACTTGTTGCTTTGCAGGTTGCCTTCAGTTGCTTTTGAGCATGAATTCTTTTGGGGTTTTGACTTATCCGCTTGCTTCATCCGTTGACACATGATGCTTTTGACCCATGATCCTTTCTGAGTTAAAGAAATTCACCCACAGTGCTCTGTGTGTTGACCTACGTGGCTTTTGACATTAGGTGCTTAAGGGGCCGGCTGATTCATGACGCTTTGTGAGTTGACCGATGATGCTTTGTGGGTTGACTCGTGGGTCTTTGGATCCATAGAAATCCACGTATTGACCCATGGTAATCTGCGGTTTGAGCCACGGGTAGTTTGCCCCACGACGCTTCACCCGTTGACCAAAGTTGCTTTCTGACCCGTGATGCTCACGTGTTGACCCTCGTGGTGCCTCGTAGGTTGACCAAAGTGTCAAAAATGGCGTGCCGCATTCCCCCTCGCTCGCTTGACATCTCGTGCTTTGATTCGCTACGCCAGATCAGACGCTCAATTTTTCTCACCGACGGCGCTGGTCGCACATTCAGCGAGCTCGATGGGCCGCGAAAAGCTGTCGACGCACACCGTCCGGGCTTCAGTGACTCACTTCAGAGGTGATGAGATAATGAGGTCCGATCCAGGAGCTCCTCGGTCTCGTGTTCCTCACCACGTCACAAACACAACTGAGCACTCAGCGCCTGCCAAAGTAACCCCAAAATCCACCCCCGACAACCCACCCACCCTTCCCCGCATCCATCCGAAATCCATCACAGTCAACACACAGCATGGCCCATATCTGTTGGCTGGATTCCAGGAGGGATTTCCCCAACTCCCCCTCCCCCCCAGATCCCACCCACATCCTTGGAGGGACGTGACAGAGTACATGTCCCCGTGGCGGTCGCGCTTAATACACGCTTGTCCTGCCTCTTTTGTTCCAGGGCGCCATCTAATTGAGATGATGGGGCTTGACCCAAAAGCCATACGTGAATGACGGATTTATTCTTCGGCAACACGGTGGAGAAAGCGGTTGGCACGTCGGATTCACAATTCTGGGATTTGAGGGCTGGATTTTAGTTTCGCCTGCGTGGTCTCCGACTCCGACTCCGTCTCCGACTCCGACTCCTCTCACATTCCGAAATTATTTGACACGATCAGCTGTCCACTGTAGTAACCACTGTACCCGAAAGGGTTAATTTACAAAACAATAAAAACATTTTTTTTTAATGTATTTATTTTAACCAGTGACCCTTGACACCGAATCACCTAAATTTGCTCTTACCCTAAACCTCAACCCTAATGCCAAACCCTAACTTAACCGCAAACTCAAATAAATGTCAAACCTTCATATCTTAATCCCAACCTTAATTTAACCCCCTCAACATCCCCCCCCAAACTGAAATTGTGGAACAGCGTCACCACAAAGAACAATCACCGCTCACCTGAGATGCTTTAGGCCAGTGGTTCTCAAACCGGCCACCCAAAACTCCCCGGGGGTCATGATCCGCAGATTGTGGGTCTGCAAAATAATGATGCAGTAAATTACGTCGTATCCTTTAAGAAAGGGCACACGTGACGTATTATCATCATCACTTAAATTGTCAGGATTTTTTTTTCTTTCTAGAATACGATGCATGTAATAAAGTTTAAACTTGTATTTGTTTTAAATTCACAAATCCAATATTATTCTCATAATGTTGCATCTTACTGGGACAAAAGAGGACAGCATTTGTAGAAGATGCGTATTTGGAACCGTGAGTCGCCGCTTGGAATTGAAATGGATTTCCATGGGACAGGAGAAGTGAACCAATCTCTTTTTTCGTCAATGGATGCAGAGGTACCGGGTTCGAGTCCAGCTGCGGCCTCCCTGTGTGGAGTTTGCATGTTCTCCCCGGGCCTGCGTGGGTTTTCTCCGGGTGCTCCGGTTTCCTCCCACATTCCAAAAACATGCGTGGCAGGCTGATTGAACACTCTAAATTGTCCCTAGGTGTGAGTGTGGTTGCGAATGGTTGTTCGATTCTGTGTGCCCTGCGATTGGCTGGCAACCGATTCAGGGTGTCCCCCACCTACTGCCCGAAGACAGCTGGGATAGGCTCCAGCACCCCCTGCGACCCTAGTGAGGATCAAGCGGCTCGGAAGATGAATGAATGAATGAAAGGATGCTACAGCTTCTTGTTGACTTTGAAACTTAGCTTGTAGCCGACGTGTGCACATTTTGAGCATGACGTCTCTGATCCACTGGTTAAAGGACACTTTGATTCTCTCCTCTTTCATCTCAAACTGCTTCAAACAACAAAGCGTGTGACAGAAAAGTGGTTAGGACTGCACGACTGTCCGTGTTTTATGTTATGTGTTGTGTTTATTATTTTACTTCATGTTAACTGTTTTGTAAAGCGCTTTGTTACAGCTGCCGCTGTTGTGAAAGCGCTATATAAATCAGCATGTATTGTATTGTATTGTATTGTATTGTATTGTATTGTATTGTATTGTATAAGATCCCGCAAGCGAGTCGGACATCTCGGTCGAGATTCCTCGCGCCGTCGGACCTCGCAGAATCGCCATCGCGGTCGTCGGCGGTCACATGCTTTCTCACTCGCTCTTTTTTCCTTCCTTCAGACGGACGGGCAGTGAGACGGACAGGCGAGGGCCAAATTACAGGATGGAGGACAAACATGTCGGGTAAAAATACACGCAGGTTCATCAGGCCGCGACGGGGGCGAGGCTGTTTTTAGAACGTATCTTCTCGCGGATAATCTCATCCTCTTCATTTGTGGCTCCTCTGGAAAGGAAGGGCCATACTTTGTGTCCGTGTGTGTGTCTGTGTGTGTGTGTGTATTTAAATATAAATATGGATCACTTGTTTTGGGAAATGCACCATGAAGTGGAGGGCAAGCCGAAAATATGAGAAAGATATTTATTTTTGTATTAAATGACGCCAAGGTCACGAGATGGCTTGGGAGCAGACCGTTGAAAATGTTGTTTTTCGGGACAATGGAAAAAGTCTTGTCCTGATTCGCAAAAAGCTGTTTGACATTGCTGATGATTCGACGATCAACATATACAATCAAGGAGGATTACGCGAGAAAATAAACTTTTGGATTCCCCGTCGTAAATTTCAGTGAGGATCTGGATAATTGTTGGTTAGTCGGATGGGCAGTAGAAATACGCAAAAAGTACCTAACCGTATTTCTGCCAGACTTGCAAAAGCGGCTTGGGTGATATGCAACATTCATTGGTTGAGCGTTTAGCTCGTTAGCAGAGTTACTTTGTTGTTTTATGCTAACCCTTTCATGCATCCTGTAACCTGATAACATGATAAGATGTCCGCGGTCTCTGAAAGGGTTAATTTTTGGATGAAGTTAGGACTGTTAATATTCAAAATGTTTGAAGCCAAAGTGTTAGATGTCGGGAAACTAATCCAGTCAAGAAAAAGAAGCCTTTGCCTGGCACGACTAATTAGTGTTTAAGTTCTGCTTAGACTCTTCTTATTCATTCCCAGCTGTCTTCGGACAGTAGGCTGGGGGGGGGGGGGGGACACACGCCCTGAACCGGTTGTCAGCCAATAGCAGGGCACGCAGAGACGAACAACCATCCACGCTCACACCAAGGGACAATATTGAGTGTTCCGTTAACCTCCGTGGGAGGAAACCGTAAAACCCGGAGAAAAGCCACGCAAGCCCGGGAGCTGGAATTGAACCCAGAAATATCTGTACACTGTGAGGTCGATGCGCTAACCACTGGACCACCGGGCAGCCCTGACTCTTCTCAGTCTCAGCATTTAAAGCTGTCATATCAGTTGGTTTTTAAATACCCACACATTTCGTTTTCTCTGGATGAATACGAGTGGAAAAGGACAATTTTGTAAGACAAACGTCATCTCGCTTCTTGGGTCTCATGGCTTACTTTGAGAAGTGACCGAGGGCATACCTGACTGTCTGTTCTGTCCAAAGTTGAAGACAATCAAGAGTGAAACCGAACAAAACAATTTGTAGGATGTAATTCACTCCCTCGCGCCAATGAGAATCGAGAAGAAACTTCAGATAGAATCGTATCAATAACGTCTATTGGTAATTCCATCTGAATCGCTACATTTTTAATCAGTTCCCATCCCGAACTTCAGAAAGCGTGACCATCTGCGCTTCGCTCGCCGTAAGTCTCAATTACGCGGCAGATTTGTTGCTTGTCCCCAGACGGCTTGGGAAAGTTGCTAAATCGAGCAACAAAAAGTGCTAAATTGGCAACGCGGCGTTGCTCTTTACCTTCCGCCGCACTCAGTCATCAACGGAACGAAGATGAAAAGTCAACCCGTTGATTGATTGATTGATTGATCGGACAGAATGGAGTAATGTGAGACCAGGGAGCATCAACAATGCTGATGCAAAAGATTCCCAGAGGCAACATATGCCGCCCCCTCCCCCCACCCCCCACCCCAAACATGGCTTGATTTAACCCCTTCATTCACCCTGTAACCTGATAACACGGTAAGATGTCCACTGTATTGACCGCTGTCCCTGAAAGGATGAAGAAAATTGTTAGTTTCTTAATCTTAGATGTCACTCTCACGTCAAATGACTGTTACTTACCCCCAAAGGTCTGATTGCCCCCGGCAACAAAAAACAAAAGAAACAAAACAGCATCCCGCACCTCCGTGAATGACCAGTGGGCAAACCAATCGATTTTCCTCCTCCAAGGACAGATCATCGTGACCCACGTCGCCTTTTCTTGACATTGCTTCCTTCTCCACACAACAGAGAGCAAAAGCAAACGAAAGAGGGAGGTCAGTGCACACAAATGCTCATTGTCCTGACAGAGCAGGATATGTGCTGCAGCATACGACCAAATGAGCTGACTCACTTCAAGCTCGCGGCCAACAACGGAAGCTTCTCAAAGGTTGCACTGAAGCAAAGTCAAACATGAGTTGGGGGATAACCGACAAATGAAGGTTTTGACCTGCCCGGTGGGCTCAGTTGTGCGGACTAAACACTATGAGAGCAAACGGGGATTTAAGCGGATGCTCAGGGGGGGGGGATTGAATGTTTTCCGTTGCTACTTTTTCTCTTCGGAATGACCTCCCGCTAAACGTTGGGCAAGCCCCATTTCTTCCATCCATCCATCCATTTTTCGAACCGCTTGATCCTCACAAGGGTCGCGCGGGGTGCTGCGGCCTATCCCAGCTGTCTTCGGGCAGTAGGCGGGGGACACCCTGAATCGGTTGCCAGCCAATCACAGGGCACACAGAGACGAACAACCATCCACGCCCACACTCACACCAAGTGACAATTTAGAACGTCCAAACAGCCTGCCATGCATGTTTTGGGAATGTGGCAGGAAACCGGAGCACCCGGAGAAAACCCACGCAGGCCCAGGGAGAAGATGCAAACTCCACACAGAGAGGCCGGAGCTGGAATCGAACCCGGTATCTCTGCACTGTGAAGCCGACGTGCTAACCACTGGACTACCCGGCCACCGCCCAATTTCTTATTTTCTTGTATTGTTGTTTCTTGAATTATTTTTGCTCCGCGTACAGCACTTTGTATACAGCGGTGGTTGTTTTAAAATGCTCGAGAAAGACAGTTGCCTTAAGTTAAGATGAATTTTAGATTCTCTGGGGACCATTTGGATGTCAATCTACACCTACTGCCCCATAAAATGTTTTTTGGTCTTTGGACAAAAGAGGAAAATATGGCCCAATATGAAAGGATCGAGAGCAGGGGTTCTACTGCGATGTAAATTACCCCAAAAATAGCGATTATGAAAGTCCGTGAACATTAAATAATGAAAAAAAAATTTTTTCCATACGTTTCCTGGCGGCAGCCCGGTGATCCAGCATCGCCCTCACTAGGCAGAGGTCGTGGGTTCGATCCCGCCTCCGGCCTTCCTGTGTGGAGTTTGCATGTTCTCCCCGGGCCTACTTGGGTTTTCTGCGGGTACTCCAGCTTTCTCTCACATTCCATTTGGAATGTGGCAGATTAATGGAGAACTCTAAATTGTCCTTAGGTGTGAGTGTGAGCTCCAATGGTTGTTCGTCTCTGTGTGCCCTGCGATTGGCTGGCAACCGGTTCAGGGTGTGCCCCGAAGACTGCCCGAAGACAGCTGGGAAAGGCTGCGGCATGCCCCGCAACTCTTCTGACTGACTACTTCCTGGTTCACGGAGGATTGCTGTATGACAACAGGATCGTATTATTTTGAGCCCTCCTCAAAACTCACTTGTATTCTTTGGCGTTCGACTCAGCATGACTTAGATTTGTTCTTGATTTTACTGCTTGGTGCTTTCTACCGCCTTTATTATCGATTCGTCTTACTGTTTATTGTGTATGTTAAATCGCTCCATGTACAGCACTTTGTATGCAGCGATGGCTGTTTGAAAGTGCTCTATAAATACTGTTGACTTGACTTGACTTGGTCTCTGGAGCAGGCGATCCACCATGACGCATCTGGCAGAAAAAAAAAAATCAAAGTTGACAAAAAGTGTAGTCTGTACTTTCTGGATGGTGGGCGTGGACATCTTTCAAGTCCTTAGTTTTCACCGAGGCATAAATGCGGACATGCTGTAAGTCAGTGGGCGTGAAAGCACTTCACATGTAATTTGGGCCTTGAAAGTTGTGTGTACCTAAGACAGGAGATGGTAAATATGGTATGCGGCTTTCGCAGCGTCGGTTGATTGTTTTGTAAAACGAAAGGCAAAGTGTCTGTTGCTGCAACAAGAATCACAATCAGCCATTCTGGTTTGTAAATGTGGAGAAATTCATACGTGTGATTTGGTGTGAATAACATCAAATACAATGTCGTCTTCATCGACTCTAATGTATTGTGTATGGAACCGCACATACATGGGTCATTGAAGATCAAAGACAATTTAGTCTTCATGAACCTAACATTTGTTTACAGTCAACAGCAAAGACAATATGTGGATCAATGCGCTTTTCTTATTATTTTGGATGGAATGCCCATGCAAATTAGCCTATAGGAGCTACTTGTCATGGTTGAGTTGTACTGCATTGTGGCGACAGCGATTATGAAGAACAATGACAGGCTTTGACTTGTCAACATGACGTTAATGGCGTGTGATGGTGGCACCGCTTGTTGTTGTTTTTGTTTTTTTTTTTGCACGCGTTCTCATGACCATTAAAGGGGGCTGCATGTCAGCGTGACCAAACACTGGCGGCGCTACATAATGACAGCCAGAGCATTGCACATGAGCTCATCAAAGACCCCCCCCCCCCCAGCCCAACCCCCACCCATTCCCAGCCCGACACACACCACCTCCTCCACGTGGGGTCTTTCAAAGCCAACAATGGAAGCCCGACTTGTTTCGTCTGATGCCACCGACCACTTTCAAGCGCCGCCGGGCCCACAGGAAGCTCATCATACAGGCAGCAGAGTGCGAGGGAGTGCGAGGTTGGGGCGGGCAGCGTTAAGGGGGTTGGGGAGGGGTGGGTAGGGGGGGGGACTCCTGGGTGTACATGGGGTGGGGCAGCGGGGCTCTTGTGTCGCAATTTTCCGCCCTGATTGGAGTGAATGAGCGAGCATTCTGTGCCTCAGATGAGTGGCAACGACTGGTTGGATCAGCCCTTTGGAAAGACTCTCTCACAGCCGGAGATCACTTTGATGGACGGTGACCAAAAAAAAATAAAAAATTATTACAGCTGGCGTTGAATTCTACAAAAACAAGAATATTTATTTGGTACTTAATTTCATTTGATGTTTTGGAAAACTTGTCAGGCCGCGATCGTGTAGTGGTCAGAACCCTGCGCTGTGGCCGCAACAACACTGGTTCGAATCTTGGTCGTGGCATGTGCAAAAACCATACTTGGCGATCCGGTAGTTAGCGCGTCGACCTCACATTCAATAACAGCTCCGACCTCCTTGTGTGAAGTTTGTATGTTCTCCTGGGGCCTGCGTGGCTTTTCTCCGGGTACTCCGGTTTCCTCCCACATTCGAAAAACATCCATGGTAGACTGATTGAACATTCCAAATTGTCCCTTGGTGTGAGTGTGGGCATGGATGGTTGTTCGTCTCTGTGTGCCCTGTGATTGGCTGGCAACCGGTTCAGGTTGTCCCTCGCCTGCTGCCCGAAGACAGCTGGGATAGGCTCCAGCACCCCCGGCAACCCTTGAGAGGATAAGCGGATCGGAAAATGGATGGATGGATGGAAAACTTATTAATCAGAATTTCATTCTGGTCTGCGGGCATTCCAGTCCAAGATCATCTATCAGTTTATCAATCACCGTTGTAAATGAGAAAAGACTTCAACCTGATCCCTGAAGCGGTCCCACCTCCAACTCAAACTGCTCTGTCACACCTTTAGCACACCTCACCGCTGTTCTGCTAACATCTTCCATGTCCTCAACTACACTCCGGCGTTCTTCTCTGCCACACGGAATCTTCGTCTGGTCACTTCCTGTTTTATTTTGAAAGACTGTTTCAATGGTCCTTATCTCTCTTTGCGCCAGTATGTTTCGTCCTTCGGTGTGCACTGCAGCCTCTCGCCACACATCTGACCATCTGTCCTTTCCTTCTTTCCGCAGCCTTGCCTATTTTGAGTTTTCAGCCGCTGATCCTCAAATAAATATCTCCTTTACTCTGAACCCTGCAACCGTGTCCAAGCCTGGTATGGACAGGATGCTTTCATACCTTCAGTGGTATGTTTTGGAAACCAACAGTTTTTTTCATTTTTGATCCTTTTTCGTACCGACATGTCTCTTACTAATCACTGCTACTTCCTGGTGCACCAAAATTGCTTCTTCCCCTCTTCCTTCTCTCATTTTCCTTATTCATCAACTCCTCGGAGTTCTCGTTCTATTTATCCGCTCCACAAATTGCACCATGAGAACACATTTCCATCTCCATCCTAACCTGCTGCACAGATTTTCCATGTCTCTCTGGCCGTGTAGATATTTTCTCCCCGTTTACGGTCCGACCTGACATATTCTTTTTCCTCCATTCGTGTATTTATGCACCAGTTCTCATTAAATAAAACTTGAAACAAGACGCTCGTGTTCATTTCTGAGAATCCTGTAAAGATGGCTTTCGATAACAATGACTTTGGGTAAAACGATGGCTAGAGATTATTGTCGACGTTTATTTTTATTTTTTACTCATGGTCACATCCTGCCGCACTGGCCCCGCCAAAACATCAAAAGCATGCAATTTTCATCATGGAGTCCACCCTGCGATACCGCATCATCTGGTCTGCGGAACGCAACTTTGGAGCAAATGTTTAGCATGCGTGGACCTACGGAGAAAGAATCATTTTGTTTATGGGGGGGAAATGCAGTTGGTGATTCAGAATTTCTCAGCGGGTAAAATCTGGAAGAACATCAGTGATGAAAATGAAGACAATAAATTATACTGTCTTTGATGTTTAGGAAACGTTGGATGTTATGTTAATTGAAGCCAAAATTGTCCTCAAATGTTGATGAAAATACAAACTTTAGCTTAGTTGAAAGCTAAGTTGTCTTTTGTGTTCCCCAAAATAAATATAACAGCATAAATAAAGCTATTATTTTCACGTTAACGAAAACCCATACCACTAAAGCTTCAGCAATTATTTTTTTTCCTTTTTATGAAAACAAGAGTGCTCAATCCGCTTAAGATATTAAAATAATACAATAAGTTGTATTTGTTTTCAAAAATGTTAGCTGTTTTGAAGGTTTAATTTTTTATGCGATTTATATGCATGTTAGGGTCACTAAATTGTCTTTAGTATTTATCTAAATTGATTTGGTTCATTTATGTATCCACCCAGTCTTATTTGATGTTTCACTAAAACGTGTGTTAGGCCTGTTGAAGAATTGTCTTTGATATCTCGGGAAGACATTTTCGGTTCATTGATGACAACGTGTTTTTAAAAAATGTTCTCAAAAACATCTTTCGTTTCAACAAAGGTTACAAAAGGCATTTGATCCTGACATTAAGTTAAAAAAAGACTCTAATGTCTAAATTGTTTTATGTTTACGGCGTTCCACCATCTGCAACAGATTTAGGAGAATCCCTGAAAAGATTGTGTGCACCTCATCAATTCTTGCTATCTACCGCTATCTAGTGGTTGAATGTAGTACTCACAAGAATTACAATCACCAAAACGTACATCTACGTCTATCATCTCACAAATATAAGATAAAATAGCATAGTCTATACAAAGGTAAATAAAGCAACAAAATTGTTATTACTTTGAAACTGATACACTACTAACCCATCACAGACACACACACACACACACACACGCAAATAAACAGTACTCACGTACAGGCTTGTTGCACTTCCCGAGATTGCCAGTAGGCGCCACTAGATAGCTCTTTTTTCTTTTTATCATAGGGCATGTGGACTTGCGGTAGGAACGCCGGTGTCCTGCGGAATTCAATTCAATGTTATATAGCAGATGGATGTGTCGTTGCCACTGCAACACATTGTTCCTCCTTTGTCAGTATCACGTTAGAAAAGAAAACAAGGTCGACAGCGGTAAGCGCAGCTGCGTCGCTAAGTGATCAGATTTTATTGTCCCTGCCGGACGTGCTATTCGGCCGTGATTCACGATGTTCCCAAATATGGCCCTGCGTAATATGGCAAGTTGATCCATTGGTGTCACCTTGGACCGGATGTGGAGTTTACAGCACCAACGTGTCAGGCAACGCAAAGCATCGATGTGGGAATTGACCCGTGGGGGTATTGTCCGCAGAGAAAAGGACGGCCGTTCACGCCCACGACAACAATCACTGACTCCTGAACAATACGACTCAAAGGAAGGGAAGATACGAGCTAAACTGCCACGTATTTGGGAAAAAAACCAAAAAACCCGCACCCATTGTACTCCCAGTGATGGTTATTTTATGTCTTAATAGCATTCAATATTATGGATCCCCGCTGTTTGCTGGGAGGCGTCTTCACTCCTAAAAATAACATTATCTTTGTTTCAAGGTGCACAGACCATTAGCGACAAGAAGAAAAGTCAATTAAAGCGCTGATTAAAAATTCCCTCCAGGATGTCAAGCGCGGGCGACATCTTATTTTGTAGCTTGGTCTGACTACATAAGATGGGTTTTTTTTTGTTTGTTTGTTACTTTTAACACAAATTAAATGTTTTCAGAGATTGTGTATCTCCTTGCCAACGTGTGGCAGATGCTAAACAAGATATTTGCTTAGTATTAGATGAAGTTTTGTACTTTTTATTATTAACTGTGGCTAGCTTCTCTTTATGACTTAAGTGCAAGCTAGGCCTGTCTGTCAAGAATTAGCTCACAGAAAAGTCTCAAAAGCCATTGTAGGACACCGGAAGTCCGCCATTTTGGTGAGAAGCAGACATTTTAGTGTCATTTTGGTCCCTGTTTTTTCACAAATCCCCAACAATTCACACACAAAAGCCAGTTAGACTGAATTTGAGCTAATATGTCAAAAAAAGTTGAAAAATTGCAGCACTGATTACACATATAACTGTTGATAAAATACTAAACAAAATGCAGTAACACTTTTAAATAAGTCTTTACTTCTCCTCCTTGTACTACACAACCAAAACAAAAAGTGCATGTAAACATGACACATTAAATATTTAACATGTATGCAAGCAAAATGACGCGATTCACATCCAAATTGGGTAATTTCTAAACACCACTTTGCACTGGATTAACAGCAAAACATGCTTCGGACAATCATAGGCAGCATTTCAAGCAGTACATTGTAATGACGATTTCAAGGCTTCGTTTTAGCTTGCCTGAGATTAGTTTGACACTGGCTAATAGCAAGCATTGCTCTGTAAAAATCACAAAGGAGATGTGGTTGTTTGGATGTTGCTACTGCCAAAAATGGGAGAACCCCACACTAAATGGTGAAATATTTTAGTTGCCATCACTGCATGTGGGTGCAGCACAGCAATGAAGGTTTGGTGTCTCACAATAAAATATAGACCTCGAATACATTTTCAATCCCTGGAATTAATAAATTGCTATTTAACAATCCGTCCCACGAAAGCCTTTTTGGCTTAGAAGGATGAATTTGGTAGGATTTTTTATCATGTTTAGACCCACAAAAAAAAAATCTTGTTGACTTTCGTTTCAGTGTGTTTGGGTTATCTCTTGAAAAATTCATTGTCAATTTCAAATCTTTATTTTTTTTCTCAATTCAGTTATAGCCCCATGCATGTTTGTAGATTTTTGGCTTAGAAGGATGAATTTGGTAGGATTTTTTATCATGTTTAGACCCACAAAAAAAAAATCTTGTTGACTTTCGTTTCAGTGTGTTTGGGTTATCTCTTGAAAAATTAATTGTCAATTTCAAATCTTTATTTTTTTCTCAATTCAGTTATAGCCCCATGCATGTTTGTAGATTTTTGGCTTAGAAGGATGAATTTGGTAGGATTTTTTATCATGTTTAGACCCACAAAAAAAAAAATCTTGTTGACTTTCGTTTCAGTGTGTTTGGGTTATCTCTTGAAAAATTCATTGTCAATTTCAAATCTTTATTTTTTTTCTCAATTCAGTTATAGCCCCATGCATGTTTGTAGATTTTTGGCTTAGAAGGATGAATTTGGTAGGATTTTTTATCATGTTTAGACCCACAAAAAAAAAATCTTGTTGACTTTCGTTTCAGTGTGTTTGGGTTATCTCTTGAAAAATTAATTGTCAATTTCAAATCTTTATTTTTTTCTCAATTCAGTTATAGCCCCATGCATGTTTGTAGATTTTTGGCTTAGAAGGATGAATTTGGTAGGATTTTTTATCATGTTTAGACCCACAAAAAAAAAAATCTTGTTGACTTTCGTTTCAGTGTGTTTGGGTTATCTCTTGAAAAATTAATTGTCAATTTCAAATCTTTATTTTTTTCTCAATTCAGTTATAGCCCCATGCATGTTTGTAGATGTGTATCATAAGTAGTTCCACAAATTAAAAAAAGGACCCATACTGTGAAACTACTAGAAGGTCAGCTATTTTAGTTTAAAGAGGCCGTTTTAGGATGATTTTGGCCATTATAATTCGCCCTTCAAAACTGAAAAAAAACCCAAACATTTTCTGGCAGGCAGCAAAGTGGATTCATTTTTTGTAAACGCATGTTGTTTGAAAATTGAGCTAACACTAGGCATAGCTTCGCCTGCTTTATCTTCGCAACGCCAATTAAATAGCAATTCGTTCAAAGCTTGTCTCGCCAACCAGCCCAACGCGGCTGCCCAGAGTTGACTATCAGGACTAAAAAAAATGCAATAGCTGCCCTTAATTGCAAGATTCTCAGTCTTCCTTTTTTATGCAAAGTTAGGCTTGAAAGACAACAAACAAACCAAATGACTAGTTCATTTGCTACCAGGCCCTACCATTTCGTTTTCAATCCACCGTGTGGTGTTCCGCCACTACGAAAAAAAACAACGGGCTTCTAGCTAACAGAACACGGGTCGTCCTTGCAGGGCTTCACGTCCCCCTGCAACAAAAGGCTCAGGACGGCTTTCGTCAGATAGCTGGAGGTGCCTCTCCGACCTACAGGCGGCGTGTTGTAGAAGGCTTGCATGTCGTCCTGGAGAGACATCAGTGGAGGACAGCGGTGAATTTTTAACAAATCGAAAGAGAGCGGAACGCTTCATACCTGCTTCTCGGTGCCTTCTGAGCGACTGCGATCCCGCCGGAAGTCGGCAAATGCTTCTTTCACGAGACTATCCAGGTCCACCTTGTCAGCAAAGTCCACTTCCGGGTTTCTCTCCAGCACAATGGACACCACCATCAGCAGCTGCGCTCACACAGGGACAGATTTAGGAAATTGGGAACTGACCTCAAATTGTCCAGACGTAGTTGTTTACCTCCACGATGGTCTGTCTGTATTCGGGCAGGACGATGCTTTTCAGTGTGTCCTCCACCAGCAGAGAGAAATTCATCTCGTACATGGTCATGTCAGACAGTGTCGGTTGCTACAAAAATGAACGGAATTACACAGTAAGAAATGATCAACCTTTGGTAGCATCACAATCGAGTCCCCGCAGCATGTACCTGCGGGAGGTGTGTCCCGCCGACCAGAATCCCGTCGGGGGTCCTCTCCAGGATCTGCCAAACCCGGTCGTAAAAGCCCAAAGGGGTTCTGTTGAGCGAGCCGTCAATCTGGCGGCGGTGGAGCCACGACCTGCGGGAGATTTGACCGGGCCGAGCTGAGGAAATCGTCTTCTTGATTTGACATGCATTCAATGAGATAAGATTAAAAAAAACATGATTGAAATCCCCAGAAGTGTTTTGGCTGATAGTGGAAGACGGACGTAGACAAGTTAAAAATAATTGAAAGTGGAGAGGATTACAAAATAAGGCTTCAAGATAAGGAACAGAGCACAGATGACGCCTTTGAGTACCTGCCCGTGTGCTGAGGCTGCAGCACGTCCAGTAAGAGCTGCTTGATATCGCTGGGAGAGAGCTGGTAGATATCCTGGGGGGGCATGTCTCCCGCCCGGATTTTCAATTCCTGTTTCATTGCCTGGACAATCCACCTGTGGACACCCCACACGGAGAAGGATATTGCACAGTACTAAGCTAACATTGAGCTAACCATGACGCAACCAACATATTTTGCTTTGCTTCAAACGAACTGTTAACGGTTCAATAGCTCCACGACTATTGTTTTCCATTGACAGGATGTTTCTAAAACTGTTCTAGATTGTTTCCGCTTTAGCACTGACACCAACTAGGAGAAGAGATCACAGAACCGACCCAACTCGGATCTTGAGCATGCCGCTAAAGAGCTCCGGGCTGTTGGAGATGATCCAGCCGATGTGGATGACCAGCTCTTGCTGCAGGACTGCCTCGCGCTCGCCCCCTAGTGGGCAGCATTTGCTGTAGATGATACCCTGGATGACGCTGGGAGACAGCGGGTTGGAAATCACCTCCTCCTCGTGGCCAAACACGCCCAGGGTCACCTGGGAAAAGACCCGCATCGAATTAGAATGTTCTCCAGATATCCAGGGGGGGTGGGGGGGGGTTGGTTTATGCCACAAACATGCAGCCATCTCCATTCTCCAAATCCATTGTGCAAGTATCACGAGTCACAATCACAATCCTCAGCGTTCAAATTCACCGACAGCAACCGAGAACTGTTCCTTTAGAGCAATCGCGGTTACTCTTGATGAAATTCATCATGAGGATTTCGGGTAGCGCTCCAAACTGCTGATGCCCGCTTACTGACTAGAACAAGGTGAAGAAATCTAAGTCAGCACTGAGAGTGGCTGCATTGAATGATTTATTCTTCAATGTTTTCCATTCACAGCAAGTCCCAAATGACTCTTCAGCTGGTCTAAAAATAGCACAGACTCGCAAACTAGGAGATCATCATTTTTCAGGACTGGCTTCACTGCACTGCATTTGCTCTTTTTAAATGTTCCCGATTAACCGCAAGTCCCTAAAGACTCCCCAGCCGATCCAAAATGCTCCTGCCTGAGTAGTGACCAGAATTAGATAAGAGATGATATCAATGCAGTCAGGTGGTGGTGCGCAGATGGGATTTTTGAACTAGCGCACCAAGCTGTCAACAAATGATTGTGACTCGAGGTATCTTTTTGCTAATTTGGTCTTTAATTAGCGCCCACGTCCCTGCTTTTTATAATAGCCTATGGGCCAATGGTTTGGATGGGAGATGTCTAATTTGAAATTATGTTTTTTGCAAAACTTTAGGAACTGGTTAATTTCGCAACTTGGTGTCCGACATGTCATTATGTCAGTTTTTGCACATTTGTTGCCTCCTGTCTTTTTTCATAGCCTTTCCCTGCTTCTTATCTTTGTATGCCTTCTGTCTCTCAATCCTAGCTACAATGTTTGGGGTTTTTTTTGCATTTCAATGAACCGTTGCTCTTATAATAACATTGTAGGTTAAAAAAAATTGACACTGTTCCGCTCAGCCTAAAAAGATCTTTATTTTATAATTAGCCAATGTCAGGTTAGAGGAGATGCCTTTTATTATCGTCAGACTCGCTAAATCACAAAACAATTATTTGCCACAACTGGGAATACCAGCAGGCAACAACTTCATTTTGTTCCTTTGTAGAATCGAAATGTCCTCCTGCAAAAGTTCTGCTGCCTAAGAACTGACCAGACTACTGTACTAACTAGTCATGACTAGATGAAGAGAACACAGTTCCCCAGTGTGAGTCTCTATTACCAGCAAGTGACTAAAAGGCGCTGAAACTGGTCCAAAATGCTGCTGCCGGAGTACCGAAAAGAGCTAGGCTAAGAGAACATAGTTATTGTAGTTAGCTATGACACACTTCCGAGTGCGACTAAGATCTGACCATTGCAAAAAAAAAAAAAAAAAAGACAGTTGGCCACTCACCAATCACTTTTTTAAATCCAAGAGGGTCAGTCAAATAAGACGTAGGTCACTACAGAAAGAGGATGTGGCGGAGAATAAAGCCCCCCCCCCCAAAAAAAAAAGAAAAGCATGTATTGAAAGGCGGGGCTCCATTCTAATAATGGAACCGATATACATATGCCACTCAGGTATAATTTTTTCCACCATCTTCAATATTTCACCCACGGGTAAACATGTATCTAAGAACATGGTTAAGTGCTGTTGTAAAAACGATACGTGTACCGTTTATACTCATCCTTATTACGCGAGGCCGTGCGGTGGGCAAATCGCTTGTCACCCGGGAATTGATTTTCGTCTGTCAAAAAGCTTTCATGCATTTTGATTGGCTATAATTTGACACGCCACCACTTCATGGATCTGCGGTTCATATTTGTCATTTTAAAGAGGCTTTTGAGACATGTTGTCAATAGAGAACACCTAATAGTGAAATTTAACAGAGGAGAACAATAATCTGTTCATTTCATTCGACCAGACAGCAGCATTCTAGACCAGCTCGATAGAGAACATCGAATAACAAATGCAGTCTAGTAAAACTTCAATTGGCGTTCGAGCAGGCATCAGCATGGGCCTTATACATCATACAACTAACATTTTGTGTAACTGGCGCCAAAGACTGAGTTGTTGGTTGCCATGACAGCAAAAAAAAAATAATTTATTTTAGGCTTGTTGTTTTGCTAAAGTATTTCATATTTTTAGTGAACTTTCATATTTGTTTTTCCTTAAATCCTCTGAATATGTTATTCGGAATGTTTGTTAAAAATCACTTCCGGGTCAAGTGCTGTGTATAGCGAGGAATGAGAGAAAGATCGAGAAGACAACGGGAGACGGAGAGAGAGAGTCAGAGAACTACGATACCGTGTGATCTACGTGATTTATCGTTATTTGATCTACTTTCGGTTTACCAAGGTGCACACGGTATGTCATTTTGTGTTATTTATTTAATGTCCTGTTCAAGATATTATAATTTTGATTGTTGTTCGAAATGTGTTTTAGTTTTCACGGTGTTCCATGAATAAACGTTTTGGACATCAGTACGAGGCGTCATCCTTGACCGGGGTAGATACAGTGAAAACGTGTCCTCATCCATCCTTCTGGAGGCTTCGGCGCGCAGGTGCTTCCCCCACGGCAAGCTAAGCTATCGGCTTCGGCGCACATCACGTAGCAAGCTACGAGCTACATCGAGCGTCGTCGCACTCGACCCGCGTGCCACGCAGCTATCCACGAGCTACTTCGAACGTCGTCGCACTCAACCCGCAGCAAGCTACAGGCCTCAGGATGCATCGTCGCTCCTCAACCGGCAGTAAGGCAAGATTTCAACGCGCGACGGTGCTTCTCATCCTGTAGCAGCTAAAGGTTTCGGTGGACATTAACCAGAGTTGGCAAAGGCCTATACAGCTTCCAGTAGCTCACAAAGTAGATGGATAGAACATAGGCGAAGATTATCATAAATGAGAACTAATGAATGTGAGTTCTTGAATGTGTGAAAATATCTGTTGAATGTTTGACAAGCGCATCATTGTTATTATTGCTCTGTAAAACTCAGGTTCTGAAGTTTGAAAGCTCCAAAAATGTCTCAATATAGTGACAGTCGGTGTGATGAGATGCAAGAGCATGAAAATGTGGAAAGGGAGGCTGAGGCAAAAATAAGAAAATCCTCTCGTTTAAGACATTTGACACCTAAAATGCAGGAACTAAAGGAGAAAGAGTTCATTCAAAAGGAAGGCAAGTTGAATGTAACTTATGAGAAATGGAAAAGTCATGTTAGAGAAACCCGAAGAAAGTTAAAACAATGGTGCCCTGAGCAAGACATGTACGACATGATGGATGAAGTTGAGAAGCTAGAGGGTGAGATGAAAGAAATATACGACAGTGTCCGAAGCCGGACAACACCAAGTCAAGAATTACGGCGAAAAGTTGATTCATGTGCAGCGGCAACAGCAGACTTACTGCAAGTAATGAGAATCCGTCTAACAGAATATGAAGAAGATTTTGATGCTGTGGCAGAAAACGCAAAATTACACATGCTGCTAGATAACGAATATGCCAGGTCCATATATGGTTCCACCGCCTCCATATTTACAGCACCCAGTGCCAAGCCTTCCGGGCACCCGTCCGAATCACCAAGCATTTCAGTTAAGCGGGCCGAAATGGCTGCTCTTCTGGCTGCGAAAGAAGCTGAGATTAACATGGAAGAGGCTATTGAAGCTCAACGTCAGCAGTTGAAAAAACTTGAAAATCAGAGAGACATGGAAGTAATTAAGGCACAGTTAAGTGTATATGAAGAAGAGGAAATTAAGGAAAGGAATGGTACGAGCAGCCCCGTACACACCAAAGAGAATGTTGCATTTCCTTCTTCTCACCATGCCCCACGTCACGAACAGCAAACTGTACAAAATGAGACAACCTTGGTTCAGATATTACAGGAATCATTAGCACTCAGTCGCCTTCCAAACCCAGAGCCTACAGTATTCTCAGGTGATCCTCTGAACTTTATAGAGTGGAGTACAAGCTTCAAAGCGCTGATAGAGAGGCGATGCTCAAACCCTGCAGATAGGTTGTTTTATTTACAAAAGTACATAGCAGGGGAGGCAAAATCTTCTCTTGAAGGCAGTTTTTATAGAAGAGATGAAGAAGCCTATCAGCAAGCATGGGATCGACTCAACACCAGATATGGTAATTCCTTCATTGTGCAGAGGGCTTTCAGAGAAAAACTCAACGGATGGCCAAAGATTGGTGGGAGGGAATATTTCAAATTGAGAGAATTCAGCGATTTCCTACAAACTTGTAGCAACGCTATGCCTTACATAAAGGGTCTGCAAGTTTTGAACGACTGTGAGGAGAACCAGAAAATGCTGGTGAAACTACCAGATTGGGTGACATCCAGGTGGAACCGTCATGTCACAGAGCAGCTAGATGAAGGTAAAGACTATCCAAGTTTCCATAACTTTGCAACATTTATATCTAAAGAGGCACGCATCGCTTGTAATCCGGTGTCGTCTCTATACGCATTAAGACAATCTACTGAGATGACAGTAAAGGGAGGTAGGCAATCAAAAGCAAACACATTTGCTACAAAGGTGAGGATCCAAGATCCGCAAACCTCTACAGCCGATCAAGACCCCAATGAAAACGATTTACGAGATGCCGAAAATCCAGGCATATGTTTATGCTGTGGAGAAGAACACTATATACATAAATGTAAGAAGCTTATGAAAATGTCTTCAGAGGAAAAGAGAAAATACATCTATGAAAATAAGCTATGTTTTGCATGCCTGAGAAAGGGTCACAATTCTAAGGCATGTAGAAATAGAGCCATGTGTGGAGTATGCCTAAAGAGTCATCCAACCGCATTACATGAAGATCGTTCTCCAACGGAGACAGCCTCAGCACAGAACACCACTGAAGAAATCACATCCTCACTATCTTGTTGTGTCAAGGGAAGTGATGTTGTGAGTACATCAATGATTGTGCCCGTCTGGATCTCAGCACCTAATGCACCTGAGACAGAGACCCTAGCTTATGCGCTGTTGGACACACAAAGTAGCCACACGTTTGTTGATCAAGAGTTGTGCGCAAAGCTTAAGGTAGACATGGACCCAGTTAAACTGAAACTCTCCACGATGATGGGAAAGGACTCAGTGATAAAAAGCGAAAGAGTTTGTGGACTTAAAGTAAGAGGATTTTCCTCAAATATTTCAATTGACCTACCTCCGGCCTACACAAGAGACTTTATTCCTCTTGACCGGACACATATTCCTACCCGCAAAACAGCCACTTCATGGAAACATCTTGTTAACATAACTCAAGAGATACCCCCACCAATGGATTGTGGCGTTGGATTATTGATTGGCTATGACTGCTCCCGAGCCTTGATTCCAAGAGAGGTCATTACTGGAGGTGACTACGAGCCTTACGCTGTCAAAACCGATCTTGGCTGGAGTATTGTGGGAGGAGTAGCACAATGCGTAAATGCAGGCGATGTGACTGGACTTTGTCTTCGAGTATCTGTCAAAGAGTTACCACCTGTAACACCATCAGCCATCATTAAAGCCCTTGAGTCTGATTTTGCAGACACAAAAGCAGGTGAAAAAAGCATATCTCAAGATGACATTCTCTTTCTGCAAATATTAAAAGGAGGCTTCCAACTAAATGAACACGGTCACCTCGAAATGCCACTTCCTTTCAAAGCACGACCTCACCTCCCAAACAATAAGGTCCTGGCTTTGGCACGACTGAAACAACTGAAAAGGAAGTTGGACAGAGATCACAAGTTCAAAGGTGACTATCTGAAGTTTATGGAGGGCATCATTAAAGATGGTGATGCAGAGAAAGTAGACAACCCTGCAGACCATGCCTCCAGAGGCCTGAACGTGACAGGTCTCATCAACTCAAATTGGCTCACCGGTCCAAGGTTTTTATGGGAGAGAGATATAGCCATAAACGAGGTGACACCTGAGCTACTGGTGGGAGATCCGGAGGTGAGGATTGTACAAGTGTTAAAGACAGAAGCTGTAAGGCAATTTGACATTCAAGAGCTTCTGTCACGGATTTCAAAATGGGCAACAGCATTTAACGTCATTGCTCGCATCCAACGGCTAGCCAAGAGAATCAAAACCACAAAACCTGTAAACGTAGAAGAAAAAAGGCAAGCTACACTGGCCCTTGTTAAACTGACACAAAAGGATGTCTTCCAAAAGGAGATGAGCATGCTTAGCGAGAAATCAGGAAAACTGCCTTGTAACCATCAACTTTATCAGCTTGACCCGTGCCTTCAAGACGGCATATTGAGAGTAGGAGGAAGACTAAGAAAAGCAGCTGTGTCGCTTGAATTAAAACAACCAGTAATACTCCCTAAAGACGGTGCTCTCAGAAACCTCATTATTAGTCATCATCACAACAAAATACAACATCAAGGCAGAGGACAAACTCTCAATGAGTTACGGAGTAATGGATTTTGGATTGTTGGTGGAAGTAAAGCTGTAGCTCAACGCATCAGACGGTGTGTACAACGTAGAAGAATTCGCGCACCACCAGAGGAACAGCGGATGGCAGACCTACCCAGTGACCGTGTTGATGCAACACCACCATTCGCTTACTGTGGTATGGACTGCTTCGGCCCCTTCCACACCAAACAGGGAAGGAAGGAGCAAAAACGGTATGGCCTGCTCTTCACGTGTCTGTGCTCCAGGGCAGTGCATATTGAAATGCTTGATATGACAACCGATGCCTTCATCAATGCCTTCATCAATGTCTTGAGATGCTTTGTAGCTATCCGTGGAGCCGTTAGACATATAAGATCTGATCAAGGCACTAATTTTGTGGGAGCAAGAAATGAGATGGCAAAGGCGCTAAAAGAATTAAATCAAGAAAGATTAGCCTCCTACCTTACAGACAAACAATGTGATTTTCAGATGAACACGCCACGCTCTAGTCACACTGGCGGGGTATGGGAATGTCAAATCAGGACGGTGAGAAGTGTACTGAGCACTGTCTTGGACCAAAGCGCTGGAAGGTTAAATGACTCTTCCCTAAGGACTTTCTTTTATGAAGCTATGTCCATTGTAAACAATCGGCCCTTAACTGTTGACAACATCAGTGATCCCACAAGTTTGGAACCTCTCACGCCAAATCATTTGATTACAATGAAGTCTTCTTTACCACTTCCCCCACCTGGCAAGTTTATCCAGGAAGATCTCTACGTCAAAAAACGGTGGAGAAGGATTCAATATCTTTCCGAACAATTCTGGCACAGGTGGAGGAAGGAATACCTTGCAAACCTTACCCTGAGGCAACGATGGCTTACACCAAGGCGCAACATGGTAGTTGGTGATGTTGTGATCATCAAAGAGGATGATGTCCCTCGCAACGAATGGAAACTTGCTAAGGTTATTGAAGCAAATCAAGATGATGACGGACTGGTGCGAAAAGTAACCGTACAGATAGGAGAACGAAAGTTAGGGAGAAAGGGAGAGCGCCTCAATAAGCCTTCCGTCGTTCAAAGAGCCGTACAGAAGTTAGTGGTTCTAGTTGAAGGCAACTAGGGAGAAAGCATCAGATGCTGTAAGTTAAGGTGTCAAATATTCAATCTAGAATAGGTCAATTTTTTGGAATATGTAAATTCCATTGTTTGTTTGAATGACATTAAATTTGTCTCGTTTAAGGACACATCAGAACAAGGGTGAAATTACTGTTGATTATTTTCAAGGGTGTAAAGTATTTTTTCATTTACAAATGTTACTCCAACAGTAATTTGGTGGGAGTGTAACTGGCGCCAAAGACTGAGTTGTTGGTTGCCATGACAGCAAAAAAAAATAATTTATTTTAGGCTTGTTGTTTTGCTAAAGTATTTCATATTTTTAGTGAACTTTCATATTTGTTTTTCCTTAAATCCTCTGAATATGTTATTCGGAATGTTTGTTAAAAATCACTTCCGGGTCAAGTGCTGTGTATAGCGAGGAATGAGAGAAAGATCGAGAAGACAACGGGAGACGGAGAGAGAGAGTCAGAGAACTACGATACCGTGTGATCTACGTGATTTATCGTTATTTGATCTACTTTCGGTTTACCAAGGTGCACACGGTATGTCATTTTGTGTTATTTATTTAATGTCCTGTTCAAGATATTATAATTTTGATTGTTGTTCGAAATGTGTTTTAGTTTTCACGGTGTTCCATGAATAAACGTTTTGGACATCAGTACGAGGCGTCATCCTTGACCGGGGTAGATACATTTTGGATGAGAAATAGAATCTCTAGGGAGTTTTGCTTATACAGAGAATATTGAAATTCTGTTAGCTGAGTACCGCTCAGAACTAAGGGGAGAGAGAATCCCAAATTTGCAAGTAGCTTGTGTCGAGGCAATCTATATGCAGATGCACACCGTGAGCTACTAGAGCATAATGAAAGGCTAAAAGTGTTCGCACAGGTATGAAAATAAATAAATAAACAGATAAGAATGAGGCTAGATAAGCAAGGCCCTCGAAAGGAGGAGGCTAATCTGCAAAAAAACACTTGACGCCAGACGCTGGCAGTGGCAAAAGCACTTTCCAAGGGGTCACGAGAGGATCAGCGGGCACGTACACGGCTATGAGATGAGTGATGAATAGCGAGTGCACATGCGGTGACTCCCACAGGAGAGGAAGCCGCACGAGGGGCTCCAATGTGATTTCACCCCCCCCCCCCCCCTTAGTGAACATTAAAAATGAAAATTAGGATAATCAGAGAGCCAATCAGTCATTGATGTGGACTTCGAGCAATTTCACTCATATAAAGTGCAATAATCACTTCCGGCGCATCATCAACCGCTAACAGAAATGAATAACGCTATTGCTAACACGGCACTAAATGTAACGCAGCACTCTAGAGAAAGGTACATTTAATAATTTTTTTTGGTTCGTTTTTTTTTTCTTACACCAGTAAGAAAAAAAAAAATCCAACTATCTATCTATATATATATTGCGCGTCGTCCCGCACGCGGTCTGTCCTTCCGTCTGTCCCTTTTCAAAACGTACCTACTTCACCGCGCCGCTGCGCGCCGCCACTGCGCCGCTCAGGCAGTGGCTCACTACGATCGCGCGGGCATCTTAGCGAAAAAATGTTGTCTACCCACAAGCATTGCAATGAAATTGTTAGTTATTGAGTAGAGCTAAACATCTCTTTATTTTCGCGATAAGCAATGAAGATGAACAAAAAGTTGAACCAAGCAACAACACTTTTGTGGGCTGAAGGCCCACCTTACCAGCCTTCCGCAGGAACTAGCTGATGAGCCGTATTCTCATAATACTACTAACTACATTTTCGTGATTTTTGTTTTTCCCCCCGGTATCTTCCTGGTGCCCGTGTGTCCACTTACCTGCTTGCCATGCACTAAAACACTAGTAATACTGGGAGCAAGGCTGTCCACCAGCTTAGTTAACAGACTGGCGGCAAGACGGACAACGGACCTAGTGGACGAAAAGACACTGGACGTCAGACAAAACAACACCACATCAAATTTGTCTTCAATTGACGTCTTATTTAAAAAAACATAACGGGTGAATGAATGGCACAGTCAGCCAGCCTTCTCCAATTATTCATGTAAAGCAGATCACTTATCCTCCATATTTTAATGTTCACTCATTGCATTTGTTAAATTGGCCGTCAGAGTGCCTGCCTCTGAGGGTAAAATGCTGCGCACGTTGCCATAGGCAACCAGTGGAGCCGAAGCCATCCTCACAGAAGAAATCAAATCATTTCAATAATAAGCCAAAATGAATGATGAAAGTGCGTGTGTGCGTGTGTGGAGGTATTCAGCACGGGAACACAAAAAGCGCACAGATGAATGAAAAGCAACTGAGCCGCGGCATTTATGAGGCATGATGTGGTGTCAATCCGCTGACACTTTGTTGGCCAACCTATTTCAAGCTCCACTTGCTAGCCGATGTTAGGGAAATGAGAAAGTAAATTGAACCCGAAGCACTGATACCATTTCCAAGCGGGGCTGTAGGGAGGGGGGTGGGGGGGGCAGCTTGAGGCTTTCTCCTGTCCTCCTCTCTTTGGCATAATCTCACTGCTGTGTGCGCAAATACGCCTTCAGCCAATTAATACAAACGGTATACAGAGGAAAGTTGTCGTTGCTGTCAGTCAGACTACAACACACGGACACACAAACATGCACGCACAGCCACACGTCGATGCACACTTCTACAGGGTTTGATCTGCGATGAGTCAGGTAAGTAGGATTTAGAAATTAATTTAATATGATGTACAGCGGAACCTCTAAAGAGGAACGCAGGTCATGCACACATGATAGGATTTGGACATGTTGCACACAGGAAATTAGAAGGAGATATGAAATCAAGCAATGAAAGGATGAGAATAAAGAGATAGTGGCGCAATTTGACCTGACTGTTCCCCACACACACAAAAAATAACTGTTAGGGCCCTCCATGAGCAGAGTTTGGTCCGAATTGCTTGCAGTAGATCGTTTTTTTTTTTTTCCCAGTGAGGGTGAGTCTCTGCCAAGGCTTCCCTTTGTCACTGATTCTATTCATAACCTTTATGGACAGGATTTCTCGGTACTGTTGAGGCATTGAAGGGGTACATTTTGTTGACCTCCGTATTGCATCTCTGCTTTTTTCAGATGATGTGGTTTTGTTGGCTTCATCAAGCCACGATCTGCAGCTCTCACTGGAGAGGAAATTGGAATTAAAATCAGCACCTACTCAGATGGAGTGCCCACTCCAGTTCGGAGATGAGATGTTGCCGCGAATGCGGGAGGAGTTAATTTATCTTGGGATCTTGATCATAAGCAAGGGCAGGGAATGGATTGGAGAATCGGTGGGGGGGTCTGCAGAGATGCGGACTTTGTGAGAGTCTATTGTGGCGAAGAAGAAGCTGAAGTGAAGGCAAAGCTCTCATTTTAACGGTCGATAACGTTCCCACCCTGATGTATGGTCACCAGCTGAAGGGCACAACCCGAAGAATGATTTCTTCCACAGGGTGGTCTCCGCTAAAGATAGGATGAGAAGCTCGGTGAGGTGTTTCCAAGCATGTGCCATCGGAAGGAGGTCACGGGCACGAATCAGGAGACTCTGTAAGGACTGTGTCTCATGACTCCGGGAGAGCTGAACAAATTGGCGGAAGGTGACTACACCCTGAACTGGTCGCCAGTCAGTTGGAGGACACATAAAGAGACAAACCATTCACACTGTCACATAATCATGCTGGAGCCTATCCCAACAACCATTCACACTCAACATGAAGATTTTATAACGAAATAACGAAAAATCATTTTGACTGCAGAGGTTCCCCTGTACATGTTCCAAAAGGCTTCTCTTAATTTAAAAAAAAAAAACCGTCGTTGGGGTCTACAGCCAACAGGGGCTGCCGCTCAGTGATGGTTAATGAGGTGAAAGCAAGCGAACAACTGAGCGAGCTAGCATGCTAGCAATCGAACAACTCAGCGAGCTAGCATGCTAGCAAGCGAACAACTGAGCGAGCTAGCATGCTAGCAAGCTCACCCGGCCCAAACTCACATAAAGTAGGCATGACTTGTATTCTCGCAACATGGCGAATTCATCTCAACGGCTGTTTTGAACCTAGCCTTTTAGCCCGGCGGTAAGCAAGCCGCTAACGGCTAACATGCAGAGTCCGCATTTCCTGGCGGGACCCGTTACCTGCTTGCCCTTCACGAGTATGGAGGTAATGTGCGGCGCGATAGAGCTGGCCAACTTCTTGGTGATGGCGGCGGCATCGCGCACCGCCAGCCTGCGCTTCGTTAAACACAACAACCCGTTAAATGTGCGTGCGTGTGTGCGTGCGAATGCGGGTGTGTGAAGGTGTGCTTGTCTGCGCATGGGCGTGTAATCATCAGACCAAAGTTTTCGGCTGCCGGCTTGTCGGTAGATCCTCTCCAGCTCTTCCATCAGGTTCTCTGCAAGTTTGACAGCAAGCCGGGAGGGAAAAAAATAATGCATTGAATTTTTTACAGCAATTCAATTGTCAACCAAGATAGCATTTCGCAGCCAGAGCAACAACGCAACCAGCGGTCACAAGATTGACTAGCAATGTTCAAACTTTGTTTTTTGTTTTTTCAAGCCCCTCCTCTTCTCGGTATTTTGTCTTGTAATATTACCAAAAAAAAAAATTCCATCAAAATATACACATTTTTAACTTTAAAAATGCAATTTTATTCTCTGAAGAATTATTTTGGAATGAAGATCTTGAAAAAAACACAACTCTATTCAGTTAAAAATTTTAACTGAATAGAGTTAAAATAAATTTTAACTCTATTTTATTTTAACTCTATCCAGAGTTAAAAAAATATTTTAACTTAAAATATTTTTTAAAAACTCAAAAATATGTTTTTTTTCATCATGGAAAAAACATTTTGTGTGAAAAATATTTTTTTTCTTTAGGATAATTATGATTTTTTTTTTTACCTTATGTTTTTTTTACCCAAAAATAATCACAGATATTGTACTGGATCACATTAGATTACTGCATACTCATACATGATGCACCAAAAAAAACCAACTCATAATAATTACCAAAAATAACAATAACAGTATTTTTTGCTCCTGGAATTCAACAAGCTGAAGGCATCTCACCATCCTTGGTGAGGAACTGCGATCCTTCCCTCCTCAACAGGATTCCGGCAAGTTGAGCCTGGCTAGCCAAGCAATCGCAATCCTGGATGATGGGAAAAAAAAAACACAAGATGCAGTTCATCCATTTTGTGTACACAAGGATACAGAAAGACCCTCCGCATTTTTTACCCACTCGTGAAAAGCCGCCATGAAATTGTAATGAGGTGACTCGTCTTCTCGCATGGCGATAACAGATAATAGCGCGTATCGCCTTATTTCCATGGGAATTAAATGAGGAATATGCATGAAATGAAGAAGATAAACAAGGCGTCCTCACGCATGACGACAACGAGGTCGCTCGCTCTCAACTATTCACCTGCTTCCACTTTCACAGGACACTTCATTAGGGACTGTTACACAGTATATAACACAATCTATTATGCCGTCACAAAGATACCCAGTGGACCCAACTTTGACATTGTTAGAGGTAAAAACTGACATGAGCACTCATACTCCCCCCCCCCATTTTAATTGAGTCACTCTTCAAAAACTGCCTTAGCTAGAAATATACCTGGCAAATCCTTTGTTGTTGAAAAACAGTATCGTTTGAGACCTACAGTACACCATTATCCAACATCTACATATCCATCCATTATGCGAACCGCTATATTTTATTCTTAGCAATGCATAATTATCATTTCAGTTGAGAGGAACCCCTGCTTATGATTTTTTTCCCTCCTCAAAAATATATTTTTAAAAAAGGTGTTGGAAGCTATATTCATATTACACTTTAATAGGAATTTGCATCCTTTTTTGAAGCTATACAACTTCATGATTTTACAAAATATATTTCTTGAAAAAATAAGAAATTTCTTTTTTTGAAATTGTAATATCTATTTTTTTCTCCAAAAAATAAACAGCATTGTACTGCCGAAATGTTTTTGTCTATGCTTAAAAAATGAAAAAAATGCATCTATTTTTGTAAAATTAATACATTTCCCCCCCAAAAAAACAGTTTTGTTGGTATAATATTACCACATATAATTGCGAACTAAATCTAATTCTGAAAAGAGTCTTAACCCTGGAAAATATAATATGACGTGCAATATTACAAGTGGACTTTTCTAAAAGCAAATATACATTCATTCATTCATCTTCCGTACCGCTTGATCCTCACTAGGGTCGCGGGGGGTGCTGGAGCCCATCCCAGCCGTCTCCGGGCAGTAGGCGGGGGACACCCTGAATCGGTTGCCAGCCAATCGCAGGGCACACAGAGACGAACAACCATCCACGCTCACACTCACACCTAGGGACAATTTAGAGTGTTCAATCAGCCTGCCACGCATGTTTTTGGAATGTGGGAGGAAACCGGAGCACCCGGAGAAAACCCACACAGGCCCGGGGAGAACATGCAAACTCCACACAGGGAGGCCGGAGCTGGAATCGAACCCGGTACCTCTGCACTGTGAAGCCGACGCGCTAACCACTGGACTACCGGGCCGCCCAAAGCAAATACTATGCGCTTATTATTTCAGATGCAAGATATTGCTGTGCAAGGTGAGTGGGGAAAAAGCTGCATTGTCAGTGGACAAATATACTAAAGCAAACGACCACAATCAGCATGCATATCTACTTAAGACTTCAATGTGAAGCGGAATGTGGGAAGAAACACAGTATTTTGAAAGTGCCATTTCTCTTCCCTAATCACACGTATGACCCCACTTGGGTGGCTTAATGTTAGTTGAGCTTGTGCGGGTACCGCCAGCGGAGTCTTGACTCACGTGGAACTTCTGGAGGATCTCGTCGGTGGGCTTATGGAGCCATTCATCCACGCTGATCTCGGGCTGCTGCTCTAAGTCAGAGGCGTTAGGTGTGCTCGTCTGTCGCTTGACTTTGGAGTGTTTGGGAAGTTCCAGCTCCTCGAAGCTCTTGAACTCTGGGATCCTTTTTTTGTTTTGTTTGCCAGAAAAAAAATTGTAGATGTACCTCAGGTGTGCCTAATAAAGTGGTCAGCGAAGGCACGGTGCGAGTCACGGTTCTTACTCGGCCTCGTTGACACGCAGGAAGTCCAATTGCTCCACCACAGCGCCGGAGATCAGCGTCTGGGTATCACATGCTTGACATCGGCATCGTCATTGTCATCAATCTCAATTTCAAAATCATAGTTTCCTTCAGAGGGTCGTTATGATTCTCAACCCAAATAAATAGATTATTGTCTCATCTTACACATACACAACAAAGTGATGATTTTGGAATTAGTGGCCAGTAAAAATTGTTTGTTCCAATATTTTAAAATGGGGGACTGGTAACAACAACAACAACAACAAAAGATAAAAATAACTCGTTTTAAAAATTGAAGACAATTTATAATTTACGGGTTTCAGCACAAAACATGAAGTCAAAGCGCATTATTTGTTTTCGCGGGCCACATCGAATGATGCGGTGGGCCAGATGAGGTCGCCTGTGTCATATTAAAAAGTTTTCATCTTAAAAAAATAAAATAAAATACAATATCTGGTATTTTAGGGCTTCCCCAATTCAAATAAATAAATACAAATTTGGCTATATTTTTGCTTTTTCATAATTTTACCCTAAAAATATATTGTTTTTATTATTCCCAGAAGATGATGACTTTTCTTCAAACTTAATTTACATTTCTACCTTTAAATGAATTTTTATTTTTTTTTAAATGCACAATTTTTTTTAAATAAAAATGACAATCGTAAAACTATTACTTGTTTTACAAAAATAAATACAAAAATGTTTACTCTGAAATAAATTTTGCTTGAAAATCCCAAAAACTTTTTGGGGCAAAACTATATTCATTAAATATAGATAACTTACCGATCGATCTAGAAAGAGACAGAGCAAGAGAGAGAGAGAGACAGATTTTTTTCCCAAATCTTGACAATTGACTGCTTTAAGCTTTTACCAAATTCAAAGCACATTTAATACAATAAAATAATGAAAAAAATCTCCTAACTTCATGACTTTTTATCTCAAACGTGATCTTGTCACATTGTACTTTTTTTCTCCTTGCGAATAGTCATCTTTTTACCTGAAAAAACAATTATCCTCATCTTCATCGCATGCTTGAAAAGACGCCCAAACCTGAAGTCTGTCCACGTGAACTTTCACCCCTCCGATGTGGCCCTTCTTGAAGGACGCCAGCATGTCCAACACCGGGTTGAAGCGACTTCCCCTGTACACATGAGTCCAATCAAAAAGCTGTCATGGCATTGCCACAATCAACAATCAATCGATCAGTCATCCTGCAATCACCAATGCAGACAATCTGTCTTTTCTAAAAGTTGGAATTTGGCTTTAATATTCCATAGGGAAAATGTTTGAAAATTTCATTCAGATATAAAAAAAAATGCAAAAGAAGCCCCTGTAGGAGATGATGATGATGATGATGATGATGAAGTAAAATGATATTTTACTTGATGTTGTCCTCGTGGATGAGGACCAAGAAGAGAGGTCGTCCTTGCATCTTCCAACACTGCTTGATGAACTGAAGGGCGTTCTGCAAAAATGGAATAACATTTGGAAAAACATTTCGATATTTTCCTACAAAGAGGGAGCAAGCAATAGTTTTTAAACCACAAAATCTTCATTCAGGTCACACCTTTTTTGTTTTGTTTTTCTCTTGGAATACAAGACTCAAAATATTACACAAGTATAGTACTTGCGTAATATTTTGATTTTTTTTTTTTTAGTTGATAATATTTGTCCTGATTCTGAAAATAGTTTTGTTGGTGAAAAAATATGGCTTTATTGCAGGCTTTGTTTTCTTGAGAATATACAACTTTTTATGTCTGAATTAATAACAATAATAATACTATTAATATGTATTGCTTTTTTATTTTTTTTTAAATGACTCCCAAATATTACAACCCATTTCTAAGAAAAAATTATTTTAAATCTTTTTTTCTGGAAAAATTTGTTTCCTGAAAAATATAGCACTCTTGATTTAAAAAAAAACATTTCTTCCGTAACCGTATGCCTCTAACACATTTCAAACTTGATTTCTGTAATATTCAGACAGTTTTTGTTCCTATACATTATATACATACTGTATGTGTAAGATTGCTTTTTGTTCTTAACAATTCTACAACTTTTTTCCTCAAAAATGACAAACCTTATGTAATAATGTCATAATATCTTCCCAAAAATGTGATCTTATTTCTCAAAAATATTGTACAGTTTTATTTTTGTAAAAAAACACTATTCACATTTTTAAAAACTTTCTTAAAAGTAAACAATTTTAAAAAATAGTTATTCCTTTTATCTACAGAAGACAACAGGATTGTTTTCTTTAAATGTTAAGTAAGATTCACAGAACGAAGATTTGGAGTAATGTCAGAAAATATCCGAGAACTAAAAAATGAAGAACATCTAATCCAGCGCATTTTTTTTTCTCGTCAGCATTCCTACCATGAGCTGCTAATGATTGATACGTTTCTCTCTCGGGTCATTTGACAATTTGATGTGCGCCTTTATAACGACTCATTTGCACACTGCGTTATTTTTATTCCTGGGGCGATCGTAACAGTTTCATGGCCAGTCCGTCGTTTAAATAAAGGTTTAAGACCAGTTAGCACACTGTAAACCTTTCACATTTTTTTTTACCATTTTGACCTTCTATCGGAGCGTGGAGAAGGTCACAGATGTCGGCTTTGTCGGAATACGCTGGCGACGGGTGGCCATTATATTCTCAACCACGTGCATGCGTACCTTAATGTCGTCAATCAGCAGCATGACGTCTTGAGAAAGGTAAAAGTCGCTCAGATCAAAGACAATCGGGTAGCACACCACCGTCTTCCCGAGGATACGGTAAATCTGCAGGGCACACACGCGCACAATGAGATGGACGCTCACAAGGAATCACGTATACACAACTGTGGCCGGTGTATAAAACCAGCCATTAATGTCACAAAAGCATGGGATAACAAATTCACAGCCACGCACAGATTGAACCCAAGGCCGGATTTACCTTCTGTGCGTATGCGCGTACACACGCGCAAATTCAGAGACGCAAAGTAATGAGGATCATGCCCTCTTGCAGCCATTCGGAGGCAGACAAACGTGTGCTCGTAACGTGTAACATTCATTCATTCATCTTCCGTACCGCTTGATCCTCACTAGGGTCGCGGGGGGGGGCTGGAGCCTATCCCAGCTGTCTCCGGGCAGTAGGCGGGGGACACCCTGAATCGGTTGCCAGCCAATCACAGGGCACACAGAGACGAACAACCATTCGCACTCTAACTCACACCTAGGGACAATTTAGAGTGTTCAATCAGCCTGCCACGCATATTTTTGGAATGTGGGAGGAAACCGGAGCACCCGGAGAAAACCCACGCAGGCCCGGGGAGAACATGCAAACTCCACACAGGGAGGCCGGAGTTGGAATCGAACCCGGTACCTCTGCACTGTGAAGCCGACGTGCTAACCACTGGACTACCGGGCCGCCACAACGTGTAACATGCAATAGAGAATATGCATACAAAGTGTAAGTCCAAGTGTCTTAAAACGTTAAACCAAAGGTGTTCCTGCATGTAAAACTCAAAGAAAACTCCAAAATTATTGGCTCCCATGGTGAAGATGTTTTCTTTCGCTTCTAATAAATGATTTTTTGGACAAAACAGGAACAAAATGAATTAATTTTTTTTTAAAAAGGAAAATCTCAGTTTTATTTCAATTGATTTTTTTCAGTGGAGGTTGGGGGGGGGGGGACACATTAAATATTTCTTTTTCTCAACTCATCCCTGGTGTAAATATTTTGTAAAAGCCCCTTTTGCCAACAAAACAGCACCTCCTCTTTTTCAATAATGTTTCACAAGATGGAAGAATACAAGAAGAGGGATCTTCGCCCATTGCCCTTTTGGAAAATCTCTCAAAATCATCCAGTGGGCTGGGTCTACTCAACAGCTTCTCAGTGGGGTTGAGGTCTGGGGAATGAACTGGCAATGGGAGCACCTTGATTCTATGTCTGGTGAACCATTTCTGCAATTTTCAGTCGGAGAGTTATGCTTCTGCAACAAATAACTGCAATTTATTTGAAGGCTTTTAACACATCGTACCTACGAATAGGACTGGAAAAAAAAGGAAAAATACAACTTTACTTTTTTAATACAGCATTCATTCATTCATTCATTCATCTTCCGAGCCGCTTGATCCTCACTAGGGTGGCGGGGGCTGCTGGAGCCTATCCCAGCTATCTTTGGGCAGTAGGCGGGGGACACCCTGAATCGGTTGCCAGCCAATCTCAGGGCACACATAGACGAACAACCATCCACGCTCACACTCACACTTAGGGACAATTTAGAGTGTTCAATCAGCCTGCCATGCATATTTTTGGAATGTGGGAGGAAACCGGAGCACCCGGAGAAAACCCACGCAGGCCCGGGGGGGAACATGCAAGCTCCACACAGGGAGGCCGGAGCTGGAATCGAACCCGGTACCTCTGCACTGTGAAGCCAACGTGCTAATCACTGGACTACCGGGCCGCCCTTAATACAGCATTCCAAATTATTTATCAAAAGTTCGCATCCTTAATGCAAAAACATTTTTTTCACCTTTTTTTTTTACAAAAAAAGGCGATTAATAAAAAAACATGCTCACTTTAAGTACCCAAAACAAAACAAAAAAAACCCCAAAATTTTATTTATATATTAATTCCAATTTACTTTGATAGATTATAAATCTCTTAGAATATACATTTTGTTTTATTTTCATCCACACATGCACCCGTCCATCGAAGAGATCACTCCAAGGTCAATACTTTTGAGCGAACAGATTTTATGCTACCTTCATGGGAGTGTTTGTAATTTGAAAGGAGGGTTTAAAAAAAAAAAAAAAAGTTTGTCGACACTAAATGAATTCAACGTGCACCAAAGTTGACCCTGGGAAATGAATTATTGGACTCCCTCAGCTGCAGCTTCCGAGCGCTCGTCGACGCTGCGGCGTGTGGGAGGGAGCCGCGAACTTACAAGTGAGCATGTGTTAGCACGTGTTCACCTTTGAGGTCCCGATGCAGCCCACGGGTCGATCCGGACGCCCACTCAGGCCCAGCTTGTTATTGACGGCCAGGAAGCGGTACGCCTGTAGGAAGATAGTAAGCCCGCATTAATAAACACAAGTGGTGGTAAGGGCAAGTCATTCGGGCTCCAGCTGTGATCGTCCCCATTGTTGCAGAAATTACCTTCGCGTAGCAGCGCGCCCACCCACCGGCATTGTTATTATCTTTAGTGTTTATGAGATGTGGCGCTAATGAAAAGGTGCCCGACACGCCACTAGCAGCGTCCTTAGGGGACCCCCCACGGGGCTGAAAGAGAAGCAACAGCAACGGCAAGAAGGCACTATTGATACGTAACAGGCAATGCATTGAAAAGAGACGGAAACTCGGCCACCACCATTGTGTGTGTTTTTATCGCCATCGTTCTTGGCTGGCATTGCATTTCTTGGTGGGGGGGGGGAATGTTGCTCGAGAGCCACAAGACACCAAAGGAAAAAAAACCCTTTCAAGGGGAGAAGTAAAATTGTTGCAGTTTTTTCGAACTAAAAATGACAATTTCATCAAGAAATGCGTACTACACAGGTTGTTCTTTTTTTTGTGGGTTTGATTCTTGAAAGTGGCCCAGATATTCCTTCACTTCCTGGAATGTTTGTTTCGAAATTCAGTCTTTCTTAAAAACATTTTGTCCTCATGATTATCCCCCAACGAGGAAAAAAAAAAACTATATGAATATTATCGGCAGAAATAAAGGCCCCAAACAAAAATTTTGCTTCGGAGCCCAAAGTAAGCACAGGCCAGCTCTGGCACTCAACACACGTTTGAGACAAATATAACCCCTCGACAAAGTGCAAAAGGTGCCGGCCTTCTCCTTTAAAGTGATTCCGAAGCATTTAAAGATGCCGTCGAGCTGAGCAAAGTGAAACGTGTCCACTCGGCTGCTAAAAAGCTTCTTTTGTATCCTCGGCTGTCTGAATGCACCAATATTGGAAGATGCAAAGAGAATTGAGTTGGACATTGATTCCCGGTGCCCCCCCCCTCCCTCCACCTCCACCATCTTCAGTTTAGAGGTGTGAAATCCTCATCTGCTATGTGAACAGAATACATCATCGGAGCAGCTTCCTTGCCCTTGAGATCCACTTGGAATGTGACATTTAAAGGGTAGGGTGATTATTATTATTATTACCGGTATTCTTGAATTGAAATGTTCTCCCAAGTGTGTTTTTTTTATCTTGATACAAATGTAAAGTTCATGTTTTCTTTTTTGGAAACATTAGATACTGTCGTTTAAAAGGCCTTTATCAGAGGCTAACGCTTATCTGTGTATGGCACAAAGCTGCAGCCCTGCTTGCATTCTGGTGTTGACATGATGGGGCTTCTTTGTTTGATGATCTTAAACATTAAAGTGGGGAAACAATTTTTTTTTTTGTGGGGAAACAATTTTTTTTTTAATGCGGAAAGAGCTAATTCTAATTCGGCAAGCCTCCTCGCTGCCCATCTTTAAAGCCCTCCTCAAAACTCACTTGTATTCTTTGGCGTTCGACTCAGCATGACTTAGATTTGCTCTTGATTTTACTGTTTGGTGCTTTCTACCGCCTTTATTACCGATTCGTCTTACTGTTTATTGTGTATGTTAAATCGCTGCATGTACAGCACTTTGTATGCAGCGATGGCTGTTTGAAAGTGCTCTAGAAATACTCTTGACTTGACTTGACTAATACCTTTTTTGCAGCACTGTACTTAGGTAGTGGATATAAAAAGTCTCCACACCCTTGTTCAAATGACATATTTTCTAAATGAAATCGACGTGCATTATTTCCAAACTTTTTCCACCGCTGTGACCTCGGAAAATCAACTGAGATTATGTGGTTGCATAAGTGTGCACACCCTCTTATAAACGGACACGAGACTGCGTTCAGAATCAGCCAATCACATTCAAACTCATGTCAAATTCCACACTTGATGGGTGGCCAGCCACTCCAATAACGCGACTGCAGAGACAAGAAAGCTTTGTTTTAAGATACAACACGATGGACAGCCGGCCCTTCACTCTCCCGGGAGTGCAGTTCACCAAGTCAGTCAAAAGGTGGTACTGTGCTCCTCCCGTGCAACATCTCTGCAAACACAGTGGCTAAAAGGTTGTTCCAATTAAAATAAAACACACTCTTAAGTAAAGAGCAGGACAATGTATTCACCACAAGGAAAAAAAGACGGCTGTTCGTTGAGGATGGAGCAGAATTGCACACATACACACACACACACACGCTATGGTGAACAACCTCTGCACCCGACTCGGCTCCCATGTGGAGAATGCCAATGAGGCAGCTGGTCTGCACGGATTTTAATTCACATGAGTGCATGACATCACAAGTGTTTCCTTGCTTGTGTGAAGCACATCGAGTTGCCTCGTGGAACATATGGGCTACATAACTAAAGATGCCTCATTATAGCTGCGTATTTTCCTATAAAAGGAGCAAAACCTTGCAGACAACTTGATCAAAGTTGAATACTTGATGACCCGTATGTAGCGTGAAACATTTCTGCAGTCGAAAATTGGGTCTGCACAAGGTCCTTTTATGTTTGAAAAAGTTGTAAATCTAGATCGAGAAATCATTAGTCAAGTCAAGTCAAGAGTATTTCTAGAGCACTTTCAAACAGCCATCGGTGCATACAAAGTGCTGTAAATGGAGCGATTTAACATACACAATAAACAGTAAGACGAATCGGTAATAAAGGCGGTAGAAAGCACCAAGCAGTAAAATCAAGAACAAATCTAAGTCATGCTGAGTCGAACGCCAAAGAATACAAGTGAGTTTTGAGGAGGGCTTTAAAGATGGGCAGCGAGGAGGCTTGCCGAATGTTCAGTGGGAGGTCATTCCAGAGAGAGGGACCAGCAACAGAAAAGGCTCGATCCCCTCTGAGCCTCAGTTTAGTTCTTGGTACTTCTAACAAAGACTGGTCCACAGACCTGAGGCGCCGGGCAGGTGTGTAAGGGCGGATGAGCTCAGAGAGGTAAAGTGGCGCGAGATTATTCAGAGATTTGAAAACAAAGAAAGAGGATCTTGAAAATAACTCTAAAATGAATGGGGAGCCAGTGAAGGGATGCCAGAGTAGGAGTTCTATGCTCCCTCTTACGAGTACCAGTCATGCCAGAGTCATCTACAATCATATTAATAATAATCACCCAACAACTTCATTATGTTGAGTGAAAAATTCAGAATGCCCGAGTAACTTTGGGAAACGAGTCGCCACCGAGGCCGGAAAAGTTCACGTCAAGTAAAAGTAGATGACGCTGGATGCTCTACGCCAGGCATGTCCAAAGTCCGGCCCGGGGGCCAAATCCGGCCCGCGGTCGAATTTCATCCGGCCCTCGGCCCCTGTCATAAAATCAGTGCCGTCTGGCCCGCAGTTTGGGCGCAATGCAACACGTGTTGCATTGACTGAGGTCTCGTAGACTGGTGAGTGATGTTTCATAGAGTACTGCTTCCCTCTAGTGGGTAAATGAGTAATAGCATTCACTAAATGAGTAATAGCATTTAGACACTAGAGGGCATCACTCCGTGTTTATATTGACCGATATGTCATATTTCAAATGATCCTTGCAGTTGTGGATATGTGTATTGCTTGTTCATTTCCCTGTTGTTCGAGTCAAAGGTTTTGTGACTATTGAAAAGTCATGGTGACACATTTTATGTTTCAAATCAATCAATTTGCACTCAGGAGACTTCTGTTTAAGAAAAAGTCAAGTGAATAAGCAGTTGCATGTGATATACCTGTTTCAAATGAACCAAAAGAAATTCTTAAGATTGTTGAAATTAAAATAAAAATGGAAATGTGAAACAGACTGGCTTACTAAAATTTGTTGAACAATATTGTTGTTCAATGTAAAGAATGTCAGCCAAGGTCAGCCCCCCGACATTTTACCACATGAAATCTGGCCCCCTTGGCAAAAAGTTTGGACACCCCTGGTTTAGGGGTTGTTCCCCTCAGTGCGCTATGTGCTCCTGTGTGTTCCACTGTGTGATTCACAGTCTGCTCCACACAAGCGCACACAGTGTGCTTGCGCGGTCGGCTTTCAAGCGCTCTGAAGGATTACACAAGCGGGCATGCCGAAGCTCAGGAAAAGTCCATTAAGCGGCAGGCAGAAAATCGAAAAGTGTCTTTACAGTTATCCACTCTACAAAGTGCTCTTTTAATTTGTAGTCTGTACTAAATCCCGCCGCTTGCTCCGCGATTCCCGCTCTGACCCCCGGGCGGGTAAACAACGCGCAGAGTGAATTTTGCTCTCAAAGGCGTTGAAGGATGCAGAAGATATGTGACAAAGTGGCAACGACGGCCGCCGCGGTTTTCTCGTAATGCTTTTCTTCATCACCATCATCATCATCGCCGGATCATGAACTTTACTTTCTGCTGAATGATCTCTGAACTCTTTGCCTCCTAAGAAGGACTCCAAGTGATTATTGATCATACGCCACAGAAGATGCATCCAAATGCAGCCTTCTTCATACCAAGTGTATACTGCAACAATGCAAGCTCACACACACACACACACACACACACACACGCACACACACACACACACACACACACACACACACACACTCAACATCGGTAACAAAATGGTCGATGGGAGCAGCAGGCAAAGCATCGACTGTGGCTGACAAGTAAACATTCTGATTGGCTGTTAGCTAGCAGATCGCTACATGTGATGATATGACATCATTGTTCACAAAGAGCTCATAAATTAAGTTGTTTTTGTTGCTTTTTACTTTTTATTTGTTCTTGCTTGCATTGTAAGTGTGTTGGGCAAGGTCCTGCATGTGTGCATTTCATTTCATGAAACCCTGAGTGCGGATCGTATGATAAACAAAGACTTCTCAGCCATGTGCGCTGTGAGTTGAAAGGTTGCAGGTGTGCAAAGGTGAGTGTTTGTCATCTGCGCTGGAGTGTTGCCGGGCTCACGTAACCTATTTTTACCTAAGATGAGCATCCAAGTACGACTTTCTTTCGGGACAAATGACGGCGGTTGATCCGGGCCATTATGTTGATCAATTGTGGATAAGTACGGTAGCGCTGAGAGGATCAATGGCATGGAGCTGACAGCATGTCTTTGATGAATGTGACAATCAAGATGAGGAAATGGCTGCTGACATGCAATCTGACTGATTGCAACATTGATTAGCTCTGCGGCGGTGTCGATGCTATTTTTTTTTGGGGAGGGGGGCTCTTGCAATTACCGTAAACACAAAGCAAAGGGGGTGTAGCTTAGCAATGTAAACTTGCTAGTGCCACTTGATCTCAGAAGGCAATCACGTACACGGTGTTTACGACTCCACGACTTGTTTAGAAGTGAATGAAACCCGCTCGTAACAACCCAACGCAAAAATGACTTTTAATCAAACGATGATTAATAGGCCAGCCGTTTACTGTTGGCTTTTTGTTCCTAAGTAAGCAAAAACGTCATCATACACGAGACGTTTGGTCAAGATGTGACCTTGTTGACTTTAAGGTCCTTGCAAACTTTTAATGGCTCTAGTCATGACACAAAGCCGAGCAAATTCCATGTTGCTCAGGCTGAATTCTCAAGTTTGATGCAAAGATTCCATGAAATCTCATGTCATTATCTCTCAAATCCGCTGCTTTCAGGAATAAGTCGGTATGCGTGTGTGTGAGAATGCATTACCTTGACCAACTCCTTTTGAGGCCAGATTTGGATGGGCTCCACCTGCTGCGGTGTCTGCGTCTGAATACCGTACGTGTTCAGAAACACTTGCAGTCTAAACACAAATTAAAAAAATAAAGGATATGTACCATATGTCTTCTTCCATAAAATCCTCGCTTAAAATTGTTTTTGTACTTTGTTCCTCTACTGTCGCACTTAAACTAAACAGAGTGTGATCACAAATGTACAATCGCGACAACAAACAGGACGACCGGAAGAAAAGTCAAATGCACAATGTACCTCTGGCTCTCAGCGATCAGGGAAACATGGACCACAACATCATTCTCTATGGGGCCCTGTGAGAGAGAGAGACACACACACACACACAAAATGTGAGGTTCATGTCAACATTAAATGAATCAGCAGCGACTCAGCATGACTTAGATTTGTTCTTGATTTTACTGCTTGGTGCTTTCTACCGCCTTTATTGCCGATTCGTCTTACTGTTTATTGTGCATGCTAAATCGCTCCATGTACAGCACTTTGTATGCAGCCATTGCTGTTTGAAAGTGCTCTATAAATACTGTTGACTTGACTTGATCATTGAGAGCTAGGTAGTTTGTAGTTTAGGCCGGAGGAAAGGTGGGTGCGTAGGAAGATTCGGTAGAAAGGCAGAAAGGTAAATAGGGCGGCCCGGTGATCCAGAGGTTTGCACATCGACCTCACAGTGCAGTCGAGGGTTCAATCCCGGCTCCGGGTGGGTTTTCTCCGGGTACTCCGGTTTCCTCCCACATTCCAAAAAAGCATAGCAGGATGAGTGAACACTCTAAATCAGGCATGTCCAAAGTCCGGCCCGGGGGTCAAATCCGGCCCGTGCTCAAATTTCATCCGGCCCTCGGCCCCTGTCATAAAATCAGTGCCGTCTGGCCCGCAGGTTCGGCGCAATGGAACACGTGTTGCATTGACTGAGGTCTCGTAGACTGGTGAGTGATGTCGGCCCCCCAACATTTTACCACATAAAATCTGGCCCCCTTGGAAAAAAGTTTGGACACCCCTGCTCTAAATTGCCTCTAGGTGTTAGTGTGAGCGCCGATAGTTGTTCGTCTCTGTGTGCCCTGCGATTGGCTGGCAACCGGTTCAGGGTGTCCCCTGCCAACTGCCCGAAGACGGCTGGGATAAGCTCCAGCAGCCCCCTGCAACCCTTGTGAGAATAAAGTGTTCAATTGCCATTCAACCGGGCTGAAAGCCAACAAAAGTGCACAAAAAAGTGCACTGATTTGACGGAGGTCGACTGACACTGCGGGAGATGAAGTGATGTGAGCTGAAATAAGAATCTAGAGCAATTCGGCATCAACTGACAGTGGATGGAGGCAAAGCGCACCCTCAATGCCCGCGGAATTGAAATGAGATATAAATCCTGAACCAGCAACTGCAGATGATGCAGTAAGACAGTCTATTCTGCGTTGAAATGCTGCCCTGCTTCCTCTGAAGGCATCAAAATGAGCCTTTCATCGCTAAACCGTCATGATGTTGTGTCTTTTTCTTTTTCAGTACGATCCGAAAAGTTTGGTCGCTAGGGAGAAAGTAGGTGAGCGCTGTCTCACACAAAAGGAGTCAGATTGTCGGTCCTGGAACTTGCATTATTCACCTGCTGTATATTTTATGCACATTCTTTCCAAAAAGTCACTTCAGCAACTCATTGAAGGAGTGTTACACGGTCAACGGCTTGATGCGGTGGAAAAGTAGAGTGGAAGCAGAGGAAGAAGTCGGCTGCGAGCTGCAGGAGGAGGTTGAGCCAGCAGCCATGAAAAATGAATCGCGGTACTCAGCGTGGCACTACTGACACGTTCCCACAAGCAACACATTTCACATGCGACACACTAAGTAATTTTCAGCAGCGCACAGACACTGAAACCCGAACATGAACCTGGGCTAACACCAAACCGGGTTTTCAAGCCCTACAACAAGGGTGTCAAACAGATTTTTGTCGTGGGCCACTTTGGAATTACGTCTTCCCTCAGAGGGTCGTTACAACTGTGAAACTGAATCAATGTTTACGGAATCATCTCATCGTATTACTACTTGTACACAAACAAATGGATGGATGACTAGATTTTAATCACTCAAGTCAAGTAGGTGTTTGTTCAATTAGGTTGAAAGTTTCTTTTTTTTCCAGACAATGGTCTCTTTTGGTGAAAAGTCTTACCGAGCTGACAGTTTCGGCTGTCATTTCAACCTTCGTCAAACCTGTCACTGCTTCCTTGTGACGCGTCTTCAAAACAGCTATTTGATCGCTGTTTGTTCGATTATTGTTCAAGTGAGTGCAGACAGGGTAACAAGATGATTGCAAAATTTCTACGTTATTCATCACACAATCATAATTTGACATTTCGGTCCAAACTTTCACAAGGATCATAGAAGGTGAGACAATGAATTGCTGGTGGACCACATAAAATGATGTGGGGGACCGGATCTGGCCCCCGGGCCTTGACTTTGACACCTGTGCCCTAAAACATCAACCCAGGTTTGAAACCTTCATTTGAAATCTAAACCCTAGTTTTGCAAACCCCACTCAGGTTTGAAACCTTGACTTTAAACCCTGACCCTGGCTCTCTTCTTTGACACCATAACCAAGACAGTAGGACTAGTCCACACATTCACACAATCAGACGTTAGTGTCGGCTAAAGGTCCTATCATTAAAAAATTGGCAATAATAATTAATCTTGACAACGAAGCCATAAATCCGTCGGTCAGTGGACACTACCTGGAGTCAACCATTTCGTCGCATTTGCCAGCTAAATTCCAATTTTAACAAACTCGGGAGAACAAGAAAAGCCCTTCTTTACTTTATCATTTATTTCATTGCCTTCTACCCGTCCTTGTTTTCCGCTCCCTTGAATTTGGTCCTAATTATCTCGTTTTGTGCACCTTCCACCATTTTTTCCCCTTTCTCTTCTTATCCACACCCATTCTTCTTTTTAACCTTAATCTTTATGCCCTTCCTCATTTCCTGACACCGAGATCTCTCTTCTCCCCTAGAGGTAGGGGGGGAAAAAAAGAGGAAAAGAACCATTCTGCTTCTGGTACTTTGTTCGCCTTCCCCTTGCTGACAATCAATCTGTGGCCAGCGGTAAATCTGTGAAAACAAACAAGGGATTTTGCCAGAGTGTGGACTGCGGAGGCACCTGAGCCTCAAAAGCGACAACATCAGTCCTTCTACTTTTTGTCTAACTTTTCTATTGATTGATTGTTGGTTTCAATGATGTGTTTTTTCATACTGACGAGTGGCCAAAATAATCTGTGGGAACTGTCCAAAAATAAATAAATGTAAAAAACTGTTAGAAGTAGTTCAATATCTAAAAAACAATTGTAGTAAAAAAAAAGTTAGAAAAATGAAAAAAAAAGTTTAGAATACAACTCATGTAAGAAATGACATAAAAATTTTAAAAAGTACTCAATGAAAAAAAAAGTTTTTTAAAAATTAAAAATGGTCAAAAATTCTGAGAAAGTGATCCCCAAAATGTGTGAATCTGAAAAAAATAATAAAACCCAATTTGAAGGCCCAATTTAAAACTTTAAATAAATTCGTTCGTAAAATGAAATGCAAACAAGTCTTTTTACAAACGTTTCGAGTCTTGTTATACAAAAAAAAAGGTTTTAAAAATAAAATGTGAATCACTTTTTCAATGGTAGAGCTGGTGTCCTTCTCCCCTCCACTTAAATTTAAAGCACAATTTGTTTGTTACCTCTTCATAATGAAGTATATTTTCACTTATTTTTATATTGCAGTGTATATACTTTCAACCACTCACCGATTAGTGAAGCTTATATAAATGTTATATGAGCAGATATCACACTGCAAATGCTTCACTTATTTTCATGTCATACCTTCTTTTTTTTCCATTCATTCATTCATCTTCCGAGGCGCTTGATCCTCACTAGGGTCGCGGGGGGTGCTGGAGCCTATCCCAGCTGTCTTTGGGCAGTAGGCGGGGGACACCCTGAATCGGTTGCCAGCCAATCGCAGGGCACACAGAAACATATAACCATTCGCGCTCACACCTAGGGACAATTTAGAGTGTTCAATCAGCCTGCCACGCATGTTTTTTGGAACGTGGGAGGAAACCGGAGCACCCGGAGAAAACCCACGCCGGCCCGGGGAGAACATGCAAACTCCACACAGGGAGGCCGGAGCTGGAATCGAACCCGGTACCTCTGCACTGTGAAGCCCACGTGCTAACCACTGGACTACCGGGCCGCCCCCTTCTTTTTTTTGTTTGTTTTATTTCCTGTCGTGTGGTGTTCGTCGACAGCCTGCCACTCAGCCCAATTGATTGGCAGAAATCTTCAATCATCGAATGATTTGAAACAGAAAAGTTTGCATTGAGCGTGTCTCTCTTCCAAGGTCACGTTGCCTCCTAGTCTGCGAGTGTGGCATCACCAAGGAATAAAAAAGACTTGTCGCACAAAGTCGAAGCGGGAGAACGCCGTCGCATTCCCCCCCATCTCCCTCACCCGCGCTCTCCGTCTCCATGTGAAATGAAATATAATCCCCTTCCTTTCATGCCGCTGGCGGCTGCGTGCCGGTGCACAGAGATTTGTATTTTTGATGAGGGCATTTGAACGTGTCACAGGTTTAACATCAAAGGCCTGGACGGTGGGACGGCGGGAGGGGGCGCAAGAATGGGTTCAAGGGGTTGTAGGATGATATTGTGGAGCTGTAGAGTTGGTAAAAGACGGAGGGGGAATATTCTACCGACCTTGAGAAGCTTTAAGGGGTACGTACACTATGTAGAAAATATCCATGCATTCTAAGGCATGTTCCTACAATATCCTACGGGGAAACAAAAAGATAAGAGGCCTGATTAGTACGATATAATTATCAAGTCTCAACTTGGAACTGCCTTTAAACCCCAGTTATATAGAATGGACTCAAAATCTTCAAACACCAAGCCTTTTTTTAAAACTCTCATCCGAACTTGAAACCCGACTTTGACATATAGATTTTACTGTACGTGCGTGACGGCAGCACAGTACCGAGCACACATGTACATGCTATAATCCTCTACCAAGATGCACCTGCATGCTGGAGGGTAGTGATGCAAGGATGAAGTACAGCAGGTTGAAATATTTTCTCTCCATCGAGTCATTTTTGGCCCCTCCTCCCACCCCCATCCCGCATCAATGCAATGGTTGGGCAGTAACCATGACGACATTGCAGGCAGTCTCAGGTGCGTGACAGAAAAGAAGCAAAAATCTATCATGGTGCACACAAACAAACACAGCAGGTGCCCCCATGAATGCCAAATGACGTGATGTGCGTCTGGCATTACTAACAGCGTGTGGATGCAACACGTGAATAAGTCAGACATGACATAATGTACCATATTTTTTCCCCTGTTTGCACGTTGCTAACATTTTGCAAATACACAGCAGCATTTTGCTTTAATACGGCGATGCATTGACAGTCAGGCCGGTAGGCATGCATTGACAGTCAGGCCGGTAGGCAATTTTTCAGGCGGATGCCAATTCCGCTATTTTTCAGAACAATTTAATAATCGATTAAAATATATATCATGACTTCTTTTTTGGTCCCTTAACAATGACAGCAATAAATTAAATATTAATGACAGGCATAACATTTGCAACATCTCATACCATCACAATTCTGATTGGCTGTTTGAAGTGTGTGTGTGTGTGTGTGTGTGTGTGTGTGTGTGTGTGTGTGTGTGTGTGTGTATTATAATACACACACACACTGTATATAATACAGTAAGAACCCCCCCACTGCCCCACCAACACAATAAATGTAATACATCTTGGGCATGTTTTTATAACATTTATGGTACTTCAATGTCTTTTTTTAAAACAATGAATACACATTTTAACACAATATATGGAGTGAGGGCAAGAGAGCAATGCGTTTTTTCTTATTTTTGCCAATTTGTCTTAAAACTCCACGATAATTATCAGCTTTACAGATGCCACATCTAGCTCTGTAGACATTTGTTTGAAACAATGATTTGTTTGAAGGACACCACAACATTAGTTTCGACAATTATTAAAAACAAAAAAAATCCTAAAGCAAATGTAGAGTGCAGAATATATAACACTGAATGTGCGAAAAGGCACCATATTTTATTCCTAAGGGATTCATTCAAAAGGAGGAATCCTTTGTTGGAGTGTGGGGTATATTACAGGGGAGGCCACAAATGGAGAAAAAAAAGCATTTTATGAAATCTCAAAATAAAATTGGCCGTCCAAGTCAATCGGTAATCATCACTGGCGAGGAAGAACTATCGCTAGTTTTATAGCGCTATTACTTTCAATGGCTTATATGCTATTTTATATTCCATTAATGTGATGCAACGGGGCAGCGTTCTGAAGACTTTATTTACAGGACGTGGCGGCGCACGGACAAATGAAGACGACTACGCCGTCACGTGTGATTGCTTCATTTACTCACAGCGGCCTTTTTATGCGCCACTCCGTGAAATGCATCGATGCTCCTCTTGCGAAATGGACTGGAACGCATCACAGTGAGCTACACGCGCACATGCACACAACCATCTCGAGTGCAGACGCATCCGCCGTGTTATATAACAAGACGTAGTGACACCTATTGGGTAATATGAATGGTGTGGTGGCCCTCAAACACATCCATTACCTCCCTTTGAACTCACAGTACGATATTTTCGACAGACATTTTGGTGGAAACGAACAAACATCCAAAAATGGCGGCTTCTAACTAAATGACTTCCTGTTCATTTGCATGTAATGAGTTTTTGACACTCTTCCGTGCATCCCGTCATTCTAAATGGGTCTTCTGAATTTCATAAAAATCAGTGAGCACTTACCAGGGGGTTCAAGCGAGTTAATTGTTTGGGGTAACATCTGCGACCCTTTACACCAGACTGTCGCTAAGACATATGCAGTGGCAAATGTTGGTGAATTTCTGAGCATTTTGAAGCCCTTTAAAAAGGTGAGTTTGTTGCTACGGTCAAAACGAAAGCTGCAAATATATCTGTGTGTGCATTCTTATTTCTCATGTGTCATGTCTTGAAGAAAACGTACATCAAATTTCATGTTGAGCCGTGATCTACTTCGTCAAATCTTAGGTTAAGCACCTGCCACCCGAGACCCCAAAATAACCAATTTCACCCATGTATATATTCATAGATATAAATGCCAGAGCTCATACTCGCATTCGCCATTTTTTTTTACCCTTTATCGTAACAAATCAATTGGAATGAATTCATTATTGTTCTTTTGCCAAAAACATGTCATTGTCTAAAAAAATGAAAATTGAAATTTGATCATAATGGTAAATTGTAAATGGAGTGCACCGACACGCCAACACAACCACGTCCACCTACGTATAGGTTTTCCTTTTGTGTTGAAAATAACTTACTTTAACCTCCAGCATCCCTTACCTTTCACCGGCCAACAGCAGAACCCAATATGTTCTCATTTGGTCACATTTTAAATCCATTTGTGTTCTGTCACACCAACCAGATAGTGCTAAGCTACTGTAAATTGGGATATTCATTCATTCATTCATTCATTCATCTTCCGAGCCGCTTGATCCTCACTAGGGTCGCGGGGGGTGCTGGAGCCTATCCCAGCTGTCCTCGGGCAGTAGGCGGGGGACACCCTGAATCGGTTGCCAGCCAATCGCAGGGCACACAGAAACGAACAACCATTCGCACTCACACTCACACCTAGGGACAATTTAGAGTGCCCAATCAGCCTGCCACGCATGTTTTTGGAATGTGGGAGGAAACCGGAGCACCCGGAGAAAACCCACGCAGGCCCAGGGAGAACATGCAAACTCCACACAGGGAGGCCGGAGGTGGAATCGAACCCGGTACCTCTGCACTGTGAAGCCGACGTGCTAACCACTGGACTACCGGGCCGCCCCTAAATTGGGATATATACTGTATATTTTGTCAGAAAATGGAAGCATTGAGGCCTGACCTGGTTGGAGTAGCGCATGCTGACGTTGCGTTGGTCCTGGCGAGGTACGTAGCGATGGATGGGGTCAATGTCCTTGGGGCTGATCAGTTCGTCAACTGGGACACAAGGTCATCGACACGCAAATAAATGATATCAATAAATACATTTTAAAATCAATTACATACACATTATTTTATTGTACTGTAAAGTTATCTCCCTTGTATCAGTTTCCCCAACAAAATCGAAAGCCTAGAGAAAAACTAAAACTAACACTAAAGCATTCGAAAAAAATGTGCATCAGCAATCAATTTCACAGAATCTTATGACATCGAGCCGTCCATCAATTGTATTTACTGTGTCTTACTTAGCAGCTTGGCAATGTTGTAAAGAGCTTGGCCCCACAGAAAGAGCTTGCCGTCACGTCCGGAATTGCTCGGGAAGCGCTTCTGACTGCCATGCTTGCTTTGCTCGGCCTCCACGAAGTCTGCGGGCACGTAGTAGTACTTGGGGACGACAGCGTGGCCTAGAGTGACAAACCGATCACTGAGTCGTCAGTTCGAGGAAAAGGATTTGACCACTCAATAATTGCCGCATGAATACTTGCCCTCATAAGATTGAAAGATGATCGGGTCAAGAAGGTCTTGGTACTCTTTCACCTGAGCCTGGTTCCCTCTGAACACACCTGCAACAAATACACACACCCAATAATATATAATGTTATGCTTTTTCTACTAACAAGAAAAAAAAAAACCATCAGCTTCTAAATATTATTTAGATTATTTATTTATTTATCAGCTCTAATAAAACTAAATGCCAGTGGAATGAAGAAAGGGAATACAGATCTTTGAAATGGCATTTCTCTTGAGAACTTTTTCAATTTGTTTAAAGGCCATTAAACAAAATTTCACACTTTAATTCCACTAAATTCCTGCATTCAAAAAAAAACATCATTCGGCTCATGCTCCAGGCACCCTGGGAGCCGGTCAAGGTGCGGATGTGAGGAGGCTTACCGTCAATCATCATGAAGATGAAGAATATGGGAAACTCGCACTCGATCCCATCAAAGAGCTGTCGGGACAAACACAAAAAGAAAAAGGGTGGAAGTGTGGATTTATTGCTTTCCCATTGCAGCGAGGTGAGAAGGTTCACTTTCAAGTGGATGACAGCACTAACTTTTGTCAGATGATGAGTATTTAGCCAGAAAGGATCAAGATAAAACACATAGCAGGTATTGTTGGGGGGAGGAATACATGTATTTGTATTCGGATCTACTTGTTTGGTACAGATACACCATTGTTTTGTGTTTTTTTTTTGTTATTGTAAAGTGTCCTTGGGTGTCTTGAAAGGCGCTTATGAATAAAATGTATTATTATTATAACCTCAACGGCGTAACAAGCACAGTGCAGGTGTTCGATTTTTAAAAAATGCATATGCGAGGAAGTGATGAGCACATCTTTACAGTTCTGACGTTGGGGGTTTGAATCCGGGCTGTGGCCTTTCTGGAGTTTGCATGTTCTCTTCAAGGGTTTTCCTCAAAACTTTACACAGATGTGATTGGCTGGGCAGATATATGCATTTTATGTATCATTGCGGGCGGCCCGGCAGTCCAGTGGTTAGCACGTCGGCTTCACAGTGCAGAGGTACCGGGTTCGATTCCAGCTCCGGCCTCCCTGTGTGGAGTTTGCATGTTCTCCCCGGGCCTGCGTGGGTTTTCTCCGGGTGCTCCGGTTTCCTCCCACATTTCAAAAACATGCGTGGCAGGCTGATTGAACACTCTAAATTGTCCCTAGGTGTGAGCGTGAGTGCGAATGGTTGTTCGTTTCTGTGTGCCCTGCGATTGGCTGGCAACCGATTCAGAGTGTCTCCCGCCTACTGCCCGGAGACAGCTGAGATAGGGTCCAACACCCCCCGCGACCCTAGTGAGGATCAAGCGGTTAGGAAGATGAATGTATCATTGCTGATCGGTTGTAATATCATAATTTCCAGATCAAACAATGATACAATGATGTCACTGACTGGACCTGCAAAAAAAAAAAAAGCAAGAAAATATATATACACACTGTGTGTGTGTGTGTGTGCGTGCGTGTGCGTGTGTGCGTGCGCGCGTGTTGCAATTCAATGGCGACAGAGGGAGAAGACAAGTGAGAGAATTCCCATGACCCTCACGGTCCGAGTGGAGGTCTCTTCAAGTTTGAAAGAGTGCCACTGACACTCATCAACAGATCCATTGACCCACTGCAGTCTTATCGAAAGTGATCTCAGACTCGCTCAGCAGCTCCAAATGCAGTCGGTGGAGTTAATTATCAAGTTCAAAGAAAGTTTTGTCGCTCACCACGGATGCCGATTCATTTTTTTGGTGTGTGTGTGTGTGTGTGTGTGTGTGTATATAAATGTTTCCTTCAAAATTCTACATACAACATATAATGACTATGTGTAAAATGTCCCAATGCAATAACATAGTAAGTAAGCTGCATGGTTGTCTTCAAAGCGTCGACTCGCCAGTTCTCCTAATGTGACTTCCTGGCGTGAAGGTGCAACCATGCGTGTCTTTTAAATGTGTTTGTGCGACGATAAGCGGCCGTTGAGGATGTAGGAGGATGCGAGAGGAGACGTGAAAAGATGAAGAGGGAGGTGACGGGAGGAAGATACAAGAGCCGAGTTTGAGACCAACGTCCGTTCAGGTCTTGGGGTGTATTTTGCGCTTGAGCCACTCGTCTGATTGGTTACGCTGTGACACAGATGGGTTGTTGCTCTCTCTCAATGCTGGCAAGTTCTTCAGTTCACTGGCTTCGGCCCTACCTCGGCCTTAGTAGGAGTGTGAATATTGTTGCAGAAAGGGTGGCATACTTAACAAATAGCATAGACACTAAAGGCAGTGCAAAATTTCCGGCAATTAGTCGGGTGTCAGTGACTGAGTCCTACCACGAATAACAAAAACCTGTGAAGAATTTCGGACTCGGCTGCAAAACACTTTCAACAGAGATGATCGTAAATTAACACTATGTGAAGTTAAGTGTTTAAAATTAGGGATTCAAGCCTCTGCGAGCATTTTAAATCAGGTTCTCAAACAATACTTAAGATCCCAGATTACAAATGAGGGTTTAGGGCAGCATGTCCAAAGTCCGGCCCGGGGGCCAAATCCGTCCCGCAGTCGAATTTCATCCGGCCCTCGGCCCCTGTCATAAAATCAGTGCCGTCTGGCCCGCAGGTTGGGCGCAATGGAACAACGGGTTGCATTGACTGAGGTCTCGTAGACTGGTGAGTGATGTTTCATGGAGTACTGCTTCCCTCTAGTGGCTAAATGAGTAATAGCATTCACTAAATGAGTAATAGCATTTAGACACTAGAGGGCATCACTCACGAGTTAACAAGACATCACTCCGTGTTTACATTGACTGATATGTCATATTTCAAATGATCCTTGCAGTTGTGGATATGTGTATTGCTTGTTCATTTCCCTGTTGTTCGAGTCAAAGGTTTTGTGACTATTGAAAAGTCATGGTGATACATTTTATGTTTCAAATCAATCAATTTGCACTCAGGAGACTTCTGTTTAAGAAAAAGTCAAGTGAATAAGCAGTTGCATGTGATATACCTGTTTCAAATGAACCAAAAGAAATTCTTAAGATTGTTGAAATTAAAATAAAAATGGAAATGTGAAACAGACTGGCTTACTAAAATTTCTTGAACAATATTGTTGTTCAATGTAAAGAATGTCAGCCAAGGTCGGCCCCCCGACATTTTACCACATCAAATCTGGCCCCCTTGGCAAAAAGTTTGGACACCCCTGGTTTAGGGGTTGTTCCCCTCAGTCAGTAAAATAGAGTGAAATTTTCATTCAACTAACCAAGACTAAATAACTCATGTCCTACCTTCATTTCAGCAGGTTTGTAGTATCGGCGGTCCATGTCCTCATTGGAGGTACGGTATCCATCACGGAGGAAGCGCTTGAAGCCGTATTTGCCACGGAGCTTGCGGACGATTTTGTCCAATGTCTGGCTGTAGAGGGCGTCGTCGTCCACGGCGAAGGCAGGGTAGCTGATGGTCGGCAGTAAGGCTGCGTCCGTGTTCTACCAAGCAAAAAAGAATTGCAGAAAAAAAGTGTTGCCAAGCCATTGCTCTCCAATTCTGCTATATTTGTTTTCCAGCAATTTTTTTGCAATTCCATTATGAAAGCTTGGTGGCTAAATGACTTGAAGTAATCCGTAGGGAAAAAAAACAATATAAAAACCAATTCTAAGCACATGCACACATGCAATGTAAATGTTACATGATTGATATCGGCAATTTGGTTGCCAATTAATCGCAACACTCACTACCATGGCCCAGAGGAAAAGAACTCAAAATAGGCCGCAGACTGAAAAAAATTGCGTTTTCTGTCACGTCGAGTGAGCGTGCAATAAAGGTGTGGTTTCATTAATCCATCCATCCATCCATTTTCCGAACCACTTGATCCTCACTAGGGTCGCGGGGGGTGCTGGAGCCTATCCCAGCTGTCTCCGGGCAGTAGGCGGGGGACACCCTGAATCGGTTGCCAGCCAATCGCAGGGCACACAGAGACGAACAACCATTCGCACTCACACTCACACCTAGGGACAATTAGAGTGTTCAATCAGCCTGCCACGCATGTTTTTTGGGACGTGGGAGGAAACCGGAGCACCCGGAGAAAACCCACGCAGGCCTGGGGAGAACATGCAAACTCCACACAGGGAGGCCGGAGCTGGAATCGAACCCGGTACCTCTGCACTGTGAAGCCGACGCGCTAACCACTGGACTACCGGGCTGCCGGTTTCATTAATGAGATTATATATTCCTGATAATGCCACCTAGCACAACAGAATTAAACACGACAACCCTGAATAAAGAGTCCAGAAAAAAAAGGTCCATGTGGCTCTCCCTGTTGGTTGTGTCTTGCCGCACCCGAGGCGGTGGTCGAATGTCTCGCCAAATGCAATATTGAATTCCAATCCTCCGTCACAGGCCAAAGGGTCCGGATGTCACACTGATATTTTAGTCATTTTGTGGTTTGTTTCTTCTTCAAGCCTCATTTTCAAACATTGAGGCACGGTGCTGAGTTCCTGACACCCGCTGACACCTAGACGTTTGTCTGATGTGCGCAATTAACCTCTCATAGCTGTCGTCACGAGGCTTCTATTCCAAGTCTGACGGGAGGGAAGAGGATGAGGGGGGTGGGGGGGGGGGTGAAGAAGATGAAGAGGGGATTAAGATCGCAGCTGCTCCGAGAAGCGAATTGAGGACGCCTCCGAGAGGAAACACTTCAGCTTTTTAGAGTCCATTCAGCACTCAAATGCACCAGGATCCATCTCGGGGAAAAAGTTAATCAGCTCAGTGGAACAGCTGCTAATTAATAACCATCGTTTCGTGGTGAAAGCCACAGCCCCCCTAACTCGCCCATGCCCCCCCCCGCCTTACGTTGACTGCTTCAATATATTTTCTTATCAGTGCTTCTCCACTCTCAAGTTTTCTCCCATTTTGCCATGAATTTTGTAAACTTGAACCTTGTAAACGCATGTCATTTTCCTTCCCTTATATTTTATAGTTAACCCACATTTCAAGGTCCAACTGTGAGATTGATGTAAGGACGTATGTATCATAATACTTTTGGTGTCATTTTGGGACAATTGTAAAACACCAGGCGGCCCGGTAGTCCAGTGGTTAGCACGTCGGCTTCACAGTGCAGAGGTACCGGGTTCGATTCCAGCTCCGGCCTCCCTGTGTGGAGTTTGCATGTTCTCCCCGGGCCTGCGTGGGTTTTCTCCGGGTGCTCCGGTTTCCTCCCACATTCCAAAAATATGCATGGCAGGCTAATTGAACACTCTAAATTGTCCCTAGGTGTGAGTGTGAGCGTGGATGGTTGTTCGTCTCTGTGTGCCCTGCGATTGGCTGGCGACCGATTTAGGGTGTCCCCCGCCTACTGCCCGAAGACAGCTGGGATGGGCTCCAGCACTCCCCGCGACCCTAGTGAGGATCAAGCGGTACGGAAGATGAATGAATGAATGGATGAATGTAAAACACCAACTATCACAAAATCGAAATAAACCGAAAAACAAGAAATAATACACAAAGCAAAAAAAAAAAAAAGAAACGGCAATAGCTTATGTAATGCTGAGCTTCTCTAGACTGACAAAGAGCCAAATAAATTATTATTTATACAATTATTAACGATTCAAATAATAACACAATCTAGCTTAATAAAGATCATTCAAATTTAGAATAATTGCTTCTTTTTTTTTTCAATTTATGCATTGTGCCAAGGTCAGATGAATGAACATATCACATTATTGAGCCTCCAGTAACTGATTTAGAAATGGTCCTCTTAGTACGGTTTACTCCCTATTCGGTTTGAATGCCGGGCTGGGATTGGATTGGATTGGATAAACTTTATTGTCAAATGTACAGTATGTGAAACATACAGCACAGATGAAATAGAAAATGGATTCAGCTGCTGTTCACACATGGGCACATGTGCAACATATGCGTCATACGATGAAAGTGACGATTTATTATTCATGATCACCATCGCCTTGTCAAATAAAAATAAAAATGACTAGTAGAAAGAATCCACTCCGATGGTCCCTCCCACGCAAACATCAGTGGGTGGTTGGTGTAACCGCTCTCACTGTACTCACGTGAGAGCGGGACTCTCGAGGAAGCAGGGAGCACAACGTTTGTCTGTTTCGGTTGTGGGCGTCCAGATCCACGAAGATCACCGACCAGGAGCAACCCTAAACACACACACATGCACACACACTTGTTTAAAATACTAAACAACATTGAACAGATGAAGTGCAGCGTGGGAGTGCTCCAACAACAGCGAGTCAAGAGTCATCCCATCATTCCAAAACATCCCGTGCACTTAAACGCCTCACCAGATATGGTGCTTTATACTTAGCGAGTGGTCAAGCGTTCAGAACCACAAAACACACACGCACAAACACAGGTGCACGCACACGCGCACACACACATGCACACACACACACACACACATCTCCACGCTCTCCACCTGCTAAGCACTTTTTAATGTAAGCACAGATGTATTATGGATGATTATTGCCTACACGGACCTCCGTTTGAAAAATAAAAACTCGGACAGAGAGAGCTTTTAGTCAAATCGGTGCGGTCTGCAAAGTGCAAAGGATTGTAGGTCAGCACTGTTGATTGGAGGCTGGCGGGGGAGTGCTTGAGGCCAGTCATTTCGGCCAATGGTCGCTTAAAAATTGGCTTCTTCAAACATTATGTAATAATCAATCACTTCAAATGTGTTTAACTGATGAATTTTTTGGTGCTTAATTGTAAATACTGAAATGTAAAAAGAAAAAGATACCACTACTAAATAATACTAAAATAAAAATATAAATATATATTTGACAATTTTGTATTCATTTCGACTGTATGAAATAATGCCACCAAAAAATGAGAATTATTTATTGTGTCATTATGAAAACAAACGCTTCTATTTTTGACGTGTATTTAGTCATCTTCCATTTTTTTTATTCATATAACTGATTTTGAATTGATGAATTGATTTATACAAATTTAAAGACAGGCAAAGACAGATTTTTTATTTTCAATATTACTATTAAGAAAAATAATAACAATTGTGTAAGATTTTCTCTTTTTTTTATCATTAACTATTTCACATACTGTATTTTCCGAACACATTTAAATACAATTGACCTCATAAAATAACTTGCCCCATGTGTTTGTTCATAAAACAGTCAAGTCGTCTGATAAAAAAGTAGATAACAATTTTAACTCAAACATGCGCCATTTTTGAGGGGAAGAGTTCAGCTGTCAGTCCACAAGCTTGGATTTCAAACTGCAAAATGTGCACCGCTTTGAAGGCATCGCTTGGTTGGAAATCAAATGAACAAAAGGGGAAAAAGATTAGCTTAAAAAAAAAACGAAATAAAAAAAGGATTCAATAAAATACAACTGTGATATACTAAAATCTTGACTTATTGAGAAAAAATAATGAGTATTAATGACAACTTCGAATTTAGCATAAAAATAAATAGAGGAAATGTGAGATGTTTAGGCAGTGGATTAAATGACACGACAAGGAAAAGCTTCTCTTGCTCTCACCTCATATCATTTTTATCATGATGGGAAAACCAAAAGTTCATGAAGAAAGAAAAAAAAAATTAACACCTCGTCTCACATTCATGTCGCACAAAGACGGCGGGAAAATGACAAATTCACACGCCACAGTGAAACGTGATGATAACGTCCGTCCGCTGCTGTGAGCCAGTCGACTGGGAAATCAGCATCGACAGACATGGTTAAGACAGAACCCGTTAATAGAGTCTTCTTTTTTTTTTGTGTGCGTGTGCAGAATATAACAATGATACCACGATGGAACATTTGTGGTCTATACACTCGCAAATATGATGTGGTACATTACAGGGGCATTTATAAAATATGACATACATATGCCACGTTAGAATATGTGATACCGCCCGTATACAGGTCATCAAAGAGATAACCATGGTATACACAAGGTATATAGTCCATTACATATATAAATGTGGTACAGTAAAGATGTGTAGACATTAAATATGATGTAAATATGGTAGATTGGTGTATACCTGGTTTCCAAACAGGTTAAATCCATTGATGGCCTCCAAAGCAGCCTTGGCCAGCCCCACGGAGCTGCACAGAACAACATTTGAATTTGATGTTAATTCAACGGGATACATTTTTTTAGTAATTTTTACTAAATTACTAGAAAAATTAAAGTATTTTTTTAGACCTTTGTTTTTATCATATTTTTACGCCTCACAATTTTGAAATGTCAAATTTATGTTTATGAACAGTACTTGAAAAAACCTATACACAGTAATACCCCTCCATCGTGGGGGTTACATTCCAGACTACCCGCGCGATATTTAACTACCATATTTCAATAAACCCAGGGCATGTTTTTACAGCATATATGGCAACATTGTTTTCAAACAAACACATTTATATGAGAGTAGCAAGAGAAAGACAATTAAGCTACAGCAGTCATTTTCTGTCAGTGTAAAAAGCAGGATTGAAAAGGTTTGCAAATCAATAAGTAGGCTTTTCAACCTTTTTAGCAGGTTCCGCACTTTTCTCCTTACGTTGTGCATTTCCACCCTTTTTTTTGTCCTTTAATGTCTGTTGTGAGTCCTGCTAAGTTTTAGATTTGATTTTATTGCATTAGTTTTACTATGTTGAGTAACACATTTATGTTCAGTAATTGTGGTTAGTTTGCTTTCCAACTGACCTTGAATGCAACTCGGTGCTGCCGTTGTTGTACTTGCTGCCTCGCTCCCACATGCCATAGTCGGGCACCCTATAAGCTCTCTCCACGCAGAACACCAGGTTCTGGATGAAGGACACCTGCAAAATATCAGGAGATAAAGGTTGTAGTGGATGTACTGTGATCTGCCTTCAGCGCGAGAGTTCCGTTCCAAAGAAAACACCTCCCTCAAATGGACAGCTAGTAAATTTCCTTAGCTTCATTGACACTATTGTCCAAACAAACTGAGGAACATTGAAAAGTTGACGGATTAGCACATTGGAGTTCTGTTTCGAACCAAAACGGAAGACGTCTCCTCAAAACTAATGAATAGCTGTCGAATAACTGCCTCCCGGGTAGGAAGTGTAATTATCTCACTTTTTAGACACTAGTAGCGTTCATGTGAAATTGTTAACCGCTGAGTATATCTGAACACTTAAACTAATCAAACAAACCATTACCACCAAACAATCTACATTTACGATAAATTAACTTCTCCGTAGCACGTCGGCTTCACAGTGCAGAGGTACCGGGTTCAATTCCAGCTCCGGCCTCCCTGTGTGGAGTTTGCATGTTCTCCCCGGGCCTGCGTGGGTTTTCTCCGGGTGCTCCGGTTTCCTCCCACATTCCAAAAACATGCGTGGCAGGCTGATTGAACACTCTAAATTGTCCCTAGGTGTGAGTGTGAGTGCGAATGGTTGTTCGTTTCTGTGTGCCCTGCGTTTGGCTGGCAACCGATTCAGGGTGTCCCCCGCCTACTGCCCGGAGACAGCTGGGATAGGCTCCAACACCCCCCGTGACCCTAGTGAGGATAAAGCGGTTCGGAAGATGAATGAATGAATGAATAACTTCTCCGTCTAAAGATAAATAAATATGACACTTCATAGATGCCAGCATTCACACATGGACACTAAAGGGTTCGCGGCTGAGGACCTTTGAAATCGGCGATTCAAAACAGTAGCGTGGAAGTAGGTAAACAGCCCGTCGCTAGTGCGTACCTCATCGGTGTTGTAGATAATCTGCAGGCCGGAGCAGATCATCTCCACCAGGTAGAGCAGGAACAAGGAAACGGCGTCGATCTGCGCCGAGCACACAAGAGTAGTCACTGGACATTTTCTGGTGATTTCGACGATCGCAATGCAAACACGAAGCCGCCTCAAGCCGTCTTTTTTGCTCATACATTTCAAAAAGCTGACACAAAGTCTCCTCAAATGTCACTTTAAGTACATTAGTAATGCAAGTATAAATCCACCTAGCATTATGACCAGATACGCTGACAAAAGTGTGTGTTGAATTTGGTCAATTTATTTATGGATGCAAATGAATTTTTAATCAGATGTACAGTAAACTTAAAAAATGTAAATTCAACACACCGGTTTTTTTTTTTCACTCTAAAAGGTTTTACTGCGGCTTTTCTCAATGGTGATGCCTTCAATGACCAAAAATAGTACCAACCTGCAGGTGATGGTATTGGTCATAGGTGTGGATCTCGTCGCCCGTATGCACATTGAACATGGAGTGCAGACACTTGGAGGGGGTGGGGTCCTGCTTGAACTGTTCCACCTACATACGGGGACACAAAAGGGGGTCTCTGTGTAAAAGGAATCGCTGCGTGAAAGGAATTCCCGTGTAAGAGGGATCTAAAGTATCGCTGTGTGGAAGGGATCTCAGAGTGAGCAGGATTTCCCAAGTAAATGGTGTCTGTGTGAAACAGATCACTCATTGAAAAGGATCTCTGTGTGAAAGGGATCTCGGTTTTAAAAAAAAAGGTCTCGGCATCAAAGAGATGTCGGTATAAAAGGGTTCTCTGAGTGAAAGCAATGGTGTACTTTTGAAACGGATCTCTGTGTGGATCCCGAAGTGAAATGAATCACTGCGTGACATTGATCTGTGTGAAGGGGCCTCCATGTCAAGGGATCTCCGAATTTAAGAGATCTCTGTGAAAAAGACATGTCAAAATAAAAGCTCTCCGTATGAAAGTGACGTCTGCTCTGCCAAAACATTCAGAAGTTTTTCGAAATTCGAGAATTATGAATTAAGAGGTACCAACTTATTCAAAAAACTCAAAACAAGAACAAACATCAAGCAAAGAAGTGTATCTAGCAAAGGTGTTAATCTGTGGAATAATCTCGAAACGGACCTAAAAATGAGTAAATCGCTTGCTGAGTTCAAAAACAAATTCAAAAAAATAGTACAAACAACCTACATCAATCAGAGTTAAAATGATAAATTCTAAACATTAAATATAATGATAAATCAGAACTAAGTTGATAAATAGAGAAAGGTATTGAAATATCCATTATGAATACAAGAGAAAATTGACACAAGAGTGCCAGGGTGAGGATGTATATAATCCCGATACAAACCAAAAGCTGTAAAAATATCACGGTTAAGGGTAAAGTATGAGCCTTAATGGAGACTTCTTCTTACTTTTTCTTTTCTGATTGATATAAAAATGATTTAGTAGATATAAACACATAACGGGGTAGGACTAGATAAGTTTTTTACTTCATCCTACTCCCTTGAACATAATAACTGTGATGAATGAGGACTGATTTCTTTCTTTTTACTTTTTTTATCTACCTTATTTTCTGTCAAATTATTACTGTATATGTTTTATGTTCAATAAACAAAACAAAACAAAACAAAACAAATAAAACGTCAGTGTGAAAGGGTTCCATGTAAAGGAATCTGTATGAATGGGATTGCTTTGTAAAAGGGATCTCCAGGTGAAACAGATCTCTCAGTGAAAAGGATCTACAGTGTGAAACACACCTTCGTTTGAAAGTGATAGCTGCATGAACGCAAATGGGGTCTCGGTGCCCGTTGCCGACGGGTGAAAGGAATCTCAGTGAGAAGCATTTCTGTGTGAAACAGATCTCTCAATGAAAAGGATCAGTACTTGGAACAGATCTGTGAAAAAGATGGAATCTCAGTATCAACTACCTATGCGTAAAATAGATCTCTCAATGAAAGGGATCTATGAGTGAGATCTCGCAAGACAATTCCCAATCTATCAAATTATTCATTCATTCATCTTCCGTAGCGCTTGATCCTCACTAGGGTCACGGGGGGGGTGCTGGAGCCCATCCCAGCCGTCTCCGGGCAGTAGGCGGGGGACACCCTGAATCGGTTGCCAGCCAATCGCAGGGCACACAGAGACGAACAACCATCCACGCTCACACTCACACCTAGGGACAATTTAGAGTGTTCAATCAGCCTGCCACGCATGTTTTTGGAATGTGGGAGGAAACCGGAGCACCCGGAGAAAACCCACGCAGGCCCGGGGAGAACATCTATCAAATTACTAATAACTTAGTTAAATGATTCAATTTTTGAGCAAGGATACCAGCAAATTGAGGGAGCGTGTAACACAAAAAAGTTATAGTCCTTTTACTTTATTTATTACTTCTTCCCATTTTGTTTTGCGTGGTTTTGTACCCCAAACCCATGGGGGGGGGGGGGGGGGGGCAGCTTCATTTATGTTCATCTCCTTTTTTTGCTTTAATCTTTTTGTGAAGGAAAATTGTAAATAGTACTGCTTAGTAGTAATAGTAGTTTGTTGTTTTTTTTCTCTTTCTTCTTTCTACATACATTCTTGCTGCTGGAGGCTGTAAATTTCCCCAGTGTGGGACGAATAAAAGATATCTTATCTTAGCTAAATGTTATTCTTACGAAATCTCGGTCAGTCCACTCAAATTAATCTCATGCATTCCTCATGACGCTTAGTTTGTTTATGTCCTCCTCTGTCCCATCCGTGAAAAGGGCTTTTTTCTTTTTCAAAATTCCAGGGGGCGCTGGTGTGTGACTTTACTTTTTCCTGTGTACGTTGTGTGTGTGTGTGTGTGTGTGTGTGTGTGTGTGTGTGTGTGTGCGTGTGTGTGTGTGTGAGTGTGTGTGTGGTGGCGACATGAAATCACAGCTGGCCGCCAGCCGTTCCCTCTGTCTCACAGAGTTATAAATAATTGGGCTTTTGTCCCACTTTTCCCTCATTTGTTTCTCCTCTTGCTGGCTCGCGCCATCATCAGAGCAGCCACTTACTCATCCTCCCACCATTTTTTCCTCTCCAAGTGTCATCATATTTCTTCCTCCTGCCTCAACTCCCACTGTTCACTGATATTCAAACTACCTGCTCCTCTTTTTCCCTCTTCAAATTCAAAATGTTTCCCCTGAGGCATTTTTTTTCACTTTTGCTAACAGGAACAGGATAGGAACGAATAGGAACAGACCCTGTTAGAGAATGTTTTGTGAGACTTATTTTGTTTTAGGCTTTCCGACAATTGGACTGTTGTTGGTTCTTACTGAATTATCTCTTTTCATATTTTTATTTTATTTGCATTGTCATTATTTTATTGATGTGACTATAACTTTTTTGAATATTACAGCAAATACATATTTTCTATATTTGCATTAATTTTTCATCCCCATTACATTCTTTTTTAATTTTTCAATGACCATTATTACTGACAAAATGAAGAGTACTGAAGTCCAAGATCTTTCACTTGACATTAGAATTGCCAAAAAGACAATTTTTTGCATGATTTTGTCTCATTTATTTGTCTCTTTGTTTTTCAATTATTATTTCCTTTATAATTTTTACAAATTCATTTTTTATTTATTATAAAAAAATATTATTATTATTTATTAAAGTTTTATAAAGTAACATTTTCTACATTCTCCCTAAGTTTCCCTCCAAATCTGGATATCTTTGGCATTGTTGGGCAGACAAAAAGCCACACCCTCAAAAGGCAGCCTGACCAATCATGTTGCAACACGGAACAGCGTTCTGACATATTCAGTCAGACATAAACTATATTTTTGCTCTTTTTAAAATATAGTTATGGTTTGAACTAACGATTGACAAACCGTCCAGTCATAATATGTACTGACCTTATGAGCCTGCCTCATGTAACAGTAGAGGATTCCTCTCATGCACTTAATGGCCGAGTGCTCCAGTTCGTGGGTGCGTCCCATGTCGTCGTCGATACGTCTGTAGCCCCAAAAGACAGTGCAAGTTACAGCAAGTGTTCGATTTGGATTCTTTGAAACTCCACATCCACATTGAGCAAGAAACAACTCCGGGCTCACTGGTCAACTAACCCCAACACAAAAAAAATACAGCAACATGTCGATATACGAGGCACCTGAGACTGCATAGCACACACTTAGCTTCAACTAGCGCTGACTTAGCTTAGACTAGCTTAGACTTAGCTTCAGCTACATGCCCCAAGAGGGACACGGAAAGAAACATGAGGTTTTACAATAACCTAGCTAAGATCTACCACACAATACCAATGCCCACTGGATGGCTTACAAGCAGAGCAAAGTAACCCCCCAGAACAAGAACCACCAGTCATAAAAGAGGCCCTACGTCAGACGCGTCAAACCGACAAGTTCAATCGGGCATGTGTACCTAATGGTGTGGCCAGTGAGAGTGTCGATGCTGACAACTCATTAATCAGATATTGGTGCCGTTTCACAGACTGGGATGACATGAGAGCAAGGCGCATGTTCATTATAATGCAATTGAACAGTGAATGAGATCATGTCATTGTGTGACACACACACACGCGCGCGTGCGCACACACACACAAACACAGCAGAGAAAGTAACGCCACTCTGCGGGGCCGTCAGATGAGAATCATCTAAATTAAATCCCAGTGACAGTTCTAATAGAATGCAGCCATGACTGATGGCTCCGATCCGCCGCCGGTCACATACCAACACTCTATTTTTAACACCCCCCCCTCCCACCCTACCCCTTCCATTTCCCTTCATTTTTTCTCTTCCCTTTCTTCATCACATCTTCACTCACTCTTGTATAGTCCTCATGGCTCTGTTAGTTTGTTTTTGTCCTCATCTGTCCGAACTAAAATAGCCAATCAAAGATGAATGCAGGCACAGAGAGCGTTGAACGTTTGGTAAAGTGCCTCAGTGGGGGGGGGGGGGGGGGGGGGGGGGGCAAAACTAAGCAGCACTGCGTGTGGGGAGGGGGAGGGCTGATGATGTGGCCTAAAAATATAACATCCAATTTTATTGTTCTTGTTTTTGTTATATCTGACAACAAAATGTTGCTCCCCTCCCCATTTGATTTGATTCATTTCTCGTTGCCTCCTTTTCTTCATTTAAAAAAAAAAGTCTTGGTCTTTATACAGGGTGGCCCACTTAAAAGTAGCCCGGATTTTTTTTTAAATTAAAATATATTTTTTATTTTTTTCAAAACATGTATTTAATTACGTGAATGTTACAAGTGACCCAAGTCTTTCCAAAACCTGTTTTTATTACTTACAGGTTACAAGAGATGCTGGAAGTGTCCCCCATTGACATCTATACATTTTTGAGCACGGCACAGGATGTTGGCTGATACTGACTGCAGCTCTGCTAAGGTGATGCTTCGGATAGTGTTGGTGATGTTCTGTTTGAGTTCGTTCAGGGTATGAGGATTATTTGCGTACACCTTTTCTTTTAAATTCCCCCATAGATAAAAATCGCATGAGGTCAGGTCCGGAGACCGTGGTGGCCATAACCCCTTGTCACACGTCCCACATGTCACTGGCATCCATTCATGAAGTCTTTACGGAAGAGCGAACTGTGAGCAAGGGGTTATGGCCACCACGGTCTCCGGACCTGACCTCATGCGATTTTTATCTATGGGGGAATTTAAAAGAAAAGGTGTACGCAAATAATCCTCATACCCTGAACGAACTCAAACAGAACATCACCAACACTATCCGAAGCATCACCTTAGCAGAGCTGCAGTCAGTATCAGCCAACATCCTGTGCCGTGCTCAAAAATGTATAGATGTCAATGGGGGACACTTCCAGCATCTCTTGTAACCTGTAAGTAATAAAAACAGGTTTTGGAAAGACTTGGGTCACTTGCAACATTCACGTAATTAAATACATGTTTTGAAAAAAATTTAAAAAATATTTTAATTTAAAAAAAAATCCGGGCTACTTTTAAGTGGGCCACCCTGTAGAAAATAAGTGCTTTCTGGTGGAAAATATCCCCCCGCCCCCTTCTGTTTGAGTCCTGGCCTTTTCCCAATTCAAACATCTTCATTTTTTTTTTATTTTTTGTGAGTGTCTGTATTGAACTTGTTCCGTGGCCAACCTTTTAATAGGATTTTTTGGGGGTAGGGGGCACAAGGCTTCTGCGAGTAAATCTGTGGTAATGATGAGGAACAAAATAATATTAATAATGAATAATAATAATAACCTTGAGGAGAAGTTGCAGAGCACATAGACATAGAATTGTATACAAATACTTTGGAAATAAACTTGTGTCACATGCTGCTTCACCCAGACATTACTATCTCCTGGTATACCGTGGATACTGACCGATAGGCTACGGCCAGCGCCCAAGCTCCTGCCGCGCAGTACAGGGAGTCCCGCACCTTGGCCTCTTTACATGTGGAGCAGGTCTTGATGGGGAAGAGGCCGGTGGTGGGACTCTGGTAGTTGAGTATGGTAGTTTTGACTGGTAACAGACAGGGAAAAAAAAAAGTCTTGATGAAGTCACGCTAAGAGGCCCAACTGACGATGAAAATGCATGAAGGTGAAGTACTGAAATTTGTCAACCACTTCATCAGCTTGAGTCCATGATATTCAAGCTGAATATACAGCTTGAGGGAGAGAAGATAATGAGTTTTTTTAACCCCCCTCCAAAAAACACACACGCATGCACACTCACACACACACACACTTCAAACAGCCAATCAGAATTGTGATGGTACGAGATGTTGCAAATGGCTGAACATCTCTTACTGCCCCCAGATTGAGTTTTTCGCCTCATGATTTTTCAGCTAAGCGTGGTAAATATTCATGAATTTCAAGCAACAGTTGGACTACATCGTGCAGTATTTGTATAGTATTCAAGTGTACAATTTATTAGTTTTTTTTTTTAAGGATCCTCTCTGAATCACCATACATCTTTTTTTAAGAATTGAATATAGCCCCTGAGCAGAGGATTTTACCCACCATTGGACTTAACAATAAATAGCAAATATTAGGTTAACCTGCACAATGTAATGAGCCCCCCCCCCAAAAAAAAATCCAGATCTGATGCCTTGTATTTTTCATCGACCATCCAACGCATAATCTTTTCCACTTGCTACAATATGGTCTTGCAAACGCAATAACGGTACAGTATGCAGTTTTTTTTCTCCCTTATATGGAAACAAAGAATACAGGACGTTTAACACCTGCAGGATTTAACTTTGAATAACATATCCTTTTATCGAGCCTGCATCAGAGTATGCAGAAATATGTCGACATTCAAGCCTCTGGCATATTAATTAATATACTTTACGCACACACACATGGCAGTAGTACAACTGCAGAGGTGACTAATCTATCTCGGGGGGATCACGTCATTTTTCATCAGCACGTTAGGTGCCACAAATGGCAGGCGACATCCATCCTGCTGGTCGTTTGTTACACAGTCAGAGATAGTGAAAGATTTAGACCAAGTGAGACACTTGAAAGATGAGAATACGGTCTCACAAAAAGTACAGAAGTCATTTCGATCCACCTTCCACGCACTAATTAATTGATGGAAATAAATGTGCACATCCATCATCAAAATGTTAGATGCCATGCAGGATTAAAGGAAGGCAGAAGTGTTGAAATAATGCCACAACAACAAAAAGATCAATGAGAGTAAAATACACAGAACCCCCCGCCCCTCCACCATAAATCCCCCTCCCAAAATTGTGCAGGTTAAAATAAATCAATTGTAAATCCCTCAAAAGGTGCTCAGGGTTAAAAAAAAATTCAACCATGTATTTGTCAGGGGCGGCCCGGTAGTCCAGTGGTTAGCACGTCGGCTTCACAGTGCAGAGGTACCGGGTTCGATTCCAGCTCCGGCCTCCCTGTGTGGAGTTTGCATGTTTTCCCCGGGCCTGCGTGGGTTTTCTCCGGGTGCTCCGGTTTCCTCCCACATTCCAAAAACATGCATGGCAGGCTGATTGAACACTCTAAATTGTCCCAAGGTGTGAGTGTGAGTGCGAATGGTTTTTCGTTTCTGTGTGCCCTGCGATTGGCTGGCGACCGATTCAGGGTGTCCCCCGCCTACTGCCCGGAGACGGCTGGGATGGGCTCCAGCACCCCTCGCGACCCTAGTGAGGATCAAGCGGTACGGAAGATGAATGAATGAATGAATGAATGAATGAATTTGTCAAAAATTGTGCAAATGAAAATACTTCAGTAATTCCAGCCAAAGTCAAAAAAATGGGATGCACATCCAAAGAGCTGTGCTACTGTAAAAAAAATGCATAAAGATGCAAAAATAAAAGCAGGATGTTAAAAGTGGTGCATATTAAAAACCAAACAGCTGGAAGGCACCCAAAGGTTGCACCGGTAAATGATTCAAAGTGGTGCATGACAAAATAAGACTATTTACCACATGTGTACCAAATGTTAAAATTAGACTCGAATAAATCCCTTCAAAGAAAAAAATACAAACATTCAATTATAACGGATGAGCACGAGTAATCAAGGCCTTACTATCCACAATCCTCTTCTCCATCGACGCAATTTTAATGGAATTTCACCGACATCAAAGCACATTTTTTTTTCCCCAGTTGTCATCTTTAGTTTGGCGCCACGTCTTCCTCCCACCCATCCACTCTCCTCATTAGCTCCCCACCCCCCGTGCAGCAGAATAGCTCGCACTTAATCATCCAACGGATGATTTAGTGAAACATTATCTTGATGGATGTCAAACTATCCTCCCAAAAACCCAACATTTAATTTGCATTTGGAAGAAGTTTTGGGGACAAACTACTTTTACGTGTGTGTGTGTGTGTGTGTGTGTGTGTGTGTGTGTGTGTGTGTGTGTGTGTGTGTGTGTGTGTGTGTGTGTGTGTGTGTGTGTGTGTGTGTGTGTGTGTGTGAGAGACGGGGAGGGGGGCTCCTTATCACTGCTCATTTACGTGTGTTATAATGATTTTGTTGACGTGTGCCCCTCGGATCATTCGGGAGAACATCAAGACGACATTATCGCGTTTTGGTTCACAGGGGGGGGCGGCCCGGTAGTCCAGTGGTTAGCACGTCGGCTTCACAGTGCAGAGGTACCGGGTTCGATTCCAGCTCCGGACCTCCCTGTGTGGAGTTTGCATGTTCTCCCCGGGCCTGTGTGGGTTTTCTCCGGGTGCTCCGGTTTCCTCCCACATTCCAAAAACATGCATGGTAGGCTGATTGGATGCTCTAAATTGTCCCTAGGTGTGAATGTGAGCGTGGATGGTTGTTTGTCTATGTGTGCCCTGCGATTGGCTGGCAACCGATTCAGGGTGTCCCCCACCTACTGCCCGAAGACAGCTGGGATAGGCTCCAGCACCCCCCGCGACCCTAGTGAGGATTAAGCGGTTCAGAAAATGGATGGATGGATGGACGGGTTCACAGGGGACGCGCTGAGCAGGACTCAATGCCTTGCTACCACATTTTAAATGGGACATAATGTGGGAAATTATCTTTTAAATGTTTGTCCACAAATAACAGAGGCCACTGGAATGCTCATTTACCCATCAGGTATGAGATGAACCAACCAAATGAATCTAGTTATTTGCCCATTTCTGAAATGTGTGTGTTGTCATAACACCGCAAGATGGCAAATGAATGTAATCCGACCATCATGCTGAGCCTCTCCGCCAATGAACGCGGCAAAAGAAACAGCCATACAACCATTTTCCGATCCGCTTTATACTCATAAGGGTCGCAGGGCATGCTGGAGCCTATCCCAGCCGTCTTCGGGCAGTAGGCGGGGGACACCCTGAACCGGTTGCCAGCCAATCGCAGGGCACACAGAAACGAATATCCATCCGCGCTCATACTCACACTTAGGGACAATTTAGAGTGTTGCTGCGAGTCAGGTGAACATTTGTATTTTGCTCTTGTAAACACCTTTTTTTCTTGCCCTCCTACAGGGTTAAGATCAGGGGATGTTGTTCATTTTGGTCAACTGTGAGCATGTGAAGCCTTTTGAGAGTTTGTGTGTGTGTGTGCGTGTGTGGGTCTGTGTGTGTGTGTGTGATTAATTTGACATTTGACAATGACAACAACAACAATAATCCAAATACTACCGCCGTGGTCCTCCCAAATTAGAAGGCAAAGGCAAAAAAAAAAAAAAGGCTATAAATTATCATTACTTGTCTCAGGACTCAATTGTGTGAATTCCCGAGTGAGGATCTGCCCCAGAATTCACCCAAAATGGCTCCTTCAAACCAAAGTGATCAACCTACAGTTGCTATTCAGCCATGGACTTGATATTTTTATGCAAGACGTATTATGACAGATACTGTACGTCTACATCATTTCGTGTAGATTCCATGGGCAAAACTGGTGTCAGGCCCCCGGCCCCACCACACACACACACACCAAGGAGTGCGTCTAAATGAGCTAAAAACACCTTCATTATAGTGGAATTACACACGGCGAGTCAATCACAGTGGCGGCATTGTGGACAGGTTTCAGCAGGACAACAAAAACATGCACACGGAGAAAAGGAGAAAAGTACAACGGGTTTGATTAGTCACTGTCTTTCTGCCTCACGCCCCCAACGCAGCGAGCAAGAGCAGGTACAATATATTGACAGATGAGTCTGGCTGCCGGCGATAACGACGTTGGCTTTGTTTCCCCTGCTGAAATTGGACAGGCACTTCTTTAACAGACACCCGACACAACAGTTAAATTAGCCGTGGCATCGAATCACCTGTTGGACTCAAAGTTACGATAATTACAGCCCGCCGTTTCACCAAGCGCACACATTGTGACAGCTATCAGGCAAAAAGCAGAAAGCGCAAGAGCAAATCAACCAACCCCCATTTTACTTCCAAATAGTCCAAATTAAAGTTCAGGTCGATTTCCGCACATTTACTTCCCATTGGTGCAGCAGCCCGTTGAGGCAGGATAACCACTTTGCCCAAATTGCACTTTGACAATATATTTGGCCTTGTGACAAATGTCATAAGCACCATATTGGCTTCATATCTATATCAGACCCGTCAAATTCAATATGATCAAACAAATTATCCTCTTATTTTATTCAGAACTGGTCCTTCTTCTGTTGTGGTACATACCGTCTATCCTGTAGTCTATAGACACCCTTTAATTAACTCAAAAGGCATCAAGATTTCAATCACAGGGAAGGCAATGGCTAGTGATAAAAAGCGGAAAGGGGCGTGGCCTGGACGGGGCGACCAATCACAACAAGTAAGACATCCTACACGTCCAATCGCAGGGCTGTTTACAATCGGAAGATGGAAAGACTGATCGGGAGAGCTCGTGAAAACTCGATGATAAGGTACCTGACCCCCCACTAAAATTTTCTCAACGGATTTAGACGATCCACAAAAATGACAATTTAAGAAATAAAACGGCGGATTTCCGCGTATGCGCGGAAAATTGCCATCCCTGTAATCAAATAAACTCCAGATGGCCAAACGGATTCTTAGAATGTTGTAATTATACAAGTCCCTATTCAGTCTGTACTTTCGCTTCAAGAAAACCTCATAAACAACTGACATGAACATCCGACCAAACACACCTCCACCTGCTCAAAGACAATTTAGACATTCGGATGAGATTTAATCACAACACTAGCCCTCATATAAGTTGCTTGCACGGTGACCATCTACCACCCTCGCCGTCCCTTGGGCACGTAAAACCAATACTGTGTTTCACAAAACACGAGGACGGGGAAAAAGTGTTTTGGCCGGGAAATTGCCTTTAATCAGTGCTGCTCCTGCCTTGGACGTGTTTTCTCTGCAGTATCACCCAGAAACAAACTTACGTTCAAACCCCCCCCCCCCCCAAACACACACACACACACAGAGTTTAACAATAGGAAGGTGTCAGATGGAATCATAAACTCAATAGTCAGGCTCTACCTTTGTGAGGCTATTATGTGCTTTGTGGAGCCCCCACTTGGCTATCATTGCACAACACGTGCGTGGCGGGCGTCGCTTCGCATGCTGATCGGAGATAAACTGACTTACCAGCATTGTAGTAGCGGTCCAGCTTCTCCCACAGGGGCTCGTCCTCACGGTGGAGGATTGACAGCTTGAGGGGCTCATAGATGGATCCTGAGTGAGGACACGGGTATTACCTTTCCCACTGTGACTGAAACATTTTTTTTTGTCCAGAAGATACAACAGGCTTGCCCTTGGTTAAAATTTAGAAGCCATTTTTTTCCCTCATAGGACTTGCAATGGAACTTAGAAAGTTGCCGAATTTTTAAATTTTGGAACCTCTTAAGTCACACAAAATTATCATACTTTACGTGAGTCATTACTATACAAAAAAAGTGACGCAAAATTAAAAAACAGCTTAAATGTGACATTAGCTAAATTATTAACAAATTATTATTACTAAAGTCTCCCACAATGGCACAAAAGTCACAAAATCAAAGATAACATTGAGATGCACGATTGTTCATATAAAAAGTCCCCCAGGACCCCCAAAAGTAACACAAATCCCCCAAGAAACTAATCCAACCATTTCCACATAAAAGGGTTGCGTCATGGGAGAAGGATCTACAGATTCAGGGGTCTCCAACGTGGTGCCCGCGGGCACCAGGTAGCCCGTGAGGACCACACCAGTAGCCCGCCAGTGCTAGGATTATGATTTGCTAGTAGAAATAGTGATTTAAAAATTCAAACACGGGCAGTATTATAGATTCTATAGCTACCTATTTAGCTATCTAGCTAGCTAGCTACAGTATATATCTAGCTAGCTAACATTCTAATATTATTAAATGTAATTTGTACAAACGGACCTCATCCACTGATGTGAATCCCAACATACAAGCAACAAGTTGGGAGCCAATCAGTTTGCCTGCGCCTGCTCTGCGCCTCTCTCCGGAATGGAAGAGAGTCCAACCTCTCTCCAAATGGTTGGTACCAGAGCCCAGCTGCGTGTCGAAGCGAGTCCATCGACATGACTACAAAGTTAGAAATGAGCGCTTGACTCTAGTTATTTTTACACTTGTGTGACAGTTAAGAGAATATTACTTTTGTGATTGCCAGCACAGTTATAAAAGCTTTTGCGATGGGACAGACTCTGTCATTTGTTTTCGCTCTTTCCATTATTTCTTGTGGGAAAATTGAATTCTCTCTTCCGCAGTGCATTATTTATTTATTTATTTTCAATCACAATTGTTTCCCTTCCAGTGACTACTAATGGAAAAAAGTAAGGTAAGACATTCTAAGATTTAGTACTTTTTGTGGTCCATGAGCGGTAGAAGACTGAGGGAATGATGTCTGACAGGTCTGACTTTTTACCCCTGCATCTTCAGACTCGTCTGTCTGTCCTGGTGATTTGCATTTTAATAGAACTGACCTCGTGTCAACACCACAAGGTAGTGAACATTTCACATTCCCGCTGAAATTAGCATAATTGCCATCATATTAAAAGTTTCGGGCGATGAGGACAAAGGAGGAAGGATAAAGAAAGTGTAGATGTGAAGCTCAACACTCAAATTTTACTTTCTAACATGAAATCATTCATGATGACCTGCTCTCCTACAATCCCGTGATGAAATTCATCATTCTATGACAGTCACTTTTATGCGTTTTTAAAGACAAGTTCAGTTTGTGAAACAACATGTGTATTTTTGGATTTGGATTTTAAGTAAAGAAATGATGGGGGAACGGTGACAGCCTCTGAAAACACAGCGTAGCAATGATTTTTTTTTTCATCATTTGTTTTTTCATTTAAAAAAAAAAAGTAGAACTCATGCTGCACTTTGATAAAAATAAACGGACCTCTGTCGATTATCTAATTAATTTCCTCTCCTACTTATTTCTGATCAATGTAGAAATGACAGCAGATTTTTTCATTTATTTATTTAAATGTCAACTTTACAGAGAGCAGTCTGTGTTGTAGTAGAAAAAGGACAACAACTGCAAAAGCGTTTTCACTGCACTTGACCGCCTTGGTGTTCACCGCGGAACAGTTCCAACAGTCTCAAACGTTCGATCACATCATCACATCAAACACATTGTCATTAATTATCGTACCAACACCGTATGGACAAAAGTATCAGGACACACCTCCTGGTCCATTCATTTCAATCAATCAATCAATCAATCAATCAATCAATCTGGGGTAAATTCTTAAAGGAGACATGATGTTAACTTCACATTTGGAAGGAAAGACTGACTTTTATAACCATGGCGAGATAAAGACCGGGAGCGATGTGAGAGAAAAAGGAAATTTCCGTAAAGACAATAAAAACAATTGTCTGTCATGGAGGCAAGACTTCATGCATTACACTGAAAACTCAGTGCAGCTCTGCTTACCTTTTGACTCTAACAATGATAGGTTGTCAGAAAGTGTCGGTTCAGCTGTGTCTTGAAAATGGCAAATGTCCACCAGCCAGGCTGGCAAATCATGGGTTATACTTAATGCGGGGCAAGATTATGCAAATTAGCCATACTATTGCATCACCAACCATCAAAATTCAAGATGTCTCGCTCATAGTCACCTTGTGGGAAGTAGTCAGGCGACTAAAGCTTCCGTGTACTTATTAATTTCCACACCTGATGGGCACACAAGAGCTCCAAAGCCCCGACGATTTCTAGATAAACTCCTCAAATTCCAGAATATGTCTCCTTTAATCGTAGAATAATAGAGTTAGAACTGCACTTTTACCTTCACTTACGGAGGTGGAATGTGTCCCAGTACTTCAGTCAACATGACAAAGTTGCTGTTCCTTGATTGAACTATGCCATGTCTCCCGTGAATTATATGATTGGATTCATTCCTCTAAACCTGCTACTTACCCAGTCTTTGGACTTTCTGATGAGGCCGCTTTATCCCAGCCATTTTCAAAAGGTGAAATTAAGGTCAATCGTGTCTCCCTCTCTCTCTTTGTCTTTCGCTCAGCTAAATCACAAATCTATACAGCAGGAAGCAGTTAGTTGCACACATTAGGATTTGGACACATGCATGAATTAACATTGAATTACATGATTATGATGTTATCATAAGGAATGCATGCAACAAATTATCGAACTATCCTCATGGAGTGATGATGGGGGGGAAAACACATCCCTATCACGTAATTTTCAAACAATTTGCATTAAATGTTCTTCTAATTCAAATGTTTATAATGTAACAGTTCTGCAATGGCATCACAATCTGACTCAATTGAGGGGATTATTGCAAGAGTGAAGAAATATTTGCTTCCTGAAGAGCTGTTGGATTGTCTTGCATGTTCTTAATATTCTGTCAACCCCAATTTCAACCCAGCAGATGGAATATTAGCACATTTAGGGAAAATTGAGTGGAAAAATTAACATGTTTGGCAGACTGTTGCTGTATATTAAATCACGTATATGTTTATTTATTGTTCTTGTCTCTTGTACAGAAAGCAGGTGCAACAGTGGCTTGACATAGTCTGTAGCATTTTGCTATTTATGACTTTCATTGCAAAATCTTCCTGTTCCTCAAGAAGCAACAACATGCACGACGACTACCCTCATCATATTTCAATTCAAGGGGAATTGGTGCCAAGTGGTGTTTGTTACTACAGTACAACAGGGGCACAGTCACTTGGAGTAGTATGTGTCTGCCTGTTGGTGGTTTTGTTGCAAAATCTCCCTGTTCCTCAAGATGCATCAATATGCACCGAAGGCGTATTTGAAGCCAGGCTCATTTAGCTATGGCTGCAGTGACAGAGTCTCAAAATAGCCCTCCCCAAATACTGCACATTTTAAACCTCTGACCTTTTGACGTTTGGGGCCAGTCAGCGTATCCACTCCAAACTCAAACACCCCAGCGTTAATACAAGTCACCGGCACGCAGACACAGAAAAGAAAGTGGAAACTTGTAATTAAAAAACGAGGTTAAAAGGGTAAATCTGACCTGATCTTTTTGACCGGGCTTTAAATTCCAGCAGTTTCCAACCGACATCAGCCAAACTCGCCATGGTTGCAAAAAGAACTAAAGTTTGAAAGTGTATATAAAAAAACTTCTAGTACGCACATTCAAAATAAGTAGCTCTCACCCTCGTCCCCAGGAATGTAAGCTCGTTAAATCAAAATAACAATTAATTAAATATATTCTGATTAAATTATACTGTTTGGTATGCATTTTTACTCGTGATTTGCAATAAAATTGAATTACGATTAAGGATTGTAATATATATATTTTGAAACTAAATCTAGTACATCCGGTTTGGCTGATAGTAATGCCGTTTCTTTGCTGCTCTTGTCAACTGTCAACAATCCAAGCACGACACTAGCGTAAACACGGAAGTGAAGGTAGAGCACAGTTTTACCTCATTACAAGGACTTAATACATGTATTTCAGTTATTTACTACAAGAAATAAAATTACAAACTAATATATTGCAGTCTTTTCTCCGTGTCATGCCTTGTTAAATGCAAAAACGCTACTATTTCCTTCCTGCCGTAAAGCGACGTGACGAATAACGATCGCCGTTGTTGTCAGACGGCACCTGCAAGATGTACACTTCAAACTGGAATGTTTGGGGTTTTTTGTTCCAATTTGTTGCCTGGCACCACACGCTTGCCCTCCAGGATGTAACGACCGACCTGTTCGGTGCCGAAAACAACGGCACGGTGGCGGCGTTTGGAGACTTTAACGCCGACAAGCAGACAGACATCTTCATCATCAGAGAACGTAGGTTCACTCGCTGTCATAATGACCCGCTCTCAAGAAATATTATGTTCCATACGTTTGCATTTTCATTTACTTAACTTTTACTCTAATTTACTTTAGAGTCCGAGCTGGTAATCTTTTTAGCAGACTCCAAAGCACCTTACTTCAAGCCCAAGGTGCTCATATCAAAAGGAATCTTGCCAAGGTAAGTGTGCTTTCATTGGCGCTCTCGTTATGTTATCTCACTTTCATTGCAACCAGGAAAGATTCCATTTGTGTAACAGTGAACCCTTGTGATTCGAGCCAGGTCCTGGACACTGGCCCCTGGGAATGGACAGGGTTTAAAACCCAAATAACCCCAGACCATGATGCAATAGCACAAATTAGTCTTACAGCTTCACGCTTCAAATATAAGATATATGATCTGATTTATGAAAAAATGAAAAGGAAATAAGTGGACAATTGCATGTCCCTCAATCCTTAAAAATACCAGTTCCTGCTTTCCTGTGAACCATTTGACACAGCGATATATAGGTACTCTCATTTGTAAAATGCATATTAGCATGCATTCATCTTTAGGTGGGCACTGACTGTGGCTCACATGGAGCAGCTACCTCTTATCAACTGATCAGCTGGTACCATCCACCACAGCCACGGTGATCTCACCCCTTTTCTGCATCTGCATGCAAATTTCCCCAGTGTGGGACAAATAAAGGTTATCTTAATCATCTTGATAAGTTTACCACCCTGTGTTTTCCAAGGAGCCTCGCTTGTCTGTCAGATCTCCGCAGGAATCTTTCATCACACTGCTAAGTCCCATCAAACCAACTGATAGCTGGCGGCCACAACCGGCTACTTCTCTCTTATCATGGAGCCTTAGAAGGAGCAAAGCATTTGAGCGCCATAGGGTATTACAAAAAGAGCACCGTTATCTGTGGATAAAATGCTTCTGCTCTCCTTACTTTGGGTTTGATGTGACATGCTGTTGTAGAGTTGGAAGTTGGACTCTGTCTGTTGCTTGGAATCATCAGACAACCTAGCTGTGAAGTTGTGGGTTGAGAAACTCAGTGTGGGATTGTGTTAATTAGTCAAAATGTGACATTGCACTTCGCCCCAAAATTCAGACGGGCTCACTAATGGAATTTTTGGAAAGGGGAAGTTCATAAAAGTGAATGTTAGTGTTTCACTGGATTGGTGGATAGGCACTTGAGCTATTATTTGTCGTTAAAAAAACAAAGTCACATTTCCATACAAATTCTCTTTTAATATGTGTACAGTGACACGATCCTCACCAGTGTGGTGCCTGGTGACTACGATGGAGATTCCCAGATGGACGTTCTCCTCACGGCTCAGATTAACCTAATGGCGTCCTCGGTTTTCATCTTTTGGGGGGACAACCAGACATTAGGTATGTGTATGCAAAGGTCTTGGGCTGAGGAAGAGGCCCCTACGTTTTGCTGAGGAATAAGATAAAAAGTGTGTTTGGCTCTCTGCAGATATGACCGGTTGGCTCAAACTGAATAAAACCTTCAGGGATCAACCTCTGGTGATGGAGTAAGTATGAATGACATTAAATCGTGTTTCCGCTCACATTATTCCCATTCGATCTCAAGTACAATGTTTCTTCGGCTGACAAATTGATATTTTGTTGCAGTTTCAACGGTGACATGATACCGGATATATTTGGAGTCACTGACCCGTCGACCACAGAATTTTGCTCTCTGACCAATAGGTGATATATGTTTACATCATCTTAATAATGGTACTCCAGTGACCGGTAATAATGACTGGAATGTTGGAGAAACAAAATCCTCTTCATCAAATGTGCAAATTACCACTTAAGTCACATTTTAAAAATTTTCAACAAGTGTGTACAGAAGAAAACATTTCACCTTTTCATGGTGACTCATAATAACTTGATCGACCCACACAAGAGAGCGTCGGTGGGAAAACTGCACGAGTTGACATCGCCAATCTAGATCAGTTGCGTCCCACCGGGGTGCAAGAGATCATCAGGAGCGCTGCGGTAAATTATCCAGTTTGCCCCAGTGAGCTCCGGTCAGAAAAAGACATCCCAGTGGTCACCAACGCGGGGTCCGTGTGCACCAGCTGGACCCCGAGGACCACATGAGCAGCCCACGGGCCTGTTCCAAAAGTAGTTCACCAGTGATGGAACATTGTGAATTTCTAGGGATGTTGAATAATGCATAATTTAAAAAATGTAAACACTGGCCTCCTTTTTTTTTTTTTTTTTTTAGAGATCCGGTGTGCCAGAGCGCACTGAGTTCGCCCGTCAACATGCGCATCCCTCACGCTAACGCCTTCATCGATCTCAACAAGGACTTAACCGCCGGTAAGTTTCAGACAAGATGTCAATGTTATCAGATGAGTTGACCGTGAGTGATTCGCGAGCTGGTTAAATGCATATTAGTGACATCGGTGCATGTGTAAAATGGCATTCAAACAGCAGGTTGACTTTGTACCCTTGTTGGAAACCAGCAGGCTTTGCTGCTTAATCGCTGCCGGATTTAAAACGTGCATATTTTGTGGTTTGTGTGCCGGGCTGTTTACCTCAACACATATAAAGTGTTGTGTTTTAAGGAAACTGTAACATCAATAGTTTGACTTTTTTAAAAATGTGCAACAGTCGCAGTTTATAATTTAATTTATTCATTCATTCATTCATTCATCTTCCGAACCGCTTGATCCTCACTAGGGTCGCGGGGGGTGCTGGAGCCTATCCCAGCTGTCTCCGGGCAGTAGGCGGGGGACACCCTGAATCGGTTGCCAGCCAATCGCAGGGCACACAGAAACGAACAACCATTCGTACTCACACTCACACCTAGGGACAATTTAGAGTGTTCAATCAGCCTGCCATGCATATTTTTGGAATGTGGGAGGAAACCGGAGCACCCGGAGAAAACCCACGCAGGCCCGGGGAGAACATGCAAACTCCACACAGGGAGGCCGGAGCTGGAATCGAACCCGGTACCTCTGCACTGTGAAGCCGACGTGCTAACCACTGGACTACCGGGCCGCCTAATTTAATTTATTTCATTTTAGTTTTTTTAATGAAATAATATGTCATGACCGGTAATTATGAGGTCCCCTAGCCAGAGACTGAGCTCAACTGTTTGTTTCCCAAGTTGCCATATGGTGTATTTCTCGCTTGCCAGGCGTTGCACTTGGTGCCCTTTAGCCATTTTATTCCATGTGGGAACGAATACATTTGGTTAAATAGAGAGACTAATAAACTCATATTTTGTCTCCCTTATTTAACTCTGTGCTGCTCGAAAAAAAATTGTGGAGGCAGAAGGAAGCGCACCAAGATGAGAAAACCATTTATTTTGTATTTTGTTTCATATCACAGCATGAAAATCGAATCTGACAAAAGCGATGACTCATCGCAATTGTACAACTGAACCACAGAAGCTTCTCGGCTCCTCTGTTCAGGGAAGGGAGGAAACAAAAAAACACAATAGCCTTGGGCAATTGCTATGGTGCCTTGTCAATTGAATGCGAGCTAATTTAGATGATTGCATATCCGAGTCCAAATATTCTACATGCGTCAAAACTGGCGGACTGACTCATCACAAACTCATCAAGAAGATATTAGCATATTTTCAACAGAATAATTGTTTGTAAAACTTTTTTAAGCATTACTCAGTCTTACTCCAGTAGGCTTAACCAAAACAGAACATTCATGTCTAAAATAATACATTTCTCCCAGAGCACGAACATATATTATTTAACCATACTTGTTATTGGTGCTTTTTCTTTGTTATTGTTTTGTCTGTTGGCTGCTGATATCAATCAATATCATTGTTCATGAGATTGGTATTTTAAACTTTTCACAGAATTCTGTCTGGAACTGCATTAAAGCGGAGCGTATCCCTTTTTGAACAGCAGAATAGCAGGCAAATGCATGTCTGGAAAATAGATGTATTTATTTATTTGTAATGTTGGAGTTTTACGAAGCGTGAAGTAAATTTGCCATTTTCTCCACCATTGAATGGAGAAATCACTTTGCGTTGGTTCTGCTCTCCCGTCTCTCGGCCAGCAAACTGCAACGCTGTCACTCATACTTAGTGAGGGTTTTTCAACACTCTGGAAACTAATCCCCATGTTTTAGGTAATCACGAAGGATTTAGCGGTGCCATATGCACCGCGGGTATCGTTTTGTGGCGCATGGTTTTTAGACCGAGGGCGGTCACAGTTTAACCTGCGCACGTTTTAATTCATTTCTAATCTATTTTAGGAATTAATGGAAGTCGATAAGTCTTTGCTCTTTTATTTATTTTTTTGTCGCTGGCTGCGAGCCTTCCAGCAAAGGTTTGTGGTTTATATTTAATGCGCTTTGGCACAGATTGTGTTTTTGCATCAATTAGTTTGTTTTAGAACGTACGACAGCCTGAAGAAGGAATTTCTGTACGAGTACAATTTGCTTGTAGCATTTGTTTGTTTCCGTCTTCAGTTCCTGCCATGTTCCCTTTGTATTCCGTTTAATTTGGGAAATGAGTCAAAAACATAAGAGAGTGATTAGTGGGGGACCTGTGTGTCAAGTCCAGCTTGTCGGCAAATATCAGAGATACTTTGAGGGCGGTTGTGTTCTTATTGACAATTTAATTGTCAGTACTTTAGGTGGCACCAAATAGGAAGTCTTTAGCGTTGATACCAAACTGACAGATGAAGAAAACAACAGGCCTGATTGGCACTGGACCATGAAACCACTCATCCAACATGGCTAAACAATATAAATATCTTGGAGGCACACTTGAGTCCAGTTAGCCACAACATCGTGTGCATCGATGTGGCTAAATCTTGAGCCACATTTAGATAATCCTGTGGATTCCCTTTTTTTTCTTTTCTTTTTTTAATACTCTATGGAGATTAATTCTAGCCATTCTGTTTTGGGGTTGTGGCATTGCGTTATGTAAATCAGGAGTGCATGATGCTTTGAGATGATTCCTTCACGGAACTCATGTTTTTTATTAATCAGTTCCTCATAGTTTAGGGTGCTGAACTTCGGGTCCTCTCCCAAGGGCACGACAAGCTTGCAGTGTTTAAAACATGTTCCGTGAAGAGCGAAGTCAGCAATGGGCAATTGGCGGCGATGACCCATAACCATAATCTGAGTGGCACCTTGATTAGAAAAAATAAAAATCAATAATAATAATAATAGAGACAGAGAGAAAAAGAAGGTCCAAATGCTATGAAACTCAGGGGCGTTTGTCGTGATGCTTCCAATTAGCAGTGACTGTCGGTAGGTGACTGTTTCACACAAATATATGATGCAAGCCCGTATTACGGAAAAGCAACAAAAGGTGAGGGACCATGGGGATGTCCATATCATCTCAGCAAACCCACCGTAAACGTTTTGGGGGTGCAGCAGCTTGCAGGGAACAAGTTTAAACGGACAGCAAATAGCATTGATTACTTGGTGTTTCATTTTACATTTGTGAGACCTTTTGAATAGCAGGTTGTGTCGGTTTTGGATTCCTTACGTTCATGAGCAACCCTTGTGCATTGTTGACTATTGTTACTGTCCTGGAGTCGGCTGGGGTTTTTTATAATGAGAGTCGATGCACTGCACCGCACCAGGAGTTCATTGACCTTTACGAACCTGCCAACAAGTCGATAGTTTTTTGAGCAGGTAGGCATTTTTTAACTTCGAGGCTGTCCCTTTCCATTGCATACCCGTCCGGGTTACAAATGTTGAAATGTTCGGCTGACTCGAAGCGTGGCGTGTTACTCAATGCAATTATTATTTGATTATTCACCTTGGAGTTCCAACAAAAGTGTTGTTAGTGGATGACAGTGCAGTGAGGGGAAACAAAAAGAACCATTTACTCCATAGAGTTACCACAAACTTTACCTGCTAAAACACCTTCTACAAATTCATCGTGATGTGCTGTTTTTAGCCCCCAAGCATAAATTGTCTCTTTGGGGCCCTCTACATGCCCGAAATTGTACCCATTTTTGCAAGTTTTTGAATGGAGGAGCACTTTCTGAAAAAGCGAAGAAAAAATTTGACCCTCGCACCAGTTTCACCAATCAACACAAGATTGAGAGGACATGGCTGTCATAACAGGGCGAAGATCATATTAATATGAATTATACATGAATGAATATAAATGGGCGGCCCGGTAGTCCAGTGGTTAGCACGTCGGCTTCACAGTGCACAGGTACCGGGTTCGATTCCAGCTCCGGCCTCCCTGTGTGGAGTTTGCATGTTCTCCCCGGGCCTGCGTGGGTTTTCTCCGGGTGCTCCGGTTTCCTCCCACATTCCAAAAATATGCATGGCAGGCTGATTGAACACTCTAAATTGTCCCTAGGTGTGAGTGTGAGTGCGAATGGTTGTTCGTCTCTGTGTGCCCTGCGTTTGGCTGGCAACTGATTCGGGGTGTCCCCCGCCTACTGCCCGGATACAGCTGGGATAGGCTCCAGCACCCCCGCGACCCTAGTGAGGATCAAGCGGTTCGGAAGATGAATGAATGAATGAATATAAATGTATTCTATCAATAACGAATGAGGACAGACGGTGCAGAAAATGATTGGATCGATTATATTTGTATTTTTCACAAAATTATTTGGCAAGATGAGCACAATGCAAGTAATCTACTCTATTTTAAGATTTTGATGCAAGCCAAGTGTTTATTTACTCCAGTCTCAATAGGGTGCATGTATGGTATCTGAAAATATAATGAGTTTACACAAATAGATTCAGAGTGCAGCAGAACCAAACAGATGTGCTGTATGCCCTCTCACTCACTCTCTCTCGTTCTCAAACCCACACAAGATATTCCATCCAGCGTGTAAAATCTGGCTTTGCAATGGTTGTTCTAGTATCTCTGTAAGCACTTTGTGTTTACACACAAACATACTGTATGAACCTCGCTGTAGTTTGTGCTTGCGTGCATGCGCGTGCCCGTCGCCCCGTAATCCTCTCCCTGTAGCTACTGCACCTATCCTATGTTGTACCCCTGTAATGGTTTTAGGAGATTATGTCTGCTGGGAATATCACAGCTCCATTCTCCTTGTTATTACCATTTTTCGGCTAGGGTTTTTTTTTTCCCTCTGGGCGACCAAGCCATTTTGCAGTCATGCATAAAGCTGGATTTCAATAACCCACAATAATCTCAAAAATTGCTTGCAGTCGGCTCAGAAATGCATGAAGACTAATTTTGAAACCATTTTACTGGTGAAGGCAGTGTTACTCTAAGTGGGCCAGATTGTTTATTTGAACGGCTGGTGGATGGGCCACCATGTCCTAACGGATGTCACGTCTGCTGCAAAGATGTGGCTGAGTGAATAATGGTGAGTGAGATGATTGGCGCGGTAGGGGGGCTGAAGGTGCCAAAATGTAATCTCTTTTCATCCATTCACCTATTGTGTCTGTCTCCAACTGGTGCATTGTCTGTCTCAGCAATTTGTGGTTTATTGCAATAATTTTTCGGGAATGTAGTTTTACAGCTTTTTACGTCATTTAGTGTTGTTAAAAATCATTAACTAACTGAAACTTCAGTTTACTTTTTAGAAAACTGTTTTTGTGGAATAACTGAAAAACTTGAAATAATGAACAGGATTTTTATTTTATTGTCTTTTCTGGTTGGCTGCTGGTACCGCACATTGAAGCTTCAATTGTGATAGCTATGAAAGGGAGTTTCACTCATGGCGTGTGTGTTGAGTGAGCAAAAGTCAAATCAATGTGCAAGCAGCATACTGTATACAAATCAAAGAGCCAAGCTATTTAACAGGAAATGCATCACCTTCACACTGAAAAGACAATGTTACACATAGAATCACGTCGGAGGGAGTGGGGGGGGGGTGGCCAAGTCTCAGAATTTTTTTTTTATTATTCCTCTCAATCTGAGTCTGACATTTTAGGGTGGGTGGAAATGGATGTTGTATTTCACTGCATTAATAAAGACTCGACAACGGCATTGTCAGCTGGCGCAAAATCGTGATTGAAGCTAATACAATTTTTTTTTTAAGTTTCTCCCCTGCCCCCGCTGACCTCAAACTAACTCGGCTTTGTGGGCCATGGCCAAGTTTTTGAAAATCTTGTTTCACAGTCTGCTGCTTCCCTCAGCAGAAGGACAGGGTCACATATCATTGGGCCAAGCCTGTACAGGTCCACGCCTCCTGTGGAGGATGGCACTGCATGCAACTGCAAGTTTTCAGCAAAATGTGTGTCCACTCATCTAAAGACGTATCAATATATCCAGTCGCCCCTTTTTAAAAATATTACCAGGACACAACCAAAATGAAATCTTCAACCTACTGCAGGCCACCATCTTATGAGGTGCTTCTCTACCTTTTCGTTCACTCGCTCTGGTAAACTGAAAAAGAAGCGCAGTGGGATAATGGTATGGTGGTATGCTTCACAAAGGCCCGAAAATGAATCGTTGAGTCGAGAGCGTGACAAAGAGTGGCAGGTCTGTGCGACACAAAAGTCTGAAAAATTGAGCAGAGACGGAGCGCATGCAGCGGTGTTCTCCGTGAAAAGCTTTTTTGATCATGTTATTTTCGCCCAACCCCCCACACCCCCCAATCCTTCAACACAAACATTAACAAAACTTTCAGGCGGGTATGTGATGTAAAAAGCCTCGGTTGGATCAGTTCGCAAGTATCGTCTTCATCCAAAGTTCTCTAGAGCAACATCTTCCATGATGAAAAAAGGCCATTGCGAAATCAACTGAAAGGAGCATCGCTATCATCTAGAGATCGGAAACATGTATAAATTATCCAAAGATTGAATTTATTCCTCTGCAGTATCAACAAGGACTTTCACAGAGAAGTGGCAACAAATTGAGAGACAAATTTAATTCAGTGACATAATTCCTGGAAAGGAAACCCGCAGTCAAATGTTGACTGCAATGTCTGACGCAAAACCTGAACAAGTGTAAACATGGTGTCCCACCATCTGCGCTCAACAAAAACCTGTAAACTGCATGTCGTTTATTTCACGTCAGTGTTTATCTTCTTCAGTGGTTCTCAAATTACAGTGGTACAGTCGGCATACTCGCTGCCTTCTTCGCTTCCACTGAATTTCTCATTTCCTCATATGGATAAGTCCTTCAAGTCCTCCTTCAGGATTATTTATGATCAAACAAGTTTTGTTTTTTTTTACTGAAAATGTTTCCAGACAATAAATGCAAAAAATAATACATACAATAAAAAATAAATACATGGAAAATAAACAGTTGATTGATGTGAAGGTAAATTGTAAATAGTACTGCGATTTATCCATTTGTGTTCATGTTGTATTTAATTGAAAGATGTTTGTTGTTGGTTTTTTTTCTCTTCTTCTTTCTACATACATTCTTGCTGCTGGAGGCTGTAAATTTCCCCATTGTGGGACAAATAAAGGATATCTTATCTTATCTTATTAAATGACTGCATTCAGTAAAATTAGAATTTATCTGAATTCCCATTGATTCTATCGATTTCTTTTTCAGTACATTACTCAGATGTAGAAATATCCGATGGATGCCGCCCGTCATTAAATCACCATCCATCCATCCAATTTCCAAACCGCTTGATCCTCACTAGGGTCGCGGGGGGGTGCTGGAGCCTATCCCAGCCGTCTTCGGGCAGTAGGCGGGGGACACCCTGAACCAGCCAATCGCAGGGCACACAGAGACGAACAACCATCCACGCCCACACTCACACCTAGGGACAATTTAGAGCATCCAATCAGCCTGCCATGCATGTTTTTGGAATGTGGGAGGAAACCGGAGCACCCGGAGAAAACCCACGCAGGCCCGGGGAGAACATGCAAACTCCACACAGGGACATTAAATCACCAATTTGTTTTTATGGTCTAATAAAACCCTTGCGCCCAGGATTAACCTGCTAAATTACAAAATGGCTCCCAAAATTAAGACATTCAAAACAGATTTTGTGAGCTTCACTTATTGTGAAGAGTATAATTTACCGTGTACTGTATGTTTGGATCAGCCTTAAAATCCCCATTCCTCTCTCCGTCGTGAGACGAGAAAAGTTTCAGGCTGTGACATTTCCTCCAGAATGCCAGACGCCGACCCCCACCAAGATTCGGCCCGGCGGTCAAGGGGGTAGGCTTAAAGACGAAGCCAGTCGATGCAGACAGATGAGCACCGAGGACGTGCATCGCACAACTATACGCCATCTCGGCGCTTTCGGTCGCGCGGTCTCATTACTGTCAGCCTTGCTCAGACACACAAAGGCAACATGCCTAGGTGACATTTGTTTCCCCGTAATGGAGCAAGGAGATCAGGCAACTGTCTTCAGAGCAACCTCAAAGGGCTAGAGTGTGTTTGTACACCATGGCTGTATTTACGCCCTGGAGGAATACAGTAAAAAAAACAATCTCTTATTTCCCACAAATCAATAATCTGTAAACCATTTACTTTCAGAGGGAGAGTCTGAAGATGCAATGACAAATTCATCTCAAAGTGTTCTCATGGCCTAGTTTTGGGTATTTTTAAAGTTGAACTTCATGATCCGCCAATTTCCGTGGAAAAGTATGTGATCAGCATATGTCGTTGGACAAACGGCGCCTGATCGTCACATGCTGCCGCCAAGACCTCGATGGCATGTCTTTCGGGAGGTGGGACAAAAATACAATGGAAATTAAACCTTTTTTGTTCAATCCGATTCATCAATTTATTGGGGAAAAAAAAAATCAACATATTCATCAATTGTCAATTGTAATTGTTCCTTACTGGATTTGTTATTAGAAGATATCAGTCATGGATGATCAATATCTGAATCAGCAGCATAAAACTGTCATCAGAACACAATAGTTGATTTTTATTCTCGGAAATTAAAAAAAAAAAAAAAGATCTTAATTGAACCTTACTGTGTAAATCCAGCCTAAGCAATGCTTTTGGCTTCCAATTTGCTGTTTTATTTTTATTTTATTTTTTTGTTTGTTTTCAGAGCAACACAAAGTCACAGCTAGTCAAGAAAATCAGATTTAGGCATGAACAGATAACCAAGTCATGGGCGATACAGATCCCGAAAGCATAAACCTGTTCTTGTCAAACCCCTCTATTCTCCGACTGTCGGCATCAAAGTCCCCTTCTTTTTGCATAAACCCGAATGCTTCCAACGGGTAAGAGCTGCGGTGGCAAAGAGTGAGGCGACTGCACACATGCAAAAGTGCGGGGGAAACGGCAGGCGCTAATGCGGCAGTCACAGTGCCGACTGTCAGTTTTGGTTTGCACTGCTTGCTTCTGTTTTTCTCTTGCTACGGCTGCAAGGCAGGTACAGTACAGGTGCAGTGAACCCCCTGTTTTTCGCATGAGTTACGTTCCAAAAAGAACCCGAGATAGGCGAAACCCGTGACGCCGTCTGTATAACTGCTCCTTGAGGTTTTCTTCCTAGTTTAGAAAGACTTGATGAGTCGACCAATGTTCAACAGCCTTTCTTGGGGCCACAATAACCTAAATAAAGGGAGTCTTGAGCAAATAACATATGTTGTCATTTTACCATCATGTAGAAAAGGACATTATTTTAATGTCTCTGCTTAGAATCACGACAGTTGCCGTCAGCGTTTTTCTTTGTTGCAAACATAAATTTGGCATGCTGTTCAGAGACGAGGCCCAGTGACTGTTGGCATTGGTCGTCAAGCCAGTCAGGAAACAGAACACAATGCACTGTTTATTTTATTTTTTTTAAACGCACAAAAAAAATATCTGTGAAAGAGCTTCGCCGTGAATGGCGAATCGCGTGTTAGTGAGAGTTCAGTGTCATATGTAACCCTGCCCGTGTTAACCTGCCTACCACCCAGGGGTTCTCGAACATTGACATGACAGGCATGATTTTTTTTTTCCTTTGGGGTGGGGGAGGCATTTATAATCTCAATGACAATCATACATAATGTACCTAATTGTCACTCCTTTTATTGAAAGGGCAACATGGCTGTGAACAGATGGGAGCTAGTTTACAGTGGCACAGGCTGTTTTCCCTAATTTAGCGATTGATTAGCGACTTTCTGGTGAGCATTTTTCGAAAACAGCACCTCGCAAATGTAATTCCATTTCAAGAACGGATAACATGAGCGTAGTCGCTTGCCCAATGTATGTGCTGCCATGTCTCAAATATTTTGCAGAGGTCTCCTTTACCTCACTTGTACACAGAGGCAGTGGAACAACTTGCGTTCAAGGGATACTTCCCAAAAAGGCGACCAAAAGACCTCCAAATAATCAAAAGTGGTTGATTTCTGCTCTCCTCTTCCGCCGCCTCTGGTTCCACATGACAAAGGAATAAGAAGGGCAGATTGTTTTTGCACTTGACCAAGCCACAGAATTCATTCATTCATTCATTCATCTTCCGTACCGCTTGATCCTCACTAGGGTCGCGGGGGGTGCTGGAGCCCATCCCAGCCGTCTCCGGGCAGTAGGCGGGGCACACCCTGAATCGGTTGCCAGCCAATCGCAGGGCACACAGAGACGAACAACCATCCACGCTCATACTCACACCCAGGGACAATTTAGAGTGTTCAATCAGCCTGCCATGCATATTTTTGGAATGTGGGAGGAAACCGGAGCACCCGGAGAAAACCCACGCAGGCCCGGGGAGAACATGCAAACTCCACACAGGGAGGCCGGAGCTGGAATCGAACCCGGTACCTCTGCACTGTGAAGCCGACGTGCTAACCACTGGACTACCGGGCCGCCCAAGCCACAGAATTAGTGGAGTGAATCCATCAGGCCTTTACATCAATTTTTTTTACATCCTTGTTGGAACTACCGTATATTTTCGGTCTGTGGCCGTTTACTTTAAGAAGCTGTCGCAAATCATCCAAAACGTGATCCCGCAAGGTGTAGTCCACGACATGGACGGTAAATTGAGCGTTTGAAGTGGTCTCACCATGTCGCCCAATTAAGTCCTGATGCCTGCCCAGACTATCACATAAGAGCCGAGCTGACTTTTGCTTGTGAATCGGTGCTGAACCCTAACTAAAATCCTACCGCTTCCTTAGAAGCTCGGCAGCACTTGTGATAAGCTGCTAATTGGAACCTTTGAAAGCACAAGCTTGGCAGAATGAAGTGACTGCTCATTTTTAGTGCATTAGCGCGCGTGTGTGTTTGAGGGTGTTCGGGCTAGCGTTGCGAAAAGAATAATTATCCACATTTCCGCACGTTGTGTGCGTCTTACCTCCCACACTGTTATGTCTTTCTAGCACTTGTGTTTGTGTTATAACTGCTGTGCGTGCGGGTTTGTTGTCGTTGTTGTGGCACATGTTAATTATATTTATGTATAGATTGTTGCACACCCTTATAGGCGCCCGCGCACATACACACACTCACACACACACACACGATGCAATGAATTAATTGTCCTTCGGAAGGCAGCTTATGAAAAGGAGGTTAGGACGGAGGCTCTGTAATCAAGTTACATTTTTGTCTGTTTGGATTGTCTTGCCTGCCAGGACCGCGTACATATTTGGTACCACCGCACGATATAAAAAGTGAGATTTAAAACAAGCGCCTTTACGCAAATTCAGCCGTGACTCTCGATAGAGCGCAAACTTTGGCTCGGGGCAAACAATCCAAAGCATGTCAGTCTGTGTCATTGCATAGACAAATTCAGGCAGGAGCAATTTCTGCTGGACCTGGAAAAATATATATATATATAATTTTGAGTTTCTCACGACAATCACATTGAACACCTTTAGTGAGATACACCTTTTGCCTGATTTTTTAAAGTTATTTATTTATTTATTGTGGTCGGCGGCCCGGTAGTCCAGTGGTTAGCGCGTCGGCTTCACATTGCAGAGGTACCGGGTTCGATTCCACCTCCGGCCTCCCTGTGTGGAGTTTGCATGTTCTCCCCGGGCCTGCGTGGGTTTTCTCCGGGTGCTCCGGTTTCCTCCCACATTCCAAAAAATATGCGTGGCAGGCTGATTGAACACTCTAAATTGTCCCGAGGTGTGAGCGTGAGTGCGAATGGTTGTTCGTTTCTGTGTGTCCTGCGATTGGCTGGCAACCGATTCAGGGTGTCCCCCGCCTACTGCCCGAAGACGGCTGGGATAGGCTCCAGCACCCCCCGCGACCCTAGTGAGGATCAAGCGGCTCGGAAGATGAATGAATGAATGAATGAATGAATGAATGAATGAATATTTATTGTGGTCACACTTGACATGTTCAGTTCCAATAAAATGATGTTTTGGCCTGGATTTTCAATCCAGGTTCAATTACCCAAATCCAACTTGATGATTGTCGGCGTGTTCTGATTTTATTTGACCAACTTTGGCCGTGTAATTTATAACTGACCCACATGCAATTTTGCTTTTGTGTTTACACTGCGTAACACATGAAACTGCGTTTGTGTGAGCTGTTTGAAAGTGCTCTATAAATACAGTTGAGTTGAGTTGAGAAACAATGACCGAAGTGCATGCTAGCATCTCCGGCTGGTGACACGTTAACAATATGATGTTAAAAAAAAAAAAATGCAAGTAATAGTACCGCAGTGTTTAGTTGGCACGGGCTGACCCATTTCACCATTCCTATATCCTCCACATTAGCCCACTGGTGTCTGCAGGTTTTTTTTTTCTTATTTCCTTACGGCTATACATTTAATTAAGGATATCTACATAATATTCAAGGAGGAGCTCAAAGCAAAAAAAAAATCCTTGCAAGGGTATATTCTCTCTCCCCACCAGAAGTCTTATCACGGTGTTCTGGTTAATATTACGTCAATGGAATAAGAATCGCGGCTCACCTCTTTTCTGGGTTTAGTCACGTGATGCTCGCAATGTGAGCCCGGGGGCGATTTGAAGTCAATTTCATTCGACAGGAGAGGGTGGTAAAGGACAAAATGGCAGCGCCCTGACATTGATGAAAATAGATGGATCCATCGGCTTAATTCTTATTCCGCAAACACAATTTTAATCAGACGACCGCGTTTAGAACGTCAACCGTTATTGCATGGAAATGTTTTTGCCTGAGTAGTGATGTGGAAATGCACTCCCTCACATTCAGTACTTTGTCTGCTTGACATATTTTTCACATAACATGCTTACCCAGTAGGGGTTTTTTCTCTGCGCATGCGTGACTCATCCCGGGATAAGTCATTCCATGCCTTGATCTATAGCCTCAATGCTAGTTGACTCTCCTGGCCTCCAAGCTATATGTGTGTGCTTAACACAACCAAAAAGTTGATACCAAGTCAAAAGAAGCATGCTAGTTTTGGCTATCTTGAGTCCTCTTTCGCCACCGAGGCTTTCCATCTGTCCAGCTCCGCCGTATCTGTTAAGACATGGGCTAAATAGCAAGCCTGGTCTTTATCCACCCTCAGTGCTCTTGCGCGGGCAAAATGGAATACAGAGACATAATGCCACCTGAGTCAAACAGTCAAAGGCGGCCCCTTAAATTGCTTCCAATCCCCTTAACAAATCTGATGGAGAGGCTATGAATAACTCAGGGAGCGCTCATCTGCCATGATTTCTTGCCTGTCCTCTGGCCCCTGAGAAGTCAGAACCTCCGTATCAACTTGAATTACCTCACCACGTGCCACCTTTTCAGCTCTCGTAATATTTGGAACACACCGGCCTTTGGAGCGGCATTTTTCTATCAGCTCACTGCAGACAAATGACAACCCGCTATCACATGGATGCAGAATGGATGGCAATGTTGACAGAGTGATTTTCTTGCTTAATGCGTTGCATACTTTAGTGGCTAGTTGAGCAGAGATTGATATAGACTTTAACCTGAGAGTGAGGCTGTGGACGGACTGAGAGAATTGCTGTGTTGCAACAATGTCTCCTTTCTGGTGTCTTCCTCTATAGAGGTTGGGTAAGGTTTATTTTGAAGTTGGTAATGATCAGTGAGAGTGCACACAAATTGCGCAGCATTAGAAACATCATATCCTGTATTTGCATAACACTTGTATTGCACATTTGAAACTCGAGCAAAATGAAAGACTTTAAAATTACGTTATTTTAAGCATATTCATTCATCTTCCGAGCCGCTTGATCCTCACTAGGGTCGCGGGGGGTGCTGGAGCCTATCCCAGCTGTCTTCGTGCAGTAGGCGGGGGACACCCTGAATCGGTTGCCAGCCAATCACAGGGCACACAGAGACGAACAACCATCCACGCTCACACTCACACCTAGGGACAATTTCGAGTGTTCAATCAGCCTGCCACGCATGTTTTTGGAATGTGGGAGGAAACCGGAGCACCCGGAGAAAACCCACGCAGGCCCGGGGAGAACATGCAAACTCCACACAGGGAGGCCGGAGCTGGAATCGAACCCGGAACCTCTGCACTGTGAAGCCGACGTGCTAACCACTGGACTACCGGGCCGCCCCATTTTAAGCATAAACATGCTAAAAATGTAATCACGTCCGTCAAGATGTCTTTGACGATCGCAACCATGATAGTCAAGTAGGACAATCGCGACAGTTCATTCATGCGGGTAACGCAGCCGTGTGGCGTAGAGGCTTGATGTGTGCAGAAACATTGCCGCACGCACTGATTTGGGTTGGTGGGACAGTTTTATCTTTTCAAGTTTCACGAGACCAGGGAAATGCATCCGAAAGCTCAAATAATTAAGCAATTGTAGATGGCCTCTTTTTGTAGTTAAGAGATTTCCCCCGCTTTGTTGTGATTGTTCTGCGAGGCCATTCTATCTCCAAAGGACAAGGGTTGTGTTGCATCTGCTGTCTCTTCCCGCGTGACTCCCTTTTGTGCGTCTTTTAGCTTCAGCCTTTCGCACCGAAGCTCGCCTGTAATTGCCCTGCGACACGACATACCACTTAGCGCGAAGAATCCCTGTCGCTCCCGTTACGCAAGTAGTGCCTGCCATCCCACACAAACACATTTTTAAACTCCAGTATGTATGCGACTTTCCCTGAGTGTCGGCGTGTGACAGCACCGCTCGCTCGCTCGCCGGGGCCACTAATGCTCGGCTGTGCTCACATCAGCTGTGGCCTACAATTCTGGCTGCAGTTTACTTGTCAACTCAAAGCAGATTTATGACGCGGTGCGTAACAAAATACCCAGTCCAACGGAAAAGAAAAAGCTATAAATGTATTCTCAAATGTAGAAGTTAACTAAACTGACAATTTATATAAATAACACAACAAGGAGAACACAATAATTCCTCCATAAATTAGAAATTATGTTTTTTTTGTGGTGTGTTGATTGTTTGAACTAATTTTACACATTTTTGAGGGGTCATCAAGTACCATTTGCACTGTCCCAATCCTCTGAAGAGCGGGGATTCTCTGTAATCCATTAGACAGGCTGAGACGTCACTGAGGAATACTTGAAAAGCACCAGTACAAAAACCGAATGTATCCCAACACAAAAGCTGTGCAAGTAATGGAACCTAAGTCGGTCTAAGTAGGGATCGCTCTCGGCGGGGTGGGGAACGTCTTTGTAACGAGCACGTCCCTCTGCTTTGGGCAAATCATTTTTATTTATGCCTCCGTAGAACGACGTTAACTCAGATGAGTCTCTGGAATGAAAGTAAACATCAGGAGGAAACCGTAAAAGCTGTGTTAAAAGTGAGCGATGGTGGCGGCAGACGGGTTTATATGGTTCGCTAACGACGCTTTCCAAGGCTGACATTGGATATAAGTAGGTGAAAGAGACAAACGCTGGGATGGAGGAGGATCATTTGTGAAAATAAATCCTTTTTTGAGTTCATCAAATGGATTAACACTCCCCATCTTTTCCTTAAACGGGAAAGCCATTCTGGGAGTGTCTGCAAGTACGTGTTCAGAATGGCTTTGCAGAGAGGTTTTAGATAAAACACGAATGAAAAGTTTTTTTGAGTGAGCCAATACAACCGAGCCCCCCCCCCCTCCCCCCCAGATGTGCCTACACATTTCAACTCACAGTGTAAGTAGAGGAGAAATCTTTGTGCACCCTGCTTGGCGATGGCAAGCCTGAAGACCGCAAAAGTGTCGAAATGATTGATATTTTAGTCAAAGAAGTCGTGGCAAAAGTTTTCGACAGATAAAACTTGCCAAGATGATGCCCCGCAGGGAGATTGAGGAATGTTTACCGAATGATCCGCTCTCTCCACAAAAACTAATCAACCAATCACGGCTGGATCCTGCCTAAGAGGCCTGATTGGCTGATTAAGGTGAAACTCATCAACGCTTTGCTTCCTCAAATCATAGAGTTGCCCTCCACCCCCAGTCTGTCATTTTAATTAGAAGTGCATCTCATTTTGTAAAAATAAATAAATAAAGAGATAAAATAGTACAATTACAGATTCAACTCATGTACTGAAATGAACACATTGACTTAGATATATAAAATACCACTTTCATAACTTGGCATAAAAAAGTAACATAAAGAAATGTTCCCATTTCACTCTGACATCTTTCCTTGCAAGCCTGCATGTGTGAATAATGACTCTTGGTTAAGTGGTGTGCAATGCAAACTATACTGGACAGCATTTTACAAGTTGAATTTCCTCTTTACGGATTTGAATTGAATCGGTATTATTAAAAAAAAAAAGCCACTTGTCATTACCAGCATCATTCACTCCCCTTGTTATCTTTTGCGGCCGGTCTTGTTCTCACCTTCACTGCGCCTTTCACGTGTACAGTTACAGGCTAGAGCATCACATGGAGAATGCAGGCAGATCAATGCTAATAAATAATTCATGTCCAATTAGCCATTGCTGGGCCAGGATGGTTCCGCTGCCCAATTGCCCATTTTACCACCAAACATGCCCTGATGCGGCTCTCCAGAAAGCATTGAGATATGCAGGGCTTCCGACTCAAATTGAGGCAGAGGCGGTACCATTCTGATGCCGTGCCTCAGAACTGTGAATATACTCTTTTTATTGACATTACACACAATGTTGTAGCTTCATTGGAATTGGAATACATGACAGTGATTTTTTTTTTTGTAATGTCCTGCGATACAGAGCTCCCTGAATGTCTTAAAACTCATCCTAAAGATAATTGCCGCAATTATTCCAAATATTCCCCTACTGTCGCCTCTTTTACAGTCAGGAGTTACTTAAAGGGGCAAAAAATGTGTAAAAAAGTTTGTGTTAAAGAGGGGAAAATACGCAGCGTGCAATTGCCTCAATGTCGCTGATAAGCTGCTACATTGTAATCACTGCTTGTAGATCAAATATAATTTGCCTGATTTAACCAATCGCCTTTTCGCCTTTCAGATTTGTTCCTGACAACAGAAGGGCCAAAGTTTGAGACTTGGATCAGCAAGGTATGTTCAAAATTCCCTTCCAACAAGAAAAGAAAAAACAAACAAACAAACAAAAACACAACTATGCTGACACTGTATTGTACGGCGCCTGTTGCCAGAGTTTAGCGCTAGCATTTATTGACATAAATGACTATGCACACTTGGGTGCTGACAGCCTGACACAGTTGCCATTCCTACGGATCAGTTTTGAATAAACTGGGCTATCTGCTGTCATCCGCTGGCTCGCACTAGCTACTACCCTAGTAAGTAAATGCCTCACAAATGATCTGATTACAGTCCAACCTTGTTACAACGTACCTCGAGGGACATCACGTATCTGTACATCAGCGCTATATGAATAAAGATGTATTGTTTCACGGTAGTTCATTGTAACATAAACAATGGCCGCTAACTAGGTTTTATAGTACAGTATGAACAGTTATGGATGTAAAAACATTAACATGTATTAAACATGTCAATTACAAATATGTGTATATAAAAAATATTTTGTACGACACGAAACAAACAGCTGAAGCATTCTTACTTCATCTCTGAAACCATCAGTCAGCAAATGAAAAGGACGTTCTCCAGTTAAGGATGTGCCGCACCCCAAAACTGTTTACGATCATCTTTCAATCTATTGGCTTCGAATTCTGCCATGATTTTGTTGCCATTAGGGATGATTGTCCAAATCGTCGACTTTGCCAATTCGTAATCTCAGCAGAACTTTGTCTGGGAGACTCCCTTTCGAAAGTCAGAGACAATTTCAGCCTTCACAGACAGCAAGATTTGTTTCCATTTACCGCACGTTTTCAGACCATGTGCGCCGTGCTTCTGGAAGTACAACCATATACCGAGTCAATCACAAGCATTGCTAAGCAACGGAGGAGGACCCCGCGCTGTACATTTTGTTCATAAGCAAGATGTTTGGCTGTACTGTATTTCCCAGTTTAGTTAGGGCTTTGGCAGCGTCTTATGGCATCATTTGCAAACGGTGAGATTTTCAGTGAATAGCCTGTGTGTAGTACGTTTGACTAGTGAGCCATAAACAAGAAGAGAATTACTCTAGGTTGGTTTACTTTGTGGATAGCCTGTGTTCTCTCAAACATTCGGAAGGATGCACCTCCTTATTTTACTTCTCTTTTCCGTCAACCTTACTGAAATGAGGCTTGGTCCCTTTTACTTATTGCCGATTTGCAGTCTAATGTTTGTGCATTTAGTGTTGCCGAATGTTTCTGGAGCAAGAAAAATGCTGTGTAGTTCTTCAACACCCACGGCCCCTTACTCCTCCACGACCCGAAGTTGTTAACCTCCTGATCAGAGACGATGAGTCATGAAGCACCCACACCTCTGTTCATTTGTGATCCGTGAAGCTTCAGTGGGCTGCTGGATTGTTGGCTGCTGCTGCTGCTGCAGGACTAGTTAATATTCTGGCGGTGCAGAGCCAGTGGAGACTGTGTGTGTGTGTGTATGTGTGTGTTGTGAACGGGGCCCTGCTTGAAATTCAGCAGGTTGAGGCACTAGGCGAGCAGCAGTGTGTCTTATCGCAGCGAGAGAAGGCCCGGCAAGAAAAAACAGGATGCACGCGGATGGGGGATGGAGAGCGAAATAGTGACAAGCTAGGAATGACAAGAATAAAGGAAAAATGAGCAAATAAACTCGGAGAGTGTTTAGAATTTTCAACCACCTTAAGGTCCCCCAAACGCACCCCCCTACCTTTCATTTATGCTCGCCAAGGATTTTTTTTCCTGTTTAGCACCTTGAAGATGTCCTGTCTGCTAGAAACGTTGTCCCATGGGACAAAGACAAAGGAGGGAGAATATTAATGTTCTTTTTTCATGTGATGCTAATTAAAAGACACAGCTTGCTTGGACATCTTGGAAAATCAACTTGTAGTATCATCAGTTTTGTCCAGGCGTGTTTCACTTAAGATATCCTTTATTTGTGCCACAGTGGGGAAATTTACAGCCTCCAGCAGCAAGAATGTGGGTAGAAAGAAGAAAGAAAAAAACAAACACAGTTCAATTAAGTGCAATATAAATACAAAATGGATAAATCGCAGTGCTATTTACAATTGTTTTTCACGTCATGCACATCACATCATTTAATTATTATTATTATTATTATTATTATTGTTATTTTTATTCAGCAGCCTGACAGCAGTCGGTAGGAACGAGCGTCGGTATCTGTCGTTCTTACATCGCGGGTGTAACAGTCTCTGGCTGAAGGAGTTACCTAGTGCTGTCAGGGCGGGCTGGAGAGGGTCGGAGGGACTGTCCATCATAGCTTTTAGCTTAGTTAGCATCCTTCTGTTGCCCACCTCCTCCAGAGTGTCAAGGGAGCAGTCCAAGACAGAACTTCATGAGTTAATTTTGAAAAATTGTTCAACCACAGGTTGGAGGCAGTTCATTCACAAGTCTACACCCACATCCAATATGCATATAATACAGTATGTACTGTACAATAATTACATATTATAAAAGCAGGTCTTTAAAAATATTGGGTTTTTTTTTATCAGTTATATTTTTGCGGGGGCGGGGGGGGCTGAATAGATTAATGACATTCATTCCAAGTGGCACAACTGATTTGTTTTGCAAATCCATTTGGTGATGAGCTTGGTCACACAATGAAATGAACTCAAAAGTGCAGATACCGCCGTGTTGCTTTCCTCATCTTCTCGCTGCATAAATCACCCCCCCCAACCCCCGTAGTATTTTTTTTTTGTCATTCTCTAAAAGAAATCAGGCGCTAAGAAGGACGAGGCAGAGGTCAACAAGCTGTTGTGAGGAGAGGTGTTTGTTAAAGGTCAACTCCACGGCAGCTACAATAATGCGGGGGCACTCTACTTGCCGAATGACAAAGCTGTGTGCTTATTGAGCCGCTTTCAGTGTCCAAAAATGGCGAGCGGTGCCGCTGACATGGCAAAACCGCTGAATGTTAATCAGTCACGTTACTTAGGTTCTCTGCAGCCCTCACTTTGAACTCATGTTGTCAGCCGCGACATTTTGCACGGATGAGGTGAATTGATATCAGAGGGTTTCTCTATAGTGTGTCTGAGTGCATGTGGTTTCGAGTAATGTGAACAGAAGGGGGACTAAAAAGAAGACGTGTTATCCTTTCATCTGACACACACACACTCACACACTGTTTTAATGATGACATTTACCAATCAACAGCCATCACCAGTCAATCACATGAGCTAAAATCTGATCTTCTATTAGTTAACACGCTGCTGTATGCCTGCACACGTGTGTGTTACCTTTTTACACTTGTGTGACATGTGAGAATGCTTAAAAAATTAAACAAAGTGCGACTGAAACAAAAAAGTAATGTAGGCTATGCAGGTATATGCAGGCTAATGGATTGTCTTTTGTGTCCATAACTGTGTACTTTATAGAGCATGAAATATTTTATATGTCGCGTTTTTCCAATTTTACTGTATCACATGTCGTTAGGATGGCAACTTCAGCCGAGGAACTGTTCTGCCTGAGGACCCTCCCTTCCCCAACGTGGGACAATCATCCTTTGCTGATTTTGGTGAGTAGAACACACGCACATGTTCTTTTTAACTGTGGTTTAAGTTGTGAGCTGGGGGCTTCTCTCATGCAATGCCACTTATTCAGAGAGGTTGAAATATTTTTACTCTGTCTTCAAAAGTTAACATACACGAATGCAGGCTTTCGATAAAGTAAAGTGGAATTCAGCAATAACAACTCCTTCCCTCTGGTATTCACTTTCACCTTACGTAGACTAGATCCAGCAGGCATTCCAGGAGCTTCTTTCCCCTTACCATTAACTTTTTAAACGGGCAGCTCCTTTTTCAGTGACACTTGGACAATTCTCTGCTCTGTCATTATTACAGTATTCCTCATTGTAGCTTCATTACTCTTCTTTATTTGGACATTTATTGCTGATCGGTTCTGCCATAATCCTGGACATTTTACAATATCGTCAGTACGTAAAGACTGCATCATTTCCACATTGTTTGGGATTTGTGTTACCACACTACTTAGTCAGAATATATTGCCTAATGACTCCACAATAGTAAAAGCAGATCCAGACGGCTTTACTCATTCATATAATTATCCTGTTTTAATTGTTGGACTCACCAAATGTAACTCAATTGGGCAGCTCTTATCAGGAAGCCAATTGGACAGAAACTTCTTCAATACCTAAAAAGCTGCATCTTGCACAGGACCCGATTGAACTCAACTGGGCCCTGGTTGGTGTACGAGAGGCTCCCTGGCTAAGTCCCTTAAGCCTCCTCTGCATTTAAAGCAGGCTCATCCTGTAACTTTCTCCCACCGTCGCTATTGCCAGACAGGGCTAATCTACACAACACACACATAACACACACCATCTTGCACGCACATTGTTTTGTGAAAGTCTTATCCCCCTTAAACAATCTTGGCCGGTGTGAGTCATTGTTCGCCCCGGCTTTACATTTTATTCACCACAAATCTCCGCCGGCTCACTTTAATCTCCGCTCTGCTGCAAAAGTGGCCTGCTGTGTGCTCTTAACTGGGTGAACCTCGGACAGTCACTGTCATTGGTGCTTTGTCATTAATAAACAGCCAGGACAACCAGGATAGTGGAAAGAAAGAAAAGACAAACCTATTCTACAAAATTAATTGAAATATGCTTTGAGATTTGGCTTGTCTGTAAATTACGGAATTAGCTCTGTTGCCACGTTTACATTTGTATTGCATTTTTTTTAGTACGGCCCTTCTTAGCTGAGGATGGAGGCTTGCGAGGGTCACAATTCTTCTAATCTGACAATCCAATGACGGGGGGGGGGGGGGGGGGGCAGAGAGAGAGAGCTGCCTCCCTCGATTTCTGCTTGACCCTGACAAGTATCTCACTGACCCTGAGAATGAATATCTATTTTTCCTTGAAAACCGCATTACATCCATTCATAGTGTGTGTCAAAGCATGTCCGTTCCTAATTGACGTGCAGCCTGAGCATGGAACACAACGAGCCCTTTTGATTGGTGGTCGAGGTTATTGCATTTTTCACAGCGGCAGTGGCTCATTCATCATTAAGTGATGTAGCTTTGCCATTGCCGAGCGTGTCCACCGACCTTGATGCTGGTCAGGGGGAGGAGGGCAGTCATGTGATGACACGGGAATTAGGGAGAGGAAGGAGGTCGGTAAGAAAGGAGGTCAGTATGAAGGAAGGGGAGGTGGAAAGGAAAGTAGTCCGGTTCCAGAGAAATCTTGTGCACGAGATGGCTGGGACAGAAAATGACAGTGTGGAGACAGGTCGGGAGGTGGTGGACTGAGAGTGTGCAGCCAGCAAAGTGGTGGATACAACAAAAACGAGAGTAGTTAGGTCATGAGACATAAAGGTAGTGGTTAGGGAGGAAGAGGTTTTGAAGGAAGCAAGTATGGATGAAGGCAAGGAATATAGACGTGTATCATCCCCAATAAATTGAGGTGGGTAGGATGAAGAAAGGAAGTAGGAGGGGCAGGTATGGAATAGGTGAGTTGGAAGGATGCGAGGAGCAAGAAACCAGGCTTTTCAGATGGGACAGAGGCTGTGTTAGAAGCGAAAAGGCCATGCAGGGAGGAAGCAGACTGCTGCGTGACCTCAGACTTCCCACAGACATGTAGAGTTTTCATACAGCGAGACACAAATGTGTTCTGATGTGATATTTAAACTCTGTATGTGTGCTCAGGTAAGCCGGCGTGTGAACAGGCTAGCCTAGTTACCTGCAACTGCCCCTCTGCTGCTCCCTTCCCACTCATCTTATTATTTCGTGTTACACGCAACCTCTCCACCTCTCATCTTCCTCTCCATCCGCCTCATTTCCCCCGTCCCCCTCCAACACCTCTCTTCCTCCCTCCTTTTCTCTCCCTTGTCCACCTTTCATCCCCCGTCGAGACTTCACAACATCTTGAAGTGGCAATATTTTCCGACTCTTCTTTGTAGAAAACACTCCACATCTGTCAAATTGCGAGGAAATATCCTGTTATATCCTCTTCAGCTTACCCCACAGATGACTGACAAGATTTTGGTCTGGACTCTGGCTGGGCCATGACAATACTTTCAAGGTCCCATGCAATCGAAATATTTCATGTTTTCAAAATAATATAGGTCATGTGTCCTGGTTTCATTTTGACATCCTCACAGTTTGCCGATTGTTTGTAATGGGCTAAAAGAGGAGAGAGACGAATCAGAGTGTGGCGTTGTTGTGACATACATTTGCTACAAGTACCTCCCTATTTGGTGCCTATGACACGCCCGCTCGACTCAGGAATATTGACTGAATGGCTGCGCACTTGCTAATACTTTGAATCATCGGCCAACTTCGCAAGCGTTTTGTCTTCAGTTAATTTTGGGAGAAATTATGCCATCACCATTCTTCACTGTTGGTATCTTGGCAGCGTTGCTTTTGCACCAAACATACCCTGGCACTTGTGGCCAAAAAGTTCAACCTTGGTTTTATCGTCCCATAACACATTTACTGACTTACGTATTTTTGCAACATGTAGCCTACTGCATAACCCAGACATATAAAAAAGATGGGAGATTGTTGTCACAAGTACAATTTCTGGCGCTTGCCAGAAATTACTGCAGCTCTGTCAGTGGAAGTCCAGTTCTTGGTATTGTCACTTACGGTGCAAAATTTTCTCCAGGGGATGCTGCTCTTAACTGTGCTCCATGGTCGATTTAAAGCCTTGGATACTTTTAAACGTTGAGAGCACTCTGCTGTTGCGGAAGCTCTCTGCGACCCGGCTCGTACTGTCAGCTGTGACTACAAAAATGTCAGGAAAAGCGGACTGGAATCGTGTGGACTTTATTTGCCGCTAGCTAGAGGCAGTTAAAATGGTGTGTGACAATAGCTGTGTGCTGACTCCCATAAAACATGAAGATGAACTGATATTAGGGTGTAGGTTCCCATAGGAAAAAAAAAATTAAACAGACCGAACAACCATAAAATAAAAATCAACAAACAAAGAGTCCAAAAAAAAAGTGTGTTATAAATTATGCTGTACGGTGCACGTCAGATGAAAAGCACTCGGGAGGAATAGGGAGGCGGTGTACAAAGGGTGGCAAAGATGGACGGAGACGCACACCAGAGGAGGCTCCTCCACGGGAGGAAGGCGGGGAAGGAGCGAAAGTGACAGATGAGAGTGAAAGAAGGGCATAGCAGGAATGAAAGCAAAAGGGATAAGAGAAGGTATTCATGGAGGAAAGGGCAGGCGGGAGCGCATTAGTTTGTGGGGGGGGGGGGGGGGTTGATCGTCAGTAAACACTGGAGACAGGATGGTGAACGTCAGCTTGTGTAACACAACATTTTCCCTCATTGTGATTTTTTCCCCTCCTTTCCTAACAATACCTTTGCCTCTATCCATCCATACACCTTTCTGCCATGCTCTTGTTTCAGGTTCCAGTCGGATTCGGCGATACAGCCTCGAAAGAAAATCATTTGTTGCCCTTTAGAAAACACAAATGACACCCAATGACAATGATATATATACAGTATATACATTTTTTGCTCTTCTGAGATTTGCCTTATTTCTTTTGTTGCCAAACAAGTTTGCAAATATTTTTCCCCTCCCAGTATCAACTTCCATAGCTTTACAGCTAATACGATTACGCACAGTAAGTGATTCCTTTGGAAATTAAAAAGAGAGCAACATCATGTATCTCCATCATTTCAGACCCGACAGCCTGCTGTAGAAGTCAAAGCTGGTTTTAAATTTGCAAGATTTTTAGAACGCCAAAAAAGCGTTTTGTAAATATTCCATTACTAAGTACCTCAGTGAGTTGAGGCCTGACTAATTTGTAAACAAGCTGCAATAAGTTGCTTTTCCTTGCATCAACTTCCAAAGATGTAACGGCCCCTTTTTTTTTCATGTGGCATCTGGACTGGCATTCATTTTGCAGGTTTGCCTAACATTTTTTAGGTTTGGGGTTCAGGGTTTCAAATGAACTTAAAATTCTCCTCACCACTGCTTGCGCTCTTGCCAATCAGTCCACTTTTTTTTTTTGCTTTGTTGTTGATTTCATTTTTTTTTCTTGATAACTCTGTCATTATTCTGGCAGATGGCGACGGCTACCAGGACCACCTCCTACCCCTGTGCTTAGATGAAGCGTGCCAACACAGCGCCATTTACCTGGCCAAGTCGGGCTCCAAAGAGGTACACACACACACGCACACACACACACACACACATACACACACAAACTAAAACGACCTTAGTGTGATACAGAAAACATCACTGCCTTCTAATTTCTCTTTTTGTTGCTTCCACTGCATGTTTTTTTATTTGAACTTCATCTTTTTAGATGATATTTCTCATTCAAACACACTGAGCACAGCATACAAAACAAGCAGTACAAAAGAGTCTCTTTTCTTCACAAAACAAGTAAAAGACATCATGATAAATTTAGAACCCCTTGATGCCACTCATTATTTCTTGCACAAAACGTTGCACGGAACGTCCAAAATGGGTGCGAAATCTCAAAAATGCCAATTGTGTACAATAAAAGTAATAAATTTATATTTTTAATGAGAGTCATGTAAATTGTTTTTTTTTGTACTAAACACTGTTGACAAAGGCAACTAATCAGTGCTAAGTACGGCCACCAGTAAAATTTCAAATGAAATAAATATTCATAAATAATGAACATATGCATTAAACTCACTATTTGATATTTGTTCACCCGCATATTCACTGCTTGGTGTTCCTATATTCACATTTTTGGGGGGTGCCTATTTCCCAGTATTCACAAAAACTGCTTTGTCATGTATATTTTCTTTCCCACTCCCACTCTTCTTTGCACTTTTTTAACCATCTCTCCCAGTTCTTTGAATTGTGTTTTTGATTTTATTTAGTTTGTTTATGTATTCATATTTTGTGCAGTTATAAGTGGCATCAATTGTTAGCAGATTTTCACTATTGTGGTCTGGTTATCCCCTGTAAATAATGTAGATCTGTTGTATAATAGTTTCAGTGTTTTCCTTTGAGGAGGCTGCGCCACTAGCTGGACTTTTTTTTTTGAAAAGCAAACAACACAGACGAGTGCAATGCTAACTATGTAATTGCAAGCAGTAAATTATACAATACATTTGAATAAATGAAATATCAGCAAAACAAACTCATCAAAATGTGCAACAAAATAGAAAATGAAATGCAAAACAGTTTGTGGGGGAGTTTTTTTTTGTTCTTTTTGTTTTTATTTTTTATTGTACCAATCCATTTTTCCAAACAGCAAACAGTGCCTTCACTGCAGGGAATCTGGCTTTTCTTCAATACCATCCTGAGATTGCACATTGCTGATGTAAGAAAATGATTTGCAGCAGATGCAGGTGTCATTTGTCACGAAAAAATTAACGTAGCTGGGAATTCGGGTGAAGAGAAATGAAAAAAACTTTTTTTTGTGGGGGCTTGGACTTTTTAATCTACACATTCCAGCCACAAAAGAACAACCCTGGTGAGCACTTTCACAACATTTCCTCGCTTACTTAAAAACTGCGGAATGGGGCCGGCGATCGTGTTAGGGAATCATGCCTGTCATCTCAGCAGGTGGAAACATCGCCCGCAGCTTACTGCGTCACTTGTTTTGTGTGTGCATTCACACTTTGGTCCACCGTCACGCTTTTATTTTTTTTGTTTTATGATTTTCCTTGCAACGAATCAGCAGAACCACACTGCTGACACTATTATCGGATCGAGATCATATAACTGTATCTCAAATCTAAATATGCATGTTTCCTTAATGAGGTATTTTATTGCTTGTTATGAGTCAGATTATGTGAAAATAAGAAATGCAATAATTCTGCCTGCTCCGAGGGTATGAATACACTAGTTAAAGGACATTGGTGTTTTTTTTCTAGACTCGCTCGGTTTACTTGTTTTAAAGAGGAACCAAACTAAAGATGTCAAAACTTTATCTTTATCTTCTTGATCTAATGCTGTTAACTTAAGTATGCAAAAGTATTGAAAAAATACATTGAAAGAATCACATCTACTCGCCGACAGGCGTCTCCATTTTCACTATTGCGAGTGTGTGAATTTGCGGAAATGTGATGCGCATAAGCCCTTCCTGCCCAATTTATTAAAGGAGAAGTCAACCCCAAAATTTTTTTCATAGCAATATTTTCTCTGTGGCCCTTCTAGTCTTAACGGGGAATTCTGATGAATAATGCCTCTGTGGAATATGTCAACTGAAAATGATCTCACAGTTGCTCAGTGCTCAAGTAACGACCAATCACTACTGCTTAACTTAGATATCTCAAACTTATTACTGTAAAGAAAATTTAGGGGGTTAACTTCCGCTTCAGCTATCAAATCTCGACCAAGTTGGTAATTATTCAGCAACAAAAAGCTGCTGATCAGCCAGATCCGCTCATCTAACCAGCTAATGGCTATATGATGTGCTGACCCCCAATCACTGTTCTCATCATTCAAGTTGGTGTCCCGCATTACACTGTCAGCGTATACTTTTGACATCATCAGTTTAACACCCAACCCCAAAGCATCTTCAATCCCGAACTGAATAAGATTTCAAAAAAATGCTAATTAAACATGGTGCCATATGCCAGCGTATCAGCTAGGGGCTAGCAACTAGCTACTTGCCGGGTAGCCGTTCGCCCAGGGCCAGGCAGCGAGTGCGGCTGCTCAGCCTGTAAGTGCCCGCCCAGTTGGCGACAGATGGCAAACTGCTTGTGTTTTGAAAGGCGCATTAATTGTCCAAAATGAATTTGCACGCTGACCTTTGATGCTTGACAACATGATACTGTTGCCATTCTTACACTTGCATGTTTAGCAAACTCGGCGTACTCCACAAAGCCACATTCTGCTGTATTCATGACATCATTTCCCAACTGCGGCTGACAACGATTTTCAAAAACATAATGCTGATTAATTATCCTATTTAATTTGTATTCCGGGAACTCGGTGTAAATCTGACTACGGTGTTTTCTCTTGGCTGGCACATACATTGTATTCATGAATTAGCCAGCCAATCGCGAGGCACTTAAAGACAAACAACCCGTCACCCTTCGACCTCCTAGCGTCTTAAATCAAGCTAACGTGCATGATTTTGGAATTTGTGAGACACGGACATGGCAACCTGGAAGACACGCTGGCACGTTATTTACTATGGGGTTACATTTTGCTCACAAATCTCACCAACTAACTTCAGATGTTCTACTGGAGCCACACACAGGAATGGTTTTGAAGCACTGATGCTTCAATAATACGCACACACAGCACCACCACCCACACATGGTCTTTTCAGTTTACATCCCACAAGTTGGCAGGACGCCTGACTCCCTTTCATTCCATCTTCTGCCACCGGAGAACCAGCTTCCACTTGCTTATTTACACCCCACCTCCCGAATCCCTTCCCAATCCAAAATAGAAATGTTATCGGCTTATCCGCCATGTCCGCCCCCCCCCCCCCACCCCCACACACACACACGGATATTACGTGTGAAAACATTTCTCTCATCTTTCGTGTGTCACATTTCACCTTTGGCAACGAGGAACAATTGCTAAGAAACAACTGGTGAAGGAGAATCATAGCATACAACACAGGGTTGGTTAGTGAGAGAAGAAGGAGAAGAGGAGGAGGTGTTATCATCGCTGTTGGATGAAGAGTACAATTGCCGTTTTATGACTGGGATGCGCACATGGTGGAAAGCTGCGATGAAAGATTCCACGGGCGAAATCTCCAAATTCATCTTTGGTGGCATGCTCAAAATGACTTAAAAGGCTACAGCGTGCGTGCCTGACCAATGGTTCGCAATGTCAGTCAATGAGAATTACTCCCTGTCCTCCTGGCTGTTGACCAAAAGTGTCTTTTGAACTACGTTAGTTGGCACATGCATGAATGATTCCTTTCAGCACCTCGTTTGAGTTTGAACAATTTAGGTTTGAAACGATTCGGATTATTGGAGGGGAATGGTCAAAAAATTTGAATGGTTGAACTCATGGGTTTCCGAAGTCCAAACTACAGCCATCCATCTTTTTTGCAGCCCTCAGCAATAACTAAAATGATTCGTCAGCCTTGACACTGATGTTGTTCAGGCTCCAAAATTCTGATATCAATGATTAAAACAAACAAACAAGCAGCTCCTATAGGCAAGGATGTCAGAAAAGCAAGTTACACTGCAGCAAACGCTTTATTTGTTTGTTTTTGTCGTCTGTGACATGTCCAGTTAAATTTGTGCTCATAGGATGTTTTGCTACCGAAAAAAGACAGATTATCAATGTTGCACTTCTATGAAATGAAAAGATTCAAGCTACATTATTAACGAGTGGTTATTGTTGTGTTTCATTTAATAGTATGTTATTTACTTGAGAATGTACTGCTCGCAGTTCGGCATGTTGTTCCTTCTGATTTTCACTGCAAACACCAAAACAATCCAGCCTTCAAACCAAGGCACGTACTGAATGGTATTTTTTCCTCTGTACCATTAGGCCCCTAACTTTTATTGTAGAAACCCATGTTCAAAATGTTTCGTGCTCTGAAGAAACGCTGACCAAAACAACAATTTATTCCACATTTCAGTTAAGATGATACCTTTGAGGCACGATTTCAAATATTAATTGGTGGTGTCCATTCAAAACAGACCTTAAAAGCAAGGCACGTGCCGACACGGTACATTTCTGTTTTTTTAACATTTCTGCCAGAAAAAAAAAATCAGGATGTGTGGTTCTTAAAATTTCTTTTTATGGAAAAGTGTGACCAATCGAGCTGAATTTTTATTGCATCAACAAAACGCTTCCTTTCAAAATGCTTCTTTTGAAACACAAATGTCTCCGTTTTAGTGCTTGCAAACCTCAATGTCCTTTAAAAAATGGTTTCACGTCAACAGCCCCCATCAAAAGGGCTAAAGAGGAAATAGGAAGGACAGGAAAGCGAACTGAAGGCACATTAAGTGGCACCATAAAATTGTGTGTGTGTGTGTTTGGGGAGGGGCGGTCGGGGCAATTTGATGGAGAGGGGATGAGTTATTTCTATTCCCTTCATTACCACTTGCATCAGAGAGCAGCAGGAGAAAGATGAGAGCACGGTTGAGGGCTGCGGAATTTAAAAAAGAAAAGAAAAGAAAAATGAAAAACACTTGATGAGACACCCTCGGGTTGACAAGGACGCCCCGCTGAGTCCAAACCAGCTCGTGTTGTATTTACATGCACGCCGGCTTCTTGTTCAACCCCGAAACAGCAATCGGCATCCACCCCCCAGTGTGACTTGAACAGCCTGCAGAACGTAAGTTTACCTCGCTAGAAAAAATAACTACAGAGTAGCTTCTACCCATTTCTGCCATTCAATATTTATTCTGACACAACCCTGCATGGTCATAAGTCTCCAGCTGTGGACCGTAGACTTGAGCTCATGATAAATTGAATTTTTAACCTAACCCCAAAAAATTCGGTGACTTTCTGAGACTTATTCAGTACCTGGGTTTTACCTTAATAGTCATCATAATGGTTGAAAACACAAAAAAATGAATGGGAAAAAAAAATCTAATAGTGTTTTTATTTACATTCTACAAACCGTTTACACTGCTGCAAGAAATTAAACAATTCAAATTAGTTGGTCTGAGAAAGATTTATTTACTCTTTATTACATAATGCTATGACATCTATCCATGATGGTGATGTATAGTGACAGGCAGGGGAAGGGTTGGTGGGGGCGGGGGTTGGAGTTGGGGTCACTTTGACCTGATTTCTTTAAAATCAGTTAGCCCCGACCCCTCACCATGATGTCCATGTACAAATTGATGACTGTGACCGCGGTCATCCATGTGTAATCCTGTAATGTTGCTGAATCTGTGTATCCAATTTGGTTTATGGTTTATTTAACAGAACCTCTTCCATCAGCAGGGTACTTAAAAGAAAACGGATGCAGGGGGTTCAAAACGTTCATAGCCGGTGTCTGATTTTCATTTCATATTTCATTGATTGCTTTTGATTTTGGGGGGTTGGGGGGTGGGGGTGTAAAGGGACTTTGTCAACGCCCTGCATATCGATGTACTAGTAGTTTGCATGAAAACACTGTCAGAGGCTTTGAGAGTGGGCCTACGCTGCATCCTCGCACGTTTTGCCCAGCAGTCAGTTAGCAAGTCACCCCCATAGGCCTTTGCAAGGGTCGCATCCACTTGGCCTTGTGCAGCTCAAACGTCAGCACTCGATTAGCTTCTGCTCTCCGAGCACACAGGAACCGCAAGACATTGCGCACAAGTGGAAGCCCAGACAAGTTTGCTTTGAGAACTCATCGCCCGAGCGTAAAAACCTCCACTCAATGCACATCCGTCACCAGTATCACGGGTACCACCTCTGCCCAAATCAGAGCCAGCTGGCCAGACAGATAAAGGGACCACGCAAAGTCTGCCCCGCTTTGCCGGTCGGTGGCCTTGGACCTGTGATGCTAACATATGGTCTCACTCCATTTCTGACTCCTGGCACAACCTCATTAACACCCACAAATGAAGTCCCAGCCGTCCATCAACCTTGTGCTGAGACCTTTAAACTCTTCGATACGACATGCTTTCCACTTTAAAGACAGCATTCAAAAGGTCTGTTTTGAAAGTGGGCGAAATTATGCATTTTAGAAAACTCAACGAACCTCATCAAAATCGCATCCATCCAATTTTCCATACCAGTTGGCCTCATTAATTGAAGTGAGCTAATGCCGGTGGATTTGGGGTGGCATTTTAGATCGTGCCTCATCAGAATCACTCAGTCTTCATGAAAATATAGCAGTCTAATGGAACTCCAAAAATCATATGTACAACAACAAACAATAAAACAATGAATGAATAACAAAGACAATAGAAAGCACAAAAACAGTACAACTAAAATCTGAGCAACAATCCTCAATTCTGACCATCTATGAGACTTGGAAAGGTGCCTGGATGAGTGTCTTGGGTTATCTTGGCTGATTTCTTTTTCTGCTGTCTTTTTCCGGGTTGCCTTCAAAGTATGTTTTTGTTTTACATTTCACAAAAACCTCACAGTGTTTCTCTTTTGATTAAACAGGAACACATCTAATGCCATTTGCAGTGAAAGTTTGTTTCCGCAACAAATTCTTTCAGAGAAGTTCATTCTGCTTTCACCGGTGAATGCGTTTCTTGAAAGTAAAATGAACCAGGCCCGTTCAGCAAAATAACAGAAAAATCAAAGTTCCTCATAAGGTAACCCAGTTCCCAAGTACAGTACATTTCCCTTCTGGTACCAACCTGCGCTCTGGGAGACTCCTGTCATTACACGCAACTGTAATAAAATTCACAACGAATTTGGCGCAGTTGAACAAAGTGAAAAAAAAAAACCCTCTACAGATTGATGAATGTGACAAATAGGGAAATTGAGAGAGGTCATGGAAAAACACTTCTGAAGTGGTGAGAGATCACTCAAAGTCAAACATTGACTCTTGGGCTTGCCTTGAAAGTTATCCACGATTTGCATTTCAACCACGTCGACTGCATTTGCATTTCTCTTTCTGCATTTAGGGGATTCACGTCCCCCCCCCCCTTTTTTTTCCTCTCGATTCATCCCCATTTCAAATAAGTCGCGCTATATTTTAATAAGGGAATTGAGGACAGCGAAGTATCCTCTTCCTTATCGCGGCTGTGGAAATACTCGCTCGGCCCACTGTGGGAGAATTAAGAGGTGGGGAACTCGAATCCCATGACTTGTCTTAGCTCTTGCTTGGCTAAAACTCATCAAACGTTCAACTTAGGTTTGAACTTGCACGACTTGACTAGTCTTGCCTGTGAACGTTTGACATTGTTTACAAGACAGTGATCCATTTGTTCTGTTTTGAAAGAGGAGTTGTTTTTTTTGTGCAATCAAACCTGGCAATCCGCCCCGGGTTTTGCTCCAATGCGGACTGCAGAGGCCACCTCACAAAGAAATCATCACGGACGCAGCGTCAACGGCGATCGCATTTGGATTCAAGGATTGTGTTTGAATGTAGTTGTTCTGAAAAGTCGTTTCCTGTGTGCCATCAGTCTGTGCAATATTCGCATTTATTGCATTGTAACATCGGCCTTGAAATGCAGCCTCTGAATTGAGGCACATCTCTTAACATGCGCATCAGTCTAAATTGTCATTTAAGAACGAAACGCTGTGCTATCATCCAAAGCCTTTTCCCCATTCGCTCGCCCTTCTCCGCCGCGCTCGGAATGCGATGAACATTTCCCCGGTCGTTATGTCTGCGGCGTCATAAAAAGCCATTACTTGGTCACACGGCTGCTTATAAAAGTAATTCAATTGCCTTGTTGTCTGTCGATCTTGGCCAGCTCCCCGGCGGTAACCCTGGGACTCCATTGCTGCCGCCCGCGTTTTAATTTCTTGGCCTAATGAAGCGACAGGCGCTCTACAGCAAGTCGGCGGGAGTGTGCCAGACTTTTTGTGTGTTTGTTTGCCTCATATGCAGATTTGAATGTTGATGTTCCGTGCAATGCAGCACTGTCTGTAGCCCATGTGTTTTCGGCTGTTCGCCCAAAAAAGATTTGCATTTAAAAAAAAACATTTTTAAGGGCCACGCCCCCCACAGCCGTTATTGCAAAGTTCTCAACTTTTTGTAAATCACATGGGAATAATTATTTTAGCTACAACTTAAACATTCTTGACAGATTTAATAGAATAAAACCAAATCTCTAAAGACAGATTTCGGCCTTCGGACCCTAGTTTGAAAACCATTGCATTCAAGTCATGGCATTATTTTGCCACTGCAAATGCAATTCGTGTCTTGATCTCCATTAACAAAAGTCATTTGGATCTCAACACTCTCATTCATATACTGACACTTTTTGCGTGAACACCACACCGCTGTTTTAATGGGCCCGACTTAAACCATAAGCGCTCAACACCACTGCTATGTTTATACCAAGGAATAGCCCCGTCACGGTCTACTGTCCGATTTGATTCATTTTCCCTCCATTCCGTGTTGGGTGAGACAACGCTCATTGGATAGCCACGCAATACAGATGAGCAATAACAGACACAAAGACCAAAGAAAAAAAATTTTTTTTCCTTTGCGATATTTTCCACCCTAGTTCAGGCCATCTTTTGTCCGCCTTATGTTTTCAAGTAATACAATGTAGAATGATATAATCTCGCTCATATCCAGGGAGCTATGTATCAGGTACAGTTATGTAATTGCTTCCATCGGTAATGTTCTGGTTACAAGTATGTGTTTGTGTGGCATGGTGGAGGACTGGTAGGCACATCTGCCTCACAGCGCAGCAGTGCAGGGTTTGATTCCGGCTCCAGTCTTTCTGTGTGGAGTTTGCATGTTCTCCTATTGCCTGCGTAGGTTTTCTCTGCGTACTTCGGTTTCCTCCCGCATTCCAAAAACATGAATGGCAGGTTGATTGGGCACTCTAAATTGTACCATCGGTGCGAGTGTGAGCGCGGCTGGAAAACTTCACTCTAACCACTAACCCTATGCAAAATTCTCTTCCCCACATATTCACAAGAATTCACAAACCCCAACTTAATCTAACCTTTACCCCTCATCTTACCCCTATTAAATCTTTTGAGTCCCGCCACTTTAATCAAAGTGGTTTATCTTGATTGAGTGCATATCAAAGGTTGTTCAACTCGCTCAGGGGTAAACTCAAAATGTGTTCATTAGGTTGACTCCTCAGTCAATGCGTCGGACTCATTTTTGAGCCTTTAATCTTTTCTTGGTGGGAGGGGTGGAATTGTCAATGACATTTACATTGAGATTTACATGTCTTCTTTATAGCTAATTACACCAGCTGTTAACGTAATCACGAATAAATCTGCAGACATTCTGCTGCTAGTTAGAGTTATTAGTTGCACTTCAGATGATCATCTCTGCGGTGTTTCCCGTCGCACCTGCTCCCTTTTTAACACTCATGAATAGTTTATACCTACCAGCAGCTGGCTACGCACACTGCTAGGCCACACACACACACACACACATACATAGCGCCGGGTCTGAAATGATCTTTCATTGTCGCTTTAAGTCTCATTAAATCCATGCTAAATCTGGAGCATTGAGACAAAGCTCATGGTTGAGTGTTTGATTTATCAGCGATCACCACATAAATGTGCCACGGTTCTGTACACGCTAAAAATAATGTTGACGTCCCCACAATATCGCGATAATTGTCATCTGACGTTTGGATCTCGTTACATCCATACTATCGGTTTTGTATCGTTTTCTCTTTGTGAACAAGGGGATCATTAAAGAAATAATCAACAGATGAAATCATTTGTAAAGATAATCGTTGGTTGCCTCCAAACTTGCAGCCTGCGCAGAACAACGCAATGGTTTCAGCGGGATAACAAGGGACGATCGTTGTCCCCCTTTTCCCTTACCGTCATGCACCCTGGCACTTTGCGTGCAGTGTAATCCGTCAGCCATCGGCTAATTGTCACGCTTGCCACGAGAGAGCGAGAGTTCGTCACCTGTTGAACACCATTAACGTGTAACTTTCATCCCCCGCTTGAAATGGCTTCACCTACTTTTCTCATTTCCGTCAGCCTGAAGGAGGAAGGCGGCAGCTTCCCTACTGCTCGGTGAAACGGAAATCATAAGAAGCGAGAGGTGATAATGGTACCGCAGAGGTGTCATAAAGGGACGCTTATGCCGTTACTTTCGCTGTTCCCACTAATGCCATCAGTCAGCTCTCTAACGCAGAACTGGAGTACCTTGTAGACTATATTGCTGTCTGCAACAGAAACGACTCACGAGATCCCCTTTGGAAACTTAGAAAAATGCCCCCACCTCCATTTTGAATGACCGACACAAAATCTTTGTAGACATGTCTAACATAAAAAGGTGCGCAAAGGAGACTGATGGAGCCATGGCCAATATTAAACTGGAAGCTGATTATTTTGGTTGGAAGCATTTTGGGCATATTCCAGACTTCTTGCTGACTTCTCTGAGGGAATTTGTCCAAATGAGCTCCAAGCAAGTACCTGTATTGTTGCCGGATCATGAAGTTTTTATGCCTACACTGTCAAAATGTGCAGGGTATGGGTTCAAGGTTTCGTGACGGTTGTAAAGATTTTCCACGAGTAGTTGGCATATTCTTGAAAGACAACCAGCGCCCAACACGATTATCATCGATCTGGATGAAATTGAAAGTCTCAAAGATTCGTGCCTGAAATTGAATAGGACCTTGCCAAACGTTTTCTCGGAAATTCACCCAAATGAGCCCCATTTGAAAGCAGGTATTGTAGACAGATGGGTGACGCTCAATGTTTCCGCTAAGATGTGCGCGTGAGCAATTGCATACTGCTCTCACGCTCTAGCTCAGTTGACGATGCTGGTGCTTACACACACACACACACACACACACACACACACAAACACTACATTCTTAAGATCACTCCATTTCAACTCGTTTAATCAACAAACAGGACACCACACCATTCCTACTTCCCTTAAATCTTCAGTCCCATGACCGAGGATAAATAATTCCTTAATCACCTATTCAAGGGCATGAACATTCCTTACTTGCGCTTATTTTTGCAATTATTGCGATTGTTACTATGTCATGTTTCTGATTGTATTGTTTTGTGTGTTCCCTTTCAAGTGGGTCCCCGTGCTGTCCGACTTCCAACAAAGAGGGACTGTGTGGAGCTTCGTGCCAGGGAAGCCCAGCCAGCCTCTGTCCTTACACGTCGGGGACTACAACCTGGATGGCTTCCCCGACGCTCTGGTGGTCCTCCGCAACACCAGCGGCAGGTAGGACCGCCTCGAAAACGCTCCTCCAGATGTGATGAAGTGTTGTTCTCCGCAAAACCATATGACACAGCATACCCTTTGTTGACAAATATGTCCGGTAAATGGATTACATGGAGATTTGGCACATTGCTGATAATCTTGTCATCCGGTACTCCTGTAGCTGTAACATGACCTCAGCCACAACATTTGGTACACCTAATGACATCTTCATTGAGTGCGATCGTAGAAGTTAGATGTTATTGTCACTTTGCATCGACAGTAAATGTTCTGGCTACACAATGCAGAAGTTTGGGAACATCAACAACAACACATTGTAATTTCATGCTTATTGGTGCTTATTTTTATGAATTACATAAATTTTCACATTTTTTTAATCCTTACTATGAATATTCTAGTGCAACTGAGATAGTGTAGGCATCAATTTTAGTATTATTGTGTTTGTAGTTAAAATTTTCGCTCTTCTTTGTGTTTTTCTTTTTTCATTTTAATAAAACATGATATGGGTTTTTTAATTTACTTTCTAATAGATTTGTATTTTTTTTTTCAATTTGTATTAATTAAATAGGTTTTACTTTGCAGTGGAAAATGTGTGAATAGTGCGGCACCTCAATCATAATCCTTCACAAAGTAACTGCATTCCTCCAACCATGCCGGCCTCACTTACCCCATATCTAAGTAAGTAGCGAGGTATCAACATTAATTCTGTCAGTCTGAGCACGGCCCTGCACCAGTGGAAGAAGGCAGCTAAGGTGAGCGTGATCTTCAGCATGCAGACATTGACCGCTGATAAGAAAGCCCTTTTAAAAGTCATTACACCATGTGCCGAGACATACACATGGTCGACACCAAAGTGTGTGCATTCGCGTTTGTGTGTGTGTGTTTGTGTGTGTGTGCGTGTATTGAAACACCTATATGGATTATTTTAAGAGATGAAGATAAGATAGTTGAAGAGGTCAGAGCTGTGATCATTGATGCATACTGATTGGTGGTGTGAGTCTCAGTGAGTGTGTATGCAAGCGTGCTGTCACGATTGTCCTTACGATCGTAGGTAAGAGCCTCAAAGGACTCAAACAAACACATTTATTTGAACCCTACTTTCTGGGCAAAGCTGTATATAGTCATCGCTAAAATCTCCCTTCAAGGACCCCTACCACCACCCCACCCCTGCCCTGAAGAAATGACTGGAGTCTCACCAGGAGTAATCGCACGAGCTGCTAGAGCTTCCTCTTCCATTTCCTCACCATTTGTAAGCCTGTGGCGTCATAATCCGCGAGCAGGAAACATGCCCCCGGCTCACATAAGTGAGGGATATCAGGCTTTCTGGGGAAATTTCAGGATGGACCTCAATAATAGGATCTCTTGATGTTCAAATGTGAACAGCGTGACTAAGACGACCCTTTACATACCGATTGTAACAGAATTGGAGGGAAATGTATTGGTCCATTCATGGAATATACCGTACTACTGTTGTGAATGTTTGCCACTCAGCTCAGCAAGTTGTGCAGGAGGTACCGAAACATTGAAAAGGTAAAAGTTCAGAAGTTAAATGAAGTTAGGCTGTAGAGGTCGAAATGCATTTTAGTTCCGTGAGGGAATCTCACCTGAAAGCCAAATCGCCCGAACTTTTTGTGGGTAGATTTGTAGAATAGTCACGGCATGGCCACATTGGTGTGTCATTTTCAGATTAAAAAAAAACGATTCAGTACTCCCCTAAATATGGCCTATCATAATTTCCTATACGGCCCGGTAGTCCAGTGGTTAGCACGTCGGCTTCACAGTGCAGAGGTACCGGGTTCAATTCCAGCTCCGGCCTCCCTGTGTGGAGTTTGCATGTTCTCCCCGGGCCTGCGTGGGTTTTTTCTGGGTGCTCCGGTTTCCTCCCACATTCCAAAAACATGCGTGGCAGGCTGATTGAACACTCTAAATTGTCCCGAGGTGTGAGTGTGAGCGTGGATGGTTGTTCGTCTCTGTGTGCCCTGTGATTGGCTGGCAACCGATTCAGGGTGTCCCCCGCCTACTGCCCGAAGACAGCTGGAATAGGCTCCAGCACCCCCCGCGACCCTAGTGAGGATCAAGCGGCTCGGAAGATGAATGAATAATTTCCTATAAATAGTTTAAACCTTAAATATACTGTACCTCAGACTATGATCCAAGACACGTTCATACAATTTCAAACTCATCAAAAATCGGATTATTAAATCGACAGAATTGTAGCTTTGTGATCAACAATAACAGGTCGCAATTTTACAAAAAATACATTAATTTGTGGCAAAGTGAGATGTGATCATCATTATTTCAATATATCTACTTTTTGTGACATTTTTGTGCCGTAGCGTCTGTCAAATATGTTTTCTGGGTCGGTAAAGGTTGGCAATTACTGGCCCAATCGATTGAACATCAATGCGTCACCCGGGTTTTCTCTTTGTCTTATTTGGATCGAAGATCTTTGAGCCTGAAGAAGTTCATCACGTGGTGATGAACAGGTTTAACGTGGCTTTTGAAGTCAAGGTTAGAGTCGATAATCACACCATGATTTAAGTCCGCAGATGGAAATGTACACTTGGAAGAAATGAGCCAGAAATCATTTCAAAGTCGAAACTCAGATGATCTTTTGCGATTCTCCAGACATTCAGCGCTTGGGATCTTGCAATAAATGCGGAGAAGATAGCCACCAAAGCTAACTCGAATACAATTTATGTTGGAGATGTTATCAGTGCGTCCCATCGCACAATCTGTGATTCCCTCCCAAGCAAATATTTAGACAGTACACACTTAAATGCAAACCCTTCATGCTCCCGCAGTCTTTTCATCCTCCCTCCCGCTGGGTTATTTTTAGCTGCTCTCACAAGTGCTTGCCATCATGAGTAAAGGCTGCTTTTTAAATGATCACATTTGGGTGATGGTGAGATGGGCTTGAAGTGTGTGCTTTCATATCATGCCTGTTCACCAGATTTGCAGTTCACTGCTGGTTTTCCCACAGTATGTGGTACCAAAATGATCATTGTAACGTGTGTTTGAAGTGCATTGTAGTAGTAGCCAAGTGGTTAGCACGTCGGCTTCACAGTGCAGAGGTACCGGGTTCGATTCCAGCTCCGGCCTCCCTGTGTGGAGTTTGCATGTTCTCCCCGGGCCTGCGTGGGTTTTCTCCGGGTGCTCCGGTTTCCTCCCACATTCCAAAAACATGCGTGGCAGGCTGATTGAACACTCTAAATTGTCCCTAGGTGTGAGTGTGAGTGCGAATGGTTGTTTGTTTCTGTGTGCCCTGCGATTGGCTGGCAACCGATTCAGGGTGTCCCCCGCCTACTGCCCGGAGACGGCTGGGATGGGCTCCAGCACCCCCCGCGACCCTAGTGAGGATCAAGCGGTACGGAAGATGAATGAATGAATGAATGAATGTAGTAGTGGTCGTATGGTCAATTCATTTTATGGACTTATGTGACTCGGAGACGGTCTCTGAAGTTACCCTGGTCATTTGAATCACTTGAGTCTGCGTTATTTGTTCCGTCAGTGAACTAATATAGTTCAATCATCAGAGTCGGTGGTGTTTTTTGTAAGTTTGCAAATCTCCAGCCAGCAAAACCATACAATGGAATCATCTGCATCCGTGATAGTTCCTGTGAATCATTAACGCAAGTGATTCTGCAATCTTGAGTCAGTGAACCGATAAAACCGATCCGATTGAGTCTGCTTCATTTCATGGCACTCCACCACCTTTACCCATTGAACCGAGACAGCTGAATCAACTTACCGGTAGTCCTCAGGGTTTCTGGTGAGTTTGCTGACTTCAGTAAGTGATCAGATATGATCAGCACTGTCTCTGGCGAGTTCACAAACTCAAGTCAGTAAACCCAAATCAAATTAACTGTGTCTGCTCTGTTTCTGATGAGCCCGATTTAACACATTGAGTTGGTTGGCATCTGAATTAATTGCTCATTACTGACTCCTTCAAAATGTATCCAAATAGAATACTGTATGCCTATCTAATAAACAAATTCTCTCACATACCGCTCCTTTTTTCAACTTTATTCATAGTCACTTCATGTTAGCAAATTACTTAATTTTTTTACGCCTCTCTTAAGTAATTGCTATTGGATTTCCCCCTTTTTAGCTTATTCAGCTCATTGACCCATTAGCAATATGGATATTTATACAATTTATGGATTTGCTGATTCACCTTAATGCGTCCTAAGGGGGTTATTTTTTTTACATCAAAGGCATTTTAGCTGGTTACTTTTTTCTCATCAACAAACACTTTTTAAAAATTATATTCCTGCTTTTTTAAATTGAGGGATCAGTGTGGGGGAGGGGCTTCTTTCATCAATGGTATTTCTGACATTAAATTAAACTATGACATTCTTCCCTCCTTGAACTTTGAATTTACTCTTACAGTATGACACCATTTTATTCTGACAAATACATCTTTGTGCTTTTTTTTCCATTGAAAAAAATATGAATATTTTTGGGCTGTCATTATCAAATATTTTAAGAATCAAATGTTCAATTGATTACTCCAACAGAGTAGACAAATCATCTGTGAGATTTTATTTTTCATTTTGCCGTAAAGTGTATTACAAAACAATTTTTTTCCACGATAACTGTTAAAACAATTATTGTTGTTTATTTTGTATTGTTTTGTGATTAAAACAATAACTAATCACAATCCTGGGAATCTGTAATCAGTTCCTGTACACGAAAAGTTTGAGCGCGAAGGAGGAAAAAAAACAAGCCAAGATGGTCTGTGTGAAATTCAAGTTTTATCCCTTCTGAGTAAATAAAAGACAACATCTGAGAGGAACCATGTTGACATCAGTCTTGATCATCCAAGCCTGTTTGTGTTAGCATCTTCTTTTTTTTGCCCGATTGTTATTTCCATCGGCGGCTCCTAAAAGCAACAAACATTAAATCCAGGTCACAGGACAGACGACGCCTCCAGATGCTGTCTCATCCCTTGAGTGTGTGTTGAGCATTGTTGCAACACAAGATCTCAGACTTCGCACAAGTCAAGGATTTTGGATAAAGAGGAATCGGGAACAGTTGAAAGCGACTAGCCACATTTTTTTTGGACAATCTTTTGACATTTTTCCACCCCATGTCATCTCAGGCTTATTTTCCCCCCTTCCGACCGATGCAAAATTTAACAACCGTGTGATTGAAGACAAGACAAAAGCCCATTGAATTCAGATACCTAGCTAGCTTTCTAGCTAGCTAGATAGATATAATTTGTTTTGTCTGTTAATGAGCTTGTTAAATAGTTGCTTAGTTGGGCCGTTACCGGTAATTCAATGGTTTATTTACATATTTGAATTAATTTTTGTTTAGTCGTTTAGTTCGTGAAGCAATAAAACCAACAATGGATCTTTCTCTCGTGATCTGTGTGGCTATGCTCGCCCGTTGTCATGGTACACTCATTCAAAAATATATGTTCTGTAGAGTTCCCTGTTTGTGTTAGCCGTGACGTTTGCCTTTCAAGAGGGGATTATCCCAAACAGTAATCACGTTGTTTCTTCTTGTTCACACATGACAATATGGCATCTTGATTAAAAGCCACAGAGGTCATGGGACTTAGACCCCAGCGGATGATTCCGGGTAAGAAAAGATTACGTGTCAAAGAGGAGCGTGATTGACACCCTCAACTCGTGGCATCACGTTTCTTTGCATTTGACGGGAGATGAAAGGCTTGCAATGAGCTGTGACATCACTGAAAGCATTACATGCTACTCCAGTGTCATCACGCTAACAAAAACCTCAGAACGCCGAGAAGAAAATTAACAAGTTAATACATTTTAATAAAAGTTAGGCATGATGTTGCACTCAGATTTCGTTAGCTAGTTTTGATTAACGGGCGCACCTTTCCAGCAGTACATTCAACAGCATCAAACTCTTCAAAATATACTCACTGTCTCCTGCAATGACGCTGTCTCCTGCAATGACGTCAACTCACCGTAAATGCCGTATGACCATAAATGCCGTATGACCTTTCTAATTGCGCTCAAAGCAACATATCTGATATAATAATCTATTTGCTGTTTCACTATGCATGCATGTCCGTGAGCACATAGATTGCATGGGTCTTTTTTTTTGGTGGGGGGAGAGGCTTAACTCAACTTTTCTTTTCACTGAGCACAAAACATCCACAACCGTAACAAAGTGCAATTAAGAAAAATAATAATAATAAAATAAACTAATGACTTGATTGTCACCTTCTATGGTGCCGATGCAGCAAAAATGAGGTTGTGGAAACATAAAAGACAACCGATAACAAAATAATAATGACAAGCATAAACTATTAACTGCAGAGTGAGCATAAATGTTCCCATGGCCGACTTTATCCCTCCCGCACCGGGTGCCGAGCAGGCACAGAGTGAGAGAGAAAGACCGCAACTTTGTGATGCCAGTGGCCAAAGCTGCTATCTTGCTTGCCAAAGACCCAAATGGAGAGAAAGAGAGAAACAAACAGACTACGATCGCCAATTCGTTGTGCTAGTGAAATTGTCTCACCTAAATTATGAGACTCTACATCCCCTCCGGCTCACTGGTCACCGTGTTAAATAAAAAGCTGAATTGAGTCGTTGAAAATATTGACCGGCACGCCATGGAATTGGCTGGTGGGGCTATTCCTACATCGTTAAAAAGTCACAACTTCGGATTGTAACGTTGAAAAGCACCGAGCTCTTGAATATACATACTTACAAAGTGGTAAAGCAGTTGCGTAGTTAGTTTGTGTTTTCGTTAGTGTGGTAGTTTTGTAGGTAGGTAGTTACTCAGACAGTTATTTGGTTGACTGGATAGATAGCGAGTGTTTTCAGGTTTTTGCCCCTGACTGTCCGCTTGCCGTGGGACACAAGCGGTGCAGTGACACACCATGCTCATTACTGCCACCTACAGGCCTAGAGGTGCTAAGAATCTTTTAATGTGTCAATGTAATGAGCCAAAGTGGTTTCTTAAACCACACAAGCAATCCCCCAGTGAGCATTGTGTCTCATCATAAAGTGTCTGTGTAACATTTGCAGTAATCTGGGGGGGGGTCTCAAATAGCATTAGGGCGAGCAACCCTCGCTCAAGTAGCCTCTGAGCAAATGTAGAAACACACAGGAGAGCAATTATCTCATACATATTTTTTTATTTGTTTTACTTTTTTTCCTGTCAGAGATTCCCTGCTGGAAAAGAAGGATAAAGATAAATGTTCCCTTCTCGACTCACCCATTTAACATTGAAAATTAATTAATCTTCCTCGTTTCACTTTCGTGGCTCTCAGAGGAGCTTAGAGGGTCCATGTACTAAGAGTTGATATGTGTCAGGGCAGCAAGTATAATGTCAGTGTCACATGGATGGGCAAAAAAATATATATATTTACTTCAGTTTTGTCCATTTCTGCGTAATTTGGTGGTCTTGCATCAGATCATGCGTGCTAGATGATCAAAGTTCGTAGCATTGGAATTTGCTTTGGTCATTTTAGTTTTCACTGGAAATGCTCACTGAGGTGAAGTTTCATGAAATTTGACGAAGTTCGATGTTGTTTGCCAAAGTTTTATGTGATTTTGCGACGTCTCTTGGGACGTTACGTACGGTGAGCCAAGTTTAGACTATTGCGATCTCACAAGGTAGTTATTTTCATGTAAGAGGATAACTGACGCAAGTCTCCTCAGAATTGTTGAAATTAGTTTTTATATATTGCCTCAGAAACAATTGCTTTATTTTCAGAAAATTTGGGCTTTGTTTGCATAATTCCTTACTTTCCTTCACAATTTAAAAAAAACACGTTTTCAGGAAAATTCTTTAATTCATTTGGGGGGGAAAAAGCATCTTGCCCACAAAACCAAATGTTCTATTTTTGTATGAAATCCCCCTAAAGCGTATCGAAAGCACGCTACCTGACAGCAATGTCAGCATTGCTGCATCAAGAAGCGAAGGCAATTTGAGCTGAGTTTCAAAAATGACTTTGATCCACGCTGACGGAAAGCGGCTCAGAATGTTACCAAGGCGACGCACACTAAACGCGTGGTGGGATTGTGTGCGTGCGTGCACGCGCGTGTATTTTAATTTAGCACAGAAAAAGGAGTCAAGGTCCTGCTGGCGGCAAGCGTTCAACCCGGGGCCAGCAGAAAATGTGCTTCATTGTTCTCTCAACATGTTATTCAAGTGCTTTTAAATGTGACTGCTGAAATAAGAAGATAAAAAAAGGTTATAAAATCAGTTAATTGTTTAAGTCTGAAAATGGTTTTGAGAGGGCAGCACGTGTCGACTAGCATGTCCACCTCACCTTGCAGAGATGCAGTGTTCAATGCCGGCTCTGGCCTTCCTGTGTGGAGTTTGCATGTTCTCCCCGTGCCTGCCTTAGGTTTTTCTATGGGTACTCCGGTTTCCTCCCACATTGTCCCAAATTGTCCCTAGGTGTGAGTGTTGGGTGCAAATAGTTTGTCTTTCCTAGCAACTGAGTGGAGGCTACTTTGAGGAACTTTCTCACTAAAATATAATGTTTTTTTTTTTCCTGCTATGAAAATCAGCTCCATTTTTTTTCATGTCCCCCTGCTCAAGTTAAAAACGGAGTTTGGAATGGGCAATATTCAACTGGTAAATTTAGCTCCTATTGCTCATCGCAGTGAGTCAGAATGGGAGCACTTAGGCTGAATTATAGGCTTTGTGCAAAGTCCCCTCATCTTACCACCACCACAAATCATCATTAGGGAAACACTGAACAGCCAGGAAAGAGAGGAGCAAACCGAAAGCAATTTTTTCCTTATTGCACATTGCAGAGCAGGACATTTAAATGCAGACGCAAAGCTGGTTTTGCCTATTGACTTCCCTTTCCTTCCAACTCCGGGGAAGGCCGAGCATCACGCTGCCTCCCAGCGTCTGATGCAGAATGGGTCCACCCGGCTTCCATGAGACCGCCAGGAGAACAGGGAGGGTCTAAATGTCACCCACCGACCTCGCGACACACACGTTGAGCTATTTTGGGAAGGTGAAATGAGGTCACAGATGGAAAACGGCTGAACCGGAGCAACTCCTAGCACAGCACCTGACACCGAGCGAGGCGTTGAAATCGTCATTTAATGTCAAACGGGTTTTTGAGTGTGAATCAACAAGACGAGCCTTCGGGAGGTGAAGACGAAAATGTGACGTGCGCAGCTCCGAGCTGTAGGTCAACGCCAGCCAGAATATAGTTATTGCTGGGGCTGGTTCCAACGTCAAATCACAATGGTCTGCCATGTGTAAAAATGTTCTTTCATGACAGATGAACACCAGCTTCATGTTGCTCTACTCATATAATAAAATGTTGAAAATAGATTTATATGAGTACAAATGAGGTGGAGCACCATATGAATTTTTATTTCTGCTATACGGGAATAAGGGGAGTACAGTGTTCCCTTGAGATCGGTTTCAATTCCCCCTACCCCTTTTACAACTTGCAGGAGAACACTTGAGATACGTGGAATCTGTTTCTATATCATACTCAGGACACCTAAAAGAATATCTCAAAGACAGGACTTTCATCACACACACACCCACACACACACACACACACACACGCACGCACACAAGACATCGCCCATCTGTCTAGTATATACCGGTAGTTTAAATCTGGTAATAAGAAAAACTTCTAGAACTGCGATTGTCTTAAAAGAATTGTCCAGAATTGACCAAAATGGCAACATTGTGCTCTATTTAGACATGGTCTCCTACACTTTTTTTGTGGGTCTCTTCATGATAAACATGCCCATTTACCTTTGCCGATGTCATCACATAGCTCGGTGAAAAATCTGGTCTTGTTCTGACCCTGTGGAGTTGACTTTGGCTCCAGCTATGTGCAATGACAAAAACCCCATTCTTTGGTATTTTATCTTCTGTGCGTATCGTATTTGTAGTTTGAAGTGAATAGAAATTGGAAAGTAAATCGCATTTATCAAGTGTGTCTTTCAAGGACTCAGAGAATGGACAAAATTACCATAGGTGGTTCAGGGTTAGCTGCTTGCATCCAAAATGGTAGACTTCCTGTGTTTTTGTGGGTCTACTCTTGATAGACATGCCTACCAAATTTCATAATGTGGAGTTAAAACAGTTTTGGGGCCTGAAATAAAATTTTGGGGGTACTCGCCCATAACTTCTACCATACATGGGTCTTGGTCCCGAATGCCTTCAAATAGCGATAGTCCACTGTACATTTAGATTTGACCCCATTGCCGTTTGGTCAGCTATAACTTTTCGTCAGGGTGGAGAACCCAAATTTGGGGGCCCAAGCCAGAACTTCAGAATACCTTTCGACATGGCAACTACCCAACGATGAGTCTATTTGTGTTTATGTCTAAGTGTGTGTGTGTTTGTGGCTGTATGTCTCGCCATTTTTCTGTATGCAGCCCAATGAAGCAGCTGCCAAGAGCTTAGCAGGCTGTTGCTAGGCGATGATATTTCAAATCACTCTTTCTCTAGATGTCGAATACATCGTCTTGTTGTCTCCTGTTGTGTTTTTTTTTCTCTCCTTTAATAGCGAAAACTGAGGTCTGCCTCATTAGTCAACCGCACTGTTTTCTTTGACCACTGGGCCTCTTCGATCATGTCAAAAACGGGGAGAGTCACTTTATTACTGCTGCAATGCATCATACACAAAGCCGTTAGTCATATTTGTGTAATCCTGTCTTTTTTTTTCTTTTTTTTTTGTCAAGTAGTGTGATCATGACGGCAACAGGAATTTCCCCCACAGGTGTTTTGACTGCTGCAGAACCTTTAATCCTGCCGACGCCGCAACAGCGTGTCGACACTCTGTCACGCTCAACTAATCGCGGGCATATAAAAGGTTGGCCGTTTGGTATTACGGCAGATAATCCCGCTCTTTCCGAGTCGGCCCCATGCTTTTTAGGTCTCAAAGAATGCACACTTAGTCGCTGGAATCTACTCTGTAAACTCTGTTATTCACTGTAATCCAGATTTTAAAAAAATACAGACACGGGGCTCCTCAAGAACACTTATTGCTCATACAAAGCAAATACTCTTTTTTGATTAACACCGTACATTTTTTATTATTTTATGAACAATTAGGAAACCAAAGAAATATAAATATAAATATGCTATTCTCAATTGTATTGTTAAACATTTTCAAGGGCATGTCAACGACTGTTCTTCTTTTTTCTATGGATGTGTCAGGGCTTGGCCCCTGATTACCGTTATCGGTTCCTGGCTCAAACGCATTTCTAAATTTACAGGCAATGTTTTAAGTAACGTTTTTCACATGCTTGGATTTTCAATCAGGAACGGTAGCCACAATGAATCTTAAAAGCTCTTTGAACCACGATGGTGAAGCCATAAAGCTGAAAACAAGTTAAACAATAACTGGTGTTCGTTAAAAATAATAAATAAATAAATAAATTACTTAAAAGGATGGGGCAGGGGTAACACCCAGAATCCGGGTGTTATTTTTTTTAACATCTGTGTCCTCAATGTTAACTTGACACACGTGTGGTGGCGTTGGGAGTCTTACTGCTTCAATTATGTGTCATGTGCTGAAGAAAAAGGCACAATTTACAGAGTCAAGATCTCTGTGGGGGAGAATTATCTTTGAAGGATATCTGGACATAGCCAAGTTGACTGGAAAAAGGGCCGCTTCGAACCAAAATGGTGTGCTTGGTGTTTTTTAAGCATTTCTACTTGAGTCTGCTCATGATCGACTTGCTGACCGTGCTGTTAAGGGAAACTCGCTTGGAGGGTGAATTTAATATGTTTGGTCAGTCTCTGACCTTGCGGTTTCGATTTGTGAGTTTGTTTTATGTCGAGTTATCAATCTTTGATGTCATTCTCCACCCAAACAAAATAACCAAACCTCAGGCTGTGGTTTTCAGTATTTTATTTATTCAAATGAAAAGAAAAGCTCTAAATATCATCAAAGTTTTGTTGCACTTCACGATTGTGTCCTACTCGGTATTGATTCTTCACCCAAAAATATTTGATGTGTGAAGCCTGAAATGTGGAAAAAGGTCCAAAATTTTAAGTGAGGCTAATACTATCCCAAACCACTGGATGTATTGTCTCAACATAGTATTGAGATCTTTTTTTTTTTGCGAGTGCCCAAGAATGTAACGGAGAAAAGTCAAAAAGGGGTACAGATTAAGGAGCAGATGGTCGGGTTAATGTAGCCCGCTAACCCCACCGTGGATTGGCAGATCACAGCTAAGCATCCGCTCGACGCGGCCTGGTAGCGGTTTCTCGTCATGATCATCTGTCTGAGCTCCCGCTGGCCGCCCCCCACCACCACTCTCTCTCCAGGGACCAATTAGATGGGTAGAGGGAAGCGCTGGAAATAGGAGACTCCCTGCAGACATACAGTTCATGCCGTAATTGATGCCCCTAAGGTACGCACACACACCTTGCCACATAATGGCCAAAAACTCAAGATGTTGTTTTCTTTGACGACGACTCATTTGCTCACACTTAACGTCAACTGTGATTATGAGTTTAACGCCACTGAAGGAATTCAGAGGGGGGAAAAAAATAGGTGGCTCACTCTCTAGCACTGATCCATGAAGGGCCGTCTTTGTCGTTGAATGCTTTCTATGCTGTGCTGTAGAATCATCCCCCCGCCGCCCCCCCCCCCCCCACAGGAAGCAATAAAAATTTAAATATTTGTTTTCTCCCCCAGATAATTAGAATCAATTAGCATACAGCATTTGCGTTCATTATGAGAGGACATACACAAAGTCAGCAAACAACCACAGCTTTGAATTGCGTCAGCCATCTTGGTTTAAAAGTGATGTTTCCTGGAAGTTTACGCGGGTCTACCTGAGCGAGGATTGAAGATGTTTATTCAGTTATTTGTGGGGCTTTTTTTTTTTTATTGTGCTGAGGGGCCAGGACCAGGACAGGATGGGAATGAGTTTCATTTCCTGTTGTATAGTTAAACTGTATATTTCCCTTGGTGCCATCACTGGTACAATTCTGGTTTTTAGTCTTTAGCCAAATGAAATCTCACAATAATAACCTGGGGGTTCCAAAATATATGACAAAACATAATACAATTGTCATGCATATCTATTTACTGTTATTTGGATTTTTATTATTAATTTCAAGCATTATGTGCTGTTTATTTTATGTATGTATGCATGTATTTATGTATTTATTTTTACAAAAGTTGATTATAAGCAGTGTGTGTGTGCTCCACCTCCACCTCTGCAGCGCTGAGTGGGGTTCTTTTGAAAGCCCAACAATCCCAGAGAGGACACATCAACACACACCATAGTGCGCACGCACGCACTCCAAACTGTCATCATCACGAGGAAGCAAAGTACACCGCAAATGCTTATGGATTAAACGGCAGTCGAACATGATCTCAACATCCAGCTCTCAACGTATACACTTTGTATGCAATTGGAGTGCTTTAATCCAGCTCAAATTCCACCCACCCCTGAGCCCCCCGAGTTGCCCCGTCGACCCAGCTAAAGACCAATCTGATTCGCCGAGCTCTTCTGTCGACAAACTTGACATTTGACATGACCCAAACGCAAGGTTCCTTGCTTTTAATCAGCGAACCACAAAGAAGCCATATTGGATGTTTGAAGAATAAATTCCATTTGTCTGCATCCTCTCCGCGAATTCACTTGCTTCGTTAAAAGCCACCGCTGGTTAAAATGTACATTTGACATGTCTGGCCGTCAACGGCTGCATCTGTTTTCCTTTTTGCTTTGTTTACTTACGTGAGCGTGGCTCACCGGTGTTTGTTTGAATCACTTAAATGGCATCAGTCAGCATTTTACCCCGGTTATCACTTAGCATGGCGTTCACTGTTCTCGGCAGACGTCTGCATACCTTCAGCGGCAGAAACACATTGCTAGCCAAAGAGACTCGTTTCAAAATCTATCGCTGTTATGTTCTATTTTTAAGTGTTTTTTGTGCGTGTGGGGGCAGGGGGGGGTAACTCCCACTGAGATGTGACAGCATAGAGAGAACTCAAAAGATGCTTGGATGGAGATTGGCGGGGACGTGGTTCAAACTCCCTCGAGAGCTCAAGCGAAACGGCGACAGAAACAAGTGAAGAGGAAGACAGAGTGGAGTTTAGCATTGTGCATGTATTTATTAGCGTAGAACTCTTCCAAGTGAAGACTTTGAACAAAAGTGACCTTGGAAAAAAAAAAAAACATTCTGCTCCAGAATGACATTCAAAAGTCTTAAAGAGGTGACTCATTAAGCACAAATTGGAATTTGCCCAGGAAGCCATATTCACTTTAATATAAATTTGGTCGGCATGTCTATTGGCCATTTCCAGGGATCTTTCAAAGACGAAGACAAATTAGTGACTTTGTCCGAGTCCGTCTTTTGAGATGCTAATGACAAGTTTCTGCATTTGTGTCCTAGTTCCAATGCTCAGCAAGCCTTCCTGTTGGAGAACGTTCCATGCACCAGCTCCGCTCTGCCCTGCCAGAGCGTTGGCCGGATGTTCCACATCCACTGGGACCAGTCGGACCTGGGCGCCATCCCCAATGCCATCATGGCCACCTTCTTTGACATCTACGAGGACGTGAGTAGATCTAGCGCTTCTTGGCCTCTTTGCTTCGGTTTTCTTTCTTTCTTTTGTCTTTGTGTGTGTGTGTATGGTGACGTCTGTTATTAGAGAATTCTATGGCAGATGGGGCATAAGAACAAGAAGAAATCCAACATCACCAGAATATGACCTTCCCTTCAAAAGCAGAAAAGTGGATTAGGTTTTAAGCTTTTCCAACACTCATATCAACAAAAATGACTTTCTTCCCTGCCTAAAAGTAGTGCTTGAGCCGCGTGCGCGTATGGGTGTCTTTATTGGTGTGTGGGTTTTGGTCATTTCTGCATGTGTGTAAGTTATGTGTGTGTGAAGAACAGTGCAAATGTGTGTGCATGTTCGTGTGTGTGTGTGCGTGCGTGTGTGCGCGCACGTGCGTGTGTGTGTGTTTGTGTGTGTGTGTGCGCGTGCGTGTGTGTGTGTTTCTGGGGCATCACAACTGCAGTTAAAGGCACATTCGACTTTCAGCCAGCTGTTGTTTGTGCAAGACGAGACATCCATTTCTTGCCATTGTGCTCCCGGGCTACACACACACACACACACACACATACACACACACACACACACTTTTATTAGCACAGCTCTCCATCAATCTGCTTTGTGCATTTTATACGATTCATTATGACTGCTAATATTGTGAGGAAGAGCAGGCCAATGTAAAACTATGCACTAGCTGGACACTTCATTATGATTCAATGCAAGAGCTGCGTGCAAGCAAACCATACTTGCCTTCAAAAAAAAGATCGTATTGCTGACTTTGAATTGACACCTGCGAGAAAAAGGAGAAATTTCATAGTGTATGTACACGTAATCAAAGTCTGCCAACTGGCACGTCAGCTGCTTGTTCCACTAAAACATGAAGCCGTTATCACCAACATGCATTTGTTCAAAGGTTACGAGCACAAGTGCGCTCTTTGTTACAGTTAATGGTGAAATACATGCAATCGTTTCCATTTACTCAGAAGGAGGGCCATTTAAAAATAAGTCAAGGTCATAAACTTGCATATGAAAAGCCATTCATTTATTTTCTACCAAATACTGCACAACAGCGTACTTTTTTTTTCCAGTTCATTTGAAACAAACGTTTTGCTCATGTACAAAAATGTTACAATTCTAGACTAAAGCAGCAACAAAGTGTGGCGATCGGGGCTGCAAAACGTTTTTTTTTATACTGTAGATAGACAGCTGTGTTTCTTTCTAAATCATGTGCAAACAATCTGATTTCTCACAGTTGACCCACAATTAAGCTGTTCAAACATCTCAGGGATGATGAGTGGAAAAAGTGGGAATGCACCAAAGCTCCATTTTGAGTCCCAACATCTTGTGCACGACCGCGTTCCATTTGCCCTGTAGAATTTCTCCTCTCTCTTTCACTCCAAAGGAATCAATTGAAGAAGATGACTAGTGTTGTAAAAGTTGCGTGTTTGGTGCGCAGGGCATATTGGACATGCTTGTGGTGAACCAGGTGGAGGGCAAGAAAGACCTGGTCATCCACGCCTTGAAGAACAACTTTGAAGCCGATGCCTACTTTGTGAAAGTCATGGGTGAGTCACTTTCATGGCACTATCCTCTCGCCACTCTTCGCGCTCTTCGCTTTTCTCCCCCCAGGAAAATCTCCTCTCATCAGGAGGGGTGAGTGGAGAGATTCGCAGTGTAATTTCACTGTTTTATCATCTTGCATATTTCTTTTTTTTTTTCCCCGCTCTTTGTCCCCCTCCCGGACTCATAAGCGTAAGTCAACGCAAGCAACTATTTTCTCCTTTTTTTTTTCCCCCACCCCCATTGTGGCGAGCAGATGGTTGTGACTATTATCTGCCGTATGCAATTTAGATTCCCAGCCCCGAGCTCCTTAACGCTGCCGTCTTCATGCAAGGCGAGGAAGACACTAGGCGTAGGGGGCCTGGCTCAGACGAAATGATTTCAGGGGAACATTACATTGCATTTAATTTGCCTGCCCATCACATTTGGAGAAGTGCTTCAGAGGCCAACATGGGCCACAAATGCTATATCTTCAGTGTTCATTGACATAACGTTTGAACTGGATGGATGGACGGGTGGGAGGGATGTAGGGAGGGGCGAGGGAAGGAGGGATGCATGGATTTTATTCGATCTGTGACAAAAATCACCCCAGTCACCCCAGTACTCGTCACACAAAGATTTGAATTAATAATCTCATATGGCGAACAAAAGACAAAAGAACCACATTGAGGAGGGATTTAAATACATAAAAAAATCACCTAACCTAAAAAAAAGAAAAGAAACATGTTGGTATGTGTAAATGGTTGACAATATTGGAGTCTAATAATGCAATATTTGTCCAATTAGTACCAAATGGAAAGTGTAATGTTCGCGACATTATATTGATATATAACGATGCTTTCCTCATTTGATGCTACTTATTCATTTATTTGCAGTGTATTTGGTACAAAGCATAAAACACAGACATATTACGTCAGGGACAGGAAATGTAACGATCTACTCCAGTCGAAAAGTCAGAATCATCGTAAATATTTGTCTTAAACCAAGTGCCCAAGGATGTGCACTTGCCTCAGCCTCTTGCAACTCTCCATAAACAAACACAGTGAAGGTCAGCCTCTGCTACCGGTATGTGAAACTTGTTCTGAAACAGATTCACGGCAATCTAAAGTATCAGTCTTGATATTGAGAAGCTCATCTCAGAAAAAGACAAATTGATATTGCACTCTCCTAAAAAGAGAAAGATTTAGGCTGTTCCATATTTTATACACTTGAATGTAGGAATCTATTTGAGAATCCTTCATTTGTGATGGAATTGTTTTGTTTTGGGGTTTTTTTACATTTTGATGTAAATGTCAATGAATGAAAGTTTGATGTTTGACATTTTGTTCCTTTGCTGCAATGCAATCGTCACTTTAAAATAAGGTACATAGCCAACCGGGATGTTTTATTTTATTTTTTGTAATAACATTATAATATCATTACCATTTATTGTGTCATATAATATTGGAGGATCAAAGGAACAACTGAATATTTCTGTCAACTAGATTCTGATACTTCAACCAAATTTGGGTGGGTGTGTGTGTGTACAGGGTCACAAGCCAAGTTTTATCCAAATTGAATCACATTTTTGCACTATTCACTTATTTACATATGATGTGACAGTGTTCTTCCAAGTATAATAAATACAAATGTCCTTGTATTTTCTAAACATAACACCTCATGATGACAATATAAAAAAAATCTTTTGGGGGATTTTTTTGGCAATATATAACGAAAAAAAATCTAAACAATAAGATTAGCAGCCGACAACTTCAGAATTTTGATTGCAGGGGGATAACGATTTATTTTGTTATTTTTGGGACAGACATAACCATTCATCATATTTAGTAATTGGGTAACAATAGCTTTCTCACACGCTTTGAACCAGATAGTCAGCAATGAAATAACCTCTGTTCCCTGCTTTTGCCCATATTATTATTTTTTTTTTTTTGCTTTTTCTTCCACTCACAGCATCCAGACAGCTTCTTTTCAAACCCAATTGTCGCTACCTGGCAACATGTGAGGAGAGCAGAAAATAGTCCCGTGGAAGGCGGGCGGGTTGCGGTTACGGGAGGGGGCGGCGGCACGCTCGGTGTAATCTGTCACTCCGTGCGGCTCATTAGTAGGAAAAGAGCGTCGTTCATCCTTATTTTTTTTCTACAGCACAGTTGGCGAACAGTTGTTCCCTTGTCTTTTGGGAGGGGTGGGCGGTGCGTCTGTGTGTGTGTGTGTGTGTGTGTGTTGCTCATCTTCTGCCTGCAAGAACACACACACACGCATATCATCAGTGTACACTTGTAAATAAAACAACACTTTAGTACACACCGCGTTTAACAGACTCTCCAGACGGGAAGCTGTTTAACAGCCACCAGATAAATATAGACAGCCCTATTTACATCAAATACAAACCATTCAAGTAAGGCCTGTATCGGATTTGAAAAACGTCTGAACTCTACTATTGTTCACGTTGTCATGAATAAAAAAAAATCAGATATGTCACACTGGGCAAAAAATAATAATAATTCAACACCCTGATAAGCATAGCCCAATAACATCAAATGTAGTGCTGATGAAATTGGTTGAATTCTCAAAATTCCAGGCGGCACTACTGAGGCAGTCTTTGGGTTCACTAAAAGGAATAACAAAGCCCAAACAGTGCATTCGGCCCAAATTTTGAAGTTATTGGACTAACTCTCAAGGAGTAATTTGTCTTTGAAGGACCCCTGCAAATAGCCAAAATGACTCGCTCTGTAATTTTGATACGATGGCAGTGACGATCCTTCACGCGGTGACTGATGATGGCCGTTCGCGTAAAGGCGGCACCGCCGTGAGAGACGCTAGAGGACACGTCGCCGTCCTCAGACAGCAACGCCAACGTGGATGGATGACGCCGCCGCCATTTTGATAATGTGTCTCGATATAGAGGAGGACTGCTGTATGTGATAAAAGAACATCTGCAGTGAGGCCACATGGAGCACGCGTGTATTTTTAGAACAGAAGTCCACTTTCTCAACATAGCCTACATAGCTTTATATGCTAACTCGTCTAATTTACATACCTGACCGGAATTATTCCTAGATTTCCCTAACCCAGCCCTAACTAAACTACCAAACTATATACTCTTCTGCGTTTCTAACTCCCTAGTACTCCCTCTTAACCCATTTTGTCTGCTGTGTGTCCACAAACCTTACCTTCCGTGAAAAGCTCCCATGGGCCTCCATTTTTGCCCCCCCCCCCCCCCCCCCGCACACATACAGGCACACACACACACATACATAGGCTCACGTATTTAAATTGTAATCATTGATTCTGCATCAGATCTAGCACGTTAGTCTGCCAAGTGTCGCCTCACATTTTACTCTGCTGCAAATCCGCGCCCACACACCAAGAGAGAGAGATCTGTTTGCTTAAGACGCCATTCGTCAGCCTTCCCGTGAGCACCATTGAACTCTTGGTCAAGGATTGACTTTTTAGCGCAAGCATAACACACATACACCCACCCGTGCGTGCGCACACACATACACACACACACATTTCTGTCATACTCCATGAAAGCGAATTGATTATCTTCGTGTTGAGTAAAAAAAAAAAAATTTCCCTATAACAGTTTTCAAACCATACTACTCAGGGTTCCTCTTCATTCATTCATTCATTCATCTTCCGTACCGCTTGGTCCTCTTCATGTTGATGCCAATTAAAAAAAATAATATAAGTGAATAATGTAGTACATAGCAAAATTCCAAATACATTTTAGCTGTGAAAGCCTTTATTCAAATTCCGTGTGGCATATCAAAGCAACGTTGTACGGCATAACAATCACGCACTCGTGTTGTCACAAACAATCCCCCTCAGGGCGATGTGTGGCAAAAAAAAATCACACTTGTGAAACTCCAGGTTGGATCTAATCGTAAAACATCATAGAATGGTGAATACAGATGATGGAAGGCAGTAAATAAAATGATAAATATTGTACTTTTCCTTTGCAAATTTAGAGCTCCACTACTTGAATCTCCTATTCATCTCTCTCGCTGTCACGGTTTATATAATACAATACATCCTGCAGGCACTACAGGAAGACCATTTCGTTTGTTAGCACAAAGTCAAACACCTCCCGTAATCATTAAGTACCTCTCCGTCGTGGTCACAATATTTCCTATAATGAGCCAGACGTCTTTGCAGGCACCCGTCCCCCCCACCCCCGGAGCCCAACAACAACCAAAAAAAGAACTGCCAAACGACTATGAAGTGAGCTACAAAGCAGAGTGGTGCTCCACTTAAAAGACACAACATGGAGCCAGTGTGGACAGACAGATGGAGTCAACCACTCATTACCCGCAAAGCAGTCTTAAACTCTCAAATTTAAAATGGGAGAGGCGGAATCTCTTCAAGTGGGTGTATGCTCGATGTGTGTGCGTGAGACATAGACCGAGAGTGACAGGCAGAACTGTAGCACTTGATTAGTTTCCTGCTCACTTATTAGCATGCAGATTAGCCGCATTGAATAACATCTTTGAGAATTAATCTCTCTCTCTCTCTCTCTCTCTCTCTCTCTCTCTCTCTCTCTCTCTCTCGAACCCACCCCCCAACCCCCCTTCACCCACCTCTCGGTCGCTTGCCTATTGTCAATCATCCTCCTACCTACTCCTTTGTCTTCGCCACTCCGGCCAACATCCTCTTCTTCATCCTGCTTCAGTCTGTCACTCCGAGTTGTCATTTCTGTCTGAGCATGAATCGTTTCAGTGCATGCGTCCGGGGGAGGATCTGAATCTTGGAGTGAGCGTGGGGGACAAGGCAGACAGCTGATACAATAATGATACAGTAGATCAAAAACTACTATTTACACAGAGTTGTCATTCACATAGTGCCCTTTATTTTGCCAGGCTGACAGCTATTTGCATCCATTTCCCCACCCCCCCCCACCCCCCACCCCCCCGGCAGTAATAAAAGTAATCTGTTCCAGAGTCACAACCGTTAAACTGCATTCACGACCAACCCAATTTACAATGTACACTTGCCATGTGCTGAACGTTTTTTTTTTAAATAAACAATTCACCATTCGAATAGTTAACCACTATTGGTATTCAAAACAATGAAACACTCTTAAGCTTTTTGTGAAATTTTATCGTGAGATATTTCTTATTGAGCCTGCGTGGGTTTTCTCCGGGTGCTCCGGTTTCCTCTCACATTCCAAAAACATGCGTGGCAGGCTGATTGAACACTCTAAATTGTCCCTAGGTGTGCTTGTGAGTGTGAATGGTTGTTCGTTTCTGTGTGCCCTGCGATTGGCTGGAAACCGATTCAGGGTGTCCCCCGTCTACTGCCCGAAGACAGCTGGGATAGGCTCCAGCACCCCCCGCGACCCTAGTGAGGATCAAGCGGTACAGAAGATGAATGAATGAATGAATGAATGAATGATATTTCTTATTGAAAAGGGTCCACTCACTCAATAAAGTTGGACTAGGTACATAATACATGACAAGGTTGGCCTTCTAAACCAAACTGAAGTAGAAAATATTAGAATGTAGTAAACTGTTCTCACTTATGTAAAGTAGTTCATAGTGTGAACTACATCAACATAACCTGACATCTGTGAACACATCTCACCTGTCACATTGTACGGTAGTAAGTAGTTGTATGTGTGTGTGCGTGCGTGCGGGCACGTGCACATACGCGTGCATGCTTGTAGTTACTAACGCTGACACAGCACGTCATGGCCCTCCGTCACGGACTGCTTCTCACATTTAGTCTGTTTATGTGCGTGTGTGTTTGTGATGTCATGTGACCTGACAGCGAGGCCCAGTCGACGCGCAGGTGAGGTCCAAGTGCAAAAAAAAGCAGAGCTCGGTGAGGTTAAAAAACACACGCACAGAGACTGAGGGCTGCGCATTTGAGATACTCGTAGCACGCTTTTGACCAAAAGCTAATTTTAGCGAGATTACATAAACACACAGGGAGAACAGCAGCCCATTGGAGCACACATGCTAGCCAAAACAGCAGCACCTTGAAATACGTTGACGGCTTCTCAAATAAATTACACGGCAGTTTCCAATTACAGATATGTATTGCGTACGCAAAAAAAATTGAGGTGTGACTTTCTAACTCGTGATACCGAATTGTCATGATCCTTTTGCAACAATAGAACAACGGTACAATATTTAAGAGTTTTGGTAGCGATACCAAAAAGGCATGTTATCAGCTGTCTTGCTATCACTTTCCAATACATAATCGATAATGACTGAATCAAATATCAGTATCATATTTGCCTTATCACTTACAACGTATTATAAATGCAACCGAATCACAGATAGAAGTCACGGTATTTTTTTTAGCACTTCACAATGCATTGATGAAAAAAAATGGATGAAATATTAATTTCAAAGAGCATCGTGAGACACATATGAACACATTATTCATATAAGTGGGTTCCACTATGTTTCTTATCACTGTAAATGACCTGAGCAATACGTCTAATTTACATATCGAAATTGAGCATAGGGATAATGAATACCCTACACGTAGTGTGGGAAAAGCCGGCTTTGTAGACCCAAAATTGGACTTTAGTTCCTGACAAGGTAATCTTTAACACTAAAACTGTACCGTCGGCAACCTGAACAGACCCGCTGAGTCCCTCCATAATGCTCATCGCATTCATTCCCTCCCCCACTGCCAGCTGAGTCCCGCCACGGACGACGCTCTACACGAGCAAGACAGGAGTGCATTTGATCACAGGAGATGCCGACGAGGTGCTCAGCGCTACAACACATTTGAGTTATTTCCAGGAGCACTCGCTTGTTATGTGTCAGCTTGGGACGGAAGCGTGTACAACAAAAGCAGGCTGGCAGGGAAAAAGAAGGAGCACTTGTTTTTAGCTCCCTCGCTGATCCGCGCAATGTCAGTCAAGCCTGAACATACTCTAAGCTCCGTGACTGGTTTTTAAAAGTATCGTTCTTCGCTTAGAGTCTTCAAAGTCTTGGTCTTTGTCTTGAGTCCTCAGAGGCGTCAATTTTTCTTGACTCTTCAAAGTCGTGGTCGCGACACCTCAAAGTCTTGCTCTAAACTTTGTCTCGGCGCCTCAAAGTCTTGGTCTAGCCTTGGTCTTGACCAGGGATAAGCAACTCCTGCTTGTTTTAGACGGTCCCTCTTCTAACACACCAGATTCAAACGAACAGGATCAATGTCAGACTTTTATGAGTGAGAGCTTGCAAGCTGGACTCCAATGACCAAGACTCCGAGGAGAGCACACCAGAGCAAGACTTTGAAGATCTGAGACCAAGACTTGGTAAAAGCGTGACCAAGACTTTCTTGAGGAAAGACCAAATTAAGACCAAGTCTTGGATACATTGAGAGCAAGTCTTTGTGGAGTTGAGACGAAGTCAAGAACAAGACTTTGAGGAGTCCAGACAAAGTCCGCATCAAGACTTCGAGGAACTGAAAGGGTTTTCGTCAGGGTCGATGCTCCTTCTTACTGATAACAGACTGAAAAAAGAGCGATAATGAATTAGCCACCCTCTTTTTACTTTAATAACTTCACCGTACTTCACAAAGCAGAGTAGCACTTTGATCAAAGGAAGTACTAAGTGCAAAACAGGCTTGAAACCACCCATCCGGCCATTAATGAGAGTTAATAAATATAAGTGGACGAAGAAAGAAGCATCGTGTGCTGCTGGACTACAATCAAAACCATTTTGGAGCTTTTTAGCTTTAAGGAGATCAAAGCCCCACCGCGGTCCACTCAAGATGCCGCCAAAATGGACAAAATGACATGGTATTATACGTATTTTTTTGTCCCATTTATTTCACGCGCAGACGACGAGATCTACACACAGTCACCATCATTTACCCCGAAAGTCATCACAGTTCATCGCTTTTAATGTGTCAAATTGTATTTAGAAATGCGCACACATGTCAATATAAATCCCAGAATCAGAACACATACCAAACTTGAAGTCAACAAATGATTTATGATATTTGCAAGCATGCATTTCATGTTTTTAGTATGTGGGGTCGTGCATAGAAATGTGAGGGGGGGTTGTTTCATAACATTTTGGAATAGAATAATCCTCCTCCTTCATTGGGGTGACATTCCTGACCACCTCCTCAGTAAGTGAAGTTCTGCGATATAGAAATACCCGCAGGTGCTTTAGGTTCTTTAAACACCTTTAAAACAACGCAAACACATTTATTGAACAAGAGCAATGGATAAACAAAGAAAATGTGCAAACTGTATTAAAAAAAAAAGTAACAAGTCAAATTAATGTTGGAAAAAATACATATAAAAAACAAATTCTGCGGTACAGCGTAACCGCATAAAACTACCATGATATGGTGGAAATTTACTTTATGGCTGCAATAATAAAACTGGAAAAAGTGAAGTGCTTTCTGTATTCTCTGCACATTTATTTGTACTGTGCCTGCATTTGAGTTGCAAATGTGGTGTCTTTTATGGTGTGTATTTGTCATCCCAATAAAAACAAAATTGGTTACTGAGGCCAAACAGCCACCGGCAATAAACGACTGAATAGTGCAATTACAAAATGCCGAGAAAGTGCACCAGCAAGAAGATTCCACTACAGGTAAAGTAAAACGAAAAGACGAGTCACATTCAACAGGGTGTTGTACATTCAGTGATGTCATATGCAGTTGTTTGCCAAGGTACGAGGTAGATGGGTGGGATTGAGTATGAAATGCTTTGGATGCCCCATCGTCATTATGCAAGAGGCCATCTTCCTGCAATTAGAAGCGCTGTTTCCAATTGTGAAAAGAACAATCTTGGTTTTTTTTTTTGGTGTGCTTCCTTCTCTACCCTGTGCAGAGCTGGCCTACGTTCCACTGAGCAGATGAGCGCTCTCCACCATATCCGTAGAACTGTGTTTGGTTTTAGTCAGTGCATCGTCTCACTGCTGCGTATTCACAACATGGCAGTTGAGGCTTTGGGTTGAGCCATCATAAGTCAGCATCGTGAAGGGAAGGGTGCTTAGCACAGAGCCCTGAGGAGAGCCATCACTAAGGATGATGGCACAAATTAGAAGGACAGTGGGTCTTAATAGTCTCTGACCGGTTGATTAGGAATCCATGCCCCCAGCTGCAAAGGGAGGGGTCAGTCCTGGTGTGTGTCGTTAGTTACCTCCGCCTGGGTGTGTGAGAGCTACGACTTTGGCTGTGTGAGCAAGATGTATAGAGTGAAGGTCAACCCTGATGTCGGTGTCTGATTAGTTCATTACAATCTTCTCGAATCACTTTATGACTATTGGTATGCGTGCCACCGTATGAATGTGTTTCTGGCTGTTCTCTGTGTACCCTTTGTGTACCGGACTGATGGTGGAAGTCTCAATGCATGTCGGGATGGCCGCATCAGAGAGGGACGTGTTGATTATGCCTGAGGAGCCTGCCCTGAAATGTTGGGGCCAGCAGCATTCCGGGCTAATCTTGTTTAAGGAGCACCTTGCCATTCGTCTGAAGTATTTCTGGGGGGCATCTTGACTGGTGGAGCAGTGACACTGGTGCTGTAAGAGGTGTTGTTCATGTCAAAACAAGCAGTGACGGTTGTCAGTTCATCATCTTGTCTCTTAGCAGCCTTTGTGACTATGTGCATGTAAAGCACTTCTGTGGCATGGGGATTGACAGGGTAACACAGTGACGGTCCGCTGCTTTGGCCTGCCTTTCCTATGTGGGCAACAGGTTACCGGAATACACTCGATAAATGTCTAATTTGGGAAACTGATGTGTGGGCAGGGTGTTTGGTTCTATCCACTTGGGCCAAAGTATTCATGTCCCGTGGTGGTATATTGACATGATGGTTAAGACGGGACAAACCATCTGTCAGCTTTATGTGATCAAAGTCACCTGAAGTCCCATAAATACCATCTGTGTGGTCCTTTTAGCGCAAGATGATGTTGCCACGGAGCTCCTGCTACGCATTATTCGTATTAGCATTCAGCGTAATGTAAACAGCTGGGATGAACACAAATGCAAATGGTGAGGGGAAAAAAAATTATGTGGCTTGCACCGAGTATTAATTAGCAGTTCTTTTGCCTCGGAGCGGCGTGTGTTTACCGGCTTGCCGTTTGTGTGCCACCCTTTGTTTAAATGCGCCTCTTCTTTATTTTCATTCACTGCATTTCCAATCATAGTCATAGTCACAATATTTTTAAAAGACATAATCTGCCCAGTTTTGTGTTTTGCTGCAATCAGGAAATTATCTCACAAAAGGTCTTATTTCCAAGAGTTTGGCTGACTTTTATAAGATATTTTCCACGTCTTTAAAGGGGTAGTCAACCCGAAATTGTTCTTTACAATAATAATCTGTTCTGTGTGCCTCTATGAGTCACAGGACATTCTGATTAATATTGTGTTTGTTGAATAAGAGTTATGCAGCAAAATCCCCGCATTTTGCCCCCACAAATTATTGACTACTTAAATCATAATTTCCCCACCCACCTGGAATCAGAGTTGGAACAGTCCATGTTATTCTTTAATGAGTAAAGTCCAATGGGTCCATCCATCGCGATCCAGAAGCCCGTTTTTGATCACGAGTGTCTTTTTCAGACCTTATTAATCGAATGTGGAGCTTCATTTAGCTTGACTGCGGCGCGCCAATCAAAGCGACCTCGACACAGGACCTCATTAGCAAGCTAATAAAGTCACCTCGCCTCTAATGACTGATTAGCAATTCAGCTGATTTTTGTGGCACATGCACACAAAATACACACACACACACACACACAACAGACATATTCAGAATGTAATGTAATTATCATTTATGCTGTAACTAACTTCTCTTCATTTGTGCTTGTCACCTTCCCTGTTTGTGTTCGTCACATCCATCACACACACACATGTGATTGTATACCGTTACATACTTGATGGAGACTGTGTTCCTTTCAATTGGATTTGACTGTATTTGTGTACTGTTTGTCCTCTGCAGTGCTCAGTGGCCTCTGCTCCAATGACTGTCCTGGAAACGTTAAGGTAAGCAGCAGCATGATTACCGGGACATCCCCGTCTGGCCACAATAGGAATTGTACTTTTAGCATGTGAAATTTGGGGAATGCAGAACATATCGCATCACACATGCAACACATTGGTTGAGCTCATTAGGTTTTTGGTCAGTATTTGCTGTTACCATTTGTACAGTGGATATGAAAAAAAAAACTGGATGAACCCCAAATAATATTCTGATGTTGTAGATGAGTGTTTTTGTTCATGTTTGGGTTCAATGTTGGAGAGGCATTTTGAACAGGGGTGCACATGACCGTTTTGGTCAGGTTCTCCTAGGACATAGGTGTCAAACGCCGGTCCTCGGGGGCCGTTTGGCATCTCGCCCTTTTGCAACACACCTCTTTCAAATGATCAGCTCATCAGCAAGCTCTTCAGAAGCCTGATATCGATCCCGTTCATTTGAATGAAGTGTGTTGCAACAGGGAGAGATGGAAAACATGCGGGACGGAGGCTCTCGAGGACCGGAGTTTGACACCTCTGTCCGAGGAGCACCAGAGGTTGTTGCTTGGTGCTCTTTTTTTCCTGACCCACTAACCACCCTGGTAGTGGCGAGTCTAGGATTTATTACGACTAGTATGAATTTGTGAGTTTTAAACTGATCTCGCCTATAGCAATAAATCAGCATTTAGCACGACTCTCTATGCAAAGAATTTGAATTGTATGACAAATTTATTTTTCTAAACCAAGTGATGAGCTCCTCTGATACTCAAAATGTCATATTGTTGAGCTGCCCGAGCAGCTGCCTGTCATTGTTGTCCTGCTGTGTGTTGTGATCAGTTTAAGAGTAGAGAAACCTCTTTCACTGGAGGGATCACTAATTGGAGGAAGAAATGCAATTTTTTTAGGCTTAAATAGTACGTGAAAACTCCACCGTATCAGGTTTTCATGCCACATAAAGATTAATTAAAGGAGGCCCTTCACGGTTTACAGCCATTAGCTGCGCTACCTAATAAGTGTTGTAACGTCAACTTTTCGTTGACGAATGGCGCTAGCCCACCTCGGAGAAATAGAATGTCTTGTATTGGGTAATTGTTCTCTCTCACAGGAGCGCTTGCAGCGTACTACGGCGCAGATCATGATGGCGGGTTGACGGGGAAAACGTTTTGTGCTTGTGTGCGGCACACAGGCGGCTGTACTGAAAACAAGTGACAGGCTCGAATCTGGGACGCAATTTAATGTCTGCGGTGCGCAAGAGCACCTGTGCGCTGCTTATGCGCACCCCTGACTATAAAGCTATCACTCTATTTTCATAACATATTTTTATTTTATATTTGCAAACTTATATTTTTAATCCATTTCATAGTGTTGTAATTTCATTTTAATACAATTCAACAGTTAAAGTGGGCGACCCGGTAGTCCAGTGGTTAGCACGTCGGCTACACAGTGCAGAGGTACCGGGTTCGATTCCAGCTCCGGCCTCCCTGTGTGGAGTTTGCATGTTCTCCCCGGGCCTACGTGGGTTTTCCCCGGGTGCTCCGGTTTCCTCCCACATTCCAAAAATATGCATGGCAGGCTGATTGAACACTCTTAATTGTCCCTAGGTGTGAGTGTGAGCATGGATGGTTGTTGGTCTCTGTGTGCCCTGTGATTGGCTGGCAACCGATTCAGGGTGTCCCCCGCCTACTGCCCGGAGACGGCTGGGATAGGCTCCAGCACCCCCGTGACCCTAGTGAGGATCAAGCGGTTCGGAAGATGAATGAATGAATGAATGAACAGTTAAAGTTACATGAATTTGAAGTTAAAATGTGTGTAAGTTATGAGATATTTGTTGGTGTAGTGTGTGCTTGGTAAGCGTATTTATACAGCAATTTAATATTTAGGTCACAATTTGATCATACTAATATAATTACATTCCGGTGTCTTTTTGCAAAAGAAGCATTTCTGTGTATGTGGCCTCAGGTGTTTATGCCATACACTTGCATTTTATTATCCTCCAGAGAAACACACACACACACACACACACACACACACGCACACACACACACCCACACGCACACACACACATAGGCACAGAAATAGCGACGAGTATCCTCATTGTGTCCAAGCTTTCAAATGAATGCTTTTGTATTTTAAGACTGCTTATTTCATCTCACTGTAAGTTTACTGACCTTATTCTAGCTGACTTTTCAACATGTGTCTCAGTACATGGGTACCTTGACTTACAGAATACATTCAGTCCTGTAATAAAAGAGAATCTGAAGAATTGTCTTAACAAAGTAGAATTATGGTACATACTTGTAGTGTATGTAGTATTTGTGTGTTGGAGTTGTGTCTGTTCAGAACATGGCCAAGGAAGTGAAGAGCGACACTACACGGTGACAACAAGCGCCTAGCCTCTACATAGCCCTCATCTCGATGCTGACTGATTTAGGAATAAAAAATAATTTCAAATATAATCACAGCTATCTCCAAGTTTCGGACAGTTTTGACATTTGTATTTCGTAACACAGCAACAAAACAAAAAAAAAGAAATTCATCACTTCTTGTTCATATTGATGTGCCAATTTTCTCTCATGTCAGATGCATTGTGATGTCTGCTTGCTCGGCACCATTTTAGGTTTCCCCGCCCTTTTTTTTTTTTTCAGAAAACCATAAATAGGCTGTGTTATAAACAGTGAAAATTTGAGTATCATTTTTGACTCATCGTTCATAAACGTTAAAATAAATGGCATACAGATTTTTTTTTCTTTTTAACAGCCCTTTTTTTTAAACAGCAAAAACATACACGTGACAAAGGCTGGCTCATAATTTTTTTCCGCTAACAACTGAAGCTAAATTTAGCCCCACGAAGTATCTTACAGTAGTCGAGATACATAACTTGCATATACTTAGTTGACACTATTTAATACTTTTCTATAAGCCAGGGCATCATCTTGTGTCCTTATAGACACCTGTAGTCCTGAGTTACTGACCCTTGAGAAACAGACACTTGATAGTCATGAATAGGTGAAATGTTCAGCGAGTATCTAAATAGAGGAACACACCAAAAAGTGAATTTGTAAATAGTGAATGGTGAACTGGCTTGGGTTTACGGTATATTGCTACACTGTGATATCTTGGCTTGTCACACTAGCCGTTAACTAGCCACCAGCCAACAGCCAATTGTAATGAAGAATGCATTTTTTCTTTCTCTCCTGAAACGATTTCTTAGCTTTTCACTCTAGCTGCCAGCTAGCCTTCTCGTACTCGCTGAGCATGCCGGCGCTTGTTGTCCTTGTCAGTTGAATCGTCAATGTGGCAGGCGGGTACGCCGCCATCCATCACCTCCTCCTCATTTTCTTCTTGTTTGTGGCATTTTGTCAACATCTTGCCGAGTCATCATGTCTTAAAAACCTTTTTCTGGTGCTTTGTCTTGTTTTTTTTTTTGCTTGCAGCCATTCGGCGTTAACCAGCCGGGCCCGTACGTCATGTATACCACGGTGGACTCCAACGGCTACCTGAAGAATGCCTCAGGTCAGTAGTTTCCATCCCTTTATTTGTTCTCCTACTATGAGCAGAGTATAAACTAGTGACTCAAACAATTCGGTTTGTCCAGTTTACTGACTCAAGTGAGTGGACTCAGTGTAAATGTTGCCGACTGGCTCGAGTTAGTACATCATCTGAAACGCATCAGAAGCCGATGCGTCGTTTTGTTCTGTCCACAAACTCCACTTAGCAGACGAACGAGAAACAACACCGACCCATTGGTCTCACCTACTCAAGTGTGCATACTGTACTTACCATAAACACTTTGGATTCAGATGATTCAGTTTTATCGATTCACTGACTCAAGTATGAGGACTCACTACACAATCAAATGGATCAGCTGTACAGGTTAATTAGCTAACTGGAATTAATGGACTAACTGGAAACACTTGACTCATGTGGTTTGGTTGTTATCGGTTCACTGACTTCGGTTTACCATTGCAGCATTGCAGATTCAGGCGTTTTGAGTGTGTCTACGAATCGACTTCATTTTGCAAACTCAATGAAAGCACTGCAGACTCTGATGATTCTGTTCATTAGGTCGATTGTGCACTCACTGGAAACAGGCATATCCAGTAGTCTAAGGTCACTGGCTGGACTTAGCATACCTGGAACCACAACAGATTGAGATGATACTTTTTTTTTTTACGCTGAAGGCTCATCGATTGGAGTTACAAGATTCACTGGAACGACCGTGGGCTCAGATTATAGAGCGTATCGGTTCTCAAATAAAGTCAACTCACCTTGGACAGGGGTGAATTGGTTGGATCAAATCAGTGACTTAAGTTAGCAAAGTCACTGGAAACGCCAAACCCTTTTCTTGGCTCACTGACTGGAGTTAAACTTGCTGAACCTATCCTTTTGTGTTGTGTTTGTAAGTGCCTTGAGAGGACAGCTTCCGCTTTTTTTCCAGTTATGTTCTCCACTGCTGTTTATTTTATGCTCTAATTAGGCAAAGGAAAATAGCCATTTTTTGTCCTCAGTGGGCTTTACGTCGATCGGTCACATATGGTTCCTGCCGGAAGCTCCAGTGTGATAAAGTCCTTTTTGTGCCATTGTGTCGATCCGCCTCTGAAGTCTCAAAAGCTTTTTTTTTAAATTGTTTTTTTCCCCCGGCCTCGTTCCTCAAAGTCGTCCTCTTTCAAGACAACACCTGCACATTGCATCAGGAGGGAGACAGCGGCCGGCAGAACATTCAATTTCTCTGTCTCGTTGTGATCGTTTTCCTTTAGGTTCTCACCGACACCTACTTCCATGAGCAATGTAGGCCACCATCTTTTAAACTATGATGTAACCTGTGCAGTGACCCGCTGTCACACAACGTCATGTTTAATAAAGCCCGAGACATAATGACAGGTCGTACGTATCATGAGATGGAATGTTAGCGTTAGCTGCAGCAAACTGACGTTGCACTACACTGTCAAGCCAGTGAGGTCAGGGATAAATATAGCTTGTGTTGTGTCCATGTTGCTGTTGTGGTGTTTACGCTTTTGATGATGGTTGTGGGTTTTTTTTTTCCTTTTTTTCCTTCTAAAATAGAGTCACTGCAAATGTGTGCTTTTAAAGCTGCTGCTGTACCTGGATCATCATCATTATTATAAGCGGAAATATTTGCTGTTGAACATGAACAGTAGAGTGAACCAAGACCGACAAAAAAAATTGTAAGCACGATTCCCCCAAAAATGTATCTATGGTTGTAATTTTAATCTCTAAATGCACCCTGAACTTTGATCCTGGAAACATTTACCTGTAAATTGACATCATCCATTTGTTTTGTAAATTTATTGTATTTGTATGTTTGAAGCTAATTGCTGAAAGTGTGCCAAGAATGCCAAATACTAAATTGTGGAAATGTAGATGATGATGTTAATTGTTGTACCTTGGCCAAAAGTGGAAACTCTCCCAGGGTTTCACCTGTCTTGGTGCATGCAGCTCTCAGTGCCTGGGACCACAACCCCCATTTTTGAGCCAGCTAGCTGGCTAGCGCTCTTAACTAGCCCGCTAGTTCTTGTCTGCTTCCATCCTGATGGCTCAGGTCGACAACTCTCGGCCATGCTATCGGTATCCTGCTCCACCTTTGACTATTTGTCATCTACCATCCGGTGCTCTAGTTTCACCCGTTCATCTTTCATATCCAGCGTCCACTTCCACTGTTGGCACTGTTCCGGGCACTGGCTTCCATTGTGACGTTGCCCTGTTCATTCATGCAGATCCTCAGGCTGGGACCAAGACGGACGCTTTGGACTGCAGACATTTTTTGCATGAAGGACTCCAGCCTTCGCCATCCTCACTATGTACATAAATGCCCCAGTCGGGAACTTCCTTTCAATTGTCCTTTTTCTTCGTTGTGACCATGGCGTGGTTATCTTTGATCCACGATCCGTATGGATTACTCTCCATGTGCTGTTCAGCATGCACGCGTTTCACTGATTGGTTGATGGAAAAAAAAAAGGATTGAACTAACTTGAGCGAATGTGCTGGCCTGCACTCGCATCGCCTCATACGCATCCATCATGCTGTCCGGCATGACTTCACACGCATCTACACAAACTGCATTGATTTTATCTATCATCACGTCGTGAGAATAGCTCACATTGCCTTAGGTCTGATTGCAGCATCAGTGCGCTTGCTTGCTTGTTTGTTGAGCTGCTAAGATAGGATATAGTAGCAGCGTATGCTACTGCTGAACTTTAGCAGTAGCATATGCTGCTATGGTTGTTTTCAGACCAGAAATTTATTCCATTTCAATATAGATTGAAGACAGATTCTCTTTTGTATGATACAACTATAAACTCAAGAATCTCATCGCTCTCTGTCGCATCTCAAGCAGAACGCCAAACTATTTAGCATCAAAATATTCCGGATGATTGCCGTCTGGCTCCTTGTAATTCAGATGCCTCTATTTTTTTCAAGTGTGTTTCCACTGGAGTGCACATGGCGAAGGAGACGCTGACTAGCCCAAGGCATCGCCAGCACTATTCCCCCGACTCTTCATTTAACAGCAGCAAAATGCTGCCAGGGAACTGCTACTTCTTAATGTGTGTGTGTGTGCGTGTGCGTTTGGGTTTGTGCACGCACGGTGGCTTGTGTGTGCCCATCTCAAGTGTGTTTATTTTGTAGTTTGTCGCTCTGGGGACCTTAAGGGATGAGCCCTCACTGCATGAGGCCATGCTGTGAACTTCATTCGCTTTCGCCCCCATGATAGAGAGCAAAGAGCAAAGCAGTTGATCACCTGAAGTAGCTCGTTGTGTGGCGAGCGTGTGGGTGTGTTTTTATTCACTTTTGGGGGAGCATCCGCGTGCTAACATACCAAGGAGGTAGGATGGATGAGCGTGGCAAGCAGCACACTCATCTTAGACTTACCGCTGAGATTGCGGGGCTTGCGGTGTTGGAACGCCTCCATGCACACCCAGATGCAACTTTTTTTTTTCCTTGCAAGTTGGCGCCTCACGTTAAAGATGAGCCATCGGTTTTTGTGTGTGTGAGGTTGGTTCAGTTGCTTGGTTGGTCGGTAGTCTGGGTGATGGGTTGAACGACTGGTTGGTCTGTCTTTCATTTGGTTGCCTTTTGTCAAGTGGTTGTTTTTTTTGTTTTGGGTTTTTTTTTTGTGAGTTCTTTGCCGGATTTGGTTGGTTGCTTGGTTGTCCAGCTGGGTAGTTTGTTGGTTGGTAGATCCATTGGTCATTAGTTCATTCGGTTGGTTGGTTATCTGGCTACTTGATTGTTGTCGGTTTGGTCGCTTGTGAGTCTACTTGGTTGTGCTTGTGTGGTTAATGAGTACGCCAAGATGGTAAGCACCACAAAATATTTGAGTGTTTAATTGCTATTCTCAGGAAAAGAGCATTCAATTCAAGGCTTTATGATGTGATGTCTTTCACGTTGTTAGACTTGCTGCCATGTTTCTTGAGGTCTCTTGATGAATAATACTGCGTTGTTGCACTTGTGCATACTCAGACAAATGAATGAGGCGTTTGTCTAGCAAGACATTCATTGCTGATCCAAATGACGGCTGCTACGCGGATACCTGCCGAGTGCTAATGTCGTTTGATGATTTGATTTATGTAATAGTGTTACGTGGCGGATTCTAGATGCCGGTCTGGTTTTAGAGAAAGTACCAAAGGAGACGAGGAGTGCGCTCGTGGGGAGGAGAATCAATGTTGAGCTTTCTTCACTCCGTCCAATTAGCCTAATGACTTGTGGGGATTAGTAACTCACACAATCACACGGCACACACACGCTCGCTCTCTCTGCTCATTCTACATGCATTACGTGACCTTTTGGAAATGAAACAGTTGTCATCCACATGCATATGGATCATGTATTAGTATTTAGAAAGATTCAAAACCACCTGATGGCTAAAACGCGCAATAGTCCGAATTGCGTCTACGTGCAGATTCAAGCATTAACACCAAGCATTATGCTTAATTGGCACCCATTTTAATCCCAATCGATTTTTGTGTTCTGTCATCAAATTAGAAAAGTTGCCCATTCACAGGAGTAATGGAAATACGGAAAAATAAATACCAAACTGAAGTGAACCATTTTGCTGGGTGGAAACACGAACGGTTGGTCGGGTTGTAAGGTGGTTCATCGGCCATCTGGTTGGTTGATTTGACGGCCGTTTGTAAGTTTTGGCGGATTTTTGGATCGTCGGTTATCAGTCGGATTTGTCGGTTGTTTGGTTTCTTTTGCTGGATGGTTGTTTAACGGATGGATGGTCGGTTGTTATTTCGGTGCATCGTTAGGTATGTCGGTTGATTGGTTTGTTAAGTTGGTGTTTTTGTTTGTTCTCATTTGGTTGGTTTTCATTTGCTTGGTTGACTTGGTTGTCTGTCTGCTCAGCGTCTGGTTGAAAATAAGAAAGGGGATGACCTCCATAGAGAGACGGAGAGAGATATGTAAAGTTGTTATTGATCAGCTCTCTCGTCCTTGTTTTTATGTCCTTCATGATGGTGAGATGCTCTCCCCCTAACTCATGCTTGTCTTGTCTCTTCACTTTCATGCTTGCACCCCCCCCCCCCCCTCCTCAATGCTACTTTATGGACACCATAAATCACCACGACACTCCTCGCCACCTTTGTCGTCTCGTCTGTCTCCAGATGTCCTCAGAAGTTGCTTTTGTCTGTCCTCATATTGCAATGTGGCTAAAAGTCATAGAGCTGGACTTCGTATGCTGATAACACTTAGAAACACACTCGCAAACCTTTTGATTTATTTTTTTTCGTATGGAATGACCAAGGCAGTATATAGGAGTAGATGTTCACGAAATAACCCTGCGATTGGCTGGCAACCGATTCAGGGTGTCCCCCCGCCTACTGCCCGGAGACAGCTGGGATAGGCTCCAGCACCCCCCGCGACCCTAGTGAGGATCAAGCGGTACGGAAGATGAATGAATGAATGAATGAAGGAAGGAATGTTCACGAAATATACACACGAGGACAAAATTCTTAGTATCCCTGCTATTAATGAAAGAAAAACTCACAGTAGTCACAGAAATGAGTTTGATTCTGACAAAAGTTACAATAAATGAAAATGTCATGAAAATGAACCATCAAAAATCAGATGTTTCTTTTGAATTGTGGTTCAACTGATTTTTTTTTTTTTTTAACTACAAACTCTTGAAACAGGTCTGGGCAAAAATGATGGTGCCCTTCACTTAATATTTCATTGCACACCCTTTTGAGAAAATCACTCCAATCAAGAAGACCTTGAGTCTTGAGACTCCCATTTGTACCCTGCCCAGATTCAAGATACCTTGTGCTAGATGTAGCAAAGCAGCCCCAAAACAATCATGTTTCACAATAGTTCTTTTCATGCCATGCTTCATCTGTGAACATGGAGCTGATGTGCCTTGCCAAAAACTTCCAGCTTTGTCTCGTCTGTCCATCGGATATTCTTCCAGAAGCTTTCCGGCTTGTCACCAACTTTTTTTTATGATTCATTTTCGACAGCGATGTCCTTCTTGGTCATCTCCCGTGAAATCCACTTTGGCTCAAACGACAACGGATAGTGCGATCGGACACCGACGTATCTTGATCTTTCCTCCACAGTTTCAGAATGTTCACGCCACACCAAGAGTGATCCCCCGGAGCGCCCGCTCTTCTTTCTCCTCATCCTCTGCAATTTGCTCCTTTCATTGCCATCAGGAGCAGTTTCTATAGCGACCGGCACAGGCAATGGAAATTACTCTGAAAATACCACTTTGAACTCGTACGTTTGCTTGGTATTTTCTCTATTTGCCACGTGACCCTCTTGGATTCGCTCAACTCGGCTACATGTGTAGAGCACTTTAAAAAATAATAGCGGTTGTGCAACAGTGCTATACATAATCAAGATAACACAAAACACAATCAACTATAATAATGATGGACTCATAGCAGTAATTCCTCAACATGCCTGGAGAAATCCGTCATAGCTTGACGATAATTTCGATGATGCAATATTTTTTTTAAAAAAGGGAATGGGGGGGCTTTCTGAAAAGAAAATAGCCCCAAATATCTGTTTCATCCATCAGCACGAAATTGAGTGAACATATCTGTCATAACGGGATAAGAGAAAAGTTGGATTTGAAGCAGCCATTTTGGGAATGATTCTCAAGCTTTCACGAGCTGTGACTGGAGACTTTTCCCGAATGTTTCGCAATCCAAAGCGCACATTAGAGATAGAGGTGATGCTAAGATGTGACGCCCTTTTTTTTTCATGTGTGTGGAGCACAGTTTGAAAACTCGATTATCATGAAGAGGATTCTTCATGTTTAAAGGGCCATTGTTGAGAAAACTAGCGCATTACCATTTTCATCTCAACAAGCAAAATTTGCCATATGAGACGGAGCTGCGAGTGCGCCTCACAACTTTATACAGTATACAAGGTGTTTCAAAAATGCTTCCAGTACTGGTGTCACAAAAGATATATCGCAAACCTCCATCTCCGGGTTTTCCCCCATAATTTGGGCCCGACAGTGAACCAGCACTCTACAAAAAGTCACAGCGCCCCCGAGCGTCTGACAATTCCTGGCCGAGAGGAACATGGCCCTGCCGAAGTGATTTCTCGACTCACCCGAACTGGCGGCGTGAGATTTTTTTTTTCTCCCTCTTTCCCAACCTCAGGGGGTTCTTCAAGGGGATCCGGTTTGAAGTCATGGACGACTTCAGGATGGCCAGGAGGATGGCAATGCGGATAAACCCGGAGGGATTCTTGATAGAGTGCATGAAGGTGTGGTAGAGAAGGCTGGGAAAGTATGTTAGACTCCAAGGGGATTCCTTTGAAGGGAAAAACTTGCTTTGAATTAAAATCTGCAGTATCTTGGTGACGCCAGCCCTGGAACATCTCAGGCGCTCCATCTACATTTCTCCCGTCAGCGTGCATAAATGAGCATATGTTCCACTTGATATGTTATGCTATGAGATGGTTCAAGACGACATACTCCTTAGGGATGTAGCTTTCTAGTCATTCATTTTCCTGTTTTTGCTGTTAGGTTGACCCAGTAAGCTTTCAGAAACGTTGACTCTCATGCATGTGCTCAAGAACCTGAGATGCACTCAAACACGCACGCTTAAGCAATATCCCTTTAACATAAACACAGAAGACCACACATACTTCTTCGAGATCCATCGTTGACTGTCATTCATTCATAATGTGTGTGCTGCCTGGAATTCCCTGCCAGGTCCGAGCTCGATTGGCTTTGGTATCACACACACACACACGCACGCACACACACGTTATGCCAGCATCCTCATGTTGTGAGATGGCTTTCCCGCAGCCGTTGCTGCGATTCCCTTCCCGTATTCTATTAGCCAACACACACACACACACACACACACACACTCATCAGACTCTAATGGCAGCCTTCAGCCTTGCCTGATCAACACTAAAAAACGTGCACACAATCCAACGAGTCCAAGCGACATGGATCAGAAAAAACTAACCACAAAAAAAAAAAACCTAAACAAATAGCATCGGGCACTTTAGACACTAAGAGGGCCAAGTATTTGCACAGTTTTGTCTATGCACACCACCACAATGGTTTTGTCAAAAAGCCATGATTTGTGTCATCAAATCATGGGTTCTTGATACTGTTTTGTGGGTCCACCCGTGATAAATTTGGCAACCTACCGTATTTTCCACACTAAGGCGCACTGGATTATGAGACACATCTTCAATGAGTGGCTTATTTTGTAATTATTTTCATACATCGGGCGCACCGCATTACAAGACGCAATCTACAATGGGCATTTCTTGTTGCTCGATGAAACATGTCAAAAAAAAAAATCTCAATCGAACATCTTTCGTCTGGCTAGTCTCCAGACGTAAAATTTGGCAGGCGTCGAACGAAATCTGTCGGACAGAATTTTTTTGTCAATAGAGCCCTGGAAATCAAATCCAAATGGCTGCTTCTAACTAAAATGGCATTCTTGAGCTCTTTTCAGAATGAGCTCTTGAGACGTTTTGGTGGGCGTAACTGTGATCGGCATACCTATCGATAGGCTTGTTTTGAACTTGGTAGCGGTTAGACAAGATCTGTCGGACGAGTTTATCCTCGGTGAACCTCTTGGAAATGGGCAAAAATCAAGCCAGAACGGTCTGCTTATGCATCGAGCAGCCTCCCTTGATGCTTTTACCCTCGTAGAGCTCAAGTGTGTTTTGTGCGTTTGTGACCTCACCCTCCAAGAGGTTCCTCGGACGGGAAGGAAGTGGCCAACGTCGAGGTTTAAGCGAGGCGGAGGCAGAGCTTTGCAATGTGCAGTCCATCCACATTAGTTCTGATCACTTGCTGCCTCCGGGCTCCCTTCGCTCTCTCTTGGTTTCCTCGCTCTCCTCCCATCTTTGTTTACCACGGAGAGGTTGATTTATGTCGGCTGCACTTGGAAGAGTTGGGCAGCGTGGGCGAGACCCAGCAGCAGATGGGGTGGGGGTGGTGTGGGTGGGGGGGGGTGTAGAAGGTGAAGGGGGCCGGGGGGATGTGGAACAAGGAAGGCCAGAGAGGTAATAGATTTATGTCGGGCGCTGCTCATAAAAGAGTATTTGCATTTGATGTTTAATTTCAGTTAAGTGGCCATTCAGGCAGTAATGTTTAAGAGTCCATAACAAAGCCGTTTTTTATATCGCCATCCGTCTTATACGATGTGCACGAGACATGCATTTGGCGCTACGCGGTTGAATCTTGGAGTTCATTCAATATCGTCACAACTATAAAGAATTCAGTTTTTTTTTTTAATATTCATTTGCGCCGTTTGGATTTTGATATTTTTTTTATGTTTTTTGGAAGGGTTTTTTGGGGGGGGGGCTACAACCCTCAGTTTTTGGTGGATTTTGGGGGGTTTAAAAAAATATTTCTGTGCATTTCTATGCAGATTTTCACAATTCTATCGACTGTCTTTTTACTTATTTTTGCTCGTATTTTGAGTTTTGCATTTTATGTCATGAAACCGTTTTATATGCTGACTATGTTGTGAGACTGATAACTGCATTTTCAATTTATATATTTTTTTAAAATAGATATTCAACTACGATGCCCAATTACCTTTGACATATTAGAAATTCTGCTCATGGTGTTTGGTTCCATACCGGTCTAGATTGTCATGGGCAGGGGTGCCCATTAGGTAGATCCTGATCTACCGGTAGATCTAAGACAGGTGCCAAGTAGATCCGAGGAGTGTCGAGAAGAAAAAAAACAAACAACCATTTGTGTGTCTTTGTACATGTTAGTAATATATTTTTTGTGTTAATATACACTGCACACTAATCTCTTATCAGTCTCATTTTCACCAAAAAAAAAATATTAAAAAAATAAAATAAAGCAGGTAAATCTTAAATTTGTGCGTGTGTGCATGCGCGCGCTGGTAAGGGTAGATCCCGTGAGGTTAGTTGATCGAAAAGTAGATCTTCGATCCAAAATGTTTGGGCACCCCTGGTCAAGGGTCTCTTAATGTCTTTTTTCTTTTTGTTAAATCGTCTTGTGCCACTGATATTGTAATGTGTTACTGTACTCAGTAACGGTAATAATTGAACAAAAATATCACGAGTAACTCATTATGTGACTCTGTTACTGCCTAATATAATATATGATACGGTGTTACTTTTTTAACGGCCAACACTGATTGCTAGATTGTGAAAACGAAGGGTTTTTTTAATGGCTATTTTCACAGTATTCAACAAAGATCTTGTTTCATCATTAATTTTTCGATCAGAAAAATAGCCTAATTTTGATGAATGACTGTTGTGTTTTTTGCTTGTGATATATGATTGACTTTGTTTTTTTGTTTTTTCCTGCAGCCGGTCAATTGAGCCAGTCGGCGCACTTCTCCCTGCAGTTGCCCTACACTGTGCTGGGCCTTGGACGCAGTGCCAACTTCCTGGACCACTTAGTCGTCGGCATCCCGCACCGACCTGGAGAAGCGGTGAGTGGAACTTTGCTCTCCGCACCCGCGATAGTGTAAACTCTGTTAAATAATGGACCCAATGCAGCCTCGTGTAGTCCGCCCGCAACGCCGAGACAGACTTGCAATCACAGTTATCTCTTGCTGTCAAAAAGGTTCAGAGTAGGGTTTGGTTATCAAGCTAAAAGGAGGTTGTAGTTCCGTGAATGCGTCAATGCTCTTATTGCCGATGCATGGCGTGCATTAATATCAGCTCTCTGAACTGGATGTGTTTTTTTTTTCCCCTCTAAGACAGGAAACTGACATTAAAGATGGGAGGAAAATTGCAAACAGTGTTCAAAATTTAGCCGCAGGCTGATCAGCGTACTTTATTTCTGTTTATTTTTCCGATTCTTGAGTGCTGGCACACTTGAAACCTTTTTCGTAGCCCCAAGAAGACTTGAATTAATTTGACAACATTTGATCTTTTCACACCTGAAATTAACCGCAAGTCCATGATCACAATCTTTTCGAACCCTATCAATGGTATCTTGTGATGAGGAATAAATTATTTGTTTCTTCCCCCGCCCCCAGGAGTCCAGGAAGCAGGAGTGGACAGCCATCATCCCCAACTCTCAACTCATTGTCATCCCGTATCCGCACAATCAACCCAGCAGGTACACAAACCTGCACAAACACACACACACACACACACACACACACACACGCACACACACACACACACACACACACACACACAACATACTCCCCCGCCCAGGGACACTCCGGGTGCTCGTTGCCATGGATACCATTGGCACCTCATCAGAAGCGACAACACGCTTAAGTTAGCGGCACAGATTTTCTGGTGTTGTGTAAACAGACACACGGCATGTGATCTCATGTGTGTGTGGTGTCATCATCGACGATACAGATGGCAGCGCACAACACGGAAGCCGCAAATTGTATGTATACCTTCAAGATCTTCCAGCAGCAGTTTTTTTTTTTAGATGTCACAATATTTTCCAACGCTTTGCAGGGTCTCGCAAGACAGCGTAATAAACAATGGCGTCATGATCTTTTCCAGCGCTTTCACTCGTTTCACAATATATGAGATGATGTCCATTTTTTTTTTCACCATATCAACAGTACGACGATAATGATGTTGATCGTTTTGGGATGCAAACATTCCAATTGAATGTCTATTTTACATCAAATACAATTTATGTATTTTCTGAACCGCTTGATCCTCACGAGGGTCGCGGGGGATGCTGGAGCCTATCCCAGCCGTCTTCGGGCAGTAGGCGGGGGACACCCTGAACCGGTTGCCAGCCAAACGCAGGGCACACAGAAACGAACAACCATTCGCACTCACACACACACCTAGGGACAATTTAGAGTGTTCAGTCAGCCTGCCATGCATGTTTTTTGGAATGCGGGAGGAAACCGGAGTACCCGAAGAAAACCCACACAGGTCCGGAAGGCCGGAGCCGGGATCGAACCCACGACCTTTCCACTATGAGGTCGACGCGCTAACCACTGGGGCACCGGGCCGCCTTGACTTCACAAACCGTTTGGCTAAAAGAATTCATTCATTCATTCATTCATTCATTCATCTTCGGAGCCGCTTGATCCTCACTAGGGTCGCGGGGGGTGCTGGAGCCTATCCCAGCCGACTTCGGGCAGTAGCCGGGGGACACCCTGAATCGGTTGCCAGCCAATCGCAGGGCACACAGAAACGAGCAACCATACGCACTCACACTCACACCTAGGGACAATTTAGAGCAGTGGTCACCAACATGGTGCCCGCGGGCACCAGGTAGCCCGTGAAGACCACTTGAGTAGCCCGCCAGTGCCTGGACATTGTGATTTGCTAGTAGAAATTATGATTTAAAAATGCAAACATTGGCAGTACTGTGAGACATTTCGAAACACGATCAAAGTCTGACAATTTAAATCATCAAGTATTAAAAATAACACATCCTCATATTATTGAAGGTATTTTGGACAAATATGTTATTTCAGACGTGTATCAATTTGGTAGCCCTTCACACAATCGGTACACATGAAGTTGCTCTCACCCTCAAAAATGTTGGTGACACCTGATTTAGAGTGTTCAATCAGCCTGCCACGCATGTTTTTGGAATGTGGGAGGAAACCGGAGCACCCGGAGAAAACCCACACAGGCCCGGGGAGAACATGCAAACTCCACACTGAGAGGCCGGAGCTGGAATCGAACCCGGTACCTCTGCACTGTGAAGCCGTCATTTTTATTTTAGTCTCGCGTTGTGTGTCAAATTTCAATGGGAGGAAAAAAAAGAATTGATTCCATTTTGTTTTCAGGCTGCGGCCCGAAAATGTGTCAAAATAGAAGGAAAGGGCGCGCTAACAAACAGGCGCCAACTTGTGACCCCAAATGTGACACTTTCAAATATTGACTTTCCTTTCTCTTCTGGTCTACAGCTGGAGCGCCAAACTGTACCTGACACCCAGTAACAGCGTGCTGCTGACCGCCATTGCCCTCATTGGCGTCTGCGTCTTCATCCTCGTCATCATCGGCATCCTCCACTGGCAGGAGAAGGTCGGGGACACACACACGCAAACACACACACACACACACACACCGAACTAATATCCCTCCGTAAGACCCGGAAGGACTAATTTATTGGCGTATTCTGTCCTTTCAGCTTGGCGGATCTGCTCTTTCATTAGTCACATAAATACACTCTCCGGGGAGCCTCCGCCGCCGCTTATTTTTCCATTTTTACTGCGCGAACGGCGTCAGTCGCACTCCCACATCACGCGCACAGGAAAACGTGCAACTTTTGGGTTGTTTTCATGCCGTTTATTTCCTTCTTTGCAATGCGCAGCGTGAACGCCGACCGCTGAGCTCGGTCGTCGCTGGCATCTTTGCCGAGCCATCTGGCGGTGTGTGCGCGCGTGTGTGCGTGCGCACGAAAGCGTGCGTTTGTGTAAAAATCTGACCCTGAGATTTTTTGCGTGTTTATAGGCAGTCACCAAACTTCACCCACGTACCTTGGCAACATCAGATTCCTTGCATTCGAACGTCACGCATCTGCTCGAATTATGTTCTAGTATACATACAAGATCAGACAAAAGGACACGTTTTTCTTTAAAGGACCCAAAACGGAACTAATATTGGAGTTTCCGAACATGTGTTTCATTGATTTTTTTTTAATGTTACGTACTCTTGATAGACATGACTACTGCATTTAATGCTGGATTTTCTGAAAAATAGCACACTTACCTGTCTTTTTGGAGATGGGTCCTTGAGAGTTTTCGGCCGGTGCACTTGTGATGGAAACTGCTCCTAAATTTCATGTTGAAACTGGCTTTTTTTGGCTCGAATTTTTTTGCGATTTTTTTCAAGCGATGACATCATGGAGAGTCAAGTCAAATTTCACAGTTATGCTCAACCCACACGCGGCTGCAAAAAAATCTTTTGAAAATGGGCAGTACGGCCCTAAAAATAGCTGCTTTGAAACAAAATAGCAGATTTTCCTGACTTTTTTTTTAGTGGGGGGGGTTGTGGGTCTACTCATGATAGACAGTGCTAGTCTATTATATTTAATGTTGCTAACAATCATTTAGGTTAAAGTGAAGAATCTGAGTTACAGTCTATCCATTTTCTGAAAGAGCATTAAAAAATATATACTTTGCAAAGATTGTGGAAATGGAAATGTTTAGCAATTTAGCATCACTCACCTGCCAAATGGACTGGTAAAAATATTAAGGCAATCAGACATAATATAAGATATGATAAGATAAGATAAGATATCCTTTATTTGTCCCACACTGGGGAAATTTACAGCCTCCTACAGCAAGAATGTAGGTAGAAAGAAGAAGAAAAAAACAACAAACACCGTTCAATTAAGTGCAATATAAACCCAAAATGGATAAATCGCAGTACTATTTACAATTGTCTTTCACACCATTTAATTATTATTATTATTATTGTTTTTTTATAACATATCTAAGACAAAGTTTGTTTTCGGAAAGACATCTGGACAAACTGCACCCTAAAATGGTTGCTTTGAACCAAAACTGCAGACTTACTTTGTTTTTCCTGCATGGCTTTGAGTGTCCTTTTTTTGTGGGTCTGCTCGGAATCAACATTGGTGCTCAAAGTCAAATTTTACTGAGCAGCAAAGCTCTCTTTGCAAAATTGACAAAAAAAACAACAACATTCGCTACGTGCGCACACATTTGTAAAGCTTTTCCGCTCAGCGAGAGGCGGTCTTAAATTTCATGTTGCCGAGTCAAACTTGCTTTGTGGGGGGGGGGGGGGGGGGGCAAAAAATCTGTTACGATTTAATGGTAACTTAAGGTCAGCACCCGAAGACTGACTGGCATTTAGCATTTGGCTGGCATTTGCTCTTCTTAACAACAAAGTCAGGTGGAGGACAGCTGTGAAGTGGAGCCCGTTGCTAACTTAGCACGGCGCACGTCCATATGGAGCCAAGCGGAGGAATATTTAAGGAGGCCAATCAATCACTCCAAAGGAAGCGTCGTCCCACCTGAGGCGCAGCATCCGACTTAATTAATCCACATCAGAGACGACGGCGTCATTAAAAGCGTCGGACGGACACAAATCAATGCGCCGCTGCTTAATGGTGATTCACGGGTCCCGCGTGACGGATGCCGTCCCCCAGATGTCCGATTAGAGCGTCCGCGTCGATGGCGGTGTGCCTTGCCAAAGCAAAGTACATCCTAGACTTTCATCTTTCTTGAGTGCTGGAAAAAAAAAAATCATGAGGCAAAACCATCAGTCAATACTTGGCAATGTGAGTCCACTATTGATTTGTGGAGGGGGGGAAAAAATAGAAGTGACAAACTGACAAATTATGCATCATCTCTCGAATAGGAGTCGACAACATCGGGAAGAATGTTGATATCTTCGAAGACGACTTTTTGTATGATGGGAGAAGAAAGACTCTCCATGCTCTACAAATACTTCTAAAATACAATATTTTTCCTCGTTTGAAATTTGGCATATGCTAAAAAATATCAACCAATTTTTTTACACCTTTATTGGCCCTTTAAGGTCGTGACTCTCAAACTGTGCATAATGTTACAGGGGTTTATTATTCATTCATTCATTCATCTTCCGAGCCGCTTGATCCTCACTAGGGTCGCGGGGGGTGCTGGAGCCTATCCCAGCTGTCTCCGGGCAGTAGGCGGGGAACACCCTGAATCGGTTGCCAGCCAATCGCAGGGCACACAGAGACGAACAACCATTCGCACTCACACTCACACCTAGGGACAATTTACAGTGTTCAATCAGCCCGCCACGCATGTTTTTTGGAATGTGGGAGGAAACCAGAGCACCCGGAGAAAACCCACGCATGCCCAGGGAGAACATGCAAACTCCACACAGGGAGGCCGGAATCAAACCCGGTACCTCTGCACTGTGAAGCCGACGTGCTAACCACTGGACTACCGGGCCGCCCTGGTTTATTATTATTCATTCATTCATCTTCCGTACCGCTTGATCCTCACCAGGGTCGCGGGGGGTGCTGGAGCCTATCCCAGCCGTCTCCGGGCAGTAGGCGGGGGACACCCTGAATCGGTTGCCAGCCAATCGCAGGGCACACAGAGATGAACAACCATTCGCACTCACATTCACACTTAGGGACAATTTAGAGTGTTCAATCAGCCTGCCATGCATGTTTTTGGAATGTGTGAGGAAACCGGAGCACCCGGAGAAAACCCTCGCACGCCCGGGGAGAACATGCAAACTCCACACAGGGAGGCCGGAGCTGGAATCGAACCCGGTACCTCTGCACTGTGAAGCTGACGTGCTAACCACTGGACTACCGGGCCGCTGTTTATTATTATTTTACATCTTTTTTATCCAATGCAGGAAATTTGTACGTCGTGTTCAGTTGTATTTAACTTTTAAATTCAGTAAATCCCAATCCATCATGGGGCCGCGGTCCGACTCGTTTGCAGATTTTTTTTTCAACGTAATTTTATTCTTGACCACTAAATGGTTCAGTGTGGAGCCTTTTTCCACCCTTTGCTGCCACCAATAAATAAACGAAATAAATCTTATTCCGCATATTTGTGTTTGTGTTCACAGGAAGTTTTATTCTGTTTTATTGCTGACAAATTCGAACCACCTGTATTAGTCTGACGGGAACTATTGATTTTATTCGAATTTGCATCATTTCATTCATTTTTGTGACCACCTTTTTGACCCCGGAACACCACCGGAGTTGGCCCAAATTGTGGCATGGGTTGGAGATTAAAAAAAGAGGAAGGGGGAAAAAAATGGTTTAGTAGTGGTAGAACATCTGCATAAATACACATGGGCAAGAAGCATCGAGTGTGCGTGCACGCGGTTTCAATAAGACGTCAGCTGTCACTTCAAAGAAAGTCGACGCCGTACTGAGAAATTGCTGCTGTCGGCGAAAACCTTTTTGGCCAGGATGAATATTCTTAGCTTGTCATGTGAAGGGAATGAGTGGCGGGTGTAGGGCGAATGCGAAGGAGGGGGTGGGCTGAGGTAAAGGGAGTGAAGGGGGGGGGGGGTCTTTGATTGTGACCTTATGGCAGGGGTGTCCAAACTTTTTGCCAAGGGGGCCAGATTTTATATGGTAAAATGTCGGGGGGCCGACCTTGGCTGACATTCTTTACATTGAACAACAATATTGTTCAACAAATTTTAGTAAGCCAGTCTGTTTCACATTTCCATTTTTATTTGAATTTCAACAATCTTAAGAATTTCTTTTGGTTCATTTGAAACAGGTACTGTATATCACCTGCAACTGCTTATTCACTTGACTTTTTCTTAAACAGAAGTCTCCTGAGTGCAAATTGATTGATTTGAAACATAAAATGTATCACCATGACTTTTCAATAGTCACAAAACCTTTGACTCGAACAACAGGGAAATGAACAAGCAATACACATATCCACAACTGCAAGGATCATTTGAAATATGACATATCAGTCAATGTAAACACGGAGTGATGCCCTCTAGTGTCTAAATGCTATTACTCATTTAGTGAATGCTATTACTCATTTAGCCACTAGAGGGAAGCAGTACTCTATGAAACATCACTCACCAGTCTACGAGACCTCAGTCAATGCAACACGTGTTCCATTGCGCCCAACCTGCGGGCCAGACGGCACTGATTTTATGACAGGGGCCGAGGGCCGGATGAAATTCGACCGCGGGCCGGATTTGGCCCGCGGGCCGGACTTTGGACATGTGCCTTATGGTGTCCTGTTGTCTCTTTTGGATTGATTTTTCATATTGTGTTTTTTTTTGTGTGTGCTTCAGAAAGCAGACGACCGGGAGAAGAGGCAGGAAGCCCACCGCTTCCATTTTGATGCCATGTGATCAGCCAGCGTTTAGTCGTGGGTGGACGCCCCCACCGGACCCCTCTTTACCTGCACGACCATACCTGCTGTTACCATTGCCTGGGCCTCTTATTTGCACCCCTTCACACGCACGTTACCGACCTCGTTTACCCGTTAACTGCCCCGCCCCACTTCACCTGTTCTCCACCCTTTAAATTATCCCCCCGCGCCCCACCTCACCTCAAATTGATCTGCCCCACCTGACCTTTCTACTTTTACCACTGTCTCCTTGGAGCTACTCTTGGCTTTGACTCTTCAGACCGTCACTCCTAAAGGGCAAAAAAGCTTTCTTGTGGCAAGTTTTTTTTTTCTGGAAAATATTCATGTTCCACGACTCACCTTTTTAATGCCGACTTTGCCACGTTCTTAGCCTGTTTTGGCAGTATGGCTGCCGTCAGAGCATGCAGTGTTATTGTCCGACTCCATTCCATTTGAGGTGATTTTTTTTCCCCCTCTTATCCGTGTTGCCAGGACTTTGTCTTGAAGTGATCTGAATCAATGATTGTCTGCAAACTTTTTTCTTTGTCTTTTTGAAGCTACTGCAGGCCCATTGCGACGGTTGGTTCCCAAAAGTCTTTTTACGTGGTTTGGGATTTGCACTTTTTTTTAACCATCCAATTATGTGTGTAATATGTTTGATTTTGTGCGCAACGCAGCGACTCAATGTGAATAATAAAAGTTATTGACTGTGAGCTGAGAAGTCTTGTGTGCTTTCTGCTTCAGCCTAAAAGCACACCCAGGGCTGCAGTCTGGTTTCCACCCCGAGCTCTTTTCTTGAATTGATGTAGGTTCAGCGGTGAAATGAAGCAGCTTTTTATTCTGCTGAGAAGACCCCCCCCACACACACACACATGCACACACTTTCCCTCCTTGCAACCTGCTACATAAAACATGTTGCGCACCAGTGTGGGATTGTACGCATTTTTATACGCAGTGTGTAGACGCACACTGTGTGCATGTATAGTGATGGTCCACTTGCACATGGCAGAGCGCATCCGAAAGTCGTTTTGGTTTCAACATAGTTGTATAAACTGCAATTCAATAACCAAGTCAATCCTTATTAGCTAAATATTTCTGAAATAAATTGTGCCCATGAGTGAGTCATCCAGAATTTTGCCAGATTATGATGTAACAGTAAAGCTAATTTACATTGTAACCTGCATACCAATTTTTTCAGCCCATGTCATGGTCAGCTCGGATGGAGGAAGGATCCAGAGCCGTTTTCAAACACACTATCATGCAGAAACATGTGGTGCAGCACCCCTGTTATCCTGTTAAAACCAAAAGGGAAACAGAGCTGCGATGAGTTTGGTTCAGTTGGATGGATGGATGGATGGATGGATGAATGTTTTGGACTTTAAAATATACAATGTTTAACTCTTGTGGTTTGTTTGTTTTTTGTTGGGTGAACTTAAAATTTCAAGGCACAAAACTGATACCATTTCAAGTTGGGCAATTCACCTGCCGTTGTGGAAATTGGCATTCTCGCATTTCACGAGAAACAAGAGTTTACAGAACTAACTTTCCCTCAATTTAAAAATGATAAGTAAAAGTAACTCAGGAAATTGTTTTGGAACAAAAAACCTGCTTGCTTTGTTGTGTTAACATTTTTTGTCATAAATGTCACTGTGTTTCTAAGATAAGATAAGATAAGATATCCTTTATTCGTCCCACACTGGGGAAATTTACAGCCTCCAGCAGCAAGAATGTATGTAGAAAGAAGAAAAGAGAAAGAAAAAAAAACAACAAACATCTTTCAGTTAAATACGAATACAATATAAATGTGAACACAATGGATAAATCGCAGTACTATTTACAATTTTCCTTCACATAATTTAATTATTATAATTATTATGATTGTTATTTTTATTCATCATCCTGACAGCAGTCGGTAGGAACGAGCGTCGGTATCTCTCCTTCTTGCAGCGCGGGTGTAACAGTCTCTGGCTGAAGGAGCTACCAAGTGCTGTCAGGGCGGGCTGGACGCTTCTACTTCGACTTAAAGTGCTGTTTTAGCCCCAAAAATTACAAGTCGTGTTTTTACTGTGTAATTTTCATTCTTTTGTTGGTCCCGTGGCCCGAACACTCCTTTCTAACATTTCTTGACTTCCTGTGCGAGTGACTGTATTCACGTTTAGTGTATTATTTTTAAAGGCGCCAACCGGAAAAGGGTTGGTGTCCATGTTATCCGTCTTGACGACGTTGGTGACGACGCACGCTGGATGTCAGCAACGCCCGCGGCTTTAAATGCTCCTCATGCGGGCGCAACTCCTCCTCTGCGCGCCCACGGAATTGGAAGCGGAGCAGACCACGTCCTCCTCATCATCCTCATCCTTTACCATCACCACCTCCTCTTCTTCATCCATCTATTTTCCCTTTTTTCCTCGCCCTTTCTCTGTCAATCTCTTTGGAAAGCTACCTGGAACATCTCATTGAGGTTTGAGTCCCAGGTGGAACGAGCAGCTGGGGCGTGACAAGAGACTAAGAAGCTCCACCGGACCCCCACTTCACCGCGCACACAAGCCGAGAAGGAGCCGCCGGGTGCCCGATACTCGTGATGGATGTACCCCCTGAATGTTTACTGGGCGCTCCTTTGAAGATTGACTCGACGGAAGGGTTCTAGTAGAAAAGGGGTGCGTTTTTGCAGAGGAAATAATGCAAAGAGGTGAGTCCGGTTTTTTTTCCATTTGATTTTAAATTAATTGCAGCTGAAACTATCAGAGATAATTAGCTCCACCCTAATGAATCGGCAGTAATCTTGGAACCAGACTCCGTTGTGAAATTGGGTAGAAAGTAACTAAACCCTTCCCTGGAATGATGCACGAACTAATATTGCGTGCGTGTGGTCGACGAGCATCGTCTCGGCTTGTGTGTCAGCGGCGTTAACTGCACTCCGCGGAGCTGATGGTGGGGTGGGGGTTCGTGCGTAAAATCACGAATTGGTGTCCACGAATGGGTGCACGGTACTACCTCATACATCAGGTTTAGAACTGAGGACCAGGTCAGGGTGCGCATGTACTTGCACTCTGGTGTAAACCGAATGTCGCCTCCTCATTCCACGCAAACTCGACGCCACGACTGGCCGAGCGTACCTAGTTCCATTATCGGACCCAGCGCGGCCGAGCAAAGAGGTCATGTCAACGGCGAGCATCGCTGCGATTCGCTGGTCTCGCAGACCAACGACTCGAAGGCCACAAACTGATGGTGATATTGTTCCATTGTCGGCCGGTTTTGGCGTAATGTCAACGGCATTCTACACCGAGTTTCGCCCGTTTCACACCTGGATGTTCTCAATAAGGACGGGTGGATGGATAGATGGACGGATGGATGAATGGGCTGATACTGGTAGATGGATACAATAGTAGATGGGTTGTTTGTTTGAAGGAGGCATTTATCTATTTCATCAATTTCAGAATAATTTACCCTTCCAATGGGAAATGGAATGAGAACCCGTTTCACTCTGCCTGTCAGAGCCCATTCTTTCCAGTTTTTTTTTTTTTTGGGGGGGGGGGTGGTGCGAAATGGCATTGACAAGGGCCAAAGTCGATTCAAAATATTCCGCCGCTTGAGCCGTAACAAGAGGCAGGATAGGCCTTGTGCGGAAAGGTAGTCTGCAATGCCGGGGCGAGGGGAGTGGAGTTAAACGCCGGACACATGTGGTCTTGAAAGCAATCGACACTGTCCCACAGTGCCACAACTATTTTATACCTCATACCAAGAGGTCATGAAATGATGTGACTGCGGCATCCCTTGTGGGTTGCAATTAGTGGAAAGCTGCAAGCGATTCGTTGTGTTAAAAAATGAAACCATCACTATTGGTGATTCAAAAACATTTAACTCTTCACTTGGAGTGTTCCATTAGCCGGCCATGCATGTTTTTGGAATGTGGTAGGAAACCAGAGTACCCGGAGAAACCCCATACAGGCACGAGGGGAACATGCAAACTCCACACAGGAAGTCCAGAGCCAAAATTGAACCATGCACTCCTGCACTGTGAGGCTGGCGTGCTAACCAGTCAGCACTGTGCATTTAGCTTGGCTAATTTTAATTAATTTTCTGAATGAATTTGTTAGTTTTTAACCAACAATGTACTAAAGCCAGACTACCAACCATATTTGCTTTGGTAATGTAGTCACGTGCTTCTTGTAAAACACAGAACCATGTGACCTCTCCCAGCCAATCAGCAACAAGATGGGAGTATACTCACCGCAATGGAGATAATAATAATCATATAAATAATTCAAACAATAATAAACAGGGGGGGGGGCAAGTACATACAGAAAACAACGGTGTGTTGAATTGAATCCATTTTATTTTGTCAAGTGATCGCACACAACAAAACCATCTGGATTTCGAAAGACTAAGTAGATCCATAGTCTACGTAAAAAAATTTATCTGCATCCAAATGGTCTTATTTCGTGCAACCATTTGATGAAACAAAAATGAGTAAATACACCACGTCATTATTTCCTGTGTACTTGTAACACAAGGCTAAATGTAGCAATATACTGTACATTGGTGTATAGTAGAAATATACGGCATTGGAATTATACACAATAGAAATACAGTAATATACAACAAAAGTATGATAGACATTACAAAATATAAAGCCCCCTCTTACCTATTGATATGGCATGGAATTGAATTGATTGCCACTCAAACGCCCAAGTACGAAATTCACGGAAATTACAATCTGTTCAAAAGACATAAAACGACAATGACCAACAGAGGGCGACAAAACGGACAAATCTGAGGAGTCGTTTACAGCACACCGCTTTTCTTTGATGAAAGGAAAACGTAACGAATGGTGGAATGGGGGGGGGGGGGGAAACAATTCCAAAATAGTTTCCTTGAAGGTATATGAACTGTGTAGGATCGGGGGGCGGGGACTCGACAATAAAAACACGGATACTTCATACCCGGAGTCGATACATGAGGAGGAAGTATCAGGCGGGCGCAAATGGAGCAGCCAATACACTTAACCCGCGGCTGCAGCCTTTCGAGACGAGGGCATCCACAGCGCACCTGGACCGTCACTGGTGGGAAGAAAGCCGGCAAAAACACGTCGATGATTGTTGTGTTGTAAGATCATATGAGTGTGTATAAGTAAGTCTGTGTCCACGGTGCTTGGCGGCACGCCGAAACACATCGTCCCGTTGCCACGGGGCCAACCTTACTGGCTTCTCACAGCAACACGAAGCACCGCGGAATTATGAGGTGGAGGGGGGCTGATAAGGGGTCTCCAGCACCTGTCAGCATTACACCCAGGGGATAAAACTCCCAAATAACATTTGTCTGGCGGAGAAAAGACGACAATCATTTAAGTCGCTGTAGTTCCCGATGACAATCAATTGGCGATCGGTTCTTCGAGGAGAGCCGTCAATTTCTTCACGTTGGTGTCCAGTCGGCGTGGTGTCTCAGAAATCGCATTCGATTTGCGATTAAGTTCACTCTATGCCCGAGTCTGAGTGTTGATCACACGCCAGAGCCCATCAAGCACGACCGGCGGCTCGTCCATTTCCAATTAAACCGCCCGTGTTTTCGGCACTTGGTGATAAATCAAGAAGCTGCCAGGGATACCAGTGATGGATGCATGATATCGTTTCGTTTCTCTTTTTTTTTCTAGCGTGGATCCTCCTCGTTCTCATAGAAGAGGGACTCGCTCTGGCACAGAGAACTAAAGGTAAGCAAGACAAAAGAAAATGTGATTCGAAATGATGTTATCAAAATACAGTACTTCAATCAATGTTCTTTTCAAAGACTCCCTGGGCGATAATGGCATCCAAAGCCCGAACCAAAATGATTGCGGAACTTGGGTGCGCAACATCAACGGCGGAGTGTTCACATCGCCAAAATACCCAGACACGTATCCGCCAAACAAGGAGTGCGTTTACATCCTGGAAGGTGAGCCAGGTGCATTGTGGGTAGCCATCCAATCTTCAAGACCGGGCTCCAGTGCTAAGGAGTTTTAATACGGTGCTTATGCTATTTAAAAAGAAGCCGTTGATTTATTTTTTTTGTGATGAAAAAAATATTTGCAATTTTCTTAACATTGACAGTGGATTTCATGACATTTTTAAAAAACTGATTATTCTGCATGTAAAAATAAAGGAGGTCGGGGAGAACCATTTCGTCATACGGAAGCCATGTTCGGGCAAAAAAAAATCAAAAATTAAAGTCAACATCGCGAGGGGATTTTACAACTCTCTCTCTCTCCCTCTCTGCGTGTGTATATATAGTACATTTATACTGTATTGTGTATGTAAATATTCTGTACTGCTGCGGAAACTACAAAAAAAAACTAGAAAAAATCATACTGTATAACAAAGGACTTAATTGTAAGATTACCGTATTAACATTGTCTCCAGAAGCGTTTCAAACATCTTTCAAATGCTAACTTGGGGACTCAAGCAGGCGACTATTTACTGTCAACTAGCGTTCTTCTCCACTTGCACGCAGCAGAGCTCAACTTTGCTGCTCCGTTTTGTTGCACGACATGATGACGTCTCGCTACACTTGAAGGAGGTTCCCATCCAGACGTGGTTCAATTGCTCCCCCTGTCGAAGAGAATCGGCATTACAGCTACTAAACTTTCAACCGACCACACAGATTGATGGGGGGCTCTGAATGAGTATTTTCACAACTAGTTATTATTATTATTATTATTATTGTTGTTATGAGCGTAGTGGCCTCGTAGTGGTGCTGCTATTATTATTGATACCGAACCCAACCAATAAATGTGTGAACGCTGACAATACAATCAAATGGCGCAGCACTTTTTTAAACCATTCCATAGTTTGTCAGTAATTCCAAATGAGTACTGGCATGTTTTATTTGGTATTTTACACCAAAAAAGTGATTTTAAAATAGTTTCATGAGATGGATGAACACATACTAGATGGAATTTGAAATGAACAAAGTTTAAAGTGGTAATGCCTCAATCAATGCTGATACAAAAACTCTCAATTTTGTGAATTTGTTACTTTCCAGACGTTCTTATGAGTGGGGAAAATACTTGCCAGCTTACCACTTGGTGATCTTCTTTTCTAGCTTCCAAAAAGTGATCAAAGTGACCCCAGCGGTGCGCTAACGTGAACCTTCTTGTCCGTGACCGAACAGCACTGCCCAGGCAGAGGATCCAGCTGGCGTTCGACAAGAACTACTACATTGAGCCGTCCTTCGAGTGCCGCTTCGATCACATCGAGATCCGCGACGGGCCATTCGGCTTCTCGCCGCTCATCGACCGGGTGTGCGGAGGGAAGAACCCGGGACTGGTCACCTCCACCGGGCGCTTCATGTGGATCAAGTTCACTAGCGACGAGGAGCTGGAGGGCCTCGGATTCCGCATCAAGTACACATTCGTTGCAGGTGAGGACACGCAACAACTCCAACTTTTCCATACGTACATATAGCAATACCGAAATAAATACTGTATCTATAAACGAAAATGTTTCATTGGCTGCCGCCCAGTCCACCCAAAGTCAACTGGGATAGACTCCAGTTCACCTACAAATGCAATAAAAAAACAGAGGAAAGACAGTTGATACTGTTGTTGTTTTTTCAGACCCTGACTTCCATCTGCATGTGGGCGGACTTTTAAACCCAATCCCGGGTGAGCTCTTCTTTGCTTTTATTTTGGAAATAAAATCGCATCTTCATCTCATCATCCTCCGCTGTCCTTCGTCTTCCAGACTGTCAGTTTGAGCTCAGCGGCTTCGACGGGATCATTCGCTCCAGTCAGGCGGATGAAGCCAAGCGGGTGAAGCCGGGCGACGCTCTGGACTGCATCTGGACCATCAGGGCTCCCCCTCAGTCCAAGGTGTGTGCACACCTGACCCAGTAGGGCTGCTTCTGCAGTCATCATCAATTGGACGGCAACAACCTCTTTGAACCTGACCGTCCATTCAAATTAGAACATCAATCTGCCTGTTCACAACAATGTGTACATTCACACGTAATGACATTTTTCTGATTCAGGCTTCAGTATTCGATCAGTATGTTTAATCCATTTTCTATTGAGTAGACGCATTAAAAAAAAAAAGGACGTCCGTGACTCCCAGCCAAGGCTTGCATCTCCACCCCTGGAGTAAATGAGTCATGGGCATGTTCCAGAGCGCCTCCTCTCTGCCACAACATGGCGACGACACAAATTCATGCATATCTGATTAAGTTACACGAGCGGTGCCACGCCACGTTTGGCGTGTTTATGCGTGGGACGGGGAAGACTGCTGGAAGGCCATTCCAAGTTCATTTACACGCTGATATTATGAATGACAAACATTGTCGTATTAGAATCTTGTCTAATACTGATGTGTTACATTTACAGTCCACGCCAACCTGGTGGTCTAACTGAGCCATTGAAATGCATTGTAGGGGAAAGTCACAAAATATATAAATGGATCATTTTGACAGCCCCATCCCCGACCCAATGCAAGTTATCCAAAAAAAATGCTGATAAACCTTCTGTCATCCCTCATCCTTGCGTTTGTGCATGCGTGCAGATCTACCTGCGCTTCATGGAGTACCAGATGGAGCATTCCAACGAGTGCAAGAAGAACTTTGTGGCCATCTACGACGGCAGCAGCGCCATCGAGAACCTGAAGGCCAAGTTCTGCAGCACGGTGGCCAACGACGTCATGCTGGAGAACGGCGTGGGCGTCGTGCGCATGTGGGCCGACGAGAAGAGCCGACTCAGCCGCTTCCGCTTACTCTTCACCTCCTTCGTGGACCGTGAGTCAACCCTTTTCTTCTCACGATATCATTGGGCCATTGTTTCAGAAATATATGTACACTGTGTGTGTATATATATATATATATATATATATATATATATATATATATATATATATATACTGTATATATATATATGGGCGGCCCGGTAGTCCAGTGGTTAGCATGTCGGCTTCACAGTGCAGAGGTACCGGGTTCGATTCCAGCTCCGGCCTCCCTGTGTGGAGTTTGCATGTTCTCCCCGGGCCTGCGTGGGTTTTCTCCGGGTGCTCCAGTTTCCTCCCACATTCCAAAAACATGCATGGCAGGCTGATTGAACACTCTAAATTGTCCCTAGGTGTGAGTGTGAGTGCGAATGGTTGTTCGTCTCTGTGTGCCCTGCGATTGGCTGGCAACCAATTCGGGGTGTCCCCCGCCTGCTGCCCGAAGACAGCTGGGATAGGCTCCAGCACCCCCCGCGACCCTGGTGAGGATCAAGCGGCTCGGAAGATGAATGAATGAATGAGAGAGAGATATTAGACACTGATCATATATATATATATATATATATATATATATATATTCTTTTTTTTTAACTGAGTTGGAATTCAGAAAAACGAGTGTCAGCCACTGTCAGGATCACTAAAGATGAAAGCCTTTTTTTTTTTTACATATTTTTGGGTGAATTCATAATCTAATGAAAATAAAATGGATTAATATAAAAGAATCATGAATAACAAAAAAATAGATTAAAAAAATGTTCTTCCAAAATCAATTCAAAAAATCCAAAATTTAAATAGATAGAATTAAATAAATAACAGCGTCACAAAAATCTAAGGAATATTTTCAATTAAATTCTGTAACTGGATTTTTAAACAAAAAATTAATGAAGTAACAATAATATATATGCTAAAAGAATCTATTTAATGAACCCTAAAAGTTTATTCAAATAACTTCAATTAAGAAGAATAATATATTAATGAAATAAAATACAAATAATGAGATTTATTTGTGGTTGTCCACTACTCAATAAGGCGGCCCGGTAGTCCAGTGGTTAGCACGTGGGCTTCACAATGCAGAGGTACCGGGTTCGATTCCAGCTCCGGCCTCCCTGTGTGGAGTTTGCATGTTCTCCCCGGGCCTGCGTGGGTTTTCTCCGGGTGCTCCGGTTTCCTCCCACATTCCAAAAACATGCACGGCAGGCTGATTGGACGCTCTAAATTGTCCCTAGGTGTGAGTGTGGGTGTGGATGGTTGTTCGTCTCTGTGTGCCCTGCGATTGGCTGGCAACTGATTCAGGGTGTCCCCCGCCTACTGCCCGAAGACGGCTGGGATAGGCTCCAGCACCCCCCGCGACCCTAGTGAGGATCAAGCGGTTCGGAAAATGGATGGATGGATGGATGGATGGCACTACTCAATATTTTTTCCTCACATATATCATTGACGCGAATTTAAATTATATCCATGTAGAAATAAAAAAATAGCACAATTCTAAATAATAATAATAATAATAATTACAACAAATAAAGAATTTTTGAATGAATGAATGAATGTTTCAAAATCACTCTTGAAAAATCAAGTCACTTTTTTAATATCGAATTTAGAATAAATTGTATCATTGTCCCTACACTCGCAGATTCAGACAAAAAAATCTCTTTCATTATGCCTTCACTGGTCATCTTATTACCAAGTTTTACTGAGCAACGCTCTCCACCCCCCCCACCCCCACACACACACATTCTGTTTTTTTCCCTACATGATGCTTACTGAAACCTGTACTGGTAGTGAATTAGCTCAGTTATGTTAGTGGGGCAGCTGCTTGATCTCCACTCAGCCTGCAGTGTTTGCTTTTGTGTTTTTATTACCGTCAAAATGGTTTGAAGCCCTTTTGGCACTCTCTTACATTTTTTTTAATCATGTTTCTGTTCCTTGCCTGCAGCCCCATGCTCGGCCAACACCTTCTTCTGTCACAGCAACATGTGCATCAACAACTCGCTCGTGTGCAATGGTGTCCAGAACTGCGTCTACCCGTGGGATGAAAATCACTGCAAAGGTAAGAACATGTAGACTCGAGACTTTTGACTGGCACTTATGTGAGTCTCTCCCATCTCTGCTCATCGGGTTCACCCTACGTGTCCAGAGAAGAGATCCAGTGGTCTCTTCCACCAGATCACCAAGACCCACGGCACGGTCATCGGTGTTTCATCCGGGATCGTTCTGGTTCTTCTCATCATTTCCATCCTGGTCCAGATGAAGCAGCCACGGAAAAAGGTAAGGCAGTCAAGCCGGTTTCCCAAAGTTCAGTGTTGAGGCTGTAGTGTGCATGCCAGACCACAAGTGGGCAGAGTAGCCCTGCAATACTAAATAATTTACATTGCTTTCAGGGTTTTTTTGTTGTTCTTGAGCCAGGATTGTGTTCAGTAAAAAAAATTTCCACAGACGGAGATGATTCGGGTGAATAGGGACACTTGAGCAGGAACACGTTGGATTCAGATGTGCATTGACTTGAGTTAGCAGATTCAACAGACACACCACCGATTGGGTGTATTCACTTGAATCAGGTGTCGGACTCAAGTCATGGATTCATCAAGAACTTTGCAGACTCAGATATTTGGTTCAGTGACTCGAGTTAGTCACCAGAAACACAGCGACTTTTCATGTGTCCCATAAGTTTTGTTGGACTCATGGGACACATGAAGACCCAGATGATTTGGTTCTTTCTGTTCATTAGCAGACTCATCAGATGATTCATTTGAATCGGGTGACTGACAAATTAGCAGATTTTCTGTTGACACTACAGAGTCGGATATTTCAGGATTATCACTTAATGTACTCAAATGATCAGACGCATGACTGAAAATCTCAATCTTTCCCTGAGTCAAGTCGTCAGACTCGTGTAGTCTATCTCGCCCATGTCCTTGCAGACGAAATGTTCATTAGTGAAACACGGTCATGCGTTTTGCGCAGGTGGTCGCCCGCCGTCCGGGTGTCTTCAACAAAGCGGGTCTCCAGGAGGTCTTCGACCCACCACACTACGAGCTCTTCTCTCTGCGTGACAAGGAGATGTCGTCGGACCTGGCCGACCTTTCGGAAGAGCTGGACAGTTTCCACAAGGTTCGCCGCTCGTCCACCATGTCCCGCTGCGTACACGAGCACCACTGCGGCTCGCAGGGTTCTGTGGGTACGGGCGGGGGCAGTGGCAGCATGAAGCACAGCCGCACCACGCTGAGCTCCATGGAACTGTCCTACCACAACGACTTCTCCAAGCCACCACCCATGAAGACCTTCAACTCCACCGGCACCTATAAGAAGAGTTGCTATGGCTATAAGCAGCACGCGCAGACTCACGACTGCGACCAGCAGGTCATCGAGGACCGCGTCACGGAGGAGATACCCTGCGAGATCTACAATCGAGGTGTCGGGGCCACAGGCGGCGTGGGTATCACGGGGGGCGTGGCCATGGCTGGAGGGATGGGTATGTCCGGAGGAATGGCCATGGCAGGACCCAGTGGCATCGCCGGGGGCATCGGCGGTGGGATGGGGGGAGCCTGCGGCACACTCACCGGTGGGATTGGGGGAGCCTGCGGCACGCTCACCATGCGTGGCAACAGCGCCCGGAACAGCACCTCCGTGGTGGTGGACCCGCAGCAGCGCTCCATGTCCATGGACTTCTAGAAGAAGAATCTTCTCTTCGTGGGAGTTGGAAAACTGGGATGAGGGAACCAGAAGCGAACCTTAGTGGTGTAGTAACACCAACAGCGCTCCATGTCCGTGGATTTACAGAAGGAGAATTTGCCCTTTATGGGACTGGGATTAAGGAACCGGAACATTTCCAACAACGCTCCATGTCCATGGACTTGGAGAAAAAGAATGTTAGCTCTGTGGCGTTGGTAAATGGAGATCAAGGAAGCCGAACTGAACCTCTACCAACAGTGCTCCACCTCCATGGAATTCTCAAAGGCAAATATTCTCACCCGAGGATGGCAAATCCTGTTTCAAGTTACCAGAACAACTGGAACAACCAGGATTGTCTGAATTCCGATCTGCATGCAGACACTTGGTTGGACCAAGTAAGCAGTCAAAAAGAAGAATCCGTCCAGAGACTTTCTGAACGTTTGACATCACCTGCCATGCACAAATATAAGAGATACAAATGTATATATAAATAGTGTGTCTTCAAATAATTTATTTGGGGTTTTTTTAGGGGGTCCCCCACAGCTAGGATTGGTTTTACCCAAGTAGATTAGTTCAAAGACTCTTTCACACACCGGTAATCGAACTTGTCCTCATCACATAATCATCCAGGCCGTTTCTCCCCTTGCCCAAGCTGGGTTGCATCACAACAAACCATGTGACGCCACTCTCTTCACTTATTGGTCGCAGGAATGTAAACGGAAAGTAATTTTGACACACATCAAGAAGTACTGCTGGACAATCTAGTCGACTGGCCAATAGCCAAGTGCACTTTAAGGTGGCTAAAGTAAATACTTGACCAGTCAGTCAGCAGTCACTTGTGTTGTTGTGTCACCATTATGACATTAAGTGTCTGATTGGTTCATTCCGAACCGTTCATTTTTATTCGGAAAGGTTCCGTCTGTTCTTGGCGGTCACAGACCACTTGGTTTTGCCAACGCCCCGTTTCCATTTGTGTGTTAACACATCACAGAACTGACCACAGCAATGTGGAACACAAATTAGAGTTATCAGAAAAGGGACCAAACTGTGAAAGCGCCCCCTAGTGTGTGCTTTGTTGTGATGTGATTGGTTTGGTCTGCACCCAAATTCAGTTCACAGACTTCACTGAGTTCATTTCGAAGCGTTCAAAGAGAAAAACACATGACGGTTGGATTCAAATGGATCAAAGCGTGAATGCACCCCTAGAACTAGTACAGTAGTGTGTTTGGATTGATCGATTGATTTTGGGCTGGTTCAGTTATTCCAATTATCTGAATAGCTTTATCCTCACGAGGGTCGCGGGCGTGCTGGAGCCTATCTCAGCTGACTTCAGGTAGTCGTTGAGGTACACCATAAATGGCTGCCAGCCAATCGCGGGGCACGCATAAGACTGGCAACCATCCGCGCTCACGATAACACCTAGGGACAATTTCATTCATTCATTCATTCATCTTCCGAGCCGCTTGATCCTCACTAGGGTCGCGGGGGGTGCTGGAGCCTATCCCAGCTGTCTTCGGGCAGTAGGCGGGGGACACCCTGAATCGGTTGCCAGCCAATCGCAGGGCACACAGAAACGAACAACCATTCACACTCACACTCACACCTCGGGACAATTTAGAGTGTTCAATCAGCCTGCAACACATGTTTTTGGAATGTGGGAGGAAACCGGAGCACCCGGAGAAAACCCACGCAGGCCCGGGGAGAACATGCAAACTCCACACAGGGAGGCCGGAGCTGGAATCGAACCCGGTACCTCCGCACTGTGAAACCAACGTGCTAACCACTGGACTACCGGGCCGTCCTAGAGACAATTTATACTGTTCAATTAATCGATGTTTTTGGAATGTGTTAGGAAACCGGAGTACCCGTAGAAAACCCACGCGGAGAACATGCAAACTCCACACAGGAGGCCCGTAATCGGACCCAAGAACTCTGATCTGTGAGGCGGAAGTGCTAAGCAGTCGACGACCACGCCGCCCGTACTATATCCACACCTAACCAAATAAACAACATGAAGAGGGAACACAAATTTGAATGTGATTAAAACGGTTTACAGGATGTAAAAGCAAAATCCGGTTGATTTGGGCCTCACCGATGCTTCATTATCATATTCACACTTGACCAAACTGCACCAGGGTGGGAAGACGCAGCAATCTTAAAAGGCGCTTATGTGGACACGCCCTGAAACGGTCTGTCTTAGTTGGTTTTGCATCGCTGTGACTCATTGGTGCCTCCTAAGGGACTGAGCGGTATTACAAGACATGTCCGAATAGTCTCGCCACCTTTTGGCAGTGCTGCTCTGGACTCTCCGAATCCATCAAGGTCATGACATCACTTGTGACGGGGTACGACATGCTTTGGCATTTGTCTAACTAGCAGCCCTGCTTACCTCATACACAACACACACACACGCAGACATAACGCCTATAACTCCGTCCCGCCACGGGAAGAGTACACCAAGAGACTCTTATTTTGGTAAGAGGAAAGTGTTTCTATTTTTGAACTCTCCTTGTGAAATGTAAATCAAGCACAACTTCCTTTAAAGAGACAATAATGATGATGATGATGATGATGATTTAACCACTATGTATGATTTCATTCTCTTGGATTAAAAGAGGACCTACTCACCAGCCTGTGGGAACTTCATTGTACAGTGTTATCAATAGTGTCAAATAAATGCCTCACCCAAATGGGACGCAAATTTTTCCCGTCAGAAATGGTGGCATCCCACCATCAAATATTTTCTTTTTTTGACGTACTCCAGTTCATCAGCGCATTGTCCACTTGAAACTCATAAGAACCTCACCCTTAATAATCCTCCTTTTTTTCAGGTGAGGGGACCACAGTCTAGGTTTTTTTTACATACAAAAACAGTGGTACCAAAAGAGCGGGTAAACCGTTTCTTTGACAAATGAAAATGGGGATTTCCGTAGTTCCCTGGACAGTAACGAAGAGCTGGCTCTGTTCACCGGGATTGTTACAATTACAAGGCACGCATCTATTTGAGGGAGGCTTTTATTTGTATTTTTGAAATATACTACAGGAATTATATATAATATAGGTGATCGGATATTATGATTAAAACTTGTTTGTACAAATAAAGGCTGGTCTGAGCCCTAAAAGCTGTCTGGTACTCTTTTCGGTTGAGTAAATGAATGCTCCGTGCCATTTAAAATAAACAAGATCCCAAGGAAAATAGGAAAGAAACAACACAGAGGAGTCATTCTTTCCATAGAGCAATTCCAATTGGGACAATTGGAAAATACACAAGTGAGTCATTGTTTTGACAACACAAAAAAAAAAATCTTACTTCCGATCAAAATGTGAAATGAAAAACAGACCAGACACACACACACACACACACACACACAACCACATTAGTCAGGCTGCTGCTCACTGACAAATTTGCACTCTGCCTTCCCTTCGCCGCCTGCCATGATGCATTTGTCCTCTGCGAGGCTCCAGGCGCCTCGTTAAACATGTCACCTTCACAAACCCGTTAGTCTTTGCTCAGACGTGCTGCCTTTCTTGTTGTGACGCACATGCAGCCCGAAATAGAACTCCACTGTCCTCCCTGCCTGGACGTGAAAGATCATCACAGGCGACTTGTCAGCTCTTGGGTGGTATCATGTCAATATCAGGTTTTATTTACCTAAATATGAAGCTGTTTTTTTCTTGTGTGGATGGCAACAGGTGGATAATACACAGGTTGAGTCAACTTTTTGCCAACCTGGGTAAGCGCGTTTCATTCAGTCTATCTGTCACTATATGTCAAAACATAATAAAATGGCCATTGAAAGTCCTGATTTCAATTTTTTTACGGGTAACTAAATGATGAAATTTTTTGGACCTAGACAAGACCAGGAGAGTTGACAGATTAAAACAGACACACAAACTGATAAACTGGTTATACTTTAGCTGTTTGGAGCATTTGTGCAAATGTTGTAATGTTTGTACTACATAAGTAATCTTGTAATCTCGCGCCAGAGGGAAGTACCTCAAAGCAGTGGTGAAGAGGATTTCCTGCCCAGACCAGTATGACTTTATAAAGACTTGCTTTTTACTTTTCACTGATGTCAAGACTTTTTTGTGAATATACCAGTCCAGTAGTGTCCAAACGTTGGTCCGTAGGCCATTTGCAGGCCGCAATCCGTTTTATAGTAACCCACAGCAAATACAAAAACAACTTTTGACACGGCCCGCAACTTTGTTGGGTGTGGGTGTTGAAAAGTGGAGGAATTGCAACACCCACATCCGCCATAGGCCCAACACACCTGCTAACTGCCATGACTAATACTAATAATAAATTTGATTCTTAGAACTGCAGGCCAACCCGAAATCTGGAGAAATTGCTTATGCTTTGGCTTGTCAAATTTAACAGAAAGTTAAATCATGAAATACAATAAAATAAAACAATTAAACTGCAAGACATAATTTCTTGATTGGTTTGAGCCCTTGCATCCTTAGATTTTTCTGTGTGTAGCCCTCAGAATAAAAATTTGGAAAAGCCCAGTCTACACACGCTTGTGTTGTAACTGTAATTTCATCATTATACTCAAGAGGGCGAAAGCGGCCACATAGCGCTCTCAACCCCACCGGAAGTGGAAGCGCGGAAAGCCAAACCAAACATTTTCCACCCGGCGCGTCTCTTTGTCCGTCCACCTCCGCGCTGAGAGAAACAGCCGCAGCGACAACCATGGCCAATGTTGCCGACACCAAGCTCTATGACATCCTCGGCGTGTCGCCGTCCGCCTCCGAAAACGAACTGAAAAAGGTAAAGAGCACAGGGGGGAGAGCGGCCTTGCTATAAAGCCGGTGATACGGCACTCGACGCCCCGGCTGTCTTTGACGAGCCGGGACGCTTGGAAAAAAATTGTAAGCAGGAAGTACGTCTTTAGCATAGTGTGCTAAGGTTAGCTCGTCATCATGCTAACCGGCCTGGATGCTCGTGTGTTTGTGTGTGTGAGATGATGCGGATGGAAACACGATCGGGTTGGCCTTCCAAAGGTTTACTCTAATAAATATTTAAACACTACGCATTAACCTTTACCTGACATTTATTTCAAGTATGTGTGAGTCATTGAGTGATTGACCTCCCTATAGCAACCGTACAGGTGTTAGTCATGAGAGCCTGTCAAGAGCTTTGACATGGCTTTATTGATTCAAAGTCATATTCTCGATAAAGACACATTATCGGGTTTGGAAAATGGTACGAATAAATCCAATAAAACGTCCCCCGCCACCTACCGTCACGGGAGTTTAGACCACTAAATGTCATTTCGGTTGTAAATGAGCTATTTCAAGGCTCATATGTCCTCCAAAATGTAACAGCTTTTACGTCGTAAGAGTATTGTGCTCACTGTAATGATTGGCAGGAACGTTATTTTGTGTATATCATATCTGCTAAGCGTCTACGGAAGTCGTTGTCTCTATCGCTAGCCTACGATGCTAATATAGCCGTTTTCTCAATTACACAACGTTTCGTACACATGTCGAGCCGCCATTTTATACGAAAAGCCAAGTGTGGGTAAACTAACGAGATGGACCACTTTTTGTTTTTAACCTCGTTTTATGTAAATCGGTAAATCGGTAAATTCTAATCATTCGCTTCAGTCATGAGCAGATAACGTGACGTAAGTGAGGGCGAAGCACACGTGTTGCATGAGTGATAATGATTGACGTCGTGCTATCTTCCACAGGCATACAGGAAGCTGGCCAAAGAGTACCATCCGGACAAGAACCCCAACGCTGGCGACAAGGTAAAAGACGGTACACGTCGGAAATTAGCATATGAATGTTTTCAGGTTCCCTTTAAAGGTTTAGTTACCCCTTGATAAATACCTTATATAGTCCCTCAATGCCATAGGATGTCATATGTTGTTCATTTTCGAGAACACCAGATGTAACAGATTAATGGAGTTTTAAAGCGTTTCAATGGCGAGCAGGGGTCCCCAGACCGTAGTTTGCCAACCTCGGTTTTTGATGTGCCCCCGTTGGCTTGTTGACTTCTTTCTCAAAACATCTCCTGTTACTGCTTCAGTTCAAGGAAATCAGCTTCGCCTATGAGGTGCTGACCAACCCCGAGAAGAAGGAGCTTTACGACCGTTATGGCGAGCAGGGCCTGCGGGAGGGCGGCGGCGGAGGCCCCGGCATGGACGACATTTTCTCACACATCTTTGGCGGCGGCCTCTTCGGCTTCATGGGCGGCCAGAGCGGACGCTCGCGCAATGGCGGCCGACGGAGAGGCGAGGACATGGTGCACCCGCTTAAGTATGCCCTTAAAAGCTGCCGAAATGGCAGCCTTAATTATTGTGCTTTATTTGTAGCATGACACAGATCGTAATGAGCACATGGATACTTTCACATTTGCCTCAGGGTGGATTTAGGTATTTTGTTAGCACCTTTCACACTGCTGAGTTACGTCTTAAGTTTCTTGCTGGACTGTGTAAAAGGAGATAATGGAAATCCAGAACCAGGGTTTATATTTGGCTCAGTAAAAAAAAAAAAACAGGTCAGCGCTAGATGTTTGCAAATGAAATAACAAAAAAAACATTTTAAACAATTATGTGATTAGTAGGGCGGGGGGGCTATATTGGTTGCATTTTGATAGTTGTAACATAAATGCAGCAGCGTCGGCTTCGGACTATTTGACATTGTGAAAGCGCTATATAAATCAGCGTGTATTGTATTGTATTCGTTCGCTTGCTGGGAGGGGTTGTCTTGTCCAGGATATCCTCAAAGACCGTCTTCATCCTCCCTCCACCTCTGTGTATCCTCTTCCCGTCTCAGCACGATGGGGTGCAGAGCTTTCAGGCGCTCTGCCCCCAAACTCTGGAACTCACTCCCACCCAATAGAGCAAGCATAGAATCTTGTGTACTGATTCTATGCTAGCCAACAGAAGAGGGGATCAGGATGAGCAGTGACTAATTTGAATGAGACAGGACACCCGCTTAGAAGTCTCCTAATTTGTGGTTAAAATGGCCGGTGTGTCATGCTCAAAATTTCCTTGCGACAAGAAAAAAAAAGCGAGCGTTCTGTCACCTTGAACCAACTCTGACGTGAATGCGTGTTCTTGCTAAACTGTTGCGTTTCCCTTGCAGAGTATCACTGGAGGACCTTTACAACGGCAAGACGACGAAACTACAACTTAGCAAAAATGTACTCTGCAGCACATGTAACGGGTGCGTTTCATTCGCCCTCCATCATCTCCCGCGCGATGTTGAGAACGGGCCGTCTGATGGGTTGCGGTGCTGCGTTGCAGACAGGGCGGCAAGTCGGGTGCGGTACAGAAGTGCGCCGCCTGCCGAGGGCGTGGCATGCGCATCGTGATCAGACAGCTGGCACCGGGCATGTTGCAACAGATGCAGTCCGTGTGCACGGACTGCAATGGAGAAGGTGCGTTTTAGTTCTTCTCTCTACTTTGGATGAATTGCACCAAATAGTGGCCTCCAACTAAGAATCAAGAGCCCCTCCACTGCTAATGGGTGTTTTTAACTGATTCCCGGCGACTCGACCCTCTCAGGCGAGGTGATCAGCGAGAAGGACCGCTGTAAAAAGTGCGAAGGCAAGAAGGTGGTCAAGGAGGTGAAGATCCTGGAGGTGCACGTGGACAAGGGCATGAAGCACGGCCAGAAGATCACCTTTGGCGGTGAGGCGGATCAGGCGCCGGGGGTGGAGCCGGGCGACATCGTCCTGGTGCTGCAGGAGAAAGAGCACGAGGTGGGTGCACATCTTGATCAGTTTATTCATAGCAGCGAACCTTTTTTGTTGTTGTTGTTTTAATCACTGTGATTTGCATTGTAAAATGCATCACTCGGCGGCCATTAGGGCAAAGTCTCAAGAAAACGGATATTTTGCTCTCAAGAAGCTGACATTTTGAGCAGTTGCAAAGTTTTTAATTAGAAAAGATATCTAACCGATTCATTGAGGGTCAGAAATAATGAGCGATGAATTTGTCAATTGGTTGCTGGTTAATTAACCAATGTCAGTAAATGCAAAGTTAGGTCCTACATCAACACCCAGAACTCGCAGCTGGCTTCTCTGCGTGTGAGTTTGTCTCAGGACAAGTCCACAGTTAAAATAGTTTTGGGACATTTTGGACGTCGTGTCCTACTGGCAACAGAGGAAAAACTGTTATGGACACAAAGTTCAAAAAGCAGCATCTGCAATGCTATGCGGCTGTGTTAGTACCAATGGCGTGGGTAACATTTACATTTCTGTGGGGGAAACCATTCATGCTGGAAGATCCATTCAGGTTTTGGAGAAACATGTTGCCATCCAAGCAATGCTAACTTCAGCAAGACAATGTCAACCCACATTCTGCATCCGTTAAAACGGATTCATAATCAAGTGTCGGGTGCTGGACTGGCCTGCCTGCAGCACAGACCTGGCTCCCATTATGTATGTGTGGCGCATAATATCCCTCCAAATTGTCAAAAAGTTGGGCCAGGCCATTTGAACTTCTTACATTTAGTACTCAAAACTAACAGTATGGGGCGCTGGCAAAAAAATGTGAGAGAGAGAGAATCAGAAGATTTTCCCCAGTAGAAGACGTTGCAGAATGCAGCATATATGTGCCTTCCATCAGAAGCTTGTAGTGACATTTTGTTTCACCTCGTCACTTTTGTCCCCTCGAACGAGACAAAAGCTGCTCGACGAGAACAGCAGGCTGAGCGAGAGGCCGCTTCCATGTCGCGTACGTTAGGTTAGTAACACGATCATAGTTTGTTGCTTTCAAGCATAGCTTGTAGCAGACGTGTGCACATTGCAGAATGATGTCTTTGATCCACTGGTGAAAAGGACACTTTGAATCGCTCCTATTATCTATAACTGCTTTAGACAACAAAGTGAATGTGTCTCATGTGTTGCTTTTTATTATTTTGTCTTTTTTTTTTGTTTTCTTTTGATGGCGGCGCGGACACCCGCAGCGGCTCCTCTTGTTTTGTGTTGAGAGGGAAGAAATTTCATCTGTGCTGTATGTTTCACATACAGTACAGATGAATTTTTTGACAATAAAGTTTAATCCAATCCAATAGTTTGTCTTCTTTATACGAGTAGGAAAAAATATATACCATTTCTCTTCCAAACACTGTCATGAATGAAGATGATTCAATTGTATGGGATTCAACCGATGTTAAGTGCAGCGTTGAATCTACTCTGAGATGGATGGGTTCACACTTTGACCAGAAAGCCGCTGAAATCAACGAGACAACGCAAACAATGTGAAATTGCTTTCTTGACCGACTTTAGCGTATTTCGAAATGTTGAACAACTTAAAAGTGCTCCTTCCATTTTTCTGGACACCCCTTCACTGGCTGTTTCATCGTTGTTCTTGTTTGTTTCTCCGAGTGCAGACATTCCGTCGAGATGGCAACGACCTGTTCATGAACCACAAGATCGGCCTGGTGGAGGCGCTGTGCGGCTTCCAGGTCATGCTGAAACATTTAGACGGCCGGCAGATCGTGGTCAAGCATCCCGCCGGCAAAGTCATCGAGCCGGGTAGCGTCTCCCTCCGCTCCTTTGCGCCAAAGTTGTCCGGCGGCGTCAAGGAAGTTGAGCTTCACCGTCGCCCTGTTTGTCGTTTGTTTTTAGGCTCAGTGAGGGTGGTGCGAGGGGAGGGCATGCCGCAGTACCGTAACCCCTTTGAGAAGGGAGACCTGTACGTCAAGTTCGACGTGCAGTTCCCTGCCAGCAACTGGATCAGCCCTGAGAAACTAGCGGTACCGCTCTTTTATTCATTTATTCTCTTCATTTATTGATAAAAACAAATGTAAAAACTTTAAATGTTTTCTTTTTATTCCAATTTAAATCATTTGAAATCCCTTCCGTTACTTAATTTGCTTTTATTGCCTGTTTTAAAAATAGTATTTATTTTTTGAATTGTATTTATTTTTTAAAAGTTTGCTATGTTGCCTCTGTACCTTTTAAGAACTATTTTTCTTCAAAAGTTGGAGGTTTTTTTTCCACATCTAAAGTTAAAAAAAAAAAAGTATTTCAGCTCCTTTTTTTAATGTGAAGTTATTTTAAATGAAAATTTTCTTCCTGTATTAGAAATGTTATAAAACATGAGTCGGCACCAAATTTTAATTGCAGTTGGCCTTTTGTCCCTAAATGCATTTTTGATGCTGATATTAAAAAATAGATTTTTTTTTTCCTTGCCGTGAAGTTTGACCCTTTAGTAGTATGGATTTTACCATGAGTTGTAATTTATCGTCATGAGTTTTCAGGGAGAGGGGAAAATCCACGTTGCGAAGCCTAACTCATCGTTATTATTGTATGATTATTCTTTTTTCAATCTTTCAATTCAATTTTCTCAATCTTGCCAAGAACTGACATTGGTTGTTTCATGTGTCATTGTGAACACTCAAACAACGCAACGCAAACGTGTCACGTTGTCTTCCAGGAGCTGGAGGACATGCTACCGTCGCGGTCGGAGGCGCCGCTCATCACGGGCGACACGGAGGAGGTGGACCTTCAGGACTACGATGTGAGCCAGGGCTCGTCGACAGGCGGTCGTCGGGAGGTCTACAACGACAGCTCTGACGAAGATGGCGGCCACCACGGCCCGGGGGTCCAGTGCGCCCACCAGTAGCCCGGAGGGTGCGACAAGGCGGGCGCAGGCGGCAAAAAAAAAAAGACTTTGTTCTTTATTTAAAAAAGAAAAAGGTGGCTGCAGACATCCCGCTGTTACCTCCTCCAGGGCACAGAATGTCTCATGTTTGAGTGTTGCTTTTGCTTTGTTTTTCATAGAATTTACAGTAATTTAACAAATGGACACAATCGCACAAGACGTTTTCTCAAAACATGTTTCCGATTTTTTTTGTCTTTTTTTTAACAGCTTTGTTTCTTTTGGTAGCTTTTTACTTGTTTTTCTCCCCCCACCTCATCCTTCTGTTCCTGTTCTTGATATTTTTAATCCCAGATTGTGTATATCTTTCAACTATCTTTCGCCTGTATTCAAAAGCAGTGTGTGATTTAAAAAAAAACTTATATTGCGTGAAATATCACACAAACAGAAACAAGATAGCCTGCATTTATGCCGAGACCATGTGCATGAAAAAAAAGAACAAAAAAAGCAAAACAAAACGCTTTTGGTTCCGGCACTTGTTACCGCAGTCACGTGAAGACACTTCAAAAATGTTTAAGTTGAATAAATTGTTGAAGAATCAAGCTATCACCTCATTCTTATTAAGAGTGCAACAAATAAATCATTCATCAGTACTATAGTCATTTGTCTTGTTTGTTTGTTAAATGCAAATACCGTTAAATTAGAACCGAATGTTCTGGTAAGCGCAGCCAATTGTCTAGCCAAGGTAAATTATTTTCCAGGTTCTAAAAGTATGTGGTTGCTTTCCCCCTAGGAGTTACTTTTGAATATGGGCTTGAAAATGAAAGTTTTTGCGTTGAGATGAAGTTTGAATTTTTAGTTTGATAGTGTTTTTTTCCGTAGTTGTTTTTAGTATTTTAGAGAATTTTTATCCACAAAAATAGCTCTAGTTTGGATTTTTTTTATTGGGTTTAGTTTTTGTGTTGACAAAGTGTTTTTAGTATTGAATAGTTTTGTTTTAAAAGATTTGGAATTTGAAAAGACACAAAAAAGGTCAACACCATCTTTGCATCTATGTAGCTGTTTTGCAGCATTATTGCAAAAGTGTTTGTTGGCCCTTGTGAGACGTTTCCAACCTAGGAAAGAGTTCCAAATAAATGGAACTACAAATTAAAACGATTGTTTACTTCTAGAACATTTGTTGATAGGGTGGCTTTGCAGATTTTAAATGTAATATATTTTAACTTATGAGAAAAATGCAGCTATTAAATACATTTAACCTTGACACATTTTTAATCGGGGTGTTTTTTTTTAAAGAAAAGTAATTAACAGGGTCAAGAACGTTGCTTTGATCGATAATAAAAGAATATGGTTGGATATTTTTATTTTCCATCCACCTGGCGCCGTGGCTTAGTTGGTTAAAGCGCCTGTCTAGTAAACAGGAGATCCTGGGTTCGAATCCCAGCGGTGCCTTTTTCTTTCTATTTTTTAAATTGGGTTTTGTTTGTTTTATGACTGCATAATTTATCAGACGTCATGTTCCAACTGACGTCTGCAAGAAACGTACGTCTTCTGGTACTACTACTACTGATGTAGACGAAATATTATTAAAACCTTAAGCGACGGATTTCAATTCTGAAGGAAACATTGTCCTTTTTCAAGGAACGTCCGTCGTCAATGTACATTATGTAATCTAGTTGATGTCATTATATTTCGGATGTTGACACACTTCGACTAATTATGAACCCCTTTTTCGGTTTGATTGCGGAATACCTAGCATAAAAAGCCACATAATTTTATCGGAAACCAAAAGATACCGTTTTCAAAATAAGAGCACCAAATCGGAATATTGGTACTAAATAATCGAATGATTCCCTACTGGGACTCCATCAGCAGTCATTGCTAATAGTTATTTGATTAATCAGTACGATTGGACAGAGTGGCTTCAATCCCTTTCCACCTTCTCAACAAAACAAGCTTTAATTTGAAGCCTAAATTCGGATGCTTTCTTTGTTGCAGTTAGAGTCACCCTGGGTCTGTAGTCTTGCTAAAGGACACACAATGCCTTTTTAAAACCACTTCATATCTTTGCTTCGCTCGGCTGAAAATCGATGGAAGTCACCCCGCGGGGAGTGTGGCGGTCGTTGCCGAGATAGGAAGCCCAAACTCGGCTAATAGGAGCGATGGGGGCAACGTTGCGGCTCGGGATGCTGCTGGTGCTGGTGCTCTGCAACGCTGTGCTGCGTTCAGGTGAGACATTAATCCGTGCAATGCAATAATGGATGGCAAATATGAAGATACATGTGATATAATCATTCATAAACATTAATTGCAATGCCTTACGTGGTGGGTCTTTTATCTAGCCTTGGCAGATATTCGGCAAAAACTGAAGTGGGCTTTTGTTTTGGTGACGTCATCACACACGCGTACCCACACTGGGGTATCGATTTGCGGTGGGTAACTGATCAGTCAGCGTGTGGAAACACGGGTTGGCCTTTCACCGCGGGTATGCAGCTGCAGCATATATCAGCATTACATCACTGCAGAGTAGAGGCACTCACACGTTCGCACGGTGTTGGTGTGGTGCCGTCGCCGGCACTTTGTTGGATGTATCCTGTTACAAATGATGTGTCGGTACAGACCATATCTGTGTTACTGAGCCTAATAAGTACGTTTTTTTACAACTGGAAATTTGGGGAAATGGCAAAATCATTTATTTGGATAAAACGTGGGTAAAACTAGTGGGATATTTCTGTTGAGAACATTTTTTACTTAACTTCCCTTTCTGTATAGAAATTATATATTTAAAGTAATATCAAGGTTTTAAAAAAATAATGATTTTTTAACATTTATCGTGTGTTTGCGCTTTTGTGTGTGCGTGCATGCAGCAGGTTGCGGTGATCAGGTGGAGATCCACATGGAGCGGAGGGGCGTGATCTTCAGCCCCTCCTGGCCTTTAAACTACCCCGCCGGACTCAACTGCAGCTGGAACATCCAGGCGGGCCACGGGGAGATCATTACCATGAGGTAATGCATAAACACGCGCACTCGCAGAAACACACTTTCATGCCACTCACGTCCTGCGGTTCAGTTTTCGGGTGTTCGACGTTGGCGAGACGGGGAGCTGCGAGTCCGGCGATTGGCTGCTGATGACATCTTCCGGGTGGGGCAGCGGGGCTCCGCACTCGCAGCGTCTGTGCGGCTCCGCACGGCCGCCGCCCTTCATCACTAGCAGGGGGGGCGCTTGGCTTTACTTCCATTCGAAAGTCAACGGCTCGGGACAAGCCCAAGGCTTCCACATGTCCTACATCAAAGGTGAATTGATCATATTTCGGAATATATACAAGTCAATCATACAATACACGGTGGTGCCTTGAGGTCAGAGTGACCCGGCGAATAAGGTTTTCTTTTAAATACGGGGCGTCATTCAACAGGAACTGATGTCTTCACGCAAGCATGTGTCGAAGGGTTATTATGAATCCCACTTGAGTTTTAGGACATGCCCCCCTGCAATATGATTGTCTGCTGCATCTAGGTGGGGAAATTATGAATTGAATGGGAGAATACATCTTTTTTTTCTTTGGGGTGGGTGGATTCTGTCAAAAAATAAGCCTAAAATGATTATTGGAAAATACGGTGGTTAGCACAGGGGTCGGCAACACAAAATGTTGAAAGAGCCATATATTAAAAAAAAAACAAGTATGTCCTGAGCCGCAAAAAAATAAAAGCCTTCTATAAAACTTACAATGAAGGAAACACATTGCTGTATGTATGAAGGAGACTGGACTGTCTCAGAATTGTTTATGTTGTTCATTCCTTTGTTGTGTGTTCACAAACGCCCCCGTAGAATTTATTTTGTGATTTCCTCGCTTGATGTTTTGTTTTGGTGCATTCTTTCCGATTTTCTTAGTGTCAGTGAAGTGATCATGAATTTCCGATTTTTTGGAGGCCGTCTTTGAACACCTCTCGAGTTGAACGAGAAGAGAGAAGGCACGCAGTCGGACATAGACGTGTCTGTGTTTGTCGAGACTGTTAAAAGCATAAATAAGGTGGACGTTTAAAAAAAACAACACAACAGCTCTCCTTTTTCGGAGCTGCAACGTGTATCCATATCTATTTGAGCTATATTAGCCTACTATCAAAATCTTTCTCCATTTTCAGAATTCTTTTATAAAGCTCCAGGGAGCCACTGGATGTCGCTAAAGAGCCGCGCGTCGCCGACCTCCGGGTTAGCACATCCGCCTCACATTGTACAGGTTCAGGGTTCGATCCCAGGCCTCTGCCTTCCTATGTGGAGTTTGCATGTTCTCCTCGTGCCTGTGTGGGTTTTCTCTGGGTACTCTGGTTTCCTTCCACATTCCAAAATCATGCAGGGCATGATTGTGAGCGCATATGGTTGTCGGTCTTTGTGTGCCCTGCAATTGGCTGGCGACCAGTTCAGGGTGTCCCCCGCCTACTGCTTGAAGACAGTCGAGATAGGCTCCAGCACGCCCGCGACCCTCGTGAGATTAGAAAATGGATGGATGGAAAATATCTGGCTAAATGTGGAGAAAAAGTATTGTCAAGATATTTGGGGAATGAATTTGCTTGGAATTTTGAATGTATTTTTTCTGTATGATGCGTAGGTCACTTCGGTCAGAGCAGCTGTCAGCCGGATGAGTTTCTGTGCGGTAACGGCAAATGCGTGCCGCGCTCTTGGAAGTGTAACGATCAAGACGAGTGTGGCGACGCCACTGATGAGCGGGGCTGTTCGCCACCGCCCAGCGCCGCCCCCCCGGGACCCTGCCCCCGCGGGACCCTCCCCTGCGCCGCGGGGCGGTCCATCCGCTGCCTGGCCACCGCTCTGCGCTGCGACCGCTTCCGGGACTGCCCGGACGGCAGCGACGAGCTCGGCTGCCCGGACACATCCTGCGGGAAACGTCTGGGCCACTTCTACGGCTCCTTCGCGTCACCCGATTTCTTCCGCCCCGCTGTGGGGGCGGCGGTTGAGCTGCGGTGCTCGTGGGTGGTGGACACGCGGGACCCCAAACCCATCCTGCTGCGGTTGGACCTGCGGCTTGGGCCCGGGGACGCGCTGCACGTTTACGACGGCGCCGTCCAGCGGGCCGAAAACCTCCTGCAGGTGCTGTCCTACCACAACAACCGTCGGCCCACCTTGCTGGAGTCCAGCCGGGGACAGATGAGCGTCCTCTACACGGCAAAACCGCAAAGTCCTGGACACGGGTTCAATGCCACCTACCAGGTAACAACCGTGGAGGAAATAATGTCTGGAAAAAAAATGCGGGCGTGGGCAAAAATAATCTTGGGGAACAAATCTGCCTAAAGAAAACTGTTTTTAATTATTGGGTAAACATATGCTATGAAAATGTTTTTTTGGGGAAAAATCACCAAAATAAATGTTTTTCGGGGAAAAAAATCACCAAAATAATAGGGGGCAAATATAACAAAAATATTTTATTTTGGGGTTTAGGAGAAAGTTTTGTCTCAAAAATATGTATACCCCCCGGAAAAAAATGGGGGGGGGGGGGCTTTACAGAAATTGGGGGTAAAATATGAATATGCCTCAAAAAGCACTTTGGGTGTGAGGGAAACACCCATCCTAAAATACTTTTTATTTTTTTATCCCATTACTGAAAAAAAATCTGGGTCAAAACATTATTACAGTGAAAAATATCCTTTTTCATGTTTTTTGGTGGTGGTGCGCTACGATATTTTAAAATAATGTTTTATTGAAAAACAAAACAAGGCAGGGGCGGCCTGGTAGTCCAGTGGTTAGCACGTCGGCTTCACAGTGCAGAGGTACCGGGTTCGATTCCAGCTCCGGCCTCCCTTTGTGGAGTTTGCATGTTCTCCCCGGGCCTGCGTGGGTTTTCTCCGGGTGCTCCGGTTTCCTCCCACATTCCAAAAAACATGCGTGGCAGGCTGATTGAACACTCTAAATTGTCCCTAGGTGTGAGTGTGAGTACGAATGGTTGTTTGTTTCTGTGTGCCCTGCGATTGGCTGGCATCCGATTCAGGGTGTACCCCGCCTACTGCCCGAAGACAGCTGGCGTAGGCTCCAGCACCCACCGCGACCCTAGTGAGGATCAAGCAGCTCGGAAGATGAATGAATGAATGAAGGAAAACAAGGCAGACATTTTTTGTGTTATCCCACGATCTGATGGACTAATCTCGATTTTGGACCCCCAAAACCGCCCCTTCTTTCCACATTTGTTGCTTTCACACATAAAATTTCAAAATAAACGCTTTTATTTTCATAGAAAGCCTAATGAAAGAGAAAGTCAAAGAAAGTCATAGTCTTTTCATAGAAGACTGAAGTTAGCCGACTCACCAGAATAACCACAAACTCAAATTATTCAACGCACCGACTTGAGTTAGCAGACCAAAACAGAAAACCACTACACCCGCAGACTCAAAAGATTTAATTGAACCAGTTCACCGACTCAAGCTAACGAACTCGGCTCAATCAGATATTTCCATCTCCATGTCTCAAGGAAACCACATTTCGTTGTAATTCGAGCATTCCAGTGATCCCCGGACTTGTTCTTTGGTCCTGCAGGTGAAAGGCTACTGCTTCCCGGGCGAGCGCCCTTGCGGCAACGAGCAGGGTTGCTACTCAGAACGCCAGCGCTGCGATGGATACTGGCACTGCCCGTCCGGTCGGGATGAGTCATCTTGCCCGGCGTGTCCCGAGGGCGAGTTCCCATGCGGCGGGGACACGGTGGGCCCCTGCTACCCGCGGTCAGAACGCTGCAACAACCAAAAGAGGTAGCCTACTTGTGATACCTTCTGTGTGTGCCTCTTGTACATCGTTACTTTCCCACTACTGCAATCGCGAAGGTGCCCGGACGGTTCCGACGAGAACAACTGCTACGACTGCCAGCCGGGCAACTTCCACTGCGGCGACAACCTTTGCATTTTCGAGACGTGGCGCTGTGACGGCCAGGAGGACTGTCCGGACGGAAGCGACGAGCGTAGCTGCCCCACGGCGGTGCCGCGCAAAGTGATCACGGCGGCGCTGATCGGCAGCCTGGTGTGCGGCCTCCTGTTGGTGGTGGCCCTCGGCTGCGCCCTCAAGCTGCACGCCCTGCGCGGCCGCGACTACAGAGCCTTCGAGACGCAGATGTCGCGCATGGAAGCCGAGTTTGTACAGAGGGAGGCGCCGCCGTCCTACGGGCAGCTCATAGCGCAGGGACTCATTCCACCTGTGGAGGACTTCCCCGCCTACAACCCCACACAGGTAACTCCCAGCACGAGGGACTCGGTTTATTCTGTTCTCTTATTCGGTCGGGATTGAAGACACGCCGCAGAATGCCATGATTCCGTCGAATTGGTGGAACTGAGTCGAATTAGCAGATTCTTCGAGAACACAGTGGCCTTGGATGATTTGCTTGTAGCGGTTCGCGGACTCAATGCAAACACAACAAACTCAGTTGATTCATTGTAATTGGGCGACTGAGCAAAGTTGGCTGTCTTTACCAGAAATGGAGAACACTCCGTTGAAGCGGTTGGATGACGATGTCGATTTGCAAATTTGCCAAATGCACGACAGCGCAGGTGTCAAACGCAAGGCCCGGGGGCCATATCTGGCCCGCCATATCATTTTGTGTGGCCCGCGAGAGCAAATCCAGCATGTCAACTTTTCCATGATGCTTGCTCAAGTCTGAACCAAAATTTCAAAGTGTCATATGTAATCCGTCATAACATAGAGATATTGCAAGCATTATCTTGTTACGTACTTATTACATTCATTCAAGCAATGGCTGAACAAACCATTATTCTTGACTTCTGATTTCAAAGCTAGTTATCCACCAATTTGTTGTGCACTGGATATGTAACATGTGGAGGTGATTAAACATTTATACGGTTTTACAAAATGAACAATCATAATGGCCCTCTCAGGGAAACCGTAGCGACAATGTGGCCCGCGACAAAAATGAGTTTGACACCCCTTCACCACAGGCTTCAATATTAAGTTTTAATTGGCAGGCTCACCTCAAGTCAGCCGAAGCTAACTCACTGACAATCTGAGCTAACTTGAGCACAGTTGACTCAAATGATTAGGGCAGGGGTGGGCAAATTTTTTGGCTCGGGGGCCGCATTGACTTTTAAAATTTTGACAGAAGGGCCAGGTCAGCACAAGCTATGGTACATTAAAAAAACTGCATTTGTTGACAGTCCATATCAAACATCAACAGAACAAAAGCATGAACGTACTGTATTAATATACTTTTTTAAAAGACAACAGTGTTGTTGATGATCTATTTTAGCCTGTGCATTGCTGCAGATGGGTTGTGATCAGACCAGTAGAAGTAGAGCAATACAGAGGTCCAAGGTGGTCGATAAGATCCCCCCCCCCTCCTCTTTGTTCTGCAACTTCAAGTCAATGCGCCACCTGGCGGTGAAATGTCTGTCGTTACAAGTCCAAATAAAATGAATGCAATCATTCACATCGAACCTTAATTGCGGACCAACCTTCGGTGGGCCGGATTAAAAAGACCAACGGGCCGGATCTGACCCGCGGGCCATAGTTTGCCCACCCCTGTATTAGGGTCCAGCATTTCACTTGTCGCTCACTGTTAGCCGTCAACAACACTGACCTCAGTACAATGAACTGAGTTTACCAACGCTGCAAGTAGCTCATTTCAAGTTCTCACAAATTAGTTGAAAACTTCTGATTATTCATTCATTCATTCATTCATCTTCCGAGCCGCTTGATCCTCACTAGGGTCGCGGAGGGTGCTGGAGCCTATCCCAGCTGTCTTTGGGCAGTAGGCGGGGGACACCCTGAAATCAATAAAATCTCTTGATTATTTGGAGTTCTGTCATTGATGTAAATCGTCATTGGCTGTGGTTAGGCACATGGAAATCGTCTCATTAAGATTCTGGTTGGTTCTCCTTCCTCCCTTTCAGGCCTCCGTGTTGCAGAACCTTCGCTTAGCCATGAGTCGACAACTCAGGCGTCACACAAGCCGCCGCTCTTCCACTTCCTCGTCGTCATCCCGGCGTCGCTTCGGGCACCTTTGCCGTCGCCTGTTCCGTCGTGGAGCCCGCCCCAGAGGCCACGTCCCACTTTTGGACCCACCAGCCGGCACCCACGTCAACCTCGGGCTACACTGCTATCGAACAGCGGGGGGTGACGTGGACGCTCAGCCTTCCCAGGGCCACTCAGAGGGCGCCGACCCACTGGAGAACGTGTCTGAAAGCCCCGCTTCTCCTTTATCCTACCAATCAGGTGACAGCCCAGAGGGGGCGGCGCTTTCTCCGGACGCGCCCGGTCCAAGTGATGCGTCTGCACCGCCCCTTCTTGCTGCTCCCTCCCACCCTCGATCCTCGAGAAAACTGATTCTGGATCTGGCGCTTAACATGAAGGGGGTCTCGCTAAGACGCTACTCCCCACTCGGGCCTCTCTCGCCAGCCAATTCCCTTGCGACTGCTGCCCTCCCGCACCCCCTGGGGAACGTGCCCCCATCGTCATCATCATCATCATCGGAATGCGATAGTGGCAGTGGGGCGGCGGAGATGAGATACAAAGAAAAGCGGAAGAGGAGGAGGAGAAGGAAGAGGAGGGAGGGCAGCGACCCTTTGAGTCGGCAAGTGACGCCTTGCTGACAAGCGACACCTGCTAAAAACCGCATTGGCAACAAGTGTCCTTGAGGCCCACGACCCCTTACGTCAATTCTAACTAATTGTAAACACCCAGGAGATATTAGGGAGAAAAAAAAATCAAACAATTACAGTAGGCGAAATGCTCACAAGTTGAGATGCCATGACAAGTCACTACCTTGTGCCAATATGCTTTGCTTGCAAGCCATAAATGGACAGTTTATTTCATGCTCGCTTGCTAAGATATTGTTTTATATTTGGGAAAGTGGACTTTCTTTTTTAAACTTTCAGAAAGATGATTGTTCTATTTGTGACCTCCGAACGACCTTCGACTGAAGTCGAAAAAAATGGACCGTGCCATTTTGGACTAGTGAAAAACCATTCATTCATTCATCTTCCTAACCGCTTGATCCTCACTATGGTCGCGGGGGTGCTGGAGCCTATTCCAGCCGTCTCCGGGCAGTAGGCGGGGGACACCCTGAATCGGTTGCCAGCCAATCGCAGGGCACACAGAGACGAACAACCATTCGCACTCACACTCACACCTAGGGACAATTTAGAGTGTTCAACCAGCCTGCCACACATGTTTTTGGAATGTGGGAGGAAACCGGAGCACCCGGAGAAAACCCACGCAGGCCCGGGGAGAACATACAAACTCCACACAGGGAGGCCGGAGCTGGAATCGAACCCGGTACCTCTGCACTGTGAAGCCGACGTGCTAACCACTTCGCTACCGGGCCACCTAGTGAAAAACCAATGATGCTAAAAAACAAAAACTAAACAAAAAAAACTGGCGATGTACAGGTATGAGATTTGTATGTTTGTTTGTGAGCTAGCAGGCTACTTCCTGGTTCTACCATTTGCATTCTGGAACAGGGATGACTGTTATATTGTGACTCAAATGTCAAAAAGAGACCTTCCATAGTGCGTCATATTTTTGTTTGTACATTTGTTAGTTAAGTAGGTAGAGTGGTCCTACTTCCTGTTTTTGATGTGACAATTATGGAGCGGGTAGGCAGGCAGTTTTGTCAAGATTCAAAAACGTTGATCTGCGTATGTTCATTTGTATGTTAACATTTTGGAGTTAACATACAAATTCCTGGTACATGAATTCACACAACAAACTGGATTCTACTATTTTTGAATGGATGCAAAGTAGTAGAGTTAATTTGGTCGAAACCGCCATGAGTTTGGAAGTAGCATGCTATCTTGCTAGCAAACAAACAAAACCGACTTTACAATTTTTCGATGTTTAAGACAATGGAACTGTCACTCCACTCAAAATTACAAATGCTTAGAGTGACATTTTTCTATTCATCCACGAATGAGAAATTAGCCTGCTTTTGCTAGCAAACGTACAAAATAAAGTACGTCCAGCAATAATACACATACTGGACACTTTCTTGTAAATAGGAAAAACAACAAAGAAGCACTGTGTTTTTGTTTTTTTTTTAAGTAGTAAGCAGATTGATTTCTTCTTTCTGTTGATTTTACTACTTTTGTTTGCGGAATGTCTCTTTCGACATTTCAGCCACGATAGAGCTGCCACCTGCGTTCAAGAGTTGGCAACAAATGGCCGAGTCCTATTCCTCTCATCATCCATGATCCAGCAGTTTGCCGACTTGCTAAGAAACCATTTTTAAATGTACTGCAAGTGTGCTGTGTGTTTTTGACAAGTATACATTTAAGTATCTTAAATTGGCGTTAGCGCCGCTGCATTTTACGCGCTGTGCCAACATTAGGGATGCCTGCCATGTGCCATGATTTCTTACGCCTTGTCTCTATTTTAAGCTCTTTGCTGAGAAAAGCCATTTATTCAAAATACCTGACAACGAGTTTAGGTCCATGTACTAAGATGCTCTTTGTCCTCGCTAATCTCCGTTGTTTGCGTCAGCCACCTTGGGCTTTGTCCCCCGTGAATAGTGGGGGGTAACTGTATCCTAAAATTGTCCGACTCGTGAGCACCAAGGGCTTTCTAGGACATGGACATGATTAAACTGGTTAGAAAGGATAGCGAATTCATGCTCTAATGGCTTTCCATACTTTTTTATGTTTGCCTTGCTCATAGAGTAGTTTAAGTGATCCCAAAAATGCCTTAAATGATTCTTTTCCATGCTATTATCGCCGTAAAAGCAGGTAGGAGAGATGTAATCTCTCCACTCAGGGGGATGTATGCTTGCTATGTAAATAAGAGGTTGTAAATAAGTTATGCTGCATTCACCAAAAACTGGTAATTATCCTACGTTTTTTATTGTCTACGAGACAAAACATCGCAACACATACAAAAAATATAGATATTGTCTCCTGGTAAATGGTGGGAGAAATTATGTGCTCCAAAGGGGACTTAACTCATTCTGGCATGATGTTTTGAATTTCAAAAGCCCTTTTCCCAAAATGATTTTTTGGATTTTTATGGAATGCAGCACAAACTAACAGACTTGGAAATCTTGAGCAGCGTTAGCAAGCAGGTAAATGAACACTGCGATGTGTAGGAAGAGAATGTAACATGTATATATTTCTATATTTGGGCTGAAAGAGTAAACCTACAATGATTTTTATCATGGGCTTGTTGGATTGTTGTAAAAAGAAAACAATATTCGTTATTGTTGATTTGTTCCTGTGCCTGCGGCCAATAAAGTTTGAGCATTTTTCGCCTAAACTATGTTTTTACAGAATATTTTGAAAAATATTTTTGTATTAAGATATCCATTTGTCCCACACTGGGTAAACGAGGTTCTCAGGTTGCCTGCTTTTACACTTTTACTCAGGTTGCCTGCTTTTACACAAAAAACACCTGCTTTTACCTGCTTATCTGAACTGGGTTGCCAAATCATTCTGCTTTTGTCCTAATACACAGCAGATTTGCCCCTTGGTGTAGCGGCTGCAGAAAAAAAAAATATTAATACCTTAGATTAAATGTAACAACCAGTGGCGGACCCTCAGGGCCAGCAAGGCCTTCTCTGCTGGCCTAAACATTCATACAATAAGATAAATTTAATTCATGTTATTTTATTTTCATAAATATACAAACAAAATTATTCTCTGTATTCTTTATGTCATATTATTTCCACTTAGTCGAGTGGCTTTTAATGTTATTTTAAATAACATTGAGTAAACCTACAATGATTCAATAAATAACTTATTAATTATGGTAGAGTTTTTAACCAATCATATTTCAGCTAGCTTGAGTTGCCAGGTAAATTAAACTTGCTCGGGGCCTTCAGATTAACAGAGCAGCCCCCTGTGCGCTGTTAATGACGGGCATAGTCAGGTTGCAATAGCCAATCAGATCACGAGTCTGCGCCCCGGGGCCAGTTTGAATGCCTTACGTCGAGACTGGACGTGCGCGTTCGTGATTGGATTCGCGCCTGCCAGAGGGAGCTATCACTGCATTTTAACCTAAAACAGCCGAAGAAGAAGACGTTGCTCTGGTTGAAGAACTACTTTCCACACAATTTTCAACATGTGCCTTCCACGAAAAGTTGGATATTGTGCCAATAGGTCGCCCAACTCTTGCGCTAGCTACCCTGTCCCAGCAAGGAAAAGGGTTTGTCCGTCATTTTCAGACGAGCAATTATAAACGGTACCCGTGGCTCACAGCCCCTGAGAAACGCTGCAAATTGTACTGCTGGGAATGCCTATTGCTTGCAACGGACCGATTTGGTGTTTGGAGCCACACTGGATTTACCCATTTAAGTCGTTTTACCAAGGCAGCAAGGACACATCAGAGCACGGCTTGGCACTTACAAACTACAGTGCGTTTAAAAACGTTTGGGGACACTCGCGTAGGTGTGCAGCTCAGTGAACAGGCACTACATTGGTGAGTACATGAATTTTATTTTAAATTTCTCCATATCATTTTATTTCGTTGGTATTCAATTAATGGTTACGAAATAAAATGACAAAGATACAAAAATGTATCAAACAAATCTGCTCACCTGCAATTTATAATGACGCATTGTAGTCACCTTCGTGCACTAAAGTTCGTTCAATCTCAGCTGCTAAACATCGTCAGTTATTTGCTGTTGTATAGCCGATTCTCAAAATGCAAATGATCCGTTTACTTAATTTTCAAAGAATAGTTTGTTTTGTTATTGTTTGGTTGGTGTCTTATATGAAACTGCGACATTGCGCAATTTATTGGACAATTTATTGTTTAAGATCACACAGCGTAATTTGGGTGGCATTTTATTTAGTATTTTTAAATCATCTTTTTATTTTGAACAATATCTATAAATTTAGTTTCCTGCTCTTAATTGTGAACGCATACTTGATGGTTTTAAATGCTCCTGAAATTAAGTGCGGCTTGACGAGCCTATACTGTATTTGGTAATGTATGTGACGTCACTGAAGGCTTAAGGTTGAAATGCACGGCCCACCACTGGTAACAACACTGGTTAAGACGAACCCTTTGATAAAATTTATAGTAAAATCAATAAAAACGTGAACCGCTAACAGAGATAAATTTGTAGACTAGTTCATATGACTTGTCCAATACTAACTGTTTTGCGTCTCCATTTAAACTAGGAACTTCCAAAATTTTGAAGGGTCAAATGGAAAAATCAAAGCAGGCAAGCGTTGCATCTTTTATTCAACACTAAAGCAGCTCTAGTATATTTGCTTTTATATACAGTATACTGTATAGTTGGGGTGGTGTGGGGGGGGGGGGGACAGCCAGGTAATAAGGCAAAACAAAAATTATTTTTCAAGATTTTGGTGTGGCCCTTTCGAATGCTGACTGACTGGTTGAAAACAAGGAAGTCATCTAACTTTAGAGAGTCACAAGCCACATCGGATGATGTTCATGGAAGTTCATTTTAACCCCTGAATACAACAGAGGACTTTACGTTATGTGTTCTGGTGTTTTATGATAAATGTTCTGGGAACCGCGTTGTCACAGCCACAGCTTGAAGTGAGTGTTAGCGGTCTTGTGAAGCTAATTGTTCTCATTCCACACCATTTGAGACACACATTTGAATGGGCTCCTGGAAAGTTGCGATATTTAATGAGCTTTGCATTGCTATTGTTTATATTTTTATAAACATTTACAGAAGAAAACACAAACAAGCCATCAATGGTACAGGTTGTAAATTCATCAGCTGCATCCACCAAAATGTTTTTTTTTCCCAATTAAAAACTTGTTGGGGGGGACGGACACTTGGTCTGGTCTTGGTCTGACAAAAGGTTGGCGGTTTATATCGCTACCGTAATGTATCTTTGATGATGATGAGATGATATTATCAATCCTATTATTATTATAATACAAACAATGAAGCAACATGTACAATGTAGTGGCAGTATAATCACAATTAATACGAATTCAAAATATAAATATATAGATAGATGCACCAATTTGTTGTTTGCAGATCAACCAATCAGCAACAACATTTAAGAAATGTTTATCATTGTTTCCCTGGCATTTATACAAATATGACAATACACACACCAAACAAATGCTCATCAAAAAGGCACATTCGCATTTATGTAGCATAAAAGATAGCAGAGTTAACCAGGGGTGAATTTGAAAAACATCTTTAAAAAACATTTAAAATGGTTTCCCCCGAGAGTAGCAGCTGGTGGCGCTATCACGCCATGTCAGACTGAACCTCATGAAAGTCTTTTTACAGGAAACTGATTGTGACGTGGCAGCACGGTGGTCAACTGGTTAGCTTGTCGTCTTCACAGTGCAGAGGTGCAGTGTTTCGATTACCCTCTGGCCTTCCTTTGTGAAGTGTGCATGTTCTCCTTGTGCCTGCGTGGGTTTTCTCCGGGTACGCCGGTTTCCTACCACATGCCATTCACATGCATGACAGGCTAAAATTGTCCTTAGGTGTGAGTGTGAGCGGGAATGGTTGTTCATCTACGTGTGCCCTGTGATTGGTTGGCAGCCAGTTCAGGGTATATCCCGTCTACTGCCCAAAGACAGCCGTGATGGGCTCCAGCACACCCACGACCTTTGAGGATAAACGGATTAGAAAATGGATGGATGAATGATACATGAACTAAATCCTCCCTAACACATTTGCATGTCAAAGGGTGACTAAATAAAAATCCCCCAAAAGTCTTTGCATTATAATGTTTTTTTTAAAAAAGTTTCATAAAGTCTTAACGTTGTCTTGAATCTGTTTTCGATGAGTTAAAAGCTGTTTTAGTTTCGACACAAACGGCCAAATTGCATAGAAAAATTACGGTCAGCATCCCATCCATTGGGGGGCGCTCTTGTGCGTCAGAAAAACAGGAAGTGCTAGATGTGATACAAGATTGAGGTCCGCAGGTGCACGTTTTAACCTGTGGGTGGCACCATACACTTAGATTTTGTGTGTGTGTGGGTGCGCGCGTGTGCTTAAAGTCACATTTCAACAAGAGTGTATTTGTGAATTCTCCCATTAGGTGGCGACAAAGGCTCAGTCTGTGTTTTTGGACGACGTGAGAGCTTCGGCTTCGGGGTCCTCCTGAGGGAACATCACGTAACACACCTTCTGGCCCATGTAAGTCAGTTTCTCTGCGGGGAGATGAACACCATGAAGCACACACGCAGGTATGGACTTGACATGGCAGCCAAGCAGTCACCTGTGAATTTGTAAATCCACTTGGGTTTGTTCTTCCACCAGACGCCCACAAAGTAGACGGGCACGCCGGTGAGCATGATGACCATGCCCAGGCCACACACCACCGGCTCAGAGTACAGGCTGAAGCACAGCAACACCACCCAGAACAGCATGTAAGCGATGGGGATCAGCAGGTTCACCTGCAAACCACAGACAAAAACAAACAAACAGTTTTTTCTTTAGCTTTTGATGAATGATAAAGACCACTGTCCAGTGAAGCATAGCGCGAGGGACGGATTTCAGTCCCACTCAAGATCATGTAAAAAAAATGTACAAATAGTTTTACCCCTCACATTCTCCGAACACATTTAAACTTATGAAAACATAATTTTTCACATGGTAAATGTATTCAAACACACAATACATACATGCATACAAAATACATACAAACACAAAAAAATAATTGCTAGGATAAAATGTGGTTTGTAGTGTTAGTGTGCTGTACACACTTGTTTCTTTACGTGATGGGGAGTGGCGTGGTGTGAGCTTGTGTATAAAGGCTATTTTCACAGTAGAGCTCAGTTCCGATTTCAATGTATTTTTTTTTCCATTAAGTGTATCAGATTTTTTTTAAATTTTATGTTACCAGTACATTCCAATTTTTTGTCATCTTTAGTCAATGTCTCCATGAAATGAGGAGCTCAGGGAGTGTCACCTCTTTTCCCCAAAATATTTCTACCTCCTCCCACCTCATTACTCCCTCGATATGGGGTGATAAGATGAGCCCCTACACGGGGGACCATATTTACTTCCGTAAACACTGTGTCACTTTTTTTTTGTTGTCACTCAATGTTGTGCTTTGTGCGCATGCGTATCACATCACGGACATGCTCCATTTCCCACGATCACATCATCCTTATATGGGTAACTTTCTTTTCAATTTAGAAAGTGGTGAGATTGTTTTTCTTTATATTGTATTATGATAGACAATACCCAGTCGACTTTCTATTTATAGGTGAAACTTTTTGTTTTCTACCTTTGCAGTGACTTGAGTGAATTTTCAGGGGTCGTAGTACCTTGATTGGTCGCACCAGGTTTGGACTCTTCTTGCGGAGGTAGAGCAGGGCAGCGATGGTGACGCCGTACGACAGATAATTGATGAAGGACACGTAATTGATCAGATTGTGCGTCTCACCGATGCACAGGATGACGATGGTGGCGAAGCACTGCGGGACACCGGGCGAGATGATGCGTATTCACGTGCGTGTGTGCCTAATGATGCATCCTGTATTTTATTGTGGCAGGAAGTGCGAGTTACTCACGCAGACCATCAGGGCTGGAATGGGGGTGCAGTTCTTAAGGTGGATCATGGCCAGCAAGTAAGGTAGGTGACCCTCCCTGGCCCCTGAGAAACATAACCTATACACACACACACATACATATTTTATATCCACACACGCACAGATGGAGACAAATACAGTTGACCTCCACTAAGGCCAAACACTGCTAGTTTCACCATTACATACACATGCCACATACGTTCAATATAGCGTGTGACGTGTTTTTTGTCTGGTGGTACCTTGCCGGTGTGTTTATGTGTGCATTTTACCTGGAGGAGGTAAAGAGATAGCCGTTGATACCCCCAAAAGTGGACAAGGCCACGGAAATGGGCATCACCCAAGAGAACATGCCCAGCAGCTTTTCACCAAACGTCTGCAACGTGACACGATAGCAACATCAATAATAGACTTAATTTTGAGTACATGACCTGTCACAAAATGAAACGAAGGTCGTCCAAATATGAAATGTCTCACATTTAGCTGAGTTGACCAAAGGACTCAAGCATGTCTAAGTGGAGCAAGACACACTGCACTATTTTGATGTACAAAATGCCGTGCATGGAGGACCGCGATGAACCCAAAGTTCAAGGACAGCGATTTAGCAAAAACTGTGGCACAGTCACATGGAATGAATGAACGAATGAATTGGCCTATGTTTATTGCCGAGACAAACTGAAACCACGAGACCCGTTTCATCTTTTAACAGGAAATTGGGTCAAAAGGAAGTTGGGCATTGTGGGTGAAGTGTGGGGCCCATACTGTATTCATTCCACGAGGGAATATAGGGATAGCACGATAGATTCCCAATGCTAATTTTGGAAGCTTTTTTTTTTCTTGCCTACAGCTTCTCATGTCACCGGCTTGTGGTGATGAAATATTTTGAGAATTTTCCAGAAGTGAAAAAAAAAAAATCTTGCCCCAACACCAGTTTTATGGTCAACGGGAGATTAGATGGACAAGTCTATCATGATAAAATCCATGAAAAACTGTCAAGGACCCATACTTGTAATTCAAAAGGTCAGTTATTTTGCTTTGGGTTCGTACATGCATCCAACAGAGCCTGATGACAATAAAGCAGGCATGTCCAAAGTCCGGCCCGGAGGCCAAATCCGGCCCGCAGTCGAATTTCATCCGGCCCTCGGCCCCTGTCATAAAATCAGTGCCGTCTGGCCCGCAGGTTGGGCGCAATGGAACAACGTGTTGCATTGACTGAGGTCTCGTAGACTGGTGAGTGATGTTTCATAGAGTACTGCTTCCCTCTAGTGGCTAAATGAGTAATAGCATTCACTAAATGAGTAATAGCATTTAGACACTAGAGGGCATCACTCACGAGTTAACAAGACATCACTCCGTGTTTATATTGACTGATATGTCATATTTCAAATGATCCTTGCAGTTGTGGATATGTGTATTGCTTGTTCATTTCCCTGTTGTTCGAGTCAAAGGTTTTATCAATCAATTTGCACTCAGGAGACTTCTGTTTAAGAAAAAGTCAAGTGAATAAGCAGTTGCATGTGATATACCCGTTTCAAATGAACCAAAAGAAATTCTTAAGATTGTTGAAATTAAAATAAAAATGTGAAACAGACTGGCTTACTAAAATTTGTTGAACAATATTGTTGTTCAATGTAAAGAATGTCAGCCAAGGTCGGCCCCCGACATTTTACCACATAAAATCTGGCCCCCTTGGCAAAAAGTTTGGACACCCCTGCAATAAAGGGTAGCCCTCCACTATGAATGAAATTATGAGATTGAAATCACAATTCATAAAGTGATTATTCATTGGCTTCAAACTCGACTATTCAAAACTTTTCACATAGCCTCTTGCATGCCCGCAATTAAATCTTAAATGTCAAGTAATTGTCCAGCTCTGCTAAATGGCACTTTTTTTATTTTTTTCTTTCGCCGTCTAACGCGGGTACAGCATGACATACAGTAGAATATAGATGATTGATTTGGGCATACGCCACTTAAAAGGGATTGCGGCAGCCTGTTCACCACTGCTCACGAGTTCAGTTAGGTCGGCCTTTTGCGTTGACTGAAACCGAGAGCTTCGCCTAGTCAGCAACCGGAAAAATGAGCGTGCGCAACTCCCTTGACTTGCCACGCTTGTGCTTCCCATTAGCGCAAAGCCAACTCATGTGGGTGTTCGCTATAAATGCTTACCACCGCCACGGCATTGGACGCCAGCAGCTCCTCTGGGCTCATGGAAGTGAAATAGGCGATGTTGGTCATGGTGTACACCAGCGTCACCAAGGGGATGGAGATGTAGATAGCCCGGGGCAGGTTCCTAATTCAATGAAATGAAGGCACGGTTTCAATCAGATTCAATCTCTCAAATCATCTTCAAAGCCCTCCTCAAAACTCACTTGTATTCTTTGGCATTCGACTCAGCATGACTTAGATTTGTTCTTGATTTTACTGCTTGGTGCTTTCTACCGCCTTTATTACCGATTTGTCTTACTGTTTATTGTGTATGTTAAATCGCTCCGTGTACAGCACTTTGTATGCACCGATGGCTGTTCGAAAGTGCTCTAGAAATACTCTTGACTTGACTTGACTTGAATTCAAGGCAAAACCTGCTTGTTGTACGTCTGCCAAGATATCGCTTTAGGCTCGGCAGTGTTTGTGTAAGAATATTTTGCTTGCTTTGAGAATTTTCTTTTTTTTTTTAACCTTAATGTGGTATGAGTTTTGACTTCGGGACATGAGTGAGTTAATCTTAAGAGACAAACCATAATTCCATCAATGTAGATGTTACTGGTTTGCATAATATGATTTTGTAGTACACTATTTTTATTAGGAGTGAGCGATATATCTTAGGGGCGGCCCGGTAGTCCAGTGGTTAGCACGTTGGCTTCACAGTGCAGAGGTACCGGGTTCGATTCCAGCCCCGGCCTCCCTGTGTGGAGTTTGCATGTTCTCCCTGGGCCTGCGTGGGTTTTCTCCGGGTGCTCCGGTTTCCTCCCACATTCCAAAAACATGCGTGGTAGGCTGATTGAACACTCTAAATTGTCCCTAGGTGTGAGTGTGATTGCGAATGGTTGTTCGTTTCTGTGTGCCCTGCGATTGGCTGGCAACCGATTCAGGGTGTCCCCCGCCTACTGCCCGAAGACAGCTGGGATAGGCTCCAGCACCCACCGCGACCCTAGTGAGGATCAAGCGGCTCGGAAGATGAATGATGAACGATATGTCTTAAATATTCGAGCTGCCCGCGTGTCGCCGCTCTCCTGAGCATGACCCTCCCCTTTCAATATGTGTCCACGTCCTATTTCTGTCGCAACGCGCATCTCCGTTGGCTTCCTCCATCTATTTATGGATGAAGAAGTCATAAAATGCGACATCTTGTATGAGGCATAGTTCATGTCTTTGGGAGTGACATCGACATGTACTGCATACACAACCATCTCAATGTTTCGAGATTGTTGATGTTTTTTTTGTTTTTATGTCCAGTTTTGCAATGTTGTGAGCAGGGATGAAAGGCTTAAAACAAAAAAAGACATACTTGCGTGGCTCGACCACCTCCTCGGTGACATAGTTGAGGAAGTTCCAGCCACTGTAAGCGAAGGACGCTTGCAGAAAAGCCAGTGCGATCTCACCGACAGTCGGTTTCTGACTGAACTCGAAGGCCACACTGGGCACCAGAGCGTCGTAGTAGCCTGGAAACGATACATTCCATCACGATGGACACGTATGCGGGATTTCGCGTCAATGGGACACAGTGACAGCCGAAAAAGGTAGCGAAATGAAGTTTAGCGAACTTGACGGAAACGAGGATTTAAAATTTGGTACGGTTACCTCGGCCGATTTGAACCAGTCCCACAATGATGATGAGGCCTAGAGCCAGCAGTTTGGCCACCGTGAACACATCCTGGATCCGGGTGGCCCAGCGCACACTAGTGCAGTTCACCCAGGTCAATAACACTGCAACACAAGAACACATTTTTTTCCCCGAAATGATAAATAATCCAAACACCAAAGTTCGGTTAGTGTAGTTTCGTCAGTGGCCGAATGGTTGCAACTAGTCATGATCACATCACAAGAAAAGTGTGTAACCGTTTTGATTTTATAGCCCTTTAAAGACTCTTTCTCACATCGGCGCGTTCAAGAGCATCCATCACTGGGCAAAACTTTTCCTCTCACCACTCACACTGTTTCTGCTTGTGAATGTTTGGCTGCAGCTTTTCTGTGGAGCCAAATTCCCTCGCTGCTCACTGTACTTTCCTTTGCAAGTGGACTGAACCCTGCCAGTACTCCAATCATGTTCGAGTGATTTATTGAAGCACACTTTAGCAGGTCACATGACAACCTTATAAGCCCGTACTGTATAAGAAAATTGTATCTGCGCTACTTGCAAAAATACAATTCAGCCCCAACGCCAATGCTACACTTAAAGGTGAGTTCCTTCCATGGAATGTCGCCATTAAAGCCAGCGCTGAAGTAAAAAGAACTCCTGACCTATTTTTTTTTTCTTTCAAGTTGCCAACTGTAGACTTGTGTGAGCAGTTTCCATGAAAGACTTGGCATGCACTGCATTCCTGTGGTCAAAGTTGACACAAATTCAGGTGCCGCATTTCACGTACGGCAGCGTAACACCTTGACATCACAACCAAGCTGAGAGAGCCCCGTAACTCGGGACAGAATGCTTTGAAAAAAGCTTGACTGAATTGTCCAAAAAGACAAAAATGTTTGACAGAAAAAAATGCCTCCCCCCCCATCTCTCAAAAATAAAAATACAAAAACTATTAACGACAAAAATATTAGGGCGCAACTAAGATTATTTTGTTGCTGATTAATCCGTTGATTATTTTGTTGAATAATCTATTAAAATGAAATAATTTCCATACCTTGATTCAAAAACAGGACATTATTTCAAACTGACTGTCCAGAAAGTGCACAAAATTCATTGTGATTAAATTACCGGTTTGGTTCGTAACATATCAGAAAATCGCCCAAAATGCGAATTATTTTATTTTAAAAGCAGAAACACAAAGAAGTTGTTGAGAGGATGAAATTCTAACGTGGACAGTTTTAAATTAAACAAAGTTTCAAAATTATGTATTGATGATCAAAATAATGATCAATTAATTTGATCAGTAATGAGGTGTCGATTAATCAATTAATCACTGCACCTCTAGAAAAGATTTTTGACGTTACACGAAAATATCTGATGAGAACTCCTAAAATATTGTGAAATAATACAAAACTAAAACCAAATATTATTTGGAAAATATTTCAACAAATATATTGTGAAATATGAGAAAATATTATAAAAAAATCATGTCGTACAAATTGGATTAAAGCTATTAAATGAAAGAAATGAATGAAAAAAAATACTTCCTGAAAAATACACACGTGTGTCGAACCTCCTCCTCTTTATTGTCGAAGCATGCACCAGACGATAGAATCCGGCAGGCAGTTAGCACACGCACGCCACTAAATACACTTGTCCCCCTAATGGACATTTGAAACATGAACACAAATCCTCCGAAACGGGTACTTGTACGGGCTACTCACAGACGCAGGTAGTGGCCAGCAGCCTGGTGGCGGCGTACGGTGGCAGGCAGTTCTGGAAGGCGGGCTGCAGCACGTAGTTGGCAAAGGTGAGGGCGATGACGGCCAGCGTGGTTGGATACATGATCAGCACGGCGCTCCAGAGCAACAGAAAGCTGAGGCGCATACAACAAAACAAATTCCGTGGGTAGAACGATGAGGACGACGACAAAAAAAAACACCAACCTCAGTTCAGCAAGCATCAAACACCCTTCAAACTACTGGGTTAAAAACAACAAACATTGGGTTATTTTTAACGAGTATGCTCTAGAATAGCCCAATATGGGTTGTTTGTAAACATGTCGGGTTCATATTTGCAACCCAATATTAGGAAAAAAATGGGGTTATTTTCAATCCACATTGGGTTAATTCATTCATTCATTCATCTTCCGAGCCGCTTGATCCTCACTAGGGTCGCGGGGGGTGCTGGAGCCTATCCCAGCTGTCATCGGGCAGTAGGCGGGGGACACCCTGAATCGGTTGCCAGCCAATCGCAGGGCACACAGAAACGAACAACCATTCGCACTCACACTCACACCTAGGGACAATTTAGAGCGTTCAATCAGCCTGCCACGCATATTTTTGGAATGTGGGAGGAAAACGGAGCACCCGGAGAAAACCCACGCAGGCCCGGGGAGAACATGCAAACTCCACACAGGGAGGCCGGAGCTGGAATCGAACCCGGTACCTCTGCACTGTGCACTGTGAAGCCGACGTGCTAACCACTGGACTACCGGGCCGCCACATTGGGTTAATTTCAAAACCAAATACATAGAAGAACATTGTGTTATTTTTAACCCAGTTAAGAGTTTTGCTTTGGGTTTTTTTTTGCAAAGGAACAGCAACAAGAGGGGCAAGTTAACAGGAAGTAGGCGGACTTATAACTTGCACAATAACTGAAGACGGGCTTCAAAATTTGAGACCGACTTATGACATACAGTGTGAGTCTGATGCTTATTTTTGGTTTCATAATCCTACCCGATGAGCCCGCCAAAGATCTCCGTCACGTAGGAATAGTCTCCTCCCGACTTGGGGATGGTAACGCCCAGTTCGGCGTAGCACATGGAACCCAACACGCAGATCCCGCCTCCACACACCCACACGATAAGCGACAGTCCCACGGAGCCGGCATGCTCCAAGACGCCTTTGGGGGACACGAAGATGCCCGAGCCAATAATATTGCCTGAGGACAAGAGAGAGAGAGAGAGAGAGAGAGAGTCATGCTAACACGAATAACAACAAAGATATTGATTGATACATAAAATTACACATACATACATAATGTGGAATGGAACATACATTTTTAAATTTCATTCATTTTAACCACTTATCTTGTTATTTCATGGTAAGTGTTATGGAAAGCACTTTGCGACAGCTGCAGCTGTTGCCAAAGAGCTCTATAACCAAAGTTGTACTTCTTTCATGCCAAAAAGTTCTGAAATATTCATTCAAAATTTACTTGTTTCACATTAGAATTAGTGCTCATTCATTTACCAATGATTTCATTAGAAAATACATGTCAAACATTCATTCATTCATTCATCTTCCTAACCGCTTGATCCTCACTAGGGTCGCGGGGGGTGCTGGAGCCTATCCCAGCTGTCTCCGGGCAGTAGGCGGGGGACACCCTGAATCGGTTGCCAGCCAATCGCAGGGCACACATAGACGAACAACCATCCACGCTCACACTCACACCTCGGGACAATTTAGAGTGTTCAATCAGCCTGCCACGCATGTTTTTGGAATATGGGAGGAAACCGGAGCACCCGGAGAAAACCCACGCAGGCAAACATATTTACAGTATTTTTTTTAATCATAATTGAAATTGTGATGAACTAATTACTTAAAATAAATGTAAAATGTTTAGAATAAGGCGGCCCGGTAGTCCAGTGGTTAGCACGTCGGGTTCACAGTGCAGAGGTACCGGGTTCGATTCCAGCTCCGGCCTCCCTGTGTGGAGTTTGCATGTTCTCCCCGGGCCTGCATGGGTTTTCTCCGGGTGCTCCGGTTTCCTCCCACATTCCAAAAACATGCGTGGCAGGCTGATTGAACACTCTAAATTGGCCCTAGGTGTGAGTGTGAGTGGTTGTTCGTTTCTGTGTGCCCTGCGATTGGCTGGCAACCGATTCAGGGTGTCCCCCGTCTACTGCCCGGAGACGGCTGGGATAGGCTCCAGCACCCCCCGTGACCCTAGTGAGGATCAAGCGGTTAGGAAGATGAATAAATGTTTAGAATAAATGATTTCACTCATGCTTTTGAGCATTTACGGTAAATCAATTTACCAATTTTTTAATGTGATAACCTAATTAAAAAAAAAAAAGGAGACATTTTGAATGATTAATTTTGGGGTGTGCGGTACAGTTAAATACAGGAGGCTTGCTGAAGTAAATCCTCTATGGGCCGGATTACGCGTCCCTTGCCAGTCGAAGGAGTTCCTGGGTCTCAATGGGGGTTGAACAGCCATGTTTTGCTTTCAGCATAGTAATGCAGTTCACTCTAACGCACAACCAATGGAGGGGGTTCGATTTATGACCTCCCCTCTCTTTGACTCCCTCCCCATCCTTCTTGAGGCCTCGGAAATCGAGATCACCGTCACTTGCTCCACCCTATGGGACGCTTTTCAGGCTTGATTTCATTTCCCACCAGTCGTCCACCCGTGACACTTTCTCACGCCCCTTTCATTGACCGTAATGCGGGAAACATTGCGCCGGCGATGTCGATGCATCACGGCTAACGGGGTCAAGTGTTGAGGTGGGCGGGACAAACAAATTAGCACTTGGTTAGCGGATGCCGCTATTGTGACGCCGGCGAGGGCGCTCGTACAGAACGCCATCGTTTCCCATGCATGGTAAATCGCGTAAAATCGATTCATTATCTGTTACAGTGATGGGGGGGGGGGGGGGGGGGGGTGGAGCTACGGGATTTAACAGGTGCAGCAGCAGTCATCGTATTACGAGTTTTGGATCTTTGCCGGGTCTTGCAGATCAAGTCACTGTTGCATAACATTTTCAGAAATAGTCAAAGGATTGAATTGATTGTGTGATTTTACTCGTGGTGGGTGGGCAGGCGCTGTCGACGCACGATGACTTGCGCACAAACCGTCGCGAGGGCAATGATGGAAAAACGGCCCCCTTAAAGTGTACTGTACGGAGCAACTAGAGACTTTCCTCCATTTTTTGTTCTATGCTTGTCGTGACCTTTTATCAGGTTGGCCACCTTGGCGGCACACTCCAAGCTGCTGCTTTTGTTCCCTTGACGTCTTACGGCTTTCTCAATGGAAGAGCTACCTTGGTAACCGTAACCAGTATTTGTCCCTCTGGGGTCCGTGATAAGGCATCCTGTCGGGAGCTTCGTGTGCTATTTTTACTAAAGTAGAGACGCCTTTTCCATATAAATGTCCTAATCTGTTCCAAAACCCCCCAAAATTCAGACATAATTTTTGTTTAAGGCATAAAAATGCATCAAAATATGTAACAAATACATGTGCAATTAGATTGTTGCACAATAATTTTGTTTATTGTACATAATGTTAAAAAAATAATAATAATAATAGAGCACAGAATAAAAATGATGCCCATTTAACATTTGACTGCGTCCTCGTCGTTTTTTTTGCCCTCTTTAGTTCATGTTCTCTCTCAGAAGTGGTTTTTGCCTGGTGTTTTGTAAAGAACTGATCCAAGGAGGTTTGCTTTTGTCGGCTTTGAACAACCCTTTGAAGATGTCCAAAGCAAACATCAGCATTTACATAAAACTATCGGAACGCCTTGTGGCTCGAGGCGGGAATAATAAGATAAGATATCCTTTATTCGTCCCACACTGGGGAAATTTACAGCCTCCAGCAGCAAGAATGTATGTAGAAAGAAGAAAGGAGAAAGAGAAAAAAAACAACAAACATCTTTCCATTAAATACAATATGAACACAAATGGATAAATCGCAGTACTATTTACAATTTTCCTTCACATCATTTAATTATTATTATTATTAATGTTGTTATTTTTTATTCATCAGCCTGACAGCAGTCGGGAGGAACGAGCGTCGGTATCTCTCCTTCTTGCAGCGCGGGTGTAACAGTCTCTGGCTGAAGGGGCTACCAAGTGCTGTCAGGGCGGGCTGGAGGGGGTGGGAGGGACTGGCCATCATAGCTTTTAGCTTAGTTAGCATCCTTCTGTTGCCCACCTCCTCCAGAGTGTCAAGGGAGCAGCCCAGGACAGAACTGGCCTGACTGAAATGACGAGGACGCTGCACAGGCCCATCCATATCTATCTATCTACATGCATAGTCACATACAGTAGAAGTCCCTTTTAGCCAATGGGATGCCAGCAAAATGCTCGGAAATAGCCAATGGCAGAGCAGCTATAATTATGTCGCGTTGAGGAAACTCGGAGCTGCGAGGAGCAGCCCAAACTGTATTTTCACCTTTCGTATCTTGAAATTTCGTTCATAACAAGAGGCGACATTTTCTTGAGACGTTTCATAACTTGAAAATTCCTATGAAGAGACGTTCGTAAATTTCACTTTCACGTGGATGTGGAATTTTCACAGCATCTCATCTGTAGAGGCACGCAATGGCCGCCTCATCATCATACATCATCCCCCCCCCCCCCCCCCCCCGGCCCGCCGCCACCACCACCACCACCCTGCACTTCCGCTATGTTCTCAGCATCTCCGAGGTTCTCCGCTAATGATGTGGTGTGAGCAGAGAGAAGCATTCATGGCTGTCACGTTCACTTGTGGAGGCTGTGTGAGATGTTGCGTAACAGCCGTGTTGTCATTGTTATGTCATAAGATAACACCCAAAAGCCCCCACCTCCCCATACCTCCATCCCCAGGCATCCTTCTCATAAAAACCACCCTCATTTCGCCATTTCATAATTTTACCGCGCTCATCACATTTGTCATTGTCTATGTCACCAAACCAGTAGTGAGGAGTCCGGGCATAAAACCAACCCCCACTCCGCACCCTTCCCCACAATAGCCTCGGGAGAAATGGTGGTTTAGTTGTATTTCTGGTTTCGGAATATGCTTCATTGAAATGAAATGAGTCTACAGTGAAACCCGCACATTATTTGAGATTTGGCATTTGCAAATTCACATGTTAAATTTTTTTAAGTGTGTGGTGGGCGGGGGGGGGGGGGTATATCACAGTACACAGCACAGGCGTGATTTTATTTATTTATGTTTAACTCAGTCTTGTGATGTCCCATGACCTGCAGGGTGAAGATCAAAAGCCACTTTCAAGCTGCGGCCAGTTTGTACGAAAACATACTCCCAAGTTTTTGGCATGTGGGATGAAGCTAGAATATTTAAAGACAACCCATGCAAGCACGCGGGGAAAATATGTAAAACCCAGAATGGAGGGCCAAGAATCAACTGTGCGTCGGACATGCTCACCACCAGGGCAACATATCACTCGTGAAAATGCAATCCACGTTTTTACAGACTGTAGGAGGGGTGTTCCGTTCTTGGATTCTTCTAATTCATCGTCCACAAATGTAATACTAATCGGAATACTGTGATTTGATTCATGGGGGTGGGGGGGGCGTACATAAAGCATATTTTTGCAAGGAAAGTTTTTATTTTGGCTTCTCATTTAAGGTTTAGTTGTTATGACTTTTAAACCAAAATCAAGCATGACTTCTTTGTTGCACCCGATCCAAAATAGCCATGGCTGCTCCAGCGGCAACCCAATGCTGATGCTAACAGGCCTAGCTAGCACGTGAGCCAGTGGTTGCGTGTAACTTCGCTCAAGAAAACTGACACCATTGTTCCAGCTCCCCCAACATGACGCCGCGGCCCCCCATCGTAGGCCTCCCTCCACTCATACCAGCTAATGTTGCAGCTAAAAGGGAACTCATGGAATGGAGTCATGTGAGCGCGCTGGCTTCGCTGATGTATTTACAGTTGTCGGTTATCCCGAGGGGCAGTCAAGGCAGCACGGGTGAAGACCCCCGGTGTTTATGCTAGACCTGATATGTGAGTGTGTAAAAGTGTGTGTGTGTGTTTTTATACTTACTATTTGTATATGACAGTTAAGGGTGATTTGTTTTTATGCTTTACAAATAGTGGCTGCGAGCACATTTTTACAGTTCTAACAGTTCAAGGTCAGAGAGAGCATTATTTTCATGCCTTTCTATTTGCGGTGGTTCATTGATTAATACTGTTTTACCATTGGTACTTTACTTTCGTATCAATCACAGGATAACTTATTTTTATTCATCTCCCAAGCCGCTTGATCCTCACTAGGGTCGCGGGGGGTGCTGGAGCCTATCCCAGCTGTCTTCGGGCATTAGGCGGGGGACACCCTGAATTGGTTGCCAGCCAATCACAGGGCACACAGAGACGAACAACCATCCACGCTCACACTCACACCTAGGGACAATTTTAGAGTGTTCAATCAGCCTCCCGTGCATGTTTTTGGAATGTGGGAGGAAACCGGAGCACCCGGAGAAAACCCACGCAGGCCCGGGGAGAACATGCAAACTCCACACAGGGAGGCCGGAGCTGGAATCGAACCCGGTACCTCTGCACTGTGAAGCCGACGTGCTAACCACTGGACTACCAGGCCGCCCTTAACTTATTTTTATGTTTGTCAAAATTAAGTTTTTTTTTTACTTATCACACTGTCAATATTAACAGCAGTTAATCTCCGTTTACACTTGAATGAAAGTTCAAGTTGAGACAAAGCGTTTTGTTGATTTACCCTTTACTGTTGGCGGTGTTCTCTTATTTTTACACTTGTATGACTCAAGCATGCTAAAATGTGACTTGAAACCTTCACTGGTATGATTGATAAAGTTATGTTGGGGTCCTCCCCGCCCCCTCCCCTTCCCAGAGCCCTGAATTAGATGAAGTCTACAATGTTTCCATGAAATCTCTCCGTGGATAAAATTCGAGTAGCGGTGCATTCAATCTATGCGCTCACGCTGGAGTCACATTACCCGGATTGCCCCTTTCGTGCTCCTGTTTCATTCACGTGCTGTATGATGGCATCTGTGTTTAAAGAGGCTGCAAAACAAGCCCCTTAGCTGATGTTCGATCGGGATACTCTGCTTCACTTCCACGTGGATTAAAGTAAAGGAGCTCACCGATATAACTGCGGCGAGCGAGTCAAGTCTGGACGCACTCATACAAAGGCACGCGCGCGCGCGCGCGCACCCGCACTGTAATACAATCCGCGTGAAGTATAACGCAACCTCGAGGAAGCCAGCCATTTCCTGCACTTAAAACATCCACTCTGTGATCTGCAAATGCAGATGCCGCCGGTGGGGCTCAAAACCCCAGGAACTTAGCCACCATCTGGAGTAGTCCATGCAGTTGTGCTGTACGCGTCTTTCCAGTTCAACAGAAGCAAGCCACGTCGGCAACCACTGATGCAACAGTTTTCCACCCAGAAAAAAAAGAAGTGTAGTAGTAACAGCATCCCGCCAGACATCACTACTGAATGCCAGATTGTGCGTAAAATATGATTTTGGTGCGTAGCTCTGATTTGAGTGCTCCCCAAAAGCAACTGGAACTTTGTATTATTCACGTTTGGAACACGGACTGATTGAGCAAGTCGTGTCAGAAACTCACCGATGATGATGGCGCACGCGCTCAAAAGTCCGATTTCCTTCTTCAATGTCACCCTATCGTCCTTATTTTTGTCCTTCTTCTTCCTCTTCGCCTCGTCCGCCATCGTCTCTGGTGCCGCTCCACGTCCAGCGGGGGCTCCGGGAGTGTCGACTTCCAAGCGCGTCGTAGCGAGGAGCGCTCCCGAAGCCTGCGGCGGGGGACAGCCTTTATTAATACGATACACACACGAACACACACGCGCACACATTACGCGTCGCGATGGAAGAGGCAAGCGCATGCGCAGCGCCCACCTTCCTCAGGTGGATCGTGTTGCGTCACGTGATCTTGATTTACATCACCCAAAAAACCCACCTGGTTAAAGGTATTATAATCATGATCCAGAATAATTCTTTTATGAATAATTCCAGAATTATTATTTTATGTTCACATTACAGTAAAATCCACAGTGATAGGCTGTAAAAATACATGAATGCAATTCATTTCAAATTTAATTTTGAGGTGATGTGCGGGCAGAACCTACGGTGGCCCTGATGGCTGAATTGATTTGCCAAATTTACAGTTTTATCTGTAAAATGAGTTCATTCATTTACAACTCAATATATTCACATTTCAAATCAACATTTCACATTTCAATTGATTAATTAAACAATTAATTAAGAATTAATTAATCAAACGATTAATCCATTCCAGCGCTCTCCAAAATCACAACCATTTGCTTGTTATCTCTAATAAAGACATAGTGAGAATGTTAAATTATAAGCTGGTGCTAGTATGGCGCTAGTATAGCGTGGCATTACTGTATGATGAAAAAAGCTGAAATGAAATGTCCGGTTCGTCTTCGTATGAGCTGCTTGATGCTAATTTTGGCTTACTATAGCTTCTTTCTAGTGTCTTGTATTTGTGTGTGTTTTTTTTAAACATTCAGGAAACATTTGAGTGTTTGTCAGTGATGAATTAAATGTGAAAAAGTGTTTTTTTTAAATTATTTTCGTTATTGTTATTGAAAGCATTCAAGTTGGTAATTTTAAATTTTTTTGTTGAACTAATGCAAATAAAACATTCGGAAGTTGTTTAGCTGTCAGCTATTCACTGTTTTCTGGTGATGTCTTATAGGTTTTTACTATTGTATTGCTTGCTTTTGTTTTGGTCATTTTTTTAAGCCATCCAAAATTATGGCCCAGTTTTGTCAACCAAAGCACTTGCTACAGTCACATATTTTTCAAATATATCTTTTTATCATACAAAACTATGGTATCTCAATTGAAATGACGATACAACAACAAACGCGGTCATGCTGTACTGTCCCAAAAAAGGGTGCAACCTATTCTGTGTTAATGTGACCAACTAAAAAAGCTGGTTGCACCAGTGCTACCAGTCCAAACGTTACTGTAGAGCCGTGTTCATAGATACTTTCTGTGAATACATTTTGTTAAACTCAACACTTTTTTGTTTTTTTTACACTCACCTGCAGTCTCATCACACTGATTGGAATTGAAGTTGGCCAACTCCCAACTCCCATTAGCTCTCGGAGATATCATTAGCCTGCGGGTTCACATACTCTTTCCACTCTGCACGGTGAAAGTGTACAAGGTGAGAAATATAGAAACATCGTCATTGCTTGTGTCTTAGTTGGTTACCTGTTGGTGTGACTTCAATGAAGATGAGATTTCATTTTATGACCAATTTAAGCAGAACTCCAGATCAGTCCACATGGATCACATACTTTGTTGGCCTATACATTATTAATTATCCAACACACTTTTATTTCACCCAAAAAATATATATAAAATTCACTTTTGCCCTGCCTGTGATAGATACTATGTGCAAATAATAAAGCTCCCAGTTTACAATACTTTGTCAATGGAGGTCACATGGCGGGACGAGAGAGAAGGAACAAGTTTGTGCCGTGTCAGCATTCTGGGCACAAAGCGACCCCTTCCTGTTGTTCTCGCTAAGGTGACACAAGGATTTGAAGGTGGAGAAACATTTCCAAAAGCTGTGTTTGTGTAACTTCATCACACACGCACAATACAGTTCAAGGAATTAAACGGCTAAGTTGCATCTGGCAAATTCTAACAAGCGCACAATTAACTTGCAGGGTCACCCTCCTCAGACAGGAAACTCCCCTTCCCCCTGACATAAAGAGGGGAAGGCGGGGGCAACGGGAACACTGGGCTTCAGTGTGACAGTGAGATGGCACGAGGGAGAGGAGGAAGGACGAAGCCACCAAATGTAGCGTCAGCTTCTACATTCACAACATGTAAGTAAATAATATCGCAAAAGACTCCAAATGAGAAGATGCCACCACGTAGCCTGTTTGAGACCTGGAACAGTCACTGAATTGAGAGTCACCATTGAATGTGAGTGCATGTAAATAAGGGATTCATTTCATTCTTTGTAAAAGTATTTTATTTTTGATTTTTTAACTGTGCTTCTCAATTATTGTACATTCCACCCCTCCAAGGAATAAGAAAACATTTCATGTCGCCTAGCAACTCTTCACCACAACTATAAAGAATATCATTCCAAAGACAATATTTGTACACCTCTGCGTATCATTGTATCCTTGTTAAAAATTAAAGAAAAATAAAATTAAAAAAGAAAGAAATATAGACCATTTTACCTGGAAATAAATAAAACAAATAAATGAGAGCACCACTGCCATCTACTGCTGTGGATGTGCAATTACACTTTATTCAAGCACAAAAAAGAAGCATGTCACACTATTTGAGCAGGACTAATTGAAACCCCCTTTTTTACTCTTAATAATGATGAAACCGCACAGAAATGTGGAGTTGTCTCAACACCTGCATCCCCCACGGGGATGACGTCCCTGATCCGGGGGTCCTGATGTACCAACTTGAACCTTCAAATGTCAAATGAACAGGGATGAATCCATGGTATTCGGCTATTGAATGAACAGTATTTGCTAATTCCGCTGTGCAAGAACAATGTGACTGAATTAGCTTTTCTAATCTGACACAAATATGCACTGATGAAGTCAGTTGTGTGTGTTTGTGTGTGCATGTGTGTGTGTGTGTTTGCATGTGCGGGTGTGTGTGGGTGCATTCCTGTATGCGTACGAGCCAATACGGTGTTTCTAGCTGAACTCACATTTTTTTCGTTCTACGACACACGCCGTTTCGAATGATCAATTTTCCACCTTCCAAAAAGCCGACAACCGATTTGTTGTACTTTTGTAAAAAGAAAACAAACTGTATTGATGTTGCACTTTGCCAAAAAGAAGAGAAACTGGATGTCACACTTTCTTGAAAAGATGAGGAATTTATCAATGTTGCTATTTGCTAAAAAGGAGACACGTTAGTGATGTTATGCATACTGTATCAATTTCAGAAGAGGACAAGCGGTTGACATCGCCGTTATTCAAGGAAAGCATGCTGTAGATGTCGCACTTTCCTAAAAAGAAGACACAATTTTGATGATACACTTTAGACAGAAGACGTCATTGAAGACAAGCTGTTGATGGGGCAGTTCACTAAAACTGAGGCATTCATTCATTCATTCATCTTCCGAGCCGCTTGATCCTCACTAGGGTCGCGGTGGGTGCCGGAGCCTATCCCAGCTGTCTTCGGGCAGTAGGCGGGGGACACCCTGAATCGGTTGCCAGCCAATCGCAGGGCACACAGAAACGAACAACCATTCGCACTCACACTCACACCTAGGGACAATTTAGAGTGTTCAATCAGCCTGCCACGCATCTTTTTGGAATTTGGGAGGAAACCGGAGCACCCGGAGAAAACCCACGCAGGCCCGGGGCGAACAAAACTGAGGCATATTATTGATATTTAACTTTGAGAGAAAGGAGACATGGTAGTGAAGTTGCACTTTCCTAAAAAGAAGCGATGAAGAGAAGTGCATGTTTTTCCCATGCAGTGAAAGTGGTTAATTGGACTGCATTTGCTTTTGTGCATGCAGTTGTCATGTTTCTCATCAAACTCTTGACCGTGTACCTCAGAATCAGAATCAGAATCATCTTTATTTACCTGTAAGCATTTGTCGTTGTATTTAAAAATGTAATAGGCTCCTATGCCCATGTTTTCGCAGGGTTTTTTGTTTTGTTTTGTTTTTCACTTCAAATCCTCTCCGCTACAGCATCTTCAAAGTGTGACTAGTTTGACTTCATTTTACTTTGTTGTATGAGTTAGCATACGCCTCATTCACACAACTCTGGAGAAATTCTTCAGAGGAGGCGAGAGAGGGCAGACCATCGTTCCTGACTCTCCGTCATCCTTTCATCCGCCTCTCGAAGCATTCTCACTGTGCCGCCTCCCTGGATTTGTTGTGGTTTGTTACCACACGGGGAGCCGGAGTTCTTGCGGGCCGTGAGCGGTGGCGGCATGGCAACGCCGCCTCCGCCGCTGCGCTTCCTGTTGGAGGGTCTAACACCGTTTTTTTTTTGGGGGGGGGGGGGGGGGTTGCCTACCCTGTGGCCCCCCCACTTGTGCTTGGAGAGGCGATGCACTCACAGCCGTCTCTGTGCGGCTATTGTACAAAGACAAATGAGCGGAAAAGGCAAAAGCAGCCTCCGCTCACGGCGCTCACAACACCACAAGCGCTACAATAATTAAGATATCCTTTATTTGTCCTCCACTGGGGAAATTTACAGCCTCCAGCAGCAAGAATGTAGGTAGAAAGAAGAAAGAAGGGGAAAAAAACAACAAACACCGTTCAATTAAGTGCAATATAAACACAAAATGGATAAATCGCAGTGCTATTTACAATTGTCTTTCACATCATTTAATTATTATTATTATTATTATTGTTGTTATTTTTTATTCATCAGCCTGACAGCAATTGGTAGGAACGAGCGTCGGTATCTCTCCTTCTTGCAGCGCGGGTGTAACAGTCTCTGGCTGAAGGAGCTACCAAGTGCTGTCAGGGTGGGCTGGAGGGGGTGGGAGGGACTGTCCATCATAGCTTTTAGCTTAGTTAGCATCATTCTGTTGCCCACCTCCTCCAGAGTGTCAAGGGAGCAGCCCAGGACAGAACTGGCCTTCCTGACCAGTCGCTCCAGTCTCTTTCTGTCCCGGGCTGAGATGCTGCCTGACCAGCAGACAATGCCATAATGGATGGCCGAGGCCACCACCGAGTTATAGAAATTCTTAAGGAGTGACCCCTGAAAACCAAAAGACCTCAGTTTCCTGAGTAGGAAGAGTCGGCTCTGTTCATGTTATTGCAGAACATATACAGCACATTTGACAGGAAAGTTGTATCCAATCCAATTCAATCCAATATTAGACAATACACCACAACCACATTAATGATTCCCGTTGAGTTATTTCAACTCAAATGTTTTGTTTTGGGAAAACAATTGCAATGATTCACTGAAATGTAGTGACTCAAACAACTTAACATGTTCATTCAACACCAAAATATATGGGTTTTTTTTTCAAATAGTCAATGCTTTAATCCAAATTTAGGATTAGGACCAAATTTGACCCTCTGTGATTTAAGGGTAGCATTTGAGTAGCAGAATTTATAGGGGCCAAATTAGACCCTGTGGGTTCTCCAGGGTAAGAATAAAGAAATATTTGATTTCCTGACAAATGACTCAGATATTCATTGTTAAAGTCAAACAAAAATAGAAACAAAAGACACCAGCTGTTAAAAGTAGCGTGGCCTTCAATCTCTCACAAACAGGATTTATAAATGCAAAGAAAATGAGTTTGTAGAACAAATTTGAATCACATGAAGCCTCTCCTGTAACTGAATTGTTTTGAGTCCACTGCATTTTTGCGATTTTGGAGTTAGGCAAATCTGTTATGAGGGCATAAAATCTGTTGCCAGTTGGAAGCAAATTAAAATGACGAAATATTATTGATGAGATAATAATCACATCTATAATGAATAAAACCAAGATGAAATTGTTTCAATCTTGAATCATCAGCCTATGTGCTGCTCATGTTGTCTGTTTGACAGGGAAGAAATTTAATCGGTGCCGCATGTCGCACATACTGCACATTTGACAATAGAGTTGTACTTGACTTGACTCATACTTCATTCTTGATTTATTTGGAACGAGTGAACAATGTTTAAAATATATACAAATTAGTGTGGCCCAGTGGTTAGCACGTCGACTTCGCAGTGCAGAGGTTCAGTTCCTCCCTGTGTGGAGTTTGCATGTTCTCCCCGGGCCTGCGTGGGTTTTCTCTGGGTGCTCCGGTTTCCTCCCACATTCCAAAAACATGCGTGGCAGGCTGATTGAACACTCTAAATTGTCCCTAGGTGTGAGTGTGGGCGTGCCAATTCGGGGTGTCCTCCGCCTACTGCCCAGAGACAGCTGGGATAGGCTCCAGCACCCCCCCCCCCCCCCCCCCCCCCCCCCGCAACCCTAGTGAGGATAAAGCGGTTCGGAAGATGAATGAATGTATGAATACACAAATTAAAAAAGAAATATTTCTAGACAGGAGGGGTGCTTCTGACTTCACGCTGTTCACAATTGCATCGTCACTTTTGCCAAGATTGCATTTCCGAAATGGAAGCAATCCTGTTTGTTTGAACCGTGAATTTCTACCTCCCTCTAGTGGCCAATCGGGTTCAGTGCACAATTTGCTTTGGTTTTGGTAGAAAAAAAACCCTTCTGTGTTCCAGTGAAAAGTGAAAAATCAGGCAGATGCTGACTGATCTTGGAAAGGAATGCGTTTCCACTCTCTTTCCTGTTCTTGTACAAAGAAAGAAAGAAGGAAATGGATGCTCGTGTCATAATGCAGACTGGCTGCTGGGTGGTTAAAATAAGACAATGCAGATTTTTTGGGGGGTTACATGATAGAAAAGAAAAAACACCTACACGCGTTATTGCAACTAAAATTTAAGAATATTAAAAATAAGAGCCTCTAACAGAGCCTTTAATAATGGCGTTTTATCGCACTACACCGAGTTTACCCACGCATTTATTTATTCACCTCGAGCGGCGTGGCTCAGCAGTAGAGTGGTCATCTCCCAGTTCCAAAGTTGAGGGTTAAATCCTCACCCTTTGTGGCCATGTCGAAGTGCCATTGAGCATGATACTGAACCTTCACATGCTGCTCATGCTGCGTAGGAAAGTGCAATACTGTACACCTGTACAAGTAAAAGCCTATTTACCTGAGGAAAATGTCAAGGCTGAAATAATGAAGCTTTGTGCCCTACTCCCACCTAAGCACAAGGAACAGTTGGATTTTTTCATTGATACGTTCACAGAGTGGAGGTTCACTGTGAGAATTTTATCGGACTTTATCATTGACCGATTCAGTATGAGCTCCGACTGAAGCAAGAGACAGCTCCAGGATTTGTTCTCTCTAAATAATTCTAATAATATATAGGTAGATTTTTACAATATAAAAAAACCCAAAACAATTTCAGACAGGGTTATAGCACCACCTAGCTCGAGGTGTAGCACAAGATTTGGAAATTTGCCTGTGACGATGGCATTCTGAAACTTTCTTCTCTTTAAGAGTGAAAGAGAAGAAGATTTGACACATGCTGACGGGATGGAAAAAAACGGTTGTGGCCTTTGGTTGTAAATGTAAGAAAGCAACGGAAAGCGTGTATGTATGTTGCGCATGCGCATTACTGTCGCGACAGTTGTCTGCCAGAAGGCAAAAAAATGGGTAAGAAATGTTTTATTAATATTTCTATTGATATTGTTATCATAATTATTGCAAAGATTCTTTTTTGAATAAAGTTTTCGATTCATATAATGGGTAAGAAAAGTGCCGTTGGCTCTGTCGTCACCAGTAGGCGGGGCTTACATCAGAAGAGGTTTGTGTGTTTTTGAGAAGCGACTTTCTCACAGCACTTGTTAGATAGGAGGTGAGCGGACACTCACCTGTTGACAAAACGCCACCGGACTGCTCTTAACTCCCAAATTCTATTACACCGATTGGCGTTTTCCCCCAAAATGGCGGATACGCTTTTACCAAACGGCCTCAAGGAAAGTCGAGGAGACGACAAGTACTTCAGAAAGGTGAGTTTTCTCCCTCTTCGATTTTTTTTAAAAACAAAAATTCAAAATATGTTCCCCTCACGCTGCTTCCGTCAGTTTAAATAGCGCATTTACTTGCAACGACCTGCTGTTTGTTTGCTAGTTTTTTTTTCAAATAAAACGTTTTATCCGAGTGTTGGCTGGAGAACTTGTGAGACGCGCTGCATTCAGGGACCCGTCGGGTTTGAACATGCCTCGTTCAATCGAAGGTAATGCAGATCTCAATGTAAAACTATAATTCAGCAATAGTTACGGTTTGTTTCAGGGAGGATGATTTTATAAAAGGTTGAAAACAAGTAACAACGAGCACAAAGAACTTCTGAAAGTTGTTTGTCACCATCATGGGATTCACAAGAATCCATGTAGTGTCAGTTTCAGGTGTGTGAGTGTGTATGTGTGTGTGCGCGCGTGTGTGTGTGTGATTGCGTGTGCGTGTGTGAGTGTATGCGCGCGTGCTTTTTTCTTGCACTGCTTCAAGAATAGAATGGGTGTGGGGAGTGGGTGGTCTGCACTGGCTGATAAGATGAATGATGTGATTGGCAGGAAACGGGAAGTGGATGGAAATTCCTGTTAAAGCCCGCCGAAGATGATTCTTAACGAATATTTGTCCCATTTAATATTCAATACACACAAAGTGTAAAGTGGTGATAGGCAACAGATTGTGTGTGGGCCTTGGGGGACTGCCAGAGTGTTCATTCTGGCCCGCTATGCAATTCTAGAAGAAAATAAAACACTGAAGAAACTGTCATTAAATTTAATAACGACGAAACACACACATTTTCATCATATGCAAGATTGGCCAGAAGTATTTATACACGTTTTTAATGAACTTAATTCATTTCGAAGAATGGATGCAAATAAAAATGGGGTCTGAGGTGAAAGGAAAGTAGGAAAGCAGGTTTCAGCGATGGAAGGAAGGATACAAGTTTAGGATGCATGAATACAATCAAGTGTGATGGAAGGAAAGGAAAAAGGGAGACGAGTTTTAGCAAAGGAAGTAAGGATGGAAGAATGCATGAATATAAGATGTGATGGAAGCAAGAATGTAAAGCAGAAAACTATTGCTCCTTCAGTGGGACATTCCAGTGGTGAAAGCAGCAAACAGTACACTAATAGACAATAGTATGAATAGAACTAGTATTATCAAAATAAACCAGGTGACGAGGGATTTTTTTTGGACAAATGTTACTTACAAATTACACCTGATGTATATATTTTTCCTAAATTTTGCTGCCTCCCCAGCTGTACTCAATAAAAGCTAATAGCTGCAACATCGCAAAAAAGAATTTTTTAAAGTTTATTTTTTAACTATTCTGTCATACAAACAAAAACATCCATTTAGTGTCCAGCTGATTTTATTGCGATTAAAAAAATAACAAATGTTTGTTTTCTCTGAAGCACCAATCGTGAACTGTTGGCCTAATTTTTCAGTTATAAATAAATACGAGTGATGAAGTAAATTTTCTCAATTCGGAAGTGAATCATTTGCGTTGAATTGTTTCAACTTGAGGACCTCCCAATGTAAGACACTATTTTTGGCTTTGCTTGAATGACTGAATCACCTTCGCAGCGTCCACCCTTATTGTCACACGATTACACAAGAAACTCATGACTCACACACGACACACTGGGCCACACACTCACCGGACACCACATCAGGCACGCCTTCCCGCTGTCTAATGACATCCAGTACAAAGTACATTTTGGATTTCCAAATAAATGCCTAAACTGGGGTGTTAGGGGCCATTGTGAGTATTTTCGAGCGCCGTAACCGTTGAACTTAACTTTGATGGTGGTGTCGTGGATAGCACAGGATGAGCTAAACAAACATGACATCGTGTTATCTTTCAGATTGCTTGTGTTGTGTTGTCAGGGACATTTTGTCATACAAACGTGCTACAATGGCAAACGGTGTACGGTGCGATGCCCCAAAATTTAGCGTAGACCAAGCGAAAACATGCTGAATGTTGCTGATACGATCTTTTCAACCATGAGGGTGGATGCATTTGCACTCTCGTGATGTAAAATACTGCACATAAAATAACCCTGGGGTTACACCTTTCCTAAGGGTTACTTTGATGTTCTGGATTTGGGGGATCACGCCAGCTCTCACGGGCCTTACTGGAGGTTGTGGATTCTTTGCTGTTTTCCCAGTGTTGCCATGCGAGTGTTGTGACAGGCTCACTCTTTCACTTTCCCCTTTTGTGTCTGTCAATCCCCTTCGGAACGCCGTTCTGGATGAGGCTCTCATGGCACTTCCTGTGAGTGCGAGAGAGCGGAGCCTGGCACCACCGCTGCCTCCTTTACTGGAACCCTCCCTGGCCTCCCTGCCCCCCACCTCACGCACACACTATGGTGGTGTTCTTGTTGTCTGAATCTTTTTTTTTTTTTTTTTTGCTGAATGTGGTGACTTATTAAAAATGCAGAAAGATTCACAACCAGATGACCATTAAAGGGAGTTGCTATTCGCACAGATGCCATATGAACAATTCTCTATTCTTAATTAAATACAATTATACACGTGACAAAAATAAATGTGAAATATTTAATTCTGTTAATATATATGCACATTTTGAAAATGCAAAATGCGCAACTATAGTTTTATTTACAGTACCAGTCAAAAGTTTGGAAACACATTCAAATGAAGAAGTAGAGAAATTTCAAGCTAATAACCCTTGACAGTGCACAGCTTTGAACTGTGAAAACGTGCTGAATGTTAGCCGAAAACCTCCACAGTCGTTTTGGCACTTTGGAAAGCTTTCTGGTCAAACTTTAAACCCAACCCATTCGGCCTTTGCTCGCGCTCGTTCTGAATGATTTACAAGCTTTGGGCTGGCTTTGAGCCTTTTGCCTGCAGGGAGCTACTGTGGTTCCTTTCGGAAAGATGGCACGGAGAGAAAGCCAAATCGTCAGCTTTCTCCTCCCGCTGACGTCAGAGCAGCTGGCCCGCCACCCCCCTCAGCACCCCCCTCCCCGGCAGCCAGAACCTCAAATTGACAACACGTGTCCCGCCTGGCCGGCCCAATGCGAGACATGCATTTCCCCCCCCCACCCATGAATTCTTCATGCCTATCTGTGGCATATTTTCTCCATTTGATGCTGACTGTCTTTCATGGTTTCCATGGCATATTTAATGCCTTCGAAATTGTATCGTACTCTTCTCCTGACTGATACCCTTGCACACTGACATCTCTGCTGACAGTAAACCATACTGTATGCTAAAAAATGTCAAATATATCAGGAAAACCCTACTAGAACACCTGAACTTTATCTGACGTTCATTAGAGGCACTTTATGGTAGCAGATGTGTGCTGACTGACTCCCAGTGATGTGTGTGTATCTGCTTGGTTGATTCTGGACACAGCAAAAAAAATTATAAGATGATTTGCGCACTTGTGCAGCCGAATTATGCCGGTTGTTTAACTGTCCTTTTCAAAAAGATTTCCTTTCTTATTCTTTCATTTGAGTTGTACATGTAATATGTCACATTTGTTGTGGGAACAGCATAAAACCTGACATTTGAAAAGGGGTGTGTAGACTTTTTATATTCATTGCAGGATGGTAGTTTAGGATTATGAGGGAGTGCTTGGAAAAATGAACTCCCGTAAGGAGTTGCTGGACCCAAAACGTTCATTATGAAAAGACAGAATGTCCCACGAGTGCAGAAGAGACTAGTAGGTCATTTCATAATGAGTCCAGTATGAAGCCTCATGAGTAATTCACCTCTCATGACAACAGACTGGACTCGTTTTTTTTCGCCCCAATTGTTTGGGAGAAAGGCTGCAGTTTGTGAGTGTGCCATCAAGGATGGGTCATGCTCCTTGTGTGGCCCACTGGGCGTCCTCCCACCCGCTCAGTCCATCCCCGTACTGCCCACCAGGTTGATGTTGGACTACTACTCATAATAATGATTGTTAGCTGTTGAGGGAAAGTCATGGATGTGAGGAGTGACGCCTTTTTTATTCAAAAACATCTCTGGAGCCCACTGGGTTCAGTACTTTGGAGATTTTGCTGTGTACAGTTATGAAAGCACAGTGAAAGCGCTCATGTTGAACGCAATGCAACATGGAGGGGAAAAATGCGTGTGTGTGTGTGACTTTTATTTAAAACATTCATTCATTCATCTTCCGAGCCGCTTGATCCTCACTAGGGTCGCGGGGGGTGCTGGAGCCTATCCCAGCTGTCTTCGGGCAGTAGGCGGGGGACACCCTGAATCGGTTGCCAGCCAATCGCAGGGCACAGAGAGACGAACAACCATCCACGCTCACACTCACACCTAGGGACAATTTAGAGTGTTCAATCAGCCTGCCACGCATGTTTTTGGAATGTGGGAGGAAACCGGAGCACCCGGAGAAAACCCACGCAGGCCCGGGGAGAACATGCAAACTCCACACAGGGAGGCCGGAGCTGGAATCGAACCCGGTACCTCTGCACTGTGAAGCCGATGTGCTAACCACTGGACTACCGGGCCGCCCTATTTAAAACATGTACTTTGAAAATTGATCTTAATTGTTTCATGTTTTTACACAATTGAACATGAAATCGGGGACATCAAGCACCCAACCCCCCAAACCCCTTCCTGCACCTGTGTGTAATGGCTCAGCCCTTCGCTCTCTGCTCGCAGAGAAAGAGAAAAAAAAATGTGCTCATTATCGTGATTGAAATCTTGATTATTTTTTATTTTTATTTTTTTTAAACCATTGTAAACTATCAAACCGATAATCATCCCCCACCTACTGACGGTACATATTGGCATGTTATTTCCAAGGATGTATGAGATTCCGTGATGTATTATTATATTATTTGTGTTATTGTCCTCAGTTCATTTGTTTCAGTCACATGACTGAGGGGAAAAGGGCCAAAGAAAAAGCATAAATGCACACAGTTTGGATTGATTTGGTCCACTTGTATAATACTTGTTGCTTCCAGCCGGGATTGTCCTCTTGGAATGTGGTTCTTATCTTATAACGTAGGTGCAGAACATGGAGAAACGGAACAGAATGATGTTTACTGACCACTCCTTGCTCTCAAATAAGGGCACACAGAGTCCCAATCAGGCCATGACGCCGCTCGATTAAAAATTACATTGCTGTTTGTGCATGTGTGTGTGTTAAGAAAAAATGGGTGGCAACCATTTGACTTCCAACCTTGAAACGCAGGAAGGATATCGCAGGTGGTTCGGGGAAACCCGTACAACACGGCATGACAGTTGTCTTTCTGCGCACCAGCTGTGTTTTTCTTGTGTGTGGACGTGTGTGTTTTCTCACGAAGCGCAAAAAGACAGCTGAAACATTCAAAACAGCGAGCGTGCCGGTCTGGAGCCACATTTTAACACTCAATTGTTTCACCGCAGGGCTGTGGTGTCAAACTAGGTTGAGGGTGTGAGAAGTTTTGGGTATGAAAGGAGGTCGGGATTAAGACTACGTTTCATACTATGGTTGTCGGGCTTGTGAGGTTTTTAAATTAGGGTTTGTTCCAGGGTCAATGTTTCAGGGCAAGGCTAGGCCTAGATTTCAAATAAGGTTTTTAAACTAGGGTTAGGGATTGAAATAAGCGTTTGAAACTATTGTTAGGGTTTCGAGCAAAGGTTGTGGTTTTAAATTGGGGCTGAAAGCCAGCGTTAGGGATTTGAATTATGGTTTCAGCCTGGGTTAGGTTGTTTTTAAGTCGGTTTACAGAACAGTTTTTGGCTACAAGGGTGAACTTTCAAGCCTGTGCTCGGGTTTCAGTCAAAAGTTTGGTTTTCAAGTCAGAGTGAGGTTTTTAAACTAGGGTGATTGTTTCAAATGAGGGTGTTAAAACCATGTTAGGATTTCAAGACATGGTTTTGCTGGGTTCGAAAATTGGTCTTGAAACCTGGGTTAGGGATTCAGGGACTGTTTACGGTTTTAGATTAGCGTTTCACTGGAGGAGGTCTTTGAATTGAGGGTTCCAGGCCGGTATAGTCTGACAAATGGAGAACGCACGGTGGCCCAAAATGACCAAAAGACCGAAAACCAACTGAACTACTTGTCTTTATGTCTTGTCCACCAGGGTTGCAATCCATTCGCCCAGACGGGACGAAGCAAACTGCAGAACAAGCGAGCCAGTCTGAACCAGCAGATCATCAAGGAGATGAGGATGCGAGCAGGAGCCGAGAACCTTCTCAAGTAAGACGACAAATCTCAGTCGCTCCCTAAAACTCACATTTGCGGCGTTTCACATCAGCACATTGGCACGCTGTCACTCACGCTTGTGTTGGATTCTGCCTTCCCTCGTAAGTCATCGTCAATTTTAAAAGGACGAAGGTGAGTCGGTGTCGGATTCTAGGTAGCAACATTCCTGAACAATAGAAACAAAGACGCCACTGTATACGGACACAAACATGGCAGCTAAACCTAACGCTCCACTCAACATCTTTATTAGCCGACTATTCTCGCGCAGAATGTTAAATATCAAGCCTGGCGTTGGCCTTCACATTCAGGTTTTGAAGCCAAGGCTAAGGTTTCAAGTAAACATTAGGGTTTCATATTATGGATGGATCAATGAATAGTTTTTTTTAAAAAAACAGGATAAGATTTTCAAATCTTAACCCCGGAGTAGCGTTACAAAGGTTTTCACACTTGATGACCCTAAGATAGTTTATTTGTATTTGGAAAGCATTTTTGAACCTAGCATATGTTATGCTATGCTATATTTTTAAGTCAAGTCAAGAGTATTTATAGAGCACTTTCAAACAGCCATCGCTGCATACAAAGTGCTGTACATGGAGCGATTTAACATACACAATAAACAGTAAGACGAATTGGTAATAAAGGCGGTAGAAAGCACCAAGCGGTAAAATCAAGAACAAATCTAAGTCATGCTGAGTCGAACGCCAAAGAATACAAGTGAGTTTTGGTCATTTCATTGGGTCCCCCTCAATGTTACGTTTCTATTTATGTTTGCCCTTTTACTTTCTTGGTTGTGGCTATTTTTCTTTTTCTTTCTTTCTTTAGAATATCTAATCTCTCTCCCGGGATGAATAAAGTATTTGCAGTATCTACTGTATCTGTGTATCTGGCGCTATCTCCCTATCGTTGCTTAAAATTGCACCCTAGCATGAAAAATGTCCTGCGTGTTTACACCCCTATGCTGTTTATAAAACTTCAAAGTCTCTTGCTCCTCTTCCTGCACCCAATGCAAACGACTGGGATGACCTTGCACAATAAGCCTGGCACCAAACGTACAAATCGAAGGACTTTTTAATAAAGCCGCGTGTGTTTGTGCATGCGTACATTGCAGCCTTCCTGTCTGGCATTCCTGCAGTGCTTCACATAGTATGCCTTGCTGAGGAGCTAATCAACTTTTTTTTTTCCCCACATCGTGATGCGTGCACTGTGAGCCTGTGGAAAGAACACCACACACTCTTGATGTCTGCAGTCTTATTGTCTCTTTGCAGTTTTGTGTGTGTGTGTCTATCTGCAGCAGGTGAAATCCATCTGGTTTGACCAGTTTGTCTTTATTATCTCATCTGAGGGGGGGGGGGGGGGGGGGGGAGACGAGCAGTCTTGTGTAATGCCTCTTCAGTCAATACCGTTCCTATTGTTTCGTTTGTTTTGTTTAGGTTTGACATTGTTTTTAAAATTCCCTCACTCGGCTTTATTTGTTTTTTTACGGGCACCTATGACATGTATTTGTTAACTGGAGATGCTATCCAATGCAACGTGAGTCTTATGTCAAGAAGACTAAACTAACGAAACCGTTTAGTAGTGGCCTGGCTTGCATTTTTTTAATATACTGGTATCAAGGTAAGATTTAGGGCTTTAAGACAGGGTCGAGGTTTCAAATTAGGGCTTCAAGACAGGGTTAGGGTTTTATATCAGGACTTCCAATGAAAGTTTAAGGCCATGGCTTCGACAGTAAATCGGGGTTCAATACACGGTCAATGGTTTTAATCTGCAGTTACGGTTTCACATCAAGATTATGGTTTCAGAGCTGGATCGGAGATTTGAAAAAGGATTTCATCTGGCGTTAGCGTTACAAATTAAGGTGTGAGCCAGGGTTCGAGTTTCAAGCGAGGTAGATTAATCCGTTGGTAAGTAGGTTAGTTGTGTCTTGGTTGTTTTTTTTGGTCAGTCAGTTTGGGTTGGCAAGGAACAATCGAATCAAATAAGCAGATTGACAGGCCGAGTCAGTCAACTTGCCTGCGGTCCGGCGAGTGACGCTGTTGATTTAAAATCAGTGGCCATCAATTGCAAACACGCCGAATTTGAGGTTGAGCGGGGTGACGACACGGCGAGCTTTGATTGACGACGGCCAAGCGACATGTCGTCCTCCCATGACAAGAAAACGACAGACAATGACAAAAGGATGCGCCCTATCAGCCTGATGCACACACAGCATCCAGCGGCTTGCGTGCCACTGTGTGCCAATGCAACCTTATCTAGGGTGTGCAGACACACGCGATTTTGAGACCTTGCTCAGTGCACACTATGCTGGGGGGCGGGGGGGGGGGGGGGACCATGCCGGCGGACATATAATTGAAACCCATTGAAATTAAAAGCACCCCTGCCCCCTCACCCACTCAAGAAGCATTTGATGGAAACTGGGCTTAGTTGACAGCTTTAGGTAGCCTGACGCAGGCGTGTGGTCTGGCGGCATTACAACGTGTAATGACAAGGCTGACGTTGGTGTGTGTTTGTGCATGTGCAGGGCTACCTCCAACAGCAAGGTGAAGGATATGGTCTTGCTGGAGCTGAGCTACGTCAACTCCAACCTGCAGCTCCTCATGGGCCAGCTGGAAGGACTCAACAGCTCCGTGGAGGTCTACCAGAGCAGCCAGTGAGTCGGGCTGGTGGCGGCCATCTTCTCCCTCAGTATTTGTATATGCGCAGGCGGTGGTTAGACTGGCTGTTTTGCAAAGGCACATTAGGGGAAACACATCTGCTGCTGCTTGTGGTAAGGAGCGGTCATTATTGGTCAGTTATGGCAGCAGAGTTCTGCCCCCTGCGGTTATTTAAACACGCCTGTATGCCGCAGCCTGCAGCCTGATGCACGGGGTCGTCAGTTCGTCAGTGCCACTGTATCGCATTTGTTTGCCGCTTTGCATAACTTACTGTCCACTTACATCTGCACATCATATGAAGTTCTGCTGTGTCTGTCTGTTAACATTAGAGAGAGAGAGAGAGAGAAATATTATTTTTTTTCCGCGGCCGATTTTTGTTTTTTAAATGCAAAGTAGTCAAGGAGGCTTCTAACTGATATTTGGAGGCGAGAAAATAGGTGTAAAAAAAACAAAACAAAAAACTGTAACATGCATCGAAGTTGCTAACTGTCACGACGCAAAACGACGCATTCAAAACCCGTCCCCGTCAACCTATGTTGTCACCATCAACGCAAGTTAAGCAGTAACTTAAACTTAAAGCCAAACATGCTCTGAGATGTCGTTTCTGGCGCTGTGTGATTAGTGACAATTGACAGCGTATAGTTGACACTCGCTCTCAGAAAGGTGAAACATATACTTAGTTTGAAACCAGACAGTTTGCTTTTTGGATGACAAAGGTTCTGAAATAAAACGAGTTATTGCGGTTGTGGTCTGTGATAATTTGTCTCGCATGTATGCGTGTTAGGTGCGGTGCAACTCTCCTAAAATGGCAGTTGGCAAGTTAGCGCTAACGAGCTTTCAATATGACTCTTTAACGATGCTAATTAAAGGAAAGGGATTCTTGTTTGTTTATCTTTCATACATGACGACTCCGCCGGAAGTTGAGCAGACTCGCATTAAAAGTCAAACTGGTTGGTTCCTAACTCAACCAGGTTGATTTGAATCTCACTACCGACTCGGGATTCTGAGTCTCCATTCACCTTTATGATTCCTCTGGCTGCCTCATGCTAAGTTCAGTGAACAAGGCCAGTTAGCGGATACACCAGAAACGCCACAGACTCTGATAATTTGGTTAACTTGGTTAATTGAAACTAGTTAGCTGACTCACAAAAAAAAACCCCAAAACAAAACAACATTGGACTCAAGTGATTTGGTTCTTCGGCTTCATTCACAGAAGTTAGCAGTTAGCGCCCTATTGATTTGGCTGCATCGGTTCCTTGGCATGAGTTCGCAGACTCACGGGAAACACTGTGCATTACTTCTGCTCCCATTATTTCTAATGGCTGGAAAGCCATTTTGCTGTCACGTAGCTGGTAAAAGTATTAACTTAATAAGCCAATAGTAGACAATAATGTGGTTTTGTGGATTCTTGGGTTGTGAGGTCGATGGTCTCTCTCTTTCTCACACACACACACACATGGACCTCTCTCCATCTTTTAAAGCTTCCCATTTGTGACAGCGCAGAGTCCTGGCACATTAAAAAAGACGAATGAAGGCTTGCTGTGAGGCCAAGCGGCGTTTATAAAGTCATCAGCGAACGCGTGTTACAATTTCGAGGGAAAAATGAAGAAACCATCAAGTCGCTGTCCAATTTCTATGAAATGATCCTCTGTATTGTTACCATGGCTCGCATCGCACAACAATCTTAAGTTTGTTGTTACTGGTTGTCATGGGCGAACCGTGAAGTGTGTCTGATTGCGTGGGTGTGTGTGTGCGCGTGTGTTAAAGGGATAGTTTAATCTAAAGCAAGAATATCATGAAACAAAACAATGACAAACTGTCAGGCCTGGTCTATGGGTCCTTTTCAATAAAGATACAAGCATTCAACTGTGGGTGTGGACAGATGGTTTCAAGAGGTTTCAAGTGGTCCATAAGTGGAGACACGTGATGAGGAGCTCAAGGTCGCTCTGGGTCAGAATTAGCGGGAAAAAATGAAAAATACTTCCAGGACTCCTTGCGCTCTCTCTCTGGATTATTTAAGTACCAATTTTATTTTTACTTTAATATTTCACTTTATGGTAAACTATATTAATTAACAGTGTCCTGTCTTAGTGTTCCCATCAGCCCAAACAGTCAAGAGACTGAGCTCTGTGTGTGTCTTCAAAACACCACACTTGTACTCCATTTTAGCCATTATCCACTCTCCCGACCTGTCACTCGTTGCGTCATCGTACTGGTCTACAATAGAGGGCTTTTTCTGTGAAGGTAACATGAAGAGTGCATAGGAAGCTGAAATACAAGCACAGCTCTCTGAGGGGAAACAAAACAAAAAAAATCCATCTACTGTACGTTTTTCCCAGAGAGTCCGCATGAATAGCGCCCACTGTACCTGAGCTTGTAACTCACCTGCGTGTGCGAATCACGTGTCACTCGATGCATGGTAAAATAAATGTAACTCCCATTAATGTGCTGCGATTAATGTTCATCCAGTATGAGTGCAAAAAGAAAGATGACAAAAATATCCATGAAAATGTTCACTCAATGGAGTCAGTGAATCGATGCAACCAAATGATTTCCTTTAAGGCGTGGTGCAAACATCAGGATTTTTCAAATCCTAAAAGATTATTTATTTGTGACTGACCCCACACACAAAGGAAAGAAAATTAGCCAGAACAAAAGAGACACTGGGCGGCCCGGTAGTCCAGTGGTTAGCACGTCGGCTTCACAGTGCAGAGGTACCGGGTTCGATTCCAGCTCCGGCCTCCCTGTGTGGAGTTTGCATGTTCTCCCCGGACCTGCGTGGGTTTTCTCCGGGTGCTCCGGTTTCCTCCCACATTCCAAAAAACATGCATGGCAGGCTGATTGGGCGCTCTAAATTGTCCCTAGGTGTGAGTGTGAGTACGAATGGTCGTTCGTTTCTGTGTGCCCTGCGATTGGCTGGCAACCGATTCAGGGTGTCCCCCGCCTACTGCCCGAAGACAGCTGGGATAGGCTCCAGCACCCCCCGCGACCCTCGTGAGGATCAAGCGGCTCGGAAGATGACTGAATGAATGAATGAAAAGAGACACTTCAGGCATTTTTGCCCGTTCTCACCTCCTTTTAATCTTGTTAAACGTCAGCAGTTGTGGTCCAAGTACTCTTCCATTTGAAAGTATGACTAAACCAAGAATATACGGAATACCTCGATGTTATTCTTGTCACCTATCTTCAACCAAAGATACATCGATTGGATACGTGTGAAGGCTTGGCTAGGAAAATATCCCAAGATGCATTTCGTACTGCTATCACGGAAATACATTAAAGTCGGGAGTTACCGTATGTTCTTAAACTTGGTGATTCCACAAGATCGTACTCTGCGTTCTCCATATCGAAAAACGGCCATTTACCACTAATTCTCTGTTCGTCAGTCTGACGATTCCGATATATTCCATTCCCGTCACGGTTGACAGAGTCACATAACACGATAGTTGTCGTCTTTCCCCACACACAGGAACATTTTTCGTTGGAAATATTGAAGATGTTTAATAATTAACATTTGTCGCCCCACCCTTTTTGGGAACCTATTATTGGGACAAAGCCGGTCTTAACATACCTCAGACACGAGGGTAATTTTATAATAGGGTAATAGGGTGATTTTATAAGACATAAGTTAGTCGGGCCTTTGCCATCCTTAGTCGGAAAGCGGCAAACGCCGGACAAAAACAACCTGTTTGACTACGTGTGTAACCGGCCTAACTTGAGTCAGAGAAGAGATTGTCAGGATCTTCTGAGTGTGTGGTCTTTCAGGTTAGTCCAGTAACTGCAGTCAGTGAACCAATAAAATCGACGAGGCTGAGCCCACTCTGTGATCTGGAAGTCTGCTAACTGGGGTCATTGAAACTGATACAAGCACGTCATAAGAACTGAAGAATTATATGGCTCTGCAGTGTTTTGGCTGAGTGCTCTAACTTGCGTCAGCCAACCGACACAGCAGATTCTTCTGAGTCTGCCGTGTTTTCCGCTTTGTCCCTTCACTTCAGTCGGTGAACCGATCAAAACAAATCATCCGAATCTGTGAATTGCTAGAAGTCATCTTTTGTTTCTGGGGTTGGCTTCTTTAACCTTTCAAGATATTGTGAAAAGTCAAGGTGTTTTTATTTCTTTGTGATGTAGTACAGGGTTCACGCGGTGCACTTTGAGACGTAAACAAGATCCTTTGGGGTCTGTTCCATGTCTTGAACACTTCAGTGAGTGGTGGGAGGGGATGTGCATACATCTGTGTGTGTGTGTGTTTTAACGTTTTTTTTTCAGAGCAGATACACTCCTTCGGTTGAGAGCCTTCAGCCAAACCAGAAAGTGGTGAGCTCATCCTCTTAATAGAGGAAAGTGTCTGAGATTCACAAGAGTCAGCAGGAACATGAACGTGATCCTCTCCCGCTTGTTTGGCAGGCAGAAGCAGTAGCAGCTCGGTCAAGTTTGCATATTGTCCACCTTGATATCAAGCTCAACCCGCGTTCCATCTGTCAGCAGCTTCCTCATACCACAACAGACTGTTATAGTCACTGATCAAGGCGGTGCTTTATGAGTGTCTGTTTTGTGTTAGCCGAATCCAAATGAAGGAAAACACCCTGGGGCGTTTCATTAACACACAAGTGTGTGGACTGCGTTACGCTAAAGGTCCTCCCTGGACTTTGACTAAATCGAAAACACCTGCTGTGTTTGTGTAGCGACACCATCTGCCTAATCCACGTGTCCGTCCTCTGTGTTCTGTGTTCTCTAAATGAGAATAAACGATCATCTCTCAAGCTGGTTAACGACGTACACATTTAAATCGTATGTTTCTTGCTGTATATTGGACTTTATCTAAGTTTACAATAGGTCACGAACCACCATCTTCTTTCCTCTTCAAGGAAACTGTCCAGTCTTGAGTTTGCCAAATACTTAAAAATATAAATAAAAATTCTCGGCATGATACTCTGCAAGACGTGACTAATAATGATTACACTTGTTCTCTTTCCTGTTTTGGATCTTGGTCAAGTTAGCCCTAGCTAGTTAGCCACAATGTGCGTTTACAAAATATAATATATGTGACTACTACAAACTTTTACTTCGGAATGCTCCTTGCTCAAGTGATGTTAGAAGCTACATTGTCATCAGGGAATGTTATGTTTAGAATTTTGTGCAAAGAAACCAATTTTAGCCATTTTGAAATTGGGATGGTGTATAGCAACGTGGAAAAGGGAAGCCCTGGGAATACTTTCCACATGCACTGCATCTTTTTGTGACATCACCGCATTTATCACATTCATTGTTTGTTAGCTTTGTTAGCTTTTTAAAAATCATTTATTTCTCCTTCCATGTAATTTTAAAGGGAGTGATTTAAAAGTCTTGATTGACTTTCAGCCTTTCTAAACAATTGCAAAACAAAATGCCAACCTATTGTTTTTGACACTTGGGTAAACATGGAATTATTTCAACAACGTCACTTTGAACCATCTGTATTTGTCTTTTTGTGTGTGTTTTTGTCTCCAGGGAAACTGCCAACATCCCGCTCATTGCCCTGGGTCTGAAGGAGACCAAAGAAGTTGACTTCGCCACACCCTTTAAGGTAAAGTACACTCATCGAGATGCTTCACTGGTTGGATTAATGACCTAAAAGCCCGAAAGTGCTAATTTAGCATCGCATCTTACCAGGGATTTTCCAGTTCAATGCTTTTGGGTCAACATATCTGTACTTCTGCTACCCGGTTAAATATTTACTCACAAAAGAACAAAGCACACTGGCTTGAAGGAGAGGGTGAAATTTCCTTCTGTAAATGCTGATTTTTACATTGACTCATACGGAATGTACAAATACGAGAGTAAGCAATTGTTTTTGAGACAAACATGGCTACACGCAACCATTTTATGACGTTTCTCTCTGACAGGATTACATTGTTTCACATTACAACGAAGACGGAGCCGACTACGAAGACGAGCTTGCTGACTTGATGGACTTGCGACAGGTAGGTGAACTCGCCTCCCATCCCCTCAATTGCCACAAAACTTTGTTTTCCTCTTTGTGCGTGAGTGCAAGTGAAGTTTCATGACTCACTCCTCCGAAAATTAGCTCGTTCCCCGGAATCGGAAAAATTCACCCGCCGTCAAACCAGTTTCTCATAACAGTAATAGATTCGATAGGCATGCCTACCATGGGCAGACTCTCCAAAAAGTCTCAAGAACTCAGGAAATCTGCCATTTTGTTTTATAATGGCAGATTTCAGTGCATTTTTGCCATTTCCAGGATTCCATCAAGCGCCAACCACTCTTTGAGATGTTCTTGAATCGCTAACCAGTTGGCTATTTGTAACAGACAGAAGGACGATGCTCAACCTAAATTGTCCTTTTGTTGTCAACCGTGTGTCGTCGGAGTGAGGTGGCGAACTTGGATAACTCTTTGTGGAAACCCAAATCGCTGGTCAGAGCTCCATCCAACTCAACTTTATTTCCACGGAACCACACTTTAGTTGGAATCGGTGGTTGTGTAAGACGCATTTTATTGTCATTACCTTTGAAATGCCTGCGTTACCTACAATCCGTCATGACTCTTCTTCTGGTTTTGTTTGTGGCGAGAAATCAACGCTTGCCTGATGAGTCACTGTATTATGACATAACCTGAGGAACAGCTTTGGTCCTACGAATCTTCTACCAACCCAATGTACTGTGAATGTCAATTCAAGTCAAGAGTATTTATGGAGCACTTTCGAACAGCCATCGCGGCATACAAAGTGCTGTACATGGAGCGATTTAACATATACAATAAACGGTAAGACGAATCGGTAATAAAGGCGGTGGAAAGCACCAAGCAGTAAAATCAAGGACAAATCATGCTGAGTCGAACGCCAAAGAATACTAGTGAGTTTTGAGGAGGGCTTTAAAGATGGGCAGCGAGGAGGCTTGCCGAATGTTCAGTGGGAGGTCATTCCAGAGAGAGGGACCGGCAACAGAAAAGGCTCGATCCCCTCCGAGCCTCAGTTTAGTTCTTGGTACTTCTAATAATGTCTGGTCCACAGACTAGAGGCGCCGGGCAGGTGTGTAGGGGCGGATGAGCTAAGAGAGGTAAGGTGGCGCGAGATTATTCAGAGATTTGAAAACAAAGAGGAGGATCTTGAAAATAACTCTAAAATAAATGGGGAGCCAGTGAAGGGATGCCAGAGTGGGAGTTATATGCTCCCTCTTACGAGTACCAGTCAAGAGGCGAGCAGCGGCATTCTGGACCAGCTGAAGGCACTTAATGGAGGACTGGCTGACTCCAAAGTACAGGGCATTGCAGTAATCCAGCCGGGATGTGACAAAGGCATGAATTACTGTCTCAAAGTGTTCATGTAAAAAAAATATAAAAATTCACCAGCGTGAAGGATAAAATAAACACAAGGACATGTGTTCTCACCCTGGAATGAATTGGTGTTGACTGAGATTTGTGGCAGTCTTGTGAGAGTTGCAAAGACGTCGATGAAATTGGTGACCGATCTTTATTCTGTTTTAACTTCCAGTCGTGCAGGACACCAAGTCGCAGTGAGGCTGGCGTGGAGCTCCTGGCAAAGTACTTCAACCATCTTCCTCTGGTGGAGAGTCGATTCTTTTCGCCAACACATCACAGTAGCATATTCTTCACTTGGTACGATCTAACAACCTGTCTAAGTGATCTCCGGTGTGAAATTTTAGCACTTGACAAGATCCTTCTCATCTTTGCATTCAGGTACGACTCCTTCACAGGCGTCCCAGTGTGCCAGCAGAACCTGTCGCTGGAGAAGGCCAGCGTGCTCTTCAACATGGCCGCCCTCTACTCGCAGATCGGCACCCGCAGTGACCGGCAGACGTCGGCCGGCCTGAAAGAGGCCATTTCGGCCTTCCAGAAGGCGGCAGGTATGAAGATTATATCAACAGATCACTCATCCACTGTGCTTTCTACTGAGCCTGCTCACATCTGAGGCCGCAATATTGCACATGAGTCCTCGAGCTTGAGCTCGTGCACCAACATAACCTGCCGGTAATCATCTGAGTCAATGTTTCCAGTGAATCTGATACCTGAAGTCAGTGAACCCATTCAACTGACTCATCACTGACTGAAATCTGCAGTCTACAAAACGGACTCGGATGACTCAAGTCAACGAAATTACTAGCGAGTGACAAAGGAGTAACGTGTCCATCAATTTGAATTTACAAGCGGTAATCTCGGGCTAACAGTTGGCTTTTATTTGAAAGACTGATCATTTTGCGTGGCTCTGCTTTCAGGCATTCTGAACCACCTTAAGGAGACATTCACACACACACCCAGCTACGACATGAGTCCCGCCATGCTGGCCATGCTCATCCGCATGATGCTGGCGCAGGCGCAAGAGTGTCTCTTCGAGCAACTCGCCCTGCCCGGCGTCCGCAATGAGGTTGTGAGCCTGCTCAGGATGGCGCAGGAGGCGGCCAAGGTGTCGGAAGTCTACGACCACGTCCACCAGTCCATGATCCAGACACCGGTGAAAGACAACGTGCCCTTTTTCTGGTCCACTATGTCTCAAGTGAAGACCAACCACTATCGCTCCATGGCGCACTACTTTGTGGCCTCGGCCCTGCTGGACCATCGCGGTAAGTCCACCGTTTATTTATAAGAAGTTTATTCACAGTAAAACAGTGGTGAGTCAGAAGGGTGACAAGATTCCCCCAAAATGTGCAGTCTTTCAAAATTCTGGCTCCGTCCTCTTTTGAAAATCTGGTCCCAAGATGCCTTCAAATTAAAGTCAAACATTAGAACTTCAGGATTTTGCAGCATAAGTGTGATGCACTCAACCCTTCTGTTTCATCTGACTCTGGGAACCATGCATCCAATTTGCTGACCAAATCCAGTTAAGATTATCCTTCGATAAATTACAGGCCGACATTCCATGGGTGGGGTGGGGGGGGGGGCAACGTGGACCCCAGGGCCCCGTCCCCGTTGGCCATCTTTTGCACCCCCCCCCCCATCTATATATATATATATATTGCGCGTCGTCCCGCACGCGGTCTGTCCTTCCGTCTGTCCCTTTTCAAAACGTACCTACTTCACCGCGCCGCTGCGCGCCGTCACTGCGCCGCTCAGGCAGTGGCTCACTACGATCGTGCGGGCATCTTAGCGAAAAATTGTTGTCTACCCACAAGCATTGCAATGAAATTGTTTGTTATTTAGTAGAGCTAAACATCTCTTTATTTTCGCGATAAGCAATGAAGATGAACAAAAAGTTGAACCAAGCAACAACACTTTTGTGGGCCGAAGGCCCACCTTACCAGCCTTCCGTAGGAACTAGCTGATGAGCCGCCCGCAGGGCGGCGAACCAGCTTGTATAACATAAATGATATGACCATTTCTTTAACCAATCAGATTTCACATTCAACTCGACATGGCAATATTATTGTCAGCTGATTGGTTGATCCGAACAAGCGAAATTCGATGAGCCAAACAGGTTTGTCGTGATCTGCCCATATCAATAACAATCGGGATCTCTTTAGTTTGGTGCTGTGCTGTGAGATTTTTCCGATGCGAAATATGTGCCCTGGCTCAACGACGGTTGCGAGGCGCGGTTCCCAGCAACAAGTTTGATAGTGTGGTCGAGATAAAAGGCTGGTTTAGATTTATCTCTTAGATCTGACATATGTCCACTATCTACTTGTATTTTTTTACTTTCCCATGACTCGTGGAGCTGATGTGGGTCTGTGAAAATACTGCAGATGCTTGCCGGCCAGTTGATTAGATGCCACTGCACACTCGATTTGAGATACTAAACGAGAGTTCGAGACAGGGAGGGCCAAAGTATGGCCTGCCACAAACGGAGTCATGAAAAATTGAATCCATGAATTTGTCTTTTTTTTTTTAACCCTAAAATCAAGAACATTTTATTTTATCAGATCATTATTTTGTTCTATTCTACTATCTCAGTATATTGTTGATGAATGGCCCACGGGCCATACTTTGCTCAACTCTCGCTTGGGTGGTGTACATTGGTGTTCACAAACATTGTTGTTCATTACAAAAACATGCATGAGTGCCTACATACTGCCAGTCGGGATGTGAACAGTTTTTGCTCGTGGATGGAATCACTTTTCCTCAACTCGACTCACTTCGGGCCCCAACGCTGTTATGTAAGGGCTATTTCGAGACGCACACAACCACATGCACGCACACGTGCACACTCGCATATTGTGGCTAAAAAGAATCTCATTTCTAAGAATTGCAAAGAGCTGCTCAGAGCTCCCAATAAGAGAGAAGAATGCCTATTTCTTTTGTGATTGCGATGGCATCTTTTGGCCGCTAATGACTTTAGCATGCTGTGAGATTAAGTGTGGGGTGAAGAGAGTACTTTGTGTTCTGAAGTGGATGTGGTGGGGGCTGAGTGGAGCGGTAGGGTGGCGGAGGGTGTGGGGGGACTGCTCATTATGGGATTCCTGTGCAAAACAGTGGATGGACCCGTTAACTGCACGACCGCCGCCGCATCTCAGAGGGACAAACTGAAGTTTACGTGATGGTTTTGTTGATTGTAACGTCTATGCTAATATCCATTAGCCCATCTATGGCGCTAAATAAATCTTGCATCAAGCTAAATGTCTTTCATAACATGAAATTATGGTTTGGTTATAAATGTTGCTCCATGATATACGCAATGTTTACATTTGTTTTACGTGTCAGTATTGTATAAACGGCTTGAAGCAGGCACACTTTGCCTCATGAGGAGAACTGTGTGAGCAAGTGAGTTGGAGTAGGTGCTAAGCAAATACTTTCTCAACAACTCTAAATCAATCAATCACACTTCAAAAATACCTTCTTGACTGAAAAACATGAGGCTGGGTACACAAACACTGGCTAACCGATGTACTGCGGAATCTAAAAGAAACGTGCGCGCGCGTGTTCTGCGTGTGTTCAGTTGGTCCGAGCGACGACGAGGACCAGCAGGAAAAGTCCTTGTCCCAAGTGTATGATCACCTCCCTGACGGTTGTTCCCCTCTGGACATTCTGAAGAAAACAGCCGAGCGAGAGCGAGTTGGTAAGTTCACCGTCGTGTGACCCTCCGGCGGCGTCTCGCGTTTCTTGATTGTGTAATCTGTTCTATTTACCATTCCTTGATTCATTTAAGTATGCATATTTGGTTGAGTGTCTGCTTTTTTTCGATCAGTAGTTACTGTAACCCTTTGCTTTTAATTAAACTGATTCATGGTTAGTATGCACTGGAATCCTGGACTGTGATTGGAAATTCATGCTCTCAAATGCATTTAGCTGCATAAAAGGAATATAAATAGACTTTTTAAAAATGATATGGTTCTTTTTGTGCGTTCCACGCAATATAATCTTTATGCAGAAATTGTGTAAATTGTTTGTGTCCCAGTCCTATAAATCGCCACCTACCATTATTTTTTTTCTTTTCCTGCGGATCCTGTCCCCAGCTATTTGCTGGAAAAACTCACCAATTTCCGTTTTTTTTTTTGTTGTTTAACTTTCTAAAAAGAAACCCCGCGATGCCACCCAAACCCTATATAAACAGTAAAATAGTACCGACACATTAACAAGAAAATACTCTATGGTGATACATTTCGACTGGCAGACTACAAAATGTATATGCCATGCAGGAGTTTCAATGTTTATACTTTTTTTTTTAACATATTTTTTTAATTCACTCTATGTTGCGAACCAAAATTCGGATTTGAGTGGGAATGAAAAGTAGAGGGAGTAAGGTAGGCTGCTGCCCGCAGACGGTCGCGGATGCACTTCAATCCGTTGCAGGAAAAAAACCCAATACAAAATGAGAGCACTGAGAAGGAGCTGCCCACTCTTCCTTCACTTGACATCAGTCACTAGGCCACACCCCTAAAGGCAGAATATCCAACACATAAATACACAGAAATAATAATAATAATACATTTAATATTGAAAGCGCTTTTCATTGTACTCAAAGACACTTTACAAGAGTTTAAAACACGGGATAAAAATGTACACTTTAAAGCCAAGCATACATGATTTAAAACAAACGGATTTAGAAGAAGAAAAACAAAGCAAAATGGGCTTTACACCCAAGCCCTCACTGACAAAATATGCCTTGGTCTTTTGAATATGAATTTTGAACAATTATGTTATTTTACAGGCAGTCTTCACAGGATTAGGCCAAACTAGCCATCACAGATGTACATTGCCGCTGTTGTGAAAGCGCTATATAAATCAGCATGTATTGTATTGTATTATCCTTGTAAAATCCCCTTCAGACCACTGAGCAGAAATTTAGAAATATACCACTGTACAGGCAATTATAAAAGAAAACTTCTTTAGGAGGGTGTGATTTAAAAAAAAAACTATTCACAGCTGGGCTCAGTCGCTCTCCACCAAGAATAGCATCCGTAGTTTCAGCGACCATTTCCTGACAACCCCCCTCGCCCCCCCCCCCCCCCCCCCCACAGGAAGAGCCCACATCCATCGCGCCACCGCAGGCCACGAGGAGGCACTGAGGATCTACTGCTTGTGCCATCACCTCAATAAGTTGGAGGTGCTGCAGGACATCCTGAAGGCCAGCCACCAGCGCTCGCTGCACAAGGCCGGTGACAACCAAACGGGCGAGGAGTTCACCGATTACCTCGACGCACCCGACATTATCTGTGAGCTTTCCCTGAGTTTACCTGACTTTTTTTTTTTTTTTTTGGGACTGCTAAAATACTACAGTGTTTGTTTTGAAGTATTTTACTTATTTATTTCTTTTTAATATAGCAAAAACTGAGCAACAAGCAGAGTTGGAGGTTCCCGCCATACTAAAGGTGAAAGTCAACGACTTTTTCCAGAGGCTGGTACGTGGGTTACTAATCTACTACTCACAATTTTGGGTGTTAAGTGTATGTATATTTGTTGGTGTACGTATGTTTTTGTCATCATCATTGAGTGCAAAACACTAACGGTGGACAATGGTGCTCGTGACACATACTGCTATTAGGGGGAAATGGAAAAATGTGTACTTTGTTTCCAACTACTAGCCATAGTCGGCCCGGTAGTCCAGTGGTTAGCACGTCGGCTTCACAGTGCAGAGGTTCCGGGTTCGATTCCAGCTCCGGCCTCCCTGTGTGGAGTTTGCATGTTCTCCCCGGGCCTGCGTGGGTTTTCTCCGGGTGCTCCGGTTTCCTCCCACATTCCAAAAACATGCGTGGCAGGCTGATTGAACACTCTGAATTGTCCCTAGGTGTGAGTGTGAGTGCGAATGGTTGTTCGTTTCTGTGTGCCCTGCGATTGGCTGGCAACCGATTCAGGGTGTCCCCCGCCTACTGCCCGGAGACGGCTGGGATAGGCTCCAGCACCCCCCGCGACCCTAGTGAGGATCAAGCGGCTCGGAAGATGAATGAATGAATACTTGCCATAGTTGACTGCGCTGGTGGTTTATCTTGACTTTTAATCTCCTCCCACGGTGAAATTGTTGTTTTGACAGCTTTGGTGATTTTGACTAAACTCGCTCGTGGTGAGGTGGTGCATGTGCTAAAGTAGAACCCACTAATTGATAACCTCTCCCACGTGCGAAAAGGCACAAAGGCAAGTAGTACTGTTTTTGATGGCCGATTGTATGTACCGGTATGTTTTTTTTTTTTTAACGTTTTTCAGCATTACGAAAAAAAACCTACTATAATAATAATACATTTTATTTATAAGCGCCTTTCAAGACACCCAAGGACACTTTACAATAACAAAAAAACACAAAACTACTACAATACATGTAATTAGGAAGAAACTATTTTTACCTCAGTCAAGCATGGAAGGTACTCGGTCCTGTTTTGATGATTTATACTGTACATTTGTTTCTTTGTTGGAAAGAATGCTTGGAAATGACTTTTTTCATCCTTTTGCATCAACTTGCATCAAAATGTCTACTTTAGATGCATACTGTACAAATCGGCTCCATTTTGGATCAACGGGATTAACCACAGGGTTGTATGGCTGTACTGATCCGTGTGCGCGTGTGTGTGTGTCAACTCAGGGTCCTCTGTCAGTGTTCTCTGCCAAGCAGCGTTGGACAGCACCTCGGAAGGTGCGCCTGCGCACGGAGGACAGAGACCTGGGCTTCACCCTAAAGGGGGAGGCACCGGTCCAAGTTGTCTCGCTGGATCCCCTTTGCCCTGCCGCTGTGAGTGCAAACTGTGGTCACCAGTCACTTAATTTTGTGGTCAATTCAGAATGATTTAATGAGTTAATCGGTTTAATCGAGTCATAGACTCAAATTAGCGGAAACATACTCGGATGATTTGTTCGTATTGATTCACCGACACAAGTTGTGGTTCTGTCGGTTCGCCGACCGGAGTGAGTGGAAATACCGGTGACGGTTTACTGACTCAAGTTTGACTGGGATGATTTGGTCGTCTTGGTTCACTGACCTAAGTCAAGAGAAGAGACAGACAGTGTACACAGTTGAAAGCAGTATTAAGGTTCTAAAGAGGTTTATGACCTCCTTTGAGTGGCTTTATGTAACACCGCTAATCTGTTTCGTAGCCCGCGAGGCTTTTCATTAGAGTTAGCGACTATTCATGATCCCAGCTGACTCGTAATTCAATTGAAATCAGGAGCTGTATTTTTGGTCCATCTTATTTAACGTAAAAGGCAGAGCGAGGAGATAAAGTTATTTGATATTCCAAGTATGCTGCAGGGAGTTCATGTCAAGCATCTGGCTTCTGTTAGCGTTTGACAAGACCAGCTTTAAAATAACACGTCTTAAATCAATCTTCCACGCCCAAATGACTCCTCCGCCTTCTCTGGAGTTTATACTGTAAATGACCTGAGGGCTGATTTAGAGCATTTCATGTAAAATTGAAACTTCAAACGTAAAGGAGCTCAACATCATCATTGGGTTAGATTAGAATTCTTATTACTTGATTTACGCCAAACAAATTGACGGATAAAACTCAATCTCATTGACTTCTTAATAGGGATCGAACATGCAAATAATCACAGAGCAATTTTTAGATACTGTTAATTTCAAAGATACAGCGAGTACCAGATAGTTGACAGAGAGTAATAAAAGAAAAACGTTGACAGTACATCACGATAGATCGCTCATTCGGTGAACCGATGCGATGTTTCCTTATGCACATCAGTCAGCCGCGACAACCGACTCATCTGAATCATCCGTATTTCTGGTGAGTCCGCCATATCAAGTCAATATGCCGAAACGAGTACTTCTCTTAGATTCTTAGGTTTTTTTTATTTTCTGGTAAATCGAATCAGTGAATCGATACAACAGAATCGATTTGTGTCAGCAAACCGCGACAATTGCATCATAAGAGATCTCGCGATTACTCCATAGTACAGTCAAACCTCGGTTTTGTTCCAGAAGGCTGTTCGAAAACCGAAACCACGGTCTTTTCAAAATAAAAATGTTTACTGAACACGTCTGCTCACTATTCATAGCAACACGAGGAAGTGTCACTTCCTCGTGTAAGGAAGGCGAGAGGAGTCAAATGGTGCATTCCAGTGCGCCAGTTCGTTCGAGAACCGAAATGTGTTCGTCATCCGAGGCATAAAAAACTCGAAATTTTTGGTTGAAAACCGAATCGGCTGAGAACCGAAACGTTCAAAAACCGAGGTTTGACTGTATTGAGAAAGTGCAGAGAGTGTTGTGAATGATTTGCAAGTCAGTGTTTGCTGATCAAAGTTGTTGAAGCGGACCCGGGTGCGCAAATATTGACACTCTGCGGTATTAGGAGGTCTGACTGAACCGTTTGTGGCAGGCCGATGGACTGAAAGAGGGCGACTACATCGTTGCCGTGGGCGAGGCGGAATGCAAGAGGTTGGGTGTGGGTGAGGTGATGAGGCTGCTGAAGGACGTGGACGAGCAGGGTGTTGACATCACGGTGGTCAGCGTGCTGGACAGCAACCCGACCATGGTGAGTCCCATTTCACACTGAGCTCTCTGCTCCACTTTATTGTGCAACACCAGAATAAAATCTGATTTGTTTTTCCCTATGGTTTAAAAAAAAAGGGTAGAATATTTGTGCCTGTGATGAGAAAAGTTGTACTTTGAGTACAAAAAAAAACAATTTTTTTTTTACAAGAATTAAAAATAATTTCAAATCACCAAAGAGCAAATAATACGAAAAGTCTGTCTGTATATTTCGGGCCACATAAAATTCTCTAATTTTCACAATAATGTAATGCGGCGCACCCTATCTATGGATGAACGTCTGCTTTTCAGCTCGTCATCTTTGATTCAAATTCCTTCCTATTACATCGGCATTGTCCTTCTCATCCGCACCTAATAGCTAGCAAGTGTCTGTTTTTGTCATACATGAACCAGGACTTTTCCAGCATCTGTATCTAAGAATCATGGAAAAAGTAGTTCTGCTAGCCTAATGCAACCTCATGTGATAAAACAGAAAATGTACTCTTACGGAGAATTGCAGCATAAAATGTCGCTTAATGAGAATAAAGTTGGAAGCTTGCTAAAATAGTCTTCTTTTTTTGTGCAAAAAAAAGGTAAATTAAAACCCTATCACTCACAAGAATTTAGTCTGACTTTTCTAAAATAGGACATATTTTTTTCCAATTTAAAAAAGTGCTCATCTTCCAGGAATAAATTTGCTACTCAGAAGACAAGAAAAATCATGCTTTTTGATAGTAGTTGTATGTTTTCAAGTTGGATACAAAAAAGATGTCATTTTAAGAGTAGTCTCATTATCCTAAATAAAATGTAATTTTATGAAAATCAAGTGGCAAAATACTAATTTTTGAGATTAAAATCAAAAGTGTAAAGAAAGGAAGAAAAAAAAACATGTAAAGAGGTGCCATCTGTTTGTGTGTGTCCAGCCGGCAAAGAGCGCCACCTTCTGCGGCAACCTGCCCAAGACGTACTCCATGATCTGTCTGGCCTACGACAGCGACGACAAGAACGGCAAGACGCGCAAGGTCAGCAAGAAGTCGTCATTCCTTAGCTGGGGCCTGAAGAACAAATTGAAGAGCACCAGTACCGTCAGTCTGCCCACCGCGGAGCAGTCGTGGAACAAAGCCTGCCCGGCCTTCCCCCCCAGCTCTTACAAGGACGCCACCCTCTACTGAGTACCCAGGTGCCCTCTCCAGTGCACTCCGCAACACTGTGGGGATGCAAACACTTTGGACAAATATTTATATTGAACACACATGTATAACAGTCCCCCCCCCCCTGTAGTTTAAAATGAATGAATGAAATGTTATAAGCTGCTAACCAGTTGTTTCTGTAGTCCAGCCTTTAAAGGGATCTTGAGTTAAGTGCCTGAGCCAGCCAACCAGTTGGTGACGTTAATAATTGGGCGTTGGATGAACCGTGTCTGTGTGCTGCGTTTGCCAAAATATCCAGAAAATTGGCAATTTTGCTTGAAACAAACAAAAAAAATGGCAGATGACGACAATAATCTACCTTTTTTTTCCCTCAGTCGATCCCGATATCCCGATAACAAACTCGGGACATGATTTAAAAAATATTCTGAGTGTTAGAAGATTATTAGTCATATTCATTTGAGTCAACAAAAATTAGCTCATGAAAATCACGTCACACAAAAAGAGAGCATTCTTTCGAGAATGAAATTGTTTCCCCCCTAATACAGTATTAATCTTATTAGAATAAATGCTTAATAATAATGCTTTTAAGCCATTGAAGTTTTTTTTATAAATAAAATAACCACATTATTTTGGGTGGGAGGAAAAATATCACGGGAATGAATTTGTATTTAATTTTTTTACCCGAATAAACTTGCAATATAATGAGAATGAAGTCAAATTAATTCGCAATAAAAGATTAATAAAGAATAAAGTTGCATTTATTTGCATAAAAAATAAAAGCATCATTTTACGACCGTTTTTATTCACCTAGAACGTTGCAGTCACAGGAGAGTAAAGCCGCATTCATTTGGGTAAAAAAAATAAATATTTTGAGAAAGCCGCATTGTTTCAAAGAGAAAAGATTAATAAAGTTGTACTACTGAAGTTGATTATTTGGTTTACAAAAAGCCATAATCCCAACAGAATTAAATCCAACCCCCCAATTCCATTAAATTCACATTAATTAAACAAAAATCTTAATAGGTGTAATCTTATGTGACGTAGTATTTTCAAAGAAATTTCAATCTTTCTTACAATGATTTGAGAAAAACGATGACAATTTAAAAAAACATTTGTTTGAGTAAAAATCACAAGAATGAAGTCCAACCAGTCACGGTTCACGTCTGTCTTTCTCGAGTTTACAGGTATAAGAACTCCGCCTGCTACTTGTTATCTTTACTTTTTACAACTTTGTTTCTCAATTAAGTGTGTACCGATTCCAAAGAAAAGAAAAACCAGCAGTTTGCGACCTGACCAACAAAGGGTCCCCGTCGTTCGATGAACACATTCAATTTGTCCAAATGTTTCCATCAAAATTTGCCTTTTTTTTTAAGTGCCTGGGACGCATTAGTGATTTAAGGTTTGCCTCGTGTATACAGTACCACTAATTGCCTCAACGTTACAGAAGTGCAGTTGCACAGAAATGGTAGCACGTCCATGAATAATAATAATAGAACATCTTGTAATGTGAATGTAGGAGCAGACTGACCACATCACCTTTAATTGAACATTCCACGGAAAGACTGCGGCTATTTTTGCTGACACTTTTACAGTGTTGGGCTGATCACGTGTGTCTACAAAGTAGATTCTTATACATGTTTGATAATCAAATTTATTATTTATGTCATACAAAAAATATGTTCCTGTTGGGTTTTGTGTAATTTGTGAATGGAAAACCTTTTTTGCACCTCGAAGGAATGTGTGTGTGTGTGTGTGTGTGTGTCTCTGCTGGTACATTGTCATACATAAGTAAACACTCTTAAGCATTTAAGTGCCATGTTTTTGTAAAGTGCTCATGATGATGATTTCGTGTGTTGTATGAAGGTTTATGCATATATTGGACACCCATATTGTATATTGCAAACACACACAAAAAAAAGCATTGTGTTGCTCACTGACTTCAATTCGGGGGCTGTGGTTGTATTATTACTAGCTCATGTCATGTATGTAAATGCTTCTCTCTGAAATTCTTGGTGTCTTGTGCTGAATCTAATCTTAATAAAACAAAGGGGACAAAGACTTTTTGGTATTTTTTTGAACTTCCAAGCAGGTCGAGAATGACTGGAAGGACTTTGGACACCCAGCGAGTCAACAGTGGTGTTTTTCAAATCACATGACAATCTTGCTAAATCCTGTTGTACACACCTTCATTCAGCTTATTCGATTTAATATACTTCAACCTAATGAAAAAGACAACCACAATATGTACTAAATGAAGAAAGAAAATCAACCAGAGTAATTTGCAACCCTTGTACATGGGCGGGGTCTTCCCTAAACTGGTTGCACACAGACAACTACCATATATGTTGTCATATCTAGAGGCAATATAGAGCGTTCAAATAACCTACCATGCATGTTTTGGGAATGTGGGAGGAAACCGAAGATACATATTTGGTCGGGTAACAACCAATCACAGCTCATGTGTTTTTCTGAAGCTGAGCCATAATTGGTCTTTCCCTGTGCTGAGCAACTGCAAAGTAATTTTCAGTCAAAGTGGCAAAATGGCGGACCCCTGAGATGGACAAAACTTTTTTTTTACTGCTTAACACGTATTCCACATATGCAATATTAATCACAACGTATAAAGGAAAGTTTTGGTTTGACTTCCCTTTTAAGTCCAAATGTTGACAAAGGGAACATTTTCTCATCTGTCTCCCCCCCCAATGCATGTAGCTACAGTGTGTACAACTGCGCCATTATGGATTGTAGGTGAAACGTTTGTTAATATTTAAAATTAATGTAACTGTATGCAATATATGACGTGAATTGCCCGGAGACGGCTGGGCAGCACCCAGCACCCCCGCGACCCCTAGTGAGGATCAAGCGGTACGGAAGATGAATGAATGAATGAACAAATTAAACTTTCAAAATAATCGTGGATAAGATTTTTTGTGTTGTTCATGGAAGCTTATCGCCACCTACAGACAAAGAAAATTACCAAGAGAGGTGGTTGCTAGGCAAAATCAAACGCGTCCCCTATTGGACAGAGAGGAAGAGGTGAGCCAATCCGAGCGGCGGATGAAGAGAGGTGCGGTATGGCGGAGAAGCGTCTCGATACGAAGACGCTACAAGTAGCAGCCTGAATGATTAGCATTAATTTGGCCATAAAACGACATACTACACTGCACTTAAAAGCCGGAAACTGTTGTAATAAGTTAACAGCTAAACGATAACAGTAGGCGCGTTGCGTTTGAATGTCCGCCAGACATAACAGCGTTTCTACAAGTTAGAAATACTTCGGAGACACACACCGTCAGCCATGTTGAAGCTGAACCCCTGGAGGGAGAAAAACAAACAATTCGTGAGTGTTACTCCACTAAAGTTGTTTTTGTATACTTTGGTATTGACGTTGTTGCATGTCTAATGTTTGAAAGGGGACTGAGTAAACGGAGAGGAAAGAGGGAATCGAGCAAACGAAAAACAACTTCAGCAGTATAACAGAGTAACGTTACAACAACAGTGTCACCTTACACAGGAGTTTCCTATCTCACAACATGTGTAAAGAAATGATGACATAGCAAAAGACGGGATGGGACTGACGAGACAGGGCAGGAGCGGACATGACAAATGTGCTCTAAAACACTACATTAAGAAATTACCATATTTGCGTCGTCACACTCGCCTCTATATGCTTTCGTGTGTGTTGTTGTGTGTGATCTCCCGCATGTATGTCCGTTTGTGTGTAGAAACACATAGCCCATGGTTTGGTCCCTGCCGCCTCGATCGCCCCCAAGGCTGCTGTGCCTCGCACCCCACCCCCGCGCAGTCCCGCCCCCTCACCCGAGAGACCCAGGTACCCCGAATCGCCTCTCCTCACCTCCCTCTACTTCCTTTTATTGTTTCTCACCAGTCTGCCTTTTCTCCAACCTATTATTCATACAGTACGTAACAGGCATTGGATGTGCAAACGTCTGGTGTGATGTATTACTTGTCAGGCCTGCAGAAGTGAATGGTGGGTGTTAAACACCCTGTCCCACCACGGTGGAACACAGACGGCGTACTGGCAATGATACTAACTTTAAAAGAGGAAAATGAAACATGGATGAGGGGTGTGGAAAATTGCATCTTACACTGACAGAGTCACAGAGAGCTTAAATCCGTATACATTTGTGATTTATTTACTCCAGTACCAGGTGTCTATTTTGCTTTAATCCGCAGATACTGTATTAATATTATCCGGCAAATTACTTTGTTTTGTTTGTCCGCAGATCGGCCTTAGCGGCTGCCATTTTATCTTCTTCGCTGACCGGACAGACATGGGTGCTCCCACAGGCCCGTCCCCGGTCTTTCTCTGAGAGTGACCAATCAGAGTGCTTGCTTTCTGAGCGCAACATCTACACACGGTGACACACATGTTCCCTCCATAACTATTCATGCCATGAAGAGCCTTTCTAGTTATTTTCCTTATTCTAACTTGCGTTGTCCATTCTCCTCAGTGATCGATGGTCAGAAGGCTTTCTGGCTCGTCCACCTCTGTCTTCCTCTAATCACTCCGAAGAGGAACTGCAGCACCAGGCTGCTGAAGAGGAAGAGGGGGAGGAAGTGGAAGATGGACGAGGAGGCATGGAGGAGGAGGAATATGTCTACCGTACTCTGGATAGTCGGAAGAAGTCTTCAGACATGGAAGCACTAGTCTGCGCTTTGGCGTTAAAGCACTCAGTGAGGGTCAACACAGTTGACAAGTCTGAATGCACATTGAATCCTTCTCTGTATTAAATATAACAAAGAAAGACGAGCTCAGCAAAAGCAATTTGGACAAATATTTTTTTATTTTAATAGGCAGTGTTTGTATTACCTTTACTAGTTTTGACGTTCCCTGACGCCTACTTCAGAAGTTGTCAGCTGAGCGCTGTCAGGTGTGTTTTAACCAGCTGATGCTTATGATAGACACGTCACAGTGCTCAGCTGACAACTTCTGAAGAAGGCAACAATAAATGATAAAACAAGTAAAGGTAAATACAAATCAGTTTGTCCTAAAAAACAGGGGGAAAAATCATGTGTACAAAATGACAAAATAAAGGTCATTAACCAACAAGTTGGACAGACACTAAAAGAAATTGATGCCACAGACCTTATGAAGGTCCGTGAGGCAAGTTTAAATAATATACACATTAAATTTAGCATATTGAAGCATTACTCTGTACTTTCTATTAAATATCAAACACTAAAAAGGCAAATCTCATAAGCAAGAAGTTCCAAGAAAAAAGTGTTACTGGAAAATTAATAACACACAAAAAAATGTACCCTTTGGTGTTGCATTGAATCATGTCACCACACGCCTGTGAGTCTTGAACCTTGACATTGGGAGCCTTTGTGAATGAAGTGAAACCAAACAACGACACCGGGTGGCGCTATTTTACACAGTACGACGGATAGGTACTAGCCTCAGACTTCAATGACACCCAGAACAAGTATCAAACGAATCTGTTTCACTTAGAAGTGATTAAAGTTAGTATTATTACAAACAATGTTTCTTCTTGCTTTCCAGACAAGTTTGCCTCAGTCAAGTCCGATGTTGACCAGCAGGGAATCTTCTCCAGGTACTAATCACCTGTCACACAAGATTTCCAGTTAGTTGATGCTTGTCATTCACCATACATCCAGAAGAAAGCATGCAATCTCACAATCACTACAGAGGAGAATACAGTGTTCCTATTTGAAGTCATGTCAACACTTCTATTAACGATACCGTGCAGGCATAGTTGACAACAGTAAAACTTAGTGCCCTTGCAAGGTGAGTCTTTTTCCAATATTTCATCTATTAATATCATCACAATATTGTCTTGAGCAGTTGGGGAAAAGAATATAGCGTTCCTTGGTCTCAATTCTTCCTTCTGTGAACCCCCCACCCCCATATAATCACAAATTTGCTTGAACTCATTTGCAGAGTGTACCCATCTGTCGGTGGGAAAAGGGGGACATTTTTAATTAAACTAATATCAAATAAAATATATTATTAATAAACCAGAAAAAGCAAGAATGCACACTCCAAGATAATGAAAAGATAAATTGAAGAGGGTGCATAATAATATCGTGCACTACGCAACCATGTAAATACTGTACAGTATGCCCTCAAGAGATCGGTTTTATAAAGTTCTGTTATGTCTAAACTCATTGATTTGGGTGATTATTTTTCTTTTTTTTAACGATTAGTCGAATGACTTTTGACAGAATTCCAGAGGGAAAACATCAATGTGCTTCCTCAAGCCAGTGGCAGCAAGAAACTGAAGAAGAGAAAAGACTCCACAGAGAAGAAGGAAGACATGCCATGTAGGCATCTATAACCTCCACAGTGTTCTTCTTCTCGCATTCCAAAACATTTCTTGTCATCCATTTCCTGTGCAGCCACTAGCCACCCCAAAGAGCCAAAAGCGCAGAGTAAGCTACCTCGCCAGTCCAAAGTCCTGACTGAGGACTGTGAAGCAGTGAAAGCCTTGACAGAGAAGAACGCCTTGCTGGAGGAGAAGCTGCGACACCTGGAACAGGAAGTGAGTCGCGGGCGAGCCCAGCCAATCAGGACCTCGCCTACAGGTACATATTTCTTTCAACTTGAAATTGCTTGATTGTCCAAGAAATGATCACCCATGTTAGAAAACAAAAACCAATAAAAATGTTCGAGTGTTGCATCAATAGTGGAACCCATTTTAACCAAACAGTATAATAATAATAATAATAATACATTTTATTTATAAGCGCTTTTCAGTATGATTCCATCCAGTCGATAACAAGAAATTTACCGTAATTGTTCAAGGGACTCAATTGACTAAACGTAGCTATGATAGTGCTTAAATGTACAGTTTGATGTAAACAATATATTATTCATATATTAAAGAGCTGAAGTTGGAAATTACAAACTCAGACAGACTAAACTACCGACAAGGTGAACCCAAATGGCCTCCATAAAGCCCAGAGGGTTCATACTATAAACTGATTTTGTGTTTTTTTTTTCTTCAGTCATGCGAGCAGAGCTACATGACGCAAGGCAGCAGGCTCAGGAGCTAGTAGATGAAAACGACGCTCTCAAGCGCACCGTCCATCGTCTCAGTGTGGAGCTGAGCGCCTACCAGACCAAATACAGGATACTCAACAAGCAGGAGGTACAAACAACAACATTCGTACTGCAGTGACAGCCACAACAAACACCCATTCGTAGATTTTCTAACGTGCTTGCCTCCTTTAATCAGGTTGCTATCTTGCCATGTGTTTGACAAGCAACCGTTTGCAAGTTGGTAGTCAATCAATTCTTACTACCAGTACTATAATTTACTCATTTTTAATGTTCCCAAATACCACTTCCATTTCAATTCATTTGACAGCATTTCGGTCTGGCGTCAGGTCGTGAGCATTCCTGCACAAATTTGACAAAAATTGCAATTTCTCGTTGACTGTGTTGTTATAATTTGTGTTGCAGAGCTCCAGATTAAGCAGCCTACCAAAGACGGGCTCTCCTCCTCCATGGCTGGTTAGTAACTGATGAAAACTGCTCGGAGTAAGCTTATTGCAATTCTTTGCGATAATTGTTGCATATAAATCAGGCGATTTATCTTGAAAGTCATGTTGATGGCTCACAGGCTCTCTCGGTTGTTGCCAAGACGACAGTGTCAGCTGTTAAAGATAGCAATGGAGGAGCCAAGACGCATTTCAAATGTGTTAGTGGTGGCATATCAATTGTGTTGTTATCACAAAATGGTTTACAATGATTAAGCCTTTTCCAAAATGGCTGTCGAGCAATTTAAGGGAATAGCTGCATTTTAAGATTCGTAATATGAAGGGTGGGGGGGGGCCATGAAATAAATGTGAGTGTACATGTTTATTTCATGTGCCCTGCGGTTGGCTGGCAACCAGTCTAGGTTGTACTCTGTTGACGTCTGTCCTTGGCCTAGGTGGACATGAAGTATTTGTCTCCTCTGATGTTGGCCTACGAAGATATGTTGAATGAGAAAGACGCTCTCCTACGCACTGCTGAGGTAAGACGCATCACGGTTAAGCCAATTAGTTTTATCAAGCTTGACCACAGAATGTGATTGATTGCCGCAGGAGGAGGTGAAGAAGCTTCGGGTACACGTAGAGGAGGTGGTGAAAGAAAATGAGATGTTTCACCGTGAAATGGCCAAGAAGACTAGAGGCCTCAGCCAAGAGGAATGGTAAATACAAGACACAACCTCATGAAACTAATGTGATCTGCAAGTAATTTCTTAACTAGAAAATTTGTAAGTAGAGACACGTTTTCCATGTAAATGCCCGAATCCATTCCAAGCTCCCCACCCCCAAATTCTGACATACATGTTTTATAAAGCATAAAAATGCATCAAAATATGTAACAAATACATGTTAGAATTTGATTATTGCCCATTAAATGAGAGTTGTGCAGAGTAAAGAATAAAAATGATGCTCATTTAACATGTAACTGCATCCTCATCGTTTTTTGCCCTCTTTAGTTCATGTTTTCTCTCAGAAGTGTTTTTTTATTCGTGGCGTTTTGTAAAGAACTGATCCAAGGACGTTTGCTTTTGTCGGCTTTTAACAATCCTTTGAAAATATCCAAGGCAAACATCAGCATCGTGAGCGAGTGCCCGACTGGTGAACACTTTTTCTGGGTGATTCCCATTTACGTAAAACTGTCGGAACACCTCATTGCCTGAGGGGCGATTGATGAGGACGCTGCATAGACACATCATGGATCTATCTACACACAGAGACACATACATAGTGGTCCCTCTTAGCCAATCGGATGCCAGGATGATGCTCGGGGGATAGCCAATGGCAGAGCAGCTCCAAGTATGTTGCGTTCAGGAAACTCAGAGCTGCGAGTAGCAGCCCATACTGTATTTCTATGTTTTGTATCTTGAAATTTCTTTCATACCAAGAGGCAATATTTTCCAGTTGCGGCGTTTCGTAACTTGAAAATTTCTCATGAAGAGACGCTTGTAAGTAGAGGTACCACTGTAGTAAGATTTGAAATTGTAAGTCGGAAAACAGAATGTGTTAAAAATGATGAAAATTGCATAAGGAAGTTGTGTTTGTGTCAATGTGTGCAGCCACCAAGTGCAGCAGCTGGCCATGCTGGTGCTGCAAGAGAATCAGCTGCTGAGTGAGCAGCTGGAGGCTCTGAATGCCAAGACTGAGGCCGAGCACAGCAAACACCTGTCTGAAGGTCTCTGATCTACCTACCCATCCAGCCATACGTCCATCGTCAGTCTATGCATCTGTCATCCATCTATTTGTCCTTCCATCTATCAGTCTTCCCATTCTTCCCCTGTGCAGTGTCCGGAGTGTCCAAGCGGCTGATGCTGCTCGAGGCAGACAACCAGCGTTTGCAGGAGCAAGTGGACGAGAGTAGGAGGGAAGCACAGCAAAGCGAAAGGGAGGTGCTCACTCTGAGGACCTGCCTCCAGGACGCCGTTACCTGGGACGAGCACTGCAGCATCAGCGGGAAGCTCAGGCGGTAGGGCGTTGCACTACCTCTGCCAAAGCGGGTTATGATATCATCATCTTAACTGTTATACAATGCGTCCGGAAAGGAAATCACAACTCCGTATTCCAAAATGTAACACACAACACTCTGACAACAGAAAAAGATCATCATTTTTTTTCTTTTTAAGTCACATCAATAATTGAACACAGCTTTTGCTACGGTTTTCTGACTTGACCTCAGGTGAATCTTGTTTTCTACTGCGTAATTTGAGTCAACCTGTGTTAACCTCTGTTGACTGGACATGATTTGGTTTCAGAGATCATGGGTAACTCACACCCCTGCCAGACTCTTGCTCCACTTCTCACTAATGTTTGAAGAAGGCATTCACAGGTTCCACTGAGGTTGTGAGGGACAAGAGGGTTGAGTGAGGTCTGGCTGTGATTGGCATCAGCAGTGACAAACTATGACCTAAAAAAATTTAGTACTATGACAAAGTGTGCCAAATAAACTAAATCCCATGCTGGTAATCAGTAACCTGAAAATGGATAAAAAGACGACTATTGCAACTCCAACTGGCTACGGAGGGGGTGTAACAGACTGAGCCGCTTGTTTACTCCATGGTCAATATACATTATATAATTGATGAGCGCAAAAAAAAAAAGTTGATTTGGGGACTCTAACAGTCACTCTCAAAACACAAACCCAGCATCAAGTCAATGGAATTGACGATAGAAATCCAAGGCAAGATTGTGGAAGATTCAATGCTAATCTGTAGTGTATAAAAAGTGTACCAATATCGCATTAATCCAAATTAGGTGTTGGTCCGAAGTGATATTTAGTCAGTTGAGTTGCTTTCAAGGTGCATTGGGTGCGGCATGCTTTCCCCTGCGGCACTAAGTTCCATTTTCTGGTTCTTATCACACTTTTCAGGCAGCTAGAACAGGAGCAGAGCAAAAACAGAAGTGAGGAGGATGAGGCGCAAGCCCTCCGCCATCAAAATCAAAGCCTGCGAGCAGACAATGCTAAACTGATGGCGGCTGTGGAGAGGGCGCAGGAGGAGCTAGAGAAGAGCAGACAAGCCAACAGGTGAATGTGACCGCAAGTTCGTATTGAGCAGCTTCTCCGTTTATCGAGCAATCATCCGGCTATGATGCATCGTGTAGCCATCCATCTATGCATCCATCTAGCCGCTATCTGCCGATGGAATATCATCTGCTGATTTTGCTTTCTTCGGACAATTACTGATTCCGTTTTAACCCTTATCAATTGCAGAAGGACAAAGAGGCATCTAAGCGCACTGAAGCAGCAGAAGGACGAGTGCGTGCTGAAGGAGGGCAAGACGCGCACTTACCTGGAAGCCGTTGTTTCTGTGGCGGATCGCATCTCGCAGGAGCGTGACCAACTTGTACACATGGTGCGAGATGACTATGCATAGTACATGTGATGCACACTGTATGCAATGGAGCCGGAATCCAATAGAAAATAATACGGTGGTTTAAAAAAAAAACAAGCAAAAAAACCCACACAAAATGTTTGAAGAGCTAGGAATGTGCACCATCCGCGAAAAAAGGACGGCCTTGTTTCTTGTCTCGGCCTGATATGCTGGGTATTATGACGCTATGGCGCTACATGTTATCAGAAGATCTTAAAACCTTTAAATCCAACTTTGAAGTTGGATTTAAAGGTTTTAAGATCCCACACTGGCAACCACAGACCTCTGAAGTGACAGATAAACATTTGAACCGCTGTGTTGCCTGACCTTACGCAAAAATGAAACCGATCAGGCGGGAGCTCAATTCACTGGGCCTATTTTTCTTTTTGTGTGTGTGTGTGTGTGTGTGTGTGTGTGTGTGGAAATGGAAGCTTCAACACAGACTTCAACAAGTTTTTGAAGAAGAAAAGTAGTGTCGTCATTTGTTATCCAAGTTATACAGCACTGAACAGTTTTAATGGATTTTCAATTTACTATAAACAACAGGTACCTTCTTTTACATTTCCATGACAGTTAAATATTCATCTACTTTAAGTTGACATTGTGCAATTTTTCGGCAATGTCAAAACAATTTCCGATGTCTGAATAAAAACTGATATTCTTTGGACAAAATATACAAAGAATTAAGAATAGCAAAACACTAGACATCTACATATCAGACACTGCTCTTAATCAACTCAGTGTCCCATGCAAATGCTAACTATGCCCACCGTTACCATAATGTGTATGTGTGTGTGTGTTGGTGTCAGGACTCGGGCATTGAAACAAAACAAGCACTACTCTGTGTTGCCAATTTAGCAACTTTTCAAACCCCTCCAGTGACTCATTTTCAGAAAAGCAACAAATCTAGCTACATATTTGACTGACTACCTTATGCCGCTTATGAGAAGCTAAAACTGGGAAAAAGAAGCTAAAACTGCACAACGCTAATCTTTGCTCACACTGTAGCTCCGCTCATATTTTGGCTCTCGCATGATTTTACTTGTACTGTAATAGTACATGTAGTCCGGTGACTGGACTCTGGTTTGCAAATTTTCTCCTTGCCCGGGTGCCCTAGAAACTCAGTGTGGGGTTGAGATTATGTAACTGGAAACTTTTCTGGATGGTGTTTTCATTATTGAATGCTGTGTGTAGAAGGGGGAAAAAGACCCCCCAAAAATCAAAGTGAAGAGCAGTGAATACCTTTTCTTTTATTTTTTAACAGGACTGAGTGCAAAGAATGTTGGGAAAAGTTTGGCCATGGTGGACAGAAGCAGTGTAGCCTCAGATTTGGAACAAACGTAGCATCAGTCAGCAGCCGAGCAACAGGGACTCGAAGAACATGTGCAGGTAGACGATATCATGTCCCAGTGGGAAAATTAATTTAGCCTAACTGTCCGTATGTGTGTAGCCAACATGTAAACCCATATTCAAATTTTGGTGTCAAATCCAAATGTTTTCAGTCGATAATAACTACAAATAAAGACATAGATTCCACTTTGCTGTGTATACCATTGTGGAGTCCTTGCCTTTGTGACAACTGTGGCACTGTAGAACACACTGGACTGTTTCGTGTGCGGCACGACACTTTGAAATGTCACCACATTCAGATTTTTCAAAAGCGGCAGCACGTCATGTGTAGAAGGTCAGCCTGACACATGCCAGTACAGATGGAGCATGAAATTAGCCAATTCACGTAAGTGCAGTAGTTAAGAGTGTGTTGTCGCTTGTTATCCGAGTTGTGCACAAAAACGGCTTTGGGCCATTCGAGGCATTATTCTCCTAACATCTAACCGCAATTTAAGGTTGACATTTTCTTTTTGAAGGGGTTGTAGACCAAGTGCAAAAGCGATTAGCAACGATTTGCGAATTATGGATGTGTCCCCTATAAAATGTTTACAATTGCCTACATAATTTCTTTGATATACAGGTACTATGACATTTATCCGATGTATGAATATGACCCATCTCTCAGCTGAGTTTTATTTATTTTTTTCATCTTCAATTCCTTGTAGTGGAAGTACAATATTGGTTGGTGGGGTTACACAGCATTTGATGTTCTTGCAGGTTACGTGGAGAGCAAATGTTGCCAAGTTTGTTATGTTTATACAGTACACTAATGTTGAGTGCAATTTTTATTATGAAAAAACGTTTTCAAAAAATTAATTTTGCCGCTGTCTGTGGGCTGGCTGGAACAAATTAATTACATTGCCATTTATTTTAATTGGGAAAGACGATTTGAGATATGAACGGACAAGTCTGATCACTTAACCATTTCAACTCATATCTTAAGGCAACCTTAAGTCCAAAAAAGCCCCAAAACATGATCCCAAAACACGTTAATATCATTTCAAGCTTATTTTTGAAACAGATGGCTTCCTGATTATTTTAATTGGAAAACAAAATCCACAAAGCTGCTTTGTAAACCATAAAAATAGCAAGTCCTGGTTTCCTATTAGCCATGATTATGTTTTGGGCTCATTCATAGCTAAATAATAAACAAATGTTTTAAGATTTGACAGAAAAATTACAAATGCCTGTATATGTGAATGGGCATAAAAAAGTGCAATCAAAGCAAGTCGTTGTTCGTTGGGTTCCACAGAAAATATCGCATGTCGGTGAGTTAATGAATGGTGATTGTAGTCTCGGCCGGCTGTCACTATCTCCTTGAAGTTTCTGTTGCTCAACTCTTGCCTTCCTGTCACCCCTCCACTTCCTCCACAGGCATCCATACTGCAGCAGGAAAAACAGGGATTCATCGGCAGCATCCTGAACGGGACCGTCCGATTCGGCAAACTGCAGGAGCGCGTCAAGGTGAGTTGCTCTGTTGCAGATGGGCTGCACACTGAGCTTTTAGTCCTTTAGTATGTTGTGCATTGATTTCCCCCCCCCCCCACCCCCCAAAAAAATATTTTCTCTCATGAAGTAAGTTGTTTGTTGAATCATGAAGTAAATGATAACATTAAAGATTAATTTGTAAGATACATTATTTGACATGTATTTTTAGTTTGATTTTATTACATAAATTGTGAATTAAAATGTATTTATATTATTATTCATATCATTAAGGCACTGGTTAGTTGATTTACTCTAAATACTGCAAAAGGAGTATTGTCAAAATAAATAGTTTGCCATACAATTAAAAAAACATAGTAAGGTGTTTATTAATGCAAGTGAAATTAATTAGTATTGCTATTATAATATTGAAACTATTTAATATTATAATTCACTATTTTACTTATTCAACATGCGCATTGTAACTTCTTTTTTTTTTAACTGCAGATTCTATTACGTCCATTTTAAAAACCAAATGCGGCACTTGAGCAAAAAAACGTGCCCGTCAATGCTCTATTTGAACCTCCACAAAAAATCTTAGCAAACATATAATGTTTTCGTATTGATCGGTGTACTTCACAGCAATCCCCTGTCTTTTCTTGTCGGTCACCACACAATTGATGAACGTCAGCCGTCACCAAAACAGCCTTCTCTAGAGGGTTCATTACGCCTGCGAGGTCCTTGATGACTGTGCGGTGGCCAGACGAGCACAATCAGGACAGTGAAAGGAAATATGAGCTGTTTGTTATACAGGCTACTGACTCCAATTAAGGATCATTAGCATCCGCTTGCCAGTCATTACCACGCTCGCACGCCATGACTTTGCAGTGAGGACTGCAATTTAGTTTGCGTTCATCTCTCAAGAAGCGTTGCTCGCTCACACGAAGCCGATGTGCGCATTCGACAATCGAACATGAGAGCGGATTAGTGGAGTATGTGGTTTGGAAGGCTCATATTGGTTCGAAAGCAAAGCAATCAACGCAGCCTCGCAAGACTTTTTCAAGAAAGGCTAAGTGGCACTTAGTCACCCTGACGTCATTATCGCCAGAGCCAAGACAGTGATCAGTGTCCTATTAGTCAAAAGGACAAAATGTGCGGAAACGCTCACAAGGCAACTGTAGAGTCACAAGTTTCTCATCAAATTGGTGAAACCTTTGTGCCAGAAATGGAAAACAACTCGAGCTTTGACTTTGTGCAACCTTGCATGTATAAAGTTATTCATTGGTCTGTTGAGCAACTCTTTGACGGCGACTGATTGTTTGAGTTCGGTATGTTGAAGGGGGGAGACGTCTAAAATAGGCTGGATAGGGGGCTCTCGAGGACCAGACATGGGCACCCCTGGTTTGCTTATTTGTTTAGTTGGTAAGTTAGTTTGCCGGGCTGTTAGTTGGTTAGTAAGTGAGTTTAGTTAATAAGTAGTCAGTTTGATTTTCATTTGGTTGGTTTGATGGTTGGTTCGTTTGGTTCGCTTAGCTAGTTGTTTGGTTATTTACTTGCTTAGTGTATTGGATTATTTGTTAGTTGGTTTGTCATTGAGTTCAGTGGTTGGTGAGTTGGTTATTTGGTGTGGTTGATTAGTTGTTCACTGTTTGTTTGTTTTTTTAAATGTGGATTGTTTGTTGGTTAGTTTGTCTGGAAGTTAGTTTTGTAGATAATTTATTGTTCAATTGGTCCATTAGTTGCTTGTTGACACGATCAAATCAGTTAGTTACTTAGAAAGTTTAGTTTGTTGCTTATTTGTCAGTTAATTGGCTCTTTGGTTTGCTGATTTTAAACAACCATGTTTTTTTTGTATTGTATTTTTGTATTTTAAGACATGTTTTTAAATTGTTTCATGCTCCATAATACACTTGGCGCAAACGACCAACAGACACAACGATGATTCATGGGCAATTATAAAAGAAGAAAATCCTCAATTTATTGAGTCACCAAGTTGTTGTTGTTAGCAGGAACAGCAGAAAATCAAATGAGGTAAAAACCTAAGTTGAAAAAAAAAACATAAGCCTTACATAGGAGAGCTTTACCACCACAGTGATTTTCCTAAAAATGCAGCATCTTAATTGGAAATGTCTGAACCATTCAGTAAATCACATTCATCAGATCATCCACACTCTTCCAGAAATGAATGTACATTTTCACTGTACATGCTTTAACTATTTTGTGGGAATACATCGAGAGCCTATTAGAGTGGACGCCTTCGACCTGCCTCTAAATGCACAAACTCTACTGAAGGGTGGTATTTGTCTCCGTCCCTATTACCACTGCCGGTTTTGTTTGGCCGGCGTTCATCCCCTGGAGGAACAATCGCACATGCCCTGGCACAAGCACTGGCAGAAGCCGTAGACCAGACACACCGTGAGACTGGACGGCACCAAACTGACACACACGATGCCAAGAGTCACCCTCTGAATCACCAGCAAGTAAATCCCAAGAGGCAGGGAGCCAAAGTACAAGAAGCCCAGTAGCCACACCAGGATACGTGGGATGTGGTTGCAGAATTTGGTCAGGGAGTCCTGGTCCGCCTGCCCGTTGGAACCCGCCGACAGCGATTCCACGTTGCGCTCCAAGTCGGAGCTGCTGTTGGGACTCGGGTAGCGCTGCGGCTCCCTCTGCACGTCCATGATGGTGATAAAGAGGCAATTGGATGAGTCGCGGGACGGGTTGGACGAGAAGAAACTCTTCGGGGAGAGGACCACCTCCTGGTTGGGGCCCAAGCTCCAGGATTTGTTGCGTGGCCTTAAGCGGGACATGATATTGGCATCGTCGGGCAGGGCCGATACCTCGTACTCGCAAATCTGGGTTTGGTGGCGACAAAACGGGCAGCAAATGCAGCCTGTGCCATCAGCAACATAGAGTATCTTGACCAGGCAGCGGGCGCACACCCGATGGAGGCAGTCCAGGAGTTTGGGTCGGCGGTTGTGTGCATTGTAGCGCTGATAGCAGATTTTACATTCCAATTCCTCAGATGAAGAGCGCTCCTTTTCCTCCAACTCAACCTGAGGGCAGCTCATCTTCCAGCCGAGCTCTGAAGCAGACAGACTGAGGATCAATAACAATGTATGTAGGGTTAGGGGGTTAGGGTTATGGCTCAAGTGGTAGGTGGTGTCAGGGTTATGGTTATGGTTATGGATAAGGACTGGGGTTATATGTTAGGGCAGCGGCCCACAACGTTTTTTGCGCAATGGACTGGTTTCATGTCGAGGACTTATATTGACGGCTTGGCATGGAAAACAATGTCAAAACAGGCTGAGGGGTCGAATTTGGGGTTACAATTGTGGTTTGAGGTATCATGAGGCGGAAGCCCATTTTGGGGACCCATTATCAAATGTTTGTTTTCATTTCCTTTTCACAAATGTTCCATGGTTTTCATGTGGGCTGTTTATGGGTTTGTATTACGTTTAAAAGCCTCAATTTCCCCCGTCCCTAAGACAATTGCTTTTCGCCTGTAATGCCTCCATAAAAGCCATCATGTCACTTCATCAGTCTATCACCCGAGCAGAACTGATGGACACTTTGGCATTCATTGCCTTTGTCATTTACCAAATGAGCTCTTAAAGAACCAGAACGCTCCCAAGACGTAATCTATACATCCCCATTTTCTACCTTTATCTGAAACCATGTGCGCTCTTCGGGACTCGCTCGCTTCAACTACCACCCAAGACCACAGTTATCATTTCAACCTGCATGGATCCAAGCAAACTTAACTTGACCTATAATCGGTATTTTATTTATAGATAGATATATATGTGTGTGTGTATGTGTATGTATGTATATATATATGTGTATATATGCATATATATATATATAAAACATTTGGTGGATCTGCGCATGTGGCGCATGCAGTGGACACATCGGCAAACACAAATACAGTGGAGATACGAGTAACACGATCTACGAGTATTTCAAGATCAACACCGTCGTTTGGATGAATGATTCATTTATTAATTTTGCGTTGACATCAGTGCCAACTTAAAATATGAGCTGTGTCCCAGTGAACCCAGTTCTCACTTCACAGAAAGCGTCAGTTCAGCAAATATTGACAAATTTTTAAAAAACGGTTTGTTGTTTAATGCCTCTACCAGTTGAAATTTACAAAACAAAAGAGAATTACAACTTGTGGATTTAAAACAACCCCAGAGCTTTACCTTTGGAAAGTAGCTCAGTTTCATGCTAGTAAACTGGCATGGACATGACACTGGTTAGATACTCAAAAAAGTGACAACAAAGTCAAAGTGTTGTGAGGGCCCGGCTGTGACATCAGTCCAGATATTTCTTACGCTGAGGGAGTATGGAAACTTGTGCACAGATGGGAAAAGTATGTGACAGTGTAGGGACACTACATTGGGGGGTAATATTCTATATTAGAAGTCCTTACACCGAAAAAATAACCTTTTTTATTGAATGACCCACATTTAAGTACGCGCAAATACCACCGGCGTGCCAAGACCCATTCATTCTGCTTGGCTCGTGACACATTTCACACATACTTTTTGGATTAGCCGCTATCTGTTGGATCCATTTTTCAACCGGTTAGCACCATGTAAAAGCCATTTGGTTTGTTACTTAGATTCACACTTCAGATGCGTTTTTTTTGGGGGGGGGGTTACACCGAATAATAAGGACATTTTCTATACTATGTCCCCTTCACTATCAATACTAAGCGTTTTAAGTGATTCGTATTAACAGAAAAAAATCAGGTGTTTGTGGTCACTACTATTACAGTACAAACAAAGCACATCTTAACATCATTCCACCAAGTGAGAGCAAATAATCTCCTCTTTATAAGCTGTCATCCTGAGGGGGAAAGAAACACAAAATAATTGACATTTTTCACTGCAGGCAATTATCTTTTTGTCTGGTGGAAGGCCGGCCTGAAGAACACAATTGACAGAAGTCGATGAACTCCTCTGTGAAAAGCACAAGTAGTCTGTCATTTTGGAGTAAATGCTCCCCTTTTTCCGAGATTTTGGACATCTTTAGGGCTTCTGCCACAACAAACTCCGCATAGAAAATTTGTCGCCAAATTTTCAACAAGTACAACAGATCGTGACGCTGAATTGCGAAAACCTATGGACTGAGCCTGGTCGCAAAGTCAAGAATGAATAATTACCACGACGAAAAATAATAAATGAGGAGATTCCATGCAGCACAATGAGTGAGCGCTTAGCGTATCTGCGTCACGGTTCTGTAGTTCAGGGTTTAAATTTTGATACTGGGTCATGAAACCGATTAGCCTATGTGCCTAAAACTGAATAAAAAATCTCCTAGAGCACACTTAAGTGAAGTTAGCCACGACATTTAAATCTTGCCGCTATCCCAGCAATGCAGTACTAAATTTCAACACTATTTGGAAAAAAACCCCAAAAAAACACAGACATGTCTATATGGGGTCTAGAAATTTGAAGATTTTACTGGAGTATAATTTGAGTTCAACATTTTTCTTCCAACATATTTAAATCCAACCATTGCTACATTTTTATTTCCCTTTATTCAAGGAGAGTTTCAACTATAAATCATGTTAATATTTCAACTATGCATAATGTTGCAATGGCCTACGATAATAAGTACAGGAATATTTTAAGAAGAAAACCTCTGCCTGTGTAATACCAAAGTAATACTTTGGTGTTGGATGGGGCTTTGGCCTAAACACAAGCAGCGGCCAGGTGAGTTTTTAAATAAATAACCCAGGACAGGTTCCCCCAAAATCCTTGATATATCCACAAGAAATGAATCGCAAATATGCTAGGGCAGCTAAAATAGGCCCCGGCTCACCCTCAAGTCTACTGGGATGAGGACAAGTTCTCGAGAAAATGGATGGATACGATTCCCATGGGATGCTTAGCCCCTAGTTACAGCTTTAACAAACATCATGTTCAAAATAATCACTCCTTAAAAGCATCATCATCAGGTCAACTTGGTTGAGGCAGTTGGTCAACATAACCTGTTTGAACGCGTGTGTGCGTGTGTGTGTGTGTGCGTGTGCGTGAGTGAGTGTGAGAGAGAGAGAGAGATGCACATCTGTTGCTACAGGACGTCTGCACCTATCACCACAGCACTCACCTTGCTCCGGTACTGTTGCTGCAACGTCGTCCTCCTCCATGTGCATCCACCTCCCTCATGGCAACCCCCTCTCTCTCTCCGTTTCTTTCTCGTTGTCTCGTTCACTGTCTCAGGTGTACCGCAGGCTGGCGTCCAGCCGACTGGCGGCGCTGGAGGAGGATGCGGCGGACAAGGCGGCTTCTCACCGCTGGGAGATGCTCCACCTGCAAAGGCTGCTGGGAGAGAGGCAGCAGGCGGAGGAGAGGCTGCTGCAGTCCAAACGGTAGGGAGAGGAGGAGGAGGAGGAAGAAAGGCAACAAATGAGGAGAGGGAGGAGCGATTGATGCAGTGGAGAAAAGAGGTGATGGTTGCTGAGGGAGGAGGATGCAGGAGAGAGGGAGGTGGAGAGAGCGAGACAGAGAGTGATGCGCTCGACAGTGTGAGATGGGAGAAAGGAGGAGCGCGAGAAAGAGGGCGGAAGAAAGGGAAAAGATGAAATAGTTGAATCAATTCAATTAAATTCAAAAAGTAGCAGGGAAAGGAGGAGAGCTGCAGTGGATCTCAGAGGAGGAGAGAAAGCGGAGGGAAGGGTAGAAGAGGAGAAAAAGATGAAAGGGAGAAACACGCAAAAGGATGAATGGACGATTGAGAAGAGAGGAGGAGAGACAGATGCAGGAGAGTGAGGGGGAGAGCGAGTGATCCAGCTGATGGTGTTGAGGGGAAAAAGAAACTGAATAAATTACGAATAAAGGAGGAGGGAAAAGGAGCATTAGTTCAAGATGGAAGAGAGAGGAGGCGAAGGACAGAGAAGAGAAATTGTTGCAGTTTCTGAAGACTGAAGGACAGGGAAGAGCGAGTGTAGAAATGACTTCATAAAGATGAAAGGGTGGAGGAACAAAGATGAAAAGTTGAAAGAGGAGAAGCTGGAGAGGGGCGCGAAAGAAAGGAACGACACACTGTTGACACACATATGAAGAACAGAGGAGAGGACGAGGCGGAAAAACGGCAAAAGTTCTCCCGTTGGAGGAGGAAGGAGGAGAGGCAAGAGGAAAAAAAGGGAGGGGAAGAGCCGCGACATGAAAGCGGGCGAGTGACAAATATGTACTTTAAAAATAAATAACATAGAACAAGAAAAATGTCCAGTTTTATTTGGTACGAAATTGTAAAATAATGAATGAAATGTACCGTATAATTCACGGGGGAAAAATCAGAATATGAAAAAAGTCAAAATTTGGGGGGAATAAATTATGAGTAAAGGCATGGTATCGTTTTAATAACTGAATCGCAAAAGTGAGAAAAAATGTGTCAAAAAAGACAACGATAGCACATGTAGACAAGGAGTTGCACCTCATGATGTGACTTTTTCTTGTACAGCGATGTGGAGGAGGAGCTGGAGGTGGTGTGGCAGGCGGCCACCAGGGAGAACCAGCAAATCAAGGAGAGTCTTTGGCACTCCGGGCCCGCTGGTGACATCCTCCTGCGGGCTTTTGCCGACTCCGTCTCCCCCGAGCGTCCACTGAGCTTCCTCAAAGAACAGGATTGTGATGATAAAACCAGACAAGGTCTGGATTTCTACAGCTAGAAGAGAGCATCGCGCAGGCATAATTTCTATTTATTTAGACATGATTTTGAAAATGTCTGTGGCAACCCTACCCCCGGTCTTTTTTTTCTTTAATGCTTGCGACACTAACAGTAACTACCAGGACACTGCATATTCTCAGTTGATCTATCGAATGGACGCCAGGAAATCATTTTGATGACTGAGGGGGGGAAAAAATGATGTTGACAGAAATACGGTGTACATTTTAGAAGAATCAAATCTGAATATTTTAAGAAACAAATATTTATTTTTGTCAAGGATAAAATAATGAAATTGAATAAAAATGTGTAATTTTAATGGAAAGATAATAAATAGTGTTCCAGTACGATTCAACACAATGCATCTTTATTTATATAGTGCTTTCACAACAGCCGCATCTGTAACAAAGCGCTTTACAGAACATTTCATGTAAAGTAACAAAAATAATACAACATAACACAACATAAAACATGGACAATAATACAAGCGTAGCAACTATTCCTGCATACACTTGCTTATAAAATCATGAAACTTTGAGTGAAACAACAGTCGGGTCGCCATTGTTACTGAGAAATGGTTCTCAACTGACCTACCTGGTTGAATCAAGTCTATATAAAATAAGTGTCATTTTAAAACGTCATATTATAATGGCCATAAAAATAAGGATCAAAAGTAAAAATGCGTGCATACAACAGTGAGAAAGTGTCATGAGAAGAAATTCATTAAAAAAAATTCACAGTGACCTTTTTTAGGACGACAAAGTCACAAGATTATCTGAAAATTATTTAGTTTCACGAGCAATAAATGTATTCAACAAATTAGAAATATCACCAGGAGCAATATTCTTTTTTTTTTTTTTTGATCTGGTGCCCACACAGTCAAATATTTTGTGTGAAGTCTTTCCAACTGGAAGCGCCGTGTTTGAGTGGGAGAGAAAGAGGGAGGGTGCGTACACGTGGGTACTTGTAAATGTGTTACACATGCTCACTTCTCATCATTGTAACCTTTGAAGCTTCCTGTGTAGCCAGTGCTGAAGGGGGGGAAAAAGAATGCTGCTTCATTCTCGGGATTAATTCGGATTGCGCAAGACGCTACCATCCTCCTCGTACTTCACGCACCTGCAGGTAACAGATTTTTAACTCCTTTGAACTATAGTCTGTAAATCAGGGATGTCCGCGCTTTTTTGTTTGAGGGCCACACTGAAATTCTCCAACTTTTTGAAACATGCTAAAGTCAAGTCAAAAATGCAATCATATATTGTCTATGCTGTCACATTAATTTCATCAGCTTTGTGTTAAATGTGTTAAGGCATCCATGTGTGTATGTATATGTATTTATTTTTTATAATGGCCTACCCTTCTTGTACAACATGGACATGTAATTGGAATGAAATGATGATACCACATTTTGATCGACCTAAGGCACTTTATTTGTTCATTTGGAAAGAAACAAAAAAAAAAAAACTCCCCCCTACCCAGCGTTTTCCTTTCTGAAGTCTGATTCTAATTTCCCCATTGCGGGACAAATAAAGGATATCTTAAGCCGCAGGCTGTATGAATTGAATAAAAGTAGGCTGGCCCACTGAGAATTCTCCCGATGCTCCAGATTGGCCACTCCAGGCTGATTGTGTGACAACATCACGTTCCATTTCATTTTGTATGGATAGTAAAGTTTTCATGAATCACTCCATGAGAGTGTTCCAGCTTTTCCAGTCCATGTAAAAAAAAATGCGCACAGTACATTCAAGAAATGCACAGACAACAGAGAGATGCAATTGGTTCATGTAGAAAGAAGACACATGCAATGGAATGATTTAGCATACATAGCCAATGGGTAGGGCGCGACAGTTTGTCTATCAAGCTTCCAAACGACCTTGGTACTAGATAAACTTGTTACAGACTGGTTGGTTGTGTTGTATTGATGAAGCATTATTTGTTTGGAGCTGAATAGAGCACACAGCCCCAAGCAGGTGCATTGGGTCACTTAAGGGGTGGAAGTAAGTTAAATGTGTGCAAGTCTCAAGTTGTTCCTTTTAAGTTTCAAGAAAGTCTCAAGTTGCTCGGGAAAGAAAAGAAAAACAAAATCAAGCCAGTTAAGTCGATTCACCAACAAATTTTAAGCACGTTATTTGCTTAAAGCGAGTCATAAAAATGCTTGTGTTAGGGTTCACTATATGACTGCTGGATTGAACATCACACAGAGTCGATATCAAAAACACGTATGGTTTCATGTTACTGTGTTTTGGACTACAAGTCTTGTTGTTTTACTTGTTTGGACTGTGGTCTCTCCGCGCATACACACACTGCCTGGGTTAGTCTGGCCAATGCAGTGTGCTGAGAGGGAGTGCCTGACCCACCAACACAACCAAGGCACATTGATTAGTTTCGCCAAGCCCAAGAACAGAGTCGTGAGGCCTTTGGCACCAACCTGCTGGAGGTATTCAACAATCTTTGTCTTGACATGCATGTGAAGACATGCAAAGTAAGGGAATGTTGAGTTGAAACCAAATAACAAGCCAGCTACTAGATAACAATACCAGAGAGACTGATCCAGGGTATTAAAGCAGAAAGGCTAGGCAGCTTCCAATACTTGACCTCACGCGACCTCACCGCGGCACTGAACGCATATTTTTTTTATCTCTTCATAAGTTAAGAATTTCTTTGCAAACAGGAAACGTGTTCCTGCACTGCTCATTTGATGATAAATGCTCTGAAACTCATGAACCTTTACTTTCTCGTTCCCACCTTCCATAAACATGCCTGTGATTGTCATTGACGACTAAAGTTTGCAAATGTGCGTGTGAAGGATTGTTCGTGTGCCCTGCGACTTGCTGGATATTGGTTCAAATTAACCTGGGATTGGCTCCGGCTTTGGTATTTTTCTCATGGTAAAATACTTCCATCCGCTCGCGGATGGTTGGTATGATGGTTGCTCTGCGTCTGACTTCAGGACAAGATGGAGGCAGAGGATCCTGATTCGGAGAACAATAAGCACCTCTTTTGTGTGAGTAGCCAACAAATAAACATCTCCTCTTCTGCATTCATGATCAACCTAATTCTAGTTTCAACTTTTAGATGAAAGGAACCAACAATGCCGGCAGCAAAACTCCCCCGTCGCTGTTTGGGAAGTACAAGCAGAGCGTTCAAACTCTCAAACCTTTCCGCTGGACCTCGGCGCAGTCAGTGAACTTCACTCGGCGGTGCTTCCTTGTCAAAAGTCACAAATCCATTGCTAACACGAGGTCTGTTTGCCTTCTTATGTCTAGCCCCCACCCGATGGACAATGCAGGGTTCGTGTCCTATTCCACCTTCTCATGGCTGACCTCCATCTTCTGGAGCCTATTCCGGAACAGGCTGGACATTAGCACCCTCCACCTGTCGCCTTTGGATGAGGCCAGTAGAAGCACGGACAGGTCCACAACTGCTATTTGTGATTTTTTTTTCCTTTCTGGAAAATGTACAACCGGGGCAACTGGAATCTTCCTACATGTTTGTTGAAGACATTTCACCTTTAATCTAAGAACAACCTTTATGTGGCCATCCACTGGGGGCACACCCACCAGAAACATAGTAAGACTCCACACAAAGGGTAAAACTGAAGAAGCCTTTTTTGATTCCAAGTTTCTTCACCAATCAGGAAGAGTCCAGTTTGACCTTGACCTGAATGCCATAGACAATCTCCACAGACACATTCTTGGATAACTTGAGATTTGGATCTACCAAGTAGAGCAGAAACCACACCATATGTGACAGGTTAAAAATTTCTCGCGTACAATCCTGATCCTAGGTCTTGATGTAGCGGCACACTCGATGAACGGATAGTGTTGAGTCTCTTGAGACAAATATGGGAATGATTCACAAACAACCCTGTGCTCTCTCCTCAGGCTTCAGAGACTGTGGGAGGAGGAAGTAGCAAAGTCGGGTCTGGAAAAGGCCTCTTTGCTCCGAACCATTCTTTGTTTCCAAAGAACCAGACTAATTATCTCTTTTATGGCCGGGGTCCTTGCCATGGTGTCAGCGTTTGTGGGTCCGGTCAGTCAACTCCATCTTGTAAAGTCATTTTAAAAAGGGCTTCAGACATATCTGAAAGTAATATCACTTACTGGTCCACTAGGGCCTAGGCATGAACCTTGGTTTTGTTGGGTGCCAGCTTCCACCATTTTAACACAATTTTCAAACTCTCCCAGGCTATTCTGGTACACTTGATCCTGGATCATGTCGGCGACCCTTCAAAGGCGACTCAGATGCATGGAGTCGGCCTCTGCTTTGCTCTGTTCACCACAGAGTTCCTCAAGAGCTTCTTCATGTCGCTGGTGTGGGCCATCAATTTGCGCACTGCCGTTAGGTTGAAGGGGGCCGTCAGCATGCTGACCTACCAGAAGGTCATCTCGCAGCGGGTGCACAGCGGCATCTCCATGGGAGAGGTACAGCTCGCATCTTCCAACTTCCATTTGGGTTTTGAAGCAGAAAAGATGGGGAAAAAAAGTCCGAGGAATGCATACTGTTTGGGGGCAATCCCGCCCCCCCCCCCCAAAAAACCCTATTAACTGCAACTAAAACTACAAATAGCTAAATTTATTAAGATAATAAGATAAGATATCCTTTATTCGTCCCACACTGGGGAAATTTACAGCCTCCAGCAGCAAGAATGTATGTAGAAAGAAGAAAGAGAAAAAAACAACAAACATCTTTCAATTAAATGCAATATGAACACAAAATGGATAAATCGCAGTACTATTTACAATTTTCCTTCACATCATTTAATTATTATTATTATTATGATTGTTATTTTTTATTCATCAGCCTGACAGCAGTCGGTAGGAACGAGCGTCGGTATCTCTCCTTCTTGCAGCGTGGGTGTAACAGTCTCTGGCTGAAGGAGCTACCAAGTGCTGTCAGGGCGGGCTGGAGGGGGTGGGAGGGACTGGCCATCATAGCTTTTAGCTTAGATAGCATCCTTCTGTTGCCCACCTCCTCCAGAGTGTCAAGGGAGCAACCCAGGTCCAGTCCACAAAGTCCTTTGTCAGTCCCCTGTACTCCCGATCGTCCCCTTCTGTCATGAGGCCAACAATCGCAGAGTCATCGGAGAACTTCTGAAGGTGGCAGTTTGGAGTGACATGTCTGAAGTCCGAGGTGTAGAGGATGAACAGGAATGGAGCCAGAACAGTCCCCTGCGGCGCTCCAGTGCTGCAGAGAAGCCGGTCCGACTCACAGCTCTGCAATCTCACGTACTGCGGCCGATTTAAATCATGTGCAAAGGTTTTTTTTCTTAAAAGAAAAACTCTAGGATGATTTTTTTAGGTTGAAATGACAGCGTTATAAGTAAAAACTCAGAATTCGGTATCTATGTCAAGAGAGGCCGCAATGCGCTGGCAAAAAGCACTACTTTTGTCTGAATGAAGCACCTTCTCTCACAAGTTTCTCGGCACCAAGATCCGAAAGTCATCCTTTAATTGCTTTTGAGCAGAAAAGCAGCAAATGCCAAGCCGTGAATATGCAAGGTTTCCGAGACTTTTTTTTTTCTTGCAAAACTTCTGTCTTGGATCAATAAAGGTCAGGGGTCAGTGCGTTTGGCAAAGTTGGTCACCCCTTCACTTTATGGATTGTATTTTTAGTGGACTTGTTTCAAACCAACACTGTCATCTCTTTCCCCAAAGATCATTAACGTCCTGACGACTGAGGGCCAAAAGCTGTTTGAGTCGGCGGTGCTTGGCAGCTATGCTCTGGTGTCCCCGGTGCTCTTGTGTCTGTGCATCATCTACGCCTGCTTCATCCTGGGCTTCACGGCACTGATTGGTGTCGGTACCTACCTGGTCTTCGTTCCAGTGCAGGTCAGGAAACCAAATCGCCACCTGCAGCATTAATTTAGACCGGGGTCTCAAACTCCGGTACTGGAGGGCCCCTGCCCTGCATGTTTTCCAAGTCTCCCTGTTGCATTGCATCTGTGGAAGCCTGACAGTGAACCTGTTCATTGGAATCAGGTGTTTTGCAACAGGGAGACTTGGAAAACATGCAGGACAGCGACCCTCCAGGACCTGAGTTTGAGACTCCTGTTTTAGACTATTTCGCTCACTAAGTCTCGTGGGTTTTTTTTCCCTATGGCGCTCAGATTTTAATGGCCAACGTCATCAGCAAGCTCCAACACAAATCCATCTTGATGACGGACAGTCGTGTTCGCACCATGAACGAGATCCTCAACAGCATCAAGCTCATCAAGATGTATGCTTGGGAAGAGTCCTTTGAGAAGAAGATCGCAGGTATGGCTTACATGTCTGTGGACAAATGACAAGAATTTACCAACAGGATATATTATGCCAGCATTACCAGAATCAAAACCGCTGTACCGTAAGAACATTAGTTTTTTTTTTAAACGTGTAATTTTTGGAAGAGAAAAAGTCATAATATTAGGAGAAAAAAGTTGCGGTTGTTTAGGCTAAATTCATAAAATAAATCATTTATCATGAAACACATATAACAGAAATGATTTTTTTTCAAGAATGCAAAGTGAAAATGTGTTATTGAATGTTAGACGAAAATACAGTCGTACCTCGACTTACGAAATTAATTGGTTCTGGAAGAAATTTCTTAACTAGAAAATTATGTCAGTTGAGACGCGTTTTCCATGTAAATGCCCTAATCCGTTCCAAGCCCCCCCAAATTTGGACATAAAAGTTTTATAAAGCATAAAATTGCATCAAAATATGTAACAAATAAATGTTACAAGTGATGATATCACAATAAGTAAGAGTTGTGCATAATAGGAAAAAAGAATTAAAATGATGGTAATTCAACTTTCACTGCGTCCTCATCATTTTTTGCCTTCTTTAGTTCATATTCTCTCTCAGAAGTGTCTTTTGCCTGGCGTTTTGTAAAGAACTGACATTTGCTTTTGTCGGCTTTGAACGATCCTTCGAAAATGTCCAAGACAAACGGCAGCACAGTGAGCAATCACCCGACTGGTGAACACTTTTTTTTCTGGGTGATCAACATTTACATAAAACCAGCAGAACACCTCATGGCCCGAGGGGCGAATGACGAGGACGCTGCATCGACACCTATCTATCGACACACAGGCACATACGGTAAGGTCACTCTTAGCCAATGGGATGCCAGGATGATGCTCGGTTATCACCAATAGCAGAGCAGCTACACTGTAGTTTTACCTTTCATATCTTGACATTTCTTTCCTAACAAGAGGCAATATTTTCCTGTTAAGGTGTTTCGTAACTTGAAAATTTCGTACGAAGAGACGTTCGTAAGTAGAGGTACCACTGTAATCCAATTTCTTTAGGACGAAATGATAAAGTTATGCATAAAATATGTCATATCAAAGGTTGTTTTGCATCTTTGAGGGATAAAATCATAGAATTGTACCTACATGGACAAAAGTGTTGGTACTCCTCTGTTCGTGGAAGGAAAAAAAAAACACTGATCGCAGAAATAACTTGAATCTGACAAAAGTCAAAATGAATTTTAAAAAAAGTCTCGAAAAACTAGCAGTAAAAATCGCACCTTGCTTTTGAACTGCGGTTCGACAGAATTATTTTTACAAAAGCAAACTTAATATGAAGATTCTGAATGAAAAATGTGTAAACATGATGTTAATATGTGAAAAACAACAATATATACGATTATGACTAAAATGATGAAATCACCTACGTTGTTTGATTACAAATGATGGCAGTAACCTTTTTTTCGGGGATTTCTGTCAGAGTTAAGGAAAAGAGAGAAAAAATATCTGCGCCAAACAAGTTACGTCCAGAATGCCAACAACAACATCACCGCCGTCCTCCCCATCCTAGCCACCATGTTCACCATCCTGCTGCACACCTTGTTGGGCTGCGAGCTCAACGCCACCGAAGTGAGTACACCACAACCACAGCTCGGGATTAAGAAATAGCTCACTGAAAAACAGTCGCGGGAGAGAGATGCTGGTCTGCTAATTTACATCAGACAGCAAAACTGATTCTGAAGACCCCGGGCAGAGTACATTGACATGGCGATACCTGAAATTTGATGCAACAAAGAAAAAAAAAAAATCTCCCATCCACATGTCCTGGAAGAGGTGGAGGCAATAGAAATGCTAGAAAATGAAGAGAAAAGACTTTTGTGATGAAACTAATCTAATTTCAAACTTAAGTGTAAGTCATTGGTAGTGGTTCGAGCAGCATTGAGACTGTGGATGAGGATGATGTTTTCCATGTCACCGCCAGGCCTTCACCACCATCGCCATCTTCAACGCCATGCGCTTCTGCCTGGCTCTGATGCCGCAGTCCATAAAGGCGCTGGCCGAAGCCACCGTGTCTGTGACACGTCTCAAGGTAGGAAACGTGACTTGGTGTCTGTTAACCGTTGTGGAAGTTAGGTTGGCATGCAGCTCATCGATGCTTTTGAAGAACAGCTGAAGAACACCCTTTCTGGCCTGGACCGCCCAGCCCATGTCTAACTTTGCATTTTTCCCTACAGAAAATATTGCTGATCCAGAATCCGGATACCTATTTGGTGCAAAGGAAATCCGGCGACTTGGCCATCGAGATGACAAACGCTAGCTTTTCCTGGAGCAAACCAGGTATCCGGAGTGACGAGCCCTCGTTCGGCGTGGTTAATGGAGGGCTGTCGATGGCCAACGGAGAGCTTGGACACAAGGCGGATGAAAATACGGACTTCTTGCCCACTTTGAGGAATATTTCCTTCTCGCTTCCCACGGGCAAGTTGCTGGGTGTTTGCGGGAATGTGGGTAGTGGGAAAACCTCACTGATTTTGAGCATTTTGGAGCAGGTGAGTCGCAGCACCCGCGTTACCTCCGCCATGGCACTACACTCGATCCAAACATGAAGACCTTCATGTGGTGGCTTTTGTGTTTTTAGATGCACCTCCTCCAGGGCTCCGTCTCGGCCAGTGGGACCTTTGCGTACGTTTCCCAGCAGGCGTGGATCTTCCACGGAACAGTTCAAGAAAACATCCTGATAGGGAACCCTCTGGACGAGGACACGTAAATGCGCACCTTGACAAACAGATGACCACAAATGATTGACCGGAATAATGAAAAAGACAAAGAAAAACAACTGCTACCATTTATGATATTACAATTGCTATGACTGCTATGGTGGTAGTAGTGGTACTGTTTCGAGTACCATTACTAGTAATGGTACTCGACTAACCCTACTTTGGTATCGTATTGCTAATAAGACTATTAAAAATACCACTACAACTACCGCTCCTATTATTTTACTACTCTTATTAAGATTACTCCCGTTACTACGTCGACTACAATGACTAGGACTATTATGACTAAAATTGCTCCTCTTTCTACTACTACTACTACTACAACAACTACAATTAGTACGACACGTTGTTACTACTACAGTACTATTATTATCACAACAAGTATAACCACTGTTACTATTACCGTACTATTTCTACTCCTATTATAGTATTGTTATTACTCTCATAACTTTTTCTACTCCCATTACTACTATTATTTATGCTACCATTACAACTCCTAATAATAATAGTGCACTATTTCTTTAATGACTGCCATTGCGAAATCTACTTCCAATACTACTGTATTAGCACTACAACTTTTACTAATACCATTTCCACAAAGCTGCTCCTTCTAGTACATCTACTACTAGTATTAGTTTCATAGAGGACTACATGAATCTGAGCATATTTACTGTTGAAGGGCCGAAATTCAAAGACTATGACCACGACTGCTACTGTTACTGCTGCTGTTCCGACAACCAGATGACTATTTACACTACTCCGCATATTACTTCTGCTATGAGTACTACAACTATTACTGCCACTCCTATTACCACTAAAGTATTGCTCTATGTAAATATCTTCCATTAACTTTCAATGTCTTTCACATAAATCATTTTTCCACACAATAGCAAAAAAAACGCATATTTAGTCATTGCACTCCAGCTTTCGTATAGTAGTGAACTAAATACATCCACACAGACATTTCACATTTTGGATTGGATTGGATACAACTTTATTGTCAATAATAAAAATATAAATTAAAAAAAATTCATAAGCCAACATGTATTTTTTTATTTAATTTTTCACATTCATAGACATTTACTCTCTGATGCGGGGTGATGTAATGAGTCAGTTAAAATGTGCTCACGTGCGAGTTTCTTTGTGCAGATACAAAAGCGTTTTGGACGTGTGCGGCCTTCGAGCTGACCTGCAGATATTCCCACACGCCGATCAGACCGAGGTATACTCGCTCTACAGTTTTTTCCTGTTTCTGTTGTTGATTTCTTGTGCAGTTTTTATTTCTGTTATTTGATATACATTGTGGCGGACCGGTATTCCAGTGGTTAGCACGTCGACCTCACAGTGCAGAGGTCGTGGGTTCGATCCGGCCTCCCTGTGTGGAGTTTGCATGTTCTCCCCGGACCTGCGTGGGTTTTCTCCGGGTACTCCGGTTTCCTCCCACATTCCAAAAACATGCATGGCAGGCTGATTTGATGAATGTTGTTATTGTCCATTTATGTTATTTTGTTGATTGCTTTTGCTTTTGTCATTTCTGTGATTTAAATCCTGAGTGCTGATTTCTATTGTTATTGTTGATTCCAACTGTTATCCTTTTTTCGGGTTTATTTGTACCGTTTTGGTTGATTTCTATCGTTGTTCATTTCTGTTGTGATTTGAATTCTGTTGTCGCTTTCTACAGCTGTTCTCGATTGCCGTCACTTTCCCTCAAAGCTCGCATGCTTATTATTGTTGTGGTCAGATCGGCGAGCGTGGCCTGAACCTGTCGGGTGGCCAAAAGCAGAGGGTCAGCCTGGCTCGGGCCGTCTACGCCAACAAGGACATCTACCTGCTCGATGACCCGCTCTCGGCTGTGGACGCTCACGTGGGCAAGCACATCTTTGAGGAGTGCATCAAGCGCCGGCTGCGGGGAAAGTCCATCATCCTGGTCACACACCAACTCCAGGTACCTGGGCCGTGAAGAGTAAAATTGTACTTTTGCTACAGCAGTACTTTTGCTGTATCGCAGTTTACCTGTTGTGGCCCTGCTACATTTTTTATTTTTTGTGTAACTCGCCTGTCACTGCAAAGATGTGAATCTGCGGGTGCCAAACTGGGAATATGAAGGATTTTTCTTGAGTTTGAAGTCGAAACGTCATTTATCATGACTAGATGGGAGAGATGTCTTTGTTGTGTTTACGCTGGTTTTTTTAGGCCTCATGTTTTTGGGGGGATTTGGAATAGTATGCAGGATAAACATAGTACCATAACCCTTTCATGCAGCAATAATGATAACCTGATAACATGATCAGTTGTCCACTGTGGCGACTGCTGTCCCTGAAAGGGTTAATGTTGAGTTTTGTGAGAAATCTGTACAAACCAGTCATTGTTCAGCAGTTTTGTGTCGTCTTTGAATGATCATTTTTATGCAAGAGCATCTCCTGAATACGTTTCAGGAGTTAGGCTAACACTTTCCCAGTTTCCTCTCAGTAGAAGAGCAGGCTACAGAATTGCATTATTGTTACGATTCATACTACTCCATCAGTATCTGGAGTTCTGCGATGACATTCTGTTGCTGGAGAACGGCGAGGTCCACGAGACGGGGAACCACCAGGAGCTGATCAGGGCCAACGGACGCTATGCTGAGCTCATCAGAGGCTACCATGCAGAACAGGCCAAAGTCAGATTGGCGTTCACTTGCCTTTTTTTTCTTCATCTTCTTCCGCTTCCTCATCTTCTTCTTCACCTAACATTGAAGCATGACTTCATGTTGTGTTCAGGCGGAGAAAAAAGAGGAGGAGGCTCAGCCCATGAAGACAATGGAGCCTGAGCGGAGAGAACGAGCAAAGAGCGGAATCATCAACCCCGGTTACAACTATTAGTACAACTACTACTATATTGCATATGACTCTTACTACTACAATACTGACAAGACTAAGTTGATATTCGATTGGTCGATTGCTCTTATTGTACCAGGCAACCGGTGTCACTCCTGCTACTGCTTTTCCTATTAATGTGCCGATTACCACTACTTTTATTACTACTACTACTACTACTACTACGCCATCCACTTCAATTACTACTGCTATGATGACTCGCGTCAGCTTCGATTATTCATGGGAGGTATGGACTGACACCTGTTACGAACAGCACACATCAAGTAATTGATTCATTCACTCTAAAATGGTTTAAAATATCTTAAAAATGCCACAAGGCGACGGAAAAGCACTTATTTTCGAAAGTATTTGACAAGGCAACGATCTGACTCAATGGAGCTCTTCCTGGCACATCAAAATAGTTTAGTGGCCACAAGACGGCACCAAAGTAATGCTGTTATATTAGACATGCCTTTGGACTAATTAGAAGACGCAGAAAAATGAAGGTTAGGTTCCTCCAAAAAAAAGAAGTCAGTCAGGTGCTATTCGCAGCTCCAAGTTTTCTGAACACAACATACTTATAGCTTCTCTGCCATTGGCTATTACGGAGCATCATTCTGGCATCCCATTGGCTAAGAGGGACCTCCACCATATGTGTCTCCGTGTGTCGATAGATAAATAGATATGTGTCTTTGCAGCAACCTAGTCATTCGCCCCTCGGGCCATGAGACGTTCCGATAGTTTTACGTAATTGCGAATCACCCATAAAAAGGGTTCAACAATCAGGCGATCGCTCACTATGCTGATGTTTGCCTTGGACATTTTCGAAGGATTGTTAAAAGCCGACGAAAGCAAACGTGGAATAGAACATGGAAAATGCGTCTACTTAAAAAAATCGACTGAAAAAATTATTCCAGAACCAATTAATTTCGTAAGTAGAGGTACCACTGCAGTCGAATTTGCAAATGCCGAGCAGCGAATCCGCTGGGGTTCACTGTACTTATTTTGTTACTGCGACGACTACAGTTTGTACTTGTATGACGACTCCAATAACTACTACTACTATTTCAAATATTGTCAAATCATTCACTTCAACTACTGCTGTTACTTTTGCGGTCTTATGACGGCACTTTTTGGAGTGTTTGACTTGTATTAGCCAGATACTGACAGCTGCTCTCCCTCACAGCCTTCGACATCCTAGATGAAGTCGAGGTGGGAGACATCACCGGGCAAAAATGTGAGTCGGGATTTTGTAAATTATATCGATACAAATGATGTCCACCTCAAAAAGGTCCACAATACTGAACTGTGTTTCACTTTCGAACTCTCGTGTTGGATGCCATTTGATCAAGCAGGTGTACCTAATTAGGTGTCCAAAGAATGTGTGTAAATTTGAACATGTCTATTATAGTGTGTCAGAAAATGTCAGCAGTGGAGGATGGGGACCAGTTGGTCAGCAAGGAGTTGTCCACAGAGGGCGCTGTGTCCTGGAGCATTTACAGACACTACATAAAGGCAGCAGGAGGTTGAAAACACACAAAACACAAAATCTATATTTCTATCAAGACACAGACACAATGCAGGTATCTGTGCTCCACTTCTTCAGGTTACATCATCACCTTCCTCATGATCTTGAATTTTGTGCTGATGATCAGCTCCACGGCCTTCTGCAACTGGTGGCTCAGCTATTGGCTTGACCAGGGCAATGGGGTGAGAACATATGGACACACGCACGCACACGTAATTTGCTCAAAAGGGTGAGTGTCGTTTGAAGACTACATGCTGTGTTTATTAAAGTACAAATGCAGACTGAGGGGTGAATTTAACACTCCAGTCAAAAAACAGCCAACACACGTCATAATGTTACCACAGTACTTGTGCGACTATCATGATGACAATTCCTGCTGCTACGAGTAGTCTGCTCTTATTATGTTATCATGTTACTGGGTCCAGTCAGCCAACGGAAGCACGTCAGAACCGGGTGACATTTATGAGAACCCAGACATCCACTTCTACCAGCTGGTCTACGCCATGATGATGTTGTTCATGTTGTTCACCAGCACCGTGAAGTGCTTCTTCTTTACCCATGTCACCCTGAATGCCGCCTGCCACTTCCACGACATCCTGGTCAAAAAGGTACCTGGCTGATCTCGGTATCAAGGAGGATGAACATCTGTATATTTTGCTGACCTTACATTTTTCAATGATAAGGGTCAGGGTGATGTAATGTCAAGTGTCTCGGACGTTTTATTACTGTACAAAGCAAATGACGGAAAATGAAGATTAAGATATTCTTTATTTGTCCCACACTGGGGTATTTTACAGTCTGGGACAAATAAAGGATAAATAAAGGACAAATGAAGACATTCATTTTGACGCATTGTACAAGCAAACGGGGCTGGGAGCAGATGGTGTAAAATTGCCCCTGTTAACAGCATACGACGGCTTTTGAGGAATTGACGCCCCACTAAAAATTGCTCGTCCTAATAATTGTGGTTGAAACCAGAATTATTACCCCACTATGGTCCCACAACCCTGAAATGATTTCAAACTCGTTTTATGACATTTCAACAGATCGAAAAACATACACGTGGTGAAATGTTGCACCGAGATGATTCCAAAATAGAACTACAAACCTCACTCCCAATGAAGTTGGGATGTTGCCTGAATGGAGCTAATTGTTTTTTGTGCTTTGTTTTTTGATATATATATATATATATATATATCGACTTTGCCAGATAATAGGCAGTCCCATGAGCTTCTTTGACACCACACCAACGGGACGCATTCTCAACCGCTTCTCCAAAGACCAGGAGGAGCTGGACAGTGTTATTCCAAACTACATGGATCTCTTCTTCCAGTTCAGCCTGATCGTGGGCGTCACAGTGATCACCATCGCCGCCGTCTTACCCCTCATGCTCATCGCTGTGTTCATCATGGGACTTCTGTTCACGCTCATGCTCTTGTACGTTAACACCACTTTGGACCACCGGGCTGTGCGCTTTGTACCCCGGACAAAGAATTTCTGTTATTGTTTCTGCAGCATGGTCCAGAGGAGCGTCCGCCTGATGAAGAAGATGGAGAACATCAGTCGCTCTCCCTGCATCTGCCTCACCACATCCACTCTGCAGGGCCTCAGCACCATCCACGCCTACGACATGAAAGACAGCCACATCCAGCTGTAAAATAACATTTACAACTGTCTTGCTACGCTCCTCAGGAACACGACAGTACACCGATAATTGGGTGCCGTTGTCCTGTCTTGTGTTATAGGTTCATGTCCTTGAACGACATCAACTCCAACTACTACCTGCTCTTTAACGCTGGGACCCGCTGGCTCAGCTATAGGCTGAACTTAATGGCAGTCTTGATGACCTTTTTTGTGGCGCTCATTGTGGTTCTGATTAGTAATGAGCACATCAGTCCGTCCTTGAAGGGCCTGGCTTTGTCCTACACCATACAGGTGAGTACAGCTCGCCGGCGGCATTCAGTTGAGAAGTCAATTTGACTGGGCGACCACGACATGACCAGAGGTAGTATAGAAATCTGACAAATCTACTGATGTACGGTATTGTAAGTCTTGGTACTTTGTTACTTCCCGCCACTGGACATTGAGTGCTGTATGTGACATGTGTGCAGTTGACGGGCGTGCTACAGTACATGGTGAGGCAAGCCACAGAGGTGGAGGCCAGGTTCAACTCTGTGGAGAGGCTGCAAGAGTACATCACGGTCAGATAGCTTTATAGCTACCCTACAAAACCAATCCCGATTTGACCGTTATGCGGGTGGATCTCCAATCTAAGCTCCTTGTAAACAGGATTGTAAATCTGAGGGTCCCAGACACACGGAAGACGCTAATATCCCGAAGGACTGGCCCGCGAGTGGGTCCATTACCTTCCGGGACTACAAGATGAAGTACCGAGAGAACACGCCCATTGTCCTGAACCGGCTGGACTTCCTCATCCGAGCCGGAGAGAAACTGGGCATTGTGGGAAGGACGGGTTCTGGTGAGAATTCAGAAACGACAGTTACTCATGCTATCTGTGACAAAGAACAAATTCTATTGGCATTACTAGTGTGATAGCTACACGAATTTAAAAAAAAAAGTTTTATCCATCCATTATCCGATCCGCTTCATCCTCACAAGGGTCGCGGGGGTGCTGGAGCCTATCCCAGCCGTCTCCGGGCAGTAGGCGGGGGACACCCTGAACCGGTTGCCAGCCAATCGCAGGACTCAGAGATGAACAACCATCCGCGCTAACGCTCACACCGAGAGACAATTTAGAGTGTTCAATCAGCCTGCCATGCATGTTTTTGGAACGTGGGAGGATTAAGAATAAGACAAGGACTGGGCAGATGGACTGAACCATTTTTTCAACCGTTTCGACCAGTCGTCTGTCACTTCCCCCAACCACCAACTGCAACCACTCCCACTCAGGACTTCTTTTCCTCCCCCTCCTCTTTCGACCAGCTCTCAACACCCCAATCTGTCACCTGGTTCCTGCCTGTCCATCACAACAGAGCAGGTGAGGAACCAACTGAGAAAGCTAAATGTGAGGAAGTCAGCAGGTCCAGACAAGATCAGTTCCCGGCTCCTCAGGACCTGCTCTGACCAGCTGTGTGACATGCATGTCCAGCACATGTTCAACCTGAGCCTGAAGCTGGGCAGAGTTCCACAGCTGTGGAAAACTTCGTGCCTGGTCCAAGTGCCAAAGACCCCCCACCCTAAGGAGCTGAACAGCTACAGACCGGTGGCGCTGACGTCTCACCTGATGAAGACGCTGGAGAGACTCGTCCTCGCCCACCTTCGATCGCTGGTGAGCTCGGCACTGGACCCGCTGCAGTTTGCCTTACAGCCTGGCATTGGCGTGGAAGACGCCATTATCTACCTCCTCCACTCAGTGCTGTCACACTTGGAGAAGGCTGGGAGCACTGTGAGAATCATGTTCTTTGATTTCTCCAGTGCCTTCAACACCATCCAGCCCAATTTGCTGGGAGGCAAACTGCAGAACGCCGGAGTGGACCACCATCTCACAGCATGGATCATAGACTACCTCACAAATCGGCCGCAGTACGTGAGATTGCAGAGCTGTGAGTCGGACCGGCTTCTCTGCAGCACTGGAGCCCCGCAGGGCACTGTTCTGGCTCCATTCCTGTTCATCCTCTACACCACGGACTTCAGACACGCCACTCCAAACTACCACTTCAGAAGTTCTCCGATGACTCTGCGAATGTTGGCCTCATTACAAAGGGGGACAATCGGGAGTACAAGGGACTGACGAAGGACTTTGTGGACTGGTGCCAGCAGAATCTCCTCCAGATCAACCCCAGGAAAACTAAGGAGTTGGTTGTGGATTTCTGCAGGAAACAGTCCTCGCCAGCACCGATGAACATCCAGGGTATGGACATAGAGAGGGTGACCTCCTACAAGTACCTAGGTGTTCTTCTGAACAACAAACTGGACTGGTCTACAAACACGGACACCCTGATTAGGAAAGGACAGAGCTGACTCTTCCTACTCAGGAAACTGAGGTCTTTTGGGTTTCAGGGGTCGCTCCTTAAGACTTCCTATGACTCGGTGGTGGCCTCGGCCATTCATTGTGGCATTGTCTGCTGGTCAGGCAGCATCTAGGCCCGGGACAGAAAGAGACTGGAGCGACTGGTCAGGAAGGCCAGTTCTGTCCTGGGTTGCTCCCTTGACACTCTGGAGGAGGTGGGCAACAGAAGGATGCTAACTAAGCTAAAAGCTATGATGGCCAGTCCCTCCCACGCCCTCCATCCCACCCTGACAGCACTTGGTAGCTCCTTTCGCCAGAGACTGTTACACCCGCGCTGCAAGAAGGAGAGATACCGACGCTCGTTCCTACCGACTGCTGTCAGGCTGCTGAATAAAAAAGAATAACAATAATAATAATAATAGTTAAATGATGTGAAAAATAATTGTTAATAGCACTGCGATTTATCAATTTTGTATTTATATTGAATTGAACGGTGTTTGGTTTTTTTTCTTCTTTATACCCACATTCTTGCTGCTGGAGGCTGTAAATTTCCCCAGTGTGGGACAAATAAAGGATATCTTATATCTTATCTTAAAACCTTTATTCGTCTCACAATGGATACATTCCCAAATTGGAATACGCAGAGAAAACCCACGCAGACCCGGGGAGAACAAACAAAATCCACACAGGAAGGCCGGAGTTGGAATCAAACCCACGACCTCTGCACTGCACTTTTAGTTACAATTTAAATCAAGCATGTTTTATGACATGAGCTGAACTTTCTGTCCTCCATCTGTGACTTCGTTTTCTGCAGGCAAGTCCTCTTTAGGGGTGGCGCTGTTCCGACTGGTAGAGGCGGCCGAGGGAAGCATCGTCATCGACGGTGTTGACATCTCGACCATCGGTCTGCAAGATCTGCGCAGCAAACTCTCCATCATCCCCCAGGACCCCGTGCTATTCATCGGCACGGTCAGGTAACTTAACAGCAAGTGGACACGCGGTTCGCGTTGCGGACTGCCACCGGCTGAAGACCACCCGTGTCGACTCCAACAGGTACAACCTGGACCCCTTTAACATCTACAGTGACAAGGAGATCTGGGTCGCTCTGGAGAGGACCTACATGAAGGACTCGGTGAGCAACCCCTGCAACATGGATGAAGCTCTTCACGTCCAAATCGAGTTCTGTTTAATTTAAATTGTTCATTTTAAATTGTTAAATTAAAATTAAAGACAAGTGTCCTAGGTTTACAGTGTCAAATAACCTCAAGAACTATACAGCACGGCTGTATGAAATCCAGAATTGAATTGAGAATCACCCCTAAATTCAAATTCAATACTTGAATCTGAATCGAGATTGCAAACAGGAAGCAAATTTGAAATTGAAATTTGAATTGCAGGAACTACAATTGAAAGTCCATGAAATTCAAAGTCATTCATGATGCAAAGTTAACCTAGTTTCAATTCACTTTCTGTTCAACATCCTGGCAAGTGGAGTCAATTCAATTTAATTCAATTCAATGGATGCAATGAATTGAATTAAAGTTTGACATTTTGAATTTTGCTGCTTTACAGCAATTTATGACACTGTCATAAATTGCAAAAGCGCAATATCAGTTTGTCATTTTTGGGGTGGGGGGGATTAACGAGGCAGGCTAATAATTACAATACAATACAATACATGCTGATTTATATAGCGCTTTCACAACAGCGGCAGCTGTAACAAAGCGCTTTACAAAACAGTTAACATAAAGTAAAATAATAAACACAACACATAACATAAAACACGGACAGTCGTGCAGTCCTAACCACTTAATTTTTTTTTTAATTAAAGGTTTATTGTTGTTAATTGTTCATTCTTTCCCAGTGCCGTAGTACACCATACACCGCCCAGCTGTAACAGAAAGACCATTTAAGAAACACTTGAGAAACGACTGCAGAGAGAGGCCACTGGCCGATAGTTGACGCTCTCGTACACATCTCGTAACTAGCCCTCAAGTGATCTTTTGTCTCCACAGATCTCCAAATTGGAGGGTCAGCTTCAGGCACCGGTGTTTGAGAACGGAGAGAACTTCTCTGTCGGGGAGCGACAGTTAATGTGCATGGCTAGAGCGCTGCTACGCAACTCTAAGGTTGGGACATGGCCACATACTCTATAATCCAGTGGCTCGCAAACTTTTTGGGTCCACGGTGTTTAAGCCATAACAAGAGCAAGGATGGATTTCATCTGGATAAAAAGTTATAATCTTCTGAGGTAAAAATGAAACATTCCTGCCCCTCGTCCAGATCATTCTTTTGGACGAGGCGACGGCATCCATCGATGCCCAGACCGACTCGCTGATCCAGAGCACCATCAGAGACGCCTTCCAGCACTGCACAATGCTCACCATCGCCCACCGTATCAACACCGTAATGCACGCCGATCGCATTTTGGTTATGGACAATGGAAAGGTGACACTCACGTGTACACACACGCATGCACAAACATACAATGTCTTAATACTGTAGTAAGCCCCTGACTGGGTTATCCGCTGCAGATGACAAACTCCATAACCCAAACTCCTAACCTTCCAGGTGGCAGAACTGGACATTCCAGACGTCTTGTCGAAAAAGCCCGACTCGCTGTTCTCCTCGCTCCTGGCAGCTGCAAACACTGTGAACGTGTCAGAGACGCATTGATGTACACTCAATATGTTCTCATTCATGGACTGGATGTTGCACATGTACCCACAGTAGTGGCCATAGAGCCAATAGGTTGTTTGACTTTTGTTTTTTTTTTCCAATGAGTGATAGATGATGTGTTTTAAAAAATATTTATTAGTTAATGCCTGGCATTTCAATCACTTTTTCAAGTGACTTGAGCATACAATCAGATTTTTAAAAGGTTTTTTTTTCCAAAAGGTTTGTTGGTTTGTTTGTGTGAACAGTGTTTCCATCCTGCTGCTCATTCTTGGCCACACGGCAGCGCCAGTGGTTTTCGCCTGGATGTCAGCTCGGTAGCGACTCATAACTCCACTGTACTTGAGTTCAATAAGAATGACGTCATATTCGGGCCGCAAAAGTACAGCGATAGCAATAAAACAACTTTCTAATGAAGAAGCGTTGGTCTGTTTGATTTCACTTTATTTTATTTGAATCCCTCAAAGGTAAATTTAAGTGAAACAAACGACCGACAAGCAATGTAATACCAGCAGTAATTGACACACTGTACTGTACTTTCATTGAAGTTACAGATTACTTACCCAATGCGGCGTTAATAATTTCACTGACGTAGAAGAGTACATGCGAGTATATTAGAACAGGATTATAGATTACATTCATATTTTTAGTGGATTATTGTACTTCATTACAACACAACTTTTTCCTCTCCTGTGAGGAGTCTTTACCAAAACCCATCAATGATTTTGCCTCCAACAACGACAAAAAAATAAACAAACACAGTCAGTTTTGATTTGATGAGGCAGCTCCACCACAGCTACCGTTTCAGTTTAACTTTTTACGACCTTGAGTTTCCACCCAACGATTCCTCGTTGATGACAGAGGTTTCTCTACATAGCCTCTTAACGTTTTCCATTCCCAAAACGACTGATGCGTTCGCGTTTGAGGTGCGCCTTCAACAGGATACCTGCGCAGCCTTGTTGCATGAACTGATGAAGCCTGCTTGGATGAGAGGCTTCTAACCGGAGCAGTCCAGTTGCGATTCAATGCCCCTTATAATAATTTGTTTGTATCAACGTTTTTAAAGGAATACCGTACAACTCCGTGAGTAACGACGAGTACTTCTTGAGGTGGAAAGTGGGCGTTGCAGGGTCGTGTAGTCAAGGAGATGACAGCGACGTGGGCGCGGCTTGTAGTCCGGGCGCGAGTTTCCTCGGGCGGGGAGGATGTAAGCGTTTGAGCGGCGGAGTCATCTCCTCCCACCCGCTGACTCCCTCTCCCTCTCCTTCTCCTTCACCGTCCTTCTTCCCTTCATCTTCTTTATCTTCTCATTCTCCTTCGTCGAAAGTGGCCGACGGTGAGTGAACTTGAGTCCACTTTGCTGCGTATTTATTCACGTGTTTGTCAACCGTTTAGGGCGAAAAACAAAGAGTTTGGGGATTCGACTGTCGACTTCTGGAACGCGCTGTTTGAAAGCTTCAATATGTTTTGATAATTCATTTTGGACTTTTTGAGTCACTCTGGGGCGCGAGAATATGTCGTTCTGGATACTTTGAAGCAACTCTTGTTTGGACCAAAATGTGAGGCTAGCTAGCTAGCTGCGTTAGCTTCATAGTGAAGTGAAGGAATGAAGGATGCTTCCTCGTGATCTTTTTTTTTTTAACTTAAAAAGTCATGTTAACTTGAAATGGCAACGTGAAGTTGCAGACCATGCTTGACCATTCTTGGTGATTGAACTTTTGTTTCAAACAAGTATTCAAAAGAAAGAATTGCAAATTTACTTTATGAATTTGATCCCATACCGAAACACTTTTTGGAAATTAACCTGATTTAAATCCTATCCCTTATGTCTTAGCCAAATCTTTAACCACTGAAAGACATCAACATCATTCAGGGCTGCGTGATGAGACCTCAAAATATATAACAAGACTACAAAAACAACACCAAGTGCACGGTGACGAGATGGCTATCACGCCTGCTGGAGTGCTGTGGGGGATAAATACATTTTGAGCTGCCAATGCATCTAATAGTACTAAAAGCCATCCTCAGATTTTAATACCGATATTTTTGATACCAGAAAGGAACGCTGTGGTTTGCAAACTCATACAAGAATCACTTTGGTATTTCCATGCAGAAAAATGTAGTTGATACATAGGTTACATATTGAAAAGTATGGGCAAAAATCGAACAGAGGCTGCCTGCAACAGATAATTGTTTTTGTGGTAAACACCTTGCCGGTAATGTCTTAATTTATGGATCTGATCACTGACATCATTGATTATGTCTGCGAGTTCATTACAGCCAATTGCAAAACTTGCATAGAAAATATCGGCTGATCTGGTAATAGCTTACGAGATCGGTGGAAAGTGTATTCCAAAGCGAATGTCACATTTTCTATTAGTTTGCTGTTTTTGACCTCATACTTTAATCTTGCTTTTTTATTGTTTAAAAGTACATTTTACACAATAAGTACAAGATACAGTGTCGAACACATCAAAAGACTTCAAATGGAGAGCAATGAAGAGGAAAAAATGTAACAAATTTAAAAAAGAGGATTTTTTTATTTTGTTCATTTCTTAACAAAAAAATTGTGTTTATAGTTCATATTTTTTCATTTCACAGCCCAACAGTGCACATTTTAGACCATAAAGGTTTTTTGTTGTTGTATTTGTCTCTGTGTCAAAGACATCTCCTAATTACTTTTAAGTATTTAGATTCACACTCCATTTTGTTTTGTTTTGTTTTGAAACTAACAAAATATGATACAGAAACATCCATCCATGAGCTGAACCGCTTTATCCCCACGAGGGTCACGGGCGTGCTGGAGCCTAGGTGGGCTACACCCTGAACTGGTTGCCAGCCAATCAGAAGGCATTTTCAGGGGATTATTGTTTTATAAGATATTATTATCTTATATGATGCTAATTACATGACATGTTTCACGTGACACATTTTCTCCCGTGTGGTCAAGTTTGGGGACACAGAAATCCGCTCATAAACACAAATGTATAATTTAAAAGTGATGTGAGCACGCCACACATCTGCACCGCCGTCATGACATCAGTGGGAAAATCTTAGACAGTCAAAGACATTAGCATCATTTAGGGCTGGGTGATATGACCTTAAAATAAAATCCTTGTGTTTTCTTTTTCATGTTAAAGAGGGAGTTTGCAGTTTTAAAACAGTGAGCAAGATTTGAAATGTAGACCCACATTTTATCACTAAAGTCTGAGCGCACGTGGGCATTTATATTGCATAAAACATGTAAAACATGTAGTTGTGAGGTATAAGCACAGAGAATGCTATCCAACTTCAATAAAATAGCAATGCTAGCAATACCAAGTTAGCATCATTAAACTAACTTTAGCCACGATTACTACATTGGTTGCATGACTATGTATTCGTTTGATTTTTTTTTTCATTTTTGGGAATGCATAGTGAAGTAAAAAAAATAAATAACAGGTGATAAACCTTCCCCTCAACAGAATTGTTGCTTATTTCACGTCCCTTCCTCTCAGTTTCCTGAAGTCACATTCTTCTGCTACAGTTTCCTATGGTGGATATTTCAAAATAGTTTCAGCAAAGCTCCTGAAACCTAAGCTCACAGGTCACCACGGGGCTGCAGAGATTTTCTGGCGGACCGGCTTTTAGTGTATTTGGGTGTTTTCTTTAAAATAGGGTGAGAGTGGGGGGCGGGGTGGTGGAACAGCACACTTCCTCATTTATACAATTTCTCCAATTGTTTTTTTCCCCTCTCTTGTTTGTCGAAAAAGCAAATTACAACATGATTTAAAACAAGTTTTTGTTTGTTTTTACCCTTGGATTTGCATTGTTTCTCCTGATACAGTTTCTCCCACCCTGCATTAACTCCCGTACAAATGATAGCATGTCCTGTATTTTTGTCTCCATGCAGATAATGTAAAAGTAAATGTTCCCTCTCAGATATTGTCAAATTGTGCAAGTTTACTCGATGTAAATGTGATCCTTTGGAACCTCGCCTCTTGTACAGTCACACTTTTTCCATGTACAGGCGAGGCAAGGCAAAATATTTGCTGCGTGGAAGCGTGTAATTGGGGTCAAAAGTTTTTGTCATGCGGATAAATCATCATACATCATGCCTTTGGTAATGTTCAGCGTTACTGACTCTGTCATTGCCTTCCACAAGCTCTTTTTGTTTTCATACGATGAACAATGAAAAGGGTTTTGTCGCGGGGTATTAAAGTCGCTTCTTTGAGAAATAGTGTCAAGTTTGCCCGTAAAATTCCTGTATGTATGTTCTGTGTGAACGGTACCAATATGTACTGCGGGGTCGAAGTCGACTGTCAGTTTTTTAGGGCTCCATAAATGGTATCAGAGGTGTACACGATTAGCAAGTTTTAGCAGCCAAGACTCACTTGGGTGAGTTTAGCGTGAAAGACCGAAAAATCAATGCCTGGGATTTGCAGAAAACCTTGTGCGAAAGATATTCACCTTCCACCGCACCGTCATTCGATGCTGTCAGCGTGACACCTTGCTGATGTGCTCGGTCAGGAAGGGGTCGACCCAATTAGCAACAAATCTGCAGCCGCTAACTGGAATGACGAAAGAGCCGGCAATTACTTTGACACGGTGGTGTCGAAAAGCATTTTCAGAAAACTTGAGAAGTATTGGCTAACTAGTGATCATTCGCACCAAAGATGCCATGACACCGTTTGCTGTTTTGTTGCCGGATTTCATGGTTAGCATGACAAAATAATCAGAAGGTTCTGGTTGCCAGATAGCGACTTGGTAGCACATTATCTCGGTCAAGCTTCCTAGATGACCTTGCTTGTTTTGGACCCTACTCAAATCTTCATTTTAGTGTTGCCATAATCCAGCCAGGGATGAGCTCCCTTGATGCCTCCTCCAAAACAGGAAGGGCTGAGAGAGAAGTGTTGCGGGAGGCGGTGGGGGGAAAAAAGGCAAGTTCAGCCCTAAAGTGCTGGAAAGGGAGAGACACTCCTGTTGAGGAACTTTTGGATACGAGAGAATGAGACGAGCTCGATGATGATGGATTTGTACTTGATTGAAATTGCTGAGGTTATGAAGTTTCTGTAAAGGCTGATGCTTTGGGGAAGAAAAATATTGTTTCAACACTTCTTTGGTATTAGAAGTAAAGCAAAGAAGGAAAAAAAAGGAAAGGCTATTTTGGATAATGTAATTTGCATTTGCATACTTTATAAGTCAGGAGAGGGGGATCAATCAGAATTTTTTTTTTGAAGAAAAAAAACATTTATATTTCAATGCCACATGATCCTGCATGAATGTGGACGTCCAAGTTTATTGATCATTTCAAGGATATGTTCAGCGAAACATCAAAAACGTTTGCTCTTTCTTTTTCTAACATCACTATGTCATGTGTGTCGAGACAGGTTACAGCGGCGTTGGGACCATGCTTTGAGGACCACCTCGACTTACACTCGTTCATTCTCCTTATCCGTATTGGGGTGATTTTTATTTATTTATTCATTTTTTTGGGGTGGAGGAAGATGGGGCGGAAGAAGATCCAAATCACCCGCATCGTGGATGAGAGGAACCGGCAGGTTAGTGCCTTTGCTTTCCGTTGGGGCTTGAGGTTGACGTGCCATTTATTCTTTCTATCCACACTAACACACACACACACACACGCACACACACACCTCTCTCTCTCTCTCTCTCTCTCTCTCTCTCTCTCTCTCTCTCTCTCTCTCTCTCTCTCTCTCTCTCTCTCTCTCTCTCTCTCTCTCTTATATATATATATTTATATATATATATATTTATATATATATATATACAGTATATATATATATTTTTAATTATTATTATTTTTATTCTATTGCGGCTCCAGCCTTCCTGTGTTGAGTTTTTGCATGTTCTCCCCGTGCCTGCGTGGGTTTTCTCCGGGTACTCCGGTTTCCTCCCACATTCCAAAAACATGCATGGCAGGCTAATGGAACACTCAAAATTGTCCCGAGGTGTGAGTGTGAGTGTGGATGGTTGTTCGTCGATGTGTGCCCTGCGATTAGCCGGCAACCAGTTCAGGGTGTCCCCCGCCCAAAGACAGCTGGAATAGGCTCCAGCACACCCCGTGACCCTTGTGAGGATAAAGCAGATCGGAAAATGGATGGATGGATAGAGAGAGAGAGAGAGAGAGAGAGAGAGAGAGATAGTTCAGATGACCTTCAGCCTCCAAATTGTCAATTGTCAGGTGCGCCGGATACTCATATTAAAGAAAACGAAACAGCCTTGGTTCGCTCTAAAACCCAGCATGGCGCCGGGAGGTATACCAAATTCCCAAACATGTGCATTAAGTCTTGCATCAGGACGAAAATCAGGGTATGCCTGTTTCTAAGCTCGATCCCATAATGTCAACAATTGTCATGTACACACATAATGTAAACATTATTGCTTGTGGTTTTGGCGCTAATTAACTTGTTGATGTTGCTGTTAAAAGTAGTACAGCAAATACTCTATGTTTTGCAAAGGAATCCCTCAAGGATCCTTCTGTGGACTCTCAACATTTTCAGCGGTAAGGATGGTAATTTGGGGTTAGCCGGGTCCGGACGGCACCCTGTCATTTTCAGGGCGGGACGCACAACTCTTCCTTCTTCTCTCCCGGACGTCTGCTGGCGGGCTTCACGCCGCCCGCCGGAATCCCACGCGGTGCGCCGCTGGCTAAATATATCGGGCAACAAACGGCGGCCTGTCTGCGAGAGAGGTGGCGGCGCTGTAAATAGCCACATGGCCGGGGAAATAAATATGTGTTTGTGTTTAATGTTTGCACGTCTGAACCGTAGCGTCTCCATGACTGGAGAGGGGCTGTGGGTTGAGCTCCTACTTCCTTATTTCAGGAATGTCGCTTCATCTGTCTTGTAATGCTGCGGTTTTGAAATTTTTGTTTTATTTTTGACAGAATTTAACTAGAGTGTACCTAAAAAATTATCTAATAAAAGAGGAGGTTCAGAGAATACAATAAGTTACTTTGAGCCACTTACATTTTTTGCATTTTAACATGCAGAATTAAGATAGCATAGCTGTAGCATCATCTTGCTAACCTAAAAAAAAAAAAGAAATTGTTTAGGTTTTTTTTGGTGTATTTTAGACCCAGTACTCACATAAAGAATTTTCATATCTTCAAAGATTGTTTCTCAGTGACCAAACTCGCACATGAAGATAACAAATCAGGCATTTATTGCTATTGGTCATATTATGCGTGGTGTGCGCCAATGATGTCAAAACAAATCACCACACACATAAAGATTCTGTTCCAGGGGGTTTTGGAAGGTTGAGGGTTTCCAAATATGGTTTCAACTTCAAGACAGGAATGGGGTTTGCGAAATAGCCAGGGTTAGGCTTTCTAGTAAAGGTTAGGGTTTCTAGTATCAAATCGAGTTTCTTGATTTTGCTAAATCGCCATTTTTTTTAAAGCAGCCTGTTTACTGGTAAATGGAATATTGACTGATTATTCAGTCACCAAAAGTTCATTTTATCCATCCATTCATCCATTTTCTAATCCGCTTATCCTCACGAGGGTCGCGGGCGTGCTGGAGCCTATCCCACCTGTCTCCGGGCAGTAGTTGGGGGACACCTTGAACTGGATGCCAGCCAGTCGCAGGGGGCACAATGCAGATATCTCGTTTGGAGAAGTACAATGCTTGCTGCAGCTCTTGTATTGAATGTTATTCGATGCCTCATGAAACAGACACTATGAATGATAATATTGATACTTGTGCTAATTCCTTCTCTTTTGCCTTGTTGTGCGGAGGAAGTTATCGGCGCCGGGTCAGAGACGAGGTGGTGTTTACGTCCAGTCAAAGTTTGTCTTGGCAGAGCTGGTTGTTGGCTGATGTGTATTTATGTTCTCCTTGCCTAAATTTACACACTTTGCCTTCCGCTTTTAGTAACTTCTCTTTTATTTTCTTTATTACTCATCCCTGTGCCGTTTGTAGACGACGCTTGTGTTCCCGATTAGGATGTCTGTGGATCTTTAAAAATGTCCAAATTTCATTGTCCGTAAAATTGGCATGAATAGTAACAACATGACATGAATAATAACAACAAAGTCAGACAATTGTAGGTCCTAAAAATGGTTAGTGTCATATAATAATTCTAATCCACCACAATATGGCTTTTTTTAAAAATGGTCCACATTATAATGCTAAACATGCAAACAGGAAATAAAAATAAATAGTTGAATCAAATCGGTTATTGGGTTTGAAATCGACACAGAACTCAATAATGATTTAGCCTGAAAAATGTCATGTAATATAATTGCATCTTCAAAAATGACTCATAAAATCTCAACTCAACTCAGCCGTGTTTGGAGAGCTCGTGAAAACAACCACCGCTGTATACAAATTGCAGGTCTTTAAATGACTCAATAGTTCAAATTAAGTCTGCTTTTTACAGGTCTTAAAATTACACCAAATTTAAGAATAAGAAATAAAACTGGTGTTTATAGGTCTTAAAGATAATGATACATAATCTATTAGGAAGAAGTGAATCTGTCAATCATGGGTCTGAAAAGTGTTTCGTACGCTAATGATAATACTGATTATAGCGAGTCCTACAAAAACAACGATTCACGTTGCCCTGTCTTAAACATCACACACGATGCAATCGTAACAATTCCGTCTGCTTGCTCCAAACTGTTTCGTCATGTGAGAATAACAAGAATTGACCGGAATTGTTGTCCGCGCAGGTCACGTTCATGAAGAGAAAGTTCGGCCTGATGAAGAAGGCCTACGAGCTGAGCGTTCTGTGCGACTGCGAGATCGCCCTGATCGTCTTCAACGGCTCCAACAAGCTGTTCCAGTACGCCAGCACCGACATGGACAAGGTGCTGCTCAAGTACACCGAGTACAACGAGCCGCATGAGAGCAGGACCAACGCAGACATCGTGGAGGTGGGACATCATCCTTTTTCGTTTGGGCCACTTTTCAGGTGTCGTGTCTCCAGTAAACGGGTGGATCAACTTTTGTGCTCAAGGGCCGCGTTTGATTTTGAAAACGAACAGATGGGCCACGTCATTGGCACGTAGGGTTCACAAAAAAATAAACATCTGTAAATGTGTCTGTGTAAAATAGTTCAATTGAAGTTTAACATAATGACTTCTAATTTTGAAATGTTATCTATACCGTAGAATAATTTAGTTATGAATACAGTATTTGAAAATGATTTTAAAAAATGAAATATACAATTTTTAAATGTATATGTATTTTCCAACATTATTGCATTTCTTTTGATTCGTTACAAACCCAGTAATTAATGTTATCACTGTATATGAAAATTAAACATGAATAAATACATGTAAAATAAGGTACTTTTCGATCATAAAATGATTCATTGTCCCTGAATTTGATTAATTGATTAGTCGACTACAGAATTAAATCATTGTTAAATGTAAAGTTGATTTTGTGTTTATATTTTATTTACATTAATTTCCCAGTTATTTTAGTAATCAAGAAATTAAAATGTTTATGTGAAAAGTTTTATTTTAATATTTTATAATAAAATATTTTTTTTAAATATTGTCACGATTAATGTAATTGGTGACTAATTATTCCAAATATTTTATAAAATAATTACAAACTTTTTGCATGTATTAAATACTTCTTCGTTTCAAAACTTTGCTGCTGTGAATTGGGAATTTCTCCATTGCAAGACGAATAAAGGTTTTCTTATCTTAAAAGTAATATTTATTGTAGTCACATTTTTTATCGATTATTTCTCATCAATCAATTGAATAAGTGAATCATAAAAAACTTCTTATTTCAATAATTAAAAAAATATGTAGTATTGTTTGTCATTCATGTCATAAGAATTCATGACCAATGGCTTAGTAGAATAAATTCAGAAAAGCAAAATGTCACATTGCCCATAAAAAAAAATGCTAAATTCATTCAACAAATATTCTCGGACTCTTGACCTTGTCAATGCTCGTTGGGCTGGAGTAAAAAAAAAAATAAAAAAAACAAGAGCCGCGTGTGGGGCCATATTTTGCTCCTCCTCGCTCAAATTTGAGATTCAGCCGTTACGCTGGCATTTACCACAAGAAGGCACCTGTGTCAACCGCTCTTGGCTTCATTTGCTTGCATGTATCGCTTGTTAGCGTGACGCCCGGACGTGGTTTACATGGCAGATGGAAACATTTGCACAGCACTGACATTTGAGTCCGGCCTTCTTTGTCAACGGAAAAATGTTCGTTGACCATCCTGCACAAGTTTGGTTTGTCACGCCAGGAATGATGACGTCGGCCACACTGTGGCATCCTTCCTTGTATGAACAAAGTGCAGCTACGATAGCACCTAACTGCATCATCGCGTGTCGCAACCATAAATTTCAATTTCAGCCATCCCCCCCCCACACCCCCCCCCCCCCCCCCCCCCCCCCCACAAGGCACTGAATAAGAAAGAGCAACGAGGGTGCGAGAGCCCGGACACGGCCGACAGTACCACCTATGCCTTGACACCAAACACTGAAGAGAAATACAAGAAGATCAACGACGACTTTGACCACATGATCAGGAGCCACAAGATGGTGGGTGAAGCCATTTGTTTGGGAGGTGCTTCTGATGTCTAATGACACCAATGTCGAACTTTTTTCCTTCCAGAAGGTGCCTCAGCCAGTCAGTTAATCAAGTCAAATCATGTGTCGAGTCGCTGTGCGAGTCTCTGACATGCCGGTGTCACCTGTCCGTAGTCGTCAAGTCTGCCGCAGCACGACTTGGTGCAGGTGGAAGGAGGAGGAAGCGGTGATGGACGAATGATCGCGATGGCGTCTCAGCCCGCTCACCTGCACAGGAACGTCCACGCAACGCAAAGGTCGACCAGTGCCACCAACACGGGTGTGCGAAGCAGTTCCTTGATTTGTTGGTTTGTCAATCACGTTTTGTCAGTCCGTGCGTGAGAACTATGTGGACACAATTTGTTTCGGCTTCCGTGCAACAGGAAAATTGTACATGCCGTTGTTGTTTTAGTATGAATCTGATGTAGAACGTGCTAATTTTTAGTTTGTGTTTAGGTCATATGCAGAACAATTCAGATTTGATGCTGCAAAATGGATCTGGACCAGATGGTAAGTTCCTCTTCACAGTCTCACACACACAAGCACTCAACAATTTGAGTTAGTTAGTCATGTTACCCACCTGCCGTAGCTAGTTACTAAGTTGGTTGGTTCATGTCAGCTGAGCATTAAAATCGCTTTAGCTTGTTGATTCGTTAGTTGTTAGTATCTTGTCAGTAAATAAGGTTGTTGGTGGAGAGACAGAAGCGGGAGTTGGTGATTTCGTCAGCCTCATAGTATGTCAACCATTTGAATGACAAAATGTGACATCTTCATACGGTATCTTCATCTCGCTGACCTTCGTGCTCACCCTCCCTAAAGGCTAAGCCTCATACGAGCGCAAGCATTATGTAACAAACAAGCTCAATAATTCAGTTTGATCTCCTCTATAATAAATAAAAGCTGCACTTTCATGCTCCTCATCCTTATCGTACTGCTGCTGCAAAGCTTTTCCAAGTGATGACATGACACAAATGTTATGGCGTTTTTTTTTTGTGTGTGTTTTTAGTGAATGGCTTCGTGGAATCATCTCGAAAAATCCTCTCACCAAAATCTCAGATGCCGGCACGCAAGTCTGACCTGCGAGTACTCATTCCTGTGTTCAAAGCTGGGCTGACCACGCTGGTGTGTGTGTGTGTGTGATACATCACTGATTTGTCACCAGGACATAGGGTAGTATGCTCTAACATCAAATGACCTCATCCAGGGTGCGGCCATCATAACAACACCAAATAAACGCAGAGTTGTACTTCCTGTAATAAAAAAAAGCTCACAATAGATTACGCTTTTCTGCTTATTTTATGCTTGGAATGAAAAATGATTTATACTCGTCGTTTTAGTCTGTACTCTTAGTGGTTAAACACAAAATCATGATCGTCTTCTATTTTTCTAAGAAATATTCTCCTCAATGAGAACTGAGGCCTGAAAGTATCTATAATTTAGCAGTGTTAATACTGACACCGTGTGGACAGAAATGGCACCACAGCATAATCAAAACAAACTAAATAGAAAACAATGTGTTCACTCTTGGCGGCCCGGTAGTCCAGTGGTTAGCACGTCGGCTTCACAGTGCAGAGGTACCGGGTTCGATTCCAGCTCCGGCCTCCCTGTGTGGAGTTTGCATGTTCTCCCCAGGCCTGCGTGGGTTTTCTCCGGGTGCTCCGGTTTCCTCCCACATTCCAAAAACATGCGTGGCAGGCTGATTGAACACTCTAAATTGTCCCTAGGTGTGAGTGTGAGTGCGAATGGTTGTTTGTCTCTGTGTGCCCTGCGATTGGCTGGCAACCGATTCAGGGTGTCCCCCGCCTACTGCCCGGAGACAGCTGGGATAGGCTCCAGCACCCCCCGCGACCCTAGTGAGGATCAAGCGGCTCGGAAGATGAATGAATGAATGTGTTCACTCTTTCGATTCAGCAATTAAAGGGAAATTGGGTGGACACACTGGACGCTTCGGGGCAAATTTTAAACACTTAAATTGAATAGAAAGAGGGCCAGTTTGGACACTTTATTGTGTTCAGATTTTTGGCCCCGATTCTGAACTTTTCATGTCATCCACCGAAAGGGATTTGGGGTGTAAATGTTTGCATGGATGTCGTCCCCTGTCGCCACTATTTTCCTGGTAAATATGTATTAATATTCTGATGATTGTGTTTTCAGGCTGAACAGTGTCATTCGAGTCCAGCTTTGAGCACACCAGTGGTCTCCATTAACACCCCCAACTTGACTCAGCACAACCAGCTGTACAGCAACATCAACTCTCCGTACGACAACGGTAACACGCTTGTGCAATATGATAGTTTTGATATGATACTTTCACTCCTGACAAAGAGGAATGCTATCGCATTTACTCATCTAGAGTTCCAGCGGTGTGTTACATAATTTGCCATTTTATTGGTAACGGTTACGAGGTTCGACTGTAGCGTGGTAAGGAAAGATAAAATTGTGAAATTTATGATTTTCCATGCACCCATTTTTGAATTGAGGTTAAATGTTCCAATAAAAACCTAAGACCAAAAACGCTTAAATTATTTTTTTCTTGTCAGATTATGAACTGAGCAGCGCTGAACTGTCAGGTTTCTCCATGACCACCTGGCAACAACAAATGGCCTCCTCGCTGGGGTAAGACATGAGCAAGACCAGTTCAAGTTGAAAGATTGCATTTCATTGAACTGTTCTGCAATACTCAGGTACAGAAATGCATTTAATTTTTGAACTGTTGATCAAAAATCAAATTTCCTCCAGGGTGAATACTCTTTGAAACAATTTGCCTATTCAACCTTCACCAATGCTAGTGAGAAGCAATAGGCTGTCAAGTCATTTGGCCATTCTTTAAATTTGCCCAAGAATAACCCCCAAAAATATTCAAGCCCCCCCACCCCCACTAGGACCAAAGCAAACATTGGTCATACATCATACACAAAACATTTCACAGCATTTGACCCTGCACTTAATTCTGTCGTACTTTTTATAGTCACATCAACATTAGTTACCAATCCCATTTATGCTGCGGTAGTGGTTCATATACAAGCCAAACCACAAATGATATGAAAATGTAGTTTATTAGCAAATCCAAATTACAGGTCGTACAGATGGACCCCAACATCCATCAGCGCATTTTGAGGCTCGACTGCCAACAACTCCAGGTGAAGTCCAAAAGACCTGAGAACACAACAAAAAGTAACATTGAGTGTACATTTCAATGAGATGTAATATTCAGAAGCGTAGGATTTAGCTCAGTCCCATATCCGCAAGACTCATCCAACAGTCTCTTGTTAAAAAGGTCATCACAGATCACAAAGAGCTTGCATGAACCAGTAGTTTACACACCTTGGAAGTGTCAACATCAAAGGCCTGACAACCTAGACAAAAATAAACACAAATTAGAACAAAACCAAGGTTTGGGCAAATGCAATACAACCACTATTGATCTGTGGGACAGCTGAGTGGCCGCTGCTGCCATGGTAACGTCAGAACAGTCAAAGACTGCCCCGCATGTTCTAGCACGCACTTGGAGGGCACAAGCTACAGACAAGCTTGTTCCTTAGGATTGCATGCATACACAGTCATTCATGACATTATTCCACCCAGAGGTGAGTAGTACACCAATTGGTCATTTACCTGAATGCCACTGAAGACTCTTCGCCCTAAATTGAAGAAATTGGCCATTAGACGAGATTACAGCGATCACTTCAGGTAATTGATAGTAACATGGCTCAGTAATTGGAGAATCAATCACAGATCTCAGTGAGGGCAAGTGTGTCATCACAGCCAGAGATGCACTGTGGAACTGCCTTTGCATATTGGTTTAAACCGTGATTTATGACATCAGCATTGAAAATGCAATTTCTGGCATTTGTTTTCATCTTTTTGTAACAAAAAGTAGTGGTTGTGTACACAAGCAGTTGGCTTGTAGTTCAGTTTGGTTTCCAAGGTTGACCATGGCCATTATTAAATCACGGTCATCTTCAGATTGCGCTTGCCGTTGGCAGTCCCACTGTACAGCGTTGTAATAATTTAGACATACCTTTGATTTATGGTCGCCAGACGCATAAGCCCAACATCTGCGGAAAGGGACAATGTACATCAGTTTTTGTGGACTTGGTAGAGTTATATTCGTCAGCATATCCTTTCCCAAAATTGTTGCTGTATCAGTTATTAGTTTAAACTGAACAGCGACCGTCGGTGAAAGTTTTTCTTTCGGCTTCCTTTTGACCGTTGAATGCTACTAAAAAACAACAACGGCTTCGATAGGAGCCTGGTGTATACGTTTATACACGTTGCATGTTTTCACAAAATATACCTTTTCATATAACAGAAATAAACGTGCTGAGCCATCATTTCTTTTTAAGAAATGTTTTAAAAAACATATGCCCAAAAGCTATATAGAATAGCTTTCGGTTTTGTTTTGCTTTACAAAAACATGCTTTTGTGGCACACTGAAAACTGGACAAATTGTTCACAAAAGCAAGTCGCCCAGCACGTGGTGTGTGGCCCACTCAACAGCATGCAGCTTTAGCTTAGCCTTCAGTCCTAGCTCCATTTCGACACTCTTGCTTAAATTACGATTCCGTGCGGTTTTTGTCAGCGACATATAAAACTTCAGTTGTTTCCACGACATCGCCAATGACACAAATACCTTAACTTACATGTCTCGTCCTCGAATCTTTGTACGCCACGTACGGAGTTTTGGAAGAGGAAGAGAGAGCGCGAAAGGCAGAGTTCCAGTTATATAGACATGTGACGTCACATATTGCCTCTTTTGATTGGACTGTTCTCGTTTCCGATGCATGATGGGAATTGTAGTTTGTCCTAATCTGTTAAAACTTGCGGTAGGCAAATGAAACTTATTTAGGAATATAAATTAATTTAATAAACGGCCAATATTCACATGGTAATATAAATAATATTTTGACGTACTGTAGATGGGCTGTTTTTTCAGCTGCAACTATTAATTTTAGTGGTGTGCGTGTGTGTATGTGTGTGTGTTTAAAAAAGAAAAAATGCCTTCTGCTTTTTAATATTTTTTAAAAAATTCATTGAATCATGAGTTGAACTTCCCCTGACCCTCCACCATGTTTGCAGACCAGGCATCACCACCAACCACAGTAACATCAACATCAAGGACGAGCCCCCCTCTCCCCCTCCGCCTCGGGGCTATTCCGCTCCTTGCGAAGGCGCAGTCCAGCGGGACGAGCATCCGCCGCGCCGTCGCCCCGACTTCCTCCCCCTGGCTATCGCTCGCTCAGAAGCTGATGACAGTGCGGCGACGAAACGTCTTCGCGTCGACACCTGGGTCACATAAATGAATCGTAGCCGTTATGCAACTTCAACTGACGCACTTCCTGCTCTCAGGGTCGCTAAAAGCAATAACCACCATGTCTTGCCCCCCAAAAAATTAAAATTATTTTCTTTAACCGGCCCTCAAGAGGTTGATGAGGATATTGTTCTGTTTGAATGATACAAAATGTGTCTCTATTGTTGTGTATATAGTACTTTACCTTTAATATATCTCTTTGGCTGTAAACAAGTATGGATCTTGCATTATTCTTAGGTCTTAGCACATACTTAGTTTTTTGTTATTTTACTACTGGTGTGTCCTTTTTATCAGCATAGTGGACAATGATTATCACGTCTGCCCCACAGTTCTAAATATCGGGGTTTGAATGTCAGCTCAGAAGTGCGCGCGCGCGCTCGCGTGTGCGTGCGTGCGTGCGTGTGTGTGAATATATGTGTGTGTGTAAGAGTGTCCCTTTTGGGTTCAACGATGTTTTGCGGTTTTAGACCTACAGTTTGGGGCATTTCTTACTGGGTTGTGCAGTTTTAGTGTACCATAGCATAATCTAGAGGGGAAACTGAGTTACTACAGTTTGCAACAAAAAAAAGTTTTTCTTTGCCTCCCTCAACACACAACAAATATTGGCGGGAGGGGTGTTATTATCGCCCTTACTGTCCAAAGTAACAACAAATAAAACGTATTTTAGGTTAATTCAAAAGAAACGTGAAGCAGACTTCTCGCCAACATTGTGGTTTTCACGTGGTGACAGTCGGAAACGAAGCACATCCTGCACAACCTTTGCATAGCGTGCAAACAACTCAACTTTCCAATTGTGTGGGGTTTTTTTTTTGTTTTTTTGCTTTATCGAATCTTATTTTCCCGGTATTTTTATGTGTGCTTCGATTCAATCAAAAGTCACTCAATACACAAGTGAGCAAAAGCGGAACTACAACGTTTTGTGACTTTTTAAATTAACTCAAAGTTCCGATGCGTTGAAGTACACGCTCTTGGTGGACACATAATAGTAATTAAACATGTTTAAACGATCACCGAGACACCGTCGTTATCTGATCCATTGAAGAAAACGTCTTCTTTTGAAGCTTTTATTTTGATATTTCACGGAAGCACTTTTTTGCCCGCTGTTGTTGGCTGTCTAATGGTGGAGTCGGAAAACGGGAGGGGAAGCAGGTTTGAGGCTCCAAGTCACCGCGATGTGTCGCAGTCGCACAGGGAGCATAAGAATACACACTTCGTGGGGGAAACGTTCCTCTGCCCTCACCTCGAAGGTAAATAAACGTCAATATTTGTCTCTTTTGTACTTTGGTGTCCGCGAGGGTAGGCAGAAGGGCAGGTGAGCTTCTTCACCTGAGCTTCAAACTGATGTCCGACGCGAGGAAAAGTTTTTGAGAAAGCGAGATTACGCTTCCGGGTCCGATTTTCACATCGAAATTGCGTCAAAGCCAACAAATACTTACTTTTCACATTTCCAACTATCCATTCATTTGGATGAGATTGTCAGAGCACAGACCAGACAATGAATTCATCGATTCGCCAGGAACCTACTGAAACTCACCCGGAGAGACAATTTAGATTGTTTAACCAACTGAAGCTGACTTTTGCAGAGAAGAGCCGGGTACACCCTTGAACGCTTACCAGTCAATTACAGAGCACACTCAATCCTCATGTTGGCCGACCACCACTGTCTGTTGTTTGCGGGTCAATTTTTACCCAGGGTCTAACTTAGTCCTAATCATTAAAAAGAAAGGAGTATCACTCAATATTGTTAATACTACATCCTAACTAACATTATATGCATTCATAACCATAAAATCCTATTGTAATTGGATTTTATGGCCCCCGAGACACCATGTCCCTTATTTTTTAGCTGAAAATAAGGTTGTTTAACCATATGTTAACTAAATGTGAAACCCATTGATAATGTTTTCTGACTACAATAGAACAATATTAGAATATAACTTCTGGAAAAAAAGTTTAACATATATATATATATATTAATCATAGTTACATTGGTGGTGCTAGGGTCAAATTTGACCCGCATAAATTTGTTAGAAAAAAGGAGCCTTTGTTCTTCAGAAAACAACTTTATTTACCAAAAACACCAACCTCAGAATAATGATGACTGCATGAACACAGAAAACATTTTTTTTCAAACATCAACACTATTTGATTCAGAAAATAAAAATTCAATCACCAACTTTATTTGATTCAAATAATATTCACAGATCAATTATGATTAATGAACACAAACTTGAAGATGTGTGTGTGTGTGTTCACCTGCACGAATCACAGAAAGCTAATGTTTGCATGTGCTCCCTGCAAATGTATTTTTGACAATTGTGGCAGGTTGTCGTCGTTTTTCTGTCTTTGTTTGAAGGGCAAAACTGGCACCTCTTTCTTTTGGTGCCTTTGGCATCCACTGGCCGGAGCCCTGTAGACCCTGTAGAAGTCGCTGCCTTACTTGCTGCCTGCAGCTCTCTCACCAACTCGGCACTGCCAGGAGCTCGGGGTACCCGCTGGCGTCTCTCTATATGTGGCCTCACCAGAGCTTTCCCCAGCTCCTCCAGAAAGAGCCTCCTCCTGTTGAACTTCCCAATGTTCCATCCAGTACTGACCTCCGTCCACAGCACAAACGCATTGTAGGCCGACACATCCAGCATGTTGAAGAACACAACCATTGGCCACTGTAATGTTTTTCTCTGACAGGTGTATGTGGCAGTGACCTTATCAAGAACATCAACTCCCCCTTTGCAACGGTTATAGTCCAATATTATTGCTGGCTTCTTGTCCTCCCTGCTGCTCACAGCAGCGTCCTTGTGGAGGGTTGAGATCAGGGTGACATTCTTCCTCTTCTTCGGAACGTAGGACACCATTGTGGTGGTTTCTGTGAAAGCAAATTTTGAGGAGAGAGGAACTCTGTCTTTGGTGTCAATCAGGGCAGGAGGGAGCTCTGGTTTATTTTTTCTTACTGTTCCCACCATGGTCAGTTTTCTCTTCAGCAGCTCTTGGCCGAGGGCATAAGAAGTGAAAAAGTTATCGCAGGTGATGTTATGCCCACGTAGACCCTCTGTCAAGTCCAGCACCACCCGCATGCCCTGGTTCCTTTCGGTCATTCCACTTGCAGATTTGCCTGTGTAGATCTGCATATTCCAAGCATAACTGCTCCTGGCATCGCATGCTGCCCAGATCTTGACTCCGTACTTTGCAGGTTTGCTTGGAATATACTGCCTGAACGGACAGCGGCCTCGGAATGGGACAAGTCGCTCGTCTACAGTTACCTCTGGCCCAGGATTATACATGGACGGCAGAAGCTCCACCCACTTGTCCCAGACTTCCCTGATGGGAGCAAGTTTGTCAAGGGCACGCCGTGCTGCTCTGGTCTCCCGGTTATCAAAGCGGATGACTCTCGACAGGACATGAAAGGTCTGAAGGGACATTGTTGCACAAAAAATATTCCGACCTGACTCAGCATTCCAGAGGCTCGAGGTGGCTTCATTGTTGGATCTGTCAAGGCAAGACAAGGAGAACTTATTTATAAAGCACATCAACACGGGCAATAGAAACACATAATGATGATGATCAATAATAATATCATCATAATTCATTCTATTCATAAATATAGTGCATTTACATATTACATATCATTACATATTACATATTATAGATGCTTTACATCGAGAATGAGGTAAACCACAGACTTAGTCGTTATCTGTGGCTATTCACAAACACATTACATACAGGGATGTTTTACTGGCTAGGTGGCCAGTGAGCCAATTTTATAATATACAGTGTAAAATAACATTGGAGTTTGTAAGAGATGATGCAGAATACACACCTGTACACCCCAGCAAGAAGCAGAAGGCCGAAGTAGGCATCAAGTTTGATACCATCAATGTCCTCCCAACTTTGGCTGAAGACTTTCCTCCCCTCCAGGTTTGTCATCTCAATCAAGATTGATTGGATGGAGCTTGGTATAAATAGCTGAAATGCAGTCTTTATATCTTGAATATGTGACTTCGCAAATCGAGTGGGTCCAGGGGTCATTTTTATAATGTTTGCAGATGTTGCTCTGCCTTCATTTTCATATGGAATTGAGGACCAAACCTGCCCATTCTTCGAAACAAAGCCCTGTTCTGGCTCATTCAGTCCTACTTCCTCATCTGGATCGGATGTGTCTTCATCTGGATGTGGATCATATTCCACAAAATCGTCCTCAGACACGTCTTCCTCTATTTCAGCCTGATCCATCTCCTCCAAAGCCTCTCCCTCCTCGAGGATGTGATCCAGATTCTCACGGACTGTATAATGCCTTTTGCTCATGATGAAATTGACAGATGCTGCTGCACAATGAAACTCAAATGATCCAGGCTCAGGTATTTATAGATATTTCTGTGAGAAAATCTGGGCACTGGTCAAATCAAGTTCCCATGGACGGGAGGGGAGGGGGTTGTCTGTGTGTGTGTGTGAGCAAGACAGGTGTCTAGCCCTCATGTTGTGTTAGAAACGACCACCACTGTCTGTTTGCGGGTCAATTTTTACCCAGGGTCTAACTTAGTCCTAATCATTAAAAAGGTCATCACAGATCACAAAGCGCTTGCATGAACCAGTAGTTTACACACCTTAGAAGTGTCAACATCAAAGGCCTGACAACCTAGACAAAAATAAACACAAATTGGAACAAAACCAAGGTTTGGGCAAATGCAATACAACCACTATTGATCTGTGGGACAGCTGAGTGGCCGCTGCTGCCACGGTAACGTCAGAACAGTCAAAGACTGCCCCGCATGTTCTAGCACGCACTTGGAGGGCACAAGCTACAGACAAGCTTGTTCCTTAGGATTGCATGCATATACATTCATTCATGACATTATTCCACCCAGAGGTGAGTACACCAATTGGTCATTTACCTGAATGCCACTGAAGACTCTTCGTCCTAAATTGAAGAAATTGGCCATTAGACGAGATTACAGCAATCACTTTGGGTAATTGATAGTAACATGGCTCAGTAATTGGAGAATCAATCACAGATCTCAGTGAGGGCAAGTGTGTCATCACGGCCAGAGATGCACTGTGGAACTGCCTTTGCCTCGTCTTTTGATATTGGTTTAAACTGATTTATGACATCAGCATTGAAAATGCAATTTCCGGCATTTGTTATCTTTTTATAACAAAAGGTTTCCAAGGTTGACCATGGCCATTATTAAATCACGGTCATCTTAAGATAGCATTTGCCATTGGCAGTCCCACTGTACAGCGTTGTAATAATTTAGACATACCTTTGATTTATGGTCGCCAGACGCATAAGCCCAACATCTGCGGAAAGGGACAATTACATCAGTTTCTGTGGACTTGGTAGAGTTATATTCGTCAGCATATCCTTTCCCAAAATTGTTGCTGTATCAGTTATTCGTTTAAACTGAACAGCGACCGTCGGTGAAAGTTTTTCTTTCGGCTTCCTTTTGACCGTTGAATGCTACTAAAAAGAGCAACAACGGCTTCGATAGGAGCCTGGTGTATATGTTTATACACGTTGAATGTTTTCACAAAATATAAATTTTCATATAACAGAAATAAACGTGCTGAGCAATCATTTCTGTTTAAGAAATGTTTAAAAAAACATATGCCCAAAAGCTATATAGATTAGCTTTCGGTTTCGTTTTGCTTTACAAAAACATGCCTTTATGGCACACTGAAAACTGGACAAATTGTTTACAGAAGCAAGTCTCCCAGCACGTGGTGTGTGGCCCAGTCAACAGCATGCAGCTTTAGCTTAGCCTTCAGTCCTAGCTCCATTTCGACACTCTTGCTTAAATTACGATTCCGTGCGGTTTTTGTCAGCGACATATAAAACTTCCGTTGTTTCCACGACATCGCCAATGACACAAATACCTTAACTTACATGTCTCGTCCTCGAATCTTTGTACGCCACGTACGGACTTTTGGGAGAGGAAGAGAGAGAGCGAAAGGCAGAGTTCAATTTATATAGACTTGTGACGTCACATATTGCCTCTTTTGATTGGACTGTTCTCGTTTCCGATGCATGATGGGAATCGTAGTTTGTCCTAATCTATTAAAACTTGCGGTAGGCAAATGAAACTTATTTAGGAATATAAATTAATTTAATAAACGGCCAATATTCACATGGTAATATAAATAATATTTTGACGTACTGTAGATGGGCTGTTTTTTCAGCTGCAACTATTAATTTTAGTGGTGTGCGTGTGTGTATGTGTGTATGTTTAAAAAAGAAAAAATGTCTTCTGCTTTTTAATATTTTTTAAAAAATTAATTGAATCATGAGTTGAACTTCCCCTGACCCTCCACCATGTTTGCAGACCAGGCATCACCACCAACCACAGTAACATCAACATCAAGGACGAGCCCCCCTCTCCCCCTCCGCCTCGGGGCTATTCCGCTCCTTGCGAAGGCGCAGTCCAGCGGGACGAGCATCCGCCGCGCCGTCGCCCCGACTTCCTCCCCCTGGCTATCGCTCGTTCAGAGGCTGATGACAGTGTGGCGACGAAACGTCTTCGCGTCGACACCTGGGTCACATAAATGAATCGTAGCCGTTATGCAACTTCAACTGACGCACTTCCTGCTCTCAGGGTCGCTAAAAGCAATAACCACCATGTCTTGCCCCCCAAAAATTAAAATTATTTTCTTTAACCGGCCCTCAAGATGTTGATGAGGACATTGTTCTGTTTGAATGATAAAAAATGTGTCTCTATTGTTGTGTATATAGTACTTTACCTTTAATATATCTATTTGGCTGTAAACAAGTATGGATCTTGCATTATTCTTAGGTCTTAGCACATACTTAGTTTTTTGCTATTTTACTACTGGTGTGTCTTTTTTTCAGCATGGTGGACAATGATTATCACGTCTGCCCCACAGTTCTAAATATCGGGGTTTGAATGTCAGCTCAGTAGTGTGTGTGTGTGTAAGAGTGTCCCTTTTGGGTTCAACGATGTTTTGCGGTTTTAGACCTACAGTTTGGGGCATTTCTTACTGGGTTGTGCAGTTTTAGTGTACCATAGCATAATCTAGAGGGGAAACTGAGTTACTACAGTTTGCAACAAAAAAAAGTTTTTCTTTGCCTCCCTCAACACACAACAAATATTGGCGGGAGGGGTGTTATTATCGCCGTTACTGTCCAAAGTAACAACAAATAAAACGTATTTTAGGTTAATTCAAAAGAAACGTGAATCACACTTCTCGCCAACATTGTGGGTTTCCCGTGGTGACAGTCGGAAACGAAGCACATCCTGCACAACCTTTCCATAGCGTGCAAGCAACTCAACTTTCCAATTGTGTTTTTTTTTTTGCTTTATCGAATCTTATTGTGCCAGTATTTTTATGTGTGCTTCGATTCAATCAAAAGTCACTCAATACACAAGTGAGCAAAAGCGGAACGACAACGTTTTGTGAATTTTTAAATTAACTCAAAGTTCCGATGCGTTGAAGTACACGCTCTTGGTGGACACATAATAGTAATTAAACATGTTTAAATGATCACCGAGACACCGTCGTTATCCGATCCATTGAAGAAAACGTCTTCTTTTGAAGCTTTTATTTTGATATTTCACGGAAGCACTTTTCTGCCCGCTGTTGTTGGCTGTCTAATGGTGGAGTCGGAAAACGGGAGGGGAAGCAGTTTTGAGGCTCCAAGTCACCGCGATGTGTCGCAGTCGCACAGGGAGCATAAGAATACACACTTCGTGGGGGAGACGTTCCTCTGCCCTCGCCTCGAAGGTAAATAAACGTCAATATATGTCTCTTTTGTACTTTGGTGTCCGTGAGGGTAGGCAGAAGGGCAGGTGAGCTTCTTCACCTGAGCTTCAAACTGATGTCCGACGCGAGGAAAAGTTTTTGAGAAAGCGAGATTACGCTTCCGGGTCCGATTTTCACATCGAAATCGCGTCAAAGCCAACAAATACTTACTTTTCACATTTCCAACTATCCATTCATTTGGATGCGATTGTCAGAGCACAGACCAGACAATGAATTCATCGATTCGCCAGGAACCTACTGAAACTCACCCGGAGAGACAATTTAGATTGTTTAACCAACTGAAGCTGACTTTTGCAGAGAAGAGCCGGGTACACCCTTGAACGCTTACCAGTCAATTACAGAGCACACTTAAACAAGTCAAGAACTCACGCTCACATTATTCCAGTGAAACACTTCGGGGGAAAGAAATCCAAGATCCGTCACCCCATTCAGTGACCAGACTTTTGGATTTCAGCGACAGACTCTGTACGCTTTGCATTATTAGACGCTGTTAAATATAACCTAAGAAAAATAGTCAAGTGAGATTTTAAAACACAATGTATATTCCGGATTGAAACGTTTGCTTTTGTGAAAGCCCACATTTGATTGGTTGTTGCACATGCGGTTTGGGGAGCGCCGTTCACTGGAGATTCAAATATTGAATTAGTGTACCACAAAAACTAATAGCCACTGGTTAGTCACTCATGAAAACTGGTTGACAGTTAGGCTCTGTCGCTCGGTGTGTTGCGGCCTTTACTCATACCCCTCTCACTAAGCCCAAATTCCTGTCCAGAACTCTGAACCCTTCACACAAGCCTTGTACTTACCATAACCCTAACTCAAACTATCCAACATATTAATCCCGAATCTAATCCTTAATCCTTCCCATGGCTTTTCTCAATCTTTAAAACAATATAATTGAGGAAACAAAATATCATCAATGAGAACGACTTGGTGTGTTTACAAGTTTCCCACCTACCATGTAACGTGTAGCGTGTATGTGAGTCTCCCATCACTTAGCATGCTTTAAGATGCTTATTCACACTTCACACGAAGTTTGCTGTCAAACTAAACACAAAACTTAAAGAATGAATACCCAGAACGTTGCATATTTAAATACATGCTTCATTTTTTTCATCGCTGTTGCTAATGCAAAAGGTAATGTAAAATCCCATTGACATGCTAACGGGGAATTAGCATTGACATTAGTAGTGTTATTTTCAATATCAAACATACGGTTTGATATTGAAAACACATACAATACACGGTGAAAATTCATATAAACAGGTAAAATAATATTCAAAGGCACAAATCTTACCAATATATATATTTTTAATTCGTGCTTTCGATATCAATCAAAATACTCATTCTTTTTTTTTTTGCCATAGTGGTTCAGCCCGCAATCAACTACATGTAGGATCTTCCGACATTACTGAGAAAGAAATTCAGATTTTTTTTGTTCGGATCTTAGTTGATCACAATAAAATCATGTTCCGGTCGCAGTCACTTCGACACTATGACGGCCTATTTCTTGATGCATACTTTAGTCTGAGCAGGACGAGGAAAGAATTCCCTTTCGTGTTCTGACACGACTCGCTAGTTGTTTAGCTCGCACACTCACTGACTGACAAGCAATGAAAAAGAAGCAGAGGCGATATGATCTGGTGAAAATCACTTCTCCCTATACACAGTTTGTGTGATGACACTTCTATTTTGTGTGCTAATGACTGATTTATGTAAGGAAGAGGAAGTCACATGGTCATCGTCAAGAGAACGAGAGAGAGTGTGTGAGCGTGTGTGTGTATGTTTGCGTGAGCGCGAGTGATGCAATCGTATCAAAGTAATTCTTGGTTGACTTCCAAGTTACTCTCATTTCTTAACAATGACTGTTTTCCCTCAAAGGAACTAACATTGTGAGTTACTGTTATAATATATTGTTTACTGTACAAACCAACTTTTAAGTAGGATTTGATCAAGTAGGGCAGGGAAATATGGTCTCAAACAGTTTTTTTTGTTTTGTTTTTTTCTTGCCCTTAGCACCCCCCCAGCATGAATGCAACAAATTCCACAGAAATAATAGAAACACGGGGCGGCCCGTTAGTCCAGTGGTTAGCGCGTCGGCTTCACAGTGCAGAGGTACCGGGTTCGATTCCAGCTCCGGCCTCCCTGTGTGGAGTTTGCATGTTCTCCCCGGGCCTGCGTGGGTTTTCTCCGGGTGCTCCGGTTTCCTCCCACATTCCAAAAATATGCACAGCAGGCTGATTGAACACTCTAAATTGTCCCTAGGTGTGAGTGCGGGCGTGCATGGTTGTTCGTCTCTGTGTGCCCTGCGATTGGCTGGCAACCGATTCAGGGTGTCCCCCGCCTACTGCCCGGAGTGGGATAGGCTCCAGCACCCCCCGCGACCCTAGTGAGGATCAAGCGGCTCAGAAAGATGAATGAATGGATGAATAATAGAAACACATATTACATAAAAGTGATCCTTGATAGATAAACGTTTTTACATGTTTAACATAATGCAATGACTATTTTCAAAGAGACTAACAATGGCAATGTGTAGCTAACATTGACTTCATTAATATTAATTGCTGTTTTTTTTCTAATTTATTTTTAATAGTCATCATATGGGTCATAGAAGTGGCTATATACCGTGACCAAATTGCAACACTGACCGTTCTTGTATTTTAGCACTTCTGTTTGCAGACATGTTGGTAATGCAAGCAGCGCGAGATATTAAAAAAAAAAAAATCACCCTTGCAAATTAACATCACATTCGTCCTCCAGCTGTGTGTTTTTTTTTTCTTTCTTTCCCATCACTGTCAAGGTCATCGATGGGGAGTTGCAACAACATTTGGCTGGCCATGAACATTTGGTACTTGGACAGTAATTGATGTTGTGACCATGAAACACCCACTAGTTACCGTGTCTCCCCCTCGCCCTCCCAGTCATCACTTTTATTGCACCATGAGAGGGAATACTGTACATTCATCCATAATCTGAACCGCTTGAAATTTATGAGGGACACGGGCCTACTGGAGTTCACCCCAGGAGTCTTCGTGTGGGAGGCGGGGTGACCCCCCCCCCCCCCAAAAAAAAGGCTCAAAACGCAATGTCTGTAAAGGCACAGGAAGCATTCCGTTTTGAACTGTTGCTCAATTCCTGTGTGTGTTCCAATGCTCTCTCTCTCTCTCTCTCTCTCTCTCAGGACTGGCCTGCCGAGTGATTTTTTTTTTTCACTAAAACCGTGTGGTTTTGCTGTGCTCCTAATCCCCATATTTGGGTCGGGCTGCGTAACTGTGATGCAAACGCTTTGCTTTGCTCTCCAGACGGCATACGGTGCACAGGTTTTGTCGCGACTCGCTGTAGGGAGGCAAAGTACGCTTGGCAGACGTACGGCCAACCCAGCATTGACATTGTCAAAATTTAAAGATGGCATAATTAAAAGGTAGATATTCATCTTTCAATGATCCTAAATTATATTGATCATACAGAAAAAATATTGTCTGATTTATTTTGGTTAGTTGAATGAGGTAAAAATGTTGGTAAAATGTGTATGAAAAAGTACATTGTTATTTTTCCAAAAAAATATCAATGAATCTCATAAAATAATTGGTAGATTGATACATTATAAATAATTGAATCATTATTAGACATCAGAAGGACCTGGCATTTTTTTAAAATCAGTTGTATCGCATAGTTGTTTGATTAGCAGTGAATAATAACAGATGCATATGATGCATTTCACTTTTCCCACCTGTGTGCTTGAGACTCGCGTCCTGAGTCATGTTACCCTGGTAGTCTCTTGTGTTTTGTAAACACTCTCCTTTTGTTATGGTTTTTCCTTCTTATTCTTTTTTGGCATCCATCCATCGCAATTTAGCGTCGCATTCAAGGACCGGAAAGGTGAGTTGAAGCATTCGTAAAACTACAGAAGATCACAATTGTCAACAAGCAACTCTTGGCTCATTGCATCTTTAATATGCTGTCGTACATGTGGACAAAACAATGACAACAAACAACGATTAACAATAGTTCTTCTCGTATGACAATTAAAAATGTTAAAAAGTGTACTTGTTTTAAGTTAACTGGAAATCAGTGAGACTAAAATGACATGGAATGTCATTGTTTGTTTTTCTTTGTATTGTAGATGTCGCTGAGCACGCACTAAAAAAAAAAAAAGTAAATAAATCCGGATGGCGAAGAATCCCAGCATGCTGCAGAACTTGCGACGGAAGCTGCGGCGGGACAAGACGGATGTGGGGAAAAAAGGCTCCCCCGCCTCCCGTCTGGACGTCATCGACCACCGCCTCAGCTCCTCGGTGCCCGACATCAGGGACTTGAAGCGGGATGTGTACCACACCGTTTCTTCCTCGCCTTACCTCCGCAAGAGTCCCGCGCCCTACCACAGCAGCCCTACCACGCCACTGGCCCATCCTGGTGGCTTAAGGATGGGAGGGGGAGGAGGAGAAGGTGTCTCCACGGGGAGCGAGCACACACTGAGCGTGCCTGCAGATTGCACGGACTGGGCGTCCTCTCAGGAGTCGTTCAACAGCATGCACATGGACGACGGATCCTCAGTCTGGCGACGGGTGTCGCCCCAAGGCGGCGGCGGCGGCGGTGGCGGTGGTGGAATGGAGGCCGAGGAGCTGGCCTTGCCTGAAATGATGACCGTATACAGCCCAGACGGTGCGGACGACAACTTGCAGGTAAATTTCTGCAGTAAAACTGAGTCTTGCAAAGTCTAAATGAAGTCTAAATGGAAATGAAACAGTAATCCCATGCATGTTCCCGGTTAACTGTACACAGCTTCGCCTATGTTTTTTTTTTTTCCTGTGGACCCTTTCCCCAGTTACCCAGAAAAAAACTCAGCTGTTATATAAATATATATATAAACATATAGTACATGACTAAAGCGCAGACACCTGAAAGATCGACCGTATTTTCTGCACAGAAGGCGCGTCGGAGTATAAGGCGCACCTTCAATGAATACCGTATTTTCACGACTATTCGATGCACCGTACGGTTGGGCGCAGTCTCATTAATGGGTGACATTTCTGTATTTTACACATAGACAGACCGCACTGTACCAATGGGCGCAGTTTTACAGTGGTAAAACATACGCCAGCACAAACATACGGCATGCACGCGCGCACGCTAACACGTTAGCTTGAAGCATACGGTAGCATGCCAAGACATACAGATACAAGCTAAAAACACGTTTTTAAAAAGGCAACGAAAGCAGAACTGACTTCGGGTGTATTTTATTTAGCCATCGTACAATGTTCTCACGTTTTTCGATCAATCATCACCCAGAAATCCATCAAAGTCCTCATCCTCTGTATCAGAAGCAGAGGACTGCACATCACAGTTGTCAGTGAACGCATCACATGCTAGTGTGAGTTGCTACGCATTGCCGAGCGGAAAGGAGCAGCAACTGCAAAGTCAACATTTCTCTCTCTCTCTCTCTCTCTCTCTCTCTCTCTCTCTCTCCCTCTCCATATATGTATATATACAAGCCCACCCTTCCCTGATTGGCCGACTTCTTTCCCGCATGCCTGGCCACAGTCACTTCCGCCTTTTCTCTATATAAACAGCGCGTCGGCTGTCAGTCAGATTTTGGAACTCAGCGCATATAAAGGACGCTCCGCACCATAAGGCGTCCTGTCCATTTTGGAGAAAATTTAAGACTTTTAATGGCGCCTTATAGTCGTGAAAATACGGTAGCCTATTTTAAAGCCGTTTTCATACATGGGGTGCACCGCATTATAAGGCAAATCAAACAGAAGCCACAGTAGTGGCTGCGGTTGCGCTCTGCATCCACTAGCTATGTTAAAGATAATACGATGCAACACAGCTTTATTTAAATAGGGCTTTCACAACCGTGTTTTTTTTTTTTTTTTTTTTTTATCGCGGGCCCACGAAAATGAGGTAAAAAGAGTCACATGACGGGTGGTGTTTGCTCCGGATGCATCCTGGAACGCAAGACTTTCTTTCAACACCACAACCGAGTCTGGAATTTGATTCTGCCGCTTCCAAAGCACGTTTGAATTCCACCGTAACAACCGTCCCACGCACGGCGGCTGTGAAATATCTCATCCGGCAACTTTCATTGTGAACAATGAACACACCTTCGCAGGTGTGTGTTTTTGTGGGTGTTACGAGGCTGCGGGTTCACTCGTGAACTCTGCGTCACTTTTAAGTCGGCTTTAGGAAACACTCGCAAGCATGTTGTCGGTCGCAGTCAACAAATGTGTCCGAAGAGGGTTTTGTTGGATTTTTTTTTTTGTGTGTGTGAGGTACCGACATTTTGAGAGCGCGATTGTGGGATGGGTAGGCTGAAAACACCCGTCAGAGCCAACGATTTCCTGTCTAGGCGGGCTGGAGTGCAAACCGAGGGCTCGCATTTTCGTGGCCCGTTGTTTTTTTTTTTCACTCGGTGGACTTCGCAGGTGTGCATCATGTCACGTGGATTCCGGCGAGGTCATACGTCCTGAAATCCAGACTCGTGATGTCACCCCCTGCAGTGTTTACAAATCAAACTGAGGTCCTTTCACACTTGCCGCCACTGCACGGCATCCGAATGATACGGAAGCTTGTCGTTGAGCAAATGGATTTGGCGGGCGGGGGGACAAAAGCCAAGGCGTTGTCCACGAAGTATCTGGTGTCACCGCCGCTGCGCAGTTGCTGCCGTGGACATTGAAGAGCGGCTTGCTGCTCGGCGTTTTTGCGCTCACTTGGAATTGAGGTCCCATTCAAACACTTTGCGTGTGTGTGTGTGTGTGTCACCAGGGTGACATGGAGTCTTCCAGTGTCTTTGAGGGCGGCAGAGAGTCTCTGAACTCCTTCCTGCTCACCATCAACCTGAAGGAGGGGCACAACCTGGTCATCAGGGACCGCTGCGGTAAGAAGACCAAAAAAAAAAAAATGCTTCTTCAATTTTGCGCATGGGTCATTGGGATTTTTTTTTTTTTTTGTGTGTGTGTGCATCCCTTTACGGGTAGCCATGTCTGGCCCGCGTAGGCTGAATCTGAACCAAATCACAGATTTCCTGCTCCTGATCAATATTCAGTGATGATTTGTCAATGAGCTGTCAAGCAAACATTGCATTTGGTGAAGGCGGGACTAATCGACCGGCCAGGGGGTCGGTGTCACCCGTCAATTGGGTTCCAGATCTCCTTTTCTTTTACTTCATTATTATAATCATATTTAATGCTTTGCTTTCAATATTTATTCTGCCGTCTGCAGGTTGGCATTGTAAAATAGAAACTCTTCTCAATTCCTTTATGCGATTTTAAAAACACAAAAATAAAACAAATTAAAATTAGCTTCCAAGTCCAGCGGTGGGTCTGCATCTATAAACATCATTTCAGCAAGTGACATTTTATGTTTTAAAAGTGGTCCAGTTGCAGCCTGCATCCGCTTGTGAGCCAGGTTGTCATCGGCAATGAGAAACGCTTCTCAAGTGACGTACGTACAGGGCGAAATAAAAGTTGGATGTTATTATTGCCATTTTATGCCGTAATGTTTCATTTTTTTGGGAGGATTAAATGCAGGTTCGAGCGTATATAGTTTTTCACTACATGTCATATGCGGATTGAAGTGATGTTACGCGATATGAGCGCATTCACTTTGGATTTGCAATGTTGATGCGGTAAATGTGACTCAAGGTGAAGCTCTCTGCCATGTTCATTGCGTTAAAGAAGCTCATAGAAGACAAATGGACTATTTGAAAAAAAAAATAATAATAATAATAATAATCATTGATTGATCCAAGCTCGCATTATCTGCATTCTGGCCGCTCCTTATCACGAATCCTTTTGCTTTCTTTCACCACAACTCTGCTCTCGTATCTCTTATCGCGTTTGACTTCCGCTTATTTGAGTCACAATAGACACTTGCTGATCCAGTCATCTCATAATAAAGGTGCTAAGATTGCTGTACTTAAAGCGCTTGTTTGATGTGGATTGAAACTGTCCGCCCAAAAAAAAAAAAAAAGTCCGTGACTCAACAATGGCTTGAATGAAGGGAGTTGCCGTCAGGCAAATCGCTTGAAAGTGAAGCTTTCCGCTTGGGTAAATAGTCGTCCTGGAAAGCCAAAATGTGGAATGTTGGTTACCTCAAAAGTAGACGAGTCCCACGAGAAAAAAATCTGCAAAACAATCGTTTGAAGTTTGAAGACACAGGTGTCAAAGTCAAGGCCCGGGGGCCATATCTGGCCCGCCACATCATTTTATAGGCCCGCGAAAGCAAATCAAGCATGTCATGTTTCATGATGATTGCTAAAGTCTGAACCAAAATGTCAAATTTTTCATATTTAGACCACAATAACAGTCATTATTCTTGACCTCTGATTTTAAAAACCAGTTATCCATCAATTTGTTGTGCACTATGTATGTAACATGTGGAGGTGATTAAACATTTAGATGATTTTCTCAAAATTCATAACGGCCCTCCTACAATGTGAAACCCTAACTACAATGTGGCACGTTACAAAAATGAGTTTGACACCCTTGTTTTAAGACATTCATTCATTCATTCATCTTCCTAACCGCTTGTTCCTCACTAGGGTTGCGGGGGGTGCTGGAGCCTATCCCAGCTGTCTCCGGGCAGTAGGCGGGGGACACCCTGAATCGGTTGCCAGCCAATCGCAGGGCACACAGAAACGAACAACCATTCGCACTCACACTCACACTTAGGGACGATTTAGAGTGTTCAATCAGCCTGCCATGCATGTTTTTGGAATGTGGGAGGAAACCGGAGCACCCGGAGAAAACCCACGAAGGCCCGGGGTGAACATGCAAACTCCACACAGGGAGGCCGGAGCTGGAATCGAACCCGGTACCTCTGCACTGTGAAGCCGACGTGCTAACCACTGGACTACCGGGCCGCCTGTTTTAAGACATTTGACTGGATTTGAAGGCTTTGGTTGCCTGAATGAAGAAGAAAAAAGTAAAAGTAAAAAAGAAATACAGAGACCAAATAGCAAAGTTAGCTACACTAAAAATAATCATAAATCATGCTGACACCCACAGGCAAGCCCAGCTACCTCTTCTCCCTAAATGAATTTTTGCCGTGATCACGCCTGTCAAATGATTGACTGTCAGGAATGTGAGATGATGTCACTGCGTGTTAGCGATGGCTTAGCTGCAGGTAAGATTCCAGCTGGCGTGTTTGGAACCTGTCTGAGCCTTACCCGCCGCTACTGTCTGTTTACCCTCCGCCGGGGCAGATCACGCCCAACATGAGGTCAAAGTCCGATTTTTCTTTGTTGCGGACGGCTAGCTTGTAGACGCAGTAGCTGAGCGTTTGTTTAGTTAGCCATTTAGTTGTTGACATGACACTCGGGTTACTGCAGCAAAACCATTAACGGGCAACATTGTGGGCGGATGCATTGCATTTGGCTTTCTCCTCGCCCAAAAAACAAATAATCTTTGTAATGTTCATTTTAAATGGAAACACGGACATTGCGTTCATTTCAGGCAAAAAAAACCCCCAACAAATTTTCAAATTGTCTTCACTTTTTTCCCCCGACCGATACCAGTATGAGTATTCACTCTTGACTCCTCATTGATACCGATACCAAGTACCGATACTACTAGTACTAATGACAAAATTCTATATTGTCACTCACATAAGGCCGGTATCGATATACATAATACACGTTAGGTTAATTGGGATATTTTTTAATCGCCTTTGGATGTTTTACACCCCCCGCCCCCTCAAAACTTGTATGATGTTAACCTTTTAATGCCTTACCCATCAAGGCATTACCCAGAAAAATCAGATTTTTGGGAACTGAGATGTTCATTAACACTTATAACAAAATCCACAAACATATTTTTGTCATATCATGTTGTTTTAGATATTTGTCGTATCACATTGATAAGCATTATGTAGATTACATGTAAAAATTATAATTTGGGGAAATTATAATTTTTACATGTAATTTTTATTTTAAACCTGCAGTATCAAATTTGATACAGATGATTTAATGTCGGGCGGCCCGGTAGTCCAGTGGTTAGCACGTCGGTTTCACAGTGCAGAGGTACCGGGTTCGATTCCAGCTACGGCCTCCCTGTGTGGAGTTTGCATGTTCTCCCCGGGCCTGCGTGGGTTTTCTCCGGGTGCTCCGGTTTCCTCCCACATTCCAAAAACATGCGTGGCAGGCTGATTGAACACTCTAAATTGTCCCTAGGTGTGAGTGTGAGTGTGAATGGTTGTTCGTTTCTGTGTGCCCTGCGATTGGCTGGCAACCGATTCAGGGTGTCCCCCGCCTACTGCCCGAAGACAGCTGGGATAGGCTCCAGCACCCCCCGCGACCCTAGTGAGGATCAAGCGGCTCGGAAGATGAATGAATGATTTAATGTAATATGGCGGCCCGGTAGTCCAGTGGTTAGCGTGTCGGCTTCACAGTGCAGAGGTACCGGGTTCGATTCCAGCTCCGGGCTCCCTGTGTGGAGTTTGCATGTTCTCCCCGGGCCTGCGTGGGTTTTCTCCGGGTGCTCCGGTTTCCTCCCACATTCCAAAAAAAAACATGCGTGGCAGGCTGATTGAACACTCTAAATTGTCCTTAGGTGTGAGTGTGAGCGTGGATGGTTGTTCGTTTCTGTGTGCCCTGCGATTGGCTGGCAACCGATTCAGGGTGTCCCCCGCCTACTGCCCGGAGACAACTGGGATAGGCTCCAGCACCCCCCGCGACCCTAGTGAGGATCAAGCGGTACGGTAGATGAATGAATGATTTGATGTAATCTAAAGAATAAGTTGTATAATGAAAATGCATGTATCAAATATGATACAAATGGCATTATAGGGTTTTAATTGAAATTGAAAGACTCACAAAAGATGTGTTTCGTAACCCCCTGCTGTCGCGTGTGACAGCGGTTAAATTAACTGGTGAAAGATGCAGCTGCCACCGAAGCAAAGCCAATCTGGCTCTGCCCATGAGATTCGGAACATGCGGATTGGGTTAGCAATCATTTTATTGTGGGAGCAGAACAGGAAGTTGTGGCCCATCAAACCAAAACATTGACTTGGAAAGGGGGTGTCGTTTTTCTTTACTGGAAGCCACATGTGGTAACTTCCAGTGTTGAGAAACAACATCTGGCTTTTTTTTTTTTTAATCATAGCTCTGCTCAAAAAGCAGATTTTTTTTCCATGTTTATTTTCGGCTTTTGTGCTTCTGTCTTTGTTTTGTAAAGAGTCCAAAAAAAAGTCATGAATGTAATTTAATCGGCTCATGTACAGTTCCTTAGGCCACCGTCAGATTTGTTGTTTTTGCGATTTCATCATGACCTTACATAACTAGAATGCTAGTAATTAGAGGGCATACCTCCACTAAGGCTGAACTAAACGTAAAGAAGACTTCATCAGACAACAGCGGAGAAATGTTACAGTGTGAAATGGAACCAATTTCGAGCACTTTGCATTTCTGTTCATTAAATTCACGTGCTACATGGAGGAGAGAAACCATATGGGAGGTGACATTTTGTTTGTGGGGGGGTTGGAACCGTTCCGGTGACACCAGGTTGACTCACAATCACGTTGTTTAAAAAAATAATAATAAATAAAACGCAGCCTTATCCAGATCATGAACAAAATTTGCTATTGTAGTAAATTTCCCCAGTGTGGGACAAATAAAGGATATCTTCAATCTTAAAATGGATTGGTTGTTGAATGCAAATTGGTTGTTCCCTCATTCACAGTCACAGTTTTTTTTTTCCTGGATTTTGCTGTTGTATTCATTTCAAACCTCCTTTACATAATCTTTCCATTTTCAGGCACCAGCGACCCGTACGTGAAGTTCAAACTGGAGGGGAAGACCATCTACAAGAGCAAAGTGATCCTCAAGAACCTGAACCCCGTGTGGAGCGAGAACTTTTCCATCCCCGTCCGGAACCTCAGTCAGTGGCTCTACGTCAAGGTGGGTTGGCGTGATGTTCCGAAACAAAAAAAGAAAAAAGAAGTGGTTCTTCTGTCACCATGGTAACCATAGCCATGGCAACACAGGTGTACGACCGGGACTTGACCACCGACGACTTCATGGGCTCGGCCAGCGTCCTCCTCAGTGACTTGGACCTGGACAAGTGAGCTCTGGCGCTAATTTCTTTTGTTGGGTTTTTGAATGTTAATAAGGACACAGGTTGATTTACAAGACTCTTTGTCTTGGTAACTATTCAGAAAACTAATTTGGTTTTGTTTTTACACATTTATTTTCAGGCTCAAAATGAGACTTCAAATCAGCATAAGGTTCATTGATAATTAGCTTTGATGTTTTTTAAAAAAAACCATCAATGTTAGACTCACTTTAAATTGACATTTAGAAAAACAAAATTATGTCAAGACTAAATTCATTCATTCATTCATTCATTCATTCATCTTCCGAGCTGCTTGATCCTCACTAGGGTTGCGGGGGGTGCTGGAGCCTATCCCAGCTGTCTCCGGGCAGTAGGCGGGGGACACCCTGAATCGGTTGCCAGCCAATCGCAGGGCACACAGAAACGAACAACCATTCGCACTCACACTCGCACCTAGGGACAATTTAGAGTGTTCAATCAGCCTGCCACGCATGTTTTTGGAATGTGGGAGGAAACCGGAGTACCCGGAGAAAACCCACGCAGGCCCGGGGAGAACATGCAAACTCCACACAGGGGGGCCGGAGCTGGAATCGAACCCGGTACCTCTGCACTGTGAAGCCGACGTGCTAACCACTGGACTACCGGGCCGCCTCAAGACTAAGTTATTGCTAAAAAAAAAATAAATAAATAGGGCTTGACCGACATGGATTTATTTTTAGGCCGATACTGATTTTTGCAAAAAAAAAAAAAAAAAAAAACAATCCTAATTGCTGATGAATTTAAAAAATATAAACGACCTTTTTATTTATTTATAGCCCCTCAATACATTTGAATGGGTGTCAATTACATGCAGATTTTTTTCTTTTCGCAGGCCACCCTGATTCCTATCCCCTTCAAATAGTGGAGTGCAACTGTAACTATATGGTTGAAAAATAACTTTTCGGGTTCCGAGCATGCATTGCATGGCACAATGCATTTGATGAACTTATAAGGACACGAATCCTTTGCATCTGTGTTTTTTGTATGACCACCCGTGTAGCGTCAGATTGAACACTTTACTCTTTTTTTTTTTTTTCACGTACAAAGCCCAGATCTTTATATTTTTCCATCTCGTTTGTGGAGGGTAAACGAGCTGTGTCTGCGTCTGGATGACCCCAACAGCCTTGAGGACGACATGGGCGAGATTGTGCTGGACATGAGCCTCAAGCGCAGAGATGGAGACAGCCGACGCGGACCAGTAGGGGGCGCTTTCTCATACGCGCATGTGATGCATGGCTTCCCTCGGCAGCTTTTTGTTGTGCATCGTCTCATGTCTTTTTAAAGGCACTATCAGCCATTCTAATTTGCAGTTGGCATTGTTTTCAGCCTTAGATTTTTTTTTAATCATTTGCCATTTCAATAAGTTTTTAGGATAACTTTTGTAAAAGTTTTATGATAAGAGGTGTTTTCAATTTGGGCATACACTCGATGATTTTATACAAATTAGCCTGAAAGTCTGACTTTGCCTTTTTTTGTTTGTTTTTTTGGATCAAGTATGTTATAAGTGTTGTGCATCCACTGTCAACTAACCCGACTGTGCTTTTGTCTTCTGCACCTAACACGCATGCTCTGACCCGCAGCGCTGGCCACAAATCCGAAAACGCAGTAGTCGGGTAAGGCACTCCCACACTAACAGTTTTGTTTTCACATGTAGCCATCGTCATTTCCGCTCAAAGGACCGCGGCAGAAGACGATTCCCTTTTTCACGGATGAACCTTGTTTGGTTGTCCGTCCGTACGCATCCTAGTTTTTATCGGATCAAGTTGAAATTGTCATCAACTTAATTTTCTCAAAGTAAAGTTGGCTTTGTCGAGACTTATGTTGTCCGGACCAAATTGTGTTTGATACTCACAAAAACAAATTGGGTTAAAACTCTCTTTGATGTTCATCAAAAAATGTATTGGATGAGAATATTTTAGGTTTATTGATGAGTTATGCCTATGTTGATGTTTACAAAACTCTAAATTGTTTAGTTGGGTTCATAATGTTTTTTTTTTTTTTTTTTTTTTAAATGAGCAGTTTTGGAGATTCTCTCTCCAGATATTCTGAACGTGTGTGAAGTAGTTGGCGCGAGGTTTTTCTGAAATAAAATGCAGAGGAGTGTCAAATTAATTTGTGAAAAGAAATTGGTATCGTCTGTGATTAAAAAAATAAATAAATAAATAATTGCTACTTTTTTTTGTTCCCAGTGAAAGTGAGACCCAGAAACACAGTGACTCTTTTTTTAGGTACACCAGCACAGTGTACTGGTGTCTGATTGCCTGCATGCTTTTAAGAGGCTGTTAAACCCCCCACGCTTGTCTGCACGATGCATGCTACCAGAATGCAACACCGCCGGCTTCACCTAGCATGTGCCAAAACGCGTGACATACACCTGCACGGTGCAGTAAGATCCCGGAGGGCACAAGTGGGTGACGGGAGTCTCACGACTTGACCGGAGTCAGACTTAAGTCGGCGATTTTAGAATTTGGGACTCGCTCGGGTTAAACTGACGAAAGCGCCAACTTGACTTTGCGATTTGCTTTTGAGAAAAAAAACGATTTGTTTTGATTGAAATTTGTATCGATTTAGTTATGGATTATCTGGGGACTTGCGAGAAACTTAACGTTAAGACTTGACACCTGCTCTCCCGACTTGCGCATCCGTAACTTCCTCCCGCATCTGCCAGAGGCACCTTCAAGACAGCCGGCTGGCTATATTGAACAAAATATCCGTCTCCCATAATAGTTGGCTTCTTTCCAACAGAGCATGCGGCTGTCTGAGGCCCAGAGGAAGAGTCAGCTGTGGAGTTCAGTGGCCAAGGTGACCCTGGTGGAGGGTCAGGATGTTCCCATCGACTCGCCGACTGGCCAGCTCTTTGTCCGCTTTCGACTGGGCGAGCAGCGATACAAAAGCAAGGTAACGAGAAAAGACGGGGGGGGGGGGGGGGGGGGGGGGAAATCAAAATAAAGTGGGCTGTCAAACTTTCAAATAGGGCCTGACAAACATTTTTGCTCTTTTTTTTTTGATTGACAGCTGATTATGATTGTGATTATTTACAGTAATGATTTTTTTTGTGAAATTAGTGCGACTCTTCGATTTACATTTACAAGGGAGTAACCAAAAATCAAATCAAATATGATAAATGTGTATTTAAATTGTTTATTTTATAAATATCATTTCGAATCGATCACTCAAGCAGTTATTTCTTCAACCGAATTCAAATGTTAGACGTATGTGTATAATTATTTTATGAATCATTTATCATCATTGACTTACTTGCAATGGATTGTAAAAATGTCTCTAATAAAAATGCCACGGGTAGTGTAGATGTAAAATTGTCTATTAAATATTTAATCGCACTATGGTCATTGAATAAAAACCACAACAAATACATTTTAATGAACCATTTTTCGAAATACATGGCAACAAATATTACAGTTACCCCTGAGGGTCAGATGAAAGGACAGATCAGGCTGGATGTTTATTTCAAGTTTTTCTCCCCCCCACCCCCCCCCCCCACCCCCCCACTCTACCTGTGCAGAATGTCGACAAGGTGTCCAGGCCTCAGTGGAGGGAGAAGTTCACCTTGAATCAATTCCTGGACGGCACCAGCATCCTGGAAGCGGAACTTTGGTCCAAAGAGGGACGACGAGCTGAGGAGTGTTTGGGAATGTGAATCTCTGCACGCCGACTTCGATTGCGTACGTTGGTTCTGCTTCCGTTTTAATGGGATTTCTCACGCAGGTGTGAGGTGGATCTTTCGGGCGTCCCCCCAGATGAGAGGCAGCTGTTTACGCTATCGTTGGACTCGGGCCGAGGACGTCTGGTCTTTCTGGTCACGATCAGCTCCTGTAGCGGGGTCTCCATCGCGGACCTCTCCGCGGCACCCCTCGACGAGCCGGCGGAGCACAAGAATAAGCTGGACAACTACGTCAGTACCGCTTCAAACACTCTGTTTGTCTTATCTCCATTTTAGAGGTTTTTTCCCTCTCTGGGCAGATCCCAAGAAATGATGACATAACAAAAGTAGCCCAAGATGTCTTTGTCTTGGCAAAAAAAAAAAATGTAATGAAATGTCATTTAAAAATAAGCAATACTTGTCATGGGAAGAATGTCTCTGACTTGTCCTTCTTTTGAAGGGCACTAGAGGGCAGCATTTGTCTGAAATTGAGCATAATGCGAGGTGGCCAGATGTTATAGTTTCACGCCCAATAAGAATTCAGTATCATAAAAGTGATCGCAATTTCGTTACGAGGTCTGTATTGTCTAACGTATGTTAATGTTATTTAAAAACCTTATTTTCACGAAAATATATTCATATTGGCAAAGATTTAAACAATTTTAATGTGAACAATGTGCAACATTTTCATGTTTTTTTTATGTGTCATAAATATAGCACTATTCCTAAAAGTTATTTGGCATGAAATTCATTCTGTGAACAAAAAAATAGGAACCATTTCATTTATAATGGCACATTTTCTCTGGTACGGTATTAGAAATAGCTAAAAGTATCCCAAATCTTGTGGCAAAAAATGTTTTTGTATTAGGAATTAATTTTTAAAAAAGCAATATAGTCAATAAAAGCCTAACATAATTCTTGATGGTTGGTGTTATTATGTTCATTGTGTTGCATTAACATCACACTGCACTTGTGGTCCTTTCAGAGTCTTCCAAGGTCCTTGAAGAACCTCAGCGACGTGGGCTTCCTCCAAGTCAAAGTCATCAGGGCGTGCGACCTGCTGGCTGCTGATCTCAACGGTAACCGCAAGCTTTTTGTTTTCCCGTCGTCGGTCGAAAACACGTCGCTCGGCGGGAACTCTCAGCGCGCTGAGCGTTGGCTTTGCTTTGCATGGCGTAGGCAAGAGCGACCCCTTCTGCGTTTTGGAACTCTGCAACGACAGGCTGCAGACTCATACCGTCTACAAGAGTCTCCAGCCGGAGTGGAACAAAGTCTTCACCTTGTCAGTATTGTCCCAAAGCCATTTCATTTGAATGTTTTCAGTTAAATGTTTTTTTTTTTACTCCTCTTGCTATTTTACAATAGAAATGCCATTCACCTTCAACACCATAATATTTTAACATGTTTAGAAATGACACTGATCGGACAAAGTCGTGCAAATATTTCATATTATTTTGGGGAAAAAAACTTCGATAGACCTTTTTTTTAAAAAAAATCAAAATGAATGTAACGAAACCCGTAGGTGAGAAGGATAATGTCTGTGGATGTTGTAGTTGGGCAGAGGAGTTCGGAAGACATATTTTCTCACAGATATGAGTAGAATGTTTATTCTGGCTGACATTGGCAAATGAGGCGAAACAAAAAGTTATGTTAGACGCCAGATACTCCCGTGCGCTTAAGTAAAAGCTCATTTCTTTAAATCAAAGTAGAAAGTCGCTTTCTAATTTTCCACATATCATTATTAAGAATTTAAATATTTGATAATATCTCATTTTGAAATTAATTTATTTCACTTAAAAATGTTTTTAAACTTTAAAACATTTCAAACTGTTTTTTTGTTTTGTTTTTTTGGTAAGTTAAATGTCCACAATCATGAATTTAAACATGAAATAACCGTCATAACGAGGAAATGAGATGTGAGATACTCCGTCACAGAAACAAATTCAGATGCTAAATAATGCGCACGGCAACGAATTCAGAGAATCCATCATTTCTACAAATTGTACAAAAAAAAAGAATAATGTGCGCACTGGGGAATTTAGACCCGGAATAATGTCCACAATGAGGAATTGAAACACGAAAAAAACAGACAATAAAAGGTCATTCAGATACAAAATATTGTCCATTACATAACGCAAACATTGAGAAATTGCTGTTGTGTGTCCAAAGTCCTGTCCGGGACATCCACGAGGTTCTGCTGGTGACCGTCTTTGACGAGGATGGAGACAAAGCTCCAGACTTCCTGGGGAAAGTGGCCATTCCTCTACTCTCGGTACAAAAAGCCGCCTCCTTCTCTCCCTCCTTCGTGTCACGCCTTCCCCGCGGCGACGCGTCGGCATTCCGCGTCACGCCGAGACGTGATCCGATTCGACTGGCGGTCCGGTTCACGGCCCGGTCGATCCCGCGCCCTCGCTGACCCTTTTCGTGTTTGTGCTCGACGCAGATCCGAAGTAGGCAGCAGATCATCATGCCCCTGAAGAAGGACGACCTGGGCGGCCTGATCAAAGGCAACATCACGCTGGAGCTGGAGATCATTTACAATCCTGTGAGTCCACATCCGGAATGCCGGGACTCGTCAAAAGCTCCGACATCCTCCTGACAGTTTTTTGTTTTTTTTAAAATTCAGATTCGAGCCAGTATAAGAACATTCCAACCCCGGGAGATCAAATTCATGGAAGATAATCCCAAATTTTCCAAAAAGGTTTGAGGCACTTTTGCCGAATTTCTCACAAAACACCACACCTCCAATAAACGACTGGCCCCTAAAACAAAAGTCAAACAGGTGCCACACGCGTGACCCATTTGCTCTCCCGTGTTTTCTCTCTTTGTATGAATAAAGGCCTTCCTCCAATAAATGATGAACGATCATTTACAATCCTGCAGTGGCGTCAATAACATTCTCCGGCAACTATTTTTCAAAAAGTATCGGGTGCTAGGTGTCGAATTTAGAACAAAAAAGGAATTCCAGTAATCCTTCGTGGATGGTGGTGGACCACCCACGCAAAACGTGCAATCGACAAAGTAGCAGTCTTTTTTTTTTTTTTTTACTTTTTATATATTTTAACGCAGTTTTCGGGTCCCCGCGCACTTCTTAATTTCTTAGTCTTATTAACCTTTACTATTCGTATTAGCATCAACTACGCGAAATGCCTCTTTAATCCCGCGCATAGTTGCGCTACATGTTAACTTGACGTGACATTTTATCGTGACGTAACAGTGTGGGGCAAAGTTTGGGTTCGGTCCGAAGCCCCCCCCCAGCCCAAAATCTCAGCGCCCGCCGCTGGATCGCCGCGCGAGAGCGGACCCCGGTCCAAGTGTTCCTCCCTCGTGTGAAGTGGTAAAAGCAAAAGCAGCCCGCTGCTTCGAATTGAGCGTTAATGGCCGCCAACCGCGCCGTGTTCTGCCACATTAGTTTGATATACAGTGTGTGAGACAGGGTGCCAGACCGGGTGCCTGACTGTCTGTATTCCCCACAAAAGAGTCTTTGTTGCCACACAATGCATCGCCCGCAAACGCCCAAATTGGCTTACAGTGGCTGTGACGTGCACCGTTGCTCCGACTGCTTGTTTTCATGTTGGACAAAATCAGGTCATATTTCTGACGCGGAACCCTCCCTACCCGACCGCAGTGGAGCCCGGATGCCAAAAAACGGAGCCCCCCGCACTCTCTGGCGCGATGCTAATTTACTCGACGTCAATCATCATTTCCTTTGGATGAATCTCAATCTACCGGAGCCCTCGACCAATTTTGGGAAACAAGCAAATGAATTTTAAGTCTTACATGACCATAACCTAAACTTTTATTTATTAGACTTTTATTTAAACTTTTAGATTATTATTAGAATAATCACAGCTAAACTAGCATGTTTGCTCGTGAGCGCCAAATACAATTTGGATGCTTTCCAAGTCCACGCCGAAACAAACTCCCAAGAATTGCGATTGGAACATTCGCCACTTGGTCAGGGCGCCGCCTTTTTAATCTTGTTTTGAATTTGTTTTTCCTCAGGCTCTGGCCAGGAACGTGCAGCGAGTGCAGGCGCTCTACCGGGCCATCAGGTCCACGCTGCAGTACGTGAAAAGCTGCTTCCAGTGGGAGAGCGTCCAAAGGAGCCTGCTGGCCTTCGCGGTGAGTGACCTGGACGTTCACTTTATTCGGAACCTCTCGCGTTACATTGAGAAGAACTTCCGTTTGGTGCACTGCTTGTTTTGCAATCACTGTAGGAGAAACAACAGTGAAGGGATACTGGGAGTGGGCGGGGCTAGTCACAGTGCAGTGAGTTGATTGGTGAACCGAGAACGGCTGCTTCCAGAATGGAAACGTTATTCGAGTGAACGAAGCTCCTGAATTTTTTTATTTTTATTTATTTTTTTTTAAACCAAAGTTGCAACTCATTGAGATGTTTGTTTATTTGAGGTGAGCATTTTATTCAAGTGGACGACGGTGCTGGCCGTTGTTTATTAGTCGTGACATTTAAGAGAGGCAAGGTGTTGAAGTGGATGAGTTGCCTGCCGTTTAGTGATGCGGAAAAAGCATCTGTTTTCCAAAAAGGTCGTGATTGGTGTGCTGTGTTTATACCAACATCATCAGTTGTGGAATTGTGCTGAGGTTTGTAGCCAAGTGCATGAAGCAATGTGGGTTTTTTTTTTATCATTTTCGTTTGTAATATTTGACTTGCATGCAAAGTGGGACATCGGATGAAGGATTTGGTGGGGTTTCATCAAGTGGATGAAACACAATTATTTTTTAAAAAAAGTAAAAAAACGAGTTGCAATGTTTTTTTGTTGTTGTTTTTTCCCCTGTAAATTATTTGATTTTGAACTGAGGCCAGGTGCTCGGTCCACTTGGTCCAAGGCGTTTTATTCAGACTAGGCTTTTATTCATCAAAGTGACGAACCCGAAGAACAAGCATTTAATTGCAATGGTTGCAGTGTTTATTCTAGTGGGCAAAGTATTTGCAGTTTGTCGAGGCGTTTTTAAACGAGGTGAGGCATTTATTCATTCAAGCGGATGACACACTTTAGAATGTTTTGAACAGACGTTTAATTGAATACTTCCTGTCTGCATTATCGTTTGCGTTCTCAAGTCTCCCAAGTTTCCGGATTGCCGGGGATTCGGAATGTTCCAAGATCCCGCAAAGTCCACACAGAATGATGACTCTGTACCGTGGCTTTTTCCTCTGTTTTTGAAAGCGGACTGGACGTGGGCGGTCCTTGGCAGACATCTCGTCAAGGGAGATAAAGACACACAGACACTGCACAGCCATCTGCTCTCATCGACTCGCACTAAACGCCTCACCGTTTATTCCCTTCCTTCCTTCTTCTTAAATCCCCGTTTTGGCTCAGGTCCCTGGGATTACCGCTCTGGCATGCCGCGCCTTGCTCCACTATTAAGTTGGGAGTATTCTATTGATAGCAACATTTGGTAGTCTGCCTTTTCTTTTTTTTTGTGTGCGTTTCCTGTTCTGCACATGAAACACAAGTCGATGATCACAATCTTTATGGCCTGGGATACTTTCACAGCAAAACGTGATTTGGCTTTCACAGTCGCCTCAGAAGGACTTTCACCCCTTTTACTTTGCAACTTCCATACTAAAAATGGACATTTAGTTTACATTTTCATCCTTAATGCTGTCTAAAATGACACTTTTTTTTCTTTTTTAAATGGCAAGATCAGTTTCTTTTTCACCCAAACGAATAAGAATAAAGGACACATTTAATGGTGGTAAGAGGCTTATTGATTCAAACGGATGAAACACCTGCTGGTGTTTTTAAAAGTGCTGACTTGAGGCATTTGTTTTGTTGGAGAAAGCTCCTCATCCACGAAGAATTTGTTTCACTGAGGTGAGGCCTTTATTTAAGTGACCAGCTTCCTTGCCTTTTTTTAAAAAAATTATCATCAGTCATTTAATTTAGGTCGGGCATAAAAATTTTTTCAAGTGAACAAAGCACCTGCAAGTTAAAAAAATAAAAAATAAATAGGTCATTCATGTTTCAGGTTACTTGTTGCTAGGCAGAACTCCATAGATAAATAAAAAAAAACACACACACACACACACACACGGTCATATTTTAGGGGGACGCTCAGAACGGAGCTCAGAAAGGACAAGGAATCAAACTAAGAAAAGCAGGAAGTGGTCATGCTCCAAACAGGAAGTACACTAGATGCTGCTCTATCATTGTCTGAATAATCATGTGACGTGCTTGCAGGTGTTCCTGTTGATGGTGTGGCACTGGGAGTTCTACATGTTTCCCCTTATCCTGGTTCTGCTCATCTCATGGAACTACTTTCAGATCTGCTCCGGACATGCCAATCAAGACCTGGTGAGTGTCATCAAGTCGTGGTGTGTCTGATTTTTTTTTTCATTGGAAGGAAGTGAGGTGTTTAGGTTTTCAAGTGGGTTTTCAAGACCCTGTATTTTTTTTCTGGAGAAGGTGCTTAATCGACATGTGTTGTGTATTTGTTCAAGTGGACAAGCATCAGGTGTGTTTTTAAAGGAGGCCTTTGATTGAAGCAATTATTCGGTTGATCTATTCAGGGTGTCCATTTTGGGACACTTGGTTCTCACTGACTGTGGACAAATGTAATCCTTCACTAATGTGACCGTTTTTCTCAGAGCTCTATGGACGTTGGTGACGAAGAGGAGGATGACGAGAAGGTAGTGAAGATTAATCGCCAAACAAAGAAATACTCAACGGGATGTGGGACAATGCAAGCGTGTTTACTCGTGTCGCTAATGTCAGGAAAATGAGCGCCGGGGTCTCATGGAGAAGATCCACATGGTGCAGGACATCGTCATCAGCCTTCAGAACTTCCTGGATGGGGTGGCAAACTTTGGGGAGAGGATTAAAAAGTAATGTTGTCACTCTTCCCACATTTTGTCTTTTGATGATGTTGTCAAAACGTTTTGGTTGTGTTTTTTTGGTGTTGTTTAGCACATTCAACTGGTCCGAGCCCTTCCTGTCCAGTCTGGCTTTGCTCTTCTTTGTCACGGCCACCGTGCTCACGTATTACATCCCGCTGCGCTACATTGTCTTGATATGGGGTAAGAGGCGTTCAGAATTGACTTTTTTTTTCTTCACTTTTTATTTCACTATGAATTATGTTGTACAAATGACTTGAAGGTGCTACAAATCCAGCAGGATTTCTTTTCATTTAAGCGTTGATTTAAAAAAAAAAAATTATGTGCTGATATGTTGGTATTTAAAACTGTTCACATTTTGCAACTTAACAACACACACACAATTTTAAAAATAAATAAATAACATTTTATTTTTTAGAAATATATAAAGTGGGTCGGATTAAATTTTAAGAAGTCTAAGAAATGACAGCGTGGGAAAAGAAAAACATCAAGCAGTAATTAATGTTCAGCCGGGATTTTTTTTGTTGCTGTTTGTGTACCAAGAAAGCGCCGAGTCTTAATGACAACCTTTCTTTTCTTTTCCCAATTTTTTTTAATTTTTCTTCCAGGCATCAACAAATTCACCAAGCGATTGCGCAAGCCTTTCGCCATAGACAACAACGAGCTGATCGACTTTCTGAGCAGGGTACCTTCGGATGTGCAGAAGGTACGCGGGACCAGCAAGCAGAATTCCATCGCATTCCTCACTTTGCCTTATTTTTGCGGTTTATGACGATGCTGATGACGTTCTGCTTGTTTTTTTAGGTCCAGTACAGTGAGCCAAAAGGTGTCAAGAAAAAAAAGTCAACGTAAACCAACAAAGACTGAGGACCCGCCCACCTCCTTTCTTTGTTGATGACTTTGGAATAATTTTTTTTTAATGTACTTTCTACTTTTAAGTACTGTAACCGCACGACAGCAAAGTACACACTTGTTTACTTTTGGATGTGTTACTTCAACTATTTGATGTTTTATTTCCTGTTTTTGCGCACACACACACACACACACACTAATTATTTATTATTGCCTGGCGACCTAAGAGCAATAAATGCAGTCATTCCGCTTGGTGATGGTACCCGTCCATTCCAGCCCTCCGTCCCTCGTCCCAGCGTGACCTTTGGGCGGCGCCATTAGCAAAATTGATCCAAACAAAATCGCGAGGTAGTCTGTCTTGAAAATATTTGAGTGTGAGTAAAAAGTTGAGAATATACACGCGATGATACAAGGACTTTGAAATCAATCATTTGAAGTAATAAAATCTGCGCCGGAATATTATGTCAATAGTTGTCTTGTAAGATGGGGTCCGTATTTCACAAATAAATTCATAGTTCTGCTCATAAGAGAAAGAAAAGTGGCAATTTTATAAGAAATTAATGCCATGAATACAAAGTTATAATGTTACGGTTGTAATTTTGAGAAAGCGTAATGTGGAGCAGGGTTGCGATACGAGAGTAAAAATTATTACATTTTTATGAGAACCAAGTTGTGCTATCCGCTAATTCGTGAATTTGTGCTCGCCACGCGTCACCTTCCCAAAGTCGCGACAGAAGGCGCAACGGCGTAATCGACCCTCGCACCTCGGCGTCTCGTTAGTGTCGACGCCGCTGCTGAATATTAATGAGCCACCATCAAGGACGCGGCAAGGTCGCGTCATTTTGACGCATGTAGTGTAGACTCGACCGTAATGAAGATGAAAATATGGACCAGATGCACATTAGCAAGTCAAATCACACCTTTATGCGCCACAAACATGGCCGCCGCGGTCGAGTCTCAGAGGACTTGTTCCGACGTCAGCCTTTGGTGTATTATCATCAGCGACATCAATTACTACACAGAAAGGGCTTCAGGTACGCAAGCCGGGAACTGCCAATGTGGAGTAACATTTTTTTTGGACCGGCAAATACAATCAAATGTATTTAAATATTTGCGAAAGTACTTGGAAGTATGTTCGAATGTACCATGGCTATTGCACGTATGCAAGTCAAGATTTTTTGAATGTATTTTTGTTGTTGTTGTTGAAGCATTTGGCCTCCATTATACCACTGCGTTCAAATGTTAAGTAGACATTTTTTGTAATTTTGTAGTTTTATGTCCACAGCGCATGATTTCAGTTTAGCATCTCCCCCCCCCCCCCCCCCCCCATAATTCCCTCGGCAGTATGGAAAAAAGATGTTTGTCGCATTCAGCCAGCAAATACATTCAAACGTCTTTGGGAGTGCGTATTTGCCAATTTTACATCACATTGGCAGTTCCACCAAAAAGAAAAAAAAAATGCAGATGTTCCAAGTTGCTGTTTGTGCTGTCACGTGGGTAACGTTGTAATTACTCACACTGCATTGTTGTGTACTCTGATTGCACTTCTGACAAAATACACCCCTTTGTGGCATCGTGTGATGTCACACACATATACGCGATTTATGTAAGCCCGTCATTACTGCACGTTGGTCACACACGTGCTGCTTTTAATGAGCGGGATTGGAGGTCTTGGGGTGCTGGCATCCCTTTGGGGGCTCTCACTGGAGGGACGTCACATCACGGCGCCCATGACGGTCTCATCAAATGTTCCTCTTCGGGAGGGCCCGAGGCGTATGACAGCTGTGATTGACACACACCGTCTACTGTGTTTGTATGTGTGTGAGACAGAGGGGTGTGCATGTGCATAAATGTTTGTGAATTTTTGTGCATTTATATACCTTTTTGTGTATCGTGTGTGTGTGTGTGTTTGTAACTGTGAATGTGTGTGGATGTTAGTGTGTGTCTTGTGCATTTCGTTAGTGTAAGTTTGAGAATGTGCTTGTGTCGATCCAGGTTGGTGTTTGGTTGTCCATGTGTACAAGTGTGTTTGTATATATACGTGCAATGTGTTTTTGTGCATCTGTTCTAGTGTGTGTTCATGTACGTGTGCATGTGTGTCTGTGTGAGATGTGAAAGGCGCTGGGAATAAAGGATGAAGAAGGGCCATCCTGCGGGCAGGCCTTGACCTTTCTCCCATTCACGGTTGTCTAATTGCAGCAGAGTACGTGTGAGTTGGGTGCTCGGTTCCCGTTCCCGTTTTCTTGATCCCCTTTTCTGGAGCGGCGTGAAAGGCCTTTGATCTCCTCCCTGATTGGCTTTCTTCCCTGCTGTCATCCCGGCGGCCATCTTGAGACGGCCGGCTCCTTTTCAGCGTGGCTTTTCTTTGGTGGCGGAGGTCAGCGCGGGACGGGGACTCCGGGAAGAAGGGCCTCTCTTTTCTTTTCCGACGCGGAGGCTCATCCAATTCCCAGAAGAGGACGAAGATGGCAGACAAAGACGTCCCTCTTGCCATCCCTTGGGATGAGACGTCACTCGCTCGGCCTTCTCCTGAGGGAGGCTGGACCCCGAGGTCACCGTTGATGGCTAGCAGACAGCACAGAACCCCCCCCCCCCCCCCCCCCCGATACCGCTTTTACAGCCCCCACTCCCATGACACTGTTGCTTTGGAACAACACTAGGAATTCTATCTCAAGATGACGCTCCCCGTGACAATCTAAAAGAGAAATTCTGGGATGTAAGGTGGTGGGGTATCATTGAAACATATTTTTAAAAAGAAAACAAATTGTAATTGCAGATAGTCTAATTATGCTACAGTAATAGTTGTACAATGCGTGTAAAGTGGGACGTATTTCACAATGCTGCACAATGACATCACAACGATGTTCTTAAGGGGAAATGGTTTTTGCACATTATTTTGAAGCCGCCCTGCGCCCTTAAGAGCCGCGGCTTTGCTCCTTCAGGAGTTGGACTGGGGTCATTTTTCCAACCCAGTCAGCAAAGGCATCTGGCCCGGATTCGGCATGAAGCTGGCACAGCTGGCCTTGAGTCGGCACTGGCGAGGTTCAATAAGGCCCGCAGGATCATTTAAAAATTAAACGCATAAAAGACACAGAATTAATATTTTTAATGAGGTGCAATTCATTGAGTATCCGCTAGGGGACACTGTTTTGACCAGAGAAGATGACAACAGCAGCCTCAGTCCGTCACTGAGAAAGACCCATGACAGCAGACGCTATCAATAGCGCTCTCACATTTACAAGTTTTACAATTTAAAAGCACTCTCCTTAGTTTGTGAGGTGTAGGTAGGGATTACATTTAGATTTTATATGCACGTATAAATGGTTTAAAACTTTCTTTCTTTATAAATCTTGTTTAATCAAAGTGCATTCCTATATTTTTCAATACCAATTACTTATTAAAGGGATCAGTTGCAATGCATATATGTGAATGTGAATTCTTGTGCTTCTTTATACCAAAACAAAGGAATGTTATATTGTCTTGGTTGTTTATAGCAAAGTATGGTATCATTTTAATGGTCTGGCCCACTTGACATCTACCCAGGCCGTATGTGGCCCGCCATGTGAAATGAGTTTGACACCAGTGATGTAAGTATAAGTATGATAGCCGAAAAAAACGACCATGTGTAGTAAGGCGTTTTTACTCCCCCCCCCCCCCAAAAAAAACGACCATGTGTCGTTTTGAGCCGAAAAAAAATCGACCACGTATAGAAAGGCGTTTTTAGCCAAAGAAAACGACCATGTATAGTAAGGCATTTTTGACCGAAAAAAACGACCATGTACAGTAAGGCGTTTTTGACCGAAAAAAAAGACCATGGATAGTAAGGCATTTTTAGCCGAAAAAAACGACCATGGATTGTAAGGCGTTTTTGACTGAAAAAAAATGACCATGTATAGTAAGGCGTTTTTGACCGAAAAAAACGACCATGTACAGTAAGGTGTTTTTGACCGAAAAAAACGACCATGTATAGTAAGGCGTTTTCGACCGAAAAAAACGACCATGTATATTAAGGCGTTTTTGACCGAAAAAAAACGACCATGTATAGTAAGGCGTTTTTGACCGAAAAAAACGACCATGTATAGTAAGGCGTTTTTGACCGAAAAAAAAAACGACCATGTATAGTAAGGCATTTTTAGCCAAAGAAAACAACTATGTATCATAAGGCATTTTTAGCCGAAAAAAACGACCATGTACAGTAAGGCGTTTTTGACCGAAAAAAAACCCGACCATGGATAGTAAGGCATTTTTAGCCGAAAAAAACGACCATGGATTGTAAGGCGTTTTTGACTGAAAAAAATGACCATGTATAGTAAGGCGTTTTTGACTGAAAAAAACGACCATGTAACAGTAAGGTGTTTTTGACCGAAAAAAACGACCATGTATAGTAAGGCGTTTTTGACCGAAAAAAACGACCATGTATATTAAGGCGTTTTTGACCGCAAAAAAAACGACCATGTATAGTAAGGCGTTTTTGACCGAAAAAAACCCGACCATGTATAGTAAGGCATTTTTGACCGAAGGCATTTTTGACCGAAAAAAACCAAACCATGTATAGTAAGGCGTTTTTGACCGAAAAAACGACCATGTATATTAAGGCGTTTTTGACCGAAAAAAAACGACCATGTATAGTAAGGCATTTTTGACCGAAAAAAACGACCATGTATAGTAAGGCGTTTTTGACCGAAAAAAACGACCATGTATATTAAGGCGTTTTTGACCGAAAAAAACGACCATGTATAGTAAGGCGTTTTTGACCGAAAAAAAACGACCATGTATAGTAAGGCATTTTTGACCGAAAAAAAACAAACCATGTATAGTAAGGCGTTTTTGACCGAAAAAACGACCATGTATATTAAGGCGTTTTTGACCGAAAAAAAACGACCATGTATAGTAAGGCATTTTTGACCGAAAAAACGACCATGTATAGTAAGGCGTTTTTGAACGAAAAAAACGACCATGTATATTAAGGCGTTTTTGACCGAAAAAAACCGACCATGTATAGTAAGGCATTTTTGACCGAAAAAAACGACCATGTATAGTAAGGCGTTTTTGACCGAAAAAAACGACCATGTATATTAAGGCGTTTTTGACCGAAAAAAAACGACCATGTATATTAAGGCATTATTGACCGAAAAAAAAACGACCATGTATAGTAAGGCCTTTTTAGCCAAAGAAAACAACTATGTATAGTAAGGCGTTTTTGACCGAAAAAAAACGACCATGTATAGAAGGCATTTTTAGCAGAAAAAAACGACCATGTATAGTAAGGCGTTTTTTACCGAAAAAAAACGACCATGTATAGTAAGGCATTTTTAACAAAAAAAAAAAAACGACCATGTATAGTAAGGCAATTTTAGCCAAAAGAAAACGACCATGGATAGAAAGGCGTTTTTGACTGAAAAAAACGACCATGTATAGTAAGGCCTTTTTAGCCAAAGAAAACAACTATGTATAGTAAGGCATTTTTGACCGAAAAAACAACCATGTATAGTAAGGCGTTTTTGACCGAAAAAAACGACCATGTATAGTAAGGCATTTTTGACCGAAGGCATTTTTGACCGAAGGCATTTTTGACCGAAAAAAACGACCATGTATAGTAAGGCGATTTTAGCCAAAAAAACGACCATGGATAGAAAGGCGTTTTTGACCGAAAAAAACGACCATATATAGTAAGGCCTTTTTAGCCAAAGAAAACAACTATGTAAGGCGTTTTTAGCTGAAAAAAACGACCATGTATAGTCAGGCATTTTTAGCCGAAAAAAACCGACCATGTATATAGTAAGACGTTTTTGACCGTGTATAGTAAGGCGTTTTTATTGGGCTAAAAACGCCTGACTATATATGGTCAGTTTTTTTGCGGCTAAAAACGCCATATTATACATGGTCTTTTTTTGATCTAAAAACGCATTACTATACAGGGTCATTTTTTGGGGCTTAAAACGCCTTACTATACATGGTCGTTTTTTTTTTCAGTACTCCACACGGTTGGGTTTTTTTGGGCTAAAAACGCCTTATTGTCCATGGTCGTTGTTTTCGTCTAAAAACGCCTTACTGTACATGGTGGGGTTTTTTTCAGCTAAAAGCGCTTTACTATACGTGGTCGGTTTTTTTTCAGCTAAAAATACCTTACTATACATGGTCCTTTTTTTGGGCAAAAAACGCCTGACTCTATATGGTCAGGTTTTTTTCGGCTAAAAACGCATTACTGTACAGGGTCATTTTTTTTGGCTAACAACGCCTCACTATACATGGTTGTTTTTTTCGTCTAAAAACGGCTTATGGTCATTTTTTTCGGCTAAAAGTGCCTTACTACACGTGGTCGTTTTATTCAGCTAAAAACATCTTACTATTCATGGTCGTTTTTTTCGTCGAAAAACGCCTTACGAAACATGGTCGTTTTTTTCGTCTAAAAGTTGTGTGTGTTCCGCTGTCATTAGTTTCACTTATTTTGGGACCAGTCGACAAATTTGAGTAAACCTTTAAATCTCTGAATGTTAGCAGCAAATCAATGCGTGCGCACGTAGCTGAAAACACTCACCCTGACCTCACAAACACACACACATTGCATACAGCTGCAGCACAAAGAATTGTATTGGAACAGAATACTACTTGTGAACCAAAAAAAAATAAGTAACTAAATATGTAAATAAACAAATGAATAGTTGGCTGGAGCTCAAGGGAGATTCGACGGATTACTGACAAGGCTGTAGCCTCCCCCAGTCCCAGCTGTGGCGCTGTGCATGGCTGTATTAATTCCTTTATATCCACTAATTCAAAAATTTCGGCTTTGAGTCATTTTGAAAACTGATTCCTCTGCATTTTACTGTGTTAAAAGATTGGCCACATTTCTTTGGCAAATAAATAAAAAGCATATTGGAACGGCTGTGTCTACAGAGTCTCACCTAGCGCCTCAGACGATCTCATTGATGTGTCAAACATCAAACTGCCCTCAAATTTCTTTTAGTTTTAACCGATCTTACAAGACACAGTCAACCTCAAAACCTTTATAATAACTGAGCCTTGTATTGTGCGAACCCTTCCACGCCTCGTGTTTATGTACGTTGTTGTTGCTTGTGTTTGCGTTTGACTTGGCCACAGAGGTGACGACACTTGCTCCTAATGTGTTAATGTGGCTCAAACGCAATGTGTGTGTGTGTGTGTGCGCGTGAGTGTGTGCGTGTGTGTGTGGTGTTTGGCTTTTTGTCTGGCACAATTACCTTCAGCATTAGCGAACACTGCGTGGCTCATCAGTTAGACGCCGGGTGGTAACGTGATCCGATGGTGAGAGATGCAATGTTGGCAAAACTCAGCTCGACTTTATGTAAAGAGCCCTTAAAAAGAAATGCATCTGAAACAAAGAGCAGTACATAAATAAAGTGCAATAATCATATAAAACCATGACTATAACTACAGTAAAAATACGCTTAGAAAAGAAAATAAACACACAATCACAAAGTAGGATTTTAATGTAGGGTTTTTAACTCGGGTTAGGGTTGTTAGTTTCAAAGGACAACCTAGGGTTATTTTTCCCACAGAGGCTCAGGATTTGATTTCAAGATAGTGTTTTAAACTAGGGTTAGGGTTTTAAAGTAGGGCTTTTTTTCAACTAGTGTGAAGGTTTCATATTAGGGTTTTAAATTAGGGTTCGGGTTCTTATTAAGGTTGAAAACTCGGGCTATAGTTTCCAGGTAGAGTTTTACGTTCAGGTTAAGGTTTTAAGATAGGGTTTCAAACTCAGGTTACAGTTTCAAAGTAGTGTATTGAGCTAGGATTAGGGTTTCCACATAGGATTTTAAACTACCGGTAGTTGTAGGGTTTCAAGGTAGTGTTTAAAATCACGGTTTGGATTGCAGAGTAAGCTTTCAAACTAGGGTTAGGGTTTCGAAATAAAGTATTGAATTAGGGTTAGGTTATCCCCTTAGGGTTTCAAGGTAGTTCTTAAAAGCTGGTTTAGATTACGAAGGTTAGGGTTTCAAGGTGGGGGTTTAAAGTAGGGTTAGGTTTTGGTTTATTGTCACAGATTTTAACAGTGGTTACTGGTTACATACCAGTATTTACATGAAAATTCATCTGAAATCATTTTGGATTTTGAACTTGGGTTTAAAGTTTCAAAGTAGGGTTTTATACGAGAGTTAGGGCTTCACTGTAGAGTTTCCAACTAGGGTGAGGATTTCAAACTAGGGTTACAGTTTCCAAGTAAGGTTGCAAACTAGGGTTATGGTTTCCAAATAGGGTTTCAAACTCAGGTTAGGGTTTCAAAGTAGAGTTTCAAACTGGGGTTAGTTTTTTTTAGCGCCGCTCTAGTGGATCCACGGAGCTTTTCTAATTTGTAAAAAATATATATATATATATATATATATATATATATATATATATATATATATATATATATAGTGTATATATATTTTTCTCTAATGAACAGTTCGGTGAATATGCATTTAAACTGGTTGGGTTCAGTACCTCTAGCAAAGTTAAGAACGCTGAGTATTTTTGCAAGTGATCCAGGCTTACAGTGACGTGACAAGAGGTCCCGCGTGCTCCTGATGTGTAGGATGGTGTTGCGGGTTCACGGCGCCGTTGTGCACCCGTCACGTTGGCTGATGAAGTTGTCAGCGAGCAGCCTGCGGATTTCAGCTTGACACACGGCCCCGCCCACCCGCGGCTAATAAACACGTCGCCTTTCAAAGCAGCCGCGCGGGGACAGAAGCGGGACGTCGTCGGCTCAGCGCCGCAAAAGCGCTCCCGTTCCCCTGTAACCTATGCCCTTCACTCCCCATTCAGCCTGAGGGTCCCTGGGGGGCCCCCTTTCACGTTCTCTCTCTCACATTCGGTACCTGCTCATTCAAGCCATGTCGGCTGAAAAGCCTTCAGCCCAAATCCAGGCACAAGCGAGTCTTTTGGTCTCAGTCTACAGCGGTCCAAACAAGCCCATGCCAAGCAAAATTTAGGTTACTCAAGTCAATGAAACTGAATAAAGGTAGTACATTTATTGCCCGCCTTTTGTAAGTTAAGGGGTTCGTTGTTGTTAGTGGATAGCTCTACTTTACGAACGGCAAAATGAGAAATGGAATCCTTTGAATGTAATTTAAAAAAAGAAATACGTCTACACTGCAGCAAATTCCGGCTACCAAAACACTTCCTGTTTCCTTCAGCCAATCAGACGCTCTCAACATAAACATGTCTAAGAAATGAAAAAATAAAAAAATTATATAATTTTGATAACTTTGAACATTACACCGTTATCTTTGATTTTAAACATAAAAAGATAATTAACAATTTCATTTTCAACATTTGTTGGAGGGGGGGGGGGGGGGAAGAAACATCGAAAACAGGCATGATGGAGATCGTTGGTGCCCCTATAGAAGATTTAATATATGACAGCCGGATTGACAGTCTGACATGTCAAAACTGACGTTCGAATGTGATGAAAATGAAACGGAAATGCAGAAAAACCTAACAAAAAAATAATAATCGGTGAATGCACCAATTTAGCTTCAGTGCATTTCTCTCTCCTCTCCTCTCTGCTTATATAAGCGATTACACTCGCTCTTACGTAACGTGCCCAAATACAGACAGACGTCTCGCTTTGCACGCCAGCAAACCCGTGAAGGCTCTCACGCACTCACTCGCGCGCACACGACTCACTCATTCATTCTACCACTGAGACACGTTTAGTCTTTCATGGTCACTCTTCCTCCTTTAATTCAGCTGATTTCTTTTTAGGATGCTTATTTTTTTGCACAAAAAGTAAATTTTAACTGCAAATTCACATCAAGATTGAAAAGGTAATTTCTATTGGTCAGAAATAATAAATAAACGTATTGTTTTGTGTTTTTTTTTGTTCTTGTAAAGTGTCCTTGGGTGTCTTGAAAGACGCTTATAAATAAAATGTAGTATTATTATTATATTAATAATTATATTAATAAGCCTTTTAGTGCTATCACGAAAATGATTTGCAGGGGGCGCTGTAAGGAAGACTTGGAATACAAAAAATGTTCCCTTCGCTGCCCAAGATGATTGTGACTTTCAAATTAAAATGACATTTCAAACCATGTTCAATTCAACACAAAATTATGACAGTAAATTAAATACATACAATATCAAAATTTTTATTTTCAAGTCAAAAGAGATTATATATTATATTATTTCATGTACAGTGCCAGTTCAACGAAAACTTTAAAACAATTACATGACAGTCGTATCACAATATCAAAATAATCAGTTGTGAATAATATTTTGAAAAGGCAAAATCAGATAAAAGTTCCCAAACAAAATACACAAACTTGGAGCATTTTTTTTCTCCAACACTTCAAAATTTTCATTATGTAAAACAATCAAATATGATTTACACTATGTTCATTGTTTATTATTCATTAGACAATTTATTATTAAATTCTATCTAAAAACTACAACGAGAACACAAAAAAGTCCAACTGAAATTACACTTTTAAAAAGAAAAAACAAACAAACAAAAAAAGAAATACGAATACCACAACATTCAAGACAAAGTGGATGATGACAAAAACCAACAAAGTGGGAGGGGGGCGTCCATGCAGGCGCTGCGCCTCCCCCACCTGGTGTGTTCACTTTTTCATTCCGAGCAGTTAACCTCCAGGAATTCCACACGTACTTCCGATGCTGCACGAGGTTAAGGGGGTCGCTCAGGGGATCAACAGTTCAAAGGTCATAGCACACAAACAATATGTCGTCGCACGTGTCACACCTTTCACATTGTTGAAGTCCAATCAGAAACATGCAAACTTGTTGGACGGGAGAGGGGGGGGGGGTTGATTGGAGTTGCTTTGTCGTATTTGAAAAAAATAAAAGACAGCAATTGTTGCTGTCAAAAAATGAACATGCTTTGTATCTTCATTTAAGAAATGTTGCCCTTTAAAATTTCGAAACACAAAGAAAACGTCACCCAAAAATTATATTTCCCTGCATGCCTTTCGAATCGGTTTGTTTTTTTAATTTATGCAAAACAGTTCCTTTTTTTAAGTTCACACATCTTTGGAGGTGTTTTTAAACGTGCATCTGACAGATTAAATAAAACAGAACATATTTAATTTGTTTGATAAAATAAATCTTTAAGATAAATATTGATCCATGCTCATCCAGCCATTACTTTAGTTTTTTTTCTAATTCACAAGATTTCAATGTGTGGTTTATTTATTATTAATGTATTCAACCGGAAGTTTATGTCGATGGTATATCTAAAAAAAAAGGTGTCTCCATGTCCCATGATTTTTTTTATTTTGTCCAAGACGAAATCATTCTTCTGTGGATAAAACAAACAAACAAAATGACATCTCAATCTGCGAACATGTTTCCATGTGGAAATCTTTATCAATGTTCATCTGATTCAACAGGAAACAAGTTTCGAGAGTTTACCTACTTGAAATGCGGCGAAATAAAGGATTTTTAAAAAATGTGCGTTCCTGAGTGTGTGCGTGTGTATGTGTGTGTGGTTTTAAAAGTCGTTCCATTTGGGGGGGGGGGGGGTGAAGCGACCAGAACCCAACAGACAAATCATATGCGTGACGTCCAAATATGATCAACGTCTGGTGTGATTTTAGTATTGCTTAGATGAGGCGTGAGCATGATTTTTAGCACTGCAACCAAGTCTATTTAATCGCGTTTTGGAAAATCTGCACTCCACTTGTTCGGATCACGTCGTCTTGGCAACCGAGAGGTTAAATTTAGAGCACGACTTCTTGGACGTTTGCGCCAATAATTGAAAACACTTTCTTTCTTTTTCCTGAGGAGCATTTTCTCATGAATCAGTTTCCATGTTACTCCTTGATTTTTACGAGTACCGTATTTGAACTTTTACTTGATCCTGCGTGAATGGGAAACTTCACTTTGGACACTTTGTACATAAAAAAAGAGCTCCGACGTTTCAAGAAAACACCACCTAAAACAGCAACAAACAACAAGAGAATGTTCAAATAAAAAAAAAAGTTTATAAATGTATGTATTGACCACGAACCAAAATGAAATGCATTTATGTTATGATAAGTATAAATAAAAAATCAATAGAACACTGATTGATTTTTAAACATATGCATTGAGATGAATATTAAGTATTTTCGTTTCTTTGGGTATCGATGAGGGCCCCTCCAACCCAAACGCTTTTCTTTTTTTTTCCATTTCCTATTTGTTTTTTTCGCGTTGAACCTAATTTTGTACACTCATTTAAGGCATAGAAAAGACATTTTTAAAATCGTGTTCATAGCTTTAAAAATCCGTACAAATTCACAACAAATTAAAACCAATCAATGTTGTTATTTAAAAACATGTGAGCGTTACTCTTTATGCGGGGAAGCTTTGGAGAAAAAAACCAAAACAAAACAACAAGCACGTCAAGAAGCGTAAGCGTGGACGACAAGGAAGAAACGATCTGATTGGCTAAAGCTGTTCCCTCTTCCGCCATTTGATTGGCTGCTAGTAATTTGACGCAGGCACGGCAGAGCGGCCTCCTTCCACGAGTACGTTTGAGCGTCTCAACTCTACAGCAGTTACGCTCGGCTAACCCCTCCACCCCCCGTGGTGCGTGTTGCCCCATTTGAGCCCGGACCCCCGCACCCCCACATCACCACCCGTGGACCCTCAGCGTCAACCTCCTCAGCCTAAAGCGGAGTGACAGGAGGCCTCAGGGGCCCTCATTAAGCGAGCTGTTTAATCCACACGCACGCGCACACGCGCACGCGCACACGCACACACACACACTGTTCTTTACTACTGTACCAAGATTGATCGACAAAACGATATACTATTAAAGTATCATCATTATTACCAAACTTTAAAACACACAATGACTTAAAATACGTTAAACTGTTTGTTTGTATGGTTATCAGGATATTAATAAAAGGAATAATTATTATTCCGTGGCTCCCCAATCGCCGCCCTAATGACCAACATTGAAATGCAGTAGTAGAGTGTTCATGAAAAAAGGATGGTAAGTTTTATTCATGTATTTGTTATCGTAGGCCCGCGCTTAACAGTAAATGCAGTTTGAACTTTAACACTGCTCTTAAATATCAGAGTATAAAATAAGCTACTGCGAAACAATTAAAAATTGATTAAAATGATTAATAAGGAGTCATACGTTTTCAAGTAAAACGTTCTGAAAGACTGAATGCAAAAGTATTGTACCACACTGAAACGTTCAATACAGCTGAACTATGCTTAGAAAGGGGAAAGTAAAAAAAAAAAACAATTAAACAAACAAAAAAAGTGCCGTACTGGGTATAAAAAGTTTGAACAGACAGGCTGTATGCATAGCTACAAGTTTCATTGTAATAAGTTGGAATGTAAAGTGGTATGGTAACCACCGATTCACCGACCTAAGGACACCCCACCCCCAATATTTTTGCAATATGGATCTTATTTTTTTGTGGAAAACCTATTTGCACTATATCTCTGCTTATTCAAGAATTGTGTTACTTTTTTTTCATAATGATCAATGTAAATTGTATTTGTTTTTAATTCAGCATGTACTGTTATATAAAGGTATAGATTCCAAGGTTGCTTTTTGTACCTGTTGGTGCTGGAAATAAATCCTCGTTGGCTCGGACCACTCGCATGACTGTACGTCATACATATAGTACTGACATGCAAGTCAGACGATACTGTACATGCAAAGGAGGGCAGAATTTATGGTTTTATCAATGAATCGAGTCGTCCAGGTCATGAAGTTAAACAGCAGCCCCAGACCATCACACCAACACCACCATGATTTATACTATTCCAGACAGGGCCGAAGTAGCTTCAACTGTAATAAATGACACACATGCACACACACCACGACTGATGTGTCAAAATCAATCAAATACATTTTATTATCATTATTTTGATGTAGAAATCTTGAGTTATAATTTAACACAATAGGAATATGTTATCAAACAATTATGCTTTCACAGTACAGTGCTTGTCCAAAAAGAGCGCGCGCACACACACACACACACACACACACACACACACACACACACACACACACACACACACACAGCAATGTCATTACTTTTTTGTTCAAATAACTATGAATCTCTAGATCATAGGTGTCAAACTCAGGGCCTGTAGGGCTGCTGTCCTGCATGTTTTCCAAGTGCCACCTGATTCATCCGCAAGCTCTGAAGCAGCATTAAACATTCCTGATTATTTGAATTAGGTGTGTTACTCCTGGGAAAGCTGGAAAAAAGGCAGGACAGTAGCCCTTCAGGACTGACTTTGGACACCCCTGCTCTAGATGGACATTTTTACACATCTTATGAGACATGATTATAATACAACACAAGAAAGTGATAATATACTGCAATGTTGTCATTATAAACTAAATAATTATTGTTTTTTTAAAGTCTGGCTGATGTGAATTTTGACTTTTAAGGCTTTAGTTAAAATCAATTAAAAACAGCAGAATTACTCTTTTCACTTGCCAATTAGAAAACAAGTAATTTAAAAAAATGATTAGACAGAATTGCCATGGCATCATCCCAAATTCATTTAAATGTATTTTATTAGTCTTTTAAAAAATTGTGCCTTTGCATTGAAATTTTCGCATTTTGCCGATTTCCACAATGTCAACAACGTCATATCTAAGTAACCACGGTGTGCCAAAAAAAATATTGTTTCTTCCAAACCCATTGGTTAAAACACAAAATGTCCAACAAAGATCTGAGAGAATATTTGCATGTTGTGACAAGAGCAAGTCAAAGTCATAAATTTGTTTGAAAAGTGTAAAAATTAAAAACATTATTGCAATGTCCATTGAAAAGCAAGAATCTACAAAATCCTTTTTGTTTGATTTTTTTTTTTTGGGCCATTGATTTTATTTTAACAAAACAACAACAATGCAACAAAACAAAACAGACACTTTTAAATAAATAAAGATATAAAAGTAACAAAACGTGTCTAGATGCTTTGCTTTTCACCGGCTATTTAAAAAAGTAATGACGTTACTGATGCATTCCTGCTGACAGTCGAGCTTATAGCTAACATTAGCACAAAGGTTGTGCGTGCTTTTTGTGTGAAATTTTACTTTTTTTGTTTGTTTTGTCCTTAACAGAAAAAAAGTGCCATGTCTGGATATTAAAAAAAAGAAAGAAAATACCACAACAAATATCTTGAAAAAGCCCTGCTCCCTTTTAAAAACGTTTTTTTTTTAAAAATGACAACTATGATAAATATACGCACAGGGGGGAGGCGGGTGGGGGGTGGGGGGGGGATACATCTTTTACAACACTGCAAAAAATGTCCGGTAATCTCAAAAAGAAAAACTTTGTTCGGAGCCACAGACATGACAGGGGTGCGGAGGGTGTCATTTTCGCCACAATATAGATGGAATGTGCACACAAAGTACATGAAGTAGGCATAATGTGCACGCAAAATACATGAATAGTATTCATCTCATTCCTGGAGAGTTGGGGAGTCAAATCGAGTGCACCTTGTCTAGAGACGTAAGATAGAGGTTAAGGTGTGCTCCATTTTCTTACCCCCGTGACTTATTAAGCAAATTAATGTGTTATGCGCACGCTACACCTGCCATTTTTGTAGCCACAAATTACAAAAGTGAGCATACGGTCGATGTTATCGTACACTTGCAACATACTTCCTTGGCGCCAAAAATGACTTTACTAGTAGCCATGACTTTGGCGCCATCTTGTGACAACTCGCCGTATTACCGAAAGATCCCCCCAAAACGGCAAATAGATGAGTTTTGTTTTGTGATTATCTGGGGATAAGCCCCACGAAAAATGCTAATTAACGAATAGTAAACATTGGTTCGCTTTACTTCCTCGACACCAGTTATCAGGATTTTGGAGCCGATCACGTGTCTGATCAAAAGATGGACCAAACTATGCAACCAATTACACCAAAAACATTCTTCCCAAAACGCTAATAAACACTCTTTGTGTGAAAAATGAGTGGGTGGGTAGGTAGTGGTTGGAACTAACAGCTCCCACCCCCCCCCCCCCAAAAAAAAGCGACACAAAAATATCGAAAAAAAAAAACCTGAAATCTGAAATAGACGAGCTATTTTGGAGTATTTACGGTGGCAGCACAGAGCGTCCCTGATCAGATCCGCGTCTCGTTTGTACTGTTCTCTTCGCACTAGCTTTGGCACTCTTTTATGGCATCCTGGGGCGCTACAGAAAAAAAAATACACAGAAAGACGTGAATGGGTGAATGTTTCAGCAAATAGGGGAAAACACAGAGAAAAAAAAAACAGACAGACAGGTAAATTTGTGCTGAGCAAATTAGCGTGGGGTTGAAAGCAGTATTTTGCGGCCACAAATGAGCATTTGGTGCGCACGTTAGATCGATATCGTGTTTCCCCAACGTCATGTCTGGAGCTGTGCGAGCCCATCCAGGAGAAGACCATTTTTACCTCAGCTGCGCCGGCCCCACCCAGGCCACTTGGGGGCGCTACTGGACGGGCACGTAAGGCCAGTTGAAGCTGCTGCCCGACAGCAGCATGTCACGAATGAGCGTTTCGATGGGCGTCTTGCCCACCAGTCGCACAAAGAAGAGCTGTTCGATGACGGCCGACGACACGGAGCGCAAAGACGGCAGACGCAGCAGCAGGCGGCCGAAGCGACTGGGCTGGTTCGGGTACTGGCTGCGCACGTACTCCTCCAGTGCGCACTGGGACTTCTCCTGAAGACCCTCCACGTGCGTCGCGTCCGACAGGCCGCATGCATCTGGGCCCGATGGGAACCGGGAATAGGAAGAGAAAGCGACGTGTGAAAATTGTGCGCCAGGCAGCTTTTTTCCCCTGACAACTTGTCAGGGGAAAAAAAAAAAGTTTAAAGTTGAGTTTAGCTGATGACTATATTTGGAGTAAACGTGCCTCCTTGAAAGCCTTGAAAATCACCAGTACAAACTTTGCAAGACTTTACTAAAAGCGTATTCCTTGCTTTTTTTTTTTTTTTTTTTTTTTTTTTGCACTCAGTCAAGTCAACAGTATTCAGTATATTCAGAAAAAAGTGTACGACGGTTTTGGTGAGGTGACTGACTTGCTTGAAAAAAACACAATGGCTGCTTTTGCCGCTTGCTGAGGGTTATTGTCCATCTGCACTGTGATGCGCTGCCCAAGCCGACTCCCGAAGCAATTGGCTGAATATGAGCAAATAATATTGCCTGAAACAGTTCAGAATTCATCCAAATGCTTTTCTCAGCAGTCATTAAGTAAAAGGAAAGCAATTCCGTTTGCAGTCACACATAACTACCTAGCCTGAAAACAGCTGAGCCGTCAACTGTCCCGTTATTTTATATGTGTATGTCTTAAGATAAGATAAGATAAGATAAGATATCCTTTATTCGTCCCACACTGGGGAAATTTACAGCCTCCAGCAGCAAGAATGTATGTAGAAAGAAGAAAGAGAAAAAAACAACAAACATCTTTCAATTAAATGCAATATGAACACAAAATGGATAAATCGCAGTACTATTTACAATTTTCCTTCACATCATTTAATTATTATTATTATTATGATTGTTATTTTTTATTCATCAGCCTGACAGCAGTCGGTAGGAACAAGCGTCGGTATCTCTCCTTCTTGCAGCGCGGGTGTAACAGTCTCTGGCTGAAGGAGCTACCAAGTGCTGTCAGGGCGGGCTGGAGGGGGTGGGAAGGACTGGCCATCATAGCTTTTAGCTTAGTTAGCATCCTTCTGTTGCCCACCTCCTCCAGAGTGTCAAGGGAGCAACCCAGGACAGAACTGGCCTTCCTGACCAGTCGCTCCAGTCTCTTTCTGTCCCGGGCTGAGATGCTGCCTGACCAGCAGACGATGCCATAATGGATGGCCGAGGCCACCACCGAGTTATAGAACGTCTTAAGGAGTGACCCCTGAACCCCAAAAGACCTCAGTTTCCTGAGTAGGAAGAGTCGGCTCTGTCCTTTCCTAATCAGGGTGTCCGTGTTTGTAGACCAGAATTTCAAAACTGATTTGAAATTAAATCTGAACATCTGCACAGAAAGCAAATCTAGTCGATTTCATTTCAAATCCGTCGTGGCGGTGGTTTGAAGCAAAAAGCTGACAATTGTTTCAATGTCTCACTATGCACGGTGTACCTGACAACATTTCTTAACGAATACTATTTCTGTTGAGTTGCCCAGTGGTGATTCACACGTCGTCAAATATTTACTGTGTTCATTAAAAATGTTCCGGGCGGCCCGGTAGTCCAGTGGTTAGCACGTGGGCTTCACAGTGCAGAGGTTCCGGGTTCGATTCCAGCTCCGGCCTCCCTGTGTGGAGTTTGCATGTTCTCCCCGGGCCTGCGTGGGTTTTCTCCGGGTGCTCCGGTTTCCTCCCATATTCCAAAAATATGCGTGGCAGGCTGATTGAACACTCTAAATTGTCCCTAGGTGTGAGTGTGAGCGTGGATGGTTGTTCGTCTATGTGTGCCCTGCGATTGGCTGGCAACCGATTCAGGGTGTCCCCCGCCTACTGCCCGGAGACGGCTGGGATGGGCTCCAGCACCCCCCGCGACCCTAGTGAGGATCAAGCGGTACGGAAGATGAATGAATGAATGAATGAATGAATTAAAAATGTTCCTCAGCGTCCCATCCTTGCAAGTCTTGACTAACTCTTAAGTCTTTATTTTTGCGTGACGTATTCCACCGTGTTAAAATCGCCGCCCTGGAAGACGCCAACAATCTTGTGAAACCTAATTTCATCGTAGGTTGACTCTGCGCTGTGCATTTGACATTTTGCAACGCTAACTGGCCATAAATGTTGAGGAAACGTGCGACTATAAAGTGGCACGATTTTTTTTTTTTTGCAGCACTCACACAATTTGCACAAAAAAACACACGATAAAGTCAAATATTGCGAGTACACAGACAAGAGCAGAAGTATGTGTTAAGACTTTGACGGTGTTTCCCATATTTATACTTTGTACGTGTTATGCATATAATCAGTGATGGGGTGCATTAGAATTCATCAGTATATGATTCTATCCCTCATTTAGGTGAGCCGTCTATAATCTGTAATGAAAACAATGCGTATCGATATTCACGCACACATAAGCACTATATTCTGTAATATCCCCCGCACTGGCTCCTATTTCATCATTTTATTGATTTTCTTTCAAAAGAGTTCAATTTGGCAACGAGCTTTAATCTTGGCGAGTGGATTTAAATGTCAAATCAAACATTACATCTGCTCACAACCCATCCAAATCAGACTTTTCACAATGACATCAGGCCAGCAAATAGAAAAAAAAAAACCCGAACATGAATCGGTGAAATGAGTCTGGGACTTTGCTTGATCAACAGCGCATGAACGTACGAGACGACAACAAATCAGGCAAGCTGCCGCCGAGATAAACATCCAGCTCGACCTCGTTTGACCCGCTCGCTCGGCACGCCACCGCCAAGATGGCCGCCGTCAAATGTAGGGCACCGCGCCGCAACGCGGCAGCGGCAGAAGCGCCGAGCGTTCACGTACACTGACATGTGTCCCACTTTGATGACACGTGTACACGCGGACTCATGCGGACCCCGACGCAATGCAGTACAAGAAATATGCCTGGAAACATGCCATCAAACAACACCACTGTATACACTCGATCTAACACAAATGGGCCATGAAACGACATTTTACAAGAAATATCATTGAAATACGCCATAATAGCAATACTATAAATATACTGTAAGTGTACACTAAATAGACTTCCAACACAAAATCAACGTTCTACCTTATAATTCTATCTCCCAAATGTGCGACAAAACAACACCGAGTGCACTTGCTATATGTCATACAACAACATTACATGCTATATTTACTACAACCATGCCACAAGACAACGGCGCCATAAAGCAACAAAATACGAAATGTCCTACAAAGCACCACAATCCCTTTAATTTGTGTTGAATATGCCATAAAAAAAACACATGCAAATAAATTTGCCAGAAAACTGCAATCCAATAAATATGCTTCGAATAACCTTCCTAACAATAAATATGTATCACAAGAACAGTAAATATAAGTATGCCCCTCAAAAAGTACTTTGCTGACCAAGTCGCACCACATTCGGGCGGGCAGATGTTTTATTCCAAATAGGTACATTTAATCATCTCGAAAGACGCTGTAACATTGATCACAGAAATGTGCACATAAATACATTTGAATTAAAATGCATTGCGCATAAAATCTTCTTGAAATTGTATTTGAAAGATGAAATGCAATCGCGATAGAGTCAAAAGTTAAACACAACCAAACTCCACTGGACAAATGCACTGTGCTGGATTTTAAAAAGTTGAAGCCACGAACATTTTACACAATTTGAACAATGTATTCAGTGATCCTTTCTGTTACCACTAGAGGGAGCCCATGTACCACTGGTGGGACCAGTACCGCACTTTGCGACTCATTGACCCAAAGCATCCCTGAATGCTAAATATAATTTAAATGTACAGCACTGAAATAAACCAAATCAGCCACAAAACTATACGAAAGCACTTTTAACCATTGGCACAATATTTGAGGGACTAAGATTTTTAAAATGCAACATTAAAAAGTAAAAAGGCAACATGTTTTATTTTAAACTTAAAAAGAGAATGGTTCGTACATGAAATCATGGCGCTAGTTTATTTATTTATTTTTAATTAAGGAAGCAAAGGATAAGGGCTTTTCCATTTCTCTTCCACACTTCATGAATGATGCAGAGGTAGTTCTATTCTCCATGACAGATAAAATGCAGCCTGTCCCTTTAAGGGCGGCCTTGTTCAACCAGGTCAAGTGAGGTGAGTGCTCTGACTGAACCTCTTACATAAGATGCTGTTGCTTTTTGTAAAATCCTATACATCTTTTATCACAGGGCACAATTTCTCTTTAAGGCTCACTATCATGTTTGGGAAATTGATGAATCGCTGTCAAATAATAACAAAATGAAACGTGTACCTTCACAATTTACATACTGTTGTCCCCCCCCCCGCACACCCATATATACAAAAAAGCATGTATTTTAATATTAATCACAACTATTTTTTGTTTGAAACCTTTTTCATTTCTTTGTCACATTTTTTTTGTCCTTTCTCTTGAACAAAAATCTGCATAATAGGTGTTTAGTTCATAGTATTCATTGATGAGTACATTTTACATTTCGACATTCTGTTTAACATTTACTAAATGATATGCAATACAACAGAGACTGATGATGATAATGATGATGATGGTCATCGCCGTCATCACCATTAAAAAGATTAATATAACGTTTTTTTTAAAAGATTAATACAACTTTTAGGCCACACCCTGTATTTGTGACGTCACCGGAAGTGAGTATGGATGGGCTGCTATCTTTTGACACTACTTTTACTTCTTCAAATGTATGTCACTATGAAAATAATCCCCAAAATATTTCCACGTTGTTTAAAATCACTCTTTTAAATTTGGAAAACGCTTTATTACGGTATGGCGCTGCCACAATAAGGGAAAAAAAGATTCATTGCCACATATTACCGTGATTAAGTTTCACGTTTTAATTTGCCATGAAGTGTCGCGTTCTAGCTTGAATTGGTGTGGTCGCCGATGACGTCACATACCTGTGGTGAACAGCACGACGGCCTTGAGGCACGAGTACTCGGCCGAGTCCACGTGCAGCGTCTTGAGCTTCTCCACCTGCTCCTGAAAGACCCGGATGTGGTCCATGAAGGCCACCACGCGCTCGGCCGACATGGGGGCGGCGTGCAGGCCGGCGGCGGCCAGCAGCGGCGCCACGTGCACCGGCATGGCGCACTGCGCCGCGTTGAGCACAAACAGCTCGCTCCAGGTGAGCCGCAACAGAGCCACCTGGTCGGACACCTGCAGGTCGGGGAAGAATGGGATGTTGCGGGCCCACTCCACGGCGCTGAACAGGATCCGTGCCGCCAGCTCGCAGATGTTCTCGATCCCCACTGCGCCGCCACCCGACAGGCACTGCGAGCCGAAGCGTGACGTGGCGTACGGCTCGGCCCGCAGCAGCAGCGAGATGTAGCCCGACAGGTACGAGTGGCACTGCAGTGGCTCCCCCGTGCTCAGGGAGAACTGGCCGTGGAACGACTGCGCCGGGGGGAGCCGGCCTCGCTGCACCGCTGGAGGTGAAAAAACAAAACAAAACAAAACACGGGAAATGGCGATTGAAACGTGCCATCAAACAAATATTAATTGCCTACAGTGTACTGCGTGAAAAAAAAAATCTACATTCAATTTGCCAGCAAGCAATACAAAATCTACACTAATGTGCCATCATCAACAAAATATACTGTACTTTCACTTTGCCACGATAAGCCCTTCAATCTTGCTATAAAACAACACTAAATACATTTCAAATGGATCATCCTAAATGCTCCCATAACAAATAGGCCCCAAAAATATAAAACGTTAAATCTACCATGAAATATACTTTAAATATGCTCTAAACAACAAGTTATGCTAAACCTGACATAAAACGACACTAAATATGCTTAAACTGCTCTAAAACAATACTAACAGTTCCTTTAACACGCCATGCAAGAAAAATAAATCTACTTTAACTGTATTTCTACAATATTGAAAGCTGCCATCAACAAGAGTAACATACTGTAGGCTCCAGAACGGTGCCATAAAACAACACTAGGCTACATTCAATGTGCCATACAACACAACATTGTACGATATATGCGCGTCATAAACGCCATAAAACAACAAAAACTCTTCGAAAGTGCCTCACAATATAGTTGAAATATGCCGGAAAACCAACACTAACTATATTTTAGCAATAAATATCGTAATTCATATCTGCCATAAAAGTATATCTGCCACAAAATGGACTTGAAAGATGCCATTAAACCAGACGACACACTCTAGGGGGGGAATAGGAGAGGATTAAAGTGGGTTTGGGATCGCGTGCGAGCCTCTCCGCCGTCACGCCAGAGGGGGTTTGGAGAGGTGCTAAATTTAGGACTGGCTGTCTTCTTGGCGTCCCGGTTGGTTTCACCCCCCCGCCCCCTCCTCCTCCCCATACACCGTAACCACGCGGGCACACGCGTGCACGCGCTCGCATACAGATGCCCCTCCTCATCAACTCCAAGACTGAAACTTTGGCTGCACCCAAACACACGAATGTCGTTTTATTTGTTTTCGAATTAGACTTCGGGCCCGATTCCGATGATCGAGTACAGTGGTAAATGTGTTTGGGTGATCGTTCAGCGTGTAGTGTGCACACGGCCCACTGTTTTGAATTAGTTTCCGTTTTGGAATCAACTGACGTCTTTATTTTATTTTTTTCAAATAATGTAAAGAATTACAGAGGAACCACCGACCCTCCAAAAAATGTTTCTAATACGCATACACTTGAATTAAAAAAATTTAAGAAACAATACCGCTTGACATCAATCACACGCCAATGTGTTTAGCTTCCATTTTAGATGTGGCAAAATCTACTTCCTGGTTGACATGGAACTAAAACGGCTTAATAGATTGGAAATTGGTCTGCATTAAAATCCCCCTTCCCAAAATGTCTCACCATTGTTTCAAAATGAAATTTCAAATTATATTATGATTACCTTTTATTCAATGATTACATTCATGTGGTTTACTTATGTCTATGCATATAAAACGATTTTATGATACTGTATTGTATCCTCTATCGCAGATTTGATTGGTTGAGATAAATCACGTGGTTTCCCATTAAATTATGGCATCCATTTTGACATTAACTCAAACGTGGTTCCTTTTTATTCATTTATTTATTTTTTGCAGCAAATTTATAATAATTTGGATTTTTAATTGCTGTACATCAATTGTTTAATTCAATAAAATTTCAATACAAACAATGCATCTCAGCTTTACAATGACCAATTTGTGCACCGCTGAATTTAATTAAATATTTGGCTGAAATATAAATTGTGGAAGGAGGTCCTTCATTTTGAGCATTTTTAGAGGCAATATTTACATGTAACTCATAAACAAATGGAATTGATTTGTGTAATTTTTTAATAAATACAGACAATTTGGCACATTCTTTTAAAAACAATTGTAAACGTAAACACCACAAGGTAGCACGCGTTTTTTGTCTAAATGTTTTATACTGGAAGTTACAGGAAATGCAGTTGAAATGAAGTTGACTTTCCCTTTGAGAAATTACGAATGTAGTAATAATAATAATAATAGTTCTCACAACGTCTTCATTAAAAGAAAAACACACATTCCAGAGTATCTTTTTGCTTTCTTACACAAAACTGTAAGTTTAGTTTCAACTGGTTACCATACAGCCAATGTACGTTTCTAATTTATTTCATGTATCATAAACAGCGTAGAATGGTTTGAATCGTTGAACAAATGTAGAAGGAGACTGTAAATATGAACGGTACACTGTCTTCATGCATTAATTAAGAATGTTGTCATACAAAAAGGAATCATGACTACTTGGGAATATTCTCATATTGGCCAAATTTGGGAGAATTAAATAAATAAAAACTGTACTCGACGTCCTGAATGGGCCAGAACATTCTGAAGTTGGAATGGTTTGAACCAACGGGAAAATGCCGGAAATTGGCGAAATAAAACAGATAAAGATTGTTGGTCCCCGAATCTAAAATGCGACCGGGTCGTACCTTCCCTCCGCATGCCCACTTTGAGGCACTTCTTGAGACGGCAGTACTGGCACTGGTTGCGGTGGTGCTGGTCGACGGGACAGGTTCGGCTGGCCCGGCAGGTGTAGCTCAAGTTGCGGCGCACGCTGCGTTTGAAGAAGCTTTTGCAGCCCTCGCAGGTGAACTGGCCGTAGTGCTTCCCGCTGGATTTATCGCCACACACGATGCACTCAATGTGCGCGCTCGCCTGCTTGTCCGACGACGACGAAGACGACGAAGAAGAACTATTGTTGTTTGTTGTGGTGTTGGTGGCGGTGGTGGGTGGTCCTGCAGCGGGGGGCATCTCCAGCGAGGTCGGCGGTGGGTTCATATGGACTGGCAGAGCCAAGGGAGCAACGTGCGACATTGGAGAAGAGAGCGTTCCCTCCTCGGGGTTCCTCCACGCCACCATCGCCATGTCCGTCATAAACTTCCCCCCCTCCTCCTCACTCTTTTTTTTTCTTTTTTTTCCTTGTCACCACCACTTAGGATGAAAGTGAAAAAAAATCGAAGCCGCTGATTCGCATGACATCCACAAAGAAACCAGAGGAGCGTGAGCGGAGACCACCCAACAAGCTTATCCTATACGTAGGGGAAAAACCAAAAAGAAATCCACGTCCAGGTCCTCCAGCTTGCTACCCGGCTCTCCAGCCAGACCACGCTTCCCCCAAACGGTCCCAGAAGTAGCACGCAAAACAAGAAGAGGAGAGAGAGAAAGAACACTCGTGGAGGTCCGATGGGTCTAATGATGTTGTTTGGCTCCAGGACTGAAGAGGACAAGGAGGGGGTGTGACATCATCGGGCGTGACGTGTTACGGGAGGCGTGGTCAAACCAGCGAGGAGACCAGTGTGTGCGCGTACCTGAATGTGTTCTGAGTGTGCAAGTGGGGTTTGTAACGCTTGTGTGCGTTCATGTACGTGTGCCTTAGTGTAAGAGAGAGTGTGTGTGTGTGTGTGTGTGTGTGTGTGTGTGCGCGTGCGCGTGTGTGTGCGTGAAGCGCTTCGCCAGGTTTAGCAGCGGTGCAATGACGCCCCCTGGTGTTACTAAGGAGTGATGCATGAGACCATGTTCATCCCACTGCGAATGCCAGGAAAGAAAAAAAGGTTTTCTAAGAGACAGTTTGACCAGGGAGTAGCTTATTTGGTAGAAATTCATAAGCGGTGAGGATAAGCGGAGAAGAAAATGGATGGATTGATTCACAAGGGAAATCATGGATATAATAATCGCCAAAAGAAATCCTTCATGATCTGTAGAGGTGCTTTAAAAACAATGAAAGGAAATAAATCATTGTAAAAAGAAAAGAAAGAAGTACCACTTCACCCTCCCCCCGCCCTCCAATTGGGAGCACTGAACACACTTTTGTTGTGCTTTGTGTCCATGCCGATGAAGATTCAGTCATCCACATCTTGCCCTCAGAAGCCGCTGTGTGTTGATGCTAAGTCATGTGTAAATGCTTTTTGACTCATCGCTACAAACGTCCTCAGGCCCTGCATCCAGACGTGCTGTCACACACTGACACACGGCCAGATCAGGCCAAGGTCACGGGGGGCACACACAGGGAACATAATAAAGATACATGGTGGTGGTGTGGGCGGAGGTGGGGGCGGGGAGGGGCAATAGGGTGACAAGGAAAGCAGATGTGATCGTGTGTGCAGCCGACGGTGGGGTACACAAGAAGAACACAAGAGAAAGGGACCATGGGGCCCACAGTTGGGACACAAATGGGAAGCAAATGGTATACTTGATTTGAGGCCCATAAAGAAGATACAAGGGGAGCATTGGGGGTACATGAGGGGACAGAAGCGGGGGAGACATGGGGCACACAAGGATGGTAAAGGGGGATAAAAGGGAAATCGTGCGACAATGGCAATGATAACAAATATAGGACACATCATAGGTTAGATTTGTGTTGATGAGATGAACTGGTGTAAAAAGTCGCTTTCAACATCACGTTGAAGGTCTTATAAGCCGAAAGGATTTTTTTTAACGTCTCCTGAAAGTTTTGGATGGGTTATCGGCAGTGACGCGATCAGACAGGTGGCACGGAGGCCACTGGGCACAAGTGACATAGGTGATTTTCGAGGTCACTTAGCAGCAGTGAGCGTGATTCGCAAAGACTGACGTGAAGCGTGTTCACCACAGACGGGCAGGCTAGGTGAAAACCAATCCCAATTGACCGGGCTAGATTCTCGCAAGAATAAGGTTATGTTTAAATTTCACAATTTAAACATCACATTCCCCTGCCACCTGCTGGGTCTTCGATGACTTAATTTCAGAATGTTATCGGGCGGCCAAGCGTGTCAGACAGGGGAGGTGGTCCTCGTGTTGCCGAGGCCGGCGCGCTTGAAAAGTGAAGACGAGTGCAAGACACATCTGTCTGTCAGCTCCGTCTATGTCGTCCGGTCTCAAGTCATGGAGTCAATCGCCCAAACGACATGACCTTAGAGTCACTTGTGACATAGAATGCCGTGCTTTCCGCCTAGCTGCGCCGCGGCCCCCCTGAAGACCCCCACCGAAGCCACGTCGCGACCTGTCTCGAGCGGCGTCCGACCCATCTTCCACGAGGCGAGGTACCGGTTGAGCGGAGACCCTACTGATGATCCATAGCGGAAATGTGGTGGAGAACCATCACGCTGTCACAACCAATCTTCTTCCTACTTTGACAGGAGACATACGACCTCCGAGCACAGTCAAGTCCATTTAAAGATGACATTGCGGGCACACACACACACATTCCTAATTTGTGCATTACAAGAAATCCCCATCGCTGGTTCTGGCTTCCCGGTCCCTCTATTTTGCGGATGTTTTTTTTTGTACAGTTAATAACTAAGTAATAACTAAGTAATAACTAGACATATATATATACACACACACACACACACACACACACACACACACACACGCACACACACTATAATAACAACTAACTAATCACCCTTTTTTGACAATGCCTTTGGGGAATTGAAGATCAAACAAACTTTGAATGAGACTAAACCCCCCCCAAAAAATAGATCTATCTCAACGGCTCTGATTGCTAGCTGAAGTTGAAGACTGCTGACCACGAACAATTTCCTGTGATTCCGGTCATGCATCACCATCGGTTAAAAGGTGACTGACTTTTTAATTATTATTATTTTTGGGGGGCTGAAAGTTAAACTAACAAGATGCTTAGGCGTCTAGTGTACACTAACACAAAAATATGTAATATTAATAACACCTACACAGACACACAAATCTTTGTGGGTTTTTTTTCTTCTCAATTTACCCCTACACCTCTCGTGGTCGACTTGTGTCCAGTCCATGGACTGCTGGTCGACCGCAATCGACTGGTTGCGCTTGTCTATTCTGGATGTAATTCTATTCTTGACCACTAGACTGACATACAACTTACTCAGTGATGGTGAAAATTTGAAAGATTATCTGCGTCTTTTGGGAAATTTTGTTACAGAGAAAAATGCCATATAGTTTTTCCGTACACTATGTCCTGGATTGAGAGAATGATGTATGATTTTACTCTATTTATCTATCGAGCTACTCTATGTATCTATCTGGGACAATTTATGAAATTATTCTAGCTGATGAAAATTTTCAAACTCTTTAATTGGCAGTATTTTAAATGTTTACATGTAAAAATACAGAATCTACATTCTAAATACGCAAAAAAAATCACTTGATGAATAAATGTTATGCAATGCAAATGATAAATACTAAATAGTTTGTATGTTACTTGATTCAGAAAAAAAGGAACTTAAACTATTTTATATGGAGAAATGGTAACCTGCCAGTTTTTCTTCCTCATGTAACAGTAATCAAGCAAAGGTGGCGTAAAATTAAAAGCAAAAATAGTATATTTAATTTATATACAAGGAACATACAATCATCGTAATCCTTTCCAAAGAATCTACAGCACGTAAAGCTTTTTAAAAAAAATACAAATTCATGTCAAAAAACAAAATCCAACTTAATTAAAAAAACAAAACTAAGTGATATTTTTCAAACTTAAATGCCCTTTTTTTCCTCCTCTGCATAAAAGGTCATCTGCACACAATCAGCCAATGAACCACTCCAAAGAAAATCCCCGCTTACTTTATGGTTTCTCTTAGCTCAAGGGAACATGCTGCCATATGCAGAAAAACACCTCGCCTCAAATAAACCGTGCTGTTAATTTTGAAGATGTCGTTCCCAAAGTTAAAAAAAAAGTTTACCTACTGCCAGGTGACCACAATGCACATTCATAAAAACAGAGCAATATTTCATCATCATGACTAGAGGATGCAAATTTCTGTAGAAAGAGCTGATGCGGAACTGAAATGTGCAATGAATCGAAATGGGGAAATAAAGATGAAAAAAATAATGGGACTGAAACAAAAGCTTTACCACAGAGGATTTTAGAATGAAATGTATCCAATAATTTACGAAAAATTTCAGGAAAAATGCAGAATACTAAATTCAATGGTACTTTGGGGGAATGGGTGGGGAATGTTTTGAGTGAGCTGAACAGTTTCAAGTTGGAATGGGTTGAAGAAGTCGAGAAATGTAGAAGGATGAGTTCCTGTAACATCCCGTGAATAACACTCATTTTTTTGGAAAACAAAATCTAGAGTGGGGCGTTATAAAGGGAGCTCAATAAAAAATGAAAAATGTTCACATTGTTTAGATGTTTGCCAGCAACTAGGGCAGAACGCAGGGGTTGTTAAAAAAATCACTGATTTGTAGCATATTTCATAATAGCCTAAATTAAGAGCAAATGTAATCAAAAGTATTTTTAAAAGCAGTTACAAACAAGGGGGGAAAAATGCTTTTTAAGGTTGATTTTAGGGGGAGGGTGCGTATTATACACGGGTGCGAGTTATTCACTGCATTTTGCGGTAATTTTGAAAAATGTCTCATTTCAAGGTAATTTATTTTCATGGAAAATGTGGAATTGTGGCGATAAGTAGGAATTTTGTGAATGTGGGGAAATGGTTCCCAAGATGGAATTTTGTGAATGGTTTTGAATATGTTGAGAAATGTGGACATAAATCAGGTACCCCGCCAAAAAAGTACCAGGAAGAATGAAACATATAAAGAAATCTGCATCATCATTCGTACAGTTAAAAAAAGGCATTACTGTTCGAAAGGTTACTTTTTCGCATCACAAGGCAAAAAACATTTGAAGTGCTAAAAGAACAACAGCGTCTACTACTTCTTCTTCTTGCCGGTGTTGTCACGGCAAGAACAAAATGGTCGTCGAGGCCATCCCAGGCACGCTAGAGTCAGTTACGCTCATTCGTCCGCCATTTTGTTTTTGGAGGGGGGATGCAAACGGAAAAATCGCACGTCCACTTGATGAAAGTTCTACCGAGCAGCAGCGACGTCATCCTACTTTCCTCTAGAGCACGGACACATCCAAGTCGTTGCTTATGTGCGGCATTGGTCGCGGTGAGGCTACATACAAGCTGGAAGAGGTTTGTGGCGTAGGTCCATGGTGATGCGTCACTTTGGCACTTGGTATGTACACGAACACACACGCGCGAGGTGGGAGGGAGGCGCACGACGGCGGATATGGTAGGTCCCGGTTTTGGATATTTTTTCCATTAAATGATGTTGTTGTTGTTGTGTGATTACGTAGGCTGTGCCGTTTGCTACACTGAAAACAACACGCTACGTCGAAGGTGTTGTGGTAGAACCTCGGAAGTCCACTTGAACGGGACACTTGGTTTGATGAATTGTATATGATGTTTTTAATTTTCCTTGGTGGCTTTTAAAATTTCCTTCAAGGTCACCATTTGCTCCCCCCCCCGCTGACAATTTCATTTTATGTACCGGTAGTTGTTTCTGCATGATATTTTCATTGATGCGTTGATTGGTTTGTTGTGCTCTGATCCTTTTTAAATCGTCGTTAAATATTGTTGTTTGACAATGGCATTTGTTTTTTTGGAAATACATTTGACATTCTAATACTGTTTTGTGTTTGATGTTTTGCAGTGTACGTTTTGATTTTTTGGCTTTTAGACTTGCACTTGTCATGTCCCTTGTAGCGATAGTTGTTTTCATATTAGTTGTTTGAATAGTTTATTCATTTCCAATTGTCCTGAATCTTTTCATTATTTGATATTCAAATTCCATAAGATCCCCCCCCCATTTGTACCTAAATAGATGAATAAATAAATGTATCATTGTCTCTCACTTTTGCTCTCCATGCACTTAAAGAGTTCAGATTTCTGTTCAGCGAGAATCGAATGATGCACTTTGCAAGTGTCTTGGCGTTTTCTTTGGCTCAAACAAGAGAAGAACATACACAGGAAGTGATGTCACATTCAAAGTGGTATGACTCCACTCCACTCCTCTTGACTGCTAACTGTGGTTCCTTACATTTCACACTTGCAGTACCTTAACACGTTTATTAAAACTGCCAGCTTTGCTGATTGGCCCAGAAACTGACAAATTCTACATTCATTATTTTGGACAGGAAATCTGAATTTGGACTTTAGAGGTTCCGCTGCAACTGCGATGGCCTTCGTGCTCTTGTTGATTTTCTTGTTGATCCACTAATAAAATCCACTTGTGTTGAAACTAAATGTGCAAATTCCATTTTCAAGTGTCACAACTTGTCACTTAATTGCTAGTTGAGTAGCTACAAATGATAAATTAGACTAATCTAATCACCGTCATCAATAGTTCATTTTAATTATTATTAATATAAAATTGTCTAAAACATTTTCACATTAATACACAGTATATAATAGCATCTTATTGAAATAATTATGCGTAATGGTGTTTTTAAACCTATTTCTAATGTTCACATGAATATGGTGTCCAATTTAAAAAAAAAACTCAAAATTGTCAAATAGTTTTTGTTTCAGACCAATTTTGTTTTTTTTCACCTTTAGAAAAAAATTTGAATGTGTTGTTTTTTTTCAAACAGAACAAAATCTTTTTTTTCCTCAGCTCAAGCTATATGTTGATTTTTTTTCTTTCAAACCAAAAAACCTTTTTGTTTTGGCAGCTAAAGAGGCGGAGCTACATGCTTTTAATTGGACAGGGGAATTAGTACCCTTGACATAAATGCTGTTAAGTTTGAAAAATAAGTTCAAATTAATTTCAAGTATGTCCATCCTTCAGTAAAAAATGAAAATGATTTTAGTGCAACCTTTCTGTGTGGCGAAGAGGAAGATGAGGCTCTTGATGAGGAGAATACTGCCGGGCCAGTCACTATCGCAACTATAAGACCGACTCCATGTTGTCGGACACCTCCTGGTCCTCCAAGTTGAAGACGAACTTGGTCCGGCTGGCGGCATCCGAGTGGGCTGCTTCTTTGCCCAGGCGGTCCAGAGTCATGTTGGAGGAGAAGAGCTCGGTGGGCGTCAGGTAGCCCTCACTGCTTTTGATGTACTTCCTGTAGTTGCACCTCAAACACTGCCACGTAGTGGCATAGAGCAGGAAGGCCGACGACTTAAGCACGATGGCGATGCTGACGTATAGGTGGCGGTACGCCACGTTGTCGTACAGCAGGCAGGCGCCTTTTTCGCCACACACCGAGCTCCAGAACAGGCATGTCGAGTCGATACCCATGCCAAAGATCAGTGGCGGCGGGATGAAGCCTGCATCGGTGACCACAGCATTATTATATATAAAAGTCCTTGGATCTTTGTATACTTGAATTCTGAGGAAACGTACATTTCTTGAATCCTTGAAAACTTAATTTTAAATATAGCTTCAGAAAACTTAATTTTAAATATAACTTCAAAGCAGTCCGAGTAAATAAATTGGTAATAAAGTATAATAAGAGTATATGCAAACCATAGCAAATGAAAAAAAAAAACAATTACTGGCTGTTCCTGCACATGTTGGCCTCTTCGGGGCAGTGTGGTGCCATGTATGGATGAAGTACACGCATAGAATGAGACCAGAAAGAAGTTGCGAGTGAATTCTATCAATATAAAAACGTTTTGCGCAAATTGGGAAGAATTTGTGCCTTTGACTCGTGTTGTAGCACCGATGTGTAGGTGTTTCCACTGTGTTTGTGCGTGAATATTAGTTACCTGAAGGAAGATCACTTCCGAAGCCGATGCTAATTTCTCTTTAGCATTTCCATGGATATTACATTGATTTTAGCATTAGCAGCTAGCGATGTTTTAAAAACGAGTCATGTTTTGTATGTAAAAACAAAATGTGTGTCATACTTTAAGTTGTTCCAACTTAAATTACTATTTTTGCCCCCAGAAACACAAGTTGTGTTTTTCACAGTGGAGTAATAGTAGTAGAAGTAGTGTGATGATTTTATGGCAGGTGCTCGGCTGTGATATGCGAAGAGAGAGTTGCTGTGTGTCACCTTACCAATGAGTCTCAGGAGCAGGAAGAGGACTCCCAGGGCATAGGACTTCAGGTCGGGACTCACAGTCCTAAAAAGCCAAGAGATCAACAAAGTAATAGTACAGAACAAAGTAGTAGTCGTCGCAGCGGCAGTAGTAGTTGTAGGTATAGAGGATTTCTACAAATGATTGGCCATGAGCTGCTGCTTGTGATCTGCATTATATAGACTGCTTTAATTTGTCATTGAAGGGTCCCGGTCCTGACCTGATGAGGATAATGACGGAGGGCGTCTGGGCCATGGCGCCGATCATGCTGCACAGGCAGATGACACACAGGAAGGTGAGGAAAGCCTGCTGGCAGCCTGGACTCGGACACTTGCCTGGCAGAGCCACCGCCTCCTCAACGCTGCTCGATATGCACGCGCAACCTGTCAGGTTCTAACAAAGAGCACGCGGGACCGTTAAGGCTCCATTTTGTGCAGAGTGCAGGTCATTCGCTGATTGATAGGTCAAAACATACACAAAAAAAATTAATAATAATGTGTGCTTGCGCATGTAACAAACCCAAATTGTCCCCGGTAATGATAAAATAGCAATTCACTTAAAATAAAATGAATCATTAATGTCATCATAATTGCACAATTGAAGACTACCGCCCCCATCACACCCTAACTCGATCGACACATTAGGTATGAACGTGCCCACTCACCGGTTTGGTGCAGCCGGCGAAGCAGGCGGAGAGGTAGGTGACGGCGTTGGAGCCGCACACGGGGCTCACCGAGGCTGTGTAACAGTTGCAGCTGCTGATGCAAGGAGACTCGGGTCGCTGCCAGTGCCGCAGCGTCCTGCAACACACGTCACAGCAATCCAAGATGTACATTCAGACACATTCACGACAAAATTGTGTTTAGAATAAGTACCGGTACATTAATAATAGTCATCCTAAGGGTAGAAGTATGAGTAACATTAGTAATGGTAGTAGGAATTGTTGTAGCATTATCTGTTTTTCGTAAAAACAGTAATACTAATAGTAGTACTAGTTGTAGCAGTAGTAATGTAGTTAATGGTAGTGATGTGCTAGTAATAGTAGTAACTAGTAGCAGTAACAATAGTAGTAGTCGTCAAAGTACAAGTAGTGGTCGTACAGCAATGTTAGTCGTAGTTCTAGTAGTAAATACTAGTGCTAATAGTAGTAGTAATAACTAGTTGTAAATAGTCAATGGTAGCGGTAGTAAAAACAGGAGTCATTAAAGTACAAATGGTAGTACTGTAGTATAGTAATGTTAGTTGGGGTAGTGCAGTAAGTAGTAGTAGATGAAATAATAGTAAGAGCAGTAGTAGTGTAGTAGAAGTAGGAGCAGTGTAGCAGAAGTAGTAATAGTAGCGGTGGAAGTAATGGGAGTATTAGCAGAAGAACAGTAATAGTGGGAGTGGTGTGTTTGAGTACTCAAAGCAGTGGTAGTGTAGTCGGCTATAAGTAGTAGTATGGTAGCAGTAGTTGTAGTAATGGTGGTGGTAGTAAATGCAGAAGTATAGTTGTAGAAGGAGTGGAGGGGAGTTGAAAACTAGTAGAAGCAGTATTAGTGATGTATTAGTATTGGGAGTAGTCTGGTAGTGGCATTATTGGTTGTAGTCATCATAGTATAGTAGGAGTGCTTTTAGGAGCATGTCCCGAAGCAGCATCCATGTTGACAGACACGGGATTGTGACCTGACTTACTCATTGCCATAGGCGACCGTCACCCCGGCGACGGGGCCAGTGTCGCAGCCCAAGAAGAGAAAGGAGACGTAGCAGGCCGTGGACACCAGGTTGACGCCCATGGCCATACGCACGGCACCCAGGGCCGAAAGGTTCAGTTTCTTAACCAGCAGCCCGCCCAAGAAGATGCCCAGGCAGGCGCACGGGATGGCCGTCATGCCTGGAAGCACCACCACGTTTTACTTCAGAAAGTTACAATGAGTGAGAACGGGTGAGGCCAACGCCCCGCCTACCTAGCAGCTGATTGGCCGAAGAGGTGGTAAGGTTGAACTGCTGCTCCAGGTATTTGCCCAGGAAAGCGGCAAAACCGGCGACAACGGCAATTTCCATGCAAGCAGCCAGCGTGATGCAGCTGAACACCGGATTGGACAAAAGGTGCCTGGTCACCCTTGGGATCACTGCAACAAACACAATTCAAAATGGAGGATATGAGCAATGTGTTTTCATGAATCCGTCACGTTTAATCTATGCGCACCTCAAATGTGCCGTATTGCATCCTCTAAGGTAACATGCGGTATAAAAATAAAAAATATAAATATAAAATAAAATTATATATATTATATAATTATTATATAAAAATATAAAGCATATTTTCATATTCAATGCATGTATATATATACTATATTAGCCTTATTTTTAATATTGTATTAATTGCTGACATAGCATATTTAGATCATATATCCAATACTGTACTTTGTATGTACTGCACCTCTGAGATGCTGGCATACGGATAGTCCGCTGTTCAAGTCGAAGCCGTGGATCCCGCCCCGCGCTTTGTCCTGGAAGTCCAGACTGAGAGGAGAAGGCAGCATGGCCTGCTCGCTCTCCCCCCCACCGTCCAGGCCCTGCTCATCCAGCTCCTGAGGGAAGCCGAACATGAAGAGGGCCGACAGGAAGAGTAAGGCACCGCACAGGAGGAAGCCCGCCCACCAAGCCCCAATCCACCGAGGGTCTTCTGGGGTAATGTCCAGTTTACCTGGATGGGGCATGAGGACCATGTCAATTTATTATACTGTATCAAGGATATCATTCATATAGTCTTTTTTTATGGCTGTAGTCATACAGTACTGTCGGTCAAACTAACTCTGAAAAAAATAAATCTAGATTTTTAGAAGTATTTTTCATTGTAAGAGTGGTATTACTAGTCATATACCTTGTTTGTCTTTGAACGACTTTAAATGTAATGTGGAAAAAGGTATTAGTATTTCACTGTGCTGTATTAAACTCCTAAAACAGGGGTTATTGCTCATTCTATTTTACCAGTTATCAATCCACCGGAAAAAAAATAAGAGCATATTTCCAACCATCCATCCATTCTGTGAACCGGATGTGCTAACCGGTAAGCCACAATAGTGTTCAATATTTACTTGAAAAAACAAACAAACAAACAAACAAACTCACTGGTGTCGATGAAGACGGCATCAACGTAGACTTTGGTACAGACGGAACCTAAGATGAAGCCACAAGCGGGCCCAAACACTAAGGTGGAGAATAAAATACCTGCAAGACACGACAGCGGGAAAAGATTGAGTGTATTCTGCTCACTGTACAGCAGATGGCGCCACGCAACCGAGGCTCTGCTTGAATGACGTAATATGGAGCCCGCCTTCAAATCCACACATTGATAACACATCAATATATTGTACATTATTTGGGATGAGCTATTGAACCTTTGGCGTTTCACATATAATATCCACATATTATATGTCCATATACCCTTTGTGAATTTTATTAGTACAATATTTATTAGTACAATATTCACATGAATGCCCCTCTAATGTACCATACTGACGTCATGTATAATGTCTATCCATCACGAATGTACAATTGTTGGCATCAAAATTGATGGAAACATTTAACGTACCACATTTTCATCACCAATCTACCATATTTACACATTTAATTTTGTATACACCCCCTACCTACCACATAGTGATACTTCTGTAATGTGGCATAATTACATTATATTTAATAGCTACAACTATAATTGGATTTCGTATTCACTACCTGATCATTTGTAAAACTGTATGAATGTATCTTGTGTTACCTTTTTGACCTTTGAGATTTTCTAGACCGTATCATGTCTCTTGAGTTGGATGTGTTTGAACTGTGTGTAATGTGCAGCTCAATTATTTATTGATAAGTCTGCACCATCATAAATAATCAAGCAGCAACTTGTCTCAAGTTTCAACTTGTCTGACCGCAGTGCAGGGCCCACGAAAGTGATTACTCATACACAACAAGCAAGCAGATAATAATTAGATACACTGGCACCATCAAATCTTTGTGCCACTTTTGATTTTTAAAGCAGACAGATGGACCAGGCCATTTGTAGATGAAAAAAAAAAAATCAGTGACGACGTACTGTATTGTCTTTTCTCTTACTTCCAAAACCATCTCTTCTCAGGGAAAGAACGTTTACATTTAATTTCAATCTAATCAACTAACCAATCCTTTCACTATTATAATATTTACATTTATTTACAATTTCATCTCCCAACTTTGGTAACAAAAAAAAATAAACGATTGCAATAAATAAAGGCAATAAGGTAACTGACACAAATATGAACTGTGTGATGGGTTCATGTTGCCGTTTTCAATATTCAGCCAAATGTACACAATTAAAGCCCCCATTCAACGTATTAAACGTCTCTTCTAATCCAGCCGCACAGCACTATAAAACTTGTAATGAGCACTCTGGCGTCGGCGTAAATCACTTATGGATGTTGCCGCAACAATCGGCAGATGGGAAAGGCAATCAGTGCAATATGACACCGGAAGAATCAAGGCGGGCCTTTATGAGGACATTGGAAAACACATTAGAAGGAAGCAACACTACAAATCAACAATGCTATCTGGCCAAATAACAAACACAGTCACCACAAAGATAAATCAGAATTTGATCTGCCCCATGTTTTCTGCCTCTGGCCAGCATGAATTTTACTGAATATTTAATACAAATTCAACTGTTTCACAAACTGTTTTTAGATAAGTCTCCCGTCTGAGTATGCGCATTTTAGTAGAGGACACATACAAATTTATTGGGGTTAAACTGAAATATTGGGCAAATCAGATCAAGTCCCATGAAGTCTGCCTGGCAACAAGGACCCCCTAAACAACATGTTTATAGGACTGTTTTTGTTTTTCGGTCTGTGCTGCCTTTTTGCTTCGCAACTTTTTATTTCCTGATCCTGCTAATCCATATGATACATTTTAAATTGGCTTTACGGGAGGGTTCGGATTGAGCATTACGAACTCTGCCGGGCAACAAGGTGCTGTAAATGTGAAAAGGGAACAGAACACACTTAAATTCACAATAGCTTTTTTTTTTCATTGGCTGATGGGGCAAGAATTCACGAGTCCTGTAAATTCTGCCAGGCAACAAGGTGCTGAAAACGTGACAGTAAAAAAGGGAATTCTTTCATTTATATTCCATACTTGAATTCATCAAGGCTCATTCATTTTTTTTATTGGTCTACTATGGAGCAGTTATTATACAGTATCATGAATTCTGCCCGGCAACAAGGTGGTGACACGGTAACCAGGATTAGTTCAGCTATTTAAAATGAATCAACAATGACTCACGTCATCTGTACAATGGATCATTCTTGTTTTATTATGACTGAATTTAATCAGTGCGGTTTTCCTGGTGTGTAGCTAAGCTCAGTGGTAGGATCCAATGATGGCTGACTTCTGGCTTTTGTTTTTGTAGTAGTGGTCAGACATTTGCAGGTGACAGCTTGACAGATTGTCCACTTGAATAAATAAGTAAGAGGGAAGGTCACCACACAAAGAGGAGCTTGGTCATGAGAGAGATTCGAAAAGGACAAATGACAGCAGGGACGAACATCTTCACTCACTTTGATAATATAGAAAGAGTTCAATTAAAAAAAAAGGGAAAAGAAAAAAAAATTACTTGATCGAATGAAAGTGTTGGCTAATCATCTTGCAGGTTACTGGAAACTGCAAGTGGGACTACAGATGTATACAGTATTGTGATGTCTTGAACTGTAACATCGTATGATACATTGTGCACAGCACAAGAAGACGAAATAATGATCTTGCATTTTCCACACTCCTCCATTTTTTATAGAAATTAAAAAAAAACTGATACATAACTATTGCGACTGTATCAATGCATTTGAGGTGCAAGTGGGGTGAAACACGACAGTGAAATCAAAATGTAAGCCGAGCTGCATCGAGTTTTGTTGGATGGAGAGATTAGCTTTAGCTACCAGCGTAAGCTTTCGATAAGCTGCACTTATTCGATCGCTCATTTGAAGTGGTCGACGAAAGCATGTCACAGAGATGTTCCAAAAATATCTGCCAACTATTTTAAGCTGAAAGTGAAAAAGAAAGGGGGTGGGGGGGGGGATAAGAGCAAATTACATCTCTGCACATTGCGAATAATGGGGGTGCAGAATTGAAAAGAGGAGGCCAGCGTGGAAGAAACGCTGCGTATGAAAGATCGGGATGGGATTATGGAATGAAGAAGGGAACAAAGGTGCCGGCCAGTTGGTCGCGTTGTGTAACGAAAGCCACAGAGAGGGATGAGGTCGCGGTCATCATTTCACACGGCAGCACTCGGAGGCAGACCGGCAAAAGGTGCGCCAATGAAAAGGCGAGCACGGCTCGAGTGCTGAGTCAGTGTCCGCCGCTTCCTCCAGCGCAGTGCAAATATTTTGCTGCAGTGGCCTCGCAGCGCTTCATTGCACGAATTACGGCCGGGAAAGAGGAGAGCGAGAGCGAGAGAGAGAGATGCTGTGGCTATTCTTTTGCCCCCCCCCCCACCCCCAAACAGTCCATTGTAGCTTGGCATCTTCTATTGCACTGCCTCTCAACTGCGGTCGGAGTTATTATCTGAGCCGTAGAAAAAACACTGTATGAATATAATATTAAGAAATGTACACGCTCTAATCGTCAAAGTGCCTCTGAGGCTATGTTTACGGCAACTCGATGGAGATTATTATTATTATAATTTTTGCTTATATCCTACTAGCTGGTTCGGCTCATCAGCTAGTTCCTGCGGAAGGCTGGTAAGGTGGGCCTTTGGCCCACAAAAGTGTTGTTGCTTGGTTCAACTTTTTGTTCATCTTCATTGCTTATCGCGAAAATAAAGAGATGTTTAGCTCTACTAAATAACTAACAATTTTATTGCAATGCTTGTGGGTAGACAACATTTTTTCGCTAAGATGCACGCGCGATCGTAGTGAGCCACTGCCTGAGCGGTGCAGTGGCGGCGCGCAGCGGCGCGGTGAAGTAGGTACGTTTTGAAAAGGGACAGACGGAAGGACAGACAGCGTGCGGGACGACGCGCAATATATATATAGATGGGACAGTGATCAGATTTTTGTCACGGAATGTAAACATTCCAATTCCAATTTTTTCCGAGCCTCTTTCGTATGCGTCTGTAGTGTGGATGTTCGAGTCGTGCTCATCTATCCTCAAAAGCCAAGCGGGCGGTGAAAGAGTGCAGATAAGTGTGATTAGTTCATGTTTCTGCAAAAATGGCTTTTTTCCACACACACTTTTTTTTTTCCAATGGCAAAAAAGGCCAAATAGGATGAAAACAACATTCAGTACAGAGTAGGCATACAAAAAGGAATGGGAAGGATGCAAAGATTCAAGGAAGGCTGCGAGGCAGTGAAACAGGAAGGAAGGAAAGAGGAACTAAACAAGAAAGCAGGCAAAAAAAAAAGATAAAAGACTGAAGGAGGGTATTAAGGTTATATGAAAAGAAGTTAAGAAAGGGGCGGCCCGGTAGTCCAGTGGTTAGCACGTCGGCTTCACAGTGCAGAGGTACCGGGTTCGATTCCAGCTCCGGCCTCCCTGTGTGGAGTTTGCATGTTCTCCCCGGGCCTGCGTGGGCTTTCTCCGGGTGCTCCGTTTTCCTCCCACATTCCAAAAAACATGCGTGGCAGGCTGATTGAACACTCTAAATTGTCCATAGGTGTGAGTGTGAGTGCGAATGGTTGTTCGTCTCTGTGTGCCCTGCGATTGGCTGGCAACCGATTCAGGGTGTCCCCCGCCTACTGCCCGAAGACAGCTGGGATAGGCTCCAGCACGCCCGCGACCCTAATGAGGATCAAGCGGCTCGGAAGATGAATGAATGAATGAAGTTAAGAAAGAAGGGAGGAAGGAGGAGCTTGAAAGCACTGAAGGAAACGAAGGAGGAAAAGAAACGCGTCCCAACGTTTGTATTTCACCTTGGCACGTCGGAGCTAATGAGAACATGACTGGAGATAGAAACAAAATGAAACGATTTATGGATGTGGTTGGTTGACCTTAATAAGGAGACACAGACACCGAGGCGACACAAGGTGTATTGTGGGCCATCTCGCCTCGGTCAAACGCTAAGTACTAAGTAGTTGCCGGAGTGCTCCCAGTGGACTCGATCGAGCTCGTAGGCGGCTATCGATCGGCCGGGCGCCCGCAGGCAGCCTTCGCTTCTCGGCACCAAGTGTTGGTGCTTAATATTTAATGGTTGGGCTGCCGTGTTTGCTAAACAACTCCTAACTGCTTCTGTGTCACACTGCATTATTCAGAGGGTTCGCTTACACGCCAGGCGTGACTTGGCGCTCGGAGATCTGCAAAACAACAACGCCGAGCATCAATTGAGCCATTGTCTGTCCATACACCCATCCATTTTCTGAACCGCTTTATCCTCACAAGGGTCGCGGGGGTTGAGGGTGGAGGGGGTTGCTGGAGCGTATCCCAGCAGTCTTTGGCCAGAAAGCGGGGGACACACTGAACCGGTTGCCAGCCAATTGCAGGGTGTGGGACAATTTGTAAGGTTCCATTAGCCTGCCATGCATGTTTTTTGGAATGTGGGAGGAAACCGGAATACCCGGAGAAAACCCACGCAGGCACAGGGAGAACATGCAAACTCCACACAGGAAGGCCAGAGCCGAAAATTGGGAGCTTCACTTTTTGTCACGTTGTGCCCGAAGCGATAGAATGATCGCTCCGTGCACAACAGAATAAGGAAGTGGAACCCCGAAATAGCAGACACAGAAAGAGGTTTGTCAAATAACAAAAGGAGTCTTTAATACAAACACAAAATAACCCAACAGGGAGAATAACAAAAAGCGCTGGTCAAAATAGGGACCAGGGATAACATAAAAAGGACAACAGAAAACGCTTGCGGAAAAAGATAGCAAGGAGGGTCAGATTAGATAAAGAATATAAATTTCACTCGCAAGAGGAACAACGACGCACAATAACAGCCACAAGGCTAAGAGGCAATGAATCAATACGAGTAGGAATTGGGCGAGAGAAATTTTGGCACGGCGTGGAATTCTCCGGCAGTGAGTAGACTGCCAGAGCTTCCAAATAAAGGCTGGGCAATTACTCCGCAATGGGTGACAGGTGTGTAAACGGCGGGCAGAAAGCCCGTCCCCTGCTGGCAACCCCGGGACGTGACACTTTTGCACTGTGTGTGTGTGTGTGTGTGTGTGTGTGTGTACTTTTGCTGCTGATTTTTCATGGGAAATAAAATATATATATATATGTAAAAAAAAAATGTGACTCAGCAAAGGTTGGGACTGAACACTGAAGTAGATGGAGATCCGCACCATTACACGTGGCTTTTATTTCATTTCCTTTCTCTTTGGTCTCAGAGTGATTCAGTCCCTTCAAGATGAAGAGGAGCATGAGCATCCTCACACACTGTCTGCCTCTGCACTGTTGCCTTAGCAACTTTGGCAGACAGGGTGGAGCGTGTGTGTGTGTGTGTGTGTGTGTGTGTGCGCACCTTCTTTTTGGAATTAAGTGGATTAAATACCTGGAAGATGATTATCTCAGTTTAAGGTAAAAATAAAAAACAATGAGTAAATCAAGGCGGCCCGGTAGCCCAGTGGTTAGCACGTCGGCTTCACAGTGCAGAGGTGCCGGGTTCGATTCCAGCTCCGGCCTCCCTGTGTGGAGTTTGCAGGGGCCTGCGTGGGTTTTCTCCGGGTGCTCCGGTTTCCTCCCGCATTCCAAAAACATGCGTGACTGGCTGATTGAACACCCTAAATTGTCCCTAGGTGTGAGTGTGAGTGCGAATGGTTGTTTGTTTCTGTGTGCCCTGCGATTGGCTGGCAACCGATTCAGGGTGTTCCCCGCCTACTGCCCGA